>NC_133619.1:178527734-179797734 GCF_048593235.1 Sminthopsis crassicaudata | reverse complement strand
GTCAGGAGGACCTGAGTTCAAATGTGACCCCAGACATTTAATACTTTCTAGCTGTATGACCCTGGACGAGTCATTTAACCCCAATTGCCTCAGGGAACAAAAAGTGATTTTGAAGACTTGAAGCAGAGCAGAGAACACCCTGAGTTGTCATTAATTTACAACTTCATTGCACAGGGTTTCAGACAAAGCTATGAATTAGTTGCCCCCAAACTTCCCTGATATTCACTTCTTCTTTTAATTTAGAGACCTAATGACTTGTGATTTCACCACCCTTAAAAACATAATAACCGTTTTTTGTAAATAGCTATTTTGAGTGAAATTTGGAGTGTTCAAAAGAGTATCAAAAGAGGCTCTGTAATTAGAGAGCAATAATTGATGGACAACTCACAGAATTCATTGGTATCGATCTATAAACGCCAAGAAATGTAGGAGTAGGAGCCTACCACGTCAGAGAGACTTCTGTAGTAGATTTGTTGGAGTCACATAGAATAGGTAGGTATGGATGAGTTGTAATATTTATCATTGAAAAAAAGACCTATATTAGATTTCACATCCATTAGAGTGATAGTGTCAAACTCAGAAATAGGGATCATTACTCAGTATATAAGATCCTTGCAGTCTACATATTGATTTAGTTTCATCATTTAATATTACCTATGTTTTATTATATTTTATTTATTTTGTTAAATATTTTCCAATTAGATTTTAATCTGCTTGAGTGTACTTGTAAATGTTGTGGACTTCATGCAGTTGGAACCTGTTTATTTGACACCTCTTCCTTAGGGTAAGGGGAGTTCAATATTTAGAAGAATTGCTTAGTTTACTTATGTGTCAAATGTTTTAACTTATCTTGTGAAAAAACATTTTTAAATATAAAATTTTCTAAGAGTAAAGTCCATATCTCCAGGTAATACATCTGAGAGCACACTGGCAGTATTAAGATTAGTTTGATTTTTATGCTTTCGTAAGGGAAGTTATCTTGAAACATCTTCCTTACTTGAAGATGTGGTCCTTGAAGATCTGAAGTTTAAAAAGTTTGAGAGAGATAATTTCTGGATAATTAATAAATGTATTTTATTAGTTGTAATACACTATAATATCATATTAATAATAGTAATCAATAATTATTCTTATTTTATTAATAATTCTAACTTTTAAAATAAATTATAAGTTTCAGGAATATATACAAACTAAAATGTCACCATGTGTTTTACTTTAAAATGTTCAGACATTCCCTTTTTGACTTGAGGTCTGCTCTACAAGGCTTTGCTTATGATCAAAACTCATTTCTGATTTCTTAGTTACTAATCCCTGCTATTGTTTTACCCTCCAGTATAGTAGATTTGTGACAAACTGCTTTTGTTCTGTTTGACCACTGGCATGGTTGGTTTCTTTCCCTATCCCTCCCTTTAAAAAACCATTTTTCTTCTAGCTCTCAATTAAAAAAACACATCAAAACTATGGAAACGCTATCCCTTTGGCAAATGGTGGTTTAGATATAATGGAAAAGAAAAAAGTTTGATATTAAAAGAAATTTCCACTCTTTAATAGATTGTTATCGATATCTTTTGCTTTTTTATTATCTAAATATTAAACCTTGTTTTTCTGCCTTCCTATCCTAGGAAATTGCTCAGATAACAAATAGTTTTTTTTAAACTACTTTTGAATTTACTTTATTTCTAATTTTTTTTGCAACCACAAGTAATTGTTATGGAGAATTAATTTTATTTGGAATCTTTCTGTAGATCTTAGACACACAACTGGCATTTTCTTAGCTAGAGTGCCAATTGAATGTAGGGAGTTCAGAAAAGTGAGGTGGAAGTAAACAGTTATATGAAAAGGTCATATCTAAGAGTAGGTTAAATTTATGGACCAGAACACATAAGATAGAAGAACAATGAGCTATTGGTTAGAGTTATATATTACCTAAGAAGGGTCTATAAAATACATATTTGCTGGAAATCTTGTGAACCAATTCAAATTGACTTAAAAATGGAAAGGGAGCAGTAGAGTTAAAACTGGCCAAGCTAGATATGATAGAATAGGAAATAAAATTTAAAAGAAAGAATAACGGGACAGAGGATTAGTAATTGAGGGGGTGGAAGATCCAAAAACAAAGAGTCAAACTTTTTTTCGGGGTATGGGAGTTTTTAAGTATTTTAAGTATTGTTTTTAAGTATCTATAGGTCAGTCAAGAAGAAAAAAGGAAAATAAAAACCCAAACATTTATTTAGTGCCTATTATGTATCAAGCTTTACTAATGTTATTTCAGTTGATTATCACAACAGCTCTATAAAACAGCCTCAGTTTATAATATGTCATATTATATAACTTTTCCAGGGTCACAGAATCAATGTTTGAGGCCAGATTTGAACTTGTCTTCCTGTGTTTTATCTATTGAACCACTTAGTTGACTCTATGACATGAAAGAAAGATTAATATCTGAATTTGGGGTAAAAGGATGGAAATTTCAGAGAAGCAGAATAAGATTATCTATAAAGAAAAGTTTACTATCAATTGTACAAAAATGGATTAACACTTATTGGCAATGTTGTAGAAAGGAATATGGATTGAATTGGTGATTTTCTGAAATTCCTTACAACTTTGAGACTCACAGACAAGAATTGCATGGAATGAAAGGAGGGGGTTAGGTTGCAATCCGCACCAATGGAGGGAATAGCCATATTGTCAAGATCAACACTTTGAAGCTCTGAAGCTTTTAATGAGGATAAACATGCATTATTACATCTAAAACTTTATTTCTAATTGTGTAATAAGAAACTTTTTACATGATAAAATAATTTCACACTTCAATGAAGTTGGGGATGTGTGAAAATATTTGGGGGATTTGTTTCTTAGCTTCTCTAAAATCATAGTCCTCTATGTCAACTGTGAACAAATTTAGATGTGGTAAAAGATGTCGAAATCTGCTCAGACAGCTGGGAGAAGAAGGCCGTGGTGGAGCATGAAAGAAACTTTCTTATTGGAGTATAAATCCCAGTTCTGCCATTTGTGACCTTGATGAAAGAAGTCACTTAGGAAATATGGGCCTCTGCTTTCTCATCTGTAAAATGAAGGCCTTAAACTAGATAACCTTTGGGTCCCTTACAGCTCTAAATCTAAGATTCTCTGAATAGGCCCAAGAATAATTGTTATAAGCATATATAAAACCCAGTATTGTAACAGAGAGGCTGAAGGACAATGAATATAAACTTCTTTGCCTTCATAATCTCTTCCAACAATTCTTCCTTTTTTTTCATGTCGTATTGATGAACTAGGGCAAGCTTGAACAGTTCGAGATCTAATTTGATTGGTGTCCAATTTCACTGGATACTCTAATGGATACTTCTGAGACTGCATGCCATATTTCCTTAAGAACTATTTCCTTTGACACAAAACAGGCATTAGGAGTTTTTAATGTGTGATTTTCTTCAGTTATCTTTTGTATCTCTTTTCCCCATTTGGTTTATTCTACTTTTTAAGGAGTTAGATTATTTTTTCCTTCCTTTTCCAAATTGTTGACTGTCTCGTGCATACCTCTCATTTTTTTTCCTCATTTTTCTTTTACCTCTCTCATTTGCCTTTTGAAGTATTTTATGAGCATGACTTGGGCTTGAGACCAACTTATCTCACTCTTTGAGATTTCTTCTGTGAATATTCTGTCATTGCCTGAGTTTGTGTTTTGATCTGGCTGTCACCAGAGTAACTTTCTATGGTCAAGGTTATTTTTTGTTTCTTGCTATTTTCTTTCCTTTTGGTATTTCCTTTTTAAAAAAAAAAACTTTTAATAGCACCCATTCCTATTAAAGACACTAGAGAGCATAGGGATAAATAGAGCTTTCCTTAAAATAATAAACAGTATCTGTCAAAAACCTGCAGCAAACATTACTTGTAATGGAGAGAAGCTGAAGGCATTACATTAAGATCAGGGGTGAAACAAGGATGTCTATTGTCACCACTATTTTTCAATATAGTGCTAGAAATGTTGGCTTTAGCAAAAAGAAAAGGAAAAGGTATTAAAGGAATTAGAATAGGCAATGAGGAAATAAAACTATCATTGTTTGCAGATGATATGATGATATATTTAGAGAATCCTAGAAAATCATCCAAACAACTACTGGAAACGATTCACAATTTTAGCAAAGTAACAGTATATTAAAAAATTCACACAAAACATCAGCATTTCTATGTATTACTGACAAAGCCCATTAGCAAAAGATAGAGAAATTCCATTTAAAATTGAAGTATGTGGACTAGATCTTTGGAGGACCGCAGGATTAGCCCAAGTCCTTGGTTTTAGTGGAGAAGAGAAGGACACAGGAGAGCTACCATATGGCTGGTCAAAGATGGAGTCTGGAATCTGGAGCCTGAAGTCTTCTCTATGTCTATGGCTGAGAACTGTGGCTGAGAGAGAGCTTTCTGTGTCTGAGGCTCCCTTAAATACCTCAGTATGATTACATCACTACAACACACTGAGGGTGTGCAACCATTACATCACCATACTAAGCACTAAGTATATAACCCTAACCCTAACCCCAACCCCCAAACCCTAAACCCTAAACCTAACCCTGACCCTAACACTATAAGTACCTTGCTGAACTGGATTTAAGTACACCTTTTAAGAGTTCAGGCCCCCTAGGTAAAATTACTGTATATGAAATAAAATATTTGGGGGTCTACCTGCTAAGACAAATCCAAGAACTATATGAACACAATTACAAAATTATTCTCACACAAATAAAATTAGATCTAAACAATTGGAAAAATATAAATTATTCATGGCTAGGCCGAACTATTTTATTAGCTTTATTATTATTTTTATAATTAAAGCTTTTATAATATAAAGCTATAAGTATAACTTTATTAGCTAATGTTATTATTATAATAAATAATATTTATTATATTAAATTATTAATATTTATTATTAGGACAATTCTATCTAAATTAGTCTAAATTAGTTCAGTGCCATACCCATCAAACTGCCAAAACATTATTTTATAGAACTAGAAAAAACAATAACAAAATTCATCTGGAAGAACAAAAGACCAAGAATATCAAGGAAATTAATGCAAAAGAAATACAAAGGATATGCCAAAAACTCATTTTACACCCCATATCAAAATAAGGTCAAGATGGATTCATGATTTGGGCATAAAGGATGATACCATAAACAAATTAGAAGAACAAGGATAATTTACCTATAATATCTTTGGAGAAGGAAGGAATTTATGATCAAAGAATAACTAGAGAACATTGCTATTATTATTATTTTTTGCTGAGGCAATTGGAATCAAGTGACTTGCACAGGGTCACATAGCTAGAAAGTATTAAGTATTTGAGGCTGGATTTGAATTCAGGTCCTCCTGACTTCAGGACTGGCCACTGTACCACCTAACTGCCCTTAGTAAACATTAGTAAAGGTAAATTGGAAAATTTTGATTACATCAAATTAAAAAGTTTTGGCACAAACAAAACCAACAGAAATAAGATTAAAAGGGAGATACAAAGCTGGGGAAAAAATCTTTTCAGCTACTATTTCTGATAAAGATCTCATTTTAAAAAAATATATAAAGAACTGTGTCAAATTTATAAGAATACATGTCATTTCCCAACTGATAGTTAAAGGATATGAACAGACAATTTTCAGATGATGAAATTAAATCCATTTATAATTATATGAAAAAATGCTTTAACTCATTACTGATTAGAGAAATGCAAATTAAAACAACTCAGAGGTACTACCTCATATCTCTCAGATTGGCTAAGATGATAGGAAAGAATAATGATAACTTTTGGAGGGGATGTGGGAAAACTGGGACACTAATGCATTAGGGGTGGAGTTGTGAAATGTTCCGACCATTCTGGAGAGCATCTGGAACTATGCCCACAGGGCTATAAAATTGTGCATACCCTTTGACCCAGCAGTGCCATTACTGGGTCTGTATCGCAGGAAATCACAACAGAGGGAAAAGGACTCATAGCAACCCTTTTTGTAGTAGAAAGGAACTGGAAACTGAATGGATACCCATCAGTTGGGGAATGGCTGAAGAAGTTGTGGTACATGAAAGTAATGGAATATTATTGTTCTATAAAAAAAAATGATGAACAAGCTAGAGAGAGAAGAAAGACTTGGAAAGATTTACATGAACTGATGCTGAGCAAAACAAGTAGAATTAGGAATTTATTGTACCCAATAACAGCAAAAATGTGTGATGATCAATAAGAAAAGCTTGGTTATTCTAAGTAGTTCCATGATCCAAAGCAATCCCAAAAGACTTTGAACAGAAAATGCCATCTGCAACCAGAAAAAGAATTAAAGAGACTGAATGTAAATCAACACATGCTTTGTTCACTTCTTTTAAAAACTTTTTTTTTTATCTCTCCCATGGTTTTTCCCTTTTGCTATGATTTTTCTCTCCCAACATAATTCATAAAATACTGTGTATTAAAAATAAATAAACTAAAAAAAAAGAATTTCTTTCCTTTGCAGGTTTCCTTTTTCAAAATATTAAAGAAAAGAAAATAAGAAATATTTTCTCTACAAAATTCTATTTCTCCCCACTTCTCCCCCACTTAGAAGCTATAATTATTATTGCTTTAGAATTACAGATTTAGAATTGAAAGGTACTTTTGAAGCTCTTTTGCCCTTATTCTATACATGCAAAAAACTAAGTTCCAGAAAGTAAAATAAATTGTGTGCAGTCTCATGGAGAATATGCATTGAGTTCAGATTGGAATCAATGTTCTCTGATTCCAAATCTATTGTTTTTTCCAATTTATGGAATTTATTTTTGGCTAAATTAGACAAGTAGTAGATGAACAGAAAGTGTCACGCAGAAGAAGGAAAAGCCAGATACACTCCTTTTTTTTTTGTTCTATTTTATTTCTTTAATATTTTTCAGTTACATTCAAAACAAAAAAAATTACATTTGTTTTAAAATTTTTTCAGTTCTAGGTTCTCTTCCCTTATCCCCACCCACAATTAAAAAATCAGTTGTGAAATTATGCAAAACATTTCTACAAAAATTAAATTGTGAAAAAAAACAAAACAAAACAAAACAAAACAAAAAACCTATGGATCTTTCACCCTAATGAAAACAAAAACCCTCAAGAAAATTAAATTAAAAGAGAGAGCTAAAAAAAGAGAGAATGCTATAATCTGTATTCAGATATAATTAGTTTTTTTTTTCTGGGTATGAATAGGATTTTTCATCCTAAGTCCTTCAGAGTAGTCATGGATAATTGTACTATGCTGAGAATAGCAAAGTCGTTCACAGATAGTCATCTTAGGACATTGTTATTACTTTGTATACGGTACATTGCATTTTGCTTGAGTTCATAGAGGACTTTCTAGATTGTTTATTTTCCTGAGAGGATTCTCCTCATCATTTCCCATATAGCAATAATATTTCATCATAAACATACACCACAATTTATTTGAGCTATTTCCCAATTGATGGGCAGCACCTCAATTTCCATTTTTTTTCCTTAGAAGAGAGTTGTTATGAATATTTTCTTGTACATATAGGTCATTTGCCATTTAAAAAAAAAATCTCTTTTGCTATTTATGCCAAGGGGTAGTGTTGTTAGGGTAAAACTATATGCATGAATTTATATCCCTTTGGGCATAGATCATATCTTTTGATCATTTATCAATTGGGGAATAGCTTTTATTTTTTATATATTTGACACTTTTTTTTCTATGTTTGAGAAATGAGAGTTTATCAGAGAAACTTGCTCTGAAATTCCTTTTATAATTACTATTGCTAACTGTATTTCGCCCCCATTTATTCTCTTTGCTTTCACCCTATCCCTTCTCAAAAATGTTTTGGTACTGATTACTCCCTCTCCCAGTATATTCTCTCTCTTTTTATTACCCTGCCCCCTTCCCCCCATTTCCCACCTATTTCCTTGCAGGTTAAGATAGATTTCTATATTCCTATTGAGTATGTATGTTATTTCTTCTTTGAGCCAATTCTGATAAGATTCACTATCTTTCCTTCTTGCCCCTCTTTCTCCTCCACTGTAAAACCTTTATTCTTGCCTTTTTTATGACAGATAATTTGCACCATTCCACTTCTCCCTTTCCCAATCTCCCAGTACATTTCTCTCACCCTTTAATTTAATAATTAAAAAATATTATCCCTTCACATTCAATTCATACTCGTGCCTCTGTTGATACATACTCCTAACTGCCATAATAATCAGAAAGTTCTAATGAATTACCAATATTATCTTCCCATGTAGGAATGTAAACAGATAAATCTTATTAAGACTTTTATGATACCATTTTCCTGATTAACTCCTATGCTTCTCCAGAGTTCTGTATTTGAAATTTTTTTCCACTCAGCTCTGGTCCTTTTGTCACAAATGTTTGAAAATCTTCTATTTTAGTGAATGGCTACCTTTTCCTCTGAAGGATGATACTCAGTTTTTCTGGGTAAGCGATTTTTAATTGCAATTCTAGCTCCATTGCTGTTTGGAAGATCATATCCCAAGTCTTCCAGTCTTTTAATATAGAAGTTGCTGAATCTTGTGTTATCCTGACTGTGACTCTACTATACTTGAATTGTTTCTTTCTTCTCTTCATTAGCTTTTTGTATTTCCTTTTGCACTCAACTTTTTTTTCCCTCATTTTTTCCACTATTTCTCTATTTCTCTTACTTGATTTTCAAAATCCTTTTTGAGCTCTTCTAGGTCTGAGCTCAATTCTTATTTTTCTTGGAAGCTTTGGATATAGGAGCTTTGACTTTGTTATCAACTTTTGAATATGTGATTTGATCTTCCTTGTCACCATAATAACTTTCAGTGGCCAGAAGCTTTTTTTTGTTGTCTGCTCATTTTCCTAACCTAATACTTGGTTTTAATTCTTTGTTAAAGTGGGGCTCTGTTTCTAGGGTGGAGGATGCATTGTCCCAGGCTTCAAAGCAATAGAGTTCTGCTTTGCTGATAATAAGGCCCCAGATCTGGGCCTGCACTGGGACAGCATACCAGACTCCCATCCTGTTGCCACAGGCCCTCTCCACTGACCATCTGAATCCTCCCTGGTGTTCCCAGCTGAGAAGTCCAGAAACTTCTAATACTATTGCTGATTCAGAGGTCCCATCTCACTGATGCTGGAGCCCAGACGCTGACACAGGCTGCACTGGGATTTTGCTGGGCTTCTACTCAGATTACACAGACTTCTGCTGACTTCTAAGTTGCCTTCATCTGGAAAATGTTCTACTCCATCTTTTTGGGTGTTCCGCTATTCTAAAATTTGTTTAGAGTCATCACTTAAAGAAATGTGGAGCAGTTTGAGGGAGAGGTGGAGGAAGTTCCTGCTTTTACTCCACCATCTTGGCTCTGCCTCTCCACATCATTTTTTAAGTCCCTAAGCCATAACTTTATTGCTGATCATTGTTAAGGACTGATGGACATCAGAATCACCTGTTCCCCTGCTAATCCAGCTCCAAATTGATGATCTGCTTCCTTGTGTATTTGGGATATAGGTGCCATTCTGTCTGGGATACTATAAAAGTAGCAGCAAAACACTTGGCAATCCCTGTAGTTGCAAATTAAACAAATTAAATAAGAAATGTGAATATAAATATTTAAATGTATGAATAAACAAATATAACATATAAAATATATTGCTTTAATTTGTACATTACTTTATAAACATGCATCAAAGTTAAACAATATTCTTAGGAAACAGGGATTTATGCCAACAGACAGTAGATAATGTTTTTTAGTTGACTAAAGTACAAGGTTACAGTTATTAAAAGAAACATTTGCTGAATATGATCAGAGAGCACGAGTTATGGAGTCCAGAAACCACTGGGAAGATGCTTTCCTCTGCTAGAGTGGCTCTGGTTACACTCCCTACATTCTCCCACCTTACTACTTTCATTCTCAGTTTGATGGGTGGCTGTTGCTAATGCCAGCAGCAGCAGGCCTAGATAGGATTGACTGATGAGATGAGACCGACCAGTGAAGACTTGGCTGACATTTGTAGAAATTCCCCAGGAGTACACTAGGAAGAATCATGGAGAAAAGGTTGGATTGTCAAAACAGAGTCGAAAGAGAATTCTGAATTCATCTAGTCTAGTCTGTATGTAAACAGAAAATCCTTCTAAACATATTCAAATAGTAAGCTTCAATTTGAACTTGATCCAGTGATGGGGAACTTTTTTAGGAAAGTATGATATGGATAATATGTATAAATGTGATATGGATAACATATAGACTATATAAACATAATGGTTAGCATGAGTGTGGGGCCCCAGGTAGGTGGATTGTAGCTTAGGGGCAATATGATAGAAGGCAATAGGAAGGAATAGGCAATAGTAGGAAAGTGGCTAATGCCATGGAAGTCTGGCATTAGATAATAAAATCTTAGCAACATGTTCTGGAAGGACTGGGACAGAGTACCAGGGGAAGACTCATAGACAAGGGAAAGTGAGATAGAAACCTAGTGTCGGAACTAGGGACAGAGTTAAAATTCAACTGCTAAAACCATGTTACAAGTTACAAGAAGGCCAGTAAAACATCTATCTTGCTTCCTTGCTTAGGAACCAGATTGGTCCCTGATCCTGCACCTGCAGGTGGAGGTTGTGTCCTAAACTGGAGGGATTTGGGGACAGAGAGCTAGCTGAGTTATTAATTGCATCACTACTCATTCACACTCCCTATTTATCTTGGTTATGTTCCAACCATCTCTGGACAGGCAATCCAGTACTGTTTGTTCCCTGATGCACCTGTTAGGAGCTAAACTACAGCTGCAACTGTAGCTTAGTTCTATTGAGAAAAAAATGAGACAAGAAATTATAGTGGAAAAATGTCATGCATATACAATATCCATTTCTTGGTTTTTGTTTTCCTTTTTAAAAGTTCATTTTTTACCTTCCATGCTTTTTAAGAAGTTATTTCTATATCAGGTTTAAAACTCCAACTAAAGAACAACTATTAATAAATCCATTTCTTAAGACTATATTTATGCTTTTATTATCAATTGAAATGTAATGCTAGAATCAGAGTTTCTCTCCTGACACATAGAGCTGAGAACATTTTGGTGACTTTTTTTCCTCTCTCTGCGTCATTTTCCCTGACTCAGACAAATTCTGGTAACTTCATTTTCAGTATATATTTTTTAATTGTTATTGTTATTCAAGACATTTCAGTTGTGTCCAACTTTTGATGATTCCATTTGAGGTTTTTTTGCAGAGATACTGGAGCAGTTTGCTATTCCCATCTCCAATTCATTTTACAGATAAGGCAATAGAAGCAAGTTAAGTGATTGCCCACAGTCATATAGCTATTAAATATCTGAGGCCAGATTTTTTTTTTTTGCATTTTTAACTTTCTTTCTATTTTATTTTTTTAATAGTTTTTTTTTTGCCAGATATATGCATGGATAATTTTACAACATTGACAATTGCCAAATCTTTTGTTCTAATTTTGCCTCTCCTTCCCCCCACCCAGATGTCAGGTTGACCAATACATGTTAAATATGTTAGAGTATAAATTAAATACAATATCTGTATACATGCCCTAACAGTTGTTTTGTTGTACAAAAAGAATCAGACTTTGAAAGAGTGAACAATTAGCCTGTGAAGGAAATCAAAAATGCAGGTGGACAAAATTAGAGGGATTGGGAATTCTATGTAGTGGTTCATAGTCATCTCCCAGAGTTCTTTTGCTGGGTGTAACTGGTTCAGTTCATTACTGCTCTATTGGAACTGATTTGGTTCATCTCATTGTTGAAGAGGGCCTTGTTCATCAGAATTGATCATCACATAGTATTGTTGTTGAAGTATACTTAATGATCTCCTGGTCCTGCTCATTTCACTCAGCATCAGTTTATGTAAGTCTCTCCAGGTGAGGCCAGATTTGAATTTTGATCTCCCTAACTTCAGACTTAAAGCTCTGTCCACTGTAGCTCCTAGCTTGAGAATATTTATTTAGTGCCATTCTCCAAATGGTAACTTTCAAGGCTGTTTACTAGTATTTATTTAGTTGATGATGGGTTTAATCTAACAAAAATTCATGAATTCAACTTAATTTTTTTGGTGAGCTATATTTAGCTACTTATGTTGTTAAAACTTTTGTCATTATTTTGCAATCATTTCTGAAACAAACTCTGTCTACCCTTTGAACTGTAGGAACTAACTAGTGTAGTGGTTAGAGCCCTGGCTCAGGAATCAGAAAGGAGTTCAAATGAAATATGAATCTTTGCTTCATTTTCTGTAAAATCGGGATAAAAGAACTTACCTCACAGGATTATTGTGAGGATCAATGAAATAGTATTTATAAAGTGCTTAGTACAGAACTTGGCACATAGTAGGTGCTTAAGAAATGTTTATTCCTTTTATCATCCCCACTAGATTAAATCCTATCTTGAAATTTAAAAAAAAAAAAAAGAGCAAAACATCCACTAAAATAACTGAATTTGATAATAATTGTATATGCTGAACTCTGTCCCAGAAGTTTCCCACCTTTCTTCCATGTGGAATGATGCATACTTGGCTGTCTGTTTTTTCTAGACAATCACTAGCTTTATTTTAATTTATTAGTTTTTGGTTTGGGATTTGGCTTCCTTTTAATTATCTTTTCTTTTACATTGGTATTCATGTGCTTACACACTCAATAATCTTGTGACTTGATTGTTTGTAGCCAAGGCCCTTCTTGATCAGCTGGTTATTTTTCTTCCCTTTGATTGTCTTCTGTTGTCTTCTGGGGGAAGAGTTGGAAGAGCATTTTTTTAAAAAACTTAAATTTTTAAAAATGTTCTTTAAAATGTTGCATTCATGGTATAAAGTTATCTCCTGGTTCTGTTCACTTCACTGTGTATCTGTTCATATTAGTTTTCCCAGATAACCCATATCACACTTTTCAGCAAGTGCCTTACTTAATATATAGTTAATATCTGAATTAAATAAATAAATAACAAATAAATTTGCTGATCTGAATATAAAATTTGCTAATAGTGATTACCGATTTATCAAATTCTGTTTCTGTCTGCTTATGAATGTCAGTTGTTTTTACATCTGTGTATATTCCTCTCACTAGCCTATTTATTAATTAAAGTGTGAAATTAAAAAAAAAAACGGTAGAGAGACATAATTTCTGGGTAATTTAATCATTTTTTAACAAGCTTAGTATATTAGTAAAAGGATGGTCACCTGGCTATTTCATGCTTAAACCCAAGGCCTTAAAGGGAGGAGCTTACAGTTTATAAGCCTTTCAAAGAGTAGGTGTTGCTGAGGATGGCAATTAACTCTGAGTGGTTAATTACATTGAGAAGGTGGTCTATATTACAGTGATCATCCAAGTCTTTCAAAGAGACTTATCATTTTCCATATCTCTCTGACCAAAAAGTAGGACCCATGTTTTCCCAGACCTGTCTGAACAAAGGTAATGAGCAAGAATTTATCCATTAACCCAAACTTAAAATTTCTTTTACAGTCTTTGATTAGATCTTGGCCTGGGTAAATCTTTAAGAGAGATTTCCCTCACTGCCTGGTTTCTGAATGAGTAAGTAGAAAAAGGGAAAAACCTTGATCCTAATATAATAATTAATAATTAATATCAATGTCCCATATTACACTGAACATAGAAAAAAAAGCATCTTTTGGTGCACTGTGAGAGGCTTCAATCAGATAGTCTTTTGGAAGCAGGAAAGGTACAAAATAATACTTTGAATAAATTGTTGGAAATTTTGTTTTCTATTTTAAAAACAAAACAAAAAAAAGAGAGGTCGTTAGAAACATGGAGAGACATTATGCCATAAGCAGGCCCATAATTGCTTTACTTTTTTTTGAATTACATTTTATGAACAACTGGTATAATTGGCTCTAGACTCATAGAATAGATATCACAATATTGCTATAAAGTAGACAGGTTTTTAAAGGCAGCAGATATTGTACAAGGACAAATAAGAATTGATATGTTTAATCTTGTACTGATTATGTTGTAAATGCTGTTAAGATATCATCTATTTTTTGGCTTTAGAAATCATACAAGTTTTCAAAATGTATTTGTTAGACAGTCAAGAGACATATTGGTTCAATTGAGACCAAGAAATGAGTATTCACAGAATTATAAAATGTGGTATTTATATATAAGTATTAGAAATATTATTATATTCAAGATCAATAAAAGAATGTGAAGAAATAAAAATCCAGATTAAAAAGCAAATGAGGAAGGATTTGTGTTAATTTTCCATACCTTACAACTTTTTTTAAGTTAAAAAAAGTAAATGGAATTTTAATCTAATTAGTGCTCATCATGCATTTAGAGACAGCAGCAAAAAGACACATTCAGAGAACAATTCTCATGCTGTATTCTTGAGCCATCAGCTGGAGTGTCTGCTGAAAGGTCAAAGCATTCCAGTTGGCAGGGCAAATTCTTGTTGTCAATACCAGGAACTGTTAAATGAGGAAAATCTGTCTGTCTATCTATCCTATCTGCCTTTCTGTCTTTCTGTGTGTATGTTTGTCTGTTGTCTGTTCATGTCTGTATTTGTTATTTGTTGTTTATTTATTTCTTCTATATACTTATCTATTTATCTGTCTGCTGGATATTGTCTGTAATGTCCAATTAAATTCCATCTAAAGACTACCTACTTAGGCTATAACTGGAGTACTAACAGGTGTTATGGTTAAAGACATCTGGAGATTGAGGAGCAAAATCCTAGTTTTATTGATAGATCAAACTGGGGGAAGTGTTCTATTTGTCTACAAAAGGAGCTAACTAATCATGTGAGCTTAGACAAATTTTTAGCCATTTGGGAGACCAGGGCTATCTCCAGAACCCACCAAAGCAATGGGTAATAAAGAGACCAAACTGATCAGTATAACTAGTCACTGGCAGATCACTAAGTTATACCTGTCAATAGTGCTAATGACAATCTTCATTAATTCTAAAATCAAAGCTTTAGAATTGGAAGGGAAATCAGGAGCCATTTAATCTAACCCACCCCATTTTACAGATGAGGAAACAAACTCAGAGAGGTTGAAGATTTGTCCAAGTTCTTATCTGCTGCTCTATCTGGTTACAATTCCAAGGAAGGAGATGCCCATTCTTAATCTGGATTAAACTCATCACTTCTAATCTCATTATCATGCTACTAACTCAAATCTTCAATGGCATCTCCTCCATCAGCCTCCTCCCCCTTAGACTGGAAGACTAGAGAGTCAGTATCAAATTCTTCTCAATGCCTTCCTTTATAAAAGTGGACTTGGGCTCACTTCACTCTGTATCTTCTGTTCTGTCTGGTTTTAACTCCACAGTACAAGATGTACTTTCTGGTATCTCTCCCCTGTAACACTCCACCTCTGCTACTTTCTTTTCTTTTTTAGTGTGCTTTCTCCACTTCTTCCCCTTCTCCCTCATTAGGCTGTAAGCTCCCTGAGGTATGACATTATTTTTCTTTTTTTAATTTTTATCAATTGTATCCCAGCACTTAGAACACTGCACACCTTAACAAATATTTTTTGGATTGGAAATATCAGAGCTAATATTTATGTTTTGGTCCTCTGATTTCAAACTCAATGCCATTTCCACTATACTATATTGCTTTGAAGCCTGAATTATTTTTTTAATGTGAAATTAATACCACTCTAGAGGAGTTATAAAGATACATGAGAAAACAAATATAATATATTATAAATCCATTATTTCCTTAGCAGTTTTACTCCTGCTAAACAAAACTTTCCACCAAAAAACTTAAGGTACTTATGAGACTTTTATTTTATTTTGTATTTTTTAAAATAAAATTTTATTTTATTTTAAAGCTTTTTATTTTCAAAACATAAACATAGTTTTCAACGTTCCTCCTTGCA
Organism: Sminthopsis crassicaudata; assembly: GCF_048593235.1. NCBI lineage: Eukaryota > Metazoa > Chordata > Mammalia > Dasyuromorphia > Dasyuridae > Sminthopsis > Sminthopsis crassicaudata. The sequence continues at coordinate 179,781,910 of NC_133619.1, read as the reverse complement.
AAACCTTGTAATCCAATTTGTTCTCCTTCCCTTCCCCCATCACTTCCCTCAGATGACAAGTAATTCAATATATATTTAAACATGTGCAATTCTTCTATACATATTTCCATAATTATCATGATGCACAAGAAAAAAATCAAGTCAAAAAAGAAAAAGAATGAGAAAAAAACCAAAATGCGAGTAAATAACAACAAAAAAAGTGAAAATACTATGTTGTGATCTACACTCAATCCCCAGTCTTCTGTCTGGGTGTAGATGCCCCTCTATCATAAGACCATTGAAACTAGCCTGAGTCACCTCGCTGACGACATGATAATAAAACAATAATATTCTATAACATTCATACACCATAGCTTATTCAGCCATTCTCCAACTGATGAGCATGTACTCAGTTTCCAGTTCCTTGCTACAACAAAAAGGGCTGCTACAAATATTTTTGCACATATAGATCCTTTCCTTATTTTAATTTCTTTGGGATATAGGCCCAGTAGAGACACTGCTGGACTAAAGGGTCTATAATTTGATACCCCTTTGGATATAGTTCTATATTGCTCTTCAGAATAGTTGGATCAGTTTCCCAATGTTATAATCAATGTATTAGTAACCCAGTTTCCCCATATTCCCTCCAAAATTCATCATTATCTTTTCCTACTATGTTAGATAATCTGAGAGCCTTTCTGAAATCATCCTGCTGGTCGTTTCTTATAGAACAATAATATTCTATAACATTCATATAACATAACTTATTCAATCATTCTCCAACTGATGGCATCTTTGTAAATTGTAAAATCATTTAATTTCTTCATTTGAAAACTGTTTCTTCATATCCTTTCACCATTTATAAACTGGACAATGGCTTATATTCTCATGAATTTGAGTAAATTCTCTTTATCATAGTCTTCAATGTAAAATTTTTTTCCAAGTTTATTGCTTCCCTTCTAATTTTGTCTGCATTGGCTTTGCTTGTACAAAAACCTTTTAACTTAATATGATCAAAATTATCCATTTTACATTTCAAAACGTACTCTAGTTCTTCTTTGGACACAAATTCCTTCCTTCTCCACAGATCTGAGAGGTAGACTACCCTTTATTCTTCTAATTTGCACTTTTTATGTCTAAATCATGAATCCATTTTGATCTTATTTTGGTATCTAGGTAAAAAAATAATCTATTCCACTGATTGACTACTCTATTTCTTAGCTAGTATCAGATGGTTTTGATGATTCTAGCTTTATAATATAGTTTTTGATCTGATATAGCTAGGACACCTTCATTTGCATTTTTATCATTAATTCCCTTAAAATTCTTGATGCTTTGTTCTTCCAGATTAACTTTGTTATTATTTTTTCTAGCTCTGTAAAATAATTTCTTGGGAGTTTGATGAGTATGGCACTGAATAAATAGATTAATTTAGGTAGAATTGCCATTTTTATTATATTAGCTTGGCCTACTCATGAGCACTTGATATTCTTCTAGTTGATTGGATTTGACTTTATTTGTGTGGAAAGTGTTTTGTAATTGTGTTCTTTGACTTTTTTTGTAATTGTTTTCTTGACTTTGCAGGTAGATTCTCAAATATCTTATATTATCTACAGTAATTTTAAATGGAATTTATCTTTGTATCTCTTATTGCTAGACTTTGTTGGTAACATGTAGGAGTGCTAATGATTTATGTAGATTTATTTTGTATCCTGCAACTTTGCTAAAATTATGAATTGTTTCTACAAGTTTTCTAGTTGATTCTCTAGGATTCTTTCAGTATACCATCATATCTGCAAAGAATGATAATTTGGTTTCCTCATTATCTACTCCAATTTCTTTTTTTCTCTTATTGCTAAAGTTAATATTTCTAATACAATATTGAATAGTAATGATGATAGCAGGCAACTTTGTTTCACCCCTGACTTTATTGGGAATGATTTTAGTTTATTCCCATTGTATATGATGCTTGTTGATAGTTTTAAATAGATGCTACTGAATATTTTTAAGGAAAACTCCATTTATTCCTGTGTTCTCTAGTGTTTTTTTTTATTTTTAGTAGGAATGAGTGTTGGATTTTGTCAAATATTTTTTCTGGAACTATTGAGATAATCATATGATTTCTGTTAGTTTGGTTATTGATATAGTCAATTATGTTAATAGTTTTCCTAATATTGAACTAGCCTTGCATTCCTGATATAAATCCTACTTGGTCATGGTGGTTTTATCCTTGTGATAACTTGCTGTAATCTGATAATAATTTATTTAAGATTTTTTGGTCAATATTCCTTAGATCAATTGGTCTATAATTTTCTTTTTCTGTTTTACCCCTACCTCGTTTCAGAATCAGCACCATATCTGTCTCATAAAAGGCATTTGTTAAGATTCTTTCTTTACTTATTTTTCCAAATAGTTTGCATAGTACTGAAATTAATTGTTCTTTAAATGTTTGGTAGAATTTGTAGGTAAATATAAGATCTTTTTAACTCCTCCCTGCATTTTTTCCCTAGCACTTTAGAAATATGTACATTGGATATCCTGATTTCTGTTGACCCTTGAATTGTCATGTGTGGGGTGCTGGCACTGTACTTTTTTAATTATCCATACTTTTCTCTCAGAGGTGGAAACAGGCTGAGATTTTACATTCAACATTATATTCATGTACATATTTCAGAATCACAGGGAAAGGAAGAAATATACATTCAAGGAAGGAGCCCTGAGGATGGGGTACAAGCTTTGTTATTTCTTATTTTTAAGTTCTAGTTTCTTATATTTCCTCAGATTCTTGGAAGAGGTAGCCAAGCCTTGGTTAGGATCCAATTTTCAATGATGAGGAGCTTAAGAGCTCCTGTCATACTGCAAGGCCTTCTTATATTTTTAAAGAAATGAGCACAAAGCACCCTGGGGATAGCTTTTAATGTGGTTCTGCATCTTCTGCCTGTGCTGCCCAATTTGCAGCAGCTAAAAACAAAATCCAGAATCATGTTAAATGTGTCCTGCTCATTTGTAGTTGCTTAGCTTTCACTATCCTCAATAAAAACTGCTTAAAAATAATCTCTATCCATCTGCTCCATCATGTCAGTTGTCTGGTATCTCATTTCCTAGTAGTTTTTCTTCTACCTTAGGCAAAGCAATCCCATGAGTCTAGTGCCAGCTATGTCTGTGATTTTCCACTACAGTCAACACAGAAGCCCAACCTTCTGTTCTTTCCGATTCCCTAATGAGAAAACAAACTATAGCGACATATTTGTAGGCAAAAATCGGACTACTGTTTTTCTTTTTAGATCATTTTAATCTATCAGTCTGGTCTGTGTTTTGGCATACAGACTATATTTTTTCCTCTTTCAGAGATTAGAGTGTGGTGTATGTTTTCTGATTCATGTTAGCATCCTGTTGCTTAGAGTTTTTAGGGTTATTATATTTCTAATGATCCATTCAAGATTTTTTTTTTCACTTTCACAAATTGTACCAATGATGGTAACTAAACACATAAGTGCCATTCTTTATTCTTATTATTTTAGGAAGAAATCCCTTCTCTACACCATTATGTGCAGGTTATGATGGTCAAAAGAGCTTTGAACCTGAGTTCAAATCCTGATTCTGTCAACCACGAACTATGTAGCTTTATGCATATCATTTAACCTTTCTGGACCTTAGTTTCCTCACCTGAAAAATAAGGAGGTTGGAGTATATGGCATCTAATATAGGTTATTACTGAGATCTATGATTTCTTAAAATTCTTTAAGGCTTAGAAAAATATCAGTCATTTTTTTCCTTCCTCTCCTAGACTCCTTCCCTCTCCACACACACACACACACACACACACACACACACACACACACACACACACACACACACACACACACACAAGATTTCTGTAACAAATAAGTATAATCAAAAGAAATTTCCATATTGGTCACATGTAAAAATGTGTGTTTCATTTTTACATTAATATATCATATCTTTTTTAGATATGGGTAACATTTTTTATCATTTATCTTCTAGAATCATGACTAATCACTGTGGTGAGCAGAATTCTTACTTAAATCCCTTCGGTTTTTTGGTGCACTTTTCTAATGTGTAAAGGCACTGACAGAGTCTATTGCCTTAGAGATCAATACTTGTTTTGGTATTGCTATTTCCCCATACCAAGGAGTACATGAATTCTCATTGGCCTTTCCTGTGTAGTATCACATATTTTCTTTTTTTTTAAATAATAGCTTTTTTATTTTCAAAATACATGTAAAGATAGTTTTCAACATTCACCCTTGCAAAACCTTGTGTTGCAAACTTTTCTCTCTCTCTTCCCCTACCCCTTCCCCTAGACAGCAAGCAGTCTGCTGGAATTGATTGTTAAATTTTCCTTGTGAGCGTTTGCACCCCCAAAATTAGCAAATACCACAAATTAGGGCTTAATTTATTGTTTTGTTCACTGTCTAGACCTAACAAATGGATAAAGAAAATGTTAATAACTCAAATTAAATCTAAAATTGGTGTGACAGTTGGCTGGTACAGTGAATAGAGCTCTGGGCCTGGAATCAGGAAGATCTTATTTCAAATATGGCTCAGACACTTACTAGCTATATGATCTTGGGCAAGTCACTTACCTCCCATTGCTTCATCAAAAAACCTCAAATCCTCTCCCCCCCAAAAAATGTAAATATAAAATTGTATATACTTCTTTCCACCCCCAGAGCCTGATGTTAAGTATTGACCAGCATACCTCTAGGCATAAACTTTGTAGGTGGTAAAACTTTACCTTGGACCCAAGTTCTCTTTTCACCATAGCCTACTGCATCCCATTAGGCTAAGTAAGTTTGCTTTCATTATATTAATATATTTATTATTATATCTTTATATCTGTAAAGGAAGTATCGATTTGACATTTTATTCTTTAAAAAAGATATATTGATTGCTAAACTATTCAATTAGGGCTTTTATTGATAATTGTATTGTGGAGGACAACCATTTAGCTGACATAACACTATTGCTTTTAATGGGAACTGATTAATTAATTAATATTGTTGAAATGAGTCCTGCTGGGGAGTTAGGGACATTTCACTCTAATGTGAAAATCAAATATCTATTCCTGAGGGTAGTAATAAGCTTAAGAGATTTTGATTCAAGGAAAAGGATAATTATAGTTGACATGAGGAGAGAAACCACAACCCTGACACATAGAAGGGATTCTTCTTCAGGAAGTCTTGAATTAGATGATCTCTGACAACTCTTCCAACTCTGATTCTGTGCTTCTGTTGATCTAATGAATATAGACAGGCTAAACAGATAATCCAGGACACATACATGCACAATGTGTTTTTTGACTTTTATTCAACTTGGCAATTTTTATTGATTGAATTAACAGGGTGATCATCAAAACTCTTCTTCACATCATGCTGGCAGGTGCCCACCATATTCTAGTCTATGCCATCGTCTAGTCATGGTATTTGCTGTAATGATGTTGCTTCTTCCATACACAGGATGTGCTATTAGAATTATTCCATGTTTATCAGGTGGAAGAAATCCATGTCATGCACAAGGACTTTGACAAATGTCTGCTCAGGCACATTGATTTTATGTTTCACAGCAAAATGACAAATGCAGACAGGACTTATGATAAAACTTGAATCATTAATAGTTTGGGTTCTTGTGTTTCTTAGCTAGAAGAATCCAGGTGGATGCTGCCATCTAGAGTAAAGGAACATGATGTGTTTGTTCCTTTCAGTCAGAAAATATTTTTTAGTTTAAGTTAAAACAAACAAATAAACCCTTATAATCACCTTGCTATTGGTGTGACCTGTAGCAATCTTGTACTTTCTCTCTCAAATAACATATATTTTCTTTCATTATTTTTCCTTGAATAGGTTTTACCACTTAATATTGAGTTCTAATAAAGAAGAAAATCATAGAGAAAGGAGAATCACTGAACCCAGTTTGGTCATGTGAAAATTTAGTCATATGGGCATTTAAAGTATGATTGGTCCAGTTTGATAAATTGGAAAATAAAGTCTACTCAATTAATGTAAAAAAAATGAGACTTAAATATTAATGGAAATCAATGCACCTATGACCTACCTTCATTATTCTTGTCAATTATTATCATAATTAAATGCCATATATGTTTTTCAGAATGTTTTATTTCAGAAAATGGTTAATATATTAGAACTGGAACTTCAATGAAAAATGTTTACATGGAGGAAAACAAGTGTGATTAGATTTGGTAGATCCTAATTCACATTTACATAGCATTTTAAAACAAAATAAGATTTATGAAAATTTTTTATAACAATCTTGAAAAGTCCTGAGTATTATGAGTATTACTTATATGAGTATTACTATTCCCATATTAGATGAGAAAACAGAAGCTCTGAGAAATTAAGTGATATATTTATAATCACATAGGTAACTTATTATGGTTTATTCATTTTTTTTTTTTTTTTGGTTGAGGCAATTGGAGTTAAGTGACTTGCCCAGGGTCACACAGCTAGGAAGTGTTAAGTGTCTGAAACCATATTTGAACTCAGGTCCTCCTGACTTCAGGACTGGTTGCCCCAGTTCCACAACTCCTTCTATTCTGCTTTTCTTCCTTTCTTTCTCTTTTGACCTTTCTCTTTTCCCCTCTCTCTATTTTTCTTTCTCTGAGTACCTTTTTTTTCTCTCTCTCTTTTGCCTTTTTCTTTTTCCTTTCTGTGTTTTTCTCTCTCTCTCTTTCTTTCTAAATATGTATACACACAACATATTTGAATACACACATATATGTGTATGTATTTTGTTGTTATTTAGTTGTTTTAGTCATGTCTGAATCTTTGTTACCCCATTTGAATTTTTCTTGGCAAAGATACTGGATTTGTTTTCCATTTCCTTCTCCAGCTCATTTTACAAATGAGGAAACTGAGGTAAATAGGATTAAGTGATTTGTCCAGGTTCACACAGCTAGTAAGTGTCTGAATCCAAATGTGAACTCCTAAAGATGAATCTTCCTAATTTAAGGTCTGGCATTCTATGCACTAGCCACCTAGCTCCGTCTATGAAAACAAACTGTCTGTCTGTTTGTGTCTCTTTTGAGACTTTAGTGAAGAGTGTATGGAAGATCTTGATTTAAAATTCATTGGTGTGGAGAATTGTCATAAAGGAAATTCTCTACAGTAGTACAGATTGATAAATTATTGGTAATAAATTTATCCCATGGAAAAAATGAGTTACCATACATAAAATTTTTTTGAAAAGCTTACATCACTATATAAATGCTATCTTTCTTTATTAGCTATTACATGGACACATTGATACACAGCTAAGTGAGATGCACCAAGGTAGTCTTGGAGAATTGCCTGGGGCAGAGTTATCAAACACACAGGGTGATACTCCTGAAATGAAATATTCATCAAAATACATAAAAAGGCACAGTAAAACACAGCTATTATAAGTATGTGATTTTTCTAAGTCAATATGCAGCCAATAGAGATTCTTATACAAAATTCTATTTGAGTTCAACACCACTGACCTAGGATATTGAGTTCCCCATAGTAACACAGTTAGTTTATGCTAAAGTCAGGAAATTAACATAGGTCTTTCTGACTATAAAGGCAATCTGTTACCTCACTTTTCCCATCCTTCTTTTCTAACTTAATGTTATAAATTGTAAAAAGAAAGGTTGGTAGCATTACATTGATAAATGTGAACAATGAATAATTTTGATTACTGGAAAGAGTTGTAAAATTATTTTTATTCTAATCCTAAATGTTTGCTTTTGGGATACACACACATATTTATTATAGATGCAATAAGTTTGTTGGCTAAGTAGTATAGATAAAGGAAAAGATATGCAGAGTCATTTGAAAGTAGCAATCAATCAATAAACATTATTAAACATGTATTTACTTTCTACCCATTAGGATTAGATAGCTTTGAATGTCCATAGTACTATATAGTTCCCCTTTACCACTTATATTTGGTCTACAAATTTAATAATATAATTATCTTGTTCAATTTTACTGAACTTCTAAAGATTTCGTTAATTTAATTGTTTGTATGCTCATTTCATTGTTTCTATTTAATTGGAAGATCCATCTGCTGAAAAAGATCAAAACACAGTAAAACAGGATAAGGCCTGAGCAAGAGGAAGCTGCAGAGGATAGGATCATTACTACTGACTTGCCACAAAGGAAAAAAATGCAGAACGGTAGAGAACAGTTGTTGGGAACACATATAAAGAACAATCGTTGATCCTTGCTGAGAGTGGCAGAAGGAAAACATTATTGAAGATAAGCAGAGAGGAAAGCCATGTAGAACCATACTCTAGGTAGGAAAACAATCTCTGACCATCTTCATTGGAATCTTATTGAGGGCAGAAAGAATATTGTAGATTTCTGGAGGAGTCCTTTGTTATTATGGATTCAAATGCATCTTACCTATTTCCATTAACTCATTAAATTTTTTAATTTTTTTTTCTGAGACTGGGGTTAAGTGACTTGCCCAGGGTTACACAGCTAGAAAGTGTTAAGTGTCTGAGACCAGATTTGAACTCGGGTCCTCCTGAATTCAGGGCTGGTGCTCTATCCACTGCACCACCTAGCTGCCCCTCTCATTAAATTTTTAAATTAAAATTATATTGCAATCTTTTCTCTTTGTTTTTTCCTCCCTTCTCTATTCCTCCAACCCCAGAAAAAAATAAAAAAGAAATATAAAACCCTTATAACAAAAACATAGTGAGACAAAACAAATCATCTCATTCTGCTATTAGTCCATGAACTATCTGTTATCAAATGGGAAACACTCTTAACCATTGGTCTTCTAGAATTATAGTAGATCATCAAATTGTGAGCCAAGGTAGATTTTGTGTGTAGATTCCTCTCCTGGGCACAGTGAAGGTACTGAGTAAAATTTGGGATGGAATAGTGAAGATCTTAGCACTTGAGCCATAGAGCTTGAACTCCTGTAGTATAGGTAGGATAGATGTCAAAACTATTGTAGCTGAGATGGCAGAGAAGCTGCTAGGACAATTATAGCAATGACAATTGTTGTGATAGCAGCATTCATATAGCTTCCCTTCCCATAGCTGGAAGAAGAGAAGACATTTGTGAGTTGTTAGAAAGGGACTTCTCAATTGGGGTAGTTTACCCACATGACTGAAGTTCCACTTGGTTATCAGATGCATTGTTGTGAGGAATGTGGAGGAACTGATGTCTCCAAAAGGTTCCATTCCCTCTTCCATTTCCTTTTTTATCACTAAATACATTGTACCAAGCTATTTTTCTTTACAATGACTTCTGCACTTTCTCTTAAAAGATGCTTGGCCAAAATGCATATTTACATGTAAACCTTTTTTTCCAGAAGAAAACAGAATTAAGCAGTGTAACTTTCAAGCTACCATATATACTTAATAACCAAAGCAAATTTTACAAGAGACTCAAAAGAGGTACTAGCTAAATGTTTCCATTTCTAGTGGGAGAGAGCTGTTATATATTCTATTGGGAGTTTATTAGACTATAAATAAGCTTAAAATAATTGACTAACCAATTTAAAGAATGTTTTAAAAATGACTTTGACTGAATACCTTATTTTGTCTCTTAAAAATGCCCATGTGGATAGCATCCAAAGAAAGAACTGATAACTAGAAGTACGAATATAATAAATTTATACACACACACACACACACATATATATATATATATATGCATATATATATATATATATGTATATATATATATGAATTTAATGATAGCCATCTCTAAAGTACAGGGGATGGGAAAGAAAAAAAAAAGAAATTTACATGAAAATTTTGTTGTATAGTTGAAAAAAAGTTGTGCAGAGTAGATTTACAGTTTTACGTACAATCATCTTTTTATATCAACATTATGGAAATGTTTGTTTTAGTCCATAAATTAAAAATAAAATTATAAAGAACTTGAAAAAATAATTAATTCAACTACTCTAAACAATAGAGCCTTAAAAAAGCATTCGTTTTGATTTTTCCTAAGGAAAAAAAAGTGGTCATGATCTATGTGTGTCTCACCATTTGAAGACATGGTGTTACCTCTCCTGTCTTTACCCAAGCAAAAGAAGAGAGAAACTGGGAGGAACTAGAAGGCCCTGCCTTAGTGGGAGTGATCAGTGAGGAGTTGGACCTTTCCTGAGAAGTAGAAGGGAATGAGGAATAAGTTATCAGCTAATCATACTGACACTTGTAGATTACATTTGTAAGGGAATGCATTCACTGTCCTGGAGAGTGTCAGATACTTGATAATTTGGACTGGATCAATGAACTGTAGGAATAAGAGGTCTCCATACTCACCTTGGAACTTTTTTTCAGGAGAGAAAACCTAGTAAAAGTATTGCATATGGAAAAAAATCCTAATCATTAGATCTTTCCAAAAAAGTTACCTTAAAAGCTAATGACTTCCCTGTGGCTTGAAGTAATGAAAAAGAAGATGAATGGATGACCACTTGGAAACGTTGTAGTTGGACTCTCTATTTCAGGTATGAATTTTATTAGATGGCCTCTGAGATTTCTTCTAATACTGACATCTGATTCTATGAATATTCTCTACATAAAAGTAAGTTACTAATTTCTGAAAACCAATGTTTAGCAATGTGTTTTATTCAATTCAGACCGGCTTGTGAGAATTGATTATTAAAATTTCAATGTGAGTATTTAATGAATCTTAGAAATCAGCAAGCTATAAATCAGGCTCGTTGTTCAGATTATTGATTGTTGTCAGCCAACTACAGCCCAGGACCAAATCTAGTCTTGTTTCCATATACATAAATACTTTAAAATGTTTTTGTTTTTATATTTTAAAATATTTTATTTTTTCATTAATAGTATTTTGCTTTTCTAAATACATGTAAAGATAATTTTCAACATTCATTTTTGTAAAACTTTGTATTTCAAATTTTTCTTCTTTCCTTTCTTCCTCCCTTTCTCTTCAAAACAGCAAGCAATCTGATATAGGTTAAATATGTGCTATCCTTTTAAACATTTTTCCATATTTGTCATGTTATGCAAGAAAAATAGACCAAATCAGATCAGAAAAAAATAAGAAAAAACCCCAAATAAACAAAAAGGCAAAAATACTATGCTTCAAGCCACATTCAGTCTCCATACTTCTCTCCCTAGATGTGATTGGTATTTTCCATTCCAAGTCTATTGGAATTGCCTTAAATCACTATATTGTTGAGAAGAGCCAAGTCTATCACAACTGATCATTATATAATCTTGTTGTTTCTATGTATAATGCTCTCTTAGTTCTGCTCACTTCATTCAGCATCAGTTCATGTAGGTCTTTTTAGGCTTTTCTGAAATTATTCTGCTTACCATAAAATACTATATTTTAAAACATGACAACCATCCTTAACTCCTGGATGATACAAAAACAGTGCAAGCGGGGAAGGGTATCCAATGGAGAGAAGAAGGGTGTCCAAAAACAAACTTTGTTTTTTTGGAAAGAAGAAAGCCAATGCTTTTACACTTTTCTGTACTTTGGAGGGCCCTAAGAGGGAAGCTGCTGGATAGCTCTCCAGAGACAAGTAGGGAGAACTGTAGTAGTACTGATAGGGGAGGATTTGGAGATACTGGTGGGAGAGCAGCCAATTCCACTGGGGGAGTGGGTGTGGGTGGGGTGGAATCCAGGATTCCTAACACTAGTAAAGGTAGAAAGGAAGTACGCTGGGGCTCATGTTTATTAGAGTTGGAAAGGCAGTGGAGAGGAAGCCTCATAAAGCCGATGCTGGGGAAATATAAACAAAGTGCAGCAGGTCAAGCTGTCTTCAACCCTCACAGCTTGGAGTAGGCTGCAGAGAAGCTCCTGCAGAACAAGGAGCAAGGCAGGAGGGGACAGAACACTACATTATTTGGTCACAGGACTCTTGTTGGAGTCTTATTTCCTAATTAACACTTTGGTTCTTTTTCCTTACCACCTTCAGAAAGGGGAAATAGGGGATAGAATAAAACAGTGAAGTCTGCCTTTTAAAAAAAAATGATGCTGAACCTCAACACATTGGGCATAGTTGGACAGTGAAATGAACAATTTGAAGTGAAGAGCATGAAAAAGACACTCATATCAGTCTGAAAAGTGGCCTGGGATCAGAGGGGAAAAATGTTTGTAAACATTTTGGAAAGTAAGTATCTTTGATTAAATGAAGAAAAGATAAAATTCTTTAGCGTGTGAGAGAGAGAGAGATCTAGAGAAAGTCAGAAATAGAAAAAGGAGAGAAAGACAAGAGACAAAGAGGAGAGACAGAAGAAGAGTGCACTTGTTGAGAGGGGGAGATGAAGAGACAGAGAAACAGAAATACAGAAATAATGTGTGTGAAAGACAAAGAGACAGACTGATAGAAAGACAGAGATAGAAAGGAAGGGAGGGAGGGAGAGAGAGAAGGAAATAGAGAGGAAAAGAGATTGCCAGAGGAGAGACACAAAGAAAAAAGAATAAAGGGAGAGAGAGAGAGAAAGATGGGGAGACAAAGACAGAGACAGGTTGTATGTATTGTCTCACACGGGGGGTTTGATCCCATGAAATGTTTTGAGTAAACCTAGGTTAATATAGATAAATAAAATTCTAGTAGATTGGTAGCAAGATCTTCAATAAATAAATACAAGCTTTGTGCTATAAATACACCAGATTACTCTCTAAAAATGAGCATTTGGACCTCTGAAAAACATTTCAAGATGATTCTGGTTTTACTTCTGAGTGAATCATTCTGTGTCTCATAAATTTCCAGTTCATTAGAAAATACTGAATAATAGCAATTATGAAGGAAAAGAAAGAGAAGGTATCAATTAAAAATACTATCTTGTTATGTTAATTTTATAGTACAGGTAAATATAACGATGTAAAGTCTATCATACTGGCCTTTCATTGCCAGATCAAGGACCAATTTTGATTTGTGAATATGTTCAACTAGCAAAACTGGGACGCAATACATATTGTATTGGTATACATTGTAGAGAGATTAAAAGAACACCAGCTAAGGCCCAGATATATATTCAGAAGCAGGAGTAGTGCCACTTATTTTTCAAAATACATAGGATTCATATATTTATTAAATAAAGTTTGAAATAGTGTTACTAATTTTCTTAATAGTAAGATAATTTAGACTTAAGAAATAAAATTTTAATTGAAATAACTAGACCATGCAAAATATCTATCTTTCAAACATTTTGATACTTTTTATGTAACTTGTCTTGGGTAAGGTTGCTATTATTCAATCATTTCAGTTGAGTCTGACTCTTTGTAACTTCATTTGGAATTTTTTTTTGGGGCAAAGATACTGGATTGGTTCGTCATTTCTTTCTCCATTTCATTTTTATTGATAAGGAAATTGAGACAAACAGGGTAGAGTGACTTGTTCAAAGTCACATTGTTAGTGTCTGAGGCCAAATTTGAACTCAGTAAAATGAATCTATCTATCTACTCTATCTACTGTGCCATCTAACCCAGGTATGTTGCATATCAGCATTTTAGCTATAATAATCTATTTCCCAAGAGTATGATATTTTAGAAAACAAACATGCACATATAGAAATTTATATATATATATATATATATATATATATATATATATATATATATATATATATATATATATATATATATATATATATATATATAAATTCAGACTATAAACTCATATAATGTACATTGACAGGAGACTCAAGATATCAGTTGTTAGAAAGGAAAAAAAATTAGTCAATAGATTCAATTTGCTAAAGAAAACTTTCTTTATTAGACAACAGAAGACCAACAAGCCTTCTATTTTTCGAAGGCAGAAAGAATATAATAGAAAACTTGAAAAGTCATCTTTTTTTCTTTTCATTTCTATAAAATTTAAAAAAAATGTATGGCATTCATGAGAATTTGGATTTGAGAGTCAGGTACAAGTAGGTGCTAATTTAAAACAAAGAATGACCAAGATTCCCAAGCACATAGAAGGAGGAAAAAGCACCGGTCAAAACACTGAATTTTGTGGAAACTTTCAGTGAATAGGAAGAAAGCCCAGGTCCTTGAACACAGGCATAATATTGTACTTTATTCAATATTTTATAGATTCATAAAAGTGCTTTCTTCATAGTAAACCTCTAAGTAGTTGGTACAAGTATTTCCCTATTTTACAAACAAGAGAATTGTTGCTTAAGAGAGATAAAGTGCTTTGTTCAAAGTTTAACAAACAGGCAGTAATACCTCATTGATATAGGACATGAATATGGATCTTGTGACTAATAGATTTGAATCAAAGAAGATGGTTTTAAATCCTGGTCCTGTAACTTGCTCTCTGTCTGACTTTAGTAATGTTAGATTTTCTGGAACTAATTTTTTCTTTTAATATGAAAAAGGGGGTTGTATTAGAAGATCTCTAAAATCCTTTCCAAGTCTAATAATTTATAATCTTAAGACACCAAGTTTATTGCAGTGATGAGCTCTGTAGACATTTGTTGAACAAAGTAGAAGGAAACAAAGGGCCAAAAGAAGTAATTAGAAACCTAAGTAAAAAAAATAATCTAGTAAGTAATGTCTGTGAAACTGATGCTAAAAGAAAGAAGAATCCTTAACCACACTTAGAACAGCATGGCATTATATTGGAAGTTACTAATATACTACATGAAAAATTGTGTTATTTCTTTAGACCTCAGTTTTCTTATCTATAAAATGACATGGAGGAAACGATCTATCTCTGTAGTGGTTCAGTGCTCTTTACCTGCTTCATGTAGCTCCTATTTCTCTGCATGATTATGATTAACTATAGGAATATCAAGTTAATTGAATACTGTTATTGTTCACCCACCCTTTTCAGTCATGTTTGACTCTTCATGACTGTATTTGAGATTTTCTTGGCACATTTACTAGAATGACTTGCCATTTTCTTTTCCAATTCATTTTCTAGCTAAGGCAAACAGAGTTAAGTGATTTGTCCAGGTGCCACAGCTAATAAGTGTATGATACCATATTTGAACTCAGTAGAATGATGAGACTTCCTAACTCTAGAACCAGTACTCTATACACTGTGCCATCTACCTAGGTTATTGAATAGTAACAACTCAAATTTATATAGTGTCATTTAAGGTTTGGCTTTTAAGCTTGACAAAAATCTTCCTCAAAACAATCCTGTAAGAAAGAATAAATATTATTATTCTCATCTGACACATGATAGGAACATGGAGCACATTTGAAGCTCTGGTTACATTCAACTGAGGAAACTGAGACTGAGAATTTAAATAACTTCTATAGAATTACATAAGTGTCAAAAGCAAGATTTAAATCAAAAGCTGCTGCCTTCATGTACAATACTCTTTCTATTGCATCATATGGCTTCTCAATGTTTGTATTCATTTTTAGTATGCGTGTGTATCTGTACTGGCATGTTGTTAAATTCAAGAATCTTGAAATCTGTCATATTTTCAGATTGTACAAGACTATGATTGAGATGCCTGGTCATGGCGTGAGAATGAACATCTTAACTTTCATCTTCTCTTCCCTTCTTCCTTCATCTCCATAGGATACTTTGTCATGAGGAGATGATATTGGATATTACCATTTGTAATAGTGCTCCCCTGAGGAACTTCCTTCAACATGAGGAAAGAAACCTTACGAGAAAGCATTTGAACATTGAACCTTCTCCAGATTATGGTTTCTAACAAGTCAAGATAAAAACAGGCCTTTTTCAGACTACTCTTGAAACCAGGTACTTCTGGTAAAGATTAAAAAAAAAAAAACTTTGATCCTATTCACAGAACTATTTCTGAACCTATTGCTCTCAGACGACTTAATGACTACTTCCTAGAGTAAAAGTGAAAGAATTAAAAAAAAATTTGTGACACCTGAAATATTTGGAAAGTATTTTTCTTTTCTGAATTTCTCTTCATCTGGTATCCAGAATGAGTATCAATCTGACCACAAACCTGAGCTTTGGAACTCTGCTGACTGACTCTGAGGAGAAGCAAAGAAGTGGGCTTTCTAGGACAGGCCTTACAGTTGTGGCAGTATTCCTTGGTATAATTCTTATATTGGGTTTCATCAATAACTTCATTGTGCTCATCGTCTTTTGCAAGTTTAAAGTCCTTCGAAATCCTGTGAACATGCTTCTGCTGAACATCAGTATCAGTGACATGCTAGTTTGCCTTTCAGGCACTACACGAAGTTTTGCATCGAGTGTCCGAGGCAGGTGGATTGGAGGGTATCATGGATGCAGGTGGTATGATTTTGCCAACTCTTGCTTTGGTAAGGAGATCAGATGTCTAAAATGTCTTAGCAGTCATGAGCTGAGTCATAAACCTTTTTTTCTTGAATGTGGTTATAAACTGAGGTTTTTAGTTCCTGAGAATTCAAAAATATGGTAAATCAAAAAGATTCTTTTGGTGTATTTTTCAGATTCATGATTAAGCCTAAATAATACTATATTTTCCCTTTATTTGAACCACAGAAGCAAAGGAGGAATTGTAAAAGTCACATTTTTCACAGATGACATTATGTCTCATTATGTTTGCTGTCTTTAGTTATTCATTTGAAAAAGCATGTGTTAACACAGAATGGTTGAATAATGAAATGGTGGAGAGAGTGATTGATTATCAGTGACATCCCTTGGGAAGAAGACTTCTTTAATTAGGTTACTTGGTTAGTTATAGGCTTTCTCTGGGTATGTAAAAAGTGACCTGACACCTCTGATAGGATTTAATTTCTAAAAATTTATATGCCTAACAGTTTAGTTTACTTGGTTGCAATACTAATTTATACTTAGAAACAGAATTTATGGGCAGCTAGGGAGCAATGTAGAGACTAGAAAATCTGAATTCAGACCTAGCCTCAGACACTGAGGAGCTGAGTGACACTTGGCAAATTACAGAACCTTATTTTCCTCAGTTTCCTCATCTGTAAAATGACCTGGAGAAGGAAATGGCAAACCACTCCAGTATTTTTACCGAGATAATCCCAAAAAGGGGTCACAAAGAATCGGACGAGACTAAATTTTTAACAACTAAAGAACAGAAATAGAATTTATGAAACTGATTCAAAACTGTAACAGAGTACATAGAAACCTTGTCTTCAGATCGGAAGTCCAGAATTTAAAAGTCCTACTTCTGACATGAAGTGCCGATGAGACATTGAGCAAATCCCAGAAAAAGCCCTAAGACTGGGAGATATAGAGCAGGTGCCTATTTACTCCTGTAGAGAGAATTTCTTTGCCAGGATTTCTCTATTCCAGATTTTTGTATAATAATGATGATTATGATAATGATGATGAAGATGATGATAAATAGTATCCTAGTTCTCTGAAGAAATTTTAGATGTTATTTAGTCCAAACCTCTTATTTTAAAGAGATGAAAGCTAAAGGGAAAGAAGTGATTTTCTCATGATCAGACAGATGTGTTAAAGCAGTCTCTTTTGGTAACAAACCTATAACAAATTCTGGTGTTTCTGTTGTGAGATACCAAAATGCAAATCAGGTTACCAAAATTGTTCTTAATAAGCAAACTGAAGAGGCTTTGGTATGTTGATTTAGCCTCCTGCACAAGCCTTTGCTGTTAGTTCTTTAAAAATGTTTTTTTTTTTTTTTTCAACATCCAAAAGGTTTGGATAAAGGCTCTTGCTTTGGGGAAAAAAAAGCTAAAGATTTGGCTGGAACAGCTTCTGACAGGACAAAATATCCTACTGTAATTCTGCTTTGGACAGTTATCTAATAAATATAATTAATACATCCATTCTTGAAAAACAAAAATTTTAATTAAATAATTAACTCCACTGTATTATTATGCATAAATAATTGAAATATGCAAGTTTGAAAGTTATTTACCATTACAATATTCTTGTGAATTCTTTCCTCAGTAATTGGAGAAGGGGTAAAAGGAAGGAGACTGGGATCACATGAGCAGGAATTGTCCCATAATCCTGTTCTGTCCTTTCTCAGATGTGACTTCCAGCTCTTTAGATTACAAACCTATAGAGGAAAGTAAAAGGAAAAAGGAACAGGATGACAGATGAAATACTTCTATTGGGATACCATTAAGTAACTAACAAGTAATGAAATTGATTTAGATCTCAAAAGTTCTGGCCACAGGGATTTTTAACCCTTTATATCCCTGATTTTCAGTGAACACTAAGAACCCCTTGTCAGAACAGGTTTTTTAAATGCATGAAATACAGTACAAAAATTATAAAGAAAAATCACAATTAGTGACAATAAAGTTGTAATTTTCACTTCCAAGTTTAAAGATTCTCTGAAATTTATGAATAGAATCCTTGAGGATCCATATTTAAGAGCTTTTGTTCTAGGTTGATGCTTGCATTGAATATTTGACTTTTAGCAATGGAAAGGCACCCTGGCATGCCCCATCTTTAATGTAAACATTTGAACTTTAAGATAAAAACATTATAATATGGAAGCTTGTCATAGCTTATCATCTGGAACAGCTGAGTTGTCTTCAAGTCCTTTTCTTAGACCTAAGACTTGAATAGGTAAATCTTAGAGACAGTGATTAAGTGACTTGCTCCAGATTAAACCTCTAGTATCAATGTTGAGACTTTAACCTAGTTTTCCTGATTCTAGACTCAGCACTCTATTTACTGCTTCAAGCTATCTCTAGATTTATCATTTTGTCTAAATTTATTTTTTTTAAAGAAATTAGGGAAAATTTTTATATAACTTTATTATATATTTAAAAGGAATAGAAAGTTGTATATAATAGGTTTACAATTTCAGGTGCAATTATCTTTTTATTATACGATGCTATGGAAATGCATAAATTAAAAGTAAATTAATTTAAAATATTATTGTATTTGGTCATGAATCTACAAAAAATGGAGGCTGACTGACTATTGTGATTGAGGTATTTATACCTTTGACAGTAATATCTCTAGTCAAAGTTTATTTTGTTGCTTTGTATATTTAAAATAGATTTCATCCATTAAGACCAGTTTGATGATCAAAGGAGATATAATGTAGCTTAATTAAAAACAAGAAATTGGCTCATAAACTCACTTGTCACTACCAATAAAACACACCTGCATGTCTGCAAGTTCTTTGACCAGTAGAAATATTCATTTGTAAAAACAAAGTCAAGACAGAGTTTTTTCGATAATAGAGTCAGAATACAGGTAATTGGATTTTTGCTTGGAAGACCCAAGTTCAAATCTAGCCTCAAACATTTAATAACTCTGTAACCCAGGATAAATCACTTAATCACTGTTACTTCAGTTTTCTCATCTGTAAAATGGGAATAATAATAGTACATACCTCTCAGGATTGTTGTGAAAAAATATTTGTTAAATATTTAGCATAGTGTCTGTTACATAGTATGCATTATATATAAAGATAAGTTACTATCATTACTTGTATCATATGTTATTGTTGATGTTATTATGATTATTATTAGTTTACCAATCTAATTTGATATTTCCCATTTTAGGGCTTTCAGTCTATAAAGAATATTGGGATATTGTGTTGCCTGATCAGGGTACCTTCTTCTCTTCATGCTTTTGGAGATAATCTTTACAATAGCTCTACTTTACTGCAATTCTATTTTCCCAATGTTTCTCATCAATCGCCAAAGGCTTTCATTATCACAACACAACTTGTGATGGACATAATATGATTTGTCTGGTAACAATCTCCTTATATTTTAGGTGGGAGTCAGAAGATGCTCAATGATCTTATGATCATATTTATCAGTTATCTCTTTTTAGGTACATTATTTTCTGGGAATTTTTCCACAGAGAACTGATCTAATACATTTTGTGCTGCTTCTTGCTAGTTTCAATTTTAGAGATGTAACATTGTTTGACATTTCCCTAAATTTTGGGTAATATATTTTCTTAATTCTTTTTCCATTTTTTTGCACATGAAACTAAAAGCAAAGTTATTATAAATTTCTTTTTTCCTTTTTTTCTCCCTTCCACACTAAAGGTAACTATATTAGACACAAATTGGAATATATATATATATATATAATTCTACATATTTATTCATCAATTCTTTCCCTGGATGGAGATAGCATCTTTATTTGTTCTTTGTTTTTAATGTATATACTTATAATTGTCACAATTAATTCCTCATTTGAAGTAATTTTTAACACAATATTGCTTTTACTGTATATGTTTTCATTGTCTTGCTCACTTCACTACATCATTTTGTATATATTTTTCATGCCTTCTAAAGTCACTGAATTTCTCATTTCTCATGATGCAGTAGTATTCCATCACAACCATACTCCACAAAAAAATGTTCAGCCAGCCATTCCCCAGTTGATAGAGAGTCTTGTAATTCCCAGTTCTTTGCCACCATGAAGACAAGTGCCATAACTATCCAATTCACATTCAAAGTTATAATTACTATTTGTGAGTTTCCCTTCGTTTTATTTTTAATCATTATTTTCTTTCACAGCCTCTCTTTTTACCCTATCCCTTTAATCTTCTCTTCCCACTAGAAGAGAATGACAAAGGATTTAATTGTTCCATTTCTCATAAGGCTGAGTTTGCTCTGTCCAGATGAAGGTTTAGAAGATACTTCCCCCCCCATAATCTATGTCTAAAACTTTTAAATTTCAGTAGGGAAATAATAAGTAGTAGGGTATCATCAAAAATAGTTCCCTAGAGACTAGTGATCATTTAGTCCTAGAAAGGATCTTAGAGACCATATTGTCCAGCCCTTTTGTTTTTATAGAAGAAAAAACTAAGTCACAGAGAAGTAATTTGCTCAAGTCAAATAGGTAGTAAGTGTCCAAAGTGAAATTTACCCTATTACAATCAAATAAGAGACTTGGGTCTTTTTTTTGACTTTAGGCCCAGTGCTCTATCCATTATGCCATGTTAGAGATAACTAGGTGGCACAAGAGATAGAATGCTCAGATCAGGAAAACCTGAGTACTAATGTGGCCTCTGGCACTTGCTACCTGTGTAGGACTAGGCAAGTCACTTAACACCTGTCTGCCTCAGTTTGTTCAACTGTAAAATGGGGATAATAGTATCTATTTCATAGAGTTGTGAATATCAAAAGAATTAATTCTTGTAAAGTGCTTAGTATAGTATCTGGCACATAGTATGCTTTTTTGTAAATGCTCCTTTGCTTAATTGTCTGAGGCAGAATTTGAATGTTGGTCTTTTTTTTTTTCACAGCTAAAAAGCAAAATCATTTATTTTGATTTAAATGCAAATAGTCTGTTTCAGGTTCTAATATGGATGTTATTTTTCTTTTCTTTTTTTTAAAATAGTTTTTATTTACCAGATATATGCATGGGTAATTTTACAGCATTGACAATTGCCAAACCTTTTGTTCTAATTTTTCCCCTCCTTCCCCCACCCCCAAGATGGCAGGTTGACCAATACATGTTAAATAGGTTAAAATATAAATTAAATACAATATATGTACACATGTCCAAATAGTTGTTTTGCTGTACAAAAAGAATCGACTTTGAAATAGTGTACAATTAGCCTGTGAAGTAAATCAAAAATGTAGATGGACAAAAATAGAGGGATTGGGAATTCTATGTAGTGGTCCATAATCATCTCCCAGAGTTCCTTCACTGGGTGTAGCTGGTTCAGTTCATTACTGCTCTAGTGGAACTGATTTGGTTCGAATCTTGGTCTTTTTGACCCCAGGCCTAGTATATTTAACCACTGTATTTCCTAGCTCATCTAGGATACCCTAAAACAGAATGCAAAATAAATAGCAGGTAGATAAATGAAATAATAAATGCTTACACTACCCATTTCCAGTCACCAACTTGTAGTATAGAAGATTATGAACATGATTATATATTATTATAATTATAATTATGATTATTATGTTCATTGATTTCTGCCCTCATTGCTGCATGGTCTTGTTGGCTGGTTGGGGGCGGGGGGAGTAGAGGATATAGTGGTGGTGATGATTATAAATTTGTTCAATAAAACCAATGATGAAGCACAGTTGCTGTGTTTCACCATAAGAGTGCTGATGCACTACAAAGTAAGCTTCCTCTCAGAAAGTAGGAGAGGCAAATGCTTCCTACTATCTACCAGGAATAATCAAACTATCCTAAGTCTGACACAACTGTGGGGAAATGCCTCCTACTGCTAGTACCAGCATGGCCTATATGGAGTTAAGGAGAATGATTTATAACACTGTCCCTGACAGGAGTGACAATAATCTTCCTTTTTCTCTCCTCTTTTTGGGGCTTTGTTGTCTAGACTCCTCTGCTCACTGAAGCTAGACTAATATACTGATTTTAGTTTTTCTGTTCCAGCAGCTTTCAATTGTATCCTCGGAGGTTATGATGCAAAGGTGGTTATGATTCATTTTCTTTTAAAAGTGTTTATTTTAATCTTATACAATGTATTGTAGATGCTTGTGTATCTTAGGATCCATTCTCTATCTCCATACAGTGTATACTATGGATCATAACTTGAATGTTGCTTCCCCCTGCTGCCCACTCAGTGTGTGTGCAAGCAATGCAAATTATTTTTGCTGGACTCTTGGCTCCTTAATTATATTATACTTAAATTGATATTAAAACTAATCATCTTTCCCCAAGAAAATTAGGAATTATTTTTATTATGTATGCTATCACTCTATTGGTATGGCAAAAGAAAATGAACTACAGGTAAATTAAAGGCCCTTAGCTCATCCAAGATGTTTCACTGTTCTGAGGTTTCCCCTCATTTGCCCCATAAAGCTCACAATTTTTTTCCCCTGAGGCAATTGGGGTTAAGTGACCTGCCCAGGGTGACACAGCCAGGAAGTATTAAGTGTCTGAATTCGATCCTCCTGACTTCAGGGCTGGTTTTCTATCCACTGCACCGTGTAGCTGCCCCAAAGCCTGCAATTTTTGTGATTTTTGTGATTTTCCAAATGAACTCTGATAAATTATTTTTGGACTGTTTGGTGTCACTAAGCATCATTAATTTGGGGAAAATAATAATGCTTTATATTGGTTATTCTGTCTTATAGTTTTTGTGGTAGTTTCCGATATGCTTTTTCATGTGTTCTTTGCAAATACTTTGGTGAGATTAGTAAGACATATTTCAGGAAACTGAGGTGGATTAGAGTCACTTACTCAAGGTCACACAGTCAGTTGGTGGTAGAACCATCTTGGTGTTTTTATTCTAATATACTCTTCTATACCATACTGACTCATAATCATCTAATTATTCATTGTGAGTTCTGCCTAGAGGACTGGTTCCTTTTTGTTACATTTCGTCAAAATCCATTATCTAATTTTCCATTGAAAAATGGATCCGTGATCTTGGTCTCATTGATCTGAACATTCCCTCCAAAATATAGTTCATAATCCACACATGCCTTTTTAGCCTGTGTGGTTCAACACTTCTGCCTGCTAATGTAAGGGTTTTTTACTTGCAGTTTATGAACTTTTAAAAACATTTTTTTCATTACATGAAAAGACACTTTTTAACATTCATTTTTTATAAAATTTTGAGTTGCAAGTTTTTCTCCCTTCTTTCTCCCCCACCCCAAGATAGCAAATAATTTTATATAGGTTATATATATATATATGCAATTTTATTAATTTATTTAGGTTATATATGTGCAATCTGAATTAATCATATTGTGGAAGAAGAAACAGAACAAAAATTAAAAATAAGCACAAAAACAAATAAGGTGAAAATAGCATGCTTCAATCTGTATTCATACTAGTTTATGTACTTAAAGATGTTTTAATAGCTATATTGCAAAGAAAGAACCTTTCTTTACAATATTATGCATTTTATTTTATTCACTTAAAATATTATTCTGACAAGGCCACAAAAAAGTTAATGTAGATCTTCTCTACAATATTGCTGATTTATTTTTTTCTTTATTTTGTTGTATTTTTTTACATTTTCTTTTTTAAAGTTTTCATATTTTCAAAATATATGCATAGTTTTCAACATTCACTTTGCAAAACTTTGTATTTCAAACTTTTTCTCCATCCCTCCCTTCCCCATCCCCCTCCTTTAGGCAGCAAGTAATCCAATATATGTTAAACATGTGCAATTCTTTTATACACATATCAATATGCTGCACAAGAAAAATTAGATTAAAAAGGAAAAACGAGAAAGAAAATAAAAAGAGAGCAAACAACAACAAAAAAGTGAAAATATTACATTGGGATTCATACTCAGTCTGCACAGTCTCTGGGTACAAATGGCTTTCTATATCACAAGACCATTGGAACTGTCCTGAATCACCTGGTTGTTGAAAAGAGCCACATCCTTCACAATTGATCATCATATAATCTTGTTCCTTTGTATAATGTTCTCTTGGTTATATTCACTTCACTCAGCATAAGTTCATGCAAGTTTCTCCAGGCTTCTCTGAAATCATCCTGCTGATTGTTTCTTGTAGAACAATAATATTCCATAACATTCATGTGCCATAACTTATTTAGCTATTCTCCAGCTGATGGGCATCCACTCAGTTTCCAGTTCCCTGCCACTACAAGATGGACTGCTACAAACATTTTTGCACATATGGGTCCTTTTATTTTTGTGTGACCTCTTTGGGATACAGCCCAATAGAGACACTGTTAAATCAAAGGCTATGCACAGTTCCTTTGCTCTTTGAGCACAGTTCCACATTGCTCTCCAGAATGGCTGGATCAGTTCACAACTCCACCAACAATGTATTAGTGTCCAAGTTTTCCCACATCCCTTCAACATTCATCATTTTCTTTTCCTTCATATTAGCCAATCTGAGAGCTGTGTAATGATATCTCAGAGCTGTCTTAACCTGCATTTCTCTTATCAATAGTGATTTAGAACATTAAAAAAATAAAACAACAATTAGAAATGGTTTTAATTTCTTCATTTGAAATTATTCATATCCTTTGACCATTTCTCAATTGGAGAAGAATACCATTGATTTTAACTCATCTAGCCAATATAATTCTGTACAACTCTTATTTACGGACTCTCATAGTTCTTTCACAGAAGATAAACTCGATGGATGGGAGCTTCCTCCTTAGAATTTTTGATGCTGCCTAAGTGTTACTGGAATGCATAGGCAGTTAGTGAAATACATCTACTTCACATTTAGTCTCTCTTTCTACTCCTATTTTTGATGATATTATATGTCATAGTTTGTACTAAATTATTTTTTTTTATTATTTAAAAATTTTTAAAAGAAGAAATAGAATAATAAAAAAATCAAAAGGAATACAAAACAAAATAAAACAAAACAAAAGAGAACATTATCATATGCCCAGTAGAACATCAGGGAGGATTCAAAATAAGTAATAATAAATCACCAGATCAAGAATATAATACATATATATATATATATATGTAGAAGAAATTATATTAATGAATGTCCACTTCTTATTTCCTCATAAATTGTTCTTTTGTTCTCCGCTGTATACCTTATTTACTTAATTTTCCCTTTGTTATTCCCCACCAACCCCAAACAAGCTATAGTTATGAAAAAATATATTTATGTATACATATGTATATGTATATAGTACACACACACACACACACACACAAACACACACACCACATACACACATATCTTTCCTAAACCTGCTGACTTTGCTTTAATTCTTCTCCTTAACTTGCCTTGCTATTATTTAACCTTCCCCATTCATGGATCCTTTTATTATCTTCTTCCCATATTCCTTACATCCCCATCTACCCATTCCTTCCCCCTTATTTCTTTACAGATTTTGGAGGGTGATATACCCTTCTTCATATATAAGTAGTATTGCCTATTAAACCCATTTGTGATGTGAAGAGGTTTTCAGAACTATGTGTCCTCTTTCCCCCCTTTAATACCTCTGTGTCTATTCTTCCTCTGTACTTCATTTGTACAATATAATTACTATTTTTACCTTAACTCTGTCTATCTTTGTTTTGAGCTACACTATTGTTGATATGAATCTTAAATATATAGTGTACAAAACAACAAACCATTTGTGCATATTGAGTTTCTTGAAACTGATCTTTGATATTGGCTCTTATATGTTTACTTTTCTATTAAGTTTAGGTTTGGTTGACAGAAAGTCCTGAAAAACTGTAAGTTTGTTGAATGTTCATTTTTTCTCATTCAATATTATGGATAATTTTGTTGTATATGATTTTTTGGCCACAAGTCTCATTCTTTTGATTGTTGGTAGGTATGATTTCAGGACCTGCCATCTTTTATTGTAGCACTTGGTGTTTCTGCAGAGCTAGCCCTGAGGTGTTTGCACTTCACATGGATTAATCCTGGACTGGGGTCTTTCTTTAGATCTGGTTGGATTATACTAGGAGGACCCCTCTTCTGTTCTAGATCTTCTTGATTTTTCACTACTCTATATTCACCCTGAAGTGTTAATTTGTTCTATTTGTGGGGGAAATCTGGAGAGCTTGAAATTTACCAACCTACTCTGCCATCTTCTCAGAATCCTCCCTTTGTACTAAATTCTTCATTGACAATATTGTACAGCCTACTCATGCTCACCAAATATCTCTCTATTTTCCTATGGGTGACAATTTTGATTCTTTGGGAATTGTGAAATTATAGAATTTGAAACCATGCAGTATCGTTGAAGGATATTTAATTGATGGAGTTTTAGGTTAAGAAGCTGCTGTAGATAGCTGAAAGTGCTGTACAACTTCCCAAACACAATCAATAATATTTGTATAAGATATATGTATGGATAAACCAACTATTCATCTAGCTGTATATCCCTGTCTAGACAGTAGACATGAAACACGTGCCCTGGAGCCTACATTTTGGCTTGAAACTCAAGAATATGACATGAACTATATTAAAATGCAATTGGGAAATATTTAGCAAATAAAAAATACAATAGAATATAGATGATATTTTCTAAATCAATATATGATCTACAGGGATCCTTATGTATTACCTTAAACTAAAGACATTTACTAAGATAAACCAAGGGCTTACTCTACCAAAAATAGTAGAGTCAATGCACACTTAGATATGAGAAGACACACCTAGCTCAGTACTTTACAGAGGTGGAAAGTTCACTAGCTTGGCATATTAACTATATTTTCAGACTTATTTCACTGTATTAACAGGTTTTGATGATTTTTTAAAAGTCTATTATTTTTTGTTGTTTAAAAATACTCTCTAGGAGAGGAAGGGAAAGGAACGCTTGGAGAAATTCCAGCAACATAAACAATAAAAGCTATCAATAAGTTTTTATTTTAAAACTCAACTCCTCCTATTAATATATTTTTTGCTTTTTAAAAATTGAACTGTACAAGATGAGCTTTTTTTTCAGCCAGCATCCTTTTAACCTTAAATATTTCCTCATAACCTAAAGTCAATCTAATTTATTAGGTTGCAAATTCAGTGTACCATTCTTTAACATATGGATGTTGAAAGTTCAGAATACTTAGTGAGAGAGTGCAAATTAAAATGCCTATGAGAAAATTGGGAATTAATTCAGGAAGCTATGAAATAGCTTAAATGGGAAATAAAGACCAAAAACAAATAGCCACTTTTGACTAAAAATAAAGCACAAATAAACTATCAGGGATACTTATAACTTCTTAGGCCAGCTGAAAGTCTGAACAGTGACTATTCTGTATCTTTGCTACAATGTACCTCTTTAAGCATTCTGTATCCCTAACATGGTACACCTTCTTGCTCAATTTGTCTTCCTGGGATAGTGTACCTCTCTGTGTATGTCCTAGGTTCTCAGCACAGTCCCTGAACCAATATATTATTATGGACTAGCAAGTTCCTCCATTTCAACTCAATATTTAACTGAAGATTTACATAGAACTACCTGCATATTACAGTGTGGGAAAAAGAATTCTCTGAACAACTTGAAATAAACAGAACTGAAGGGCAACTCTTCTATTTGCAATTCTTCACATGGGAAAGTTCTCCAGCTTTTGCATAGTCACAGCAGGACAAGGAAACATTTGACAAACACATTCTGCTCTCATACATGTCATTCCCACTTCTCAAAGGCATCAATATTTATTTCATAGAATCTTAAATTTAGAACAAGGGAAGAACTTCAGACGTCATCTAGTTCAAACTTATCTTACATATGAGGAAAACTGAGACCAACCAATAAACATTCAAAAACCTAGCTCAAACACTAAATCTGAATAGGCATAAAAATCAGGAGGAAAGAGACAGGGAAGGATGGAGAGAGACTACGAAGCAGGCTGTTTTTGATTTTTGCAAAAAAAAAAATCTATTCTTTATTTAGAAGACAAATATGAATGACAAAAAACATCTCCAGAAAAAAAGTGAAAAAATGTAAACACACATGAGAAGACAGAGTTGGCTACAAGGTATACATCAAAATCACCTCAGAATGCAATGATAAAGAGAAAAAAAAATGTAACGATGGCTTTGCTTTGGTACAGTTGCAATAGAAAATATTTTCTCTAGGTAAAAAATTTAATCAGTCTTTCCACTGGAAAATTGAAAGGGAAAAGTTTTGTCAAAGAAAATGTACCCTTAAAGGTAATAATATCATTTGATACTTACATGATATCTTATGGCTTCAAGTAAGGCATTGGAACCTCACAAATACCTTATAAGGTACAGATGAGAAAAACTACAGTGTAGTGGCTTGCCCCAAGTGCCAAACCTTGATCTTCTTAAGTCAAGTCCATTGCAAGCTTGATACTTCAACACATTAAGGTTTAGTGATTTTATCAAAAAAGATTTTGTATAAGGTTATATTTGATAACATCTAGCATTTATGAAACATTTTGTGTTTTACACAATGCTTTATATAATACTGCCTTATTTGGTCCTCCCAATTTTGTGTAGTAAGTAAAATTAAAATCCCCATATTCCAGATGAGGGAACTAAAGGCAGAAGATAATAAATAACATTCCCAGGGTCACACAATATGTTTCTGAGGTAGAATTCGAATCCAGATGTTTTGATTCACTGTTCTGCCCTCTATTCACAGAATCATTTAGAGGCCTTATAACATCAGTGTGGCTACACTGATTAAAACATACAGACTAAAACTTCTCCATGATTTTAATAGTCTGTAAAAGTTTCTGCATTTAAAAAAATTTGTCAGACTATGATAAATTTCTTTGATTTGGTCATTTGGATGGTCACATGTGTGCTGTCCATTCCTAGACCTTTACTCTTTCAAGCTAAGTAGGAAGGACCTATCGGAGGCTCATGTTTCAAAGGAAAAAACAACAACAAACAACCTTTTTTTGAATCTATGTTTACTCTCATGCCATGAGTCATTAGTGCTGGCTTTACAGGAAGATTAAAGAACCTACATGTATGTATGAAGCCATCTGGTCCAACCCACAGCTGAAGAGGAATCCTTCTGATAGCAGGAACCAACTTCCTTTTCTATGTGTAGGTTCCAGGATTGGGACAGGGCTCATTACTTTATTGTTAATATTGTTGTCTAGTCATTAGTTATGTCTGACTATTATTATATGATTCTATTTGGAGTTTTCTTGGCAAAGACACTGGAATGGGTTCCCATTTCTTTCTCCAGAATATTTTACCAATGAGGAAGTAAGGCAAACAGGGTTAAGTGATTTGCCCAGAGTCATACAGCTACTAAAGGTCTGAGGCTGAATTTCAACTTAAATCCTTAAGAGTCTAGAAGGGCAACAAGGTGAAGCGGTATAGTACTATGGCAGTAAGAGTTGGTCTTCCTATTTATGTGACCTCAAAAATTTGGGCTTCATCTGTAAAATGGATCAAATGGCCTCTGAGATTCTTCTGGCTCTAGAGCAACAACCCTTTGGTTCACCAAGAGCCCAAGGATTACAGGGTTCACTGTTTTCACTCACTATTTCCCTCTGTTTTTCAGGCATCTCCAATAGCTCAAAGATTAATAATAATAATAGCTGACCTGGTACTTTACTGTTAAAAAGATTTTGTATGTTGTGCTTATCCTAACCATCAATCCCATGATCTAGATTCCACTAGGACCTTGGATTTCCATAAACTGGGGACTCCAAGGTCCATTTTAACTGTCTGTTCTTTGCAACCAAGAAGCATTACCCTCTTCTGATTCCTCTCCCCTTCTTCTCCCCAAAGTTAGAGAGAAATAATCCTACAGAGTTGGTTCACAATGATGAGCTTTCAAGCCCAAAATCTTTGCTATCCTTTGGCAACTTAGATCTTTGTTTTTTTAATGAGTATGACAGTCACTGGCAGAACCTGTGTATAAATGATAGTTGGAGATTAGTATAAAACCGTATGTAATATGAAAAGTACAACTATATGCATATATCCAGAAAACTATGAACATTAGTGCTATTTTAGATACTAGTTCTCACATCAAGAGCTATAATGGGGAAAAGGAGAATTGAGTTAATTGTACAAAAGAAGTAGTCAAATATCCTGGATTAGCTACAATTCTTGTTTATTTAAGACCAGTATAACTCAGTTAGGTGGATAAGCTCTAGGGTCTGGAGTCACAATCTGAATTCAAATCCAGCTTTAGACACTTAACTAGCAGCATGACTCTGGGCAAGTATGGGCACCTGCTTCACAAGCTTATTGTAAGGATTAAATGAGATGGTAACCGTAAAACATTTAGTCTTATTTGGCACATAGTAGGTGATAAGTAAATATTTATTTCCTTCCTCTTCTCCTTGGGTAAACTACTTCACCTTTCCAGCTCTGTTTTCTTTGGTTTCAACTAGAGTTCTTCCTTTTAACTCTAACTCCTACAAGAAGAAATGCTGAAGTTGGGTGGTGAATTCAAACTTGCCTCTTTCCAGTTTATATCTTGACTTCAGTCTCTAGCTCTATATTGTGCATATTCTAAACATATTACGGACCAAAATGTTGTTGAAATTCATGAAATGCCACTGTATAAAGAACTCTTTAGATATATTATTTCAATTTAATTTCCTCATAAACTTTTTAATGGACACTATAAATCCTGTTCCCCACAACCTCCTATCGATGTGAAATGTGGTCATCTGCTATTTTTTTTTATTTTTTTATTTTAATTTTGCTTATACTTTAAGTTCCAAACTGAATCTCTCCCTACTCACTCCATATTAGAGAGCCATCATTTGATACATATACACAGACACACAATAATTATACTATGTATATCTTCATTTAACAATTATTTCTCTGAAGGTATACTAAAATGTTCGGGTTAGCTTTCTGAAGGTCTTTCGAACGAGCCTTAGTCTCAAGAATAGTCAGGAACAGAGTGTAGAGTTTTTATTGTCTCCTTCACAGTCTTTCTCCTTTACAGTCTGTGTCTATCACAGTCTGACCCAGTCTTGATCTTAGTGAAGGAGTGCAGGAGGCAAGAGACACACCAGGAGGATGGTCAAAAATGGAACATCTCATTTCTAGTCCTTCTCAGCCCTTTTATACTTTATTGTAATTACATCATTACAGCATACTGATTATGTGTGAACTAGAGAACCATAACACTACAATGCAACACACCAAGTATATGTATACTAAAGAACCATCATCTCATCAATTCCACTGAGTTAACACCTTGTTGTAAGTATCCTTGTTTCAAGTATACTTCTTCAAAGTTTCAGCCCTCTACAATGTACAGTTTCTTCTTTCATAAATTCTTAGAAATTGATTTTAGCATTTATAATACTCTTAATAACTTGACCATTTTTAAAAAAATATAACCCAGATGAATTAAATCTCTATAACTTATATCTAGGTTCTCTATATGCTTTGTAGATTATCCATGGCATTTTTTTTTTAAATCCTAGATGCCATCTAGTTTATTCCTGAATGTTCTCTGCACTCAGCTGGTGTGTACTCAAGGAATAAGTTTACTTTAATGAACTAAACATAATATAAAAAGTTCATCTGCAGTTTCAAAACTTATAATGCATTATAAAGCCAAATCTGCCTTTAGATTATCTAGGGACCTATTTCCATTAATATGCACAATGGAGAATTAACAGACTAAGCCCTAAAATCTAATGCATGCAGATATACATTTATTTATACAAGTCATATGTTCCTTTAAAGTGAACAAAGTTAATGCATAGGTTTGGGAGATTTTCTTGTAAACAAGAGAGAAGGGAACCAAGCCTGGATTTCTGCTAACTTCAAGTTTTACTAGGTTCAAAAAGAAGAAAAATAAAAAGTAACTAGTCGAGATCAGGGAGATAATAACAGAAAGAGGAAAGAGAACAAGGAGTAATTTACTCCTTCCCTTCTTTGCAGAGATGGGGTTAGTTTGGCTGAGGTTTATTTTTTCTTCTTTTATTCAGTTTTGTTATAAAGGATGGATTGCTGAATAGAAGAAGGGGGTGAGTATATATTTAGAAATGAGAATGATTCAAAAACAAAAAGACTAATAAATTAAAATCAAAATCTATTAGATTACATTTTTTTTATTTAAGAAAAAAGTACTACAGATAAAATTCCATTATAGATGCTATGAGGCAATCAAATTGTTTTCTTCCAATAGAATTTGGACATAATGAGCACATTGGAATAAATCACATCCCCATTCTTAAAGACCTCATGCCAGAGACCCAATGTTAGGACTTTAGAGTTTTTGCCTCACCAGACCTTCAGCACTACCTGTTTTTAGAGATTCCCCTAATGTATTTTCTTCTCTCATTAGAATGCAGACTCTATGAGGGCAGAGCTAGTTTTGTCTATTAATATTCTATCCCCTTCCCTAGCACCCCCACCTCCAGTTTATCACATTATAAAGGAGTTAAATAAAATGCTTTATCACTGCAGCTAGGTGATTCAATCAAGTGCCTGGTCTGAAGTAAGGAAGAGAAATCTGCTCTCAGACACTTAACTAGCTTTTTGACCCTGGACAAATCACTTAACCCTGTTTGTTTACATTTTCTCATCTGTAAAATTAAATGGAAAAGGAATTGACAAAACATTCTAGTAGCTACCAAGGAAATACTATATGAAGAGTCATACATGACTGAAAAAATAACTGAATAACATAAATCCAAATTGAGTACAAGCATTTTGTTGAGGGCGTTAGCCTCTTGATATTCCTTGTTTGATCTCCAACTTCCTTTGGGACTTGGACCTTTGATACAAGATCTGGTCAAACTAGTTTGGGCTATCTGAGCTGGCCAGGGTTTTACAGCCCCCATTCTAATCTGCTCAGATAGACCAAATGCCATCAGGAAATTCCTTTTCGGGAAGAGACTTCTGTCTGTCCCCAAAAGATAACAAAAGAATCCTTATCTTATTTACATCATTCTCCAGAACCTCCTTACATCACTGCATCTGAATGATTGTGCTCTTGTATAAAACAGAGTCCTCAAAAATCTATTCTTTGCAAAATTGGCCTTGTACCATGCAGCCATTTTGTCCACAGGCTCTCTGGAGTTTCCATTCTAATCAATAAAGACTATGTTTCCATACAGCATTGAGTAGCAAATTCATTTGCTGCTGACCCCGCCCTTGGTTACTTTGGGGAAGGAAGGAGAGAAAGAAAAGGAACTGACCCATCTCAGTTTAGACCTCAGTTTACTCCTCATCAATTTCAAGGCCCTTCATTTTACAAAGAAATTGGTAACTTAAGTGACTTGCCCAAGATCATATACTCTCCTTCATCTCAAATACCCAGTCACTTGCTAAATCTTGCCATTTCTAACTCCACAGCATCTCTCACATACAATTCCATCTTTCTGCTATCATAATCCTAGTTCAGATATTCAGCCTGTTTCACCTGGATTATTAACCTACTAAGTGTTTCTTTCCTCTCCAATCCATTCTCCACCTATCTTTCCTAAAGTACATATGTAAATATGTTTAGATAAGTAAATTTCATACAATTCCTTCTTTCTGCTGTCATAATCCTAGTTCAGATATTCAGCCTGTTTCACCTGCATTATTAACCTAAGAGTTTCTTTCCTCTCCAATCCATTCTCCACCTATCTTTCCTAAAGTACATATGTAAATATGTTTATATAAATAAATTTCAAAAAGATGAGTAAGTAGTATCCCTATAAAGACAATTCCTTTACTTGTATGCTTACTCCCACCCACTTTTACTCTTCCAGGCCTTTACTCTAGGAGTCACATCCCCTTTTATACAGTCAATAATCTCTCTTCCTCTACAGCAGTGGTCCTCAAACTTTTTAAAATAGGGGGCCAGTTCACTGTCCCTCAGACTGTTGGAGGACCGGACGATAGTAAAAACAAAAGCTCCCATTCGGTCTCCACCCCTCAGCCCATTTGCCATAACCCAGCTGGCCACATAAAAGTCCTCAGCCAGCTGCATTGGCCCCGCCATAGTTTGAGAACCCCTGCTCTACAGGTTCTTTCCCAACTGTCAACAAACATGGGTCAAACAACCATAAGATAATATGCTGCAGAACTGGAAGACATTTCAAAAAGTTATCTAGTCTTAATTCTTTATCACACACAAAAAGAAAATGAGGCCCTTGGAGTTAAATACCATGCCAAAAGCTGCAAATGTAGTAAATGCCAAAGGCAGGAATAACATCCAGGTCTTCTGATTAAAGTATTATTGCCTCTAGACTGCCTTAGATCTTTCATAATCTTAAAAATATCTTCCTCTAAACTATTAACATAAATGTATCAATAACCAAATTAACAAAAAACATATGATCATCTCAATAGATGCAGAAAAAGCATTTGATAAAATCCAACACCCATTCCTATTAAAAACATCAGAGAGTATAGGAATAAATGGACCTTTCCTTAAAATAGTCAGTAGCATCTATTTAAAACCGTCAATAAGCATCATATGTAATGGTGATAAAAGGAACCACTCTCAAGAAAATAAGGAGTGAAACAAGGTTGCCCACTATCACCATTACTATTCAATATTGTATTAGAAATGCTAGTTTTGGCAATAAGAAATGAAAAAGAGATTAAAGGAACTAGAGTAGGTAATGAGGAAACCAAATCATTACTCTTTGCAGATGATATGATGGTGTATTTAGAGAACCCCAGAGATTCTACTAAAAAGTTATTAGAAAAAATCCACAACTTTAGCAAAGTTGCAGGATACATAAATCCTCAGCATTTTTATACTTCACCAAAAAAAATCCAACAGCAAGAGATACAAAGAGAAACTCCATTTAAAATAACTGTCGATACCATAAAATATTTGGGAATCTATTTGCCAAAGGAAAGTCAGGAACTATATGAGCCAAACTATAAAACACTTTCCATACAAATAAAGTCAGATCTAAACAATTGGAAAAATATTAAGTGGTTTTGGATAGGCCGAGCGAATATAATAAAGATGACAATACTACCTAAACTAATCTCTTTAGTGCTATACCAATCAGACTCCCAAGGAGCTGTTTTAATGACCTAGAAAAAAATAACAACATCTGGAAGAATAAAAGGTCAAGAATTTCAAGGGAACTAATGAAAAAAAAATCAAATTAAGGTGGCCTAGCTGAACCTGATCTAAAACTATATTATAAAGTAGCAGTCATGAAAACCATTTGGTATTGGCTAAAAAATAGACTAGTTGATCAGTGGAATAGGTTAGGTTCACAGGACAAAATAGTCCTACGGCAATCTAATATTTGACAAACCCAAAGAACCCCAACTTTTGGGATAAGAATGCACTATTTGAGAAAAACTGCTGGGGAAATTGGAAATTAGTATGGCAGAAATTAGGAACTTACCTACAGTTTACACCATACACCAAGATAAGATCAAAATGGGTTCATGATGTAGGGATAAAGAATGAGATTATAAATAAATTAGAAGAACATAGGATAGTTTGCCTCTCAGACCTGTGGAGAAGGAAGGAATTTGTGACCGAAGAAGAACTAGAGATCATTACTGATCACAAAACAGGAAATTTTAATTATATCAAGTTAAAAACCTTTACACAAACAAAACTGATGCAGACAAGATTAGAAGGGAAGCAATAAACTGGAAAAACATTTTTACAGTTAAAGACTCTGATAAAGGCCTCATTTCCAAAACAAATAGAGAATTGACTCCAATTTATAAGAAATCAAGCCATTTTCCAATTGAAAAATGGTCAAAAGATATGAACAGACAATTTTCAGATGAAGAAATTGAAACTATTTCTAATTCTTACAAAAAGATATTCCAAATCATTATTGATCAGAGAAATGCAAACTAAGATAACTCTGAGACACCATTATACACCTCTCAGATTGGCGAAGATGACAGGAAAAGATAATGACGAATGTTGGAGGGGATGTGAGAAAACTGGGACACTGATACATTGTTGGTGGAGTTGTGAGCGGATCCAACCATTCTGGAGAGCAATTTGGAACTATACTCAAGTTATCAAACTGTTCAATACCCTTTGATCTAGCAGTGTTACTACTGGGCTTACATACCAAAGAGATATTAAAGAGGGGAAAGGAAAAAGGCAGCCTTTTTCATAGCTAGAAACTGGAAACTGAATGGATGCCCATCAATTGGAGAATGGCTGAGTAAATTGTGGTATATGAATGTTATGGAATATTATTTCTGTACTGTAAGAAATGACCAGCAGGATGAATACAGAAAGACTTGAAAAGACTGACATGAACTGATGCTAAGTGAAATGAGAAGAACCAGGAGATCTTTATATACTTCAACAACAATACTATATGAGGATCAATTCTGATGGAAGTTGCTACCTTCATCAATGAGAGGATCCAAATCAGTTCCAATTGATCAGTAATGAACAAAACCAGCTACACCCAATGAAAGAACATCGGGAAATGAGTATGGATCGCAAGATGGCGTTTCCACTCTTTCTGTTATTATTTGCTTACATTTTTGTTTTTCTTCTCAGGTTATTTTTACCTTCTTTCTAAATCCGATTTTTTTTTTGGTGCAGCAAGGTAACTGAGTAAATATGTATACATATAGTGTATTTAACATGTACTTTAATATATTTAACATGTATGGGACTACCTGCTATCTAGGGGAGGGGGTGGAGGGAAGGAGAGGAAAAGTTGGAACAGAAGTTTTTGCAAGGGTCAATTTTGAAAAATTACCCATGCATATGTTTTGTCAACAAAAAGCTATAACAAAAAATAAATAACTATATATATATATATATATATATATATATATATATATAGATAGATATATCTTTATATATCTATATATATATATCTATATATATATGGTCTCCTTCCCAGTACTAGACATCATGAGATAAGCAAAATACCCAACTGGAGATATTTTCTTCTCTTGATTTCCAATTCACATAATCTCTACGTTACTTCTATTTTTCTAACTATTCTTCCCTGTCCCTTGGGGATTCAAGGATAGGTACTATTCTAAGACTTTTCAGTTGAATTTCTTAGCTTTCTCTAATTGCTCTCCCACAGAAACTTCATTCAATCCCCTTATCCCTTCCTATTCCTGCTGTAACCACCCTAGTGTAGGCCCTCACTACTTCCAGTTCAGACAAATGAAGTAATATAACAGGCCTTCACAAGGAAAATGCTCCAAAATTTTCAACAGCCTGTAAGAAATCATGAAATGATTAATATAGAAACACATGAAAAGATTTAAAAAACTAAAGCAAAATGAAACAGAAACAGGAAAGCAATACTGACGATTACTACTGTATAAATGTAAATAAGGACAAGAAAACAATAAAAAAGGAATATTATAAAATTACAGTAACTAAGCTTGGCCCCTCTAATCCACAGAGGTAAAGCTATAAAATTAGCCAACAAGCATTTGTTAATCACTTACTATGTGTTAGGTACTATGGTAAACACTAGGGATAATGAGAAAGGCAAAAAACATTCTCTGGCTTCAAGAAGTTCATATTCTGGGGGATGAGGAGTTCTGGGTAATCACCATATACATAAACCATTTAAGAAAATGGGAAGTAATATACATACACCAAGAAATAAATAAGTAATAATAATAAGTAATATACATACACCATATATATACCACATACATACATCATTTAAGAAAATGGGAAGTAATCTCAAAGGGAAGGCACAAAGGGGAGAAAGAGAAGGGCAATCAAAAAATGTCTCTTATAAAAGGTCAGATTTGGGCAATCTTGAAAGAAGTCAAGGAATCCGATAGTCAGACATAAACGGGAGAGAACATTCCAGGCATGGAAGAGAACCAGTGGAAAGGTAAGAGTTAGAGTTTATTGATCAAGAAATAGCAATGAGGGCAGTTTGCTGATAATAAAATGCATGGAGAAGATTCAAATGTAAGATTAGAAAGATACAAAGGAACCAGAATGTAAGGTGTATATATGTGATGCATTTAACTGCAGGTTAGACTTTTTTCCATTTGTTAGTTAATTTTACTGAATTGTTCTCCCTCTCTTTAAAAAAAAAAAATAAGTAAATAGTTCTCCCATTTGGAACTATGCCCAAAGGGCTACTGAATTATGCATACCTTTGATCCAGCAGTGTCTCTAACTGGGTCTGTATCTCTTTGACATAAGTAAAAAGGAAAAAGGATCCACTCGTGCACAGATGTTTGTAGCAGCCTTTTTTTGTAGTGACAAGGAACAGGAACTGAGTGGATGCCTATCAGCTAGGGAATAGCTGAATAAGTTATGGTATATGAATGTAATAAATACTATTGTTCCAATCAGCAGGATCATTTCAGAAAGGCTGGAGGGATTTACAGGAACTGATGTTAAGTGAAATGAGAACATTGTACACAGGAACCACAAGTGTGAGATTCAATCACTTTTGATGGATATGACTCTTTTCAACAATGAGGGCATTCCGGTCAATTTCAATAGACTAATAATGAACAGAGACATCTGCATTCAAAGAGAGGCCCATAGGCTATGCATTACAACATAGTATTTTCATTTTTGTAGTTTGCTTGCTTGTCCTCCCCCCTCATTTTTTTTTCTTTTGATCTGATTTTTCTTGCACAACATGATAAATGTGGAAATATATTTAGAAGAATGGCACATGTTTAATCTATATTGGATTGCTTGCTGTCTAAGGAAGAGGAGAGGAGGGAGAAAAATTTTAAACACAAGATTTTACAAGGGTGAATGTTGAAAACTATCTTATAGATTTTGAAAAATAAAAAGCTATCAGTATAAAACAATAAATAGCTTTCCAAGAGAGAGAGTGTTACATTGAGAAATGTACTCTGTATAAAGCAAAAGATATCTATAATAATACTATTATTATTTTTAAAAATTTCAGTGGTTTCACACTGTTTAACACCTTTTAGCAAGCAAAGCCCAATCCTGACCACTGAATTCCAAATCATCTTTGAAAGCTTAAATAAAAGTCATCCCCTCTTAAGATGCTTTCTGTGATTTCTCCCCTTCCTCCCCCTCTCTCTCTCTCCCCCCCCTCTCTCCCTCTCTCTCTCTCTCTCTCTCTCTCTCTCTTCTCTCTCTCTCTCTCTCTCTCTCTCTCACACACACACACACACACACACACACCACAAATAATAAGCCTCTCATACCACTTTCTCAGCTGTGAACTTCCTCCCCTTGAACCTCTTACAAAGTACCATGCTTGTACCTCTTTAATGAACTTATTTGTTGTAGCTGGATATAGCAAATTCTCCAACAAAACCTTTCTAAAATTTCTAGTTCCCACACATCTGGAATAGAGCTCTTACCAGCACTTATTAATGTTTAATAAATGTTTGATTAATTGGACAAAGTAAAGACCAGAACCTGAACCAGAGAAACTGAAAAAAGCATTTATTAACCATTGCCAGACCCTGTGCAAAATATGGAGCATATAAAGAAAGGTAAATAGTTACTCTTGCTCACAGACCAATAGGAATTCACATTCCAGTAGAGGAGACAACACTCAAACAATCATCTATAAACAATAAACAGGATAAATTGATGATAATCTCATGTGGAAAGCACCAACATTAAAGAGATATTGGCAAAAGCTTCTTGCAGAAGGTATAATTTTAGCTGGGGCCTGAAAAACAAGAAAGCCAAGTGAAGAGAGATGTGAGAGAGAGATGTGAGAGAGAGATGTGAGAGAGAGAGAGAGAGAGATGTGAGAGAGAGAGAGAGAGAGAGAGAGAGAGAGAGAGAGAGAGAGAGAGAGAGAGAGAGAGAGAGAGAGAATGAGAATTCCAGGCATAAGGAACAGGTAATGAAAAATGCTGAAGAGTTGGGGAGATGGATAGTCTTGTGCAAAGATGGTGCTATTCTGATCTTCATCAGTGGTGGCAGAAGCAGACAAAAGAAGGTAAAAGCAAAAGGATTTGGTAA
Organism: Sminthopsis crassicaudata; assembly: GCF_048593235.1. Lineage (NCBI taxonomy): Eukaryota > Metazoa > Chordata > Mammalia > Dasyuromorphia > Dasyuridae > Sminthopsis > Sminthopsis crassicaudata. Next base: position 179,741,864 of record NC_133619.1, on the reverse strand, counting down.
CAGATTGTGTACAGTGAGGTGAGAGAGTGAGGATTGATGATAAAAACTACATTGCAAATCTGAGTAACTGAAAGATACCCACATGGTAATAGGGAAGTTGGGAGGTGAGCAGGGAGAGAAAGATAATGAGTTCAGTTTTGGACAAAATAAATTTTAAGTCATCTATAGGACACCCAATTCAAGATGTTAGTTGAAGAAGAGTGACTAGGAGTTAGATTAACTTATTTAGAAACCAGAAAAATAATGTACTATTGAAGTCTTCTAAGACTTTTAATTTTACAACTTTTGTTTCTCTGCAGCTAGTAACTAAAAATCCCTAAAAAAAGAAATTTTAAAAAGGTTATGTATCTCTTTAAGGACAACATGAAACAGGAAGTGAAAACCTGTCACCCCTGATGCATTATTTGCAAAGGCCCTTTTCACAAATGTTACCATCTCCACCCTGTATATAACCCCATTTGTACTAGCTACCTGTCCTCCCAGGGGAATAACTTTAACCTGACTCTCCTTTGTCTTCTTGCCAGAAAGATAATAATTGTAGAATATGTATTCCAAAATTTTTTTTCTGGCAAATGCACTCATAATGCTTCTATTCCACCTTTCTTGAAGCTTCTTCATACTCACTTGAACAAAAACAAAACAAAACAAAACAAAACAAAACAAACAAAAAAAACTGCTTTCCAAATTTTGAAACCTATTTTCACTGGTTACAAGCTAGGAGAAATAATTAAATAGATCTATCAAATGTGCCTAGTTTGTGAAAGGGCTGCTAAAACCCCCATCCTGAGGGCTGCATATTTAGGGAAGGACTAGTAGATTTTACAGAATTTTTTTTTTTTTTTTTTTTTTTTTTTTTTTACTAGAAGGCTTTTACACATATGCGCCCTCTCAGGGGCTTCAAACTGCTTTTTGGTTTTTGTTGTCACCTTTACTAATTGGGTAAAAGTCTTCCTTGAAGGTTCAGGTTTTTGCTAAAAGACATCAAACCCATTTAAGATCAATTATTATTTCCACTCTGCATGTAATCCTCTCTACCCAATGCTTAACATCTTTACAGATGTTACTTGCATCCTAGGTCATCTGAGTGCTCCTTTCACTGTGTATAATGCCACTGCTTCAAACACTGCTGTCACCCCTTCAAGGAGACAAGAGTGGGGATTTGGGGTGTTTATCCTAGGAAAAGCTGTCTGGATGAGGCCTTCATGATAGCCTCATCTTCCCCCCACCCCAGCCTTCCTCTGGGTGGGGTTCCTGGCTATTGTCCCTACTAACTCTACTTTTAATTATCGCTCCTATTTGGCCCCTGCATTTTTAATCTACTTGTAAGATTTGTTTCCTCAAGGCTCCAAGCTATGAACTTCAAACTATTTGTTCACCCTGAATACCACACTTGCTAACTGACTCTGACACTCAGCACCTCACTGAATGCTGCCGCCATCTTACTTCCCCTTCTCAGTCTGGACCCCCACTGGGCAAGGACAGCTTTACCTCCCTTGTCAGCAATGAGCAGCTTCAAAAGATGAGACCTCCATCCCTTTGTCCCAAATGAATTTGGGGATGATTGCTTGAGGGGGGAAAATGATGTAATATGAAACCCTAAAACTTTTGGTTTTGGAATCTGCCTCAGGAAACGCCTATGACCAGTACATCTGATTCTGAATGGACTACTTCTCAGTTCATTTCTGACTGATGATCTCCTCAGTGACTATCAAATTTCAGAGACCATCCTCAATTCATCTGGAGATTACTTCCTGACCTACCCTTGAGTCATAGAATTAGCATATCTGATTGAAAGCTGTATAAGTGTATCTCCTTGCTTCTGTTTCTTTACTGAATTCCCTTACAATTCAGTCTGCTGTGTAATGGTGTTATACTTCAATAAAGCTTTGCCCCTTAGGAGGAAAAAAAAATCTGTCACCCTTTCCACAGAGGACATGGGTGCTGAAAAATGCATGTAGTATGGGGCAGCTAGATGGTACAATGTAGAAAGCATTAAGCCTAGGGTCATGAACCCTGAGTTCAAATTTGGCCTCAGTTACTTAGCTGTGTATCTCCAAACAAGTCACTGTGATTGCCTCCAAAAAATGATAGAAAAGATTCAAAGGAGAAGGTGGGCCAAACCTTGACAGGCTTAGGAAACCAGTACATAAGTATCATAGCAAAGTCAAGACAGGAAGAGATTAGTGTGGATCAAAAGAATCACTGAAGCAACAAGATATGGAACACTGAATATCTCAAAGGAGAAATGGTTAGCTGCAGTCCTTCATTCTCGAATAGGACCATAATGACATCATTATATTAGAGTTAAGTTACAATGTGTTTGACTGTGGCTGATCAGACCAACACAAGCCCAGAATGCTCTGGTCAGACATAAACAGTCCATACGAACATTTGGGATAGCTTCTCTAATTTTGCGTATCTAGCATTTCCGTTGGACTAATTCAATTCTGCTTTGCTCATACAGCATGTTCTTTGATAAGGAGAAACATGAGAAAGGAGCAGGAAAACTAGGTATGTTATTTGTTTATTTGAAGGGGGGGTTTCAAGGAAGACTTTACAAAGATTTTACTCTTAATAAAGGATATAAGAAGAGAACACATTATTAATTGTAAAGTACGAGAGACAAGATATAATACTCAGCTATCAAATTTCTGTTTGAGTCCCTGATCTTTTCGCATTAAAAAAGCCACACATGCTTGCCAATGTTTGTTTTCAGAGGAGCTTCCATCAAGATGTCTCACCATTACCTTCAAATCAAAATGTCCAAGCTGAAATCATTTCCTCCAAATCAGATTCTGCCTTCCCAATTCAGTTGTCTTGGTCATTTGACTCACTCATTCAACTTTGATTTAAAATAATCACAGCCAAATCCTGTTAATTTCTCCAAAATGTATTTCAGATTTGATTTTTTTTTCTATCTACATCACCACTGTCCAAATCTAGGGCCCTCATTATTTAAAGAAATAATTATACTAACAGCCTCCTAAAAGTCAGCCTGATATTTTTTAAAGGTTCTCTTTCCCTAATTAGTCTACACCTCATTGTCAGATTAATCTTCCATTTGTATAAAGTTGGTGATACTATTCCTCCACACTACTCCTCCACACCAAAGCTCAATTATGTTTCCAGATAGGGTGCTTTACAAAAAAAAAAAAAATCCTACTCTGCTCAACCTCTTCAGTCACTCCTTATGCCTTACCTCTTCAACTAAACTCTTCTATTTTCAAACCTTAGTGAATTAGGAATTCTTACTTTTAATGTACTTTTCCTGTCCCACCTTTTTTCTTATCTTTGAAAGTCTAGCTCCAAGACTTACTCTTTCTCAGTGAAGACCAAATGCTTCCAACCACCACTTTCTGATTCCTACAGGGGTACAGGGGTTCTCAAACTACAGCAGGAGAAAGTTTATGCAGCCCTCGGGTTATGGCAAATGGGCTGAGGGGCGGAGACAGAGTGTGAGTATTTGTTTTTACTATAGTCCAGCCCTCCCACAGTCTGAGGGACAGTGAACTGGCCCCTATTTAAAAAGTTTGAGGACCACTGGAACTTAGCCTGTACCTCACAATGGAATGGGAAGATTTCAAGAGTTAGAATTACTCAACCCCAATCATACTGCTCCTAAACAACATGGTGCTCATAAAGCTTCCATTAAATTTCAATCTCCCTTTCCATTCCCAATAAGATACCTTCATATATACTTTAGGGCCAGCATTTTCAAAGCCTAAAGCTGATGTGCTTTGACTATTTGGGTGAATTATATGGCCATTGTGGCTGAATATAGTGTGTGTGTGTGTGTGTGTGTGTGTGTGTGTGTGTGTGTGTGCTTGTGTGTGTATGCGTGTGTGAGTACATGTCTGTATATTCCATATAGAAACTCATACTATACCAGAGTCTCTGAGGGCCTTGTTGATAGTGAGATAATGTAAACTACAAATGGAGAAGTGTTTTCCTTGAGTTCAAACTTTATATTATCCATGGAAGGATTTGTCCTTTTTTTCTTGTATTTAAGATTTTTTTTTTATCTGCCTCAAAAAGAGCAAAGATGACACCATATTGATTTTAAAAAGTCATTTTCTCTTTGGAAACACCAATTTTTTTAAGGGTAAGGCCTATATTTAAACCAGAATGAGTAGATGTTGCCAGTTATGCTTGGATTCCACTTCTAGTTAGATTTTCTTTCTTCTCCGACCCAAATTAGAATTCTTTCACTTTCTTTTTTTTTTTAAAGTTTTATTGTCATTTACATTTTTTATATCACAGCTTCTAATAATAATAATAATGAAGTAATGAAATAGCATTTATTTAATGTTTGAAAGTTTGCAGAGAACTTTAGAAATATTTCATCTGATGCAGTAAGACAAGGTGGGAACTTTTGTCTCTATTATATAGATGAGGAAACTAAGGACAGCAGCTTTGTTCACTGTAAGTTGTGGTTCACCCTTTATTTCTAAAGAGGACTAACAACATTCAACCTCAAGGTCACAATAATTTACATTTATATGGCACATTTGTTGTTTAGTTGCGACCACATTTGGGGTTTTCTTGACAAAGACACTGGCTACCATTGCCCTCTGAGCCTAGATTTAGAGCTGTCCAACTCCATTTTACATAGCCAATGCAGAAGATCTGGTATTTGAATCCACAGCCCCCAGCTCCAAAGCCAGACCTTCCCAGTGTACCAGACTTCTTCCTTTCTAAGGTAGAGAAGCCTAAAGCAAAGATTATCGTTGACCCAATGCTTGCTTGGTCCTGGAAGGCCCCTTGTGCCAGGAATGGAGACCCAAATCAGAGGAAGGTTTGAGTTAGGAGGTGGAGCAGCCAGAACCTCAGGAACCCAGGCTTGAAAATGGAGCAGCTATTCGTCTTTGGAGCGAGAGAGAGAGTGGTATTAGAAGGAGGGAGCAATTCTAACTGAAAGCAAAATAACGTTCTGTCCAAATTCTCAGCAGTACAGTTGCGTCCACAGTAGTAGATAACAGAAACCAAGTGTGCAGGTTCTGAGGAAGGATGAAGAGTGAAGAGCACAGATTCTGAGGATCCAAGTTGGGAGGGATGATGAGGAGTGATGAGCACAGATTCTGAGGGTCCAAGTTGGGAGGGAGGATGAGCAGTGATGAGCACAGATTCTGAGGGTCCAAGTTTAGAGTGATGATGAGGAGTGATGAGCACAGATTCTGAGGGTCCAAGTTCAGAGGGATGATGAGGAGTGATGAGCACACATTCTGAGATGGAGCATAAGGTAGCCACCATCTTGCTCCCCCAAGCCATGAACCTCAGAAAATCTTAAATTAGATTGCATTCCGTTCTTGAAACTTGGAAATGGGGTCTGTCTGCCCCGAAACCCGAGTCAATTAAAAGGTAATAACCCATGCCCTTTGTGTTTCTTTCACCATGGCTAAGGCAGGAGTGGACTTTCCCTCCCTAATTATATGTGGTGCTTCCCCACCCCCTCCTGTTCTTAGGTATTGTGCTGTCCAGGGGACTCCTGAGCCCATTTAACATTACAGAGCTGTTATTTGCAATGGAAGGACTTCATCCTGACATTGGCAACTGAGCCAGATTCATCTGCTAAGAAGATAAGACTTAGCCATCTCTAAAGACCCTCTCTATTGTGACCATTAGAGATACACTTCCTAAACACTACAACTTCATCCAGACATTGGCATCTATGCCAAATGCATCTGCTAAGGAGATAAGACTTAGCCATCTCCAAAGACCCTCTCTATTGACACCAGTAGAGATATGTTTCCTAAACTCTACCCTGTTAACCAATTTTGGGAATAATTGAATCCTGCCTTAAGGTCCTGGATAATGGGGAGAGGGGTGGGGGAAAAGGAGAGAGATTGCTGTTGGGGAGTTTTGATCTATACTCTGGAGTTTATTGTACTGGTGGTGGGAAGGGGAGAGATGTTGTTGCCAAGTTTCCCACTGGCTGCTTCTACTCATGTCCCCAGTTTCTGGTCCCTGTGTCTTTTGTGACCATATCATTCATCTGGTAGCCCTCCTCATCCATCTTCCTTAGACTACTCAATCAGCAAAGCACAATTAAACAAGGAGCAAACATATATTACATACTTACTAGGGGTCATATATTACACTAGACCCTGGAGACATAAAGATAAAAACAAAATGGTCTTGCCCTCAAAATTTATATTCTATTGGGGAAAATGATGTCAACAAAAAGAACTAGGAAGAAAATCTATGCATAACCAAGATTATTGGATAAATATTTTACATACATTGGATTAAGCATATATTTTCACACATTTAATATGTAATTACCTGTCATCTAGGGGCAGAGGTGGAAGGAAGGAGGGAAAAGTTGGAAGAGAAGGTTTTGCAAGGGTCAGTGTTAAAAACTTACCCCTTCATATGTTTTGTAAATAAAAAGCTTTCTTAAAACAATTTTTTAAAAGAAAAAACTCCACATACAGGCTAAGCTTACTTTCTCCATGGAGACCTCATTGTGTCATGCCCATTGTGACACGCCTGAGAACACTCAAGGTTTTCTGACTTAAAGGTGATGTTCTCGCCCCAATAACCCAGTTGGATCCTGACAGCAAAGGGCGAAGGAAGTGTGAATAGAAGGATGGATGAGTGGACAAATAGACTAATAGACTAGATACATAGATAACTGGTGATAGATGGAATAGAAAGGATAAACAAATAGATCTAATGGATACACTTGATGCATAGTTAAATAGATAATGATGGGAAGATAAGTGAAAAGATAGATTTATAGTAGAAAAGTTTATAGGTAGAAAAGATATTTATAGGAAGAAAAGCAATTTATAATTAGAAAAGAGATTTATATGAAAAAAAGCGATATATAAGTAGAAAAGAGATATATAAGTAAAAAAAGTGATTTAGAAGAAGAAAAGAGATTTATATGTAGAAAAGAGATTTATAGGCAGAAGAGAATGAATAGCTGCATTAAATTATAAAAAGATAATGAATGAGTCAATGGAGGGTTAAGTAAATCAGTAAATAAATTACTGGATAGAGAGATCCATTCAGGCCCTCATCAGCATGATACAAAGGGCTGCTGTCAAAGATTGAGACTGCCTTCACGTCAGTATTAAAATATTATATTTTATTCTTCAATATTATAGAAGCTAAAATGGTTGCTTTCTATCTGGCTTGGGAAATTGTTGACTTCTCTTTCTTCCCCTCTTCCCCCACCCCCAAAACAATTGCAGTTTGTGGATGGTTATTCCAGTAGATGTGGATGGTTATTCCAGTAGATCAATTGGACACATATCTTTCACTTATGCTGTAACATTTTACCTTTTCAGGCATCCTATAAGCCACTGCTGAAGCAGAGGAGATATTGAACCAGTTGTGACCAGATGCTGGTGATATTGAACGCATCTTTGGGCCTCAGGATCTACTTTAAACGGGATTTAACATGTTCATGAAGGTAAAACATCTACATAGAGATAATCTACCTGCAGCTTCCCTCCTGCAGTCAGTATTAATAGGAGATCAAGGTAGGACCAGGTTGCTGACTAGCCCTATATATACTAGAACTACAAATAATCTGGGAAATAGAGAGCTTACACTTAAAAACAAACAAACAAAAGCAAATTCTTTTAGTTCGGAAACTATTTTCCTTTTCCTCATCCTATGCCTGGTTCCCAGAAACAAGATGACTTGCTCATATTAGAGGTTTCATAAATGCTTGTTGAATTCAATTACATATAGATGTAGACTTTTTCTAAAATTATTGGCAGCTGGCTGGTTCAGTGGATAACACTGTTCGACCTCCCTTGAATCAGCAAGTGATTTCAAACACCAGCTGTAGGACTCTGGGCAAGTCACTTAATCTGTGTTTGCCTCAATTTCCTCCTCTGTAAAATGGGAATGATACAATCATGTTGGCTCCACAGAGAATAAGCCTCTGAGAACTATTTGTTTTCAAGTAGAGTCACAGCATCGTGGATTTTGAGCTGGCAGGAATATTTCAGGGTTTCTACTTCCATATTTTACAGAGAAAGTCACTGAGATTCAAGGAAGTTTAGTATAGTTAATATATTGTTCAAGCGCATACAAGTTGTAAATGGCAGAGACAAGATTCAAACAGATCCTGTTAATACTATCATGTTACCTCTAAGTGTTCATTATATATGTGTGTATGTTTGTGCATATATGTGTGTGTATAGTTCCATACTCCAATCTTCTAACCTATAGCTAAACGTATTAAGTCTTAAAAAAAAAAAAAGTGGTGGGATGGGGTAGGGAAAAGACACTGTAATAAAGTAACATTAAACAAGTGGTATTTTGCTCTGCTGTTTGTTTCTTACCTTCATGACTTTTTATTAACACTTTAAACTCCCTGAGCCTCAGTTTCCTCACATGTTAAATGAGAGACTTGAGCTCCATGACCACTAGGAAACTACATTTCCAGTTCTAAAATTGTGATTCCACAGCTGAAAATCTAGGAACATTGCCTCCTAATGTAAGGTCTGTATTTGATCATTAATGAGTCATATATTTTATCTTGGATTTTATATAGTTCATTTGCAGCAACATTAACCTGGCATTCTTGTCTGAGGGCTGAACCCGTCCTTGTTGTGGTGACTGTTACAGGTGAGCCGCCCTCATCCCGGTGACCATCCATTCCAGATCCTCTTTGTGGTTGGTGGGGTGACGATATCAGAAGCCAAAATGTTGAAAGATCTCGTTTCTTCCCTGAAGCCTGGAACACAGGTACCGAACCCGAAATAACAGGACATGTGTCTCCCTGGCCCAAGGATGGGAGTGTCTGGCTCTTCCCACAAGACTTGTTCTGAGCCTTAGGGGTAGCATCAGAGGAGATGATCTATAGAACTTGGGAGATGGTGAAGCACTGTGTAAATATCAGATACTACTCTTACTACTACTATTATTACTCATACTCTTACCCTATTATTATTATTACTACTTCTACTATTACTCCTCTTCCTACTCCTATTAGTATTACTCCTACGATTACTACTATTATTATTTCACCAACTACTACAATTACTCCCACTCTTATTACTGTTATTATTCCTTCTAGATCTCTTCCTCCTGCTACTAGTACTATCATTGCTCCTCTTCCTATTAATACTCCTTTTACTACCACTACTATTATTTCTACTACCACTTTTACCATTACTATTACTACTACAATTCCTACTCCTACTACTCCTACTACTAGTATAACTCCCATTCCTATTGTTATTACTATTGCTATTACTACTTCTTCTACTACTATTATTCCTACTGCTATTATTATTAGTACTACTACCATTACTATTACTTTTATCATTACTACTCTTCCTACTACTTTTATCACTACTATTATTCCTCCTCTTATTACTGTTACTACTCATACTACTCCTACTTCTTCTACTCCTCCACCTCCTACTATTACCACTGCTCCTTTCTCACTACTATTACTATAATTACTACTATTACTACTACTACTACTACTACTACTACTACTACTACTACTACTACTACTACTACTACTACTACTACTATTACTACTACTACTATTGCTACTCTTCTATTACTATTATTATTCGTACTAGGAGTACTGTTAAGTTTTCCTAGTGCGATGACCAATTTCTTGCCCTTCTAGGAGCAGACAACTTAACCATTACAACAACAGAAAAGGTGAAAGTGAGATGGTACAGCTGATAGAGGGCAGGGGCTTCAAGGCAGGAAGACTTAGAGTCTAATTTACCTTCCAAAACTTACTATATGTTTTTGAAATTAAATAAGTCATTTTACATCTGCCCTCAGTTTTCTCAATAGTGAAACGTTGTTTACAATAATCCCTATTGCCTAAGTTGTTGTGAGAGTCAAATGATATCATAATTATAAAATAGTGCAAATGCCAGCAAGTTATTATTATTTTTTATTGATTTTTAATTATAGCATTTTTTTGACAGTACATATGCATAAGTAATTTTTCTTTACAACATTATCCCTTCTACTCCTTTCTATTCTGAATTATTCCCCTACTTCCCTCCATGCCCTGCAATAGGGGGCAGGCATTCCCATACATATTAAATATCTTATAGTATATTCTTGGTACAATATATATGTGCAGAACGAAATTTTATTGTTGTTGTTATTGCAAAGGAAGAATTGTATTCAGAAGGTAAAAATAATCTGTGAAGAAAAATAAAAAAAACAAACAAACAAACAAAAATGCTCACAGTTTACATATCCCAGTGTTCAGGTTCTGGGTGTAGCTGATTCTCTCCATCATTGCTCAATTGGAATTGGATTAGCTCTTCTCCATATTGAAGATATACACTTCCATTAGAATACATCCTCACACAATATCATTGTTGAAGTGTATAAAGATCTCCTAATTCTGCTCGTTTGACTCTGCATCAGTTGATGTAAGTCTCTCCAATCCTCTCTGTTTTCCTCCTGTTGGTCATTTCTTAGAGAAAAATAATATTCCATAACATTCTTATACCATAATTTACCCAACCATTCTCCAATTGATGGAAATCCGATCATTTTCCAGTTTCTAGCCACTACAAAAAGTGCTGCCACAAACACTTTGGCACATACAGGTCCTTTTCCCTTCTTTAGTATTTCCTTGGGATATAAGCCCAGTAGTAGCACTGCTGGGTCAACGGATTTGCAGATTTTGATAACTTTTGGGGCATAATTCCAGATTGCTCTCCAGAATGGTTGGATTCTTTCACAACTCCACCAACAATGCATCATATTCCCAATTTTCTCACAGCCCCTCCAACATTCATCATTATTTTTTCCTGTCATCTTAACGGATGTGACAGGTGTGTAGTGGTATCTCACACTTGTGATTTGGAACTTGTGAGTGGAAATAGTTTTAATTTCATCATCGGAAAATTGTCTGTTCATATCCTTTCACCATTTTTCAATTTGAGAATGGCTTGATTACTTATAAATTAGAGTCAATTCTCTGTATATCTTGGAGATGCGGCCTTCATCAGAACCTTTAACTGTAAAAATGTTTTCCCAATTTGTTACTTCCATTCTAAGCTTGTTTGCATTAGTTTACCCCCCCTGGGAAAACTTTTTAATTTGATGTAATCTAAATTTTCTATTTTCTGATCAATAATGATCTCTAGGTTTCATTTGGTCACATAATCCTTCCTCCTCCACAAGTCTGAGAGGTAAACTATCCTATGTTCCTCTAATTTATTTATGATCTCGTTCTTTATGCCTAAATCATGGACCCATTTTGATCTTATCTTAGTATATGGTGTTAAGTATGGGTCCATGCCTAGTTTCTGCCCTACTAATTTCCAGTTTTTCCAGCAGTTTTTGTCAAATAATGAATTCTTATGCCAAAAGTTGGGATCTTTGGGTTTGTCAAAGACAAGATTGCTATTTTTATTCACTATCTTGCCTTGTGAAAGTATCCTACTCCACTGAACAACTAGTCTATTTCTTAAGCAATACCAAATGGTTTTGGTGAGTGTAGCTTTATAATATAGTTCTAGATCAGGCACAGCTAGACAGCTAGACCACCTTCATTTTTTTTTCATTCCTTCCCTTGAAATAATCGAACTTTTGTTGTTCCATATGAATTCTGTTGTTATTTTTCCTAGGTCTTTAAAAAAAGTTCCTTGGGAGTCATATTGGTGTAGCACTAAATAAATGGATGAGTTTAGGGCGTATTGTCATCTTCATTATATTCTCTTGGCCTATCCAAAAGCACTGAATGTCTTTCTAATTATTTAAATCTGATTTCCTTTTTGTGGCAAGTGTTTCGTAATTTTGCTCATATAATTCCTAACTTTCCTTTGTTAGATATATTCCCAAATATTTTATACTATCAACAGTTATTTGAATGGAGTTTCTCTTTGTATCTCTTGCTGTTGGATTGTGTTGGTAATGTATAAAAATGCTGAGGATTTATGTGGATCTATTTTATATCCTGCAATTTTGCTAAAGTTCTGAATTATTTCTAATAGCTTTTTAGCAGAGTGTTTGGGGTTCTCTAAGTATACCATTATGTCATCTGCAAAGAGTGATAGTTTGATTTCCTCATTTCCTACTCTAATTCCTTGAATCTCTTTCTCAGCACTCTTTGCCAAGGCTAGCATTTCTAGTACTATATTGAATAATAATGGTGATAGTGGGAAACCTTGTTTCACTCCTTATCTTACAGGGAAAGGTTCCATAAGATACTTACTGACGGTTTTAAATATATGTTCCTTATTATTTTAAGGAATAGTCCATTTATTCCTATACTCTCAAGTGTTTTTTGTAGGAATGGATGTTGGATTTTATCAAATGCTTTTTCTGCATCTATTGAGATGATCATATGGTTTTTATTAATTGGATTATTAATGTGGACAATTATACTAATAGTTTTCCTAATATTAAACCAACCCAGCATTCCTGGTATAAATCCTGCTTGATCATAATGTATTATCCTGGGGATGATTATCTGAAGTCTTTTTGCTAATATCTTATTTAAGATTTTAGCATCAATATTCAAGAAGGAAATTGGTCTTTAGTTTTCTTTCTCAGTTTACAGTCTACTTGGTTTTAGGTATCAGTACCATGTCTGGATCATAAAAGAAATTTGGTAGGCCTCCCTCAATTTCCCTTTTCTTTTTTTTTCAAAATTTTTATATAGCATTTATTGTTAGTTGTTCTTTAAATGTTTGGTAGAATTCACATGTCAATCCATCTCTTCCTGAGGATTTTTTCTTAGGCTGTTGGTTAATAGCTTCTTCTATTGCTTTTTCTGAAATGGGACTATTTAGACTATTTACTTCTTCCTCTGTTAATCTGGGCAAGCTTATTTTTGAGGGTATTCTTCCATTTCATTTAAGTTATCGAATTTATTGCTGTAAAGTTGGGCCAATTAGCTCCTAAATATTGTTCTAATTTCCTCTTCATTAGTGGTGAGTTCCCCCTTTTCATTTTTAAGACTAACAATTTTTGTTTCAAATACAGACAACTACAGGCACACAGTAGTAGACAGAGTCTAAAGTCGAGTCCTGTCTTCTTTTTAACATCCTTTCTTTCTTATTTTTGGATCATGGACTTTTTTGACAGTCTGGTGACTGCCTCTTCTAGGAATAGTCGTTTTTAAATGCTTAAAATAAAGGAACAGGATAACAAGGGAATCAGTATTACTGAAATACAGTTTTAAAATATGTTTTTTCTCAATAGTATTTTATTTTTTTCCAAATACAGGTAAAGATAGTTTTCGACATTCATTATTACAATTCGTTTTGAAAATCAACCTGATATATCCCAGGTTGAGAACCTCTGAACTAGGCACTTGAAATTTTCCCCCTCTCTCTGATCCTGGAAATGTCTCCATTCTTTATGAGGTCACTCTGTTGGTCCCCTCTTTCCAACCTGAGGTTGCTCTGAGTTCCTTGGGAAACTGAAGGAGGGATAGACCTGGCTGAGTCTCCCCAGGCCTACTCCTTAGTTACTTGAGCTGTGGTTCTGTGAGGAACCCATACAGAACTATCAGCCTCCACCTTGGAGCTGGTGAAGAACCAGTTCTAATTCTGTGGGCAATGCCAGAGGCACTTGTTGCTTCTCTGTTGCCAATTACTTCTTTAAAAGCCTGGCTGTATTTATTAATACAGACAGAATAATTTCTCATAGATCCACAGAATGCACTCCCTGGGATGTAAGGCACACACAGACACACAAAGGGAGGCCTTGCATCCCACAGCACCAAGCTCTAATCCCTCTTAGTCTGAAAACTCAAAAAATTCCATTACTCAGGACAATCATGAAGCAAGAATGAATGGTAAATAATTGTAGGGAGTCACCCTGGCATCCTTTTAGGAAGGTCTCTGCAAACAGCTTAGATCCCCTTCCGCCTCCTGGAAGGCTCTAAATCTTACCCATGCTCACTGAGCAGAGAAGGAGCTCCCCGGCTGCCGTGATACTGGCATGGGAAGGCGCTGAGTGCTTTTCCTTCATTGTGCATTGGTTACCAGGAGATGCAGCCGCTCCAGTGTCCATGGCACAGCCTTGGGCTTCACGGGGCAGAGACAGGTTACTGAGGGGAGGGGTAAGTTGGAGGTCTGAGCCAGTGAGGCAGTGGTAATGTTCTTGGTTTTTAGTCACCAAGCATTCATCAAATGCCCAGTGCAGCAGACAGATCCCAGGCCTGAAGCCAGATGTGGCCTCAGGCTCACTGGCCTTGTCACCCAGGGAGAGGTTGCCCAGCTGCCTCATTTTTAAAAGGGAGAAAAAAGAATACCCCCACTTCCAAGTTTGAGAGGAGGATCCAACTGGGATAAATGCAAAGTTTAGCATGGGAGGTAGCATCTGGGGAGCGCTGTGCTAGGTGAGATGGTGAGGGTGCTGGGGACTGGAATGGGGATGATGAAGATGATTACCAGGCATTGTACAAAGCACTTTTTTAAGGCTAGAATGTCCCTATCACCTTTTATCTTTGTGGAAAGCCTGGTAGGAGAAATATTTGCCAGGGTTTCTCCACAACCTGGATTAGGGCCATACCTCCCTCTAACCTCAGCAGTTCCAGACCCACTCCCCTTCAATTCACTCTTCCTAAAAGGGAGACATCCTGGCCTGTTCTTAGCCCTCGATTTAAATTGGTTGGATTTATTCAGGGTGCTCGGCTGCCTGACGATTGGAACACATCGTTTTATTTCATTGAAAAGGGTCTTTACCCTACAATTTCTCCAAGCAAATGCTTCTGTTTAATGTGAGCTTCAATCTCTTCCCCCAGTTGTTGCAACATTTGATTTATTGCTGTATTAAGCAGATGTTGTTCTCAGGGCATGTTGCTTGTGACCTCTTCCAGACTTACTATCCTATGGATCTAACATGATAACCTTGGCATAAGATTCGACGTGTCTTGTACAGACACCTCTCTCCTAATTAACAAAGGGATCCAAGATCTGCATCGTTCAAAGGGGTATTTTCCAAATTTTCCAAGATGAAAGGTACCTGATAAAGAGGTCCGGGGACTTCACTGTGGCCCTAGGCTCCATCCGAAGAGCAATATGTGGGCTTAGCTCCCTTTACCGCTGTCTGCTTCTACTCATGTCCCCAGTTTCTGGTCTCTGTGTCTTTTGTGACCGTATCATTCATTTGGTAGCCTACCTCATCCATCAGCCTTAGACTACTCAATCAGCAAAGCACAAATAAACAAGGAGCAAACATATATTACATACTTACTAGGGGTCATGTATTACACTAGACCTTGGAGACATAAAGATGAAAACAAAATGGTCTTGGTTCATGGGTGGAGCCAAGATGGTGGAGAAGATACACCGCGACTGTGTAAGCTCCTTTCTTCCCTCACAACCAACTAGATTTACTCAGCCTCAGAAATAGCGCTGGACTGATAGAATCCACAAGGACTGGAAGCACGACTTACTAGCTGAAGAGAATCTGGAATTTGAACAGGAAAGGTCAGCTCCCAGGGGAGGAAGAAGAGAGGCCAGTGCAGACGGTGGGGTGGTGGCACACTGCGCTGATCGCGCTGGGGAGGGCTCTGGGATCAGAGAATCCACTGAGATAGAAGAATCTGGCACAGGCTGTTAGCTCTTCTCTGCTTATAATACAGCAGTTCAGAAGAGAAATCTCAGCAACTTTAAAATTTAAAACCAGATTGGATCTTCCTGGATCCCGGGGGTGACTCAGCACATCTTGGCACTGGTGGGTGTGGCCGACATAGGCAATCCAGGCTTTCACCTGGGGGGTAGTTAAGAGATTGAAAAGTGGGCGGGGCTGTAACTCATATTGCCTGGCTTGGCTAGAGGCTGTGGAATGGAAGTCCCAGAGAAGCAGAACCTTTGAACTAGGGACCGCGGTTTCTGGCAGACACTTCCAGTGTGAGCGCAGGGGCTTTTCAGGTCACCTGCTGCAGACATCCACGTCTCAACCGGACACATAGGCTAGGCTTTGAGTCGTCTTTACTGTACAGTCTCAAACATCAGGGAAGCCACTAGAACACAGTGCCCTCAAAGCACAGCACTGCTGATCGCCTCTGAGGCACTTCCAGGGAGGGGGTGGGGAACTCTCTCCCAGAGCTCTCTCTTAGCTCAGGCGCAGGGGCCGCTGCATCCATCAAGTCTGGGAAGAAGTGGTAAAGAAAGAAAGAAATAATTTCCTACCCCAGGGACAGACCCGAAAAGATTTTTTAAGTATGAGCAAAAAGCCCCCCAAAAATATAGATTCCTTCTACACAGAGAAAGAGCAGGTATCCAACCCCAAGGAAGTTAACAGCAGAGAGTCAGCAGATAACAACCTAAAGGGGAATAATTCCTGCCCCCCATCACATAACTCTCTCCTTGAAGAGACTATTAAAAAGTTAAGAGAGTTTGAAGAAAAATGGGGAAAGGAAAGAGAATAACAACGTTGTGAAATTGGGGTTGGAAAAAATAAAGAATTCACAGGAGATGCAGGGAAACAAAATTAGTGAATTAGAAAAGGTAAAAAAAAAAAACAGGAAAGTAGGATTTCTGAACTGGAGAAGATAAAAAAATCTCAAGAAAATAGTATTTCTGAATTGGAGAACATAAAAGAGTCCCAAGAAAATAGGATTTCTGAATTGGAAGAAGAAAATAATTCTTAAAAAAAAAAATTAGGGAAATGGAAAAAAAAAATCAATAGAGCAAAAATAACTCATTTAAAAACGAAATTGGGCATTTACAAAAAGAAGTAAAAACTGTGAATGAAGAAAATAACTCCTTAAAATTCAGGATGGAACAAATAGAAATGAATGATTCACTGAGAACCCAAGAATCAGTCAAACAAAACAAAAAAAAAAAAAATGAAAAGCTGGAGAATAACGTCAAATACTTACTGGGAAATTCTATAGACCTGGAAAATAGATCTAGGAGAGATAATCTGCGGATCATTGGACTTCCCAAAAACTATGACCAAAATAAGATCCTAGATTCTATTTTACAGGAAATTATTAAAGAGAACTGTCCAGAGATAATAGAAACAGAGGGGAAAGTAGATGTTGTAAGAATTCATCGAACTCCTTCTGAAATAGACCCTAAAAAAGAACACCACGGAATATTGTGCCTAAGCTGCAGAATTAGCACACAAAGGAGAAAATCCTGCAAGCAGCTAGAAAAAAACAATTTAAATACCAAGGGGCCACAATAAGGATCACACAAGATCTGGCTGCCTCCACATTAAAAGATAGAAGGGCCTGGAACCTGATATTCCGAAAGGCAAAAGATCAAGGATTGCAACCATGAATAAACTACCCAGCTAAGTTTAGCATCTTTTTCCATGGAAGAAGATGGTCATTCAATGCAATAGAGGAATTCCATATGTTTCTAAGAAAAAAACCAGACTTAAACAAAAAATTTGATCTATATCCACAAGACTGAAGAGAAACAGAAAAAGGTACACAGAACCCTTGAGAACTATATCTCTGTTGTGGGTATATAGAAAGTACACATGGATAATTTGATTTTACTGATATAAAAGAAAAAAAAAAGGAGGGGGTGTAGTAAAAGGAAGGGGGTATTATCAGAAAAAGGGTTGGGTGTGATAAAAAGAGGGAAACTACATCCCAGGAAGAGGCATAGAAAATACACCATATCTGAGGGAATTTAGAGAGGGGGAGAATCATTGTGTAAATCTTACTCTCATCAGAAGAGACTCAAAGAGTAAATAATTGTCATATTTGTTTTTCAGAGAATTCTCTCTCACCTCATTAAAAGGGGGGAGAGGAAAAAGGAAAAGGAAAAGGAGAATAAGGGAAGGGATGTGGAGGGAGGGGGGAGGGACACAAAAAAAAGGGAGGGCTGCGTGTCACAAGGGGGGTCTATAAATTAAATATCGGGGAAGGGGTTCAGGGGGGTCAAGGGAAAAGGCATAATCTGGGGATAATATGATGGCAGGTAATACAGAATTAGTAATTTTAACTGTAAATGTGAATGGGATGAATGCTCCCATCAAATGGAGACGGATAGCAGACTGGATCAAAAATCAGAACCCTACAATATGTTGTTTACAGGAAACACACTTAAATCAGGGAGATATATATATAGAGAGAGTAAAGGTAAAAGGTTGGAGCAGAATCTATTACGCTTCAGGTAAAGCCAAAAAAGCAGGGGTAGATATCCTTATCTCAGATCAAGCAAAAGCCGAAGATGATCTAATTAAAAGTTATAAGGAAGGAAACTATATCCTGCTGAAAGGTAGCATAAATAATGAAGCCATATCGATACTAAACATATATGCACCAAGTGGTATAGCATCTAACTTTCTAAAGGAAAAGTTAAGAGAGTTGCAAGAAGAAATAGACAGTAAAACTATAATAGTGGGAGATCTCCTCCTTGCACTCTCAGATTTAGACAAATCAAACCACAAAACAAACAAGAAAGAAATTAAAAAAGTAAAGAGAACATTAGAAAAACTAGGTATGATAGATCTTTGGAGAAAACTGAATGGCAATAGAAAGGAATATACTTTCTTCTCAGCAGTTCATGGATCCTATACAAAAATTGACCATGTAATAGGACATAAAGATCTCAAAATTCAATGTAGGAAGGCAGAAATAATAAATGCCTTCTTCTCAGACCACAATGCAATAAAAGCTACATTCAGTAAAAAGTTAGGGATAAATAGACCAAAAAGTAATTGGAAACTGAATAATCTCATCTTAAAGAATGACTGGGTGAAAGAGCAAATTATAGAAACAATAATTTCACCCAAGATAATGACAATGATGAGACATCATACCAAAATCTGTGGGATGCAGCTAAAGCAGTAATAAGGGGAAATTTTATATCTTTAGAGGCTTCTATGAAGAAAATAGAGAAAGAGAAGATTAACGAATTGGGCTTGCAACTTAAAAGGCCAGAAAAAGACCAAATAAAAAACCCCCAACCAAAAATTAAACTTGAAATACAAAAATTAAAAGGAGAAATCAATAATATTGAAAGTAAAAAACTATTGAATTAATAAATAAAACCAAGAGTTGGTTTTATGAAAAAGCCAATAAAATAGATAAACCTTTGGTAAATCTGATCAGAAAAAAGAAAGAGGAAAATCAAATTGTTAGTCTTACAAATGAAAAGGGGGACCTTTCCACCAATGAAGAGGAAATTAGAGAAATAATGTGTTACTTTACCCAACTTTATGCCAATAAATTTGATAACTTAAGTGAAATGGATGACTTCCTCCAAAAATATAGGCTTCTTAGATTAACAGAGGAGGAAATAAATTGCTTAAATAGTCCCATTTCAGAAAAAAAATTAGACCAAGGTATTAATCAACTCCCCAGGAAAAATCCCCAGGACCAGATGGATTTACATGTGAATTCTACCAAACATTTAAAGAACAATTTGCCCCAATGCTATATAAACTATTTGAAAAAATAGGGAATGAAGGAGTCCTGCCAAACTCCTTTTATGACACAGACATGGTACTGATACCTAAACCAGGTCGATCGAAAACTGAGAAAGAAAATTATAGACCAATTTCCTTAATGAATATTGATGCTAAAATCTTAAATAAGATATTAGCAAAAAGACTTCAGAAAATCATCCCCAGGATAATATACTATGATCAAGTAGGATTCATACCAGGAATGCAGGGCTGGTTTAATATTAGGAAAACTATTAGTATAATTGACCATATTAATAATCAAATTAATAAAAACCATATGATCATCTCAATAGATGCAGAAAAAGCATTTGACAAAATCCAACATCCATTCCTACTAAAAACTCTTGAGAGTATAGGAATAAATGGATTCTTCCTTAGAATAATCAGGAGCATATATTTAAGACCTTCAGTAAGCATAATATGCAATAGAAATAAACTGCAACCTTTCCCTGTAAGATCAGGAGTGAAACAAGGTTGCCCACTATCACCATTACTATTCAATATAGTACTAGAAACGCTAGCCTCGGCAATAAGAGCCAAGAGAGATTCAAGGAATTAGAGTAGGAAATGAGGAAATCAAACTATCGCTCTTTGCAGATGACATGATGGTATACTTAGAGAACCCCAAAGACTCTGCTAAAAAGCTATTAGAGAGAATTCAGAATTTTAGCAAAGTGGCAGGATACAAAATAAATCCACATAAATCCTCAGCATTCTTATATATCACCAACAAAATGCAACAGGAAGAGATACAAAGAGAAATTCCATTCCAAACAAATGTTGAGAGTACAAAGTATTTGGGAATCCATTTACCAAAGAATAGTCAGGAATTATATGAGAAAAATTACAAAACACTTGCCACAAAAATAGTCAGATTTAAATAATTGGAAAGACATTCAGTGCTCTTGGGTAGGCCGAGCGAATATAATAAAGATGACAATACTCCCCAAACTAATCTATTTATTTAGTGCTATACCAATCAGACTCCCAAGAAACTATTTTAATGATCTAGAAAAAATAACAACAAAATCCTTTTGGAAGAATATGCAAGGGAACTAATGAAAAAAAAGTCAGAGGAAGGTGGTCCAAGTGTACCCGATCTAAAGCTATATTATATAGCAGCAGTCACCAAAACCATTTGGTACTGGCTAAGAAATAGAACGGTAGATCAGTGGAACAGATTAGATACAAAGGACAAAAAAGGGTACATCTATAGCAATCTAATCTTTGACAAACCCAAAGATACCACCATTAGGGACAAAAATTCATTATTCGGAAAAAAACTGTTGGGAAAACTGGAAATTAGTATGGCAGAAATTAGATATGGATCCACACTTAACACCATGATCAAAATGGGTCCATGATTTAGGCATAAAGAATGAGATCATAAATAGATTAGAGGAACAGAGAATAGTCTACCTCTCAGACCTGTGGAGGAGGAAGGAATTTATGACCAGAGGAGAACTAGAGAGCATTATTGATCACAAAATAGAAGATTTTGATTACATCAAACTAAAAAGTTTCTCTACAAACAATAGTAATGCAAACAAGATTAGAATGGAAGTAACAAATTGGCAAAATATTTTTAAAAGTAAAGGTCCTGACAAAAGTCTCATTTCCAAAATATATAGAGAACTGACCCTGATTTATAGGAAACCAAACCATTCTCCAATTGATAAATGGTCAAGGGATATGAACAGACAATTCTCAGATGATGAAATTGAAACTATTTCCACTCATATGAAAGAGTGTTCCAAATCACTACTGATCAGAGAAATGCAAATTAAGACAACTCTGAGATACCACTACACACCTGTCAGATTGGCTAAGATGACAGGAACAAATAATGATGAATGTTGGAGGGGCTGTGGGAAAACTGGGACACTGATACATTGTTGGGGGAGTTGTGGAAGAATCCAGCCATTCTGGAGAGCAATTTGGAACTATGCCCAAAAAGTTATCAAACTGTGCATACCCTTTGACCCAGCATTGCTGTTATTGGGATTATATCCCAAAGAAATACTAAAGAGCGGAAAGGGACCTGCATGTGCCAAAATGTTTGTGGCAGCTCTTTTTGTTGTAGCTAGAAACTGGAAGTTGAATGGATGTCCATCAGTTGGAAAATGGTTGGGTAAATTGTGGTATATGAAGGTTATGGAATATTAGTGCTCTGTAAGAAATGACCAGCAGGAGGAATACAGAGAGGCCTGGAGAGACTTAAATCAACTGTTGCTGAATGAAATGAATAGAACCAGAAGATCACTGTACATTTCAACAACAATACTGTATGAGGATGTATTCTGATGGAAGTGGAAATGTTCAACATGTTCAACAAGAAGATCCAACTCACTTCCAGTTGATCAATGATGGACAGAAATAACTACACCCAGAGAAGGAACACTGGGAAGTGAATGTAAAGGGTTAGCACTACTGTCTATCTACCCAGGTTACTTATACCTTCGGAATCTAATACTTAATGTGCAACAAGAAAATGGTATTTACACACATATATTGTATCTAGGGTATATTGTAACACATGTAAAATGTATGGGATTGCCTGTCATCGGGGGGGGGGAGAGAATGGAGGGGGGGGATAATTTGGAAAAATGAATTAAAAAAAATGGTCTTGCCCTCAAAGTTTACATATTATTGCGGAAAATGATGTCAACAAAAAAAAGTAGGAAGAAAATCTCTGCATAAGCAAGATAATTGTATAAATATTTTTATATACATTGGATTTATCATATATTTTCACATATTTAACATGTAATTACAGGTCACCCAGGCTAGGAGGTGGAAGGAAGGAGGGGGAATGTTGGAACAGGAGGTTTAGCAAGGCTCAGTGTTGAAAACTTGCCATTTCATATGTTTTTTAAATAAAAAGGTTTCCTAAAAAATATTTTTAAAAGAAAACCTCTGCATACAGCCTGAGCAAAATCCTCATCTGATGAGCAGTTGCCTTGCTTACCTTAGCCATGGAGACCTCATTGGGTGATGCCCATTGTGACATGCTCTAGTTCATTGTGACATGCCTGAGAACACCCAAGGTTTTCTGACTTAAAGGTGATGATCTCGCCACAACAATCCAGTTGGATCCTGAAAGCAAAGGGAGTAGGATGTGTGTATAGAAGAATGGATGAGTGGACAAATAGACTATTAGACTAGATACATAGATAACTGGTGATGGATGGATGGGATAGATAGTATAGACAAATAGATTGAATAGATACACTTGATGCATAGTTAAAAAGATAATGATGAATAGATAAGTGAAAAGATAGATTTATAGTAGAAAAGTTTATAGGTAGAATAGAGATTTATAGGAAGAAAAGTGATATATAGGTAGAAAAGAGATTTATAAGTAGAAAAGCGATTCATAGGCAGAAAAGAGATTTATAGGAAGAAAAGCGATTCATAGGTAGAAAAGAGATTTATAGGAAGAAAAGCAATTTATAAGTAGAAAAGATTTATAGTAATTAAAGCGATTTATAAGTAGAAAACAGATTATTAGATAAAAAAAGTGATTTTTAATTAGACAAGAGATTTATAGGTAGAAAAGGGGTTTATAGGCAGAAGAGAATGAATAGCTGCATTAAATATACATAGATAATGATTGAGTCAATGGAGGGTTAGGTAAATCAGTAAATAAATTACTGGAAAAAGAGATCCTTTCTGGTCCTCATCAGCATCATACCAAGTGCTCCTGTCAAAGATTGAGACTGCCTTCAGGTCAGTATTAAACTATTATATTTTATTCTTCAATATTATAGAAGCTAAAATGGTTGCTTTCTATCTGGCTTGGGAAATATTTGACTTCTCTTTCCTTCCCTCTTCCCCCACCCGCAAAAAATTCCAGTTTGTGGATGGTTATTCCAGTAGATCAAATGGACACATATCTTTCACTTATGCTGTAACATTTTACCTTTTCAGGCATCCTATAAGCCACTGCTAAAGCAGAGGAGATACTGAACCACTTGTGACCAGATGCTGGTGATATTGAAGGCATGTCTTCGGACCTCAGTGATCTACATAAACTGGGATTTAGCATGTTCATGAAGGTAAAGCAGCTATATAGAGATAATCTATCTTCAGTTTCCCTCCTGCAGTCAGTGTTAATAAGGGGTTGAAGGTAGGGCCAGGTTGCTGACTAACCCTATATGTACTAGAAGTACAAATAATCTGGGAAATAGAGAGCCTACCTTTACAAACAAACAAACAATCAAAAGCAGATTCTTTGAGTTCAGAAACTATTTTCTTTTTCATCATCCTATGCCTGGTTCCCAGAAACAAGATGACTTGCTCATATTAGAGGTTTCATAAATGCTTGTTGAATTCAGTTACATATAGATGAAGACCTTTTCTAAAATTATTGGCAGCTGGCTGGTACAGTGGATAACACTGTTGGACCACACTTGAATCAGCACCTGATTTCAAACACCAACTGTAGGACTCTGGGCAAGTCACTTAATCTGTGTTTGCCTCAATTTCCTCATCTGTAAAATGGGAATGGTACAATCATTTTTGCTCCACCGAGAATAAGCCTTTGAGAAATATTTGGTTTCAAGTAGAGTCACAGCATCGTGGATTTTGAGCTGGCGGGAATATTTCAGGGTTTCTGCTTCCATATTTTACAGAGAAAGTTACTGAGACTCAGGGTGGTTAAGTATATTTAGTATATTGTCCCAGCGCATACAGGTTGTAAAAGGCAGAGACAAGAGTCAAACAGATCCTGTTTATACTATCATGTTAACTCTAAGTGTTCATTACATATGTGTGTATGTGTGTGCATATATGTGTGTGTATATTTCCATACTTCAATCTTTTAACCTATAGCTAAACATATTAATTCTTAAAAAAAAAAAAAAAAAAAGGTGGTGGGATGGGATACGGGAAAGACACTGTAATAAAGTAACATTAAACAAGTGGAATTTTGCTGTGCTGATTATTTCTTACCTGCATGACTTTTTATTATCACTTAAACTCCCTGAGCGTCAGTTTCCTCACATGTTAAATGAGATACTTGAGCTCCACGACCACAAGGAGACTACATTTCTAGTTCTAAAGTTCTGATTCCACAGCTGAAAATCTACGAACATTATGTCCTAACGTAAGATCTTTATTTGATCATTAATGAGTCATATATTAACCTGACATGCTTGTCTGATGGCTGACCCCATCCTTGTTATGGTGAATGTTACAGGTGAGCCGACCTCATCCCGGTGACCATCCACTGTAGATCCTCTTTGTGGTTGGTGGGGTAACGATATCGGAAGCCAAAATGGTGAAAGATCTTGTTTCTTCCCTGAAGCCTGGAACACAGGTACTGAACCCTAAATAACAGGACATGCATCTCCCTGGCTCAAGGATGGGAGAGTCTGGCTGTTCCCATAAGGGTGGGTCTGAGCCTTAGGGGTAGCATCAGAGAAAACATGGTCTATATTACTTTGGAGATGGTGAAGCACTGTGTAAATGTCAGATACTATTCTTACTACTACTATTATTACTCGTACTCTTACACCTATTATTATTACTACTACTTCTACTATTACTCCTCTTCCTACTCCTATTAGTATCACTCTTAAGATTACTACTATTACTCTTCCACCAACTACTACAATTACTCCCACTCTTATTACTGTTACTATTCATACTACTCCCATTCCTTCTAGTTCTCTTCCTCCTGCTACTACTACTATCATTGCTCTTATTCCTATTAATACTCCTTCTACTACCACTACTATTATTATTTGTAATACTACCTTTACTATTACTATTACTATTACTTTACTATTACTATTACTATTACTTTACTATTACTATTACTACTATTTCTACTACTAGTAGTGTAACTCCTATTCCTAGTATTATTACTATTGCTTTTACTACTTATTCAACAAAAAAAAGAAGTAGGAAGAAAATCTCTGCATAAGCAAGATAATTGCATAAATATTTTTATATACATTGGATTTATCATATATTTTCACATATTTAACATGTAATTACCGGTCATCTAGGGAAGGAGGTGGAAGGAAGGAGGGGGAATGTTGGAACAGCAGGTTTCACAAGGCTCAGTGTTGAAAACTTTCCCCTTCATATGTTTTCTAAAATAAAAAGGTTTCCTAAAAAATATTTTTAAAAGAAAACCTCCGCATAAAGCCTGGCACAATCCTCATCTGATGAGCAGTTTCCTTGCTTACCTTGGCCATGGAGACCTCATTGTGTGATGCTCATTGTGACGCGCCGGAGAACACCCAAACTTTTCTGACTTAAAGGTGATGATCTCGCCACAACAACCCAGTTGGATCCTGACAGCAAAGGGAGTAGTATGTGAATATGAGAATGGATGAGTGGACAAATAGACCAATAGACTAGATACATAGAAAACTGGTGATGGATGAATGGGATAGATAGGATACACAAATAGATTGAATAGATACACTTGATGCATAGTTAAAAAGATAATGATGGATAGATAAGTGAAAAGATAGATTTGTAGTAGAAATGTTTATAGGTAGAAAAGAGATTTATAGGAAGAAAAGCAATTTATAGGTAGAAAAGAGATTTATAATAAAGTGATTTATAATAGAAAAGAGATTTTTAGATTAAAAAAGGGATTTATAAGCAGAAAAGAGATTTATAGGTAGAAACGAGATTTATAGGCAGAAGAGAATGAATAGCTGGATTAAAATATACAAACACCCCCCAAAAAATATTGCAGTTTATGGATGGTTTTTCCAGTATATTAAAAGGACACATATCTTTCACTTATGCTGTAACATTTTACCTTTTCAGGCAACCTATAAGCCAATACTGAAGCAAAGGAGATACTGAACCCAGAGTGACCAGATTCTGGCGATATTGAACACATGTTTTCGGGCCTTGAAGATCTACTTCAAACGGGATTTAGATTGTTGTTGGGGATTTTTGATCTATACTTTGGAGTTTATTGTACTGGTGGGGGGAAGGGGACAGATGATGTTGCTGATTGTTGTTGGGGAGTTTTGATCTATACTTTGGAGTTTATTGTACTGGTGGGGGGAAGGGGACAGATGTTGCGGAGTTTGATGGGGTTTTTAAAAAAAAAAGTTTTTTTCTGTTTCCAAAAGTGTCAAGTTGTCATTCTTTCAGCTTCCACATGATTAGTGATATTTCCCAGTTTCTTCTGTGCTATCTAGTGATTAGATTTGCCAGCTCGTTAATCTAAAGAAATACTTGTTGGCAAACTTATTGGGTAAATTAAATTTTTCCCTTATTTGCAGCTAGCCCATACTGCTGATGGGTAAAGCTGGCTATATCCTATCTGGGTTTGGGAATAAGAGAGGGAGGCAGATTTCTTCTTCTTTGAGATTGTGAAACAACTGTAACCAGGACCTTTGCCATCAGAGGCTTGGGACCGTCTGAAAGTCTGGGAGCAAAGAGCTATTGGGGGTTAACAAGCAGCAGGTCTGTTGTGTTCTAGCCAGAGAAGTCCCAGAGAAGCTAGGAAGTGGCCCTGCTGAAGTCTTTTGGATCTTCCTGGAGGAGCAGAGCAGCCATTCCATACCTGGAGGGCAATTCAGAATGACAAGGGACTGGCTTAGAGATTTGCATCCAGGTGCTTCCCCTCAGCTCCAGGCGAAGGCTGAGCCAGAAAATAATTGGTGTCCCCACAGGCTTGTGCTAGAGCCCCCCATTCCCCCTTTGAAGTTTCTTCTGCCTGACTTGTGCTCATTATAATCTATATGACTGAAATGTAAAATTTCTGTTTCTGAAAATCTAACCTTTCTTCAGAAGTTGGGAACCTAAATCCCCTGGATGAAGAAGGGGGATAGTAAGAGTGCTAGAAAAGCAAATGGGTGCTCTGGAGCCAGCAAGATTGGAGATGGGAAAACCCCTTCTGATTTGATTCCATAGATAGTGGCAAACCTCAGGTTAGCCACAAAAGATGTTTGCACTGAATGATAAAGCTGGAACAATACCTCTTGTGAATTGATGTACAGGCCCTGGCAATAAAATGAAACCAAACTAACTCCCAAGCAGAATGCAGCCTTCATTGGATGAAGGGCCCCAGAAGGCTTTGACAAGCCAGTCAAGCCGGCTTCCAGAGCTAGTGCTTAGTTTGGCCTTGGGAATCCTCCCAGGGTGTGGAAGAGAAGGTGGTCTGGATTGCTCTCTGACAGCACCTTCTCATCCTCCATCTTGGGCTTTCCACTTCTGGGCTTGGGCTTGGAGGGTCTCATCTACAGAAAACCACCTCCTTGAGGGCAAGAACTGTTGGAGCTTTTCCGTGGTAGCTCTGCCATTTTTCCACTTCGAATCACTTCCAATTTACCAATATTTCTTAAGGAAACAAGCATTTATTAAACTCCTATGTACCAAGCACTGTGCTAAGCACTTTACATATATTCTCTCCTCAACAACACTGGGAGGTAGGTGCTATTATCCACACTCTCAGTTAAAGAAACTGAGGCAACAGGTCAGCAAAATAGAGGCTAGATTGAAACAGATCTTGTCTTGTACAGACAACTCTGGCCTAATTAACAAGGGGATTCTAGATCTGCAGCGTTCAATGGGGTGTTTTCCAAATTCTATATGATGAAAGTTACCTGATAAAGCTGTCTGGGGTCTTAACTGTGGCCCTAGCTCCTCTTGCTTTTCAGCCAAAACGTAGGTTCCATCCCAAGAGCAATATGGGGGCTTAGCTCCCTTTCCCGCTGGCTGCTTCTACTCATGTCCCCAGTTTCTGGTCCCTGTGTCTTTTGTGACCATATCATTCATTTGGTAGCCTACCTCACCCATCTTCCTTAGACTACTCAATCAGCAAAGCACAACTAAACAAGGAGCAAACATATATTACATACTTACTAGGGGTCATGTATTACACTAGACCTTGGAGACATAAAGATGAAAACAAAATGGTCTTGGTTCATGGGTGGAGCCAAGATGGTGGAGAAGATACACCGCGACTGTGTAAGCTCCTTTCTTCCCTCACAACCAACTAGATTTACTCAGCCTCAGAAATAGCGCTGGACTGATAGAATCCACAAGGACTGGAAGCACGACTTACCAGCTGAAGAGAATCTGGAATTTGAACAGGAAAGGTCAGCTCCCAGGGGAGGAAGAAGAGAGGCCAGTGCAGACGGTGGGGTGGTGGCACACTGCGCTGATCGCGCTGGGGAGGGCTCTGGGATCAGAGAATCCACTGAGATAGAAGAATCTGGCACAGGCTGTTAGCTCTTCTCTGCTTATAATACAGCAGTTCAGAAGAGAAATCTCAGCAACTTTAAAATTTAAAACCAGATTGGATCTTCCTGGATCCCGGGGGTGACTCAGCACATCTTGGCACTGGTGGGTGTGGCCGACATAGGCAATCCAGGCTTTCACCTGGGGGGTAGTTAAGAGATTGAAAAGTGGGCGGGGCTGTAACTCATATTGCCTGGCTTGGCTAGAGGCTGTGGAATGGAAGTCCCAGAGAAGCAGAACCTTTGAACTAGGGACCGCGGTTTCTGGCAGACACTTCCAGTGTGAGCGCAGGGGCTTTTCAGGTCACCTGCTGCAGACATCCACGTCTCAACCAGACACATAGGCTAGGCTTTGAGTCGCCTTTACTGTACAGTCTCAAACATCAGGGAAGCCACTAGAACACAGTGCCCTCAAAGCACAGCACTGCTGATCGCCTCTGAGGCACTTCCAGGGAGGGGGTGGGGAACTCTCTCCCAGAGCTCTCTCTTAGCTCAGGCGCAGGGGCCGCTGCATCCATCAAGTCTGGGAAGAAGTGGTAAAGAAAGAAAGAAATAATTTCCTACCCCAGGGACAGACCCGAAAAGATTTTTTAAGTATGAGCAAAAAGCCCCCCAAAAATATAGATTCCTTCTACACAGAGAAAGAGCAGGTATCCAACCCCAAGGAAGTTAACAGCAGAGAGTCAGCAGATAACAACCTAAAGGGGAATAATTCCTGCCCCCCATCACATAACTCTCTCCTTGAAGAGACTATTAAAAAGTTAAGAGAGTTTGAAGAAAAATGGGGAAAGGAAAGAGAATAACAACGTTGTGAAATTGGGGTTGGAAAAAATAAAGAATTCACAGGAGATGCAGGGAAACAAAATTAGTGAATTAGAAAAGGTAAAAAAAAAAAACAGGAAAGTAGGATTTCTGAACTGGAGAAGATAAAAAAATCTCAAGAAAATAGTATTTCTGAATTGGAGAACATAAAAGAGTCCCAAGAAAATAGGATTTCTGAATTGGAAGAAGAAAATAATTCTCAAAAAAAAAAATTAGGGAAATGGAAAAAAAAAATCAATAGAGCAAAAATAACTCATTTAAAAACGAAATTGGGCATTTACAAAAAGAAGTAAAAACTGTGAATGAAGAAAATAACTCCTTAAAATTCAGGATGGAACAAATAGAAATCAATGATTCACTGAGAACCCAAGAATCAGTCAAACAAAACAAAAAAAAAAAAAAAAATGAAAAGCTGGAGAATAACGTCAAATACTTACTGGGAAATTCTATAGACCTGGAAAATAGATCTAGGAGAGATAATCTGCGGATCATTGGACTTCCCAAAAACTATGACCAAAATAAGATCCTAGATTCTATTTTACAGGAAATTATTAAAGAGAACTGTCCAGAGATAATAGAAACAGAGGGGAAAGTAGATGTTGTAAGAATTCATCGAACTCCTTCTGAAATAGACCCTAAAAAAGAACACCACGGAATATTGTGCCTAAGCTGCAGAATTAGCACACAAAGGAGAAAATCCTGCAAGCAGCTAGAAAAAAACAATTTAAATACCAAGGGGCCACAATAAGGATCACACAAGATCTGGCTGCCTCCACATTAAAAGATAGAAGGGCCTGGAACCTGATATTCCGAAAGGCAAAAGATCAAGGATTGCAACCATGAATAAACTACCCAGCTAAGTTTAGCATCTTTTTCCATGGAAGAAGATGGTCATTCAATGCAATAGAGGAATTCCATATGTTTCTAAGAAAAAAACCAGACTTAAACAAAAAATTTGATCTATATCCACAAGACTGAAGAGAAACAGAAAAAGGTACACAGAACCCTTGAGAACTATATCTCTGTTGTGGGTATATAGAAAGTACACATGGATAATTTGATTTTACTGATATAAAAGAAAAAAAAAAGGAGGGGGTGTAGTAAAAGGAAGGGGGTATTATCAGAAAAAGGGTTGGGTGTGATAAAAAGAGGGAAACTACATCCCAGGAAGAGGCATAGAAAATACACCATATCTGAGGGAATTTAGAGAGGGGGAGAATCATTGTGTAAATCTTACTCTCATCAGAAGAGACTCAAAGAGTAAATAATTGTCATATTTGTTTTTCAGAGAATTCTCTCTCACCTCATTAAAAGGGGGGAGAGGAAAAAGGAAAAGGAAAAGGAGAATAAGGGAAGGGATGTGGAGGGAGGGGGGAGGGACACACAAAAAAGGGAGGGCTGCGTGTCACAAGGGGGGTCTATAAATTAAATATCGGGGAAGGGGTTCAGGGGGGTCAAGGGAAAAGGCATAATCTGGGGATAATATGATGGCAGGTAATACAGAATTAGTAATTTTAACTGTAAATGTGAATGGGATGAATGCTCCCATCAAATGGAGACGGATAGCAGACTGGATCAAAAATCAGAACCCTACAATATGTTGTTTACAGGAAACACACTTAAATCAGGGAGATATATATATAGAGAGAGTAAAGGTAAAAGGTTGGAGCAGAATCTATTACGCTTCAGGTAAAGCCAAAAAAGCAGGGGTAGATATCCTTATCTCAGATCAAGCAAAAGCCGAAGATGATCTAATTAAAAGTTATAAGGAAGGAAACTATATCTTGCTGAAAGGTAGCATAAATAATGAAGCCATATCGATACTAAACATATATGCACCAAGTGGTATAGCATCTAACTTTCTAAAGGAAAAGTTAAGAGAGTTGCAAGAAGAAATAGACAGTAAAACTATAATAGTGGGAGATCTCCTCCTTGCACTCTCAGATTTAGACAAATCAAACCACAAAACAAACAAGAAAGAAATTAAAAAAGTAAAGAGAACATTAGAAAAACTAGGTATGATAGATCTTTGGAGAAAACTGAATGGCAATAGAAAGGAATATACTTTCTTCTCAGCAGTTCATGGATCCTATACAAAAATTGACCATGTAATAGGACATAAAGATCTCAAAATTCAATGTAGGAAGGCAGAAATAATAAATGCCTTCTTCTCAGACCACAATGCAATAAAAGCTACATTCAGTAAAAAGTTAGGGATAAATAGACCAAAAAGTAATTGGAAACTGAATAATCTCATCTTAAAGAATGACTGGGTGAAAGAGCAAATTATAGAAACAATAATTTCACCCAAGATAATGACAATGATGAGACATCATACCAAAATCTGTGGGATGCAGCTAAAGCAGTAATAAGGGGAAATTTTATATCTTTAGAGGCTTCTATGAAGAAAATAGAGAAAGAGAAGATTAACGAATTGGGCTTGCAACTTAAAAGGCCAGAAAAAGACCAAATAAAAAACCCCCAACCAAAAATTAAACTTGAAATACAAAAATTAAAAGGAGAAATCAATAATATTGAAAGTAAAAAACTATTGAATTAATAAATAAAACCAAGAGTTGGTTTTATGAAAAAGCCAATAAAATAGATAAACCTTTGGTAAATCTGATCAGAAAAACGAAAGAGGAAAATCAAATTGTTAGTCTTACAAATGAAAAGGGGGACCTTTCCACCAATGAAGAGGAAATTAGAGAAATAATGTGTTACTTTACCCAACTTTATGCCAATAAATTTGATAACTTAAGTGAAATGGATGACTTCCTCCAAAAATATAGGCTTCTTAGATTAACAGAGGAGGAAATAAATTGCTTAAATAGTCCCATTTCAGAAAAAAAAATAGACCAAGGTATTAATCAACTCCCCAGGAAAAATCCCCAGGACCAGATGGATTTACATGTGAATTCTACCAAACATTTAAAGAACAATTTGCCCCAATGCTATATAAACTATTTGAAAAAATAGGGAATGAAGGAGTCCTGCCAAACTCCTTTTATGACACAGACATGGTACTGATACCTAAACCAGGTCGATCGAAAACTGAGAAAGAAAATTATAGACCAATTTCCTTAATGAATATTGATGCTAAAATCTTAAATAAGATATTAGCAAAAAGACTTCAGAAAATCATCCCCAGGATAATATACTATGATCAAGTAGGATTCATACCAGGAATGCAGGGCTGGTTTAATATTAGGAAAACTATTAGTATAATTGACCATATTAATAATCAAATTAATAAAAACCATATGATCATCTCAATAGATGCAGAAAAAGCATTTGACAAAATCCAACATCCATTCCTACTAAAAACTCTTGAGAGTATAGGAATAAATGGATTCTTCCTTAGAATAATCAGGAGCATATATTTAAGACCTTCAGTAAGCATAATATGCAATAGAAATAAACTGCAACCTTTCCCTGTAAGATCAGGAGTGAAACAAGGTTGCCCACTATCACCATTACTATTCAATATAGTACTAGAAACGCTAGCCTCGGCAATAAGAGCCAAGAGAGATTCAAGGAATTAGAGTAGGAAATGAGGAAATCAAACTATCACTCTTTGCAGATGACATGATGGTATACTTAGAGAACCCCAAAGACTCTGCTAAAAAGCTATTAGAGAGAATTCAGAATTTTAGCAAAGTGGCAGGATACAAAATAAATCCACATAAATCCTCAGCATTCTTATATATCACCAACAAAATGCAACAGGAAGAGATACAAAGAGAAATTCCATTCCAAACAAATGTTGAGAGTACAAAGTATTTGGGAATCCATTTACCAAAGAATAGTCAGGAATTATATGAGAAAAATTACAAAACACTTGCCACAAAAATAGTCAGATTTAAATAATTGGAAAGACATTCAGTGCTCTTGGGTAGGCCGAGCGAATATAATAAAGATGACAATACTCCCCAAACTAATCTATTTATTTAGTGCTATACCAATCAGACTCCCAAGAAACTATTTTAATGATCTAGAAAAAATAACAACAAAATCCTTTTGGAAGAATATGCAAGGGAACTAATGAAAAAAAAGTCAGAGGAAGGTGGTCCAAGTGTACCCGATCTAAAGCTATATTATATAGCAGCAGTCACCAAAACCATTTGGTACTGGCTAAGAAATAGAACGGTAGATCAGTGGAACAGATTAGATACAAAGGACAAAAAAGGGTACATCTATAGCAATCTAATCTTTGACAAACCCAAAGATACCACCATTAGGGACAAAAATTCATTATTCGGAAAAAAAAACTGTTGGGAAAACTGGAAATTAGTATGGCAGAAATTAGATATGGATCCACACTTAACACCATGATCAAAATGGGTCCATGATTTAGGCATAAAGAATGAGATCATAAATAGATTAGAGGAACAGAGAATAGTCTACCTCTCAGACCTGTGGAGGAGGAAGGAATTTATGACCAGAGGAGAACTAGAGAGCATTATTGATCACAAAATAGAAGATTTTGATTACATCAAACTAAAAAGTTTCTCTACAAACAATAGTAATGCAAACAAGATTAGAATGGAAGTAACAAATTGGCAAAATATTTTTAAAAGTAAAGGTCCTGACAAAAGTCTCATTTCCAAAATATATAGAGAACTGACCCTGATTTATAGGAAACCAAACCATTCTCCAATTGATAAATGGTCAAGGGATATGAACAGACAATTCTCAGATGATGAAATTGAAACTATTTCCACTCATATGAAAGAGTGTTCCAAATCACTACTGATCAGAGAAATGCAAATTAAGACAACTCTGAGATACCACTACACACCTGTCAGATTGGCTAAGATGACAGGAACAAATAATGATGAATGTTGGAGGGGCTGTGGGAAAACTGGGACACTGATACATTGTTGGGGGAGTTGTGGAAGAATCCAGCCATTCTGGAGAGCAATTTGGAACTATGCCCAAAAAGTTATCAAACTGTGCATACCCTTTGACCCAGCATTGCTGTTATTGGGATTATATCCCAAAGAAATACTAAAGAGCGGAAAGGGACCTGCATGTGCCAAAATGTTTGTGGCAGCTCTTTTTGTTGTAGCTAGAAACTGGAAGTTGAATGGATGTCCATCAGTTGGAAAATGGTTGGGTAAATTGTGGTATATGAAGGTTATGGAATATTAGTGCTCTGTAAGAAATGACCAGCAGGAGGAATACAGAGAGGCCTGGAGAGACTTAAATCAACTGTTGCTGAATGAAATGAATAGAACCAGAAGATCACTGTACATTTCAACAACAATACTGTATGAGGATGTATTCTGATGGAAGTGGAAATGTTCAACATGTTCAACAAGAAGATCCAACTCACTTCCAGTTGATCAATGATGGACAGAAATAACTACACCCAGAGAAGGAACACTGGGAAGTGAATGTAAAGGGTTAGCACTACTGTCTATCTACCCAGGTTACTTATACCTTCGGAATCTAATACTTAATGTGCAACAAGAAAATGGTATTTACACACATATATTGTATCTAGGGTATATTGTAACACATGTAAAATGTATGGGATTGCCTGTCATCGGGGGGGGGGAGAGAATGGAGGGGGGGGATAATTTGGAAAAATGAATTAAAAAAAATGGTCTTGCCCTCAAAGTTTACATATTATTGCGGAAAATGATGTCAACAAAAAAAAGTAGGAAGAAAATCTCTGCATAAGCAAGATAATTGTATAAATATTTTTATATACATTGGATTTATCATATATTTTCACATATTTAACATGTAATTACAGGTCACCCAGGCTAGGAGGTGGAAGGAAGGAGGGGGAATGTTGGAACAGGAGGTTTAGCAAGGCTCAGTGTTGAAAACTTGCCATTTCATATGTTTTTTAAATAAAAAGGTTTCCTAAAAAATATTTTTAAAAGAAAACCTCTGCATACAGCCTGAGCAAAATCCTCATCTGATGAGCAGTTGCCTTGCTTACCTTAGCCATGGAGACCTCATTGGGTGATGCCCATTGTGACATGCTCTAGTTCATTGTGACATGCCTGAGAACACCCAAGGTTTTCTGACTTAAAGGTGATGATCTCGCCACAACAACCCAGTTGGATCCTGAAAGCAAAGGGAGTAGGATGTGTGTATAGAAGAATGGATGAGTGGACAAATAGACTATTAGACTAGATACATAGATAACTGGTGATGGATGGATGGGATAGATAGTATAGACAAATAGATTGAATAGATACACTTGATGCATAGTTAAAAAGATAATGATGAATAGATAAGTGAAAAGATAGATTTATAGTAGAAAAGTTTATAGGTAGAATAGAGATTTATAGGAAGAAAAGTGATATATAGGTAGAAAAGAGATTTATAAGTAGAAAAGCGATTCATAGGCAGAAAAGAGATTTATAGGAAGAAAAGCGATTCATAGGTAGAAAAGAGATTTATAGGAAGAAAAGCAATTTATAAGTAGAAAAGATTTATAGTAATTAAAGCGATTTATAAGTAGAAAACAGATTATTAGATAAAAAAAGTGATTTTTAATTAGACAAGAGATTTATAGGTAGAAAAGGGGTTTATAGGCAGAAGAGAATGAATAGCTGCATTAAATATACATAGATAATGATTGAGTCAATGGAGGGTTAGGTAAATCAGTAAATAAATTACTGGAAAAAGAGATCCTTTCTGGTCCTCATCAGCATCATACCAAGTGCTCCTGTCAAAGATTGAGACTGCCTTCAGGTCAGTATTAAACTATTATATTTTATTCTTCAATATTATAGAAGCTAAAATGGTTGCTTTCTATCTGGCTTGGGAAATATTTGACTTCTCTTTCCTTCCCTCTTCCCCCACCCGCAAAAAATTCCAGTTTGTGGATGGTTATTCCAGTAGATCAAATGGACACATATCTTTCACTTATGCTGTAACATTTTACCTTTTCAGGCATCCTATAAGCCACTGCTAAAGCAGAGGAGATACTGAACCACTTGTGACCAGATGCTGGTGATATTGAAGGCATGTCTTCGGACCTCAGTGATCTACATAAACTGGGATTTAGCATGTTCATGAAGGTAAAGCAGCTATATAGAGATAATCTATCTTCAGTTTCCCTCCTGCAGTCAGTGTTAATAAGGGGTTGAAGGTAGGGCCAGGTTGCTGACTAACCCTATATGTACTAGAAGTACAAATAATCTGGGAAATAGAGAGCCTACCTTTACAAACAAACAAACAATCAAAAGCAGATTCTTTGAGTTCAGAAACTATTTTCTTTTTCATCATCCTATGCCTGGTTCCCAGAAACAAGATGACTTGCTCATATTAGAGGTTTCATAAATGCTTGTTGAATTCAGTTACATATAGATGAAGACCTTTTCTAAAATTATTGGCAGCTGGCTGGTACAGTGGATAACACTGTTGGACCACACTTGAATCAGCACCTGATTTCAAACACCAACTGTAGGACTCTGGGCAAGTCACTTAATCTGTGTTTGCCTCAATTTCCTCATCTGTAAAATGGGAATGGTACAATCATTTTTGCTCCACCGAGAATAAGCCTTTGAGAAATATTTGGTTTCAAGTAGAGTCACAGCATCGTGGATTTTGAGCTGGCGGGAATATTTCAGGGTTTCTGCTTCCATATTTTACAGAGAAAGTTACTGAGACTCAGGGTGGTTAAGTATATTTAGTATATTGTCCCAGCGCATACAGGTTGTAAAAGGCAGAGACAAGAGTCAAACAGATCCTGTTTATACTATCATGTTAACTCTAAGTGTTCATTACATATGTGTGTATGTGTGTGCATATATGTGTGTGTATATTTCCATACTTCAATCTTTTAACCTATAGCTAAACATATTAATTCTTAAAAAAAAAAAAAAAAAAAAAGGTGGTGGGATGGGATACGGGAAAGACACTGTAATAAAGTAACATTAAACAAGTGGAATTTTGCTGTGCTGATTATTTCTTACCTGCATGACTTTTTATTATCACTTAAACTCCCTGAGCGTCAGTTTCCTCACATGTTAAATGAGATACTTGAGCTCCACGACCACAAGGAGACTACATTTCTAGTTCTAAAGTTCTGATTCCACAGCTGAAAATCTACGAACATTATGTCCTAACGTAAGATCTTTATTTGATCATTAATGAGTCATATATTAACCTGACATGCTTGTCTGATGGCTGACCCCATCCTTGTTATGGTGAATGTTACAGGTGAGCCGACCTCATCCCGGTGACCATCCACTCCAGATCCTCTTTGTGGTTGGTGGGGTAACGATATCGGAAGCCTAAATGGTGAAAGATCTTGTTTCTTCCCTGAAGCCTGGAACACAGGTACTGAACCCTAAATAACAGGACATGCATCTCCCTGGCTCAAGGATGGGAGAGCCTGGCTGTTCCCATAAGGGTGGGTCTGAGCCTTAGGGGTAGCATCAGAGAAAACATGGTCTATATAACTTTGGAGATGGTGAAGCACTGTGTAAATGTCAGATACTATTCTTACTACTACTATTATTACTCGTACTCTTACACCTATTATTATTACTACTACTTCTACTATTACTCCTCTTCCTACTCCTATTAGTATCACTCTTAAGATTACTACTATTACTCTTCCACCAACTACTACAATTACTCCCACTCTTATTACTGTTACTATTCATACTACTCCCATTCCTTCTAGTTCTCTTCCTCCTGCTACTACTACTATCATTGCTCTTATTCCTATTAATACTCCTTCTACTACCACTACTACTATTATTTGTAATACTACCTTTACTATTACTATTACTATTACTTTACTATTACTATTACTTTACTATTACTATTACTACTATTTCTACTACTAGTAGTGTAACTTCTATTCCTAGTATTATTACTATTGCTTTTACTACTTATTCAACAAAAAAAAGAAGTAGGAAGAAAATCTCTGCATAAGCAAGATAATTGCATAAATATTTTTATATACATTGGATTTATCATATATTTTCACATATTTAACATGTAATTACCGGTCATCTAGGGAAGGAGGTGGAAGGAAGGAGGGGGAATGTTGGAACAGCAGGTTTCACAAGGCTCAGTGTTGAAAACTTTCCCCTTCATATGTTTTCTAAAATAAAAAGGTTTCCTAAAAAATATTTTTAAAAGAAAACCTCCGCATAAAGCCTGGCACAATCCTCATCTGATGAGCAGTTTCCTTGCTTACCTTGGCCATGGAGACCTCATTGTGTGATGCTCATTGTGACGCGCCGGAGAACACCCAAACTTTTCTGACTTAAAGGTGATGATCTCGCCACAACAACCCAGTTGGATCCTGACAGCAAAGGGAGTAGTATGTGAATATGAGAATGGATGAGTGGACAAATAGACCAATAGACTAGATACATAGAAAACTGGTGATGGATGGATGGGATAGATAGGATACACAAATAGATTGAATAGATACACTTGATGCATAGTTAAAAAGATAATGATGGATAGATAAGTGAAAAGATAGATTTGTAGTAGAAATGTTTATAGGTAGAAAAGAGATTTATAGGAAGAAAAGCCATTTATAGGTAGAAAAGAGATTTATAATAAAGTGATTTATAATAGAAAAGAGATTTTTAGATTAAAAAAGGGATTTATAAGCAGAAAAGAGATTTATAGGTAGAAACGAGATTTATAGGCAGAAGAGAATGAATAGCTGGATTAAAATATACAAACACCCCCCAAAAAATATTGCAGTTTATGGATGGTTTTTCCAGTATATTAAAAGGACACATATCTTTCACTTATGCTGTAACATTTTACCTTTTCAGGCAACCTATAAGCCAATACTGAAGCAAAGGAGATACTGAACCCAGAGTGACCAGATTCTGGCGATATTGAACACATGTTTTCGGGCCTTGAAGATCTACTTCAAACGGGATTTAGATTGTTGTTGGGGATTTTTGATCTATACTTTGGAGTTTATTGTACTGGTGGGGGGAAGGGGACAGATGATGTTGCTGATTGTTGTTGGGGAGTTTTGATCTATACTTTGGAGTTTATTGTACTGGTGGGGGGAAGGGGACAGATGTTGCGGAGTTTGATGGGGTTTTTAAAATAAAAAGTTTTTTTCTGTTTCCAAAAGTGTCAAGTTGTCATTCTTTCAGCTTCCACATGATTAGTGATATTTCCCAGTTTCTTCTGTGCTATCTAGTGATTAGATTTGCCAGCTCGTTAATCTAAAGAAATACTTGTTGGCAAACTTATTGGGTAAATTAAATTTTTCCCTTATTTGCAGCTAGCCCATACTGCTGATGGGTAAAGCTGGCTATATCCTATCTGGGTTTGGGAATAAGAGAGGGAGGCAGATTTCTTCTTCTTTGAGATTGTGAAACAACTGTAACCAGGACCTTTGCCATCAGAGGCTTGGGACCGTCTGAAAGTCTGGGAGCAAAGAGCTATTGGGGGTTAACAAGCAGCAGGTCTGTTGTGTTCTAGCCAGAGAAGTCCCAGAGAAGCTAGGAAGTGGCCCTGCTGAAGTCTTTTGGATCTTCCTGGAGGAGCAGAGCAGCCATTCCATACCTGGAGGGCAATTCAGAATGACAAGGGACTGGCTTAGAGATTTGCATCCAGGTGCTTCCCCTCAGCTCCAGGCGAAGGCTGAGCCAGAAAATAATTGGTGTCCCCACAGGCTTGTGCTAGAGCCCCCCATTCCCCCTTTGAAGTTTCTTCTGCCTGACTTGTGCTCATTATAATCTATATGACTGAAATGTAAAATTTCTGTTTCTGAAAATCTAACCTTTCTTCAGAAGTTGGGAACCTAAATCCCCTGGATGAAGAAGGGGGATAGTAAGAGTGCTAGAAAAGCAAATGGGTGCTCTGGAGCCAGCAAGATTGGAGATGGGAAAACCCCTTCTGATTTGATTCCATAGATAGTGGCAAACCTCAGGTTAGCCACAAAAGATGTTTGCACTGAATGATAAAGCTGGAACAATACCTCTTGTGAATTGATGTACAGGCCCTGGCAATAAAATGAAACCAAACTAACTCCCAAGCAGAATGCAGCCTTCATTGGATGAAGGGCCCCAGAAGGCTTTGACAAGCCAGTCAAGCCGGCTTCCAGAGCTAGTGCTTAGTTTGGCCTTGGGAATCCTCCCAGGGTGTGGAAGAGAAGGTGGTCTGGATGGCTCTCTGACAGCACCTTCTCATCCTCCATCTTGGGCTTTCCACTTCTGGGCTTGGGCTTGGAGGGTCTCATCTACAGAAAACCACCTCCTTGAGGGCAAGAACTGTTGGAGCTTTTCCGTGGTAGCTCTGCCATTTTTCCACTTCGAATCACTTCCAATTTACCAATATTTCTTAAGGAAACAAGCATTTATTAAACTCCTATGTACCAAGCACTGTGCTAAGCACTTTACATATATTCTCTCCTCAACAACACTGGGAGGTAGGTGCTATTATCCACACTCTCAGTTAAAGAAACTGAGGCAACAGGTCAGCAAAATAGAGGCTAGATTGAAACAGATCTTGTCTTGTACAGACAACTCTGGCCTAATTAACAAGGGGATTCTAGATCTGCAGCGTTCAATGGGGTGTTTTCCAAATTCTATATGATGAAAGTTACCTGATAAAGCTGTCTGGGGTCTTAACTGTGGCCCTAGCTCCTCTTGCTTTTCAGCCAAAACGTAGGTTCCATCCCAAGAGCAATATGGGGGCTTAGCTCCCTTTCCCGCTGGCTGCTTCTACTCATGTCCCCAGTTTCTGGTCCCTGTGTCTTTTGTGACCATATCATTCATTTGGTAGCCTACCTCACCCATCTTCCTTAGACTACTCAATCAGCAAAGCACAACTAAACAAGGAGCAAACATATATTACATACTTACTAGGGGTCATGTATTACACTAGACCTTGGAGACATAAAGATGAAAACAAAATGGTCTTGGTTCATGGGTGGAGCCAAGATGGTGGAGAAGATACACCGCGACTGTGTAAGCTCCTTTCTTCCCTCACAACCAACTAGATTTACTCAGCCTCAGAAATAGCGCTGGACTGATAGAATCCACAAGGACTGGAAGCACGACTTACTAGCTGAAGAGAATCTGGAATTTGAACAGGAAAGGTCAGCTCTCAGGGGAGGAAGAAGAGAGGCCAGTGCAGACGGTGGGGTGGTGGCACACTGCGCTGATCGCGCTGGGGAGGGCTCTGGGATCAGAGAATCCACTGAGATAGAAGAATCTGGCACAGGCTGTTAGCTCTTCTCTGCTTATAATACAGCAGTTCAGAAGAGAAATCTCAGCAACTTTAAAATTTAAAACCAGATTGGATCTTCCTGGATCCCGGGGGTGACTCAGCACATCTTGGCACTGGTGGGTGTGGCCGACATAGGCAATCCAGGCTTTCACCTGGGGGGTAGTTAAGAGATTGAAAAGTGGGCGGGGCTGTAACTCATATTGCCTGGCTTGGCTAGAGGCTGTGGAATGGAAGTCCCAGAGAAGCAGAACCTTTGAACTAGGGACCGCGGTTTCTGGCAGACACTTCCAGTGTGAGAGCAGGGGCTTTTCAGGTCACCTGCTGCAGACATCCACGTCTCAACCGGACACATAGGCTAGGCTTTGAGTCGCCTTTACTGTACAGTCTCAAACATCAGGGAAGCCACTAGAACACAGTGCCCTCAAAGCACAGCACTGCTGATCGCCTCTGAGGCACTTCCAGGGAGGGGGTGGGGAACTCTCTCCCAGAGCTCTCTCTTAGCTCAGGCGCAGGGGCCGCTGCATCCATCAAGTCTGGGAAGAAGTGGTAAAGAAAGAAAGAAATAATTTCCTACCCCAGGGACAGACCCGAAAAGATTTTTTAAGTATGAGCAAAAAGCCCCTTAAAAATATAGATTCCTTCTACACAGAGAAAGAGCAGGTATCCAAGCCCAAGGAAGTTAACAGCAGAGAGTCAGCAGATAACAACCTAAAGGGGAATAATTCCTGCCCCCCATCACATAACTCTCTCCTTGAAGAGACTATTAAAAATTAAGAGAGTTTGAAGAAAAATGGGGAAAGGAAAGAGAATAACAACGTTGTGAAATTGGGGTTGGAAAAAATAAAGAATTCACAGGAGATGCAGGGAAACAAAATTAGTGAATTAGAAAAGGTAAAAAAAAAAACAGGAAAGTAGGATTTCTGAACTGGAGAAGATAAAAAAATCTCAAGAAAATAGTATTTCTGAATTGGAGAACATAAAAGAGTCCCAAGAAAATAGGATTTCTGAATTGGAAGAAGAAAATAATTCTCAAAAAAAAAAAAATTAGGGAAATGGAAAAAAAAAATCAATAGAGCAAAAATAACTCATTTAAAAACGAAATTGGGCATTTACAAAAAGAAGTAAAAACTGTGAATGAAGAAAATAACTCCTTAAAATTCAGGATGGAACAAATAGAAATGAATGATTCACTGAGAACCCAAGAATCAGTCAAACAAAACAAAAAAAAAAAAATGAAAAGCTGGAGAATAACGTCAAATACTTACTGGGAAATTCTATAGACCTGGAAAATAGATCTAGGAGAGATAATCTGCGGATTATTGGACTTCCCAAAAACTATGACCAAAATAAGATCCTAGATTCTATTTTACAGGAAATTATTAAAGAGAACTGTCCAGAGATAATAGAAACAGAGGGGAAAGTAGATGTTGTAAGAATTCATCGAACTCCTTCTGAAATAGACCCTAAAAAAGAACACCACGGAATATTGTGCCTAAGCTGCAGAATTAGCACACAAAGGAGAAAATCCTGCAAGCAGCTAGAAAAAAACAATTTAAATACCAAGGGGCCACAATAAGGATCACACAAGATCTGGCTGCCTCCACATTAAAAGATAGAAGGGCCTGGAACCTGATATTCCGAAAGGCAAAAGATCAAGTATTGCAACCATGAATAAACTACCCAGCTAAGTTTAGCATCTTTTTCCATGGAAGAAGATGGTCATTCAATGCAATAGAGGAATTCCATATGTTTCTAAGAAAAAAACCAGACTTAAACAAAAAATTTGATCTATATCCACAAGACTGAAGAGAAACAGAAAAAGGTACACAGAACCCTTGAGAACTATATCTCTGTTGTGGGTATATAGAAAGTACACATGGATAATTTGATTTTACTGATATAAAAGAAAAAAAAAAAGGAGGGGGTGTAGTAAAAGGAAGGGGGTATTATCAGAAAAAGGGTTGGGTGTGATAAAAAGAGGGAAACTACATCCCAGGAAGAGGCATAGAAAATACACCATATCTGAGGGAATTTAGAGAGGGGGAGAATCATTGTGTAAATCTTACTCTCATCAGAAGAGACTCAAAGAGTAAATAATTGTCATATTTGTTTTTCAGAGAATTCTCTCTCACCTCATTAAAAGGGGGGAGAGGAAAAAGGAAAAGGAAAAGGAGAATAAGGGAAGGGATGTGGAGGGAGGGGGGAGGGACACAAAAAAAAGGGAGGGCTGCGTGTCACAAGGGGGGTCTATAAATTAAATATCGGGGAAGGGGTTCAGGGGGGTCAAGGGAAAAGGCATAATCTGGGGATAATATGATGGCAGGTAATACAGAATTAGTAATTTTAACTGTAAATGTGAATGGGATGAATGCTCCCATCAAATGGAGACGGATAGCAGACTGGATCAAAAATCAGAACCCTACAATATGTTGTTTACAGGAAACACACTTAAATCAGGGAGATATATATATAGAGAGAGTAAAGGTAAAAGGTTGGAGCAGAATCTATTACGCTTCAGGTAAAGCCAAAAAAGCAGGGGTAGATATCCTTATCTCAGATCAAGCAAAAGCCGAAGATGATCTAATTAAAAGTTATAAGGAAGGAAACTATATCTTGCTGAAAGGTAGCATAAATAATGAAGCCATATCGATACTAAACATATATGCACCAAGTGGTATAGCATCTAACTTTCTAAAGGAAAAGTTAAGAGAGTTGCAAGAAGAAATAGACAGTAAAACTATAATAGTGGGAGATCTCCTCCTTGCACTCTCAGATTTAGACAAATCAAACCACAAAACAAACAAGAAAGAAATTAAAAAAGTAAAGAGAACATTAGAAAAACTAGGTATGATAGATCTTTGGAGAAAACTGAATGGCAATAGAAAGGAATATACTTTCTTCTCAGCAGTTCATGGATCCTATACAAAAATTGACCATGTAATAGGACATAAAGATCTCAAAATTCAATGTAGGAAGGCAGAAATAATAAATGCCTTCTTCTCAGACCACAATGCAATAAAAGCTACATTCAGTAAAAAGTTAGGGATAAATAGACCAAAAAGTAATTGGAAACTGAATAATCTCATCTTAAAGAATGACTGGGTGAAAGAGCAAATTATAGAAACAATAATTTCACCCAAGATAATGACAATGATGAGACATCATACCAAAATCTGTGGGATGCAGCTAAAGCAGTAATAAGGGGAAATTTTATATCTTTAGAGGCTTCTATGAAGAAAATAGAGAAAGAGAAGATTAACGAATTG
This sequence comes from Sminthopsis crassicaudata, assembly GCF_048593235.1. Lineage (NCBI taxonomy): Eukaryota > Metazoa > Chordata > Mammalia > Dasyuromorphia > Dasyuridae > Sminthopsis > Sminthopsis crassicaudata. The sequence goes on along the minus strand of NC_133619.1, from coordinate 179,697,013 downwards.
GGCTTGCAACTTAAAAGGCCAGAAAAAGACCAAATAAAAAACCCCCAACCAAAAATTAAACTTGAAATACAAAAATTAAAAGGAGAAATCAATAATATTGAAAGTAAAAAACTATTGAATTAATAAATAAAACCAAGAGTTGGTTTTATGAAAAAGCCAATAAAATAGATAAACCTTTGGTAAATCTGATCAGAAAAACGAAAGAGGAAAATCAAATTGTTAGTCTTACAAATGAAAAGGGGGACCTTTCCACCAATGAAGAGGAAATTAGAGAAATAATGTGTTACTTTACCCAACTTTATGCCAATAAATTTGATAACTTAAGTGAAATGGATGACTTCCTCCAAAAATATAGGCTTCTTAGATTAACAGAGGAGGAAATAAATTGCTTAAATAGTCCCATTTCAGAAAAAAAAATAGACCAAGGTATTAATCAACTCCCCAGGAAAAATCCCCAGGACCAGATGGATTTACATGTGAATTCTACCAAACATTTAAAGAACAATTTGCCCCAATGCTATATAAACTATTTGAAAAAATAGGGAATGAAGGAGTCCTGCCAAACTCCTTTTATGACACAGACATGGTACTGATACCTAAACCAGGTCGATCGAAAACTGAGAAAGAAAATTATAGACCAATTTCCTTAATGAATATTGATGCTAAAATCTTAAATAAGATATTAGCAAAAAGACTTCAGAAAATCATCCCCAGGATAATATACTATGATCAAGTAGGATTCATACCAGGAATGCAGGGCTGGTTTAATATTAGGAAAACTATTAGTATAATTGACCATATTAATAATCAAATTAATAAAAACCATATGATCATCTCAATAGATGCAGAAAAAGCATTTGACAAAATCCAACATCCATTCCTACTAAAAACTCTTGAGAGTATAGGAATAAATGGATTCTTCCTTAGAATAATCAGGAGCATATATTTAAGACCTTCAGTAAGCATAATATGCAATAGAAATAAACTGCAACCTTTCCCTGTAAGATCAGGAGTGAAACAAGGTTGCCCACTATCACCATTACTATTCAATATAGTACTAGAAACGCTAGCCTCGGCAATAAGAGCCAAGAGAGATTCAAGGAATTAGAGTAGGAAATGAGGAAATCAAACTATCACTCTTTGCAGATGACATGATGGTATACTTAGAGAACCCCAAAGACTCTGCTAAAAAGCTATTAGAGAGAATTCAGAATTTTAGCAAAGTGGCAGGATACAAAATAAATCCACATAAATCCTCAGCATTCTTATATATCACCAACAAAATGCAACAGGAAGAGATACAAAGAGAAATTCCATTCCAAACAAATGTTGAGAGTACAAAGTATTTGGGAATCCATTTACCAAAGAATAGTCAGGAATTATATGAGAAAAATTACAAAACACTTGCCACAAAAATAGTCAGATTTAAATAATTGGAAAGACATTCAGTGCTCTTGGGTAGGCCGAGCGAATATAATAAAGATGACAATACTCCCCAAACTAATCTATTTATTTAGTGCTATACCAATCAGACTCCCAAGAAACTATTTTAATGATCTAGAAAAAATAACAACAAAATCCTTTTGGAAGAATATGCAAGGGAACTAATGAAAAAAAAGTCAGAGGAAGGTGGTCCAAGTGTACCCGATCTAAAGCTATATTATATAGCAGCAGTCACCAAAACCATTTGGTACTGGCTAAGAAATAGAACGGTAGATCAGTGGAACAGATTAGATACAAAGGACAAAAAAGGGTACATCTATAGCAATCTAATCTTTGACAAACCCAAAGATACCACCATTAGGGACAAAAATTCATTATTCGGAAAAAAACTGTTGGGAAAACTGGAAATTAGTATGGCAGAAATTAGATATGGATCCACACTTAACACCATGATCAAAATGGGTCCATGATTTAGGCATAAAGAATGAGATCATAAATAGATTAGAGGAACAGAGAATAGTCTACCTCTCAGACCTGTGGAGGAGGAAGGAATTTATGACCAGAGGAGAACTAGAGATCATTATTGATCACAAAATAGAAGATTTTGATTACATCAAACTAAAAAGTTTCTCTACAAACAATAGTAATGCAAACAAGATTAGAATGGAAGTAACAAATTGGCAAAATATTTTTAAAAGTAAAAGTCCTGACAAAGGTCTCATTTCCAAAATATATAGAGAACTGACCCTGATTTATAGGAAACCAAACCATTCTCCAATTGATAAATGGTCAAGGGATATGAACAGACAATTCTCAGATGATGAAATTGAAACTATTTCCACTCATATGAAAGAGTGTTCCAAATCACTACTGATCAGAGAAATGCAAATTAAGACAACTCTGAGATACCACTACACACCTGTCAGATTGGCTAAGATGACAGGAACAAATAATGATGAATGTTGGAGGGGCTGTGGGAAAACTGGGACACTGATACATTGTTGGGGGAGTTGTGGAAGAATCCAGCCATTCTGGAGAGCAATTTGGAACTATGCCCAAAAAGTTATCAAACTGTGCATACCCTTTGACCCAGCATTGCTGTTATTGGGATTATATCCCAAAGAAATACTAAAGAGCGGAAAGGGACCTGCATGTGCCAAAATGTTTGTGGCAGCTCTTTTTGTTGTAGCTAGAAACTGGAAGTTGAATGGATACCCATCAATTGGAAAATGGTTGGGTAAATTGTGGTATATGAAGGTTATGGAATATTAGTGCTCTGTAAGAAATGACCAGCAGGAGGAATACAGAGAGGCCTGGAGAGACTTAAATCAACTGTTGCTGAATGAAATGAATAGAACCAGAAGATCACTGTACATTTCAACAACAATACTGTATGAGGATGTATTCTGATGGAAGTGGAAATGTTCAACATGTTCAACAAGAAGATCCAACTCACTTCCAGTTGATCAATGATGGACAGAAATAACTACACCCAGAGAAGGAACACTGGGAAGTGAATGTAAAGTGTTAGCACTACTGTCTATCTACCCAGGTTACTTATACCTTCGGAATCTAATACTTAATGTGCAAAAAGAAAATGGTATTTACACACATATATTGTATCTAGGGTATATTGTAACACATGTAAAATGTATGGGATTGCCTGTCATCGGGGGGGGGGGAGAGAATGGAGGGGGGGGATAATTTGGAAAAATGAATTAAAAAAAATGGTCTTGCCCTCAAAGTTTACATATTATTGCGGAAAATGATGTCAACAAAAAAAAGTAGGAAGAAAATCTCTGCATAAGCAAGATAATTGTATAAATATTTTTATATACATTGGATTTATCATATATTTTCACATATTTAACATGTAATTACAGGTCACCCAGGCTAGGAGGTGGAAGGAAGGAGGGGGAATGTTGGAACAGGAGGTTTAGCAAGGCTCAGTGTTGAAAACTTGCCATTTCATATGTTTTTTAAATAAAAAGGTTTCCTAAAAAATATTTTTAAAAGAAAACCTCTGCATACAGCCTGAGCAAAATCCTCATCTGATGAGCAGTTGCCTTGCTTACCTTAGCCATGGAGACCTCATTGGGTGATGCCCATTGTGACATGCTCTAGTTCATTGTGACATGCCTGAGAACACCCAAGGTTTTCTGACTTAAAGGTGATGATCTCGCCACAACAACCCAGTTGGATCCTGAAAGCAAAGGGAGTAGGATGTGTGTATAGAAGAATGGATGAGTGGACAAATAGACTATTAGACTAGATACATAGATAACTGGTGATGGATGGATGGGATAGATAGTATAGACAAATAGATTGAATAGATACACTTGATGCATAGTTAAAAAGATAATGATGAATAGATAAGTGAAAAGATAGATTTATAGTAGAAAAGTTTATAGGTAGAATAGAGATTTATAGGAAGAAAAGTGATATATAGGTAGAAAAGAGATTTATAAGTAGAAAAGCGATTCATAGGCAGAAAAGAGATTTATAGGAAGAAAAGCGATTCATAGGTAGAAAAGAGATTTATAGGAAGAAAAGCAATTTATAAGTAGAAAAGATTTATAGTAATTAAAGCGATTTATAAGTAGAAAACTGATTATTAGATAAAAAAAGTGATTTTTAATTAGACAAGAGATTTATAGGTAGAAAAGGGGTTTATAGGCAGAAGAGAATGAATAGCTGCATTAAATATACATAGATAATGATTGAGTCAATGGAGGGTTAGGTAAATCAGTAAATAAATTACTGGAAAAAGAGATCCTTTCTGGTCCTCATCAGCATCATACCAAGTGCTCCTGTCAAAGATTGAGACTGCCTTCAGGTCAGTATTAAACTATTATATTTTATTCTTCAATATTATAGAAGCTAAAATGGTTGCTTTCTATCTGGCTTGGGAAATATTTGACTTCTCTTTCCTTCCCTCTTCCCCCACCCGCAAAAAATTCCAGTTTGTGGATGGTTATTCCAGTAGATCAAATGGACACATATCTTTCACTTATGCTGTAACATTTTACCTTTTCAGGCATCCTATAAGCCACTGCTAAAGCAGAGGAGATACTGAACCACTTGTGACCAGATGCTGGTGATATTGAAGGCATGTCTTCGGACCTCAGTGATCTACATAAACTGGGATTTAGCATGTTCATGAAGGTAAAGCAGCTATATAGAGATAATCTATCTTCAGTTTCCCTCCTGCAGTCAGTGTTAATAAGGGGTTGAAGGTAGGGCCAGGTTGCTGACTAACCCTATATGTACTAGAAGTACAAATAATCTGGGAAATAGAGAGCCTACCTTTACAAACAAACAAACAATCAAAAGCAGATTCTTTGAGTTCAGAAACTATTTTCTTTTTCATCATCCTATGCCTGGTTCCCAGAAACAAGATGACTTGCTCATATTAGAGGTTTCATAAATGCTTGTTGAATTCAGTTACATATAGATGAAGACCTTTTCTAAAATTATTGGCAGCTGGCTGGTACAGTGGATAACACTGTTGGACCACACTTGAATCAGCACCTGATTTCAAACACCAACTGTAGGACTCTGGGCAAGTCACTTAATCTGTGTTTGCCTCAATTTCCTCATCTGTAAAATGGGAATGGTACAATCATTTTTGCTCCACCGAGAATAAGCCTTTGAGAAATATTTGGTTTCAAGTAGAGTCACAGCATCGTGGATTTTGAGCTGGCGGGAATATTTCAGGGTTTCTGCTTCCATATTTTACAGAGAAAGTTACTGAGACTCAGGGTGGTTAAGTATATTTAGTATATTGTCCCAGCGCATACAGGTTGTAAAAGGCAGAGACAAGAGTCAAACAGATCCTGTTTATACTATCATGTTAACTCTAAGTGTTCATTACATATGTGTGTATGTGTGTGCATATATGTGTGTGTATATTTCCATACTTCAATCTTTTAACCTATAGCTAAACATATTAATTCTTAAAAAAAAAAAAAAAAAAAAAGGTGGTGGGATGGGATACGGGAAAGACACTGTAATAAAGTAACATTAAACAAGTGGAATTTTGCTGTGCTGATTATTTCTTACCTGCATGACTTTTTATTATCACTTAAACTCCCTGAGCGTCAGTTTCCTCACATGTTAAATGAGATACTTGAGCTCCACGACCACAAGGAGACTACATTTCTAGTTCTAAAGTTCTGATTCCACAGCTGAAAATCTACGAACATTATGTCCTAACGTAAGATCTTTATTTGATCATTAATGAGTCATATATTAACCTGACATGCTTGTCTGATGGCTGACCCCATCCTTGTTATGGTGAATGTTACAGGTGAGCCGACCTCATCCCGGTGACCATCCACTGCAGATCCTCTTTGTGGTTGGTGGGGTAACGATATCGGAAGCCAAAATGGTGAAAGATCTTGTTTCTTCCCTGAAGCCTGGAACACAGGTACTGAACCCTAAATAACAGGACATGCATCTCCCTGGCTCAAGGATGGGAGAGTCTGGCTGTTCCCATAAGGGTGGGTCTGAGCCTTAGGGGTAGCATCAGAGAAAACATGGTCTATATTACTTTGGAGATGGTGAAGCACTGTGTAAATGTCAGATACTATTCTTACTACTACTATTATTACTCGTACTCTTACACCTATTATTATTACTACTACTTCTACTATTACTCCTCTTCCTACCCCTATTAGTATCACTCTTAAGATTACTACTATTACTCTTCCAACAACTACTACAATTACTCCCACTCTTATTACTGTTACTATTCATACTACTCCCATTCCTTCTAGTTCTCTTCCTCCTGCTACTACTACTATCATTGCTCTTATTCCTATTAATACTCCTTCTACTACCACTACTACTATTATTTGTAATACTACCTTTACTATTACTATTACTATTACTTTACTATTACTATTACTATTACTTTACTATTACTATTACTACTATTTCTACTACTAGTAGTGTAACTCCTATTCCTAGTATTATTACTATTGCTTTTACTACTTATTCAACAAAAAAAAGAAGTAGGAAGAAAATCTCTGCATAAGCAAGATAATTGCATAAATATTTTTATATACATTGGATTTATCATATATTTTCACATATTTAACATGTAATTACCGGTCATCTAGGGAAGGAGGTGGAAGGAAGGAGGGGGAATGTTGGAACAGCAGGTTTCACAAGGCTCAGTGTTGAAAACTTTCCCCTTCATATGTTTTCTAAAATAAAAAGGTTTCCTAAAAAATATTTTTAAAAGAAAACCTCCGCATAAAGCCTGGCACAATCCTCATCTGATGAGCAGTTTCCTTGCTTACCTTGGCCATGGAGACCTCATTGTGTGATGCTCATTGTGACGCGCCGGAGAACACCCAAACTTTTCTGACTTAAAGGTGATGATCTCGCCACAACAACCCAGTTGGATCCTGACAGCAAAGGGAGTAGTATGTGAATATGAGAATGGATGCGTGGACAAATAGACCAATAGACTAGATACATAGAAAACTGGTGATGGATGGATGGGATAGATAGGATACACAAATAGATTGAATAGATACACTTGATGCATAGTTAAAAAGATAATGATGGATAGATAAGTGAAAAGATAGATTTGTAGTAGAAATGTTTATAGGTAGAAAAGAGATTTATAGGAAGAAAAGCAATTTATAGGTAGAAAAGAGATTTATAATAAAGTGATTTATAATAGAAAAGAGATTTTTAGATTAAAAAAGGGATTTATAAGCAGAAAAGAGATTTATAGGTAGAAACGAGATTTATAGGCAGAAGAGAATGAATAGCTGGATTAAAATATACAAACACCCCCCAAAAAATATTGCAGTTTATGGATGGTTTTTCCAGTATATTAAAAGGACACATATCTTTCACTTATGCTGTAACATTTTACCTTTTCAGGCAACCTATAAGCCAATACTGAAGCAAAGGAGATACTGAACCCAGAGTGACCAGATTCTGGCGATATTGAACACATGTTTTCGGGCCTTGAAGATCTACTTCAAACGGGATTTAGATTGTTGTTGGGGATTTTTGATCTATACTTTGGAGTTTATTGTACTGGTGGGGGGACGGGGACAGATGATGTTGCTGATTGTTGTTGGGGAGTTTTGATCTATACTTTGGAGTTTATTGTACTGGTGGGGGGAAGGGGACAGATGTTGCGGAGTTTGATGGGGTTTTTAAAAAAAAAAGTTTTTTTCTGTTTCCAAAAGTGTCAAGTTGTCATTCTTTCAGCTTCCACATGATTAGTGATATTTCCCAGTTTCTTCTGTGCTATCTAGTGATTAGATTTGCCAGCTCGTTAATCTAAAGAAATACTTGTTGGCAAACTTATTGGGTAAATTAAATTTTTCCCTTATTTGCAGCTAGCCCATACTGCTGATGGGTAAAGCTGGCTATATCCTATCTGGGTTTGGGAATAAGAGAGGGAGGCAGATTTCTTCTTCTTTGAGATTGTGAAACAACTGTAACCAGGACCTTTGCCATCAGAGGCTTGGGACCGTCTGAAAGTCTGGGAGCAAAGAGCTATTGGGGGTTAACAAGCAGCAGGTCTGTTGTGTTCTAGCCAGAGAAGTCCCAGAGAAGCTAGGAAGTGGCCCTGCTGAAGTCTTTTGGATCTTCCTGGAGGAGCAGAGCAGCCATTCCATACCTGGAGGGCAATTCAGAATGACAAGGGACTGGCTTAGAGATTTGCATCCAGGTGCTTCCCCTCAGCTCCAGGCGAAGGCTGAGCCAGAAAATAATTGGTGTCCCCACAGGCTTGTGCTAGAGCCCCCCATTCCCCCTTTGAAGTTTCTTCTGCCTGACTTGTGCTCATTATAATCTATATGACTGAAATGTAAAATTTCTGTTTCTGAAAATCTAACCTTTCTTCAGAAGTTGGGAACCTAAATCCCCTGGATGAAGAAGGGGGATAGTAAGAGTGCTAGAAAAGCAAATGGGTGCTCTGGAGCCAGCAAGATTGGAGATGGGAAAACCCCTTCTGATTTGATTCCATAGATAGTGGCAAACCTCAGGTTAGCCACAAAAGATGTTTGCACTGAATGATAAAGCTGGAACAATACCTCTTGTGAATTGATGTACAGGCCCTGGCAATAAAATGAAACCAAACTAACTCCCAAGCAGAATGCAGCCTTCATTGGATGAAGGGCCCCAGAAGGCTTTGACAAGCCAGTCAAGCCGGCTTCCAGAGCTAGTGCTTAGTTTGGCCTTGGGAATCCTCCCAGGGTGTGGAAGAGAAGGTGGTCTGGATTGCTCTCTGACAGCACCTTCTCATCCTCCATCTTGGGCTTTCCACTTCTGGGCTTGGGCTTGGAGGGTCTCATCTACAGAAAACCACCTCCTTGAGGGCAAGAACTGTTGGAGCTTTTCCGTGGTAGCTCTGCCATTTTTCCACTTCGAATCACTTCCAATTTACCAATATTTCTTAAGGAAACAAGCATTTATTAAACTCCTATGTACCAAGCACTGTGCTAAGCACTTTACATATATTCTCTCCTCAACAACACTGGGAGGTAGGTGCTATTATCCACACTCTCAGTTAAAGAAACTGAGGCAACAGGTCAGCAAAATAGAGGCTAGATTGAAACAGATCTTGTCTTGTACAGACAACTCTGGCCTAATTAACAAGGGGATTCTAGATCTGCAGCGTTCAATGGGGTGTTTTCCAAATTCTATATGATGAAAGTTACCTGATAAAGCTGTCTGGGGTCTTAACTGTGGCCCTAGCTCCTCTTGCTTTTCAGCCAAAACGTAGGTTCCATCCCAAGAGCAATATGGGGGCTTAGCTCCCTTTCCCGCTGGCTGCTTCTACTCATGTCCCCAGTTTCTGGTCCCTGTGTCTTTTGTGACCATATCATTCATTTGGTAGCCTACCTCACCCATCTTCCTTAGACTACTCAATCAGCAAAGCACAACTAAACAAGGAGCAAACATATATTACATACTTACTAGGGGTCATGTATTACACTAGACCTTGGAGACATAAAGATGAAAACAAAATGGTCTTGGTTCATGGGTGGAGCCAAGATGGTGGAGAAGATACACCGCGACTGTGTAAGCTCCTTTCTTCCCTCACAACCAACTAGATTTACTCAGCCTCAGAAATAGCGCTGGACTGATAGAATCCACAAGGACTGGAAGCACGACTTACCAGCTGAAGAGAATCTGGAATTTGAACAGGAAAGGTCAGCTCCCAGGGGAGGAAGAAGAGAGGCCAGTGCAGACGGTGGGGTGGTGGCACACTGCGCTGATCGCGCTGGGGAGGGCTCTGGGATCAGAGAATCCACTGAGATAGAAGAATCTGGCACAGGCTGTTAGCTCTTCTCTGCTTATAATACAGCAGTTCAGAAGAGAAATCTCAGCAACTTTAAAATTTAAAACCAGATTGGATCTTCCTGGATCCCGGGGGTGACTCAGCACATCTTGGCACTGGTGGGTGTGGCCGACATAGGCAATCCAGGCTTTCACCTGGGGGGTAGTTAAGAGATTGAAAAGTGGGCGGGGCTGTAACTCATATTGCCTGGCTTGGCTAGAGGCTGTGGAATGGAAGTCCCAGAGAAGCAGAACCTTTGAACTAGGGACCGCGGTTTCTGGCAGACACTTCCAGTGTGAGCGCAGGGGCTTTTCAGGTCACCTGCTGCAGACATCCACGTCTCAACCGGACACATAGGCTAGGCTTTGAGTCGCCTTTACTGTACAGTCTCAAACATCAGGGAAGCCACTAGAACACAGTGCCCTCAAAGCACAGCACTGCTGATCGCCTCTGAGGCACTTCCAGGGAGGGGGTGGGGAACTCTCTCCCAGAGCTCTCTCTTAGCTCAGGCGCAGGGGCCGCTGCATCCATCAAGTCTGGGAAGAAGTGGTAAAGAAAGAAAGAAATAATTTCCTACCCCAGGGACAGACCCAAAAAGATTTTTTAAGTATGAGCAAAAAGCCCCCCAAAAATATAGATTCCTTCTACACAGAGAAAGAGCAGGTATCCAACCCCAAGGAAGTTAACAGCAGAGAGTCAGCAGATAACAACCTAAAGGGGAATAATTCCTGCCCCCCATCACATAACTCTCTCCTTGAAGAGACTATTAAAAAGTTAAGAGAGTTTGAAGAAAAATGGGGAAAGGAAAGAGAATAACAACGTTGTGAAATTGGGGTTGGAAAAAATAAAGAATTCACAGGAGATGCAGGGAAACAAAATTAGTGAATTAGAAAAGGTAAAAAAAAAAAAACAGGAAAGTAGGATTTCTGAACTGGAGAAGATAAAAAAATCTCAAGAAAATAGTATTTCTGAATTGGAGAACATAAAAGAGTCCCAAGAAAATAGGATTTCTGAATTGGAAGAAGAAAATAATTCTCAAAAAAAAAATTAGGGAAATGGAAAAAAAAAATCAATAGAGCAAAAATAACTCATTTAAAAACGAAATTGGGCATTTACAAAAAGAAGTAAAAACTGTGAATGAAGAAAATAACTCCTTAAAATTCAGGATGGAACAAATAGAAATGAATGATTCACTGAGAACCCAAGAATCAGTCAAACAAAACAAAAAAAAAAAAAAATGAAAAGCTGGAGAATAACGTCAAATACTTACTGGGAAATTCTATAGACCTGGAAAATAGATCTAGGAGAGATAATCTGCGGATCATTGGACTTCCCAAAAACTATGACCAAAATAAGATCCTAGATTCTATTTTACAGGAAATTATTAAAGAGAACTGTCCAGAGATAATAGAAACAGAGGGGAAAGTAGATGTTGTAAGAATTCATCGAACTCCTTCTGAAATAGACCCTAAAAAAGAACACCACGGAATATTGTGCCTAAGCTGCAGAATTAGCACACAAAGGAGAAAATCCTGCAAGCAGCTAGAAAAAAACAATTTAAATACCAAGGGGCCACAATAAGGATCACACAAGATCTGGCTGCCTCCACATTAAAAGATAGAAGGGCCTGGAACCTGATATTCCGAAAGGCAAAAGATCAAGGATTGCAACCATGAATAAACTACCCAGCTAAGTTTAGCATCTTTTTCCATGGAAGAAGATGGTCATTCAATGCAATAGAGGAATTCCATATGTTTCTAAGAAAAAAACCAGACTTAAACAAAAAATTTGATCTATATCCACAAGACTGAAGAGAAACAGAAAAAGGTACACAGAACCCTTGAGAACTATATCTCTGTTGTGGGTATATAGAAAGTACACATGGATAATTTGATTTTACTGATATAAAAGAAAAAAAAAAGGAGGGGGTGTAGTAAAAGGAAGGGGGTATTATCAGAAAAAGGGTTGGGTGTGATAAAAAGAGGGAAACTACATCCCAGGAAGAGGCATAGAAAATACACCATATCTGAGGGAATTTAGAGAGGGGGAGAATCATTGTGTAAATCTTACTCTCATCAGAAGAGACTCAAAGAGTAAATAATTGTCATATTTGTTTTTCAGAGAATTCTCTCTCACCTCATTAAAAGGGGGGAGAGGAAAAAGGAAAAGGAAAAGGAGAATAAGGGAAGGGATGTGGAGGGAGGGGGGAGGGACACAAAAAAAAGGGAGGGCTGCGTGTCACAAGGGGGGTCTATAAATTAAATATCGGGGAAGGGGTTCAGGGGGGTCAAGGGAAAAGGCATAATCTGGGGATAATATGATGGCAGGTAATACAGAATTAGTAATTTTAACTGTAAATGTGAATGGGATGAATGCTCCCATCAAATGGAGACGGATAGCAGACTGGATCAAAAATCAGAACCCTACAATATGTTGTTTACAGGAAACACACTTAAATCAGGGAGATATATATATAGAGAGAGTAAAGGTAAAAGGTTGGAGCAGAATCTATTACGCTTCAGGTAAAGCCAAAAAAGCAGGGGTAGATATCCTTATCTCAGATCAAGCAAAAGCCGAAGATGATCTAATTAAAAGTTATAAGGAAGGAAACTATATCTTGCTGAAAGGTAGCATAAATAATGAAGCCATATCGATACTAAACATATATGCACCAAGTGGTATAGCATCTAACTTTCTAAAGGAAAAGTTAAGAGAGTTGCAAGAAGAAATAGACAGTAAAACTATAATAGTGGGAGATCTCCTCCTTGCACTCTCAGATTTAGACAAATCAAACCACAAAACAAACAAGAAAGAAATTAAAAAAGTAAAGAGAACATTAGAAAAACTAGGTATGATAGATCTTTGGAGAAAACTGAATGGCAATAGAAAGGAATATACTTTCTTCTCAGCAGTTCATGGATCCTATACAAAAATTGACCATGTAATAGGACATAAAGATCTCAAAATTCAATGTAGGAAGGCAGAAATAATAAATGCCTTCTTCTCAGACCACAATGCAATAAAAGCTACATTCAGTAAAAAGTTAGGGATAAATAGACCAAAAAGTAATTGGAAACTGAATAATCTCATCTTAAAGAATGACTGGGTGAAAGAGCAAATTATAGAAACAATAATTTCACCCAAGATAATGACAATGATGAGACATCATACCAAAATCTGTGGGATGCAGCTAAAGCAGTAATAAGGGGAAATTTTATATCTTTAGAGGCTTCTATGAAGAAAATAGAGAAAGAGAAGATTAACGAATTGGGCTTGCAACTTAAAAGGCCAGAAAAAGACCAAATAAAAAACCCCCAACCAAAAATTAAACTTGAAATACAAAAATTAAAAGGAGAAATCAATAATATTGAAAGTAAAAAACTATTGAATTAATAAATAAAACCAAGAGTTGGTTTTATGAAAAAGCCAATAAAATAGATAAACCTTTGGTAAATCTGATCAGAAAAAAGAAAGAGGAAAATCAAATTGTTAGTCTTACAAATGAAAAGGGGGACCTTTCCACCAATGAAGAGGAAATTAGGGAAATAATGTGTTACTTTACCCAACTTTATGCCAATAAATTTGATAACTTAAGTGAAATGGATGACTTCCTCCAAAAATATAGGCTTCTTAGATTAACAGAGGAGGAAATAAATTGCTTAAATAGTCCCATTTTAGAAAAAAAAATAGACCAAGGTATTAATCAACTCCCCAGGAAAAATCCCCAGGACCAGATGGATTTACATGTGAATTCTACCAAACATTTAAAGAACAATTTGCCCCAATGCTATATAAACTATTTGAAAAAATAGGGAATGAAGGAGTCCTGCCAAACTCCTTTTATGACACAGACATGGTACTGATACCTAAACCAGGTCGATTGAAAACTGAGAAAGAAAATTATAGACCAATTTCCTTAATGAATATTGATGCTAAAATCTTAAATAAGATATTAGCAAAAAGACTTCAGAAAATCATCCCCAGGATAATATACTATGATCAAGTAGGATTCATACCAGGAATGCAGGGCTGGTTTAATATTAGGAAAACTATTAGTATAATTGACCATATTAATAATCAAATTAATAAAAACCATATGATCATCTCAATAGATGCAGAAAAAGCATTTGACAAAATCCAACATCCATTCCTACTAAAAACTCTTGAGAGTATAGGAATAAATGGATTCTTCCTTAGAATAATCAGGAGCATATATTTAAGACCTTCAGTAAGCATAATATGCAATAGAAATAAACTGCAACCTTTCCCTGTAAGATCAGGAGTGAAACAAGGTTGCCCACTATCACCATTACTATTCAATATAGTACTAGAAACGCTAGCCTCGGCAATAAGAGCCAAGAGAGATTCAAGGAATTAGAGTAGGAAATGAGGAAATCAAACTATCACTCTTTGCAGATGACATGATGGTATACTTAGAGAACCCCAAAGACTCTGCTAAAAAGCTATTAGAGAGAATTCAGAATTTTAGCAAAGTGGCAGGATACAAAATAAATCCACATAAATCCTCAGCATTCTTATATATCACCAACAAAATGCAACAGGAAGAGATACAAAGAGAAATTCCATTCCAAACAAATGTTGAGAGTACAAAGTATTTGGGAATCCATTTACCAAAGAATAGTCAGGAATTATATGAGAAAAATTACAAAACACTTGCCACAAAAATAGTCAGATTTAAATAATTGGAAAGACATTCAGTGCTCTTGGGTAGGCCGAGCGAATATAATAAAGATGACAATACTCCCCAAACTAATCTATTTATTTAGTGCTATACCAATCAGACTCCCAAGAAACTATTTTAATGATCTAGAAAAAATAACAACAAAATCCTTTTGGAAGAATATGCAAGGGAACTAATGAAAAAAAAGTCAGAGGAAGGTGGTCCAAGTGTACCCGATCTAAAGCTATATTATATAGCAGCAGTCACCAAAACCATTTGGTACTGGCTAAGAAATAGAACGGTAGATCAGTGGAACAGATTAGATACAAAGGACAAAAAAGGGTACATCTATAGCAATCTAATCTTTGACAAACCCAAAGATACCACCTTTAGGGACAAAAATTCATTATTCGGAAAAAAACTGTTGGGAAAACTGGAAATTAGTATGGCAGAAATTAGATATGGATCCACACTTAACACCATGATCAAAATGGGTCCATGATTTAGGCATAAAGAATGAGATCATAAATAGATTAGAGGAACAGAGAATAGTCTACCTCTCAGACCTGTGGAGGAGGAAGGAATTTATGACCAGAGGAGAACTAGAGATCATTATTGATCACAAAATAGAAGATTTTGATTACATCAAACTAAAAAGTTTCTCTACAAACAATAGTAATGCAAACAAGCTTAGAATGGAAGTAACAAATTGGCAAAATATTTTTAAAAGTAAAAGTCCTGACAAAGGTCTCATTTCCAAAATATATAGAGAACTGACCCTGATTTATAGGAAACCAAACCATTCTCCAATTGATAAATGGTCAAGGGATATGAACAGACAATTCTCAGATGATGAAATTGAAACTATTTCCACTCATATGAAAGAGTGTTCCAAATCACTACTGATCAGAGAAATGCAAATTAAGACAACTCTGAGATACCACTACACACCTGTCAGATTGGCTAAGATGACAGGAACAAATAATGATGAATGTTGGAGGGGCTGTGGGAAAACTGGGACACTGATACATTGTTGGGGGAGTTGTGGAAGAATCCAGCCATTCTGGAGAGCAATTTGGAACTATGCCCAAAAAGTTATCAAACTGTGCATACCCTTTGACCCAGCATTGCTGTTATTGGGATTATATCCCAAAGAAATACTAAAGAGCGGAAAGGGACCTGCATGTGCCAAAATGTTTGTGGCAGCTCTTTTTGTTGTAGCTAGAAACTGGAAGTTGAATGGATACCCATCAATTGGAAAATGGTTGGGTAAATTGTGGTATATGAAGGTTATGGAATATTAGTGCTCTGTAAGAAATGACCAGCAGGAGGAATACAGAGAGGCCTGGAGAGACTTAAATCAACTGTTGCTGAATGAAATGAATAGAACCAGAAGATCACTGTACATTTCAACAACAATACTGTATGAGGATGTATTCTGATGGAAGTGGAAATGTTCAACATGTTCAACAAGAAGATCCAACTCACTTCCAGTTGATCAATGATGGACAGAAATAACTACACCCAGAGAAGGAACACTGGGAAGTGAATGTAAAGGGTTAGCACTACTGTCTATCTACCCAGGTTACTTATACCTTCGGAATCTAATACTTAATGTGCAACAAGAAAATGGTATTTACACACATATATTGTATCTAGGGTATATTGTAACACATGTAAAATGTATGGGATTGCCTGTCATCGGGGGGGGGGAGAGAATGGAGGGGGGGGATAATTTGGAAAAATGAATTAAAAAAAATGGTCTTGCCCTCAAAGTTTACATATTATTGCGGAAAATGATGTCAACAAAAAAAAGTAGGAAGAAAATCTCTGCATAAGCAAGATAATTGTATAAATATTTTTATATACATTGGATTTATCATATATTTTCACATATTTAACATGTAATTACAGGTCACCCAGGCTAGGAGGTGGAAGGAAGGAGGGGGAATGTTGGAACAGGAGGTTTAGCAAGGCTCAGTGTTGAAAACTTGCCATTTCATATGTTTTTTAAATAAAAAGGTTTCCTAAAAAATATTTTTAAAAGAAAACCTCTGCATACAGCCTGAGCAAAATCCTCATCTGATGAGCAGTTGCCTTGCTTACCTTAGCCATGGAGACCTCATTGGGTGATGCCCATTGTGACATGCTCTAGTTCATTGTGACATGCCTGAGAACACCCAAGGTTTTCTGACTTAAAGGTGATGATCTCGCCACAACAACCCAGTTGGATCCTGAAAGCAAAGGGAGTAGGATGTGTGTATAGAAGAATGGATGAGTGGACAAATAGACTATTAGACTAGATACATAGAAAACTGGTGATGGATGGATGGGATAGATAGTATAGACAAATAGATTGAATAGATACACTTGATGCATAGTTAAAAAGATAATGATGAATAGATAAGTGAAAAGATAGATTTATAGTAGAAAAGTTTATAGGTAGAATAGAGATTTATAGGAAGAAAAGTGATATATAGGTAGAAAAGAGATTTATAAGTAGAAAAGCGATTCATAGGCAGAAAAGAGATTTATAGGAAGAAAAGCGATTCATAGGTAGAAAAGAGATTTATAGGAAGAAAAGCAATTTATAAGTAGAAAAGATTTATAGTAATTAAAGCGATTTATAAGTAGAAAACAGATTATTAGATAAAAAAAGTGATTTTTAATTAGACAAGAGATTTATAGGTAGAAAAGGGGTTTATAGGCAGAAGAGAATGAATAGCTGCATTAAATATACATAGATAATGATTGAGTCAATGGAGGGTTAGGTAAATCAGTAAATAAATTACTGGAAAAAGAGATCCTTTCTGGTCCTCATCAGCATCATACCAAGTGCTCCTGTCAAAGATTGAGACTGCCTTCAGGTCAGTATTAAACTATTATATTTTATTCTTCAATATTATAGAAGCTAAAATGGTTGCTTTCTATCTGGCTTGGGAAATATTTGACTTCTCTTTCCTTCCCTCTTCCCCCACCCGCAAAAAATTCCAGTTTGTGGATGGTTATTCCAGTAGATCAAATGGACACATATCTTTCACTTATGCTGTAACATTTTACCTTTTCAGGCATCCTATAAGCCACTGCTAAAGCAGAGGAGATACTGAACCACTTGTGACCAGATGCTGGTGATATTGAAGGCATGTCTTCGGACCTCAGTGATCTACATAAACTGGGATTTAGCATGTTCATGAAGGTAAAGCAGCTATATAGAGATAATCTATCTTCAGTTTCCCTCCTGCAGTCAGTGTTAATAAGGGGTTGAAGGTAGGGCCAGGTTGCTGACTAACCCTATATGTACTAGAAGTACAAATAATCTGGGAAATAGAGAGCCTACCTTTACAAACAAACAAACAATCAAAAGCAGATTCTTTGAGTTCAGAAACTATTTTCTTTTTCATCATCCTATGCCTGGTTCCCAGAAACAAGATGACTTGCTCATATTAGAGGTTTCATAAATGCTTGTTGAATTCAGTTACATATAGATGAAGACCTTTTCTAAAATTATTGGCAGCTGGCTGGTACAGTGGATAACACTGTTGGACCACACTTGAATCAGCACCTGATTTCAAACACCAACTGTAGGACTCTGGGCAAGTCACTTAATCTGTGTTTGCCTCAATTTCCTCATCTGTAAAATGGGAATGGTACAATCATTTTTGCTCCACCGAGAATAAGCCTTTGAGAAATATTTGGTTTCAAGTAGAGTCACAGCATCGTGGATTTTGAGCTGGCGGGAATATTTCAGGGTTTCTGCTTCCATATTTTACAGAGAAAGTTACTGAGACTCAGGGTGGTTAAGTATATTTAGTATATTGTCCCAGCGCATACAGGTTGTAAAAGGCAGAGACAAGAGTCAAACAGATCCTGTTTATACTATCATGTTAACTCTAAGTGTTCATTACATATGTGTGTATGTGTGTGCATATATGTGTGTGTATATTTCCATACTTCAATCTTTTAACCTATAGCTAAACATATTAATTCTTAAAAAAAAAAAAAAAAAAAAAGGTGGTGGGATGGGATACGGGAAAGACACTGTAATAAAGTAACATTAAACAAGTGGAATTTTGCTGTGCTGATTATTTCTTACCTGCATGACTTTTTATTATCACTTAAACTCCCTGAGCGTCAGTTTCCTCACATGTTAAATGAGATACTTGAGCTCCACGACCACAAGGAGACTACATTTCTAGTTCTAAAGTTCTGATTCCACAGCTGAAAATCTACGAACATTATGTCCTAACGTAAGATCTTTATTTGATCATTAATGAGTCATATATTAACCTGACATGCTTGTCTGATGGCTGACCCCATCCTTGTTATGGTGAATGTTACAGGTGAGCCGACCTCATCCCGGTGACCATCCACTGCAGATCCTCTTTGTGGTTGGTGGGGTAACGATATCGGAAGCCTAAATGGTGAAAGATCTTGTTTCTTCCCTGAAGCCTGGAACACAGGTACTGAACCCTAAATAACAGGACATGCATCTCCCTGGCTCAAGGATGGGAGAGTCTGGCTGTTCCCATAAGGGTGGGTCTGAGCCTTAGGGGTAGCATCAGAGAAAACATGGTCTATATTACTTTGGAGATGGTGAAGCACTGTGTAAATGTCAGATACTATTCTTACTACTACTATTATTACTCGTACTCTTACACCTATTATTATTACTACTACTTCTACTATTACTCCTCTTCCTACCCCTATTAGTATCACTCTTAAGATTACTACTATTACTCTTCCAACAACTACTACAATTACTCCCACTCTTATTACTGTTACTATTCATACTACTCCCATTCCTTCTAGTTCTCTTCCTCCTGCTACTACTACTATCATTGCTCTTATTCCTATTAATACTCCTTCTACTACCACTACTACTATTATTTGTAATACTACCTTTACTATTACTATTACTATTACTTTACTATTACTATTACTATTACTTTACTATTACTATTACTACTATTTCTACTACTAGTAGTGTAACTCCTATTCCTAGTATTATTACTATTGCTTTTACTACTTATTCAACAAAAAAAAGAAGTAGGAAGAAAATCTCTGCATAAGCAAGATAATTGCATAAATATTTTTATATACATTGGATTTATCATTTATTTTCACATATTTAACATGTAATTACCGGTCATCTAGGGAAGGAGGTGGAAGGAAGGAGGGGGAATGTTGGAACAGCAGGTTTCACAAGGCTCAGTGTTGAAAACTTTCCCCTTCATATGTTTTCTAAAATAAAAAGGTTTCCTAAAAAATATTTTTAAAAGAAAACCTCCGCATAAAGCCTGGCACAATCCTCATCTGATGAGCAGTTTCCTTGCTTACCTTGGCCATGGAGACCTCATTGTGTGATGCTCATTGTGACGCGCCGGAGAACACCCAAACTTTTCTGACTTAAAGGTGATGATCTCGCCACAACAACCCAGTTGGATCCTGACAGCAAAGGGAGTAGTATGTGAATATGAGAATGGATGCGTGGACAAATAGACCAATAGACTAGATACATAGAAAACTGGTGATGGATGGATGGGATAGATAGGATACACAAATAGATTGAATAGATACACTTGATGCATAGTTAAAAAGATAATGATGGATAGATAAGTGAAAAGATAGATTTGTAGTAGAAATGTTTATAGGTAGAAAAGAGATTTATAGGAAGAAAAGCAATTTATAGGTAGAAAAGAGATTTATAATAAAGTGATTTATAATAGAAAAGAGATTTTTAGATTAAAAAAGGGATTTATAAGCAGAAAAGAGATTTATAGGTAGAAACGAGATTTATAGGCAGAAGAGAATGAATAGCTGGATTAAAATATACAAACACCCCCCAAAAAATATTGCAGTTTATGGATGGTTTTTCCAGTATATTAAAAGGACACATATCTTTCACTTATGCTGTAACATTTTACCTTTTCAGGCAACCTATAAGCCAATACTGAAGCAAAGGAGATACTGAACCCAGAGTGACCAGATTCTGGCGATATTGAACACATGTTTTCGGGCCTTGAAGATCTACTTCAAACGGGATTTAGATTGTTGTTGGGGATTTTTGATCTATACTTTGGAGTTTATTGTACTGGTGGGGGGAAGGGGACAGATGATGTTGCTGATTGTTGTTGGGGAGTTTTGATCTATACTTTGGAGTTTATTGTACTGGTGGGGGGAAGGGGACAGATGTTGCGGAGTTTGATGGGGTTTTTAAAAAAAAAAGTTTTTTTCTGTTTCCAAAAGTGTCAAGTTGTCATTCTTTCAGCTTCCACATGATTAGTGATATTTCCCAGTTTCTTCTGTGCTATCTAGTGATTAGATTTGCCAGCTCGTTAATCTAAAGAAATACTTGTTGGCAAACTTATTGGGTAAATTAAATTTTTCCCTTATTTGTAGCTAGCCCATACTGCTGATGGGTAAAGCTGGCTATATCCTATCTGGGTTTGGGAATAAGAGAGGGAGGCAGATTTCTTCTTCTTTGAGATTGTGAAACAACTGTAACCAGGACCTTTGCCATCAGAGGCTTGGGACCGTCTGAAAGTCTGGGAGCAAAGAGCTATTGGGGGTTAACAAGCAGCAGGTCTGTTGTGTTCTAGCCAGAGAAGTCCCAGAGAAGCTAGGAAGTGGCCCTGCTGAAGTCTTTTGGATCTTCCTGGAGGAGCAGAGCAGCCATTCCATACCTGGAGGGCAATTCAGAATGACAAGGGACTGGCTTAGAGATTTGCATCCAGGTGCTTCCCCTCAGCTCCAGGCGAAGGCTGAGCCAGAAAATAATTGGTGTCCCCACAGGCTTGTGCTAGAGCCCCCCATTCCCCCTTTGAAGTTTCTTCTGCCTGACTTGTGCTCATTATAATCTATATGACTGAAATGTAAAATTTCTGTTTCTGAAAATCTAACCTTTCTTCAGAAGTTGGGAACCTAAATCCCCTGGATGAAGAAGGGGGATAGTAAGAGTGCTAGAAAAGCAAATGGGTGCTCTGGAGCCAGCAAGATTGGAGATGGGAAAACCCCTTCTGATTTGATTCCATAGATAGTGGCAAACCTCAGGTTAGCCACAAAAGATGTTTGCACTGAATGATAAAGCTGGAACAATACCTCTTGTGAATTGATGTACAGGCCCTGGCAATAAAATGAAACCAAACTAACTCCCAAGCAGAATGCAGCCTTCATTGGATGAAGGGCCCCAGAAGGCTTTGACAAGCCAGTCAAGCCGGCTTCCAGAGCTAGTGCTTAGTTTGGCCTTGGGAATCCTCCCAGGGTGTGGAAGAGAAGGTGGTCTGGATTGCTCTCTGACAGCACCTTCTCATCCTCCATCTTGGGCTTTCCACTTCTGGGCTTGGGCTTGGACGGTCTCATCTACAGAAAACCACCTCCTTGAGGGCAAGAACTGTTGGAGCTTTTCCGTGGTAGCTCTGCCATTTTTCCACTTCGAATCACTTCCAATTTACCAATATTTCTTAAGGAAACAAGCATTTATTAAACTCCTATGTACCAAGCACTGTGCTAAGCACTTTACATATATTCTCTCCTCAACAACACTGGGAGGTAGGTGCTATTATCCACACTCTCAGTTAAAGAAACTGAGGCAACAGGTCAGCAAAATAGAGGCTAGATTGAAACAGATCTTGTCTTGTACAGACAACTCTGGCCTAATTAACAAGGGGATTCTAGATCTGCAGCGTTCAATGGGGTGTTTTCCAAATTCTATATGATGAAAGTTACCTGATAAAGCTGTCTGGGGTCTTAACTGTGGCCCTAGCTCCTCTTGCTTTTCAGCCAAAACGTAGGTTCCATCCCAAGAGCAATATGGGGGCTTAGCTCCCTTTCCCGCTGGCTGCTTCTACTCATGTCCCCAGTTTCTGGTCCCTGTGTCTTTTGTGACCATATCATTCATTTGGTAGCCTACCTCACCCATCTTCCTTAGACTACTCAATCAGCAAAGCACAACTAAACAAGGAGCAAACATATATTACATACTTACTAGGGGTCATGTATTACACTAGACCTTGGAGACATAAAGATGAAAACAAAATGGTCTTGGTTCATGGGTGGAGCCAAGATGGTGGAGAAGATACACCGCGACTGTGTAAGCTCCTTTCTTCCCTCACAACCAACTAGATTTACTCAGCCTCAGAAATAGCGCTGGACTGATAGAATCCACAAGGACTGGAAGCACGACTTACCAGCTGAAGAGAATCTGGAATTTGAACAGGAAAGGTCAGCTCCCAGGGGAGGAAGAAGAGAGGCCAGTGCAGACGGTGGGGTGGTGGCACACTGCGCTGATCGCGCTGGGGAGGGCTCTGGGATCAGAGAATCCACTGAGATAGAAGAATCTGGCACAGGCTGTTAGCTCTTCTCTGCTTATAATACAGCAGTTCAGAAGAGAAATCTCAGCAACTTTAAAATTTAAAACCAGATTGGATCTTCCTGGATCCCGGGGGTGACTCAGCACATCTTGGCACTGGTGGGTGTGGCCGACATAGGCAATCCAGGCTTTCACCTGGGGGGTAGTTAAGAGATTGAAAAGTGGGCGGGGCTGTAACTCATATTGCCTGGCTTGGCTAGAGGCTGTGGAATGGAAGTCCCAGAGAAGCAGAACCTTTGAACTAGGGACCGCGGTTTCTGGCAGACACTTCCAGTGTGAGCGCAGGGGCTTTTCAGGTCACCTGCTGCAGACATCCACGTCTCACCCGGACACATAGGCTAGGCTTTGAGTCGCCTTTACTGTACAGTCTCAAACATCAGGGAAGCCACTAGAACACAGTGCCCTCAAAGCACAGCACTGCTGATCGCCTCTGAGGCACTTCCAGGGAGGGGGTGGGGAACTCTCTCCCAGAGCTCTCTCTTAGCTCAGGCGCAGGGGCCGCTGCATCCATCAAGTCTGGGAAGAAGTGGTAAAGAAAGAAAGAAATAATTTCCTACCCCAGGGACAGACCCGAAAAGATTTTTTAAGTATGAGCAAAAAGCCCCCCAAAAATATAGATTCCTTCTACACAGAGAAAGAGCAGGTATCCAACCCCAAGGAAGTTAACAGCAGAGAGTCAGCAGATAACAACCTAAAGGGGAATAATTCCTGCCCCCCATCACATAACTCTCTCCTTGAAGAGACTATTAAAAAGTTAAGAGAGTTTGAAGAAAAATGGGGAAAGGAAAGAGAATAACAACGTTGTGAAATTGGGGTTGGAAAAAATAAAGAATTCACAGGAGATGCAGGGAAACAAAATTAGTGAATTAGAAAAGGTAAAAAAAAAAAACAGGAAAGTAGGATTTCTGAACTGGAGAAGATAAAAAAATCTCAAGAAAATAGTATTTCTGAATTGGAGAACATAAAAGAGTCCCAAGAAAATAGGATTTCTGAATTGGAAGAAGAAAATAATTCTCAAAAAAAAAAATTAGGGAAATGGAAAAAAAAATCAATAGAGCAAAAATAACTCATTTAAAAACGAAATTGGGCATTTACAAAAAGAAGTAAAAACTGTGAATGAAGAAAATAACTCCTTAAAATTCAGGATGGAACAAATAGAAATGAATGATTCACTGAGAACCCAAGAATCAGTCAAACAAAACAAAAAAAAAAAAATGAAAAGCTGGAGAATAACGTCAAATACTTACTGGGAAATTCTATAGACCTGGAAAATAGATCTAGGAGAGATAATCTGCGGATCATTGGACTTCCCAAAAACTATGACCAAAATAAGATCCTAGATTCTATTTTACAGGAAATTATTAAAGAGAACTGTCCAGAGATAATAGAAACAGAGGGGAAAGTAGATGTTGTAAGAATTCATCGAACTCCTTCTGAAATAGACCCTAAAAAAGAACACCACGGAATATTGTGCCTAAGCTGCAGAATTAGCACACAAAGGAGAAAATCCTGCAAGCAGCTAGAAAAAAACAATTTAAATACCAAGGGGCCACAATAAGGATCACACAAGATCTGGCTGCCTCCACATTAAAAGATAGAAGGGCCTGGAACCTGATATTCCGAAAGGCAAAAGATCAAGGATTGCAACCATGAATAAACTACCCAGCTAAGTTTAGCATCTTTTTCCATGGAAGAAGATGGTCATTCAATGCAATAGAGGAATTCCATATGTTTCTAAGAAAAAAACCAGACTTAAACAAAAAATTTGATCTATATCCACAAGACTGAAGAGAAACAGAAAAAGGTACACAGAACCCTTGAGAACTATATCTCTGTTGTGGGTATATAGAAAGTACACATGGATAATTTGATTTTACTGATATAAAAGAAAAAAAAAAGGAGGGGGTGTAGTAAAAGGAAGGGGGTATTATCAGAAAAAGGGTTGGGTGTAATAAAAAGAGGGAAACTACATCCCAGGAAGAGGCATAGAAAATACACCATATCTGAGGGAATTTAGAGAGGGGGAGAATCATTGTGTAAATCTTACTCTCATCAGAAGAGACTCAAAGAGTAAATAATTGTCATATTTGTTTTTCAGAGAATTCTCTCTCACCTCATTAAAAGGGGGGAGAGGAAAAAGGAAAAGGAAAAGGAGAATAAGGGAAGGGATGTGGAGGGAGGGGGGAGGGACACACAAAAAAGGGAGGGCTGCGTGTCACAAGGGGGGTCTATAAATTAAATATCGGGGAAGGGGTTCAGGGGGGTCAAGGGAAAAGGCATAATCTGGGGATAATATGATGGCAGGTAATACAGAATTAGTAATTTTAACTGTAAATGTGAATGGGATGAATGCTCCCATCAAATGGAGACGGATAGCAGACTGGATCAAAAATCAGAACCCTACAATATGTTGTTTACAGGAAACACACTTAAATCAGGGAGATATATATATAGAGAGAGTAAAGGTAAAAGGTTGGAGCAGAATCTATTACGCTTCAGGTAAAGCCAAAAAAGCAGGGGTAGATATCCTTATCTCAGATCAAGCAAAAGCCGAAGATGATCTAATTAAAAGTTATAAGGAAGGAAACTATATCTTGCTGAAAGGTAGCATAAATAATGAAGCCATATCGATACTAAACATATATGCACCAAGTGGTATAGCATCTAACTTTCTAAAGGAAAAGTTAAGAGAGTTGCAAGAAGAAATAGACAGTAAAACTATAATAGTGGGAGATCTCCTCCTTGCACTCTCAGATTTAGACAAATCAAACCACAAAACAAACAAGAAAGAAATTAAAAAAGTAAAGAGAACATTAGAAAAACTAGGTATGATAGATCTTTGGAGAAAACTGAATGGCAATAGAAAGGAATATACTTTCTTCTCAGCAGTTCATGGATCCTATACAAAAATTGACCATGTAATAGGACATAAAGATCTCAAAATTCAATGTAGGAAGGCAGAAATAATAAATGCCTTCTTCTCAGACCACAATGCAATAAAAGCTACATTCAGTAAAAAGTTAGGGATAAATAGACCAAAAAGTAATTGGAAACTGAATAATCTCATCTTAAAGAATGACTGGGTGAAAGAGCAAATTATAGAAACAATAATTTCACCCAAGATAATGACAATGATGAGACATCATACCAAAATCTGTGGGATGCAGCTAAAGCAGTAATAAGGGGAAATTTTATATCTTTAGAGGCTTCTATGAAGAAAATAGAGAAAGAGAAGATTAACGAATTGGGCTTGCAACTTAAAAGGCCAGAAAAAGACCAAATAAAAAACCCCCAACCAAAAATTAAACTTGAAATACAAAAATTAAAAGGAGAAATCAATAATATTGAAAGTAAAAAACTATTGAATTAATAAATAAAACCAAGAGTTGGTTTTATGAAAAAGCCAATAAAATAGATAAACCTTTGGTAAATCTGATCAGAAAAAAGAAAGAGGAAAATCAAATTGTTAGTCTTACAAATGAAAAGGGGGACCTTTCCACCAATGAAGAGGAAATTAGGGAAATAATGTGTTACTTTACCCAACTTTATGCCAATAAATTTGATAACTTAAGTGAAATGGATGACTTCCTCCAAAAATATAGGCTTCTTAGATTAACAGAGGAGGAAATAAATTGCTTAAATAGTCCCATTTTAGAAAAAAAAATAGACCAAGGTATTAATCAACTCCCCAGGAAAAATCCCCAGGACCAGATGGATTTACATGTGAATTCTACCAAACATTTAAAGAACAATTTGCCCCAATGCTATATAAACTATTTGAAAAAATAGGGAATGAAGGAGTCCTGCCAAACTCCTTTTATGACACAGACATGGTACTGATACCTAAACCAGGTCGATTGAAAACTGAGAAAGAAAATTATAGACCAATTTCCTTAATGAATATTGATGCTAAAATCTTAAATAAGATATTAGCAAAAAGACTTCAGAAAATCATCCCCAGGATAATATACTATGATCAAGTAGGATTCATACCAGGAATGCAGGGCTGGTTTAATATTAGGAAAACTATTAGTATAATTGACCATATTAATAATCAAATTAATAAAAACCATATGATCATCTCAATAGATGCAGAAAAAGCATTTGACAAAATCCAACATCCATTCCTACTAAAAACTCTTGAGAGTATAGGAATAAATGGATTCTTCCTTAGAATAATCAGGAGCATATATTTAAGACCTTCAGTAAGCATAATATGCAATAGAAATAAACTGCAACCTTTCCCTGTAAGATCAGGAGTGAAACAAGGTTGCCCACTATCACCATTACTATTCAATATAGTACTAGAAACGCTAGCCTCGGCAATAAGAGCCAAGAGAGATTCAAGGAATTAGAGTAGGAAATGAGGAAATCAAACTATCACTCTTTGCAGATGACATGATGGTATACTTAGAGAACCCCAAAGACTCTGCTAAAAAGCTATTAGAGAGAATTCAGAATTTTAGCAAAGTGGCAGGATACAAAATAAATCCACATAAATCCTCAGCATTCTTATATATCACCAACAAAATGCAACAGGAAGAGATACAAAGAGAAATTCCATTCCAAACAAATGTTGAGAGTACAAAGTATTTGGGAATCCATTTACCAAAGAATAGTCAGGAATTATATGAGAAAAATTACAAAACACTTGCCACAAAAATAGTCAGATTTAAATAATTGGAAAGACATTCAGTGCTCTTGGGTAGGCCGAGCGAATATAATAAAGATGACAATACTCCCCAAACTAATCTATTTATTTAGTGCTATACCAATCAGACTCCCAAGAAACTATTTTAATGATCTAGAAAAAATAACAACAAAATCCTTTTGGAAGAATATGCAAGGGAACTAATGAAAAAAAAGTCAGAGGAAGGTGGTCCAAGTGTACCCGATCTAAAGCTATATTATATAGCAGCAGTCACCAAAACCATTTGGTACTGGCTAAGAAATAGAACGGTAGATCAGTGGAACAGATTAGATACAAAGGACAAAAAAGGGTACATCTATAGCAATCTAATCTTTGACAAACCCAAAGATACCACCATTAGGGACAAAAATTCATTATTCGGAAAAAAACTGTTGGGAAAACTGGAAATTAGTATGGCAGAAATTAGATATGGATCCACACTTAACACCATGATCAAAATGGGTCCATGATTTAGGCATAAAGAATGAGATCATAAATAGATTAGAGGAACAGAGAATAGTCTACCTCTCAGACCTGTGGAGGAGGAAGGAATTTATGACCAGAGGAGAACTAGAGATCATTATTGATCACAAAATAGAAGATTTTGATTACATCAAACTAAAAAGTTTCTCTACAAACAATAGTAATGCAAACAAGATTAGAATGGAAGTAACAAATTGGCAAAATATTTTTAAAAGTAAAGGTCCTGACAAAAGTCTCATTTCCAAAATATATAGAGAACTGACCCTGATTTATAGGAAACCAAACCATTCTCCAATTGATAAATGGTCAAGGGATATGAACAGACAATTCTCAGATGATGAAATTGAAACTATTTCCACTCATATGAAAGAGTGTTCCAAATCACTACTGATCAGAGAAATGCAAATTAAGACAACTCTGAGATACCACTACACACCTGTCAGATTGGCTAAGATGACAGGAGCAAATAATGATGAATGTTGGAGGGGCTGTGGGAAAACTGGGACACTGATACATTGTTGGGGGAGTTGTGGAAGAATCCAGCCATTCTGGAGAGCAATTTGGAACTATGCCCAAAAAGTTATCAAACTGTGCATACCCTTTGACCCAGCATTGCTGTTATTGGGATTATATCCCAAAGAAATACTAAAGAGCGGAAAGGGACCTGCATGTGCCAAAATGTTTGTGGCAGCTCTTTTTGTTGTAGCTAGAAACTGGAAGTTGAATGGATGTCCATCAATTGGAAAATGGTTGGGTAAATTGTGGTATATGAAGGTTATGGAATATTAGTGCTCTGTAAGAAATGACCAGCAGGAGGAATACAGAGAGGCCTGGAGAGACTTAAATCAACTGTTGCTGAATGAAATGAATAGAACCAGAAGATCACTGTACATTTCAACAACAATACTGTATGAGGATGTATTCTGATGGAAGTGGAAATGTTCAACATGTTCAACAAGAAGATCCAACTCACTTCCAGTTGATCAATGATGGACAGAAATAACTACACCCAGAGAAGGAACACTGGGAAGTGAATGTAAAGGGTTAGCACTACTGTCTATCTACCCAGGTTACTTATACCTTCGGAATCTAATACTTAATGTGCAACAAGAAAATGGTATTTACACACATATATTGTATCTAGGGTATATTGTAACACATGTAAAATGTATGGGATTGCCTGTCATCGGGGGGGGGAGAGAATGGAGGGGGGGGATAATTTGGAAAAATGAATTAAAAAAAATGGTCTTGCCCTCAAAGTTTACATATTATTGCGGAAAATGATGTCAACAAAAAAAAGTAGGAAGAAAATCTCTGCATAAGCAAGATAATTGTATAAATATTTTTATATACATTGGATTTATCATATATTTTCACATATTTAACATGTAATTACAGGTCACCCAGGCTAGGAGGTGGAAGGAAGGAGGGGGAATGTTGGAACAGGAGGTTTAGCAAGGCTCAGTGTTGAAAACTTGCCATTTCATATGTTTTTTAAATAAAAAGGTTTCCTAAAAAATATTTTTAAAAGAAAACCTCTGCATACAGCCTGAGCAAAATCCTCATCTGATGAGCAGTTGCCTTGCTTACCTTAGCCATGGAGACCTCATTGGGTGATGCCCATTGTGACATGCTCTAGTTCACTGTGACATGCCTGAGAACACCCAAGGTTTTCTGACTTAAAGGTGATGATCTCGCCACAACAACCCAGTTGGATCCTGAAAGCAAAGGGAGTAGGATGTGTGTATAGAAGAATGGATGAGTGGACAAATAGACTATTAGACTAGATACATAGATAACTGGTGATGGATGGATGGGATAGATAGTATAGACAAATAGACTGAATAGATACACTTGATGCATAGTTAAAAAGATAATGATGAATAGATAAGTGAAAAGATAGATTTATAGTAGAAAAGTTTATAGGTAGAATAGAGATTTATAGGAAGAAAAGTGATATATAGGTAGAAAAGAGATTTATAAGTAGAAAAGCGATTCATAGGCAGAAAAGAGATTTATAGGAAGAAAAGCGATTCATAGGTAGAAAAGAGATTTATAGGAAGAAAAGCAATTTATAAGTAGAAAAGATTTATAGTAATTAAAGCGATTTATAAGTAGAAAACAGATTATTAGATAAAAAAAGTGATTTTTAATTAGACAAGAGATTTATAGGTAGAAAAGGGGTTTATAGGCAGAAGAGAATGAATAGCTGCATTAAATATACATAGATAATGATTGAGTCAATGGAGGGTTAGGTAAATCAGTAAATAAATTACTGGAAAAAGAGATCCTTTCTGGTCCTCATCAGCATCATACCAAGTGCTCCTGTCAAAGATTGAGACTGCCTTCAGGTCAGTATTAAACTATTATATTTTATTCTTCAATATTATAGAAGCTAAAATGGTTGCTTTCTATCTGGCTTGGGAAATATTTGACTTCTCTTTCCTTCCCTCTTCCCCCACCCGCAAAAAATTCCAGTTTGTGGATGGTTATTCCAGTAGATCAAATGGACACATATCTTTCACTTATGCTGTAACATTTTACCTTTTCAGGCATCCTATAAGCCACTGCTAAAGCAGAGGAGATACTGAACCACTTGTGACCAGATGCTGGTGATATTGAAGGCATGTCTTCGGACCTCAGTGATCTACATAAACTGGGATTTAGCATGTTCATGAAGGTAAAGCAGCTATATAGAGATAATCTATCTTCAGTTTCCCTCCTGCAGTCAGTGTTAATAAGGGGTTGAAGGTAGGGCCAGGTTGCTGACTAACCCTATATGTACTAGAAGTACAAATAATCTGGGAAATAGAGAGCCTACCTTTACAAACAAACAAACAATCAAAAGCAGATTCTTTGAGTTCAGAAACTATTTTCTTTTTCATCATCCTATGCCTGGTTCCCAGAAACAAGATGACTTGCTCATATTAGAGGTTTCATAAATGCTTGTTGAATTCAGTTACATATAGATGAAGACCTTTTCTAAAATTATTGGCAGCTGGCTGGTACAGTGGATAACACTGTTGGACCACACTTGAATCAGCACCTGATTTCAAACACCAACTGTAGGACTCTGGGCAAGTCACTTAATCTGTGTTTGCCTCAATTTCCTCATCTGTAAAATGGGAATGGTACAATCATTTTTGCTCCACCGAGAATAAGCCTTTGAGAAATATTTGGTTTCAAGTAGAGTCACAGCATCGTGGATTTTGAGCTGGCGGGAATATTTCAGGGTTTCTGCTTCCATATTTTACAGAGAAAGTTACTGAGACTCAGGGTGGTTAAGTATATTTAGTATATTGTCCCAGCGCATACAGGTTGTAAAAGGCAGAGACAAGAGTCAAACAGATCCTGTTTATACTATCATGTTAACTCTAAGTGTTCATTACATATGTGTGTATGTGTGTGCATATATGTGTGTGTATATTTCCATACTTCAATCTTTTAACCTATAGCTAAACATATTAATTCTTAAAAAAAAAAAAAAAAAAAAGGTGGTGGGATGGGATACGGGAAAGACACTGTAATAAAGTAACATTAAACAAGTGGAATTTTGCTGTGCTGATTATTTCTTACCTGCATGACTTTTTATTATCACTTAAACTCCCTGAGCGTCAGTTTCCTCACATGTTAAATGAGATACTTGAGCTCCACGACCACAAGGAGACTACATTTCTAGTTCTAAAGTTCTGATTCCACAGCTGAAAATCTACGAACATTATGTCCTAACGTAAGATCTTTATTTGATCATTAATGAGTCATATATTAACCTGACATGCTTGTCTGATGGCTGACCCCATCCTTGTTATGGTGAATGTTACAGGTGAGCCGACCTCATCCCGGTGACCATCCACTGCAGATCCTCTTTGTGGTTGGTGGGGTAACGATATCGGAAGCCTAAATGGTGAAAGATCTTGTTTCTTCCCTGAAGCCTGGAACACAGGTACTGAACCCTAAATAACAGGACATGCATCTCCCTGGCTCAAGGATGGGAGAGTCTGGCTGTTCCCATAAGGGTGGTTCTGAGCCTTAGGGGTAGCATCAGAGAAAACATGGTCTATATTACTTTGGAGATGGTGAAGCACTGTGTAAATGTCAGATACTATTCTTACTACTACTATTATTACTCGTACTCTTACACCTATTATTATTACTACTACTTCTACTATTACTCCTCTTCCTACTCCTATTAGTATCACTCTTAAGATTACTACTATTACTCTTCCACCAACTACTACAATTACTCCCACTCTTATTACTGTTACTATTCATACTACTCCCATTCCTTCTAGTTCTCTTCCTCCTGCTACTACTACTATCATTGCTCTTATTCCTATTAATACTCCTTCTACTACCACTACTACTATTATTTGTAATACTACCTTTACTATTACTATTACTATTACTTTACTATTACTATTACTATTACTTTACTATTACTATTACTACTATTTCTACTACTAGTAGTGTAACTCCTATTCCTAGTATTATTACTATTGCTTTTACTACTTATTCAACAAAAAAAAGAAGTAGGAAGAAAATCTCTGCATAAGCAAGATAATTGCATAAATATTTTTATATACATTGGATTTATCATATATTTTCACATATTTAACATGTAATTACCGGTCATCTAGGGAAGGAGGTGGAAGGAAGGAGGGGGAATGTTGGAACAGCAGGTTTCACAAGGCTCAGTGTTGAAAACTTTCCCCTTCATATGTTTTCTAAAATAAAAAGGTTTCCTAAAAAATATTTTTAAAAGAAAACCTCCGCATAAAGCCTGGCACAATCCTCATCTGATGAGCAGTTTCCTTGCTTACCTTGGCCATGGAGACCTCATTGTGTGATGCTCATTGTGACGCGCCGGAGAACACCCAAACTTTTCTGACTTAAAGGTGATGATCTCGCCACAACAACCCAGTTGGATCCTGACAGCAAAGGGAGTAGTATGTGAATATGAGAATGGATGCGTGGACAAATAGACCAATAGACTAGATACATAGAAAACTGGTGATGGATGGATGGGATAGATAGGATACACAAATAGATTGAATAGATACACTTGATGCATAGTTAAAAAGATAATGATGGATAGATAAGTGAAAAGATAGATTTGTAGTAGAAATGTTTATAGGTAGAAAAGAGATTTATAGGAAGAAAAGCAATTTATAGGTAGAAAAGAGATTTATAATAAAGTGATTTATAATAGAAAAGAGATTTTTAGATTAAAAAAGGGATTTATAAGCAGAAAAGAGATTTATAGGTAGAAACGAGATTTATAGGCAGAAGAGAATGAATAGCTGGATTAAAATATACAAACACCCCCCAAAAAATATTGCAGTTTATGGATGGTTTTTCCAGTATATTAAAAGGACACATATCTTTCACTTATGCTGTAACATTTTACCTTTTCAGGCAACCTATAAGCCAATACTGAAGCAAAGGAGATACTGAACCCAGAGTGACCAGATTCTGGCGATATTGAACACATGTTTTCAGGCCTTGAAGATCTACTTCAAACGGGATTTAGATTGTTGTTGGGGATTTTTGATCTATACTTTGGAGTTTATTGTACTGGTGGGGGGAAGGGGACAGATGATGTTGCTGATTGTTGTTGGGGAGTTTTGATCTATACTTTGGAGTTTATTGTACTGGTGGGGGGAAGGGGACAGATGTTGCGGAGTTTGATGGGGTTTTTAAAAAAAAAAGTTTTTTTCTGTTTCCAAAAGTGTCAAGTTGTCATTCTTTCAGCTTCCACATGATTAGTGATATTTCCCAGTTTCTTCTGTGCTATCTAGTGATTAGATTTGCCAGCTCGTTAATCTAAAGAAATACTTGTTGGCAAACTTATTGGGTAAATTAAATTTTTCCCTTATTTGCAGCTAGCCCATACTGCTGATGGGTAAAGCTGGCTATATCCTATCTGGGTTTGGGAATAAGAGAGGGAGGCAGATTTCTTCTTCTTTGAGATTGTGAAACAACTGTAACCAGGACCTTTGCCATCAGAGGCTTGGGACCGTCTGAAAGTCTGGGAGCAAAGAGCTATTGGGGGTTAACAAGCAGCAGGTCTGTTGTGTTCTAGCCAGAGAAGTCCCAGAGAAGCTAGGAAGTGGCCCTGCTGAAGTCTTTTGGATCTTCCTGGAGGAGCAGAGCAGCCATTCCATACCTGGAGGGCAATTCAGAATGACAAGGGACTGGCTTAGAGATTTGCATCCAGGTGCTTCCCCTCAGCTCCAGGCGAAGGCTGAGCCAGAAAATAATTGGTGTCCCCACAGGCTTGTGCTAGAGCCCCCCATTCCCCCTTTGAAGTTTCTTCTGCCTGACTTGTGCTCATTATAATCTATATGACTGAAATGTAAAATTTCTGTTTCTGAAAATCTAACCTTTCTTCAGAAGTTGGGAACCTAAATCCCCTGGATGAAGAAGGGGGATAGTAAGAGTGCTAGAAAAGCAAATGGGTGCTCTGGAGCCAGCAAGATTGGAGATGGGAAAACCCCTTCTGATTTGATTCCATAGATAGTGGCAAACCTCAGGTTAGCCACAAAAGATGTTTGCACTGAATGATAAAGCTGGAACAATACCTCTTGTGAATTGATGTACAGGCCCTGGCAATAAAATGAAACCAAACTAACTCCCAAGCAGAATGCAGCCTTCATTGGATGAAGGGCCCCAGAAGGCTTTGACAAGCCAGTCAAGCCGGCTTCCAGAGCTAGTGCTTAGTTTGGCCTTGGGAATCCTCCCAGGGTGTGGAAGAGAAGGTGGTCTGGATTGCTCTCTGACAGCACCTTCTCATCCTCCATCTTGGGCTTTCCACTTCTGGGCTTGGGCTTGGAGGGTCTCATCTACAGAAAACCACCTCCTTGAGGGCAAGAACTGTTGGAGCTTTTCCGTGGTAGCTCTGCCATTTTTCCACTTCGAATCACTTCCAATTTACCAATATTTCTTAAGGAAACAAGCATTTATTAAACTCCTATGTACCAAGCACTGTGCTAAGCACTTTACATATATTCTCTCCTCAACAACACTGGGAGGTAGGTGCTATTATCCACACTCTCAGTTAAAGAAACTGAGGCAACAGGTCAGCAAAATAGAGGCTAGATTGAAACAGATCTTGTCTTGTACAGACAACTCTGGCCTAATTAACAAGGGGATTCTAGATCTGCAGCGTTCAATGGGGTGTTTTCCAAATTCTATATGATGAAAGTTACCTGATAAAGCTGTCTGGGGTCTTAACTGTGGCCCTAGCTCCTCTTGCTTTTCAGCCAAAACGTAGGTTCCATCCCAAGAGCAATATGGGGGCTTAGCTCCCTTTCCCGCTGGCTGCTTCTACTCATGTCCCCAGTTTCTGGTCCCTGTGTCTTTTGTGACCATATCATTCATTTGGTAGCCTACCTCACCCATCTTCCTTAGACTACTCAATCAGCAAAGCACAACTAAACAAGGAGCAAACATATATTACATACTTACTAGGGGTCATGTATTACACTAGACCTTGGAGACATAAAGATGAAAACAAAATGGTCTTGGTTCATGGGTGGAGCCAAGATGGTGGAGAAGATACACCGCGACTGTGTAAGCTCCTTTCTTCCCTCACAACCAACTAGATTTACTCAGCCTCAGAAATAGCGCTGGACTGATAGAATCCACAAGGACTGGAAGCACGACTTACCAGCTGAAGAGAATCTGGAATTTGAACAGGAAAGGTCAGCTCCCAGGGGAGGAAGAAGAGAGGCCAGTGCAGACGGTGGGGTGGTGGCACACTGCGCTGATCGCGCTGGGGAGGGCTCTGGGATCAGAGAATCCACTGAGATAGAAGAATCTGGCACAGGCTGTTAGCTCTTCTCTGCTTATAATACAGCAGTTCAGAAGAGAAATCTCAGCAACTTTAAAATTTAAAACCAGATTGGATCTTCCTGGATCCCGGGGGTGACTCAGCACATCTTGGCACTGGTGGGTGTGGCCGACATAGGCAATCCAGGCTTTCACCTGGGGGGTAGTTAAGAGATTGAAAAGTGGGCGGGGCTGTAACTCATATTGCCTGGCTTGGCTAGAGGCTGTGGAATGGAAGTCCCAGAGAAGCAGAACCTTTGAACTAGGGACCGCGGTTTCTGGCAGACACTTCCAGTGTGAGCGCAGGGGCTTTTCAGGTCACCTGCTGCAGACATCCACGTCTCAACCGGACACATAGGCTAGGCTTTGAGTCGCCTTTACTGTACAGTCTCAAACATCAGGGAAGCCACTAGAACACAGTGCCCTCAAAGCACAGCACTGCTGATCGCCTCTGAGGCACTTCCAGGGAGGGGGTGGGGAACTCTCTCCCAGAGCTCTCTCTTAGCTCAGGCGCAGGGGCCGCTGCATCCATCAAGTCTGGGAAGAAGTGGTAAAGAAAGAAAGAAATAATTTCCTACCCCAGGGACAGACCCAAAAAGATTTTTTAAGTATGAGCAAAAAGCCCCCCAAAAATATAGATTCCTTCTACACAGAGAAAGAGCAGGTATCCAACCCCAAGGAAGTTAACAGCAGAGAGTCAGCAGATAACAACCTAAAGGGGAATAATTCCTGCCCCCCATCACATAACTCTCTCCTTGAAGAGACTATTAAAAAGTTAAGAGAGTTTGAAGAAAAATGGGGAAAGGAAAGAGAATAACAACGTTGTGAAATTGGGGTTGGAAAAAATAAAGAATTCACAGGAGATGCAGGGAAACAAAATTAGTGAATTAGAAAAGGTAAAAAAAAAAAAACAGGAAAGTAGGATTTCTGAACTGGAGAAGATAAAAAAATCTCAAGAAAATAGTATTTCTGAATTGGAGAACATAAAAGAGTCCCAAGAAAATAGGATTTCTGAATTGGAAGAAGAAAATAATTCTCAAAAAAAAAATTAGGGAAATGGAAAAAAAAAATCAATAGAGCAAAAATAACTCATTTAAAAACGAAATTGGGCATTTACAAAAAGAAGTAAAAACTGTGAATGAAGAAAATAACTCCTTAAAATTCAGGATGGAACAAATAGAAATGAATGATTCACTGAGAACCCAAGAATCAGTCAAACAAAACAAAAAAAAAAAAAAAAATGAAAAGCTGGAGAATAACGTCAAATACTTACTGGGAAATTCTATAGACCTGGAAAATAGATCTAGGAGAGATAATCTGCGGATCATTGGACTTCCCAAAAACTATGACCAAAATAAGATCCTAGATTCTATTTTACAGGAAATTATTAAAGAGAACTGTCCAGAGATAATAGAAACAGAGGGGAAAGTAGATGTTGTAAGAATTCATCGAACTCCTTCTGAAATAGACCCTAAAAAAGAACACCACGGAATATTGTGCCTAAGCTGCAGAATTAGCACACAAAGGAGAAAATCCTGCAAGCAGCTAGAAAAAAACAATTTAAATACCAAGGGGCCACAATAAGGATCACACAAGATCTGGCTGCCTCCACATTAAAAGATAGAAGGGCCTGGAACCTGATATTCCGAAAGGCAAAAGATCAAGGATTGCAACCATGAATAAACTACCCAGCTAAGTTTAGCATCTTTTTCCATGGAAGAAGATGGTCATTCAATGCAATAGAGGAATTCCATATGTTTCTAAGAAAAAAACCAGACTTAAACAAAAAATTTGATCTATATCCACAAGACTGAAGAGAAACAGAAAAAGGTACACAGAACCCTTGAGAACTATATCTCTGTTGTGGGTATATAGAAAGTACACATGGATAATTTGATTTTACTGATATAAAAGAAAAAAAAAAGGAGGGGGTGTAGTAAAAGGAAGGGGGTATTATCAGAAAAAGGGTTGGGTGTGATAAAAAGAGGGAAACTACATCCCAGGAAGAGGCATAGAAAATACACCATATCTGAGGGAATTTAGAGAGGGGGAGAATCATTGTGTAAATCTTACTCTCATCAGAAGAGACTCAAAGAGTAAATAATTGTCATATTTGTTTTTCAGAGAATTCTCTCTCACCTCATTAAAAGGGGGGAGAGGAAAAAGGAAAAGGAAAAGGAGAATAAGGGAAGGGATGTGGAGGGAGGGGGGAGGGACACAAAAAAAAGGGAGGGCTGCGTGTCACAAGGGGGGTCTATAAATTAAATATCGGGGAAGGGGTTCAGGGGGGTCAAGGGAAAAGGCATAATCTGGGGATAATATGATGGCAGGTAATACAGAATTAGTAATTTTAACTGTAAATGTGAATGGGATGAATGCTCCCATCAAATGGAGACGGATAGCAGACTGGATCAAAAATCAGAACCCTACAATATGTTGTTTACAGGAAACACACTTAAATCAGGGAGATATATATATAGAGAGAGTAAAGGTAAAAGGTTGGAGCAGAATCTATTACGCTTCAGGTAAAGCCAAAAAAGCAGGGGTAGATATCCTTATCTCAGATCAAGCAAAAGCCGAAGATGATCTAATTAAAAGTTATAAGGAAGGAAACTATATCTTGCTGAAAGGTAGCATAAATAATGAAGCCATATCGATACTAAACATATATGCACCAAGTGGTATAGCATCTAACTTTCTAAAGGAAAAGTTAAGAGAGTTGCAAGAAGAAATAGACAGTAAAACTATAATAGTGGGAGATCTCCTCCTTGCACTCTCAGATTTAGACAAATCAAACCACAAAACAAACAAGAAAGAAATTAAAAAAGTAAAGAGAACATTAGAAAAACTAGGTATGATAGATCTTTGGAGAAAGCTGAATGGCAATAGAAAGGAATATACTTTCTTCTCAGCAGTTCATGGATCCTATACAAAAATTGACCATGTAATAGGACATAAAGATCTCAAAATTCAATGTAGGAAGGCAGAAATAATAAATGCCTTCTTCTCAGACCACAATGCAATAAAAGCTACATTCAGTAAAAAGTTAGGGATAAATAGACCAAAAAGTAATTGGAAACTGAATAATCTCATCTTAAAGAATGACTGGGTGAAAGAGCAAATTATAGAAACAATAATTTCACCCAAGATAATGACAATGATGAGACATCATACCAAAATCTGTGGGATGCAGCTAAAGCAGTAATAAGGGGAAATTTTATATCTTTAGAGGCTTCTATGAAGAAAATAGAGAAAGAGAAGATTAACGAATTGGGCTTGCAACTTAAAAGGCCAGAAAAAGACCAAATAAAAAACCCCCAACCAAAAATTAAACTTGAAATACAAAAATTAAAAGGAGAAATCAATAATATTGAAAGTAAAAAACTATTGAATTAATAAATAAAACCAAGAGTTGGTTTTATGAAAAAGCCAATAAAATAGATAAACCTTTGGTAAATCTGATCAGAAAAAAGAAAGAGGAAAATCAAATTGTTAGTCTTACAAATGAAAAGGGGGACCTTTCCACCAATGAAGAGGAAATTAGGGAAATAATGTGTTACTTTACCCAACTTTATGCCAATAAATTTGATAACTTAAGTGAAATGGATGACTTCCTCCAAAAATATAGGCTTCTTAGATTAACAGAGGAGGAAATAAATTGCTTAAATAGTCCCATTTTAGAAAAAAAAATAGACCAAGGTATTAATCAACTCCCCAGGAAAAATCCCCAGGACCAGATGGATTTACATGTGAATTCTACCAAACATTTAAAGAACAATTTGCCCCAATGCTATATAAACTATTTGAAAAAATAGGGAATGAAGGAGTCCTGCCAAACTCCTTTTATGACACAGACATGGTACTGATACCTAAACCAGGTCGATTGAAAACTGAGAAAGAAAATTATAGACCAATTTCCTTAATGAATATTGATGCTAAAATCTTAAATAAGATATTAGCAAAAAGACTTCAGAAAATCATCCCCAGGATAATATACTATGATCAAGTAGGATTCATACCAGGAATGCAGGGCTGGTTTAATATTAGGAAAACTATTAGTATAATTGACCATATTAATAATCAAATTAATAAAAACCATATGATCATCTCAATAGATGCAGAAAAAGCATTTGACAAAATCCAACATCCATTCCTACTAAAAACTCTTGAGAGTATAGGAATAAATGGATTCTTCCTTAGAATAATCAGGAGCATATATTTAAGACCTTCAGTAAGCATAATATGCAATAGAAATAAACTGCAACCTTTCCCTGTAAGATCAGGAGTGAAACAAGGTTGCCCACTATCACCATTACTATTCAATATAGTACTAGAAACGCTAGCCTCGGCAATAAGAGCCAAGAGAGATTCAAGGAATTAGAGTAGGAAATGAGGAAATCAAACTATCACTCTTTGCAGATGACATGATGGTATACTTAGAGAACCCCAAAGACTCTGCTAAAAAGCTATTAGAGAGAATTCAGAATTTTAGCAAAGTGGCAGGATACAAAATAAATCCACATAAATCCTCAGCATTCTTATATATCACCAACAAAATGCAACAGGAAGAGATACAAAGAGAAATTCCATTCCAAACAAATGTTGAGAGTACAAAGTATTTGGGAATCCATTTACCAAAGAATAGTCAGGAATTATATGAGAAAAATTACAAAACACTTGCCACAAAAATAGTCAGATTTAAATAATTGGAAAGACATTCAGTGCTCTTGGGTAGGCCGAGCGAATATAATAAAGATGACAATACTCCCCAAACTAATCTATTTATTTAGTGCTATACCAATCAGACTCCCAAGAAACTATTTTAATGATCTAGAAAAAATAACAACAAAATCCTTTTGGAAGAATATGCAAGGGAACTAATGAAAAAAAAGTCAGAGGAAGGTGGTCCAAGTGTACCCGATCTAAAGCTATATTATATAGCAGCAGTCACCAAAACCATTTGGTACTGGCTAAGAAATAGAACGGTAGATCAGTGGAACAGATTAGATACAAAGGACAAAAAAGGGTACATCTATAGCAATCTAATCTTTGACAAACCCAAAGATACCACCTTTAGGGACAAAAATTCATTATTCGGAAAAAAACTGTTGGGAAAACTGGAAATTAGTATGGCAGAAATTAGATATGGATCCACACTTAACACCATGATCAAAATGGGTCCATGATTTAGGCATAAAGAATGAGATCATAAATAGATTAGAGGAACAGAGAATAGTCTACCTCTCAGACCTGTGGAGGAGGAAGGAATTTATGACCAGAGGAGAACTAGAGATCATTATTGATCACAAAATAGAAGATTTTGATTACATCAAACTAAAAAGTTTCTCTACAAACAATAGTAATGCAAACAAGCTTAGAATGGAAGTAACAAATTGGCAAAATATTTTTAAAAGTAAAAGTCCTGACAAAGGTCTCATTTCCAAAATATATAGAGAACTGACCCTGATTTATAGGAAACCAAACCATTCTCCAATTGATAAATGGTCAAGGGATATGAACAGACAATTCTCAGATGATGAAATTGAAACTATTTCCACTCATATGAAAGAGTGTTCCAAATCACTACTGATCAGAGAAATGCAAATTAAGACAACTCTGAGATACCACTACACACCTGTCAGATTGGCTAAGATGACAGGAACAAATAATGATGAATGTTGGAGGGGCTGTGGGAAAACTGGGACACTGATACATTGTTGGGGGAGTTGTGGAAGAATCCAGCCATTCTGGAGAGCAATTTGGAACTATGCCCAAAAAGTTATCAAACTGTGCATACCCTTTGACCCAGCATTGCTGTTATTGGGATTATATCCCAAAGAAATACTAAAGAGCGGAAAGGGACCTGCATGTGCCAAAATGTTTGTGGCAGCTCTTTTTGTTGTAGCTAGAAACTGGAAGTTGAATGGATACCCATCAATTGGAAAATGGTTGGGTAAATTGTGGTATATGAAGGTTATGGAATATTAGTGCTCTGTAAGAAATGACCAGCAGGAGGAATACAGAGAGGCCTGGAGAGACTTAAATCAACTGTTGCTGAATGAAATGAATAGAACCAGAAGATCACTGTACATTTCAACAACAATACTGTATGAGGATGTATTCTGATGGAAGTGGAAATGTTCAACATGTTCAACAAGAAGATCCAACTCACTTCCAGTTGATCAATGATGGACAGAAATAACTACACCCAGAGAAGGAACACTGGGAAGTGAATGTAAAGGGTTAGCACTACTGTCTATCTACCCAGGTTACTTATACCTTCGGAATCTAATACTTAATGTGCAACAAGAAAATGGTATTTACACACATATATTGTATCTAGGGTATATTGTAACACATGTAAAATGTATGGGATTGCCTGTCATCGGGGGGGGGGAGAGAATGGAGGGGGGGGATAATTTGGAAAAATGAATTAAAAAAAATGGTCTTGCCCTCAAAGTTTACATATTATTGCGGAAAATGATGTCAACAAAAAAAAGTAGGAAGAAAATCTCTGCATAAGCAAGATAA
This sequence comes from Sminthopsis crassicaudata, assembly GCF_048593235.1. NCBI lineage: Eukaryota > Metazoa > Chordata > Mammalia > Dasyuromorphia > Dasyuridae > Sminthopsis > Sminthopsis crassicaudata. Next base: position 179,654,670 of record NC_133619.1, on the reverse strand, counting down.
TTGTATAAATATTTTTATATACATTGGATTTATCATATATTTTCACATATTTAACATGTAATTACAGGTCACCCAGGCTAGGAGGTGGAAGGAAGGAGGGGGAATGTTGGAACAGGAGGTTTAGCAAGGCTCAGTGTTGAAAACTTGCCATTTCATATGTTTTTTAAATAAAAAGGTTTCCTAAAAAATATTTTTAAAAGAAAACCTCTGCATACAGCCTGAGCAAAATCCTCATCTGATGAGCAGTTGCCTTGCTTACCTTAGCCATGGAGACCTCATTGGGTGATGCCCATTGTGACATGCTCTAGTTCATTGTGACATGCCTGAGAACACCCAAGGTTTTCTGACTTAAAGGTGATGATCTCGCCACAACAACCCAGTTGGATCCTGAAAGCAAAGGGAGTAGGATGTGTGTATAGAAGAATGGATGAGTGGACAAATAGACTATTAGACTAGATACATAGATAACTGGTGATGGATGGATGGGATAGATAGTATAGACAAATAGATTGAATAGATACACTTGATGCATAGTTAAAAAGATAATGATGAATAGATAAGTGAAAAGATAGATTTATAGTAGAAAAGTTTATAGGTAGAATAGAGATTTATAGGAAGAAAAGTGATATATAGGTAGAAAAGAGATTTATAAGTAGAAAAGCGATTCATAGGCAGAAAAGAGATTTATAGGAAGAAAAGCGATTCATAGGTAGAAAAGAGATTTATAGGAAGAAAAGCAATTTATAAGTAGAAAAGATTTATAGTAATTAAAGCGATTTATAAGTAGAAAACAGATTATTAGATAAAAAAAGTGATTTTTAATTAGACAAGAGATTTATAGGTAGAAAAGGGGTTTATAGGCAGAAGAGAATGAATAGCTGCATTAAATATACATAGATAATGATTGAGTCAATGGAGGGTTAGGTAAATCAGTAAATAAATTACTGGAAAAAGAGATCCTTTCTGGTCCTCATCAGCATCATACCAAGTGCTCCTGTCAAAGATTGAGACTGCCTTCAGGTCAGTATTAAACTATTATATTTTATTCTTCAATATTATAGAAGCTAAAATGGTTGCTTTCTATCTGGCTTGGGAAATATTTGACTTCTCTTTCCTTCCCTCTTCCCCCACCCGCAAAAAATTCCAGTTTGTGGATGGTTATTCCAGTAGATCAAATGGACACATATCTTTCACTTATGCTGTAACATTTTACCTTTTCAGGCATCCTATAAGCCACTGCTAAAGCAGAGGAGATACTGAACCACTTGTGACCAGATGCTGGTGATATTGAAGGCATGTCTTCGGACCTCAGTGATCTACATAAACTGGGATTTAGCATGTTCATGAAGGTAAAGCAGCTATATAGAGATAATCTATCTTCAGTTTCCCTCCTGCAGTCAGTGTTAATAAGGGGTTGAAGGTAGGGCCAGGTTGCTGACTAACCCTATATGTACTAGAAGTACAAATAATCTGGGAAATAGAGAGCCTACCTTTACAAACAAACAAACAATCAAAAGCAGATTCTTTGAGTTCAGAAACTATTTTCTTTTTCATCATCCTATGCCTGGTTCCCAGAAACAAGATGACTTGCTCATATTAGAGGTTTCATAAATGCTTGTTGAATTCAGTTACATATAGATGAAGACCTTTTCTAAAATTATTGGCAGCTGGCTGGTACAGTGGATAACACTGTTGGACCACACTTGAATCAGCACCTGATTTCAAACACCAACTGTAGGACTCTGGGCAAGTCACTTAATCTGTGTTTGCCTCAATTTCCTCATCTGTAAAATGGGAATGGTACAATCATTTTTGCTCCACCGAGAATAAGCCTTTGAGAAATATTTGGTTTCAAGTAGAGTCACAGCATCGTGGATTTTGAGCTGGCGGGAATATTTCAGGGTTTCTGCTTCCATATTTTACAGAGAAAGTTACTGAGACTCAGGGTGGTTAAGTATATTTAGTATATTGTCCCAGCGCATACAGGTTGTAAAAGGCAGAGACAAGAGTCAAACAGATCCTGTTTATACTATCATGTTAACTCTAAGTGTTCATTACATATGTGTGTATGTGTGTGCATATATGTGTGTGTATATTTCCATACTTCAATCTTTTAACCTATAGCTAAACATATTAATTATTAAAAAAAAAAAAAAAAAAAAGGTGGTGGGATGGGATACGGGAAAGACACTGTAATAAAGTAACATTAAACAAGTGGAATTTTGCTGTGCTGATTATTTCTTACCTGCATGACTTTTTATTATCACTTAAACTCCCTGAGCGTCAGTTTCCTCACATGTTAAATGAGATACTTGAGCTCCACGACCACAAGGAGACTACATTTCTAGTTCTAAAGTTCTGATTCCACAGCTGAAAATCTACGAACATTATGTCCTAACGTAAGATCTTTATTTGATCATTAATGAGTCATATATTAACCTGACATGCTTGTCTGATGGCTGACCCCATCCTTGTTATGGTGAATGTTACAGGTGAGCCGACCTCATCCCGGTGACCATCCACTGCAGATCCTCTTTGTGGTTGGTGGGGTAACGATATCGGAAGCCTAAATGGTGAAAGATCTTGTTTCTTCCCTGAAGCCTGGAACACAGGTACTGAACCCTAAATAACAGGACATGCATCTCCCTGGCTCAAGGATGGGAGAGTCTGGCTGTTCCCATAAGGGTGGGTCTGAGCCTTAGGGGTAGCATCAGAGAAAACATGGTCTATATTACTTTGGAGATGGTGAAGCACTGTGTAAATGTCAGATACTATTCTTACTACTACTATTATTACTCGTACTCTTACACCTATTATTATTACTACTACTTCTACTATTACTCCTCTTCCTACCCCTATTAGTATCACTCTTAAGATTACTACTATTACTCTTCCAACAACTACTACAATTACTCCCACTCTTATTACTGTTACTATTCATACTACTCCCATTCCTTCTAGTTCTCTTCCTCCTGCTACTACTACTATCATTGCTCTTATTCCTATTAATACTCCTTCTACTACCACTACTACTATTATTTGTAATACTACCTTTACTATTACTATTACTATTACTTTACTATTACTATTACTATTACTTTACTATTACTATTACTACTATTTCTACTACTAGTAGTGTAACTCCTATTCCTAGTATTATTACTATTGCTTTTACTACTTATTCAACAAAAAAAAGAAGTAGGAAGAAAATCTCTGCATAAGCAAGATAATTGCATAAATATTTTTATATACATTGGATTTATCATATATTTTCACATATTTAACATGTAATTACCGGTCATCTAGGGAAGGAGGTGGAAGGAAGGAGGGGGAATGTTGGAACAGCAGGTTTCACAAGGCTCAGTGTTGAAAACTTTCCCCTTCATATGTTTTCTAAAATAAAAAGGTTTCCTAAAAAATATTTTTAAAAGAAAACCTCCGCATAAAGCCTGGCACAATCCTCATCTGATGAGCAGTTTCCTTGCTTACCTTGGCCATGGAGACCTCATTGTGTGATGCTCATTGTGACGCGCCGGAGAACACCCAAACTTTTCTGACTTAAAGGTGATGATCTCGCCACAACAACCCAGTTGGATCCTGACAGCAAAGGGAGTAGTATGTGAATATGAGAATGGATGCGTGGACAAATAGACCAATAGACTAGATACATAGAAAACTGGTGATGGATGGATGGGATAGATAGGATACACAAATAGATTGAATAGATACACTTGATGCATAGTTAAAAAGATAATGATGGATAGATAAGTGAAAAGATAGATTTGTAGTAGAAATGTTTATAGGTAGAAAAGAGATTTATAGGAAGAAAAGCAATTTATAGGTAGAAAAGAGATTTATAATAAAGTGATTTATAATAGAAAAGAGATTTTTAGATTAAAAAAGGGATTTATAAGCAGAAAAGAGATTTATAGGTAGAAACGAGATTTATAGGCAGAAGAGAATGAATAGCTGGATTAAAATATACAAACACCCCCCAAAAAATATTGCAGTTTATGGATGGTTTTTCCAGTATATTAAAAGGACACATATCTTTCACTTATGCTGTAACATTTTACCTTTTCAGGCAACCTATAAGCCAATACTGAAGCAAAGGAGATACTGAACCCAGAGTGACCAGATTCTGGCGATATTGAACACATGTTTTCGGGCCTTGAAGATCTACTTCAAACGGGATTTAGATTGTTGTTGGGGATTTTTGATCTATACTTTGGAGTTTATTGTACTGGTGGGGGGAAGGGGACAGATGATGTTGCTGATTGTTGTTGGGGAGTTTTGATCTATACTTTGGAGTTTATTGTACTGGTGGGGGGAAGGGGACAGATGTTGCGGAGTTTGATGGGGTTTTTAAAAAAAAAAGTTTTTTTCTGTTTCCAAAAGTGTCAAGTTGTCATTCTTTCAGCTTCCACATGATTAGTGATATTTCCCAGTTTCTTCTGTGCTATCTAGTGATTAGATTTGCCAGCTCGTTAATCTAAAGAAATACTTGTTGGCAAACTTATTGGGTAAATTAAATTTTTCCCTTATTTGCAGCTAGCCCATACTGCTGATGGGTAAAGCTGGCTATATCCTATCTGGGTTTGGGAATAAGAGAGGGAGGCAGATTTCTTCTTCTTTGAGATTGTGAAACAACTGTAACCAGGACCTTTGCCATCAGAGGCTTGGGACCGTCTGAAAGTCTGGGAGCAAAGAGCTATTGGGGGTTAACAAGCAGCAGGTCTGTTGTGTTCTAGCCAGAGAAGTCCCAGAGAAGCTAGGAAGTGGCCCTGCTGAAGTCTTTTGGATCTTCCTGGAGGAGCAGAGCAGCCATTCCATACCTGGAGGGCAATTCAGAATGACAAGGGACTGGCTTAGAGATTTGCATCCAGGTGCTTCCCCTCAGCTCCAGGCGAAGGCTGAGCCAGAAAATAATTGGTGTCCCCACAGGCTTGTGCTAGAGCCCCCCATTCCCCCTTTGAAGTTTCTTCTGCCTGACTTGTGCTCATTATAATCTATATGACTGAAATGTAAAATTTCTGTTTCTGAAAATCTAACCTTTCTTCAGAAGTTGGGAACCTAAATCCCCTGGATGAAGAAGGGGGATAGTAAGAGTGCTAGAAAAGCAAATGGGTGCTCTGGAGCCAGCAAGATTGGAGATGGGAAAACCCCTTCTGATTTGATTCCATAGATAGTGGCAAACCTCAGGTTAGCCACAAAAGATGTTTGCACTGAATGATAAAGCTGGAACAATACCTCTTGTGAATTGATGTACAGGCCCTGGCAATAAAATGAAACCAAACTAACTCCCAAGCAGAATGCAGCCTTCATTGGATGAAGGGCCCCAGAAGGCTTTGACAAGCCAGTCAAGCCGGCTTCCAGAGCTAGTGCTTAGTTTGGCCTTGGGAATCCTCCCAGGGTGTGGAAGAGAAGGTGGTCTGGATTGCTCTCTGACAGCACCTTCTCATCCTCCATCTTGGGCTTTCCACTTCTGGGCTTGGGCTTGGAGGGTCTCATCTACAGAAAACCACCTCCTTGAGGGCAAGAACTGTTGGAGCTTTTCCGTGGTAGCTCTGCCATTTTTCCACTTCGAATCACTTCCAATTTACCAATATTTCTTAAGGAAACAAGCATTTATTAAACTCCTATGTACCAAGCACTGTGCTAAGCACTTTACATATATTCTCTCCTCAACAACACTGGGAGGTAGGTGCTATTATCCACACTCTCAGTTAAAGAAACTGAGGCAACAGGTCAGCAAAATAGAGGCTAGATTGAAACAGATCTTGTCTTGTACAGACAACTCTGGCCTAATTAACAAGGGGATTCTAGATCTGCAGCGTTCAATGGGGTGTTTTCCAAATTCTATATGATGAAAGTTACCTGATAAAGCTGTCTGGGGTCTTAACTGTGGCCCTAGCTCCTCTTGCTTTTCAGCCAAAACGTAGGTTCCATCCCAAGAGCAATATGGGGGCTTAGCTCCCTTTCCCGCTGGCTGCTTCTACTCATGTCCCCAGTTTCTGGTCCCTGTGTCTTTTGTGACCATATCATTCATTTGGTAGCCTACCTCACCCATCTTCCTTAGACTACTCAATCAGCAAAGCACAACTAAACAAGGAGCAAACATATATTACATACTTACTAGGGGTCATGTATTACACTAGACCTTGGAGACATAAAGATGAAAACAAAATGGTCTTGGTTCATGGGTGGAGCCAAGATGGTGGAGAAGATACACCGCGACTGTGTAAGCTCCTTTCTTCCCTCACAACCAACTAGATTTACTCAGCCTCAGAAATAGCGCTGGACTGATAGAATCCACAAGGACTGGAAGCACGACTTACCAGCTGAAGAGAATCTGGAATTTGAACAGGAAAGGTCAGCTCCCAGGGGAGGAAGAAGAGAGGCCAGTGCAGACGGTGGGGTGGTGGCACACTGCGCTGATCGCGCTGGGGAGGGCTCTGGGATCAGAGAATCCACTGAGATAGAAGAATCTGGCACAGGCTGTTAGCTCTTCTCTGCTTATAATACAGCAGTTCAGAAGAGAAATCTCAGCAACTTTAAAATTTAAAACCAGATTGGATCTTCCTGGATCCCGGGGGTGACTCAGCACATCTTGGCACTGGTGGGTGTGGCCGACATAGGCAATCCAGGCTTTCACCTGGGGGGTAGTTAAGAGATTGAAAAGTGGGCGGGGCTGTAACTCATATTGCCTGGCTTGGCTAGAGGCTGTGGAATGGAAGTCCCAGAGAAGCAGAACCTTTGAACTAGGGACCGCGGTTTCTGGCAGACACTTCCAGTGTGAGCGCAGGGGCTTTTCAGGTCACCTGCTGCAGACATCCACGTCTCACCCGGACACATAGGCTAGGCTTTGAGTCGCCTTTACTGTACAGTCTCAAACATCAGGGAAGCCACTAGAACACAGTGCCCTCAAAGCACAGCACTGCTGATCGCCTCTGAGGCACTTCCAGGGAGGGGGTGGGGAACTCTCTCCCAGAGCTCTCTCTTAGCTCAGGCGCAGGGGCCGCTGCATCCATCAAGTCTGGGAAGAAGTGGTAAAGAAAGAAAGAAATAATTTCCTACCCCAGGGACAGACCCGAAAAGATTTTTTAAGTATGAGCAAAAAGCCCCCCAAAAATATAGATTCCTTCTACACAGAGAAAGAGCAGGTATCCAAGCCCAAGGAAGTTAACAGCAGAGAGTCAGCAGATAACAACCTAAAGGGGAATAATTCCTGCCCCCCATCACATAACTCTCTCCTTGAAGAGACTATTAAAAAGTTAAGAGAGTTTGAAGAAAAATGGGGAAAGGAAAGAGAATAACAACGTTGTGAAATTGGGGTTGGAAAAAATAAAGAATTCACAGGAGATGCAGGGAAACAAAATTAGTGAATTAGAAAAGGTAAAAAAAAAAAACACAGGAAAGTAGGATTTCTGAACTGGAGAAGATAAAAAAATCTCAAGAAAATAGTATTTCTGAATTGGAGAACATAAAAGAGTCCCAAGAAAATAGGATTTCTGAATTGGAAGAAGAAAATAATTCTCAAAAAAAAAAATTAGGGAAATGGAAAAAAAAATCAATAGAGCAAAAATAACTCATTTAAAAACGAAATTGGGCATTTACAAAAAGAAGTAAAAACTGTGAATGAAGAAAATAACTCCTTAAAATTCAGGATGGAACAAATAGAAATGAATGATTCACTGAGAACCCAAGAATCAGTCAAACAAAACAAAAAAAAAAAAATGAAAAGCTGGAGAATAACGTCAAATACTTACTGGGAAATTCTATAGACCTGGAAAATAGATCTAGGAGAGATAATCTGCGGATCATTGGACTTCCCAAAAACTATGACCAAAATAAGATCCTAGATTCTATTTTACAGGAAATTATTAAAGAGAACTGTCCAGAGATAATAGAAACAGAGGGGAAAGTAGATGTTGTAAGAATTCATCGAACTCCTTCTGAAATAGACCCTAAAAAAGAACACCACGGAATATTGTGCCTAAGCTGCAGAATTAGCACACAAAGGAGAAAATCCTGCAAGCAGCTAGAAAAAAACAATTTAAATACCAAGGGGCCACAATAAGGATCACACAAGATCTGGCTGCCTCCACATTAAAAGATAGAAGGGCCTGGAACCTGATATTCCGAAAGGCAAAAGATCAAGGATTGCAACCATGAATAAACTACCCAGCTAAGTTTAGCATCTTTTTCCATGGAAGAAGATGGTCATTCAATGCAATAGAGGAATTCCATATGTTTCTAAGAAAAAAACCAGACTTAAACAAAAAATTTGATCTATATCCACAAGACTGAAGAGAAACAGAAAAAGGTACACAAAACCCTTGAGAACTATATCTCTGTTGTGGGTATATAGAAAGTACACATGGATAATTTGATTTTACTGATATAAAAGAAAAAAAAAAGGAGGGGGTGTAGTAAAAGGAAGGGGGTATTATCAGAAAAAGGGTTGGGTGTGATAAAAAGAGGGAAACTACATCCCAGGAAGAGGCATAGAAAATACACCATATCTGAGGGAATTTAGAGAGGGGGAGAATCATTGTGTAAATCTTACTCTCATCAGAAGAGACTCAAAGAGTAAATAATTGTCATATTTGTTTTTCAGAGAATTCTCTCTCACCTCATTAAAAGGGGGGAGAGGAAAAAGGAAAAGGAAAAGGAGAATAAGGGAAGGGATGTGGAGGGAGGGGGGAGGGACACACAAAAAAGGGAGGGCTGCGTGTCACAAGGGGGGTCTATAAATTAAATATCGGGGAAGGGGTTCAGGGGGGTCAAGGGAAAAGGCATAATCTGGGGATAATATGATGGCAGGTAATACAGAATTAGTAATTTTAACTGTAAATGTGAATGGGATGAATGCTCCCATCAAATGGAGACGGATAGCAGACTGGATCAAAAATCAGAACCCTACAATATGTTGTTTACAGGAAACACACTTAAATCAGGGAGATATATATATAGAGAGAGTAAAGGTAAAAGGTTGGAGCAGAATCTATTACGCTTCAGGTAAAGCCAAAAAAGCAGGGGTAGATATCCTTATCTCAGATCAAGCAAAAGCCGAAGATGATCTAATTAAAAGTTATAAGGAAGGAAACTATATCTTGCTGAAAGGTAGCATAAATAATGAAGCCATATCGATACTAAACATATATGCACCAAGTGGTATAGCATCTAACTTTCTAAAGGAAAAGTTAAGAGAGTTGCAAGAAGAAATAGACAGTAAAACTATAATAGTGGGAGATCTCCTCCTTGCACTCTCAGATTTAGACAAATCAAACCACAAAACAAACAAGAAAGAAATTAAAAAAGTAAAGAGAACATTAGAAAAACTAGGTATGATAGATCTTTGGAGAAAGCTGAATGGCAATAGAAAGGAATATACTTTCTTCTCAGCAGTTCATGGATCCTATACAAAAATTGACCATGTAATAGGACATAAAGATCTCAAAATTCAATGTAGGAAGGCAGAAATAATAAATGCCTTCTTCTCAGACCACAATGCAATAAAAGCTACATTCAGTAAAAAGTTAGGGATAAATAGACCAAAAAGTAATTGGAAACTGAATAATCTCATCTTAAAGAATGACTGGGTGAAAGAGCAAATTATAGAAACAATAATTTCACCCAAGATAATGACAATGATGAGACATCATACCAAAATCTGTGGGATGCAGCTAAAGCAGTAATAAGGGGAAATTTTATATCTTTAGAGGCTTCTATGAAGAAAATAGAGAAAGAGAAGATTAACGAATTGGGCTTGCAACTTAAAAGGCCAGAAAAAGACCAAATAAAAAACCCCCAACCAAAAATTAAACTTGAAATACAAAAATTAAAAGGAGAAATCAATAATATTGAAAGTAAAAAACTATTGAATTAATAAATAAAACCAAGAGTTGGTTTTATGAAAAAGCCAATAAAATAGATAAACCTTTGGTAAATCTGATCAGAAAAAAGAAAGAGGAAAATCAAATTGTTAGTCTTACAAATGAAAAGGGGGACCTTTCCACCAATGAAGAGGAAATTAGGGAAATAATGTGTTACTTTACCCAACTTTATGCCAATAAATTTGATAACTTAAGTGAAATGGATGACTTCCTCCAAAAATATAGGCTTCTTAGATTAACAGAGGAGGAAATAAATTGCTTAAATAGTCCCATTTTAGAAAAAAAAATAGACCAAGGTATTAATCAACTCCCCAGGAAAAATCCCCAGGACCAGATGGATTTACATGTGAATTCTACCAAACATTTAAAGAACAATTTGCCCCAATGCTATATAAACTATTTGAAAAAATAGGGAATGAAGGAGTCCTGCCAAACTCCTTTTATGACACAGACATGGTACTGATACCTAAACCAGGTCGATTGAAAACTGAGAAAGAAAATTATAGACCAATTTCCTTAATGAATATTGATGCTAAAATCTTAAATAAGATATTAGCAAAAAGACTTCAGAAAATCATCCCCAGGATAATATACTATGATCAAGTAGGATTCATACCAGGAATGCAGGGCTGGTTTAATATTAGGAAAACTATTAGTATAATTGACCATATTAATAATCAAATTAATAAAAACCATATGATCATCTCAATAGATGCAGAAAAAGCATTTGACAAAATCCAACATCCATTCCTACTAAAAACTCTTGAGAGTATAGGAATAAATGGATTCTTCCTTAGAATAATCAGGAGCATATATTTAAGACCTTCAGTAAGCATAATATGCAATAGAAATAAACTGCAACCTTTCCCTGTAAGATCAGGAGTGAAACAAGGTTGCCCACTATCACCATTACTATTCAATATAGTACTAGAAACGCTAGCCTCGGCAATAAGAGCCAAGAGAGATTCAAGGAATTAGAGTAGGAAATGAGGAAATCAAACTATCACTCTTTGCAGATGACATGATGGTATACTTAGAGAACCCCAAAGACTCTGCTAAAAAGCTATTAGAGAGAATTCAGAATTTTAGCAAAGTGGCAGGATACAAAATAAATCCACATAAATCCTCAGCATTCTTATATATCACCAACAAAATGCAACAGGAAGAGATACAAAGAGAAATTCCATTCCAAACAAATGTTGAGAGTAGAAAGTATTTGGGAATCCATTTACCAAAGAATAGTCAGGAATTATATGAGAAAAATTACAAAACACTTGCCACAAAAATAGTCAGATTTAAATAATTGGAAAGACATTCAGTGCTCTTGGGTAGGCCGAGCGAATATAATAAAGATGACAATACTCCCCAAACTAATCTATTTATTTAGTGCTATACCAATCAGACTCCCAAGAAACTATTTTAATGATCTAGAAAAAATAACAACAAAATCCTTTTGGAAGAATATGCAAGGGAACTAATGAAAAAAAAGTCAGAGGAAGGTGGTCCAAGTGTACCCGATCTAAAGCTATATTATATAGCAGCAGTCACCAAAACCATTTGGTACTGGCTAAGAAATAGAACGGTAGATCAGTGGAACAGATTAGATACAAAGGACAAAAAAGGGTACATCTATAGCAATCTAATCTTTGACAAACCCAAAGATACCACCATTAGGGACAAAAATTCATTATTCGGAAAAAAACTGTTGGGAAAACTGGAAATTAGTATGGCAGAAATTAGATATGGATCCACACTTAACACCATGATCAAAATGGGTCCATGATTTAGGCATAAAGAATGAGATCATAAATAGATTAGAGGAACAGAGAATAGTCTACCTCTCAGACCTGTGGAGGAGGAAGGAATTTATGACCAGAGGAGAACTAGAGATCATTATTGATCACAAAATAGAAGATTTTGATTACATCAAACTAAAAAGTTTCTCTACAAACAATAGTAATGCAAACAAGATTAGAATGGAAGTAACAAATTGGCAAAATATTTTTAAAAGTAAAGGTCCTGACAAAAGTCTCATTTCCAAAATATATAGAGAACTGACCCTGATTTATAGGAAACCAAACCATTCTCCAATTGATAAATGGTCAAGGGATATGAACAGACAATTCTCAGATGATGAAATTGAAACTATTTCCACTCATATGAAAGAGTGTTCCAAATCACTACTGATCAGAGAAATGCAAATTAAGACAACTCTGAGATACCACTACACACCTGTCAGATTGGCTAAGATGACAGGAGCAAATAATGATGAATGTTGGAGGGGCTGTGGGAAAACTGGGACACTGATACATTGTTGGGGGAGTTGTGGAAGAATCCAGCCATTCTGGAGAGCAATTTGGAACTATGCCCAAAAAGTTATCAAACTGTGCATACCCTTTGACCCAGCATTGCTGTTATTGGGATTATATCCCAAAGAAATACTAAAGAGCGGAAAGGGACCTGCATGTGCCAAAATGTTTGTGGCAGCTCTTTTTGTTGTAGCTAGAAACTGGAAGTTGAATGGATGTCCATCAATTGGAAAATGGTTGGGTAAATTGTGGTATATGAAGGTTATGGAATATTAGTGCTCTGTAAGAAATGACCAGCAGGAGGAATACAGAGAGGCCTGGAGAGACTTAAATCAACTGTTGCTGAATGAAATGAATAGAACCAGAAGATCACTGTACATTTCAACAACAATACTGTATGAGGATGTATTCTGATGGAAGTGGAAATGTTCAACATGTTCAACAAGAAGATCCAACTCACTTCCAGTTGATCAATGATGGACAGAAATAACTACACCCAGAGAAGGAACACTGGGAAGTGAATGTAAAGGGTTAGCACTACTGTCTATCTACCCAGGTTACTTATACCTTCGGAATCTAATACTTAATGTGCAACAAGAAAATGGTATTTACACACATATATTGTATCTAGGGTATATTGTAACACATGTAAAATGTATGGGATTGCCTGTCATCGGGGGGGGGAGAGAATGGAGGGGGGGGATAATTTGGAAAAATGAATTAAAAAAAATGGTCTTGCCCTCAAAGTTTACATATTATTGCGGAAAATGATGTCAACAAAAAAAAGTAGGAAGAAAATCTCTGCATAAGCAAGATAATTGTATAAATATTTTTATATACATTGGATTTATCATATATTTTCACATATTTAACATGTAATTACAGGTCACCCAGGCTAGGAGGTGGAAGGAAGGAGGGGGAATGTTGGAACAGGAGGTTTAGCAAGGCTCAGTGTTGAAAACTTGCCATTTCATATGTTTTTTAAATAAAAAGGTTTCCTAAAAAATATTTTTAAAAGAAAACCTCTGCATACAGCCTGAGCAAAATCCTCATCTGATGAGCAGTTGCCTTGCTTACCTTAGCCATGGAGACCTCATTGGGTGATGCCCATTGTGACATGCTCTAGTTCACTGTGACATGCCTGAGAACACCCAAGGTTTTCTGACTTAAAGGTGATGATCTCGCCACAACAACCCAGTTGGATCCTGAAAGCAAAGGGAGTAGGATGTGTGTATAGAAGAATGGATGAGTGGACAAATAGACTATTAGACTAGATACATAGATAACTGGTGATGGATGGATGGGATAGATAGTATAGACAAATAGACTGAATAGATACACTTGATGCATAGTTAAAAAGATAATGATGAATAGATAAGTGAAAAGATAGATTTATAGTAGAAAAGTTTATAGGTAGAATAGAGATTTATAGGAAGAAAAGTGATATATAGGTAGAAAAGAGATTTATAAGTAGAAAAGCGATTCATAGGCAGAAAAGAGATTTATAGGAAGAAAAGCGATTCATAGGTAGAAAAGAGATTTATAGGAAGAAAAGCAATTTATAAGTAGAAAAGATTTATAGTAATTAAAGCGATTTATAAGTAGAAAACAGATTATTAGATAAAAAAAGTGATTTTTAATTAGACAAGAGATTTATAGGTAGAAAAGGGGTTTATAGGCAGAAGAGAATGAATAGCTGCATTAAATATACATAGATAATGATTGAGTCAATGGAGGGTTAGGTAAATCAGTAAATAAATTACTGGAAAAAGAGATCCTTTCTGGTCCTCATCAGCATCATACCAAGTGCTCCTGTCAAAGATTGAGACTGCCTTCAGGTCAGTATTAAACTATTATATTTTATTCTTCAATATTATAGAAGCTAAAATGGTTGCTTTCTATCTGGCTTGGGAAATATTTGACTTCTCTTTCCTTCCCTCTTCCCCCACCCGCAAAAAATTCCAGTTTGTGGATGGTTATTCCAGTAGATCAAATGGACACATATCTTTCACTTATGCTGTAACATTTTACCTTTTCAGGCATCCTATAAGCCACTGCTAAAGCAGAGGAGATACTGAACCACTTGTGACCAGATGCTGGTGATATTGAAGGCATGTCTTCGGACCTCAGTGATCTACATAAACTGGGATTTAGCATGTTCATGAAGGTAAAGCAGCTATATAGAGATAATCTATCTTCAGTTTCCCTCCTGCAGTCAGTGTTAATAAGGGGTTGAAGGTAGGGCCAGGTTGCTGACTAACCCTATATGTACTAGAAGTACAAATAATCTGGGAAATAGAGAGCCTACCTTTACAAACAAACAAACAATCAAAAGCAGATTCTTTGAGTTCAGAAACTATTTTCTTTTTCATCATCCTATGCCTGGTTCCCAGAAACAAGATGACTTGCTCATATTAGAGGTTTCATAAATGCTTGTTGAATTCAGTTACATATAGATGAAGACCTTTTCTAAAATTATTGGCAGCTGGCTGGTACAGTGGATAACACTGTTGGACCACACTTGAATCAGCACCTGATTTCAAACACCAACTGTAGGACTCTGGGCAAGTCACTTAATCTGTGTTTGCCTCAATTTCCTCATCTGTAAAATGGGAATGGTACAATCATTTTTGCTCCACCGAGAATAAGCCTTTGAGAAATATTTGGTTTCAAGTAGAGTCACAGCATCGTGGATTTTGAGCTGGCGGGAATATTTCAGGGTTTCTGCTTCCATATTTTACAGAGAAAGTTACTGAGACTCAGGGTGGTTAAGTATATTTAGTATATTGTCCCAGCGCATACAGGTTGTAAAAGGCAGAGACAAGAGTCAAACAGATCCTGTTTATACTATCATGTTAACTCTAAGTGTTCATTACATATGTGTGTATGTGTGTGCATATATGTGTGTGTATATTTCCATACTTCAATCTTTTAACCTATAGCTAAACATATTAATTCTTAAAAAAAAAAAAAAAAAAGGTGGTGGGATGGGATACGGGAAAGACACTGTAATAAAGTAACATTAAACAAGTGGAATTTTGCTGTGCTGATTATTTCTTACCTGCATGACTTTTTATTATCACTTAAACTCCCTGAGCGTCAGTTTCCTCACATGTTAAATGAGATACTTGAGCTCCACGACCACAAGGAGACTACATTTCTAGTTCTAAAGTTCTGATTCCACAGCTGAAAATCTACGAACATTATGTCCTAACGTAAGATCTTTATTTGATCATTAATGAGTCATATATTAACCTGACATGCTTGTCTGATGGCTGACCCCATCCTTGTTATGGTGAATGTTACAGGTGAGCCGACCTCATCCCGGTGACCATCCACTGCAGATCCTCTTTGTGGTTGGTGGGGTAACGATATCGGAAGCCTAAATGGTGAAAGATCTTGTTTCTTCCCTGAAGCCTGGAACACAGGTACTGAACCCTAAATAACAGGACATGCATCTCCCTGGCTCAAGGATGGGAGAGTCTGGCTGTTCCCATAAGGGTGGTTCTGAGCCTTAGGGGTAGCATCAGAGAAAACATGGTCTATATTACTTTGGAGATGGTGAAGCACTGTGTAAATGTCAGATACTATTCTTACTACTACTATTATTACTCGTACTCTTACACCTATTATTATTACTACTACTTCTACTATTACTCCTCTTCCTACTCCTATTAGTATCACTCTTAAGATTACTACTATTACTCTTCCACCAACTACTACAATTACTCCCACTCTTATTACTGTTACTATTCATACTACTCCCATTCCTTCTAGTTCTCTTCCTCCTGCTACTACTACTATCATTGCTCTTATTCCTATTAATACTCCTTCTACTACCACTACTACTATTATTTGTAATACTACCTTTACTATTACTATTACTATTACTTTACTATTACTATTACTATTACTTTACTATTACTATTACTACTATTTCTACTACTAGTAGTGTAACTCCTATTCCTAGTATTATTACTATTGCTTTTACTACTTATTCAACAAAAAAAAGAAGTAGGAAGAAAATCTCTGCATAAGCAAGATAATTGCATAAATATTTTTATATACATTGGATTTATCATATATTTTCACATATTTAACATGTAATTACCGGTCATCTAGGGAAGGAGGTGGAAGGAAGGAGGGGGAATGTTGGAACAGCAGGTTTCACAAGGCTCAGTGTTGAAAACTTTCCCCTTCATATGTTTTCTAAAATAAAAAGGTTTCCTAAAAAATATTTTTAAAAGAAAACCTCCGCATAAAGCCTGGCACAATCCTCATCTGATGAGCAGTTTCCTTGCTTACCTTGGCCATGGAGACCTCATTGTGTGATGCTCATTGTGACGCGCCGGAGAACACCCAAACTTTTCTGACTTAAAGGTGATGATCTCGCCACAACAACCCAGTTGGATCCTGACAGCAAAGGGAGTAGTATGTGAATATGAGAATGGATGAGTGGACAAATAGACCAATAGACTAGATACATAGAAAACTGGTGATGGATGGATGGGATAGATAGGATACACAAATAGATTGAATAGATACACTTGATGCATAGTTAAAAAGATAATGATGGATAGATAAGTGAAAAGATAGATTTGTAGTAGAAATGTTTATAGGTAGAAAAGAGATTTATAGGAAGAAAAGCAATTTATAGGTAGAAAAGAGATTTATAATAAAGTGATTTATAATAGAAAAGAGATTTTTAGATTAAAAAAGGGATTTAAAAGCAGAAAAGAGATTTATAGGTAGAAAAGAGATTTATAGGCAGAAGAGAATGAATAGCTGGATTAAAATATACAAACACCCCCCAAAAAATATTGCAGTTTATGGATGGTTTTTCCAGTATATTAAAAGGACACATATCTTTCACTTATGCTGTAACATTTTACCTTTTCAGGCAACCTATAAGCCAATACTGAAGCAAAGGAGATACTGAACCCAGAGTGACCAGATTCTGGCGATATTGAACACATGTTTTCGGGCCTTGAAGATCTACTTCAAACGGGATTTAGATTGTTGTTGGGGATTTTTGATCTATACTTTGGAGTTTATTGTACTGGTGGGGGGAAGGGGACAGATGATGTTGCTGATTGTTGTTGGGGAGTTTTGATCTATACTTTGGAGTTTATTGTACTGGTGGGGGGAAGGGGACAGATGTTGCGGAGTTTGATGGGGTTTTTAAAAAAAAAAGTTTTTTTCTGTTTCCAAAAGTGTCAAGTTGTCATTCTTTCAGCTTCCACATGATTAGTGATATTTCCCAGTTTCTTCTGTGCTATCTAGTGATTAGATTTGCCAGCTCGTTAATCTAAAGAAATACTTGTTGGCAAACTTATTGGGTAAATTAAATTTTTCCCTTATTTGCAGCTAGCCCATACTGCTGATGGGTAAAGCTGGCTATATCCTATCTGGGTTTGGGAATAAGAGAGGGAGGCAGATTTCTTCTTCTTTGAGATTGTGAAACAACTGTAACCAGGACCTTTGCCATCAGAGGCTTGGGACCGTCTGAAAGTCTGGGAGCAAAGAGCTATTGGGGGTTAACAAGCAGCAGGTCTGTTGTGTTCTAGCCAGAGAAGTCCCAGAGAAGCTAGGAAGTGGCCCTGCTGAAGTCTTTTGGATCTTCCTGGAGGAGCAGAGCAGCCATTCCATACCTGGAGGGCAATTCAGAATGACAAGGGACTGGCTTAGAGATTTGCATCCAGGTGCTTCCCCTCAGCTCCAGGCGAAGGCTGAGCCAGAAAATAATTGGTGTCCCCACAGGCTTGTGCTAGAGCCCCCCATTCCCCCTTTGAAGTTTCTTCTGCCTGACTTGTGCTCATTATAATCTATATGACTGAAATGTAAAATTTCTGTTTCTGAAAATCTAACCTTTCTTCAGAAGTTGGGAACCTAAATCCCCTGGATGAAGAAGGGGGATAGTAAGAGTGCTAGAAAAGCAAATGGGTGCTCTGGAGCCAGCAAGATTGGAGATGGGAAAACCCCTTCTGATTTGATTCCATAGATAGTGGCAAACCTCAGGTTAGCCACAAAAGATGTTTGCACTGAATGATAAAGCTGGAACAATACCTCTTGTGAATTGATGTACAGGCCCTGGCAATAAAATGAAACCAAACTAACTCCCAAGCAGAATGCAGCCTTCATTGGATGAAGGGCCCCAGAAGGCTTTGACAAGCCAGTCAAGCCGGCTTCCAGAGCTAGTGCTTAGTTTGGCCTTGGGAATCCTCCCAGGGTGTGGAAGAGAAGGTGGTCTGGATGGCTCTCTGACAGCACCTTCTCATCCTCCATCTTGGGCTTTCCACTTCTGGGCTTGGGCTTGGAGGGTCTCATCTACAGAAAACCACCTCCTTGAGGGCAAGAACTGTTGGAGCTTTTCCGTGGTAGCTCTGCCATTTTTCCACTTCGAATCACTTCCAATTTACCAATATTTCTTAAGGAAACAAGCATTTATTAAACTCCTATGTACCAAGCACTGTGCTAAGCACTTTACATATATTCTCTCCTCAACAACACTGGGAGGTAGGTGCTATTATCCACACTCTCAGTTAAAGAAACTGAGGCAACAGGTCAGCAAAATAGAGGCTAGATTGAAACAGATCTTGTCTTGTACAGACAACTCTGGCCTAATTAACAAGGGGATTCTAGATCTGCAGCGTTCAATGGGGTGTTTTCCAAATTCTATATGATGAAAGTTACCTGATAAAGCTGTCTGGGGTCTTAACTGTGGCCCTAGCTCCTCTTGCTTTTCAGCCAAAACGTAGGTTCCATCCCAAGAGCAATATGGGGGCTTAGCTCCCTTTCCCGCTGGCTGCTTCTACTCATGTCCCCAGTTTCTGGTCCCTGTGTCTTTTGTGACCATATCATTCATTTGGTAGCCTACCTCACCCATCTTCCTTAGACTACTCAATCAGCAAAGCACAACTAAACAAGGAGCAAACATATATTACATACTTACTAGGGGTCATGTATTACACTAGACCTTGGAGACATAAAGATGAAAACAAAATGGTCTTGGTTCATGGGTGGAGCCAAGATGGTGGAGAAGATACACCGCGACTGTGTAAGCTCCTTTCTTCCCTCACAACCAACTAGATTTACTCAGCCTCAGAAATAGCGCTGGACTGATAGAATCCACAAGGACTGGAAGCACGACTTACTAGCTGAAGAGAATCTGGAATTTGAACAGGAAAGGTCAGCTCCCAGGGGAGGAAGAAGAGAGGCCAGTGCAGACGGTGGGGTGGTGGCACACTGCGCTGATCGCGCTGGGGAGGGCTCTGGGATCAGAGAATCCACTGAGATAGAAGAATCTGGCACAGGCTGTTAGCTCTTCTCTGCTTATAATACAGCAGTTCAGAAGAGAAATCTCAGCAACTTTAAAATTTAAAACCAGATTGGATCTTCCTGGATCCCGGGGGTGACTCAGCACATCTTGGCACTGGTGGGTGTGGCCGACATAGGCAATCCAGGCTTTCACCTGGGGGGTAGTTAAGAGATTGAAAAGTGGGCGGGGCTGTAACTCATATTGCCTGGCTTGGCTAGAGGCTGTGGAATGGAAGTCCCAGAGAAGCAGAACCTTTGAACTAGGGACCGCGGTTTCTGGCAGACACTTCCAGTGTGAGCGCAGGGGCTTTTCAGGTCACCTGCTGCAGACATCCACGTCTCACCCGGACACATAGGCTAGGCTTTGAGTCGCCTTTACTGTACAGTCTCAAACATCAGGGAAGCCACTAGAACACAGTGCCCTCAAAGCACAGCACTGCTGATCGCCTCTGAGGCACTTCCAGGGAGGGGGTGGGGAACTCTCTCCCAGAGCTCTCTCTTAGCTCAGGCGCAGGGGCCGCTGCATCCATCAAGTCTGGGAAGAAGTGGTAAAGAAAGAAAGAAATAATTTCCTACCCCAGGGACAGACCCGAAAAGATTTTTTAAGTATGAGCAAAAAGCCCCCCAAAAATATAGATTCCTTCTACACAGAGAAAGAGCAGGTATCCAAGCCCAAGGAAGTTAACAGCAGAGAGTCAGCAGATAACAACCTAAAGGGGAATAATTCCTGCCCCCCATCACATAACTCTCTCCTTGAAGAGACTATTAAAAATTAAGAGAGTTTGAAGAAAAATGGGGAAAGGAAAGAGAATAACAACGTTGTGAAATTGGGGTTGGAAAAAATAAAGAATTCACAGGAGATGCAGGGAAACAAAATTAGTGAATTAGAAAAGGTAAAAAAAAAACAGGAAAGTAGGATTTCTGAACTGGAGAAGATAAAAAAATCTCAAGAAAATAGTATTTCTGAATTGGAGAACATAAAAGAGTCCCAAGAAAATAGGATTTCTGAATTGGAAGAAGAAAATAATTCTCAAAAAAAAAATTAGGGAAATGGAAAAAAAAAATCAATAGAGCAAAAATAACTCATTTAAAAACGAAATTGGGCATTTACAAAAAGAAGTAAAAACTGTGAATGAAGAAAATAACTCCTTAAAATTCAGGATGGAACAAATAGAAATGAATGATTCACTGAGAACCCAAGAATCAGTCAAACAAAACAAAAAAAAAATGAAAAGCTGGAGAATAACGTCAAATACTTACTGGGAAAGTCTATAGACCTGGAAAATAGATCTAGGAGAGATAATCTGCGGATCATTGGACTTCCCAAAAACTATGACCAAAATAAGATCCTAGATTCTATTTTACAGGAAATTATTAAAGAGAACTGTCCAGAGATAATAGAAACAGAGGGGAAAGTAGATGTTGTAAGAATTCATCGAACTCCTTCTGAAATAGACCCTAAAAAAGAACACCACGGAATATTGTGCCTAAGCTGCAGAATTAGCACACAAAGGAGAAAATCCTGCAAGCAGCTAGAAAAAAACAATTTAAATACCAAGGGGCCACAATAAGGATCACACAAGATCTGGCTGCCTCCACATTAAAAGATAGAAGGGCCTGGAACCTGATATTCCGAAAGGCAAAAGATCAAGGATTGCAACCATGAATAAACTACCCAGCTAAGTTTAGCATCTTTTTCCATGGAAGAAGATGGTCATTCAATGCAATAGAGGAATTCCATATGTTTCTAAGAAAAAAACCAGACTTAAACAAAAAATTTGATCTATATCCACAAGACTGAAGAGAAACAGAAAAAGGTACACAGAACCCTTGAGAACTATATCTCTGTTGTGGGTATATAGAAAGTACACATGGATAATTTGATTTTACTGATATAAAAGAAAAAAAAAAGGAGGGGGTGTAGTAAAAGGAAGGGGGTATTATCAGAAAAAGGGTTGGGTGTGATAAAAAGAGGGAAACTACATCCCAGGAAGAGGCATAGAAAATACACCATATCTGAGGGAATTTAGAGAGGGGGAGAATCATTGTGTAAATCTTACTCTCATCAGAAGAGACTCAAAGAGTAAATAATTGTCATATTTGTTTTTCAGAGAATTCTCTCTCACCTCATTAAAAGGGGGGAGAGGAAAAAGGAAAAGGAAAAGGAGAATAAGGGAAGGGATGTGGAGGGAGGGGGGAGGGACACAAAAAAAAGGGAGGGCTGCGTGTCACAAGGGGGGTCTATAAATTAAATATCGGGGAAGGGGTTCAGGGGGGTCAAGGGAAAAGGCATAATCTGGGGATAATATGATGGCAGGTAATACAGAATTAGTAATTTTAACTGTAAATGTGAATGGGATGAATGCTCCCATCAAATGGAGACGGATAGCAGACTGGATCAAAAATCAGAACCCTACAATATGTTGTTTACAGGAAACACACTTAAATCAGGGAGATATATATATATAGAGAGAGTAAAGGTAAAAGGTTGGAGCAGAATCTATTACGCTTCAGGTAAAGCCAAAAAAGCAGGGGTAGATATCCTTATCTCAGATCAAGCAAAAGCCGAAGATGATCTAATTAAAAGTTATAAGGAAGGAAACTATATCCTGCTGAAAGGTAGCATAAATAATGAAGCCATATCGATACTAAACATATATGCACCAAGTGGTATAGCATCTAACTTTCTAAAGGAAAAGTTAAGAGAGTTGCAAGAAGAAATAGACAGTAAAACTATAATAGTGGGAGATCTCCTCCTTGCACTCTCAGATTTAGACAAATCAAACCACAAAACAAACAAGAAAGAAATTAAAAAAGTAAAGAGAACATTAGAAAAACTAGGTATGATAGATCTTTGGAGAAAACTGAATGGCAATAGAAAGGAATATACTTTCTTCTCAGCAGTTCATGGATCCTATACAAAAATTGACCATGTAATAGGACATAAAGATCTCAAAATTCAATGTAGGAAGGCAGAAATAATAAATGCCTTCTTCTCAGACCACAATGCAATAAAAGCTACATTCAGTAAAAAGTTAGGGATAAATAGACCAAAAAGTAATTGGAAACTGAATAATCTCATCTTAAAGAATGACTGGGTGAAAGAGCAAATTATAGAAACAATAATTTCACCCAAGATAATGACAATGATGAGACATCATACCAAAATCTGTGGGATGCAGCTAAAGCAGTAATAAGGGGAAATTTTATATCTTTAGAGGCTTCTATGAAGAAAATAGAGAAAGAGAAGATTAACGAATTGGGCTTGCAACTTAAAAGGCCAGAAAAAGACCAAATAAAAAACCCCCAACCAAAAATTAAACTTGAAATACAAAAATTAAAAGGAGAAATCAATAATATTGAAAGTAAAAAACTATTGAATTAATAAATAAAACCAAGAGTTGGTTTTATGAAAAAGCCAATAAAATAGATAAACCTTTGGTAAATCTGATCAGAAAAAAGAAAGAGGAAAATCAAATTGTTAGTCTTACAAATGAAAAGGGGGACCTTTCCACCAATGAAGAGGAAATTAGAGAAATAATGTGTTACTTTACCCAACTTTATGCCAATAAATTTGATAACTTAAGTGAAATGGATGACTTCCTCCAAAAATATAGGCTTCTTAGATTAACAGAGGAGGAAATAAATTGCTTAAATAGTCCCATTTCAGAAAAAAAAATAGACCAAGGTATTAATCAACTCCCCAGGAAAAATCCCCAGGACCAGATGGATTTACATGTGAATTCTACCAAACATTTAAAGAACAATTTGCCCCAATGCTATATAAACTATTTGAAAAAATAGGGAATGAAGGAGTCCTGCCAAACTCCTTTTATGACACAGACATGGTACTGATACCTAAACCAGGTCGATCGAAAACTGAGAAAGAAAATTATAGACCAATTTCCTTAATGAATATTGATGCTAAAATCTTAAATAAGATATTAGCAAAAAGACTTCAGAAAATCATCCCCAGGATAATATACTATGATCAAGTAGGATTCATACCAGGAATGCAGGGCTGGTTTAATATTAGGAAAACTATTAGTATAATTGACCATATTAATAATCAAATTAATAAAAACCATATGATCATCTCAATAGATGCAGAAAAAGCATTTGACAAAATCCAACATCCATTCCTACTAAAAACTCTTGAGAGTATAGGAATAAATGGATTCTTCCTTAGAATAATCAGGAGCATATATTTAAGACCTTCAGTAAGCATAATATGCAATAGAAATAAACTGCAACCTTTCCCTGTAAGATCAGGAGTGAAACAAGGTTGCCCACTATCACCATTACTATTCAATATAGTACTAGAAAGGCTAGCCTCGGCAATAAGAGCCAAGAGAGATTCAAGGAATTAGAGTAGGAAATGAGGAAATCAAACTATCACTCTTTGCAGATGACATGATGGTATACTTAGAGAACCCCAAAGACTCTGCTAAAAAGCTATTAGAGAGAATTCAGAATTTTAGCAAAGTGGCAGGATACAAAATAAATCCACATAAATCCTCAGCATTCTTATATATCACCAACAAAATGCAACAGGAAGAGATACAAAGAGAAATTCCATTCCAAACAAATGTTGAGAGTACAAAGTATTTGGGAATCCATTTACCAAAGAATAGTCAGGAATTATATGAGAAAAATTACAAAACACTTGCCACAAAAATAGTCAGATTTAAATAATTGGAAAGACATTCAGTGCTCTTGGGTAGGCCGAGCGAATATAATAAAGATGACAATACTCCCCAAACTAATCTATTTATTTAGTGCTATACCAATCAGACTCCCAAGAAACTATTTTAATGATCTAGAAAAAATAACAACAAAATCCTTTTGGAAGAATATGCAAGGGAACTAATGAAAAAAAAGTCAGAGGAAGGTGGTCCAAGTGTACCCGATCTAAAGCTATATTATATAGCAGCAGTCACCAAAACCATTTGGTACTGGCTAAGAAATAGAACGGTAGATCAGTGGAACAGATTAGATACAAAGGACAAAAAAGGGTACATCTATAGCAATCTAATCTTTGACAAACCCAAAGATACCACCATTAGGGACAAAAATTCATTATTCGGAAAAAAACCGTTGGGAAAACTGGAAATTAGTATGGCAGAAATTAGATATGGATCCACACTTAACACCATGATCAAAATGGGTCCATGATTTAGGCATAAAGAATGAGATCATAAATAGATTAGAGGAACAGAGAATAGTCTACCTCTCAGACCTGTGGAGGAGGAAGGAATTTATGACCAGAGGAGAACTAGAGATCATTATTGATCACAAAATAGAAGATTTTGATTACATCAAACTAAAAAGTTTCTCTACAAACAATAGTAATGCAAACAAGATTAGAATGGAAGTAACAAATTGGCAAAATATTTTTAAAAGTAAAGGTCCTGACAAAAGTCTCATTTCCAAAATATATAGAGAACTGACCCTGATTTATAGGAAACCAAACCATTCTCCAATTGATAAATGGTCAAGGGATATGAACAGACAATTCTCAGATGATGAAATTGAAACTATTTCCACTCATATGAAAGAGTGTTCCAAATCACTACTGATCAGAGAAATGCAAATTAAGACAACTCTGAGATACCACTACACACCTGTCAGATTGGCTAAGATGACAGGAACAAATAATGATGAATGTTGGAGGGGCTGTGGGAAAACTGGGACACTGATACATTGTTGGGGGAGTTGTGGAAGAATCCAGCCATTCTGGAGAGCAATTTGGAACTATGCCCAAAAAGTTATCAAACTGTGCATACCCTTTGACCCAGCATTGCTGTTATTGGGATTATATCCCAAAGAAATACTAAAGAGCGGAAAGGGACCTGCATGTGCCAAAATGTTTGTGGCAGCTCTTTTTGTTGTAGCTAGAAACTGGAAGTTGAATGGATGTCCATCAATTGGAAAATGGTTGGGTAAATTGTGGTATATGAAGGTTATGGAATATTAGTGCTCTGTAAGAAATGACCAGCAGGAGGAATACAGAGAGGCCTGGAGAGACTTAAATCAACTGTTGCTGAATGAAATGAATAGAACCAGAAGATCACTGTACATTTCAACAACAATACTGTATGAGGATGTATTCTGATGGAAGTGGAAATGTTCAACATGTTCAACAAGAAGATCCAACTCACTTCCAGTTGATCAATGATGGACAGAAATAACTACACCCAGAGAAGGAACACTGGGAAGTGAATGTAAAGGGTTAGCACTACTGTCTATCTACCCAGGTTACTTATACCTTCGGAATCTAATACTTAATGTGCAACAAGAAAATGGTATTTACACACATATATTGTATCTAGGGTATATTGTAACACATGTAAAATGTATGGGATTGCCTGTCATCGGGGGGGGGAGAGAATGGAGGGGGGGGATAATTTGGAAAAATGAATTTAAAAAAATGGTCTTGCCCTCAAAGTTTATATATTATTGCGGAAAATGATGTCAACAAAAAAAAGTAGGAAGAAAATCTCTGCATAAGCAAGATAATTGTATAAATATTTTTATATACATTGGATTTATCATATATTTTCACATATTTAACATGTAATTACAGGTCACCCAGGCTAGGAGGTGGAAGGAAGGAGGGGGAATGTTGGAACAGGAGGTTTAGCAAGGCTCAGTGTTGAAAACTTGCCATTTCATATGTTTTTTAAATAAAAAGGTTTCCTAAAAAATATTTTTAAAAGAAAACCTCTGCATACAGCCTGAGCAAAATCCTCATCTGATGAGCAGTTGCCTTGCTTACCTTAGCCATGGAGACCTCATTGGGTGATGCCCATTGTGACATGCTCTAGTTCATTGTGACATGCCTGAGAACACCCAAGGTTTTCTGACTTAAAGGTGATGATCTAGCCACAACAACCCAGTTGGATCCTGAAAGCAAAGGGAGTAGGATGTGTGTATAGAAGAATGGATGAGTGGACAAATAGACTATTAGACTAGATACATAGATAACTGGTGATGGATGGATGGGATAGATAGTATAGACAAATAGATTGAATAGATACACTTGATGCATAGTTAAAAAGATAATGATGAATAGATAAGTGAAAAGATAGATTTATAGTAGAAAAGTTTATAAGTAGAATAGAGATTTATAGGAAGAAAAGTGATATATAGGTAGAAAAGAGATTTATAAGTAGAAAAGCGATTCATAGGCAGAAAAGAGATTTATAGGAAGAAAAGCGATTCATAGGTAGAAAAGAGATTTATAGGAAGAAAAGCAATTTATAAGTAGAAAAGATTTATAGTAATTAAAGCGATTTATAAGTAGAAAACAGATTATTAGATAAAAAAAGTGATTTTTAAGTAGACAAGAGATTTATAGGTAGAAAAGGGGTTTATAGGCAGAAGAGAATGAATAGCTGCATTAAATATACATAGATAATGATTGAGTCAATGGAGGGTTAGGTAAATCAGTAAATAAATTACTGGAAAAAGAGATCCTTTCTGGTCCTCATCAGCATCATACCAAGTGCTCCTGTCAAAGATTGAGACTGCCTTCAGGTCAGTATTAAACTATTATATTTTATTCTTCAATATTATAGAAGCTAAAATGGTTGCTTTCTATCTGGCTTGGGAAATATTTGACTTCTCTTTCCTTCCCTCTTCCCCCACCCGCAAAAAATTCCAGTTTGTGGATGGTTATTCCAGTAGATCAAATGGACACATATCTTTCACTTATGCTGTAACATTTTACCTTTTCAGGCATCCTATAAGCCACTGCTAAAGCAGAGGAGATACTGAACCACTTGTGACCAGATGCTGGTGATATTGAAGGCATGTCTTCGGACCTCAGTGATCTACATAAACTGGGATTTAGCATGTTCATGAAGGTAAAGCAGCTATATAGAGATAATCTATCTTCAGTTTCCCTCCTGCAGTCAGTGTTAATAAGGAGTTGAAGGTAGGGCCAGGTTGCTGACTAACCCTATATGTACTAGAAGTACAAATAATCTGGGAAATAGAGAGCCTACCTTTACAAACAAACAAACAATCAAAAGCAGATTCTTTGAGTTCAGAAACTATTTTCTTTTTCATCATCCTATGCCTGGTTCCCAGAAACAAGATGACTTGCTCATATTAGAGGTTTCATAAATGCTTGTTGAATTCAGTTACATATAGATGAAGACCTTTTCTAAAATTATTGGCAGCTGGCTGGTACAGTGGATAACACTGTTGGACCACACTTGAATCAGCACCTGATTTCAAACACCAACTGTAGGACTCTGGGCAAGTCACTTAATCTGTGTTTGCCTCAATTTCCTCATCTGTAAAATGGGAATGGTACAATCATTTTTGCTCCACCGAGAATAAGCCTTTGAGAAATATTTGGTTTCAAGTAGAGTCACAGCATCGTGGATTTTGAGCTGGCGGGAATATTTCAGGGTTTCTGCTTCCATATTTTACAGAGAAAGTTACTGAGACTCAGGGTGGTTAAGTATATTTAGTATATTGTCCCAGCGCATACAGGTTGTAAAAGGCAGAGACAAGAGTCAAACAGATCCTGTTTATACTATCATGTTAACTCTAAGTGTTCATTACATATGTGTGTATGTGTGTGCATATATGTGTGTGTATATTTCCATACTTCAATCTTTTAACCTATAGCTAAACATATTAATTCTTAAAAAAAAAAAAAAAAAAGGTGGTGGGATGGGATACGGGAAAGACACTGTAATAAAGTAACATTAAACAAGTGGAATTTTGCTGTGCTGATTATTTCTTACCTGCATGACTTTTTATTATCACTTAAACTCCCTGAGCGTCAGTTTCCTCACATGTTAAATGAGATACTTGAGCTCCACGACCACAAGGAGACTACATTTCTAGTTCTAAAGTTCTGATTCCACAGCTGAAAATCTACGAACATTATGTCCTAACGTAAGATCTTTATTTGATCATTAATGAGTCATATATTAACCTGACATGCTTGTCTGATGGCTGACCCCATCCTTGTTATGGTGAATGTTACAGGTGAGCCGACCTCATCCCGGTGACCATCCACTGCAGATCCTCTTTGTGGTTGGTGGGGTAACGATATCGGAAGCCAAAATGGTGAAAGATCTTGTTTCTTCCCTGAAGCCTGGAACACAGGTACTGAACCCTAAATAACAGGACATGCATCTCCCTGGCTCAAGGATGGGAGAGTCTGGCTGTTCCCATAAGGGTGGGTCTGAGCCTTAGGGGTAGCATCAGAGAAAACATGGTCTATATTACTTTGGAGATGGTGAAGCACTGTGTAAATGTCAGATACTATTCTTACTACTACTATTATTACTCGTACTCTTACACCTATTATTATTACTACTACTTCTACTATTACTCCTCTTCCTACTCCTATTAGTATCACTCTTAAGATTACTACTATTACTCTTCCACCAACTACTACAATTACTCCCACTCTTATTACTGTTACTATTCATACTACTCCCATTCCTTCTAGTTCTCTTCCTCCTGCTACTACTACTATCATTGCTCTTATTCCTATTAATACTCCTTCTACTACCACTACTACTATTATTTGTAATACTACCTTTACTATTACTATTACTACTATTTCTACTACTACTAGTGTAACTCCTATTCCTAGTATTATTACTATTGCTTTTACTACTTATTCTGCTACTATTATTCCTACTTAATTTGCTTTTACTACTCATACTACTACTACTTCTTCTACGCCTCCTCCTACCACTATTCCTTTTTCCCTACTATTATTATAAATACTATTACTACTACTACTACTACTACTACTACTACTACTACTACTACTACTACTACTACTACTACTACACTTACTTCTATTACTTTTAATACTCCTCCTATGAGTACTGTTAAATTTTCTAGTGCCATGACCAATTTATTGCCCTTCTAGGAGCGAACAACTTAACCATTACAACACCAGCAAGGGTTTCAATGACATGGTACAGTGGATAGAGGGCAGTGGCTTCAAGGCAGGAAGACTTAGAGTTCTAAATTTTCTTCCAACACTTACTATCTGTTTTGACCTTAAACAAGTCATCCTACATCTGCCCTCAGTTTTCCCAATAGTAAAACGGTGTTTACACAAATCACTATTTCCTAAGTTGTTTTGAGGGTCAAATGAGATAATGATTATAAAATAGTACAGTGCCTGACACATAGTACAAATGTTAGCAAGTTATTCATATTTTTCATTAATTTTTAATTATAGCATTTTTGACAGTACATATGCATTAGGTAATTTTTTTTTTTACAACATTATCCTTTGTACTCCTTTCTGTTCTGAATTATTCCCCTACTTCCCTCCATGCCCTCCAATAGAGGGCAGGCATTCCCATATATATTAAATATCTCATAGTAAATGCTTGGTACAATATATATGTGCAGAACCAAATTTTATTGTTGTTGTTGTTGCAAAGGAAGAATTGTATTCAGAAGGTAAAAAATAATCTGTGAAGAAAAACAAAAAACAAACAAATAAAAAAAAATGCTCACAGTTTACATATCCCAGTGTTCAGGTTCTGGGTGTAGCTGATTCTGTCCATCATTGCTCAATTGGAATTGGATTAGCTCTTCTCCATATTGAAGATATACACTTCCATTAGAATACATCCTCATACAGTATCATTGTTGAAGTGTATAAAGATCTCCTAGTTCTGCTCGTTTGATTCTGCATCAGTTGATGTAAGTCTCTCCAAGGCTCTCTGTTTTCCTCCTGTTGGTCTTTTCTTACAGAACAATAATATTCCATAACATTCTTATACCATAATTTACCCAACCATTCTCCAATTGATGGACATCCGTTCATTTTCCAGTTTCTAGCCACTACAAAAAGTGCTGCCACAAACATTTTGGCACATACAGGTCCTTTTCCTTTCTGTAGTATTTCCTTGGGATATAAGCCCAGTAGTAGCACTGCTGGGTCAACGGATTTGCAGATTTTGATAACGTTTGGGGCATAATTCCAGATTGTTCTCCAGAATGGTTGGATTCTTTCACAACTCCACCTACAATGCATCATTTTCCGAATTTTCTCACAACCGCTCCAACATTCACCATTATTTGTTCCTGTCATCTCAACAAATGTGACTAGTGTGTAATGCTATCTCAGACTTGTGATTTGAAACTTGTGAGTGAAAATAGTTTTGATTTCATCATCTGGAAAGTGTCTGTTCATATCCTTTGACCACTTTTCCATTTGAGAATGGCTTGATTTCTTATAAATTAGCGTCAATTCTCTTTATATTTTGAAGATGAGGCCTTTATCTGAACCTTTAACTGCAAAAATGTTTTCCCAATTTCTTACTTCCCTTCTAATCTTGTTGGCATTAGTTTTTCTTTTTTTTTTTTTTAATGCAGGAACTTTGTAATTTGATTTTATCAAAATTTTCTATTTAGTGATCAATAATGATCTCTAGTTCTTTTTTGGACACAAATTCCTTCCTCCTTCACAAGTCTGAGAGGTAGAGTATCCTATGATCCTCTAATTTATTTATGTTCTCGTTTCTGCTGTTTATTATTCCTTCTAGATCTCTTCCCTCCTGCTTCTAGTACTATCAATGCTCCTATTCCTATTAATACTCCTTTGACTACCACTACTACTATTATTTCTGCTACCACTTTTACTATTACTATTACTACTCCTACTCCTACTACTCCTACTACTAGTGTAACTCCCATTCCTATTATTACTATTGCTATTACTACTTCTTCTACTACTTTTATTCCTACTGCTATTATTATTAGTACTACTACCAATTACTATTACTTTTATCATTACTACTCTTCTACTACTTTTATCACTACTATTATTCCTCCTCCTATTATTGTTACTACTCATACTACTCCTACTTCTTCTACTCCTCCACTTCCTACTACTACCACTACTCCTTTCTCCCTACTATTACTATAATTACTACTACTACTACTACTACTACTACTACTACTACTACTACTACTACTACTACTACTACTACTATTGCTACTCTTACTTCTATTACTATTATTACTCCCACTAGGAGTACTGTTAAGTATTCCTAGTGCCTATGACCAATTTTCTTGCCCTTCTAGGAGCAGACAACTTAACCATTACAACACCAGAAAGGGTGAAAGTGAGATGGTACAGCTGATAGAGGGCAGGGACTTCAAGGCAGGAAGACTTAGAGTCTAATTTACCTTCCAAAACTTACTATATGTTTTGACGTTAAACAAGTCATTCTACATCTGCCCTCAGTTTTCTCAATAGTGAAACTTTGTTTATAATAATCCCTATTGCCTAAGTTGTTGTGAGAGTCAAATGAGATAATAATTATAAACTAGTACAAATGCCAGCAAGTTATTATTATTTTTTATTGATTTTTAATTGTAGCATTTTTTGACAGTACATAGGCATAGATAATTTTTCATTGCTACATTATCCCTTCTACTCCTTTCTGTTCTGAATTATTCCCCTATTTCCCCCTAGTCCCTCCCATAGAGGGCAGTCATTCCCATACATATTAAATATCTTATAGTATATTCTTGGTACAATATATATATGTGCAGAACCAAATTTTATTGTTGTTGTTATTGCAAAGGAAGAATTGTATTCGGAAGGTAAAAATAATCTGTGAAAGAAAAATAAAAAACAAACAAATAAAAAAAAATGCTCACAGTTTACATATCCCAGTGTTCAGGTTCTGGGTGTAGCTGATTCTGTCCATCATTGCTCAATTGGAATTGGATTAGCTCTTCTCCATATTGAAGATATACACTTCCATTAGAATACATCCTCATACAGTATCATTGTTGAAGTGTATAAAGATCTCCTAATTCTGCTCGTTTGACTCTGCATCCATTGATGTCAGTCTCTCCAAGGCTCTCTGTATTCCTCCTGTTGGTCATTTCTTAAAGAACAATAATATTCCATAACATTCTTATACCATAATTTACCCAACCATTCTGCAATTGATGGACATCCGTTCATTTTCCAGTTTCTAGCCACTACAAAAAGTGCTGCCTCAAACATTTTGGCACATACAGGTCCTTTTCCCTTCTTTAGTATTCCCCTTGGGATATAAGCCCAGTAGTAGCACTGCTGGGTCAACGGATTTGCAGATTTTGATAACGTTTGGGGCATAATTCCAGATTGCTCTCCAGAATGGTTGGATTCTTTCACAACTCCACCAACAATGCATTATTTTCCCAATTTTCTCACAGCCCCTCTAACATTCATCATTATTTTTTCCTGTCATCTTAACGAATGTGACAGGTGTGTAGTGGTATCTCACACTTGTGATTTGGAACTTGTGAGTTGAAATAGTTTTAATTTCATCATCTCAAAATTGTCTGTTCATATCCTTTCACCATTTTTCAATTTGAGAATGGCTTGATTACTTATAAATTAGAATCAATTCTCTGTATATCTTGGAGATGCGGCCTTTATCAGAACCTTTAACTGTAAAAATGTTTTCCCAATTTGTTACTTCTCTTATAATCTTGTTTGCATTTGTTTCCACCCCCCCCCCCGGGGAAATTTTTTAATTTGATGTAATCTAAATTTTCCATTTTGTGATCAATAATGATCTCTAGGTTTCCTTTGGTCACATAATCCTTCCTCCTCCACAAGTCTGAGAGGTAAACTATCCTATGTTCCTCTTATTTATTTATGATCTCATTCTTTATGCCTAAATCATGGACCCATTTTGATCTTATCTTAGTATATGGTGTTAAGTTAAGTTAAGTCCATGCCTAGTTTCTGCCTTACTAATTTCCAGTTTTTCCAGCAGTTTTTGTCAAATAATGAATTCTTATGCCAAAAGTTGGGATCTTTGGGTTTGTCAAACACTAGATTGCTATTTTTATTCACTATCTTGCCCTGTGAACCTATGCTACTCCACTGGTCTATTTCTTAAGCAATACCAAATGGTTTTGGTGACTGTTGCTTTATAATATAGTTCTAGATCAGGTACAGCTAGACAGCTAGACCACCTTCATTTTTTTTTTCATTCTTTCCCTTGAAATTCTCGAACTTTTGTTGTTCCATATGAATTCTGTTGTTATTTTTTCTAGGTCTTTAAAAAAAGTTCCTTAGGAGTCATATTGGTATAGCACTAAATAAATAGATGAGTTTAGGGCGTATTGTCATCTTCATTATATTCTCTCGGCCTATTCAAAAGCACTGAATGTCTTTCTAATTATTTAAATCTGACTTCCTTTTTGTGGCAAGTGTTTCGTAATTTTGCTCATATAATTCCTAACTTTCCTTTGTTTCATATATTCCCAAATATTTTATACTATCAACAGTTATTTGAATGGAATTTCTCTTTGTATCTCTTGCTGTTGGATTGTGTTGGTAATGTATAAAAATGCTGAGGATTTATGTGGATCTATTTTATATCCTGCAATTTTGCTAAAGTTCTGAATTATTTCTAATAGCTTTTTAGCAGAGTGTTTGGGGTTCTCTAAGTATACCATTATGTCATCTGCAAAGAGTGATAGTTTGATTTCCTCATTTCCTACTCTAATTCCTTGAATCTCTTTCTCAGCACTTTTTGCCAAGGCTAGCATTTCTAGTACTATATTGAATAATAATGGTGATAGTGGGAAACCTTGTTTCACTCCTTATCTTACAGGGAAAGGTTCCATAAGATACTTACTGACGCTTTTAAATATATGTTCCTTATTATTTTAAGGAATAGTCCATTTATTCCTATACTCTCAAGTGTTTTTTGTAGGAATGGATGTTGAATTTTATCAAATGCTTTTTCTGCATCTATTGAGATGATCATATGGTTTTTATTAATTGGATTATTAATGTGGACAATTATACTAATAGTTTTCCTAATATTAAACCAACCCAGCATTCCTGGGATAAATCCTGCTTGATCATAATGTATTATCCTGGGGATGATTATCTGAAGTCTTTTTGCTAATATCTTCTTTAAGATTTTAGCATCAATATTCAAGAAGGAAATTGGTCTTTAGTTTTCTTTCTCAGTTTACAATCTACTTGGTTTTAGGTATCAGTCCATGTCTGGGGCATAAAAGGAATTTGGTAGGCCTCCTTCAATTCCTTTTTTTTTTCAAATTTTTTATATAGTATTAGAGGTAGTTGTTCTTTAAATGTTTGGTAGAATTCACATGTCAATCCATCTCTTCCTGAGGATTTTTTCTTAGGGTGTTGGTTAATAAGTTGTTCTATTTCTTTTTCTGCAATGGGACTATTTAGACTTCTTACTTCTTCCTCTGTTAATCTGCGCAAGTTATATTTCCTCCACAAGTCTGAGAGGTAAACTATCCTATGTTCCTCTAATTCATTTATGATCTCATTCTTTATTCCTAAATCATGGACCCATTTTGATCTTTTCTCAGTATTTGGTGTTAATGTGGGTCCATGCCTAGTTTCTGCCCTACTAATTTCCAGTTTTCCCAGCAGTTTCTGTCAAATAATGAATTCTTATTCCAAAATTTGGGATCTTTGGGTTTGTCAAAAACTAGATAGCTATTTTTATTCAATATCTCTGCCTGTGAAGCTAACCTATTCCACTGATCAACTTGTCTATTTCTTAGCCAACACCCAATGGTTTTGGTGACTGCTGCTTTATAATATAGTTTAGATCAGGTACAGCTAGGCTACCTTCATTTGATTTTTTTTTTTCATTACTTCCCTTGCAATTCTCGATTTTTTGTTCTTTCCTATGAATGTTGTTGTTATTTTTTCTAGGTCATTAAAATAGTTTCTGATTGGTGTAGCACTAAATAAATAGATTAATTTAGAGAGTATTGTCATCTTGATAATATTCGCTGTGCTTATCCAAGAGCACTGAATGTCTTTCCAATTATTTAAATCTGACTTTAGTTTTGTGGCAAGTGTTTTGTAATTTTTCTCATATAATTCCTGACTATTCTTTGGTAAATGGATTCCCAAATACTTTATACTCTCAACATTTGTTTGGAATGGAATTTCTCTTTGTATCTCTTGCTGATGGATTATGTTGGTAATGTATAAAAATGCTGAGGATTTAGGCGGATTTTTTTTGTATCTTGAAACTTTGCTCAAGCTCTGAATTTATTCTAATAGCTTTTTAGCAGAGTTTTTGGGGTTCTCTAAGTATACCATCATGTCATCTGCAAAGAGTGATAGTTTGATTTCCTCATTACCTACTCTAATTCCTTGAAAATCTCTGGGCTCTTATTGCCCAGGCTAGCATTTCTAATACAATATTGAATAGTAATGGTGATAGTGAGCAACTGTTGTTTCACTCCTTATCTTACTGGGAAAGGTTCCAGTGTATCACCATTACATATGATGTTTGCTGACAGTTTTAAATATATAATCATTATTTTAAGGAATAGTCCATTTATTCCTATACCCTCAAGCGTTTTTAGTAGGAATGGATGTTGGATTTTATGAAATGCTTTTTCTTCATCTATTGAGATGATCATATGGTTTCTGTTAATTTGATTATTGATATAGTGGATTCTACAAATAGTTTTCCTAATATTGAACCAGCCCTTCAGTCCTGGTATAAATCCCACTTGGCCATAGTTTATTATCCTGGGGATGGTTTTCTGTAGTCTTTTTCATAATATTTGATTTAAGATTTTATCATCATTAGGAAGATTGGTCTATAATTTTGTTTCTCTGTTTTCAGCCTACCTGGTTTAGGTATCAGTACCATGTCTGTGTCATAAAAGGAATTTGGTAGGACTCCTTCAATCCCTATTTTTTCAAATAGTTTATAAAGCATTGGAGTTAGTTGTTCTTTAAATTTTTGGTAGAATTCACATGTAAATCCATCTGGTCCTGGGGATTATTTTTTCTCAGCAGTTGCTTAATAGCTTCTTCTATTGCTTTTTCTGAAATGGGACTATTTAGACTATTTACTTCTTCCTCTGTTAATCTGGGCAAGCTTATTTTTGAGGGTATTCTTCCATTTCATTTAAGTTATCGAATTTATTGCTGTAAAGTTGGGCCAATTAGCTCCTAAATATTGTTCTAATTTCCTCTTCATTAGTGGTGAGTTCTCCCTTTCCATTTTTAAGACTAACAATTTTTGTTTCAAATACAGACAACTACAGGCACACAGTAGTAGACAGAGTCTAAAGTCGAGTCCTGTCTTCTTTTTAACATCCTTTCTTTCTTAACTTTTTTGGATCATGGACTTTTTTGACAGTCTGGTGACTGCCTCTTCTAGGAATAGTCGTTTTTAAATGGTTAAAATAAAGGAACAGGATAACAAGGGAATCAGTATTACTGAAATACAGTTTTAAAATATGTTTTTTCTCAATAGTATTTTATTTTTTTCCAAATACAGGTAAAGATAGTTTTCGACATTCATTATTACAATTCGTTTTGAAAATCAAGCTGATATATCCCAGGTTGAGAACCTCTGAACTAGGAACTTGGAATTTTCCCCCTCTCTCTGATCCTGGAAATGTCTCCATTCTTTATGAGGTCACTCTGTTGGTCCCCTCTTTCCAACCTGAGGTTGCTCTGAGTTCTTTGGGAAACTGAAGGAGGGATAGACCTGGCTGAGTCTCCCCAGGCCTACTCCTTAGTTACTTGAGCTGTGGTTCTGTGAGGAACCCATACAGAACTATCAGCCTCCACCTTGGAGCTGGTGAAGAACCAGTTCTAATTCTGTGGGCAATGCCAGAGGCACTTGTTGCTTCTCTGTTGCCAATTACTTCTTTAAAAGCCTGGCTGTATTTATTAATACAGACAGAATAATTTCTCATAGATCCACAGAATGCACTCCCTGGGATGTAAGGCACACACAGACACACAAAGGGAGGCCTTGCATCCCACAGCACCAAGCTCTAATCCCTGTTAGTCTGCAAACTCAAAAATTCCATTACTCAGGACAATCATGAAGCAAGAATGAATGGTAAATAATTGTAGGGAGTCACCCTGGCATCCTTTTAGGAAGGTCTCTGCAAACAGCTTAGACTCCCTTCCGCCTCCTGGAAGGCTCTAAATCTTACCCATGCTCACTGAGCAGAGAAGGAGCTCCCCGGCTGCCGTGATACTGGCATGGGAAGGCGCTGAGTGCTTTTCCTTCATTGTGCATTGGTTACCAGGAGATGCAGCCGCTCCAGTGTCCATGGCACAGCCTTGGGCTTCACGGGGCAGAGACAGGTTACTGAGGGGAGGGGTAAGTTGGAGGTCTGAGCCAGTGAGGCAGTGGTAATGTTCTTGGTTTTTAGTCACCAAGCATTCATCAAATGCCCAGTGCAGCAGACAGATCCCAGGCCTGAAGCCAGATGTGGCCTCAAGGCTCACTGGCCTTGTCACCCAGGGAGAGGTTGCCCAGCTGCCTCATTTTTAAAAGGGAGAAAAAAGAATACCCCCACTTCCAAGTTTGAGAGGAGGATCCAACTGGGATAAATGCAAAGTTTAGCATGGGAGGTAGCAAATGGGGAGCGCTGTGCTAGGTGAGATGGTGAGGGTGCTGGGGACTGGAATGGGGATGATGAAGATGATTACCAGGCATTGTACAAAGCACTTTCTTAAGGCTAGAATGTCCCTATCACCTTTTATCTTTGTGGAAAGCCTGGTAGGAGAAATATTTGCCAGGGTTTCTCCACAACCTGGATTAGGGCCATACCTCCCTCTAACCTCAGCAGCTCCAGACCCACTCCCCTTCAATTCACTCTTCCTAAAAGGGAGACATCCTGGCCTGTTCTTAGCCCTCGATTTAAATTGGTTGGATTTATTCAGGGGACTCGGCTGCCTGACGATTGGAACACATCGTTTGATTTCATTGAAAAGGGTCTTTACCCTACAATTTCTCCAAGCAAATGCTTCTGTTTAATGTGAGCTTCAATCTCTTCCCCCAGTTGTTGCAAGATTTGATTTATTGCTGTATTAAGCAGATCTTGTTCTCAGGGCATGTTGCTTGTGACCTCTTCCAGACTTACTATCCTATGGATCTAACATGATAACCTTGGCATAAGATTGGACGTGTCTTGTACAGACAACCCTCTCCTAATTAACAAAGGGATCCAAGATCTGCATCGTTCCAAGGGGTATTTTCCAAATTTTCCAAGATGAAAGGTACCTGATAAAGAGGTCCGGGGACTTCACTGTGGCCCTAGGCTCCATCCCAAGAGCAATATGTGGGCTTAGCTCCCTTTACCGCTGGCTGCTTCTACTCATGTCCCCAGTTTCTGGTCTCTGTGTCTTTTGTGACCGTATCATTCATTTGGTAGCCTACCTCATCCATCAGCCTTAGACTACTCAATCAGCAAAGCACAAATAAACAAGGAGCAAACATATATTACAGACTTGCTATGTGTCATATGTTACACTAGACCCTGGAGACATAAAATTAAAAACAAAATGGTCTTGCCCTCAAAGTTTATATATTATTGCGGAAAATGATGTCAACAACAAAAAAAAGAAGTAGGAAGAAAAGCTCTGCATAAGCAAGATAATTGCATAAATATTTTTATATACATTGGATTTATCATATATTTTCACATATTTAACATGTAATTACCGGTCATCTAGGGAAGGAGGTGGAAGGAAGGAGGGGGAATGTTGGAACAGCAGGTTTCACAAGGCTCAGTGTTGAAAACTTTCCCCTTCATATGTTTTCTAAAATAAAAAGGTTTCCTAAAAAATATTTTTAAAAGAAAACCTCCGCATAAAGCCTGGCACAATCCTCATCTGATGAGCAGTTTCCTTGCTTACCTTGGCCATGGAGACCTCATTGTGTGATGCTCATTGTGACGCGCCGGAGAACACCCAAACTTTTCTGACTTAAAGGTGATGATCTCGCCACAACAACCCAGTTGGATCCTGACAGCAAAGGGAGTAGTATGTGAATATGAGAATGGATGCGTGGACAAATAGACCAATAGACTAGATACATAGAAAACTGGTGATGGATGGATGGGATAGATAGGATACACAAATAGATTGAATAGATACACTTGATGCATAGTTAAAAAGATAATGATGGATAGATAAGTGAAAAGATAGATTTGTAGTAGAAATGTTTATAGGTAGAAAAGAGATTTATAGGAAGAAAAGCAATTTATAGGTAGAAAAGAGGTTTATAATAAAGTGATTTATAATAGAAAAGAGATTTTTAGTTTAAAAAAGGGATTTATGAGCAGAAAAGAGATTTATAGGTAGAAAAGAGATTTATAGGCAGAAGAGAATGAACAGCTGGATTAAAATATACATACACCCCCCCCCAAAATATTGCAGTTTATGGACGGTTTTTCCAGTATATTAAAAGGACACATATCT
Organism: Sminthopsis crassicaudata; assembly: GCF_048593235.1. Lineage (NCBI taxonomy): Eukaryota > Metazoa > Chordata > Mammalia > Dasyuromorphia > Dasyuridae > Sminthopsis > Sminthopsis crassicaudata. The sequence goes on along the minus strand of NC_133619.1, from coordinate 179,614,885 downwards.
TTCACTTATGCTGTAACATTTTACCTTTTCAGGCAACCTATAAGCCAATACTGAAGCAAAGGAGATACTGAACCAGATGTGACCAGATGCTGGCGATATTGAACACATGTTTTCGGGCCTTGAAGATCCACTTCAAACGGGATTTAGATTGTTGTTGGGGATTTTTGATCTATACTTTGGAGTTTATTGTACTGGTGGGGGGAAGGGGACAGATGATGTTGCTGATTGTTGTTGGGGAGTTTTGATCTATACTTTGGAGTTTATTGTACTGGTGGGGGGAAGGGGACAGATGTTGCGGAGTTTGATGGGGTTTTTAAAAAAAAAAAAAAGTTTTTTTCTGTTTCCAAAAGTGTCAAGTTGTCATTCTTTCAGCTTCCACATGATTAGTGATATTTCCCAGTTTCTTCTGTGCTATCTGGTGATTAGATTTGCCAGCTCGTTAATCTAAAGAAATACTTGTTGGCAAACTTAATGGGTAAATTAAATTTTTCTCTTATTTGCAGCTAGCCCATACTGCTGATGGGTAAAGCTGGCTATATCCTATCTGGGTTTGGGAATAAGAGAGGGAGGCAGATTTCTTCTTCTTTGAGATTGTGAAACAACTGTAACCAGGACCTTTGCCATCAGAGGCTTGGGACGGTCTGAAAGTCTGGGAGCAACGAGCTATTGGGGGTTAACAAGCAGCAGGTCTGTTGTGTTCTAGCCAGAGAAGTCCCAGAGAAGCTAGGAAGTGGCCCTGCTGAAGTCTTTTGGATCTTCCTGGAGGAGCAGAGCAGCCATTCCATACCTGGAGGGCAATTCAGAATGACAAGGGACTGGCTTAGAGATTTGCATCCAGGTGCTTCCCCTCAGCTCCAGGCGAAGGCTGAGCCAGAAAATAATTGGTGTCCCCACAGGCTTGTGCTAGAGCCCCCCATTCCCCCTTTGAAGTTTCTTCTGCCTGACTTGTGCTCATTATAATCTATATGACTGAAATGTAAAATTTCTGTTTCTGAAAATCTAACCTTTCTTCAGAAGTTGGGAACCTAAATCCCCTGAATGAAGAAGGGGGATAGTAAGAGTGCTAGAAAAGCAAATGGGTGCTCTGGAGCCAGCAAGATTGGAGATGGGAAAACCCCTTCTGATTTGATTCCATAGATAGTGGCAAACCTCAGGTTAGCCACAAAAGATGTTTGCACTGAATGATAAAGCTGGAACAATACCTCTTGTGAATTGATGTACAGGCCCTGGCAATAAAATGAAACCAAACTAACTCCCAAGCAGAATGCAGCCTTCATTGGATGAAGGGCCCCAAAAGGCTTTGACAAGCCAGTCAAGTCAGCTTCCAGAGCAAGTGCTTAGTTTGGCCTTGGGAATCCTCTCAGGGTGTGGAATAGAAGGAGGTCTGGATTGCTCTCTGACAGCACCTTCTCATCCTCCATCTTGGGCTTTCCACTTCTGGGCTTGGGCTTGGACGGTCTCATCTACAGAAAACCACCTCCTTGAGGGTCTCATCTACAGAAAACCACCTCCTTGAGGGCAAGAACTGTTGGAGCTTTTCCGTGGTAGCTCTGCCATTTTTCCACTTCGAATCACTTCCAATTTACCAATATTTCTTAAGGAAATAAGCATTAAACTCCTTTGTACCAAGCACTGTGCTAAGCACTTTACATATATTCTCTCCTCAACAACATTAGGAGGTAGGTGCTATTATCCACACTCTCAGTTAAAGAAACTGAGGCAACAGGTCAGCAAAATAGAGGCTAGATTGAAACAGATCTTGTCTTGTACAGACAACTCTGGCCTGATTAAGAAGGGGATTCTAGATCTGCAGCGTTCAATGGGGTGTTTTCCAAATTCTATATGATGAAAGTTACCTGATAAAGCTGTCTGGGGTCTTAACTGTGGCCCTAGCTCCTCTTGCTTTTCAGCCAAAACGTAGGTTCCATCCCAAGAGCAATATGAGGGCTTAGCTCCCTTTCCCGCTGGCTGCTTCTACTCATGTCCCCAGTTTCTGGTCCCTGTGTCTTTTGTGACCATATCATTCATTTGGTAGCCTACCTCACCCATCTTCCTTAGACTACTCAATCAGCAAAGCACAACTAAACAAGGAGCAAACATATATTACATACTTACTAGGGGTCATGTATTACACTAGACCTTGGAGACATAAAGATGAAAACAAAATGGTCTTGGTTCATGGGTGGAGCCAAGATGGTGGAGAAGATACACCGCGACTGTGTAAGCTCCTTTCTTCCCTCACAACCAACTAGATTTACTCAGCCTCAGAAATAGCGCTGGACTGATAGAATCCACAAGGACTGGAAGCACGACTTACCAGCTAAAGAGAACCTGAAGTTTGAACAGGAAAGGTCAGCTCCCAGGGGAGGAAGAAGAGAGGCCAGCGCAGACGGTGGGGTGGTTGCACACTGCGCTGATCGCGCTGGGGAGGGCTCTGGGATCAGAGAATCCACTGAGATAGAAGAATCTGGCACAGGCTGTTAGCTCTTCTCTGCTTATAATACAGCAGTTCAGAAGAGAAATCTCAGCAACTTGAAAATTTAAAACCAGATTGGATCTTCCTGGATCCCGTGGGTTACTCAGCAGATCTTGGCACTGGTGGGTGTGGCCGACATAGGCAATCCAGGCTTTCACCTGGGGGGTAGTTAAGAGATTGAAAAGTGGGCGGGGCTGTAACTCATAGTGCCTGGCTTGGCTAGAGGCTGTGGAATGGAAGTCCCAGAGAAGCAGAACCTTTGAACTAGGGACCGCGGTTTCTGGCAGACACTTCCAGTGTGAGCGCAGGGGCTTTTCAGGTCACCTGCTGCAGACATCCACGCCTCACCCCGACACATAGGCTAGGCTTTGAGTCGCCTTTACTGTTCAGTCTCAAACCTCAGGGAAGCCACTAAAACACAGTGCCCTCAAAGCACAGCACTACTGATCACCTCTGAGGCACTTCCAGGGAGGGGGTGGGGAACTCTCCCCCTGAGCTCTCTCTTAGCTCAGGCGCAGGGGCCGCTGCATCCATCCAGTCTGGGAGGAAGTGGTAAAGAAAGAAATAAATAATTTCCTACTCCAGGGACAGACCCGAAAAGATTTTTTAAATATGAGCAAAAAGCCCCCCCAAAATCTAGATTCCTTCTACACAGAGAAAGAGCGGGTATCCAACCCCAAGGAAGTTAACAGCAGAGAGTCAGCAGATAACAACCTAAAGAGAAACGATCCCTGCCCCCCATCACATAACTCTCTCCTTAAAGAGACTATTAAAAAGTTAAGAGAGTTTGAAGAAAAACGGGGAAAGGAAAGAGAACCTATGATAGAGAATAACAACGTTGTGAAATTGGAGTTGGAAAAAATAAAGAATTCACAGGAGATGCAGGGAAACAAAATTAGTGAATTAGAAAAGGTAAAAAAAATCACAGGAAAGTAGGATTTCTGAACTGGAGAAGATAAAAAAGTCTCAAGAAAATAGGATTTCTGAATTGGAGAACATAAAAGAGTCCCAAGAAAATAGGATTTCTGAATTGGAAGAAGGAAATAATTCTCAAAAAAAAAAATTAGAGAAATGGAAAAAAAAATTCAATAGAGCAAAAATAACTCATTTAAAAACGAAATTGGGCATTTACAAAAAGAAGTAAAAACTGTGAATGAAGAAAATAACTCCTTAAAATTCAGGATGGAACAAATAGAAATGAATGATTCACTGAGAACCCAAGTTCAAACAAAACAAGTCAAACAAAACAAAAAAAATGAAAAGCTGGAGAATAACGTCAAATACTTACTGGGAAATTCTATAGACCTGGAAAATAGATCTAGGAGAGATAATCTGCGGATCATTGGACTTCCCAAAAACTATGACCAAAATAAGATCCTAGGTTCTATTTTATAGGAAATTATCAAAGAGAACTGTCCAGAGATAATAGAAACAGAGGGGAAAGTAGATATTGTAAGAATTCATCGAACTCCTTCTGAAATAGACCCTAAAAAAGAACACCACGGAATATTGTGCCTAAGCTGCAGAATTAGCACACAAAGGGGAAAATCCTGCAAGCAGCTAGAAAAAAACAATTTAAATACCAAGGTGCCACAAAAAGGATCATGCAAGATCTGGCTGACTCCACATTAAAAGATAGAAGGGCCTGGAACCTGATATTCCGAAAGGCAAAAGATCAAGGATTGCAACCATGAATAAACTACCCAGCTAAGTTTAGCATCTTTTTCCATGGAAGAAGATGGTCATTCAATGCAATAGAGGAATTCCATATGTTTCTAAGAAAAAAACCAGACTTAAACAAAAAATTTGATCTATATCCACAAGACTGAAGAGAAACAGAAAAAGGTACACAGAAACCTTGAGAACTATATCTCTGTTGTGGGTATATAGAAAGTACACATGGATAATTTGATTTTACTGATATAAAAGGAAAAAAAAGCAGGGGGTGTAGTAAAAGGAAGGGGGTAGTATCAGAAAAAGGGTTGGGTGTGATAAAAAGAGGGAAACTACATCCCAGGAAGAGGCATAGAAAATACACCATATCTGAGGGAATTTAGAGAGGGGGAGAATCATTGTGTAAATCTTACTCTCATCAGAAGAGACTCAAAGAGTAAATAATTGTCATATTTGTTTTTCAGAGAATTCTCTCTCACCTCATTAAAAGGGGGGAGAGGAAAAAGGAAAAGGAAAAGGAGAATAAGGGAAGGGATGTGGAGGGAGGGGGGAGGGATACAAAAAAAAAAGGGAGGGCTGCGTGTCACAAGGGGGGTCTTTAAATTAAATATCGGGGAAGGGGTTCAAGGGGGTCAAGGGAAAAGGCATAATCTGGGGATAATATGATGGCAGGTAATACAGAATTAGTAATTTTAACTGTAAATGTGAATGGGATGAATGCTCCCATCAAATGGAGACGGATAGCAGACTGGATCAAAAATCAGAACCCTACATTATGTTGTTTACAGGAAACACACTTAAATCAGGGAGATATATATATAGAGAGAGTAAAGGTAAAAGGTTGGAGCAGAATCTATTACGCTTCAGGTAAAGCCAAAAAAGCAGGGGTAGATATCCTTATCTCAGATCAAGCAAAAGCCGAAGATGATCTAATTAAAAGAGATAAGGAAGGAAACTATATCCTGCTGAAAGGTAGCATAAATAATGAAGCCATATCGATACTAAACATATATGCACCAAGTGGTATAGCATCTAACTTTCTAAAGGAAAAGTTAAGAGAGTTGCAAGAAGAAATAGACAGTAAAACTATAATAGTGGGAGATCTCCACCTTGCACTCTCAGATTTAGACAAATCAAACCACAAAACAAACAAGAAAGAAATTAAAAAAGTAAAGAGAACATTAGAAAAACTAGGTATGATAGACCTTTGGAGAAAACTGAATGGCAATAGAAAGGAATATACTTTCTTCTCAGCAGTTCATGGATCCTATACAAAAATTGACCATGTAATAGGACATAAAGATCTCAAAATTCAATGTAGGAAGGCAGAAATAATAAATGCCTTCTTCTCAGACCACAATGCAATAAAAGCTACATTCAGTAAAAAGTTAGGGATAAATAGACCAAAAAGTAATTGGAAACTGAATAATCTCATCTTAAAGAATGACTGGGTGAAAGAGCAAATTATAGAAACAATAATTTCACCCAAGATAATGACAATGATGAGACATCATACCAAAATCTGTGGGATGCAGCTAAAGCAGTAATAAGGGGAAATTTTATATCTTTAGAGGCTTCTATGAAGAAAATAGAGAAAGAGAAGATTAACGAATTGGGCTTGCAACTTAAAAGGCCAGAAAAAGACCAAATAAAAAACCCCCAACCAAAAATTAAACTTGAAATACAAAAATTAAAAGGAGAAATCAATAATATTGAAAGTAAAAAACTATTGAATTAATAAATAAAACCAAGAGTTGGTTTTATGAAAAAGCCAATAAAATAGATAAACCTTTGGTAAATCTGATCAGAAAAAAGAAAGAGGAAAATCAAATTGTTAGTCTTACAAATGAAAAGGGGGACCTTTCCACCAATGAAGAGGAAATTAGAGAAATAATGAGTTACTTTACCCAACTTTATGCCAATAAATTTGATAACTTAAGTGAAATGGATGACTTCCTCCAAAAATATAGGCTTCTTAGATTAACAGAGGAGGAAATAAATTGCTTAAATAGTCCCATTTCAGAAAAAGAAATAGAACAAGCTATTAATCAACTCCCCAGGAAAAAATCCCCAGGGCCAGATGGATTTACATGTGAATTCTACCAAACATTTAAAGAACAATTAGCCCCAATGCTATATAAACTATTTGAAAAAATAGGGAATGAAGGAGTCCTGCCAAATTCCTTTTATGACACAGACATGGTACTGATACCTAAACCAGGTCGATCGAAAACTGAGAAAGAAAATTATAGACCAATTTCCTTAATGAATATTGATGCTAAAATCTTAAATAAGATATTAGCAAAAAGACTTCAGAAAATCATCCCCAGGATAATACACTATGATCAAGTAGGATTCATACCAGGAATGCAGGGCTGGTTTAATATTAGGAAAACTATTAGTATAATTGACCATATTAATAATCAAATTAATAAAAACCATATGATCATCTCAATAGATGCAGAAAAAGCATTTGACAAAATCCAACATCCATTCCTACTAAAAACTCTTGAGAGTATAGGAATAAATGGATTCTTCCTTAGAATAATCAGGAGCATATATTTAAGACCTTCAGTAAGCATAATATGCAATAGAAATAAACTGCAACCTTTCCCAGTAAGATCAGGAGTGAAACAAGGTTGCCCACTATCACCATTACTATTCAATATAGTACTAGAAACGCTAGCCTCGGCAATAAGAGCCGAGAGATTCAAGGAATTAGAGTAGGAAATGAGGAAATCAAACTATCACTCTTTGCAGATGACATGATGGTATACTTAGAGAACCCCAAAGACTCTGCTAAAAAGCTATTAGAGAGAATTCAGAATTTTAGCAAAGTGGCAGGATACAAAATAAATCCACATAAATCCTCAGCATTCTTATATATCACCAACAAAATGCAACAGGAAGAGATACAAAGAGAAATTCCATTCCAAACAAATGTTGAGAGTAGAAAGTATTTGGGAATCCATTTACCAAAGAATAGTCAGGAATTATATGAGAAAAATTACAAAACACTTGCCACAAAAATAGTCAGATTTAAATAATTGGAAAGACATTCAGTGCTCTTGGGTAGGCCGAGCGAATATAATAAAGATGACAATACTCCCCAAACTAATCTATTTATTTAGTGCTATACCAATCAGACTCCCAAGAAACTATTTTAATGATCTAGAAAAAATAACAACAAAATCCTTTTGGAAGAATATGCAAGGGAACTAATGAAAAAAAAGTCAGAGGAAGGTGGTCCAAGTGTACCCGATCTAAAGCTATATTATATAGCAGCAGTCACCAAAACCATTTGGTACTGGCTAAGAAATAGAACGGTAGATCAGTGGAACAGATTAGATACAAAGGACAAAAAAGGGTACATCTATAGCAATCTAATCTTTGACAAACCCAAAGATACCACCATTAGGGACAAAAATTCATTATTCGGAAAAAAACTGTTGGGAAAACTGGAAATTAGTATGGCAGAAATTAGATATGGATCCACACTTAACACCATGATCAAAATGGGTCCATGATTTAGGCATAAAGAATGAGATCATAAATAGATTAGAGGAACAGAGAATAGTCTACCTCTCAGACCTGTGGAGGAGGAAGGAATTTATGACCAGAGGAGAACTAGAGATCATTATTGATCACAAAATAGAAGATTTTGATTACATCAAACTAAAAAGTTTCTCTACAAACAATAGTAATGCAAACAAGATTAGAATGGAAGTAACAAATTGGCAAAATATTTTTAAAAGTAAAGGTCCTGACAAAAGTCTCATTTCCAAAATATATAGAGAACTGACCCTGATTTATAGGAAACCAAACCATTCTCCAATTGATAAATGGTCAAGGGATATGAACAGACAATTCTCAGATGATGAAATTGAAACTATTTCCACTCATATGAAAGAGTGTTCCAAATCACTACTGATCAGAGAAATGCAAATTAAGACAACTCTGAGATACCACTACACACCTGTCAGATTGGCTAAGATGACAGGAGCAAATAATGATGAATGTTGGAGGGGCTGTGGGAAAACTGGGACACTGATACATTGTTGGGGGAGTTGTGGAAGAATCCAGCCATTCTGGAGAGCAATTTGGAACTATGCCCAAAAAGTTATCAAACTGTGCATACCCTTTGACCCAGCATTGCTGTTATTGGGATTATATCCCAAAGAAATACTAAAGAGCGGAAAGGGACCTGCATGTGCCAAAATGTTTGTGGCAGCTCTTTTTGTTGTAGCTAGAAACTGGAAGTTGAATGGATGTCCATCAATTGGAAAATGGTTGGGTAAATTGTGGTATATGAAGGTTATGGAATATTAGTGCTCTGTAAGAAATGACCAGCAGGAGGAATACAGAGAGGCCTGGAGAGACTTAAATCAACTGTTGCTGAATGAAATGAATAGAACCAGAAGATCACTGTACATTTCAACAACAATACTGTATGAGGATGTATTCTGATGGAAGTGGAAATGTTCAACATGTTCAACAAGAAGATCCAACTCACTTCCAGTTGATCAATGATGGACAGAAATAACTACACCCAGAGAAGGAACACTGGGAAGTGAATGTAAAGTGTTAGCACTACTGTCTATCTACCCAGGTTACTTATACCTTCGGAATCTAATACTTAATGTGCAACAAGAAAATGGTATTTACACACATATATTGTATCTAGGGTATATTGTAACACATGTAAAATGTATGGGATTGCCTGTCATCGGGGGGGGGAGAGAATGGAGGGGGGGGATAATTTGGAAAAATGAATTAAAAAAAATGGTCTTGCCCTCAAAGTTTACATATTATTGCGGAAAATGATGTCAACAAAAAAAAGTAGGAAGAAAATCTCTGCATAAGCAAGATAATTGTATAAATATTTTTATATACATTGGATTTATCATATATTTTCACATATTTAACATGTAATTACAGGTCACCCAGGCTAGGAGGTGGAAGGAAGGAGGGGGAATGTTGGAACAGGAGGTTTAGCAAGGCTCAGTGTTGAAAACTTGCCATTTCATATGTTTTTTAAATAAAAAGGTTTCCTAAAAAATATTTTTAAAAGAAAACCTCTGCATACAGCCTGAGCAAAATCCTCATCTGATGAGCAGTTGCCTTGCTTACCTTAGCCATGGAGACCTCATTGGGTGATGCCCATTGTGACATGCTCTAGTTCATTGTGACATGCCTGAGAACACCCAAGGTTTTCTGACTTAAAGGTGATGATCTCGCCACAACAACCCAGTTGGATCCTGAAAGCAAAGGGAGTAGGATGTGTGTATAGAAGAATGGATGAGTGGACAAATAGACTATTAGACTAGATACATAGATAACTGGTGATGGATGGATGGGATAGATAGTATAGACAAATAGATTGAATAGATACACTTGATGCATAGTTAAAAAGATAATGATGAATAGATAAGTGAAAAGATAGATTTATAGTAGAAAAGTTTATAGGTAGAATAGAGATTTATAGGAAGAAAAGTGATATATAGGTAGAAAAGAGATTTATAAGTAGAAAAGCGATTCATAGGCAGAAAAGAGATTTATAGGAAGAAAAGCGATTCATAGGTAGAAAAGAGATTTATAGGAAGAAAAGCAATTTATAAGTAGAAAAGATTTATAGTAATTAAAGCGATTTATAAGTAGAAAACAGATTATTAGATAAAAAAAGTGATTTTTAAGTAGACAAGAGATTTATAGGTAGAAAAGGGGTTTATAGGCAGAAGAGAATGAATAGCTGCATTAAATATACATAGATAATGATTGAGTCAATGGAGGGTTAGGTAAATCAGTAAATAAATTACTGGAAAAAGAGATCCTTTCTGGTCCTCATCAGCATCATACCAAGTGCTCCTGTCAAAGATTGAGACTGCCTTCAGGTCAGTATTAAACTATTATATTTTATTCTTCAATATTATAGAAGCTAAAATGGTTGCTTTCTATCTGGCTTGGGAAATATTTGACTTCTCTTTCCTTCCCTCTTCCCCCACCCGCAAAAAATTCCAGTTTGTGGATGGTTATTCCAGTAGATCAAATGGACACATATCTTTCACTTATGCTGTAACATTTTACCTTTTCAGGCATCCTATAAGCCACTGCTAAAGCAGAGGAGATACTGAACCACTTGTGACCAGATGCTGGTGATATTGAAGGCATGTCTTCGGACCTCAGTGATCTACATAAACTGGGATTTAGCATGTTCATGAAGGTAAAGCAGCTATATAGAGATAATCTATCTTCAGTTTCCCTCCTGCAGTCAGTGTTAATAAGGGGTTGAAGGTAGGGCCAGGTTGCTGACTAACCCTATATGTACTAGAAGTACAAATAATCTGGGAAATAGAGAGCCTACCTTTACAAACAAACAATCAAAAGCAGATTCTTTGAGTTCAGAAACTATTTTCTTTTTCATCATCCTATGCCTGGTTCCCAGAAACAAGATGACTTGCTCATATTAGAGGTTTCATAAATGCTTGTTGAATTCAGTTACATATAGATGAAGACCTTTTCTAAAATTATTGGCAGCTGGCTGGTACAGTGGATAACACTGTTGGACCACACTTGAATCAGCACCTGATTTCAAACACCAACTGTAGGACTCTGGGCAAGTCACTTAATCTGTGTTTGCCTCAATTTCCTCATCTGTAAAATGGGAATGGTACAATCATTTTTGCTCCACCGAGAATAAGCCTTTGAGAAATATTTGGTTTCAAGTAGAGTCACAGCATCGTGGATTTTGAGCTGGCGGGAATATTTCAGGGTTTCTGCTTCCATATTTTACAGAGAAAGTTACTGAGACTCAGGGTGGTTAAGTATATTTAGTATATTGTCCCAGCGCATACAGGTTGTAAAAGGCAGAGACAAGAGTCAAACAGATCCTGTTTATACTATCATGTTAACTCTAAGTGTTCATTACATATGTGTGTATGTGTGTGCATATATGTGTGTGTATATTTCCATACTTCAATCTTTTAACCTATAGCTAAACATATTAATTCTTAAAAAAAAAAAAAAAAAAAAAGGTGGTGGGATGGGATACGGGAAAGACACTGTAATAAAGTAACATTAAACAAGTGGAATTTTGCTGTGCTGATTATTTCTTACCTGCATGACTTTTTATTATCACTTAAACTCCCTGAGCGTCAGTTTCCTCACATGTTAAATGAGATACTTGAGCTCCACGACCACAAGGAGACTACATTTCTAGTTCTAAAGTTCTGATTCCACAGCTGAAAATCTACGAACATTATGTCCTAACGTAAGATCTTTATTTGATCATTAATGAGTCATATATTAACCTGACATGCTTGTCTGATGGCTGACCCCATCCTTGTTATGGTGAATGGTACAGGTGAGCCGACCTCATCCCGGTGACCATCCACTGCAGATCCTCTTTGTGGTTGGTGGGGTAACGATATCGGAAGCCTAAATGGTGAAAGATCTTGTTTCTTCCCTGAAGCCTGGAACACAGGTACTGAACCCTAAATAACAGGACATGCATCTCCCTGGCTCAAGGATGGGAGAGTCTGGCTGTTCCCATAAGGGTGGGTCTGAACCTTAGGGGTAGCATCAGAGAAAACATGGTCTATATTACTTTGGAGATGGTGAAGCACTGTGTAAATGTCAGATACTATTCTTACTACTACTATTATTACTCGTACTCTTACACCTATTATTATTACTACTACTTCTACTATTACTCCTCTTCCTACCCCTATTAGTATCACTCTTAAGATTACTACTATTACTCTTCCAACAACTACTACAATTACTCCCACTCTTATTACTGTTACTATTCATACTACTCCCATTCCTTCTAGTTCTCTTCCTCCTGCTACTACTACTATCATTGCTCTTATTCCTATTAATACTCCTTCTACTACCACTACTACTATTATTTGTAATACTACCTTTACTATTACTATTACTATTACTTTACTATTACTATTACTATTACTTTACTATTACTATTACTACTATTTCTACTACTAGTAGTGTAACTCCTATTCCTAGTATTATTACTATTGCTTTTACTACTTATTCAACAAAAAAAAGAAGTAGGAAGAAAATCTCTGCATAAGCAAGATAATTGCATAAATATTTTTATATACATTGGATTTATCATATATTTTCACATATTTAACATGTAATTACCGGTCATCTAGGGAAGGAGGTGGAAGGAAGGAGGGGGAATGTTGGAACAGCAGGTTTCACAAGGCTCAGTGTTGAAAACTTTCCCCTTCATATGTTTTCTAAAATAAAAAGGTTTCCTAAAAAATATTTTTAAAAGAAAACCTCCGCATAAAGCCTGGCACAATCCTCATCTGATGAGCAGTTTCCTTGCTTACCTTGGCCATGGAGACCTCATTGTGTGATGCTCATTGTGACGCGCCGGAGAACACCCAAACTTTTCTGACTTAAAGGTGATGATCTCGCCACAACAACCCAGTTGGATCCTGACAGCAAAGGGAGTAGTATGTGAATATGAGAATGGATGCGTGGACAAATAGACCAATAGACTAGATACATAGAAAACTGGTGATGGATGGATGGGATAGATAGGATACACAAATAGATTGAATAGATACACTTGATGCATAGTTAAAAAGATAATGATGGATAGATAAGTGAAAAGATAGATTTGTAGTAGAAATGTTTATAGGTAGAAAAGAGATTTATAGGAAGAAAAGCAATTTATAGGTAGAAAAGAGATTTATAATAAAGTGATTTATAATAGAAAAGAGATTTTTAGATTAAAAAAGGGATTTATAAGCAGAAAAGAGATTTATAGGTAGAAACGAGATTTATAGGCAGAAGAGAATGAATAGCTGGATTAAAATATACAAACACCCCCCCAAAAATATTGCAGTTTATGGATGGTTTTTCCAGTATATTAAAAGGACACATATCTTTCACTTATGCTGTAACATTTTACCTTTTCAGGCAACCTATAAGCCAATACTGAAGCAAAGGAGATACTGAACCCAGAGTGACCAGATTCTGGCGATATTGAACACATGTTTTCGGGCCTTGAAGATCTACTTCAAACGGGATTTAGATTGTTGTTGGGGATTTTTGATCTATACTTTGGAGTTTATTGTACTGGTGGGGGGAAGGGGACAGATGATGTTGCTGATTGTTGTTGGGGAGTTTTGATCTATACTTTGGAGTTTATTGTACTGGTGGGGGGAAGGGGACAGATGTTGCGGAGTTTGATGGGGTTTTTAAAAAAAAAAAGTTTTTTTCTGTTTCCAAAAGTGTCAAGTTGTCATTCTTTCAGCTTCCACATGATTAGTGATATTTCCCAGTTTCTTCTGTGCTATCTAGTGATTAGATTTGCCAGCTCGTTAATCTAAAGAAATACTTGTTGGCAAACTTATTGGGTAAATTAAATTTTTCCCTTATTTGCAGCTAGCCCATACTGCTGATGGGTAAAGCTGGCTATATCCTATCTGGGTTTGGGAATAAGAGAGGGAGGCAGATTTCTTCTTCTTTGAGATTGTGAAACAACTGTAACCAGGACCTTTGCCATCAGAGGCTTGGGACCGTCTGAAAGTCTGGGAGCAAAGAGCTATTGGGGGTTAACAAGCAGCAGGTCTGTTGTGTTCTAGCCAGAGAAGTCCCAGAGAAGCTAGGAAGTGGCCCTGCTGAAGTCTTTTGGATCTTCCTGGAGGAGCAGAGCAGCCATTCCATACCTGGAGGGCAATTCAGAATGACAAGGGACTGGCTTAGAGATTTGCATCCAGGTGCTTCCCCTCAGCTCCAGGCGAAGGCTGAGCCAGAAAATAATTGGTGTCCCCACAGGCTTGTGCTAGAGCCCCCCATTCCCCCTTTGAAGTTTCTTCTGCCTGACTTGTGCTCATTATAATCTATATGACTGAAATGTAAAATTTCTGTTTCTGAAAATCTAACCTTTCTTCAGAAGTTGGGAACCTAAATCCCCTGGATGAAGAAGGGGGATAGTAAGAGTGCTAGAAAAGCAAATGGGTGCTCTGGAGCCAGCAAGATTGGAGATGGGAAAACCCCTTCTGATTTGATTCCATAGATAGTGGCAAACCTCAGGTTAGCCACAAAAGATGTTTGCACTGAATGATAAAGCTGGAACAATACCTCTTGTGAATTGATGTACAGGCCCTGGCAATAAAATGAAACCAAACTAACTCCCAAGCAGAATGCAGCCTTCATTGGATGAAGGGCCCCAGAAGGCTTTGACAAGCCAGTCAAGCCGGCTTCCAGAGCTAGTGCTTAGTTTGGCCTTGGGAATCCTCCCAGGGTGTGGAAGAGAAGGTGGTCTGGATTGCTCTCTGACAGCACCTTCTCATCCTCCATCTTGGGCTTTCCACTTCTGGGCTTGGGCTTGGACGGTCTCATCTACAGAAAACCACCTCCTTGAGGGCAAGAACTGTTGGAGCTTTTCCGTGGTAGCTCTGCCATTTTTCCACTTCGAATCACTTCCAATTTACCAATATTTCTTAAGGAAACAAGCATTTATTAAACTCCTATGTACCAAGCACTGTGCTAAGCACTTTACATATATTCTCTCCTCAACAACACTGGGAGGTAGGTGCTATTATCCACACTCTCAGTTAAAGAAACTGAGGCAACAGGTCAGCAAAATAGAGGCTAGATTGAAACAGATCTTGTCTTGTACAGACAACTCTGGCCTAATTAACAAGGGGATTCTAGATCTGCAGCGTTCAATGGGGTGTTTTCCAAATTCTATATGATGAAAGTTACCTGATAAAGCTGTCTGGGGTCTTAACTGTGGCCCTAGCTCCTCTTGCTTTTCAGCCAAAACGTAGGTTCCATCCCAAGAGCAATATGGGGGCTTAGCTCCCTTTCCCGCTGGCTGCTTCTACTCATGTCCCCAGTTTCTGGTCCCTGTGTCTTTTGTGACCATATCATTCATTTGGTAGCCTACCTCACCCATCTTCCTTAGACTACTCAATCAGCAAAGCACAACTAAACAAGGAGCAAACATATATTACATACTTACTAGGGGTCATGTATTACACTAGACCTTGGAGACATAAAGATGAAAACAAAATGGTCTTGGTTCATGGGTGGAGCCAAGATGGTGGAGAAGATACACCGCGACTGTGTAAGCTCCTTTCTTCCCTCACAACCAACTAGATTTACTCAGCCTCAGAAATAGCGCTGGACTGATAGAATCCACAAGGACTGGAAGCACGACTTACCAGCTGAAGAGAATCTGGAATTTGAACAGGAAAGGTCAGCTCCCAGGGGAGGAAGAAGAGAGGCCAGTGCAGACGGTGGGGTGGTGGCACACTGCGCTGATCGCGCTGGGGAGGGCTCTGGGATCAGAGAATCCACTGAGATAGAAGAATCTGGCACAGGCTGTTAGCTCTTCTCTGCTTATAATACAGCAGTTCAGAAGAGAAATCTCAGCAACTTTAAAATTTAAAACCAGATTGGATCTTCCTGGATCCCGGGGGTGACTCAGCACATCTTGGCACTGGTGGGTGTGGCCGACATAGGCAATCCAGGCTTTCACCTGGGGGGTAGTTAAGAGATTGAAAAGTGGGCGGGGCTGTAACTCATATTGCCTGGCTTGGCTAGAGGCTGTGGAATGGAAGTCCCAGAGAAGCAGAACCTTTGAACTAGGGACCGCGGTTTCTGGCAGACACTTCCAGTGTGAGCGCAGGGGCTTTTCAGGTCACCTGCTGCAGACATCCACGTCTCACCCGGACACATAGGCTAGGCTTTGAGTCGCCTTTACTGTACAGTCTCAAACATCAGGGAAGCCACTAGAACACAGTGCCCTCAAAGCACAGCACTGCTGATCGCCTCTGAGGCACTTCCAGGGAGGGGGTGGGGAACTCTCTCCCAGAGCTCTCTCTTAGCTCAGGCGCAGGGGCCGCTGCATCCATCAAGTCTGGGAAGAAGTGGTAAAGAAAGAAAGAAATAATTTCCTACCCCAGGGACAGACCCGAAAAGATTTTTTAAGTATGAGCAAAAAGCCCCCCAAAAATATAGATTCCTTCTACACAGAGAAAGAGCAGGTATCCAACCCCAAGGAAGTTAACAGCAGAGAGTCAGCAGATAACAACCTAAAGAGAAACGATCCCTGCCCCCCATCACATAACTCTCTCCTTAAAGAGACTATTAAAAAGTTAAGAGAGTTTGAAGAAAAACGGGGAAAGGAAAGAGAACCTATGATAGAGAATAACAACGTTGTGAAATTGGAGTTGGAAAAAATAAAGAATTCACAGGAGATGCAGGGAAACAAAATTAGTGAATTAGAAAAGGTAAAAAAAATCACAGGAAAGTAGGATTTCTGAACTGGAGAAGATAAAAAAGTCTCAAGAAAATAGGATTTCTGAATTGGAGAACATAAAAGAGTCCCAAGAAAATAGGATTTCTGAATTGGAAGAAGGAAATAATTCTCAAAAAAAAAAATTAGGGAAATGGAAAAAAAAAATCAATAGAGCAAAAATAACTCATTTAAAAACGAAATTGGGCATTTACAAAAAGAAGTAAAAACTGTGAATGAAGAAAATAACTCCTTAAAATTCAGGATGGAACAAATAGAAATGAATGATTCACTGAGAACCCAAGAATCAGTCAAACAAAACAAAAAAAAAAAAAAATGAAAAGCTGGAGAATAACGTCAAATACTTACTGGGAAATTCTATAGACCTGGAAAATAGATCTAGGAGAGATAATCTGCGGATCATTGGACTTCCCAAAAACTATGACCAAAATAAGATCCTAGATTCTATTTTACAGGAAATTATTAAAGAGAACTGTCCAGAGATAATAGAAACAGAGGGGAAAGTAGATGTTGTAAGAATTCATCGAACTCCTTCTGAAATAGACCCTAAAAAAGAACACCACGGAATATTGTGCCTAAGCTGCAGAATTAGCACACAAAGGAGAAAATCCTGCAAGCAGCTAGAAAAAAACAATTTAAATACCAAGGGGCCACAATAAGGATCACACAAGATCTGGCTGCCTCCACATTAAAAGATAGAAGGGCCTGGAACCTGATATTCCGAAAGGCAAAAGATCAAGGATTGCAACCATGAATAAACTACCCAGCTAAGTTTAGCATCTTTTTCCATGGAAGAAGATGGTCATTCAATGCAATAGAGGAATTCCATATGTTTCTAAGAAAAAAACCAGACTTAAACAAAAAATTTGATCTATATCCACAAGACTGAAGAGAAACAGAAAAAGGTACACAGAACCCTTGAGAACTATATCTCTGTTGTGGGTATATAGAAAGTACACATGGATAATTTGATTTTACTGATATAAAAGAAAAAAAAAAGGAGGGGGTGTAGTAAAAGGAAGGGGGTATTATCAGAAAAAGGGTTGGGTGTAATAAAAAGAGGGAAACTACATCCCAGGAAGAGGCATAGAAAATACACCATATCTGAGGGAATTTAGAGAGGGGGAGAATCATTGTGTAAATCTTACTCTCATCAGAAGAGACTCAAAGAGTAAATAATTGTCATATTTGTTTTTCAGAGAATTCTCTCTCACCTCATTAAAAGGGGGGAGAGGAAAAAGGAAAAGGAAAAGGAGAATAAGGGAAGGGATGTGGAGGGAGGGGGGAGGGACACAAAAAAAAGGGAGGGCTGCGTGTCACAAGGGGGGTCTATAAATTAAATATCGGGGAAGGGGTTCAGGGGGGTCAAGGGAAAAGGCATAATCTGGGGATAATATGATGGCAGGTAATACAGAATTAGTAATTTTAACTGTAAATGTGAATGGGATGAATGCTCCCATCAAATGGAGACGGATAGCAGACTGGATCAAAAATCAGAACCCTACAATATGTTGTTTACAGGAAACACACTTAAATCAGGGAGATATATATATAGAGAGAGTAAAGGTAAAAGGTTGGAGCAGAATCTATTACGCTTCAGGTAAAGCCAAAAAAGCAGGGGTAGATATCCTTATCTCAGATCAAGCAAAAGCCGAAGATGATCTAATTAAAAGAGATAAGGAAGGAAACTATATCCTGCTGAAAGGTAGCATAAATAATGAAGCCATATCGATACTAAACATATATGCACCAAGTGGTATAGCATCTAACTTTCTAAAGGAAAAGTTAAGAGAGTTGCAAGAAGAAATAGACAGTAAAACTATAATAGTGGGAGATCTCCACCTTGCACTCTCAGATTTAGACAAATCAAACCACAAAACAAACAAGAAAGAAATTAAAAAAGTAAAGAGAACATTAGAAAAACTAGGTATGATAGACCTTTGGAGAAAACTGAATGGCAATAGAAAGGAATATACTTTCTTCTCAGCAGTTCATGGATCCTATACAAAAATTGACCATGTAATAGGACATAAAGATCTCAAAATTCAATGTAGGAAGGCAGAAATAATAAATGCCTTCTTCTCAGACCACAATGCAATAAAAGCTACATTCAGTAAAAAGTTAGGGATAAATAGACCAAAAAGTAATTGGAAACTGAATAATCTCATCTTAAAGAATGACTGGGTGAAAGAGCAAATTATAGAAACAATAATTTCACCCAAGATAATGACAATGATGAGACATCATACCAAAATCTGTGGGATGCAGTTAAAGCAGTAATAAGGGGAAATTTTATATCTTTAGAGGCTTCTATGAAGAAAATAGAGAAAGAGAAGATTAACGAATTGGGCTTGCAACTTAAAAGGCCAGAAAAAGACCAAATAAAAAACCCCCAACCAAAAATTAAACTTGAAATACAAAAATTAAAAGGAGAAATCAATAATATTGAAAGTAAAAAACTATTGAATTAATAAATAAAACCAAGAGTTGGTTTTATGAAAAAGCCAATAAAATAGATAAACCTTTGGTAAATCTGATCAGAAAAAAGAAAGAGGAAAATCAAATTGTTAGTCTTACAAATGAAAAGGGGGACCTTTCCACCAATGAAGAGGAAATTAGAGAAATAATGAGTTACTTTACCCAACTTTATGCCAATAAATTTGATAACTTAAGTGAAATGGATGACTTCCTCCAAAAATATAGGCTTCTTAGATTAACAGAGGAGGAAATAAATTGCTTAAATAGTCCCATTTCAGAAAAAGAAATAGAACAAGCTATTAATCAACTCCCCAGGAAAAAATCCCCAGGGCCAGATGGATTTACATGTGAATTCTACCAAACATTTAAAGAACAATTATCCCCAATGCTATATAAACTATTTGAAAAAATAGGGAATGAAGGAGTCCTGCCAAATTCCTTTTATGACACAGACATGGTACTGATACCTAAACCAGGTCGATCGAAAACTGAGAAAGAAAATTATAGACCAATTTCCTTAATGAATATTGATGCTAAAATCTTAAATAAGATATTAGCAAAAAGACTTCAGAAAATCATCCCCAGGATAATACACTATGATCAAGTAGGATTCATACCAGGAATGCAGGGCTGGTTTAATATTAGGAAAACTATTAGTATAATTGACCATATTAATAATCAAATTAATAAAAACCATATGATCATCTCAATAGATGCAGAAAAAGCATTTGACAAAATCCAACATCCATTCCTACTAAAAACTCTTGAGAGTATAGGAATAAATGGATTCTTCCTTAGAATAATCAGGAGCATATATTTAAGACCTTCAGTAAGCATAATATGCAATAGAAATAAACTGCAACCTTTCCCAGTAAGATCAGGAGTGAAACAAGGTTGCCCACTATCACCATTACTATTCAATATAGTACTAGAAACGCTAGCCTCGGCAATAAGAGCCGAGAGATTCAAGGAATTAGAGTAGGAAATGAGGAAATCAAACTATCACTCTTTGCAGATGACATGATGGTATACTTAGAGAACCCCAAAGACTCTGCTAAAAAGCTATTAGAGAGAATTCAGAATTTTAGCAAAGTGGCAGGATACAAAATAAATCCACATAAATCCTCAGCATTCTTATATATCACCAACAAAATGCAACAGGAAGAGATACAAAGAGAAATTCCATTCCAAACAAATGTTGAGAGTAGAAAGTATTTGGGAATCCATTTACCAAAGAATAGTCAGGAATTATATGAGAAAAATTACAAAACACTTGCCACAAAAATAGTCAGATTTAAATAATTGGAAAGACATTCAGTGCTCTTGGATAGGCCGAGCGAATATAATAAAGATGACAATACTCCCCAAACTAATCTATTTATTTAGTGCTATACCAATCAGACTCCCAAGAAACTATTTTAATGACCTAGAAAAAATAACAACAAAATCCATATGGAAGAATATGCAAGGGAACTAATGAAAAAAAAAGTCAGAGGAAGGTGGTCCAAGTGTACCCGATCTAAAGCTATATTATATAGCAGCAGTCACCAAAACCATTTGGTACTGGCTAAGAAATAGAACGGTAGATCAGTGGAACAGATTAGATACAAAGGACAAAAAAGGGTACATCTATAGCAATCTAATCTTTGACAAACCCAAAGATACCACCATTAGGGACAAAAATTCATTATTCGGAAAAAAACTGTTGGGAAAACTGGAAATTAGTATGGCAGAAATTAGATATGGATCCACACTTAACACCATGATCAAAATGGGTCCATGATTTAGGCATAAAGAATGAGATCATAAATAGATTAGAGGAACAGAGAATAGTCTACCTCTCAGACCTGTGGAGGAGGAAGGAATTTATGACCAGAGGAGAACTAGAGATCATTATTGATCACAAAATAGAAGATTTTGATTACATCAAACTAAAAAGTATCTCCTACAAACAATAGTAATGCAAACAAGATTAGAATGGAAGTAACAAATTGGCAAAATATTTTTAAAAGTAAAGGTCCTGACAAAGGTCTCATTTCCAAAATATATAGAGAACTGACCCTGATTTATAGGAAACCAAACCATTCTCCAATTGATAAATGGTCAAGGGATATGAACAGACAATTCTCAGATGATGAAATTGAAACTATTTCCACTCATATGAAAGAGTGTTCCAAATCACTACTGATCAGAGAAATGCAAATTAAGACAACTCTGAGATACCACTACACACCTGTCAGATTGGCTAAGATGACAGGAACAAATAATGATGAATGTTGGAGGGGCTGTGGGAAAACTGGGACACTGATACATTGTTGGGGGAGTTGTGGAAGAATCCAGCCATTCTGGAGAGCAATTTGGAACTATACCCAAAAAGTTATCAATCTGTGCATACCCTTTGACCCAGCATTGCTGTTATTGGGATTATATCCCAAAGAAATACTAAAGAGCGGAAAGGGACATGCATGTGCCAAAATGTTTGTGGCAGCTCTTTTTGTTGTAGCTAGAAACTGGAAGTTGAATGGATGTCCATCAATTGGAGAATGGTTGGGTAAATTGTGGTATATGAAGGTTATGGAATATTAGTGCTCTGTAAGAAATGACCAGCAGGAGGAATACAGAGAGGCTTGGAGAGACTTAAATCAACTGTTGCTGAATGAAATGAATAGAACCAGAAGATCACTGTACATTTCAACAACAATACTGTATGAGGATGTATTCTGATGGAAGTGGAAATGTTCAACATGTTCAACAAGAAGACCCAACTCACTTCCAGTTGATCAATGATGGACAGAAATAACTACACCCAGAGAAGGAACACTGGGAAGTGAATGTAAAGTGTTACCACTACTGTCTATCTACCCAGGTTACTTATACCTTCGGAATCTAATACTTAATGTGCAACAAGAAAATGGTATTTACACACATATATTGTATCTAGGGTATATTGTAACACATGTAAAATGTATGGGATTGCCTGTCATTGGGGGGGGAGAAAATGGAGGGGGGGGGGATAATTTGGAAAAATGAATTTTAAAAAATGGTCTTGCCCTCAAAGTTTACATATTATTGCGGAAAATGATGTCAACAAAAAAAAGTAGGAAGAAAATCTCTGCATAAGCAAGATAATTGTATAAATATTTTATATACATTGGATTTATCATATATTTTCACATATTTAACATGTAATTACAGGTCACCCAGGCTAGGAGGTGGAAGGAAGGAGGGGGAATGTTGGAACAGGAGGTTTAGCAAGGCTCAGTGTTGAAAACTTGCCATTTCATATGTTTTTTAAATAAAAAGGTTTACTAAAAAATATTTTTAAAAGAAAACCTCCGCATACAGCCTGAGCAAAATCCTCATCTGATGAGCAGTTGCCTTGCTTACCTTAGCCATGGAGACCTCATTGGGTGATGCCCATTGTGACATGCTCTAGTTCATTGTGACATGCCTGAGAACACCCAAGGTTTTCTGACTTAAAGGTGATGATCTCGCCACAACAACCCAGTTGGATCCTGAAAGCAAAGGGAGTAGGATGTGTGTATAGAAGAATGGATGAGTGGACAAATAGACTATTAGACTAGATACATAGATAACTGGTGATGGATGGATGGGATAGATAGTATAGACAAATAGATTGAATAGATACACTTGATGCATAGTTAAAAAGATAATGATAAATAGATAAGTGAAAAGATAGATTTATAGTAGAAAAGTTTATAGGTAGAATAGAGATTTATAGGAAGAAAAGTGATATATAGGTAGAAAAGAGATTTATAAGTAGAAAAGCGATTCATAGGCAGAAAAGAGATTTATAGGAAGAAAAGCGATTCATAGGTAGAAAAGAGATTTATAGGAAGAAAAGCAATTTATAAGTAGCAAAGATTTATAGTAATTAAAGCGATTTATAAGTAGAAAACAGATTATTAGATAAAAAAAAGTGATTTTTAAGTAGACAAGAGATTTATAGGTAGAAAAGGGGTTTATAGGCAGAAGAGAATGAATAGCTGCATTAAATATACATAGATAATGATTGAGTCAATGGAGGGTTAGGTAAATCAGTAAATAAATTACTGGAAAAAGAGATCCTTTCTGGTCCTCATCAGCATCATACCAAGTGCTCCTGTCAAAGATTGAGACTGCCTTCAGGTCAGTATTAAACTATTATATTTTATTCTTCAATATTATAGAAGCTAAAATGGTTGCTTTCTATCTGGCTTGGGAAATATTTGACTTCTCTTTCCTTCCCTCTTCCCCCACCCGCAAAAAATTCCAATTTGTGGATGGTTATTCCGGTAGATCAAATGGACACATATCTTTCACTTATGCTGTAACATTTTACCTTTTCAGGCATCCTATAAGCCACTGCTAAAGCAGAGGAGATACTGAACCACTTGTGACCAGATGCTGGTGATATTGAAGGCATGTCTTCGGACCTCAGTGATCTACATAAACTGGGATTTAGCATGTTCATGAAGGTAAAGCAGCTATATAGAGATAATCTATCTTCAGTTTCCCTCCTGCAGTCAGTGTTAATAAGGGGTTGAAGGTAGGGCCAGGTTGCTGACTAACCCTATATGTACTAGAAGTACAAATAATCTGGGAAATAGAGAGCCTACCTTTACAAACAAACAAACAAACAATCAAAAGCAGATTCTTTGAGTTCAGAAACTATTTTCTTTTTCATCATCCTATGCCTGGTTCCCAGAAACAAGATGACTTGCTCATATTAGAGGTTTCATAAATGCTTGTTGAATTCAGTTACATATAGATGAAGACCTTTTCTAAAATTATTGGCAGCTGGCTGGTACAGGGGATAGCACTGTTGGACCACACTTGAATCAGCACCTGATTTCAAACACCAGCTGTAGGACTCTGGGCAAGTCACTTAATCTGTGTTTGCCTCAATTTCCTCATCTGTAAAATGGGAATGGTACAATCATTTTTGCTCCACCGAGAATAAGCCTTTGAGAAATATTTGGTTTCAAGTGGAGTCACAGCATCGTGGATTTTGAGCTGGCAGGAATATTTCAGGGTTTCTGCTTCCATATTTTACAGAGAGAGTTACTGAGACTCAAGGTAGTTAAGTATATTTAGTATATTGTCCCAGCGCATACAGGTTGTAAAAGGCAGAGACAAGATTCAAACAGATCCTGTTTATACTATCATGTTAACTCTAAGTGTTCATTACATATGTGTGTATGTGTGTGCATATATGTGCATCTATATTTCCATACTTCATCTTAAAAAAAAATTTGGTGGGATGGGATACGGAAAAGACACTGTAATAAAGTAACATTAAACAAGTGGAATTTTGCTCTGCTGATTATTTCTTACCTGCATGACTTTTTATTATCACTTAAACTCCCTGAGCGTCAGTTTCCTCACATGTTAAATGAGATACTTGAGCTCCATGACCACAAGGAGACTACATTTCTAGTTCTAAAATTCTGATTCCACAGCTGAAAATCTATGAAAATTATGTCCCAATGTAAGATCTTTATTTGATCATTAATGAGTCATATATTAACCTGACATGCTTGTCTGATGGCTGACCCCATCCTTGTTATGGTGAATGTTACAGGTGAGCCGACCTCATCGCGGTGACCATCCACTCCAGATCCTCTTTGTGGTTGGTGGGGTAATGATATCGGAAGCCAAAATGGTGAAAGATCTTGTTTCTTCCCTGAAGCCTGGAACACAGGTACTGAACCCTAAATAACAGGACATGCATCTCCCTGGCTCAAGGATGGGAGAGTCTGGCTGTTCCCATAAGGGTGGGTCTGAGCCTTAGGGGTAGCATCAGAGAAAACATGGTCTATATTACTTTGGAGATGGTGAAGCACTGTGTAAATGTCAGATACTATTCTTACTACTACTATTATTACTCGTACTCTTACACCTATTATTATTACTACTACTTCTACTATTACTCCTCTTCCTACTCCTATTAGTATCACTCTTAAGATTACTACTATTACTCTTCCACCAACTACTACAATTACTCCCACTCTTATTACTGTTATTATTCATACTACTCCCATTCCTTCTAGTTTTCTTCCTCCTGCTACTACTACTATCATTGCTCTTATTCCTATTAATACTCCTTCTACTGCCACTACTACTATTATTTGTAATACTACCTTTACTATTACTATTACTACTATTTCTGCTACTACTAGTGTAACTCCTATTCCTAGTATTATTACTATTGCTATTACTACTTATTCTGCTACTATTATTCCTACTTCTATTGCTTTTACTACTCATACTACTACTACTTCTTCTACTCCTCCTCCTACCACTATTCCTTTCTCCCTACTATTACTATAATTACTATTACTATTACTACTACTACTACTACACTTACTTCTATTACTTTTAGTACTCCTCCTATGAGTACTGTTAAATTTTCTAGTGCCATGACCAATTTATTGCCCTTCTAGGAGCGAACAACTTAACTTAACAACTTAACCATTACAACACCAGAAAGGGTTTCAGTGACATGGTACAGTGGATAGAAGGCAGTGCCTTCAAGGCAGGAAGACTTAGAGTTCTAAATTTTCTTCCAACACTTACTATCTGTTTTGACCTTAAACAAGTCATTCCACATCTGCCCTCAGTTTTCCCAATAGTAAAATGGTGTTTACACTAATCACTATTTCCTAAGTTGTTTTGAGGGTCAAATGAGATAATGATTATAAAATAGTACAGTGCCTGACACATAGTACAAATGTTAGCAAGTTATTCATATTTTTTATTAATTTTTAATTATAGCATTTTTTGACATTAAATATGCATTAGGTAATTTTTTTTTTCAACATTATCCTTTGTACTCCTTTCTGTTCTGAATTATTCCCCTACTTCCCTCCATGCCCTCCAATAGAGGGCAGGCATTCCCATATATATTAAATATCTCATAGTAAATGCTTGGTACAATATATATGTGCAGAACCAAATTTTATTATTGTTGTTGTTGCAAAGGAAGAATTGTATTCAGAAGGTAAAAAATAATCTGTGAAGAAAAACAAAAAACAAACAAATAAAAAAAAAATGCTCACAGTTTACATAACCCAGTGTTCAGGTTCTGGGTGTAGCTGATTCTGTCCATCATTGCTCAATTGGAATTGGATTAGCTCTTCTCCATATTGAAGATATACACTTCCATTAGAATACATCCTCATACAGTATCATTGTTGAAGTGTATAAAGATCTCCTAGTTCTGCTCGTTTGATTCTGCACCAGTTGATGTAAGTCTCTCCAAGGCTCTCTGTTTTCCTCCTGTTGGTCTTTTCTTAGAGAACAATAATATTCCATAACATTCTTATACCATAATTTATCCAACCATTCTCCAATTGATGGACATCCGTTCATTTTCCAGTTTCTAGCCACTACAAAAAGTGCTGCCACAAACATTTTGGCACATATAGGTCCTTTTCCCTTCTTTAGTATTTCCTTGGGATATAAGCCCAGTAGTAGAACTGCTGGGTCAACGGATTTGCAGATTTTGATAACTTTGGGGGCATAATTCCAGATTGTTCTCCAGAATGGTTGGATTCTTTCACAACTCCACCTACAATGCATCATTTTCCGAATTTTCTCACAACCGCTCCAACATTCACCATTATTTGTTCCTGTCATCTCAACAAATGTGACTAGTGTGTAGTGCTATCTCAGACTTTGATTTGAAACTTGTAAGTGAATTTGAAAATTGTCTGTTCATATCCTTTGACCACTTTTCAATTTGAGAATGGCTTGATTTCTTATAAATTAGCATCAATTCTCTTTATATTTTGAAGATGAGGCCTTTATCTGAAACTTTAACTGTAAACATGTTTTCCCAATTTCTTACTTCCCTTTTAATCTTGTTGGCATTAGTTTTTCTTTTTTTTTTTTTAATGCAGGAACTTTGTAATTTGATGTTATCAAAATTTTCTATTTAATGATCAATAATGATCTCTAGTTCTTTTTTGGACACAAATTCCTTCCTCCTCCACAAGTCTGAGAGGTAGAGTATCCTATGATCCTCTAATTTATTTATGTTCTCGTTTCTGCCTAAATCATGGACCCATTTTGATCTTATCTTAGTATGTGGTTTGAAATGTGGGTCCATGCCTAGTTTCTGCCCTACTAATTTCCAGTTTTTCCAGCAGTTTTTGTCAAATAATGAATTCTTATGCCATAAATTGGGATCTTTGGGTTTGTCAAACACTAGATTGCTATTTTTATTCACTATCTTGCCCTGTGAACCTATGCTACTCCACTGAACAATTAGTCTATTTCTTAAACAATACCAAATGGTTTTGGTGACTGTTGCTTTATAATATAGTTCTAGATCAGGTACAGCTAGACAGCTAGTCCACCTTCATTTTTTTTTTCATTCTTTCCCTTGAAATTCTCGAACTTTTGTTGTTCCATATGAATTCTGTTGTTATTTTTTCTAGGTCTTTAAAAAAGTTTCTTGGGAGTCATATTGGTATAGCACTAAATAAATAGATGAGTTTAGGGCATATTGTCACCTTCATTATATTCTCTCGGCCTATCCAAAAGCACTGAATGTCTTTCTAATTAAATCTGACTTCCTTTTTGTGGCAAGTGTTTTGTAATTTTTCTCATATAATTCCTGACTTTCCTTTGTTAGATATATTCCCAAATATTTTATACTATCGACAGTTATTTTGAATGGAATTTCTCTTTGTATCTCTTGCTGTTGGATTGTGTTGGTAATGTATAAAAATGCTGAGGATTTATGTGGATCTATTTTATATCCTGCAATTTTGCTAAAGTTCTGAATTATTTCTAATAGCTTTTTAGCAGAGTCTTTGGGGTTCTCTAAGTATATGTATATATAAGTATATATATACATATATATATATATATATACATATATATATAAGTCTTCTGCAAAGAGTGATAGTTTGATTTCCCCATTTCCTACTCTTAATTCCTTGAATCTCTTTCTCAGTTCTTTTTGCTGAGGCTAGTGTTTCTAGTACTATATTGAATAGTAATGGTGATAGTGGGAAACTCTGTTCCACTCCTTATCTTACAGGGAAGGGTTCCATAAGATATTTACTGACATTTTTAAATATATGTTCCTTATGATTTTAAGTAATAGTCCATTTATTCCTATACTCTGAAGCGTTTTTTGTAGGAATGGATGTTGGGTTTTATCAAATGCTTTTTCTGCATCTATTGAAATGATCATGTATTTTATTTATTTGATTATTAATGTGGACAACTATACTAATAATTTTCCTAATATTAAACCAACACTGCATTCCTGGTATAAATCCTACTTGATCATAGTCTAATATCCTGGGAAGATTTCCTGAAGCCTTTTTGCTTATATCTTATTTAAATTTTGGCATCAATATTCATTAAGGAAATTGGTGTATAGTTTTCTTTCTCAGTTTTCAATCTACCTGGTTTTAGGTATCAGTACCATGTCTGGATCATAAAAGGAATTTGGTAGGACTCCTTCAATCCCTTTTTTTTAAAAATAGTTTATATATCATTAGACTTAGTTTTTCTTTAAATGTTTGGTAGAATTCACATGTCAATCCATCTTTTCCTGGGGATTTTTTCTTAGGGAGTTGGTTAATAGCTTGTTCTCTTACTTTTTATGAAATGGGACTATTTAGACTACTTACTTCTTCCTCTGTTAATCTGGGCAAGCTACATTTTTGAAGGTATTCTTCCATTTCTTTTAAGTTATCGAATTAATTGACATAAAGTTGAGCAAGTAGCTCCTAAGTATTGTTCTAATTTCCTCTTCATTAGTGGTGAGTTCTCCCTTTTCATTTTCAAGGCTAAGAATTTGCTTTTTCCAGTAATAAGGGGAAATTTTATATCTTTAGAGGCTTATTTGAAGAAAATTGAGAAAGAGAAGATTAACGAATTGGGCTTACAACTTAAAAGGCTAGAAAAAGACCAAATTATAAACCCCCAACCAAAAATTAAGCTTGAAATACAAAAATTAAAAGGAGAAATCAATAAAATTGAAAGTAAAAAAACTATTGAATTAATAAATAAAACCAAGAGTTGGTTTTATGAAAAAGCCAATAAAATAGATAAACCTTTGGTAAATTTGATGAAAAAAAAGAAAGAGGAAAATCAAATTGATAGTCTTACAAATGAAAAGGGGGATCTTTCCACCAATGAAGAGGAAATTAGAGAAATAATAAGGAGTTATTTGCCCAACTTTATGCCAATAAATTTGATAACTGAAGTGAAATGGATGACTTCCTCCAAAAATATAGGCTCCCTAGATTAACAGAGGAGGAGATAAATTGCTTAAATAGTCCCATTTCAGAAAAAGAAATAGAACAAGCTATTAATCAACTCCCCAGGAAAAAATCCCCAGGGCCAGATGGATTCACATGTGAATTCTACCAAACATTTAAAGAACAATTAGCCCCAATGTTATATAAATTATTTGAAAAAATAGGGGATGAAGGAGTCGTACCAAACTCCTTTTATGACACAGACATGGTACTGATACCTAAACCAGGTAGATCGAAAACTGAGAAAGAAAATTATAGACCAATCTCCTTAATGAATATTGATGCTAAAATCTTAAATAAGATATTAGCAAAAAGACTTCAGAAAATCATCTCCAAGATAATACACTATGATCAAGTAGGATTTATTCCAGGAATGCAGGGCTGGTTTAATATTAGGAAAACTATTAATATAATTGACCATATTAATAATCAAATTAATAAGAACCATATGATCATCTCAATAGATGCAGAAAAAGCATTTGACAAAATCCAACATCCATTCCTACTAAAAACTCTTGAGAGTATAGGAATAAATGGATTATTCCTTAGAATAATCAGGAGTATATATTTAAGACCGTCAGTAAGCATAATATGCAATAGAAATAAACTGCAACCTTTCCCAGTAAGATCAGGAGTGAAACAAGGTTGCCCACTATCACCATTACTATTCAATATAGTACTAGAAACGCTAGCCTCGGCAATAAGAGCCGAGAAAGAGATTCAAGGAATTAGAGTAGGAAATGAGGAAATCAAACTATCACTTTTTGCAGATGACATGATGCTATACTTAGAGAACCCCAAAGACTCTGCTAAAAAGCTACTAGAAATAATTCAAAATTTCAGCAAAGTGGCAGGATACAAAATAAATCCACATAAATCCTCGGCATTTTCATATATCACTAACAAAATGCAACAGCAAGAGATACAAAGAGAAATTCCATTCCAAACAAATGTTGAGAGTATAAAATATTTGGGAATCCATCTACCAAAGAAAAGTCAGGAATTATATGAGAAAAATTACAAAACACTTGCCACAAAAATAAAATCAGATTTAAATAATTGGAAAGACATTCAGTGCTCTTGGATAGGCCGAGCGAATATAATAAAGATGACAATACTCCCCAAACTAATCTATTTATTTAGTGCTATACCAATCAGACTCCCAAGAAACTATTTTAATGACCTAGAAAAAATAACAACAAAATTCATATGGAAGAATAAAAGGTCAAGAATTGCAAGGGAACTAATGAAAAAAAACTCAGAGGAAGGTGGTCTAAGTGTACCTGATCTAAAGCTATATTATATAGCAGCAGTCACCAAAACCATTTGGTATTGGCTAAGAAATAGACCAGTAGATCAGTGGAACAGATTAGATACAAAGGACAAAAAAGGGTACATCTATAGCAATCTAATCTTTGACAAACCCAAAGATTCCAACATTAGGTATAAAAATTCATTATTCGGAAAAAACTGTTGGGAAAACTGGAAATTAGTATGGCAGAAATTAGATATGGATCCACACTTAACACCATATACCAAGATAAGATCAAAATGGGTCCATGATTTAGGCATAAAGAGGGAGATAATAAATAGATTAGAGGAACAGAGGATAATCTACCTCTCAGACTTGTGGAGGAGGAAGGAATTTATGACCAGAGGAGAACTAGAGATCATTATTGATCACAAAATAGAAGATTTTGATTACATCAAACTAAAAAGTTTCTGTACAAATAATAATAATGCAAACAAGATTAGAAGGGAAGTAACAAATTGGGAAAATATTTTTAAAAACAAAGGTTCTGACAAAGGTCTCATTTCCAAAATATATAGAGAACTGACCATAATTTATAAGAAACCGAACCATTCTCCAATTGATAAATGGTCAAAGGATATGAACAGACAATTCTCAGAGGAAGAAATTGAAACTATATCCACTCACATGAAAGAGTGTTCCAAATCACTACTGATCAGAGAAATGCAAATTAAGACCACTCTGAGATACCACTACACACCTGTCAGATTGGCTAAGATGACAGGAACAAATAATGACAAATGTTGGAGGGGATGTGGGGAAATTGGGACACTAATACATTGCTGGTGGAGTTGCGAAAGAATCCAGCCATTCTGGAGAGCAATCTGGAATTATTCCCAAAAAGTTATCAAACTGTGCATACCCTTTGACCCAGCAGCGCTACTACTGGGATTATATCCCAAAGAAATACTAAAGAGCGGAAAGAAACATATATGTGCCAAAATGTTTGTGGCAGCTCTATTTGTTGTAGCTAGAAACTGGAAGATGAATGCATGTCCATCAGTTGGAGAATGGTTGGGTAAATTGTGGTATATGAAGGTTATGGAATATTATTGCTCGGTAAGAAATGACCAGCAGGAGGAATATAGAGAGGCCTGGAGAGACTTAAATCAACTGATGCTGTGTGAAATGAGCAGAACCAGAAGATCACTGTACACTTCAACAACAATACTGTATGAGGATGTATTCTGATGGAAGTGGAAATCTTCAACATAAAGAAGATCCAACTCACTTCCAGTTGATCAATGATGGACAGAGGTAGCTACACCCAGAGAAGAAACACTGGGAGGGGAATGTAAATTGTTAGCACTAATATCTGTCTGCCCAGGTTGCATGTACCTTCGGATTCTAATGTTTATTGTGCAACAAGAAAATGATATTCACACACATGTATTGTACCTAGACTATATTGTAACACATGTAAAATGTATGGTATTGCCTGTCGTCGGGGGGAGGGAATAGAGGGAGGGGGGGTAATTTGGAAAAATGAATACAAGGGATAATATTATAAAAAAAAATATATATATATATATATAATAAAAAAAATACTTTGATTGACAAGTAGATAAATAGAAATATTTTCAAAATATGTATATTGTATACATATTGTATATGTATATGGTACAGTCCTCATTAAATAATATATATCTATAAAAAAAAAAAAAAGAATTTGCTTTTTCTCTTTCCTTTTTTTAAATCAGATTTACTAAGGGTTTGCCTATTTTATTGTTTTTTTTCATAGAACATACTCTTAATTTTAACTAATAGTTTGTTTTTGTTTTTTTACTTTCAATTTTATTAATCTCACCTCAAGTTTCGTGTTTGTCTCGGGGTTTTTAATTTGTTCCTTTTCTAGCAATTTTAGTTGTAAGCCCAATTCATTGACCCTCTCTTTCTCTATTTTATGCAAGTAGGCCTCTAGAGATATAAAACTTCCCCTTATTACTGCTTTGGCTGTATCCCACACATTTTGGTATGATGTCTCATGATTGTCATTTTCTTGGTTGAAGTTATTAATTATGTCTTTGATTTGCTGTTTTACCTAGGCATTCTTTAGTATAAGATTATTTAGTTTCCAATTATTTTTTGGTCTATTTTCTCCTGGCTTTTTATTAAATGTAATTTTCTTTGCATTGTGTTCTGAAAAGGATGACTTTACTATTTCTGTCTTAATGCATTTGATTTTGAGGTTTTTCTGTCCTAGGATGTGATCAATATTTGTATAAGTTCCATGAACTGCTGAGAAGAAAATGTACTCCTTTCTGTCTCCATTTAGCTTTCGGCAAAGATCTATCATATCAAACTTTTCTAGTATTCTATTTGCCTCTTTGACTTCTTATATATTTTGTGGCTTGATTTATTTAATTCTGAGAGTGCAAGGTTGAGATCTCCAGCTATTATAGTTTTGCTGTCTATTTCTTTTTGCAATTCTCTTAATTTCTCTTTTAAGAATTTAGATGCTGTCTCACTTGGTATGTGTATAGGTTTAATATTGATACTGCTTCATTATCTATGCTACCCTTTAGCAGGATATAATGCCCTTTCTTATCTCTGTTAATTAGGTCAATTTTTGTTTTTGCTCTATCTGAGATGAGCATATCTACCCCTGCTTTTTTGACTTCACCTGAAGCATAGTAGATTCTGCTCCACCCTTTTACTTTTATTTTGAATGTATCACGTGTTTTTACGTGTGTTTTCTGCAAATAATATATAGTAGGATTCTGGCATTTAATCCAGTCTGCTAATTGCTTCCTCATTATGAGGAAATTTACAACATTCACATTTATGGTTAGAATGACTAATTCTAGATTGCTTGCCATCTTGTTGACCTCTGCTTATGCTTTTCTCCTTTCCTTCCCTCTTTCCTCCTTTCATGGGAGGTTGGGAACATCATCAGTCACCTGTCTTCCCACTAATCAGACCCTTTACAGAAAAGATTATAGAGAACAAAAAGGAAAAGAAAAAGAGGGGGAAAAGGGAGAAAAGAGAAAGTCATATCTTTATCAGTCAACAGCAGATTTTCATCAACAATTTCCTTGGGTACAATTCCAGGACACCAGGCCATCAGTTTCCTTGAGAGTAGTGGGATGGAGTCCCTATGCCTATGATGAGAGAAAGCCTGCAGGTCAATTTAATGAAAAGACTATTGCACTGAGAGGTCCATGACCTGAATCTAAGTCATCATTTCATTTCTTCTATTTTCCTTATTTAGAAAATGTAGTTGGATAAGGAGGAAGAAAGGGCTGCTTCTCTGTAGAGAAGTGAGAAAGGGGGGAATTCTCAGCCTCACGGGGAACAGACCCCAGCCCATCTTGGCTTGGACTGCCGAAAGAGCCTCTTGCATTGTGTCCTATGTAACAGAAGGTCTCAATTCCATGGAATGGGAAGGTTTCAAGAGTTAGAATTACTTAACCCCAATCATACTGCTCCTAAACAACATGGTGCTCATAAAGCTTCCATTAAATTTCAATCTCCCTTTCCCTTCCCAATAAGATACCTTCATATATACTTTAGGGCCAGCATTTTCAAAGCCTAAAGCTGATGTGTTTTGACTATTTGGGTGAATTATTTGGCCATTGTGGATGAATATTGTGTGTGTGTGTGTCTGTGTGTGTGTGTGTGTGTGTGTGTGTGTAATCATGTGTGAGTACATATCTGTATATTCCATATAGAAACTCATACTATATCATAGTCTCTGAGGGCCTTGTTGATAGTGAGATTATGTAAACTACAAATGGAGAAGTGTTTTCCTTGAGTTCGAACTTTATATTATTCATAGAAGGATTTGTCCTTCTTTTGTTGTATTTAAGATTTTTTTTTCTGCCTCAAAAAGAGCAAGGATGACACCATATTGATTTTAAAAAGGCATTTTCTCTTTGGAAAGGAAGATAACCTACTATTGTAGAGACCATGCTTTCCTCTGGAATCTATCTTACATAAAACCCAAGGTTTATGGCCTAAATAATCAAAGTTACTTTCATAATATATTTTTATTTGAAAGACCAATTTTTTTAAGGGTAAGGCCTATATTTAAACCAGAATGAGTAGATGTTGCCAAGTATGCTTAGATTGCACTTCTAGTTAGATTTTTTCTTCTCTGACCCAAATTAGAATTCTTCTACTTTTTTTTATAAGTTTTATTGTCATTTATATTTTTATATCACAGCTTCTAATAATAATAATAATAATAAAGTAATGAAATTACATTTATTTAATGTTTGAAAGTTTGCAGAAATAGTTCATCTGATGCAGTAATACAAGGTGGGAACTTTTCTCTCCATTTTATAGATGAGGAAACTAAGGACGGCAGCTTTGTTCACTGTCAGTTGTGGTTCACCCTTTATTTCTAAAGAGGACTAACAACATTCAGCCTCAAGGTCACAATAATTGACATTTATAGGGCACTTTTGTTGTTTAGTTGTGACGACATTTGGGGTTTTCTTGACAAAGACACTGGCTACCACTGCCCTCTGACCCTAGCTTTAGACCTGTCCAACTCCATTTTACACAGCCAATGCAGAAGGTCTGGTATTTGAATCCACAGCCCCCAGCTCCAAAGCCAGACCTTCCCAGTGTACCAGACTTCCTCCATTCTACATAGACAAGCCTAAAGCAAAGATCATCTTTCACCCAATGCTTGCTTGGTTCTGGAAGGCCCCTTGTACCAGGAATGGAGACCCAAATCAGAGGAAGATTTGAGTTAGGAGGTGGAGCAGCCAGAACCTCAGGACCCCACGCTTGAAATTGAAGCAGCTATTCGTCTTTGGAGCGAGAGAGTGGTATTAGAAGGAGGGAGCAATTCTAACTGAAAGCAAAATAACTTTCTGTCCAAATTCTCCGCAGTAGAGTTGCTGTCCACAGTAGTAGAGAACAAAAACCAAGTGTACAGGTTCTGAGGGAGGATGAAGAGTGATGAGCACAGATTCTGAGGGTCCAAGTTGAGAAGGATGATAAGCAGTGATGAGCACAGATTCTGAGGATCCAAGTTCAGAGTGATGATGAGGAGTGATGAGCACAGATTGAGGGTCCAAGTTCAGAGTGATGATGAGGAGTGATGAGCACAGATTCTGAGGGTCCAAGTTCAGAGTGATGATGAGGAGTGATGAGCACAGATTCTGAGGTCCAAGTTCAGAGTGATGATGAGGAGTGATGAGCACAGATTCTGAGATGGAGCATAAGGTAGCCACCATCTTGCTGCCCCAAGCCATGAACCTCAGAAAATCTTAAATTAGATTGCATTCCGTTCTTGAAACTTGGAAAATGGGGTCTGTCTGCCCCGAAACCTGAGTCAATTAAAAGGAAATAACCCATGCCCTTTGTGTTTCTTTCACGATGGCTGAGGCAGGACTTTCCCTCCCTAATTATATGTGGTGTTTCCCCACCCCCTCCTCTTCTTAGGTATTGTGCTGTCCAGGGGACTCCTGAGCCCACTTAACATTACAGAGCTGTTATTTGCAATGGATCTACTTCATCCTGACATTGGCAACTGAGCCAGATCCATCTGCTAAGAAGATAAGACTTAGCCATCTCCAAAGACCCTCTCAATTGACACCAGTAGAGATATGTTTCCTAAACTCTACCCTGTTACTAATTGTGGGAATAATTGAATCCTGCCTTAAGGCCTTGGATAATGGGGAAAGGGGTGGGGGAGAAGAGAGATATTGCTGTTGTGGAGTTTTGATCTATACTCTGGAGTTTATTGTACTGGTGGTGGGAAGGGGAGAGATGTTGTTGCTGAGTTTGATGTGGTTTAAAAAAAAAAAAAGTTTTTTTCTGTTTCCAAAAGTGTCAAGTTGTCATTTTTCAGCTCCCACATGATTAGTGATGTTTCCCAATTTCGTCTGTGCTATCTGGTGATTAGATTTGCCAGCTTGTTAATCCTAAAGAAATACTTGTTGGCAAACTTATCGGGTAAATTACATTTTTCCCTTATTTGCAGCTAGCCCATACTGCTGATGGGTAAAGCTGGCTATCTTATCTGGGTTTGGGAATAAGAGAGGGAGGCAGATTTCTTCTTCGAGATTGTGAAACAACTGTAACCAGGACCTTTGCCATCAGAGGCTGGGAACCGTCTGAAAGTCTGGGAGCAAAGAGCAGGGCTGTTGTGTTCTAGCCAGAGAAGTCCCAGAGAAGCTAGGAACTGGCCCTGCTCAAGTCTTTTGGATCTTCCAGGAGGAGCAGAGCAGCCATTCCACACCTGGAGGGCAATTCAGAATGACAAGGGACTGGCTTAGAGATTTGCATCCAGGTGCTTCCCCTCAGCTCCAGGCGAAGGCTGAGCCAGAAAATAATTGGTGTCCCCACAGGCTTGTGCTAGAGCCCCCCATTCCCCCTTTGAAGTTTCTTCTGCCTGACTTGTGCTCATTATAATCTATATGACTGAAATGTAAAACTTCTGTTTCTGAAAATCTAACCTTTCTTCAGAAGCTGGGAACCTAAATCCCCTGGATGAAGAAGGGGGATAGTAAGAGTGCTAGAAAAGCAAATGGGTGCTCTGGAGCCACCAAGATTGGAGATGGGAAAACCCCTTCTGATTTGATTCCATAGATAGTGGCAAACCTCAGGTTAGCCACAAAAGATGTTTACACTGAATGATAAAGCTGGAACAATACCTCTTGTGAATTGATGTACAGGCCCTGGCAAAGAAATGAAACCAAACTAACTCCCAAGCAGGATGCAGCCTTAATTGGATGAAGGGC
Source organism: Sminthopsis crassicaudata (assembly GCF_048593235.1). Taxonomy (NCBI): domain Eukaryota; kingdom Metazoa; phylum Chordata; class Mammalia; order Dasyuromorphia; family Dasyuridae; genus Sminthopsis; species Sminthopsis crassicaudata. The sequence goes on along the minus strand of NC_133619.1, from coordinate 179,577,657 downwards.
CCCAGAAGGCCCTGAACAAGCCAGTCAAGCCAGCTTCCAGAACTAGTCCTTAGCTTGGGCTTGGGAATCTTCCCAGGGTGTGGAAGAGAAGGAGGTCTGGATTGCTCTCTGACAGCACCTTCTCATCCTCCATCTTGGGCTTTCCACTTCTGGGCTTGGGTTTGGACAGTCTCATCTACAGAAAACAACCTTCTTGAGGGTAAGAACTGTTGGAGCTTTTCCGTGGCAGCTCTGCCATTTTTCCACTTTGAATCACTTCCAATTTACCAATATTTCTTAAGGAAACAAGCATTTATTAAACTCCTATGTACCAAGCACTCTGGTAAGCACTTTACACATATTCTCGCCTTAACAACACTGAGAGGTAGGTGCTATTATCCACACACTCAGTTAAAGAAACTGAGGCAACAGGTCAGCAAAATAGAGGCTAGATAGAAACAGATCTTGTCTTGTACAGACAACCCTGGCCTAATTTACAAGGGGATTCTAGATCTGCAGCATTCAATGGGGTGGTTTCCAAATTCTACATGATGAAAGGTACCTGATGAAGCTGTCTGGGTTGTTAACCATGGCCCTAGCTCCTTCTGCTTTTCAGCAAAACCCTAGGCTCCATCCGAAGAGCAATATGTGGGCTTAGCTCCCTTTCCCGCTGGCTGCTTCTACTCATGTCCCTAGTTTCTGGTCTCTATGTCTTTTGTGACCGTATCATTCATTTGGTAGCCTACCTCATCCATCAGCCTTAGACTACTCAATCAGCAAAGCACAAATAAACAAGGAGCAAACATATATTACAGACTTGCTATGTGTCATATGTTACACTAGACCCTGGAGACATAAAGATAAAAACAAAATGGTCTTGCCCTTAAAGTTTATATATTATTGCGGAAAATGATGTCAACAAAAAAAAGTAGGAAGAAAATCTCTGCATAAGCAAGATAATTGCATAAATATTTTTATATACATTGGATTTATCATATATTTTCACATATTTAACATGTAATTACCAGTCATCTAGGGAAGGAGGTGGAAGGAAGGAGGGGGAATGTTGGAACAGGAGGTTTCACAAGGCTCAGTGTTGAAAACTTGCCCCTTCATATGTTTTCTAAATAAAAAGGTTCCCTAAAAAATATTTTTTAAAAGAAAACCTCCGCATAAAGCCTGAGCACAGTCCTCATCTGATGAGCAGTTTCCTTGCTTACCTTGGCCATGGAGACCTCATTGTGTGATGCTCATTGTGACACGCCAGAGAACACCCAAGCTTTTCTGACTTAAAGGTGATGATCTCGCCACAACAACCCAGTTGGATCCTGACAGCAAAGGGAGTAGTATGTGAATATGAGAATGGATGAGTGGAAAAATAGAATAATAGACTAGATACATAGATAACTGGTGATGGATGGATGGGATAGATAGGATACACAAATAGATTGAATAGATACACTTGATGCATAGTTAAAAAGATAATGATGGATAGATAAGTGAAAAGATAGATTTGTAGTAGAAATGTTTATAGGTAGAAAGTGATTTATAGCAAGAAAAGTGATATATAGGTAGCAAAGACCTCTATAGAAAGAAAAGTGATTTATAGGTAGAAAAGAGATTTATAGGAAGAAAAGCAATTTATAGGTAGAAAAGAGATTTATAATAATTAATGTGATTTATAACAGAAAGAGATTTTTAGATAAAAAAGGGATTTATAAGTAGAAAAGAGATTTATAGGTAGAAAAGAGATTGATAGGCAGAAGAGAATGAATAGCTGCATTAAAATATACATACCCCCCCCAAAATATTGCAGTTTGTGGATGGTTTTTCCAGTATATCAAATGGACACATATCTTTCACTTATGCTGTAACATTTTACCTTTTCAGGCAACCTATAAGCCAATACTGATGCAAAGGAGATACTGAACCCAAAGTGACCAGATTCTGGCGATATTGAACACATGTTTTTGGGCCTCGGTGATCTACTGCAAACCGGATTTAGATTGTTGTTGGGGAGTTTTGATCTATACTTTGGTGTTTATTGTACTGGTGGGGGGAAGGGGAGAGATGATGTTGCTGAGTTTGATGGGGTTTTAAAAAAAAAAAAAAAGTTTTTTTCTGTTTCCAAAAGTGTCAAGTTGTCATTCTTTCAGCTCCCACATGATTAGTGATATTTCCCCGTTTCTTCTGTGCTATCTGGTGATTAGATTTGCCAGCTCGTTAATCTAAAGAAATACTTGTTGGCAAACTTATTGGGTAAATTACATTTTTCCCTTATTTGCAGCTAGCCCATACTGCTGATGGGTAAAGCTGGCTATATCCTATCTGGGTTTGGAAATACGAGAGGGAGGCAGATTTGTTCTTCTTTGAGATTTTGAAACAACTGTAACCAGGTCGATCGAAAACTGAGAAAGAAAATTATAGACCAAATTCCTTAATGAATATTGATGCTAAAATCTTAAATAAGATATTAGCAAAAAGACTTCAGAAAATCATCTCCAGGATAATACACTATGATCAAGTAGGATTTATTCCAGGAATGCAGGGCTGGTTTAATATTAGGAAAACTATTAATATAATTGACCATATTAATAATCAAATTAATAAGAACCATATGATCATCTCAATAGATGCAGAAAAAGCATTTGACAAAATCCAACATCCATTCCTACTAAAAACTCTTGAGTAGCATAGGAATAAATGGACTATTTCTTAGAATAATCAGGAGCATATATTTAAGACCTTCAGTAAGCATAACATGCAATAGAAATAAACTGCAACCTTTCCCAGTAAGATCAGGAGTGAAACAATGTTGCCCACTATCACCATTACTATTCAATTGTACTAGAAACGCTAGCCTTGGCAATAAGAGCCGAGAAAGAGATTCAAGGAGTTAGAGTAGGAAATGAGGAAATCAAACTATCACTCTTTGCAGATGACATGATGGTATACTTAGAGAACCCCAAAGACTCTGCTAAAAAGCTATTAGAAATAATTCAGAATTTCAGCAAAGTGGCAGGATACAAAATAAATACACATAAAGCCTCAGCATTCTTATATATCACCAACAAAATGCAACAGCAAGAGATACAAAGAGAAATTCCATTCCAAATGTTGAGAGTATAAAGTATTTGGGAATCCATCTACCAAAGAAAAGTCAGGAATTATATGAGAAAAATTACAAAACACTTGCCACAAAAATAGTCAGATTTAAATAATTGGAAAGACATTCAGTACTCTTGGATAGGCTGAGCGAATATAATAAAGATGACAATACTCCCCAAACTAATCTATTTAGTCCTATACCAATCAGACTCCCAAGAAACTATTTTAATGACCTAGAAAAAATAACAAAATTCATATGGAAGAATAAAAGGTCGAGAATTGCAAGGGAACTAATGAAAAAAAATCAGAGGAAGGTGGTCTAAGTGTACCTGATCTAAAGCTATATTATATAGCAGCAGTCACCAAAACCATTTGGTAGTGGCTAAGAAATAGACCGGTAGATCAGTGGAACAGATCAGATACAAAGGACAAAAAAGGGTACATCTATAACAACCTAATCTTTGACAAACCCAAAGATACCAACATTAGGGATAAATATTCATTATTTGGAAAAAAAACTGTTGGGAAAACTGGAAATTAATATGCCAGAAATTAGATATGTGTCCACACTTAACACCATATTCCAAGATAAGATCAAAATGGGTCCATGATTTAGGCATAAAGAGTGAGATAATAGATTAGAGGAACAGAGGATAGTCTACCTCTCAGACCTGTGGAGGAGGAAGGAATTTATGACCAGAGGAGAACTAGAGATCATTATTGATCACAAAATAGAAGATTTTGATTACATCAAACTAAAAAGTTTCTCTACAAACAATACTAATGCAAACAAGATTAGAAGGGAAGTAACAAATTGGGAAAATATTTTTAAAAGTAAAGGTTCTGATAAAGGTCTCATTTCCAAAATATATAGAGAACTGATGCTAATTTATAAGAAACCAAACCATTCTCCAATTGATAAATGGTCAAAGGATATGAACAGACAATTCTCAGATGATGAAATTGAAACTATGTCCACTCATATGAAAGAGTGTTCCAAATCACTACTGACCAGAGAAATGCAAATTAAGACAACTCTGAGATACCACTACACACTTGTCAGATTGGCTAAGATGACAGGAACAAATAATGATGAATGTTGGAGGGGCTGTGGGAAAACTGGGACACTGATATATTGTTGGGGGAGTTGTGAAAGAATCCAGCCATTCTGGAGAGCAATTTGGAACTATGCCCAAAAAGTTATCAAACTGTGCATACCCTTTGACCCAGCATTGCTGTTATTGGGATTATATCCCAAAGAAATACTAAAGAGCGGAAAGGGACATGCATGTGCCAAAATGTTTGTGGCAGCTCTTTTTGTTGTAGCTAGAAACTGGAAGTTGAATGGATGTCCATCAATTGGAGAATGGTTGGGTAAATTGTGGTATATGAAGGTTATGGAATATTATTGCTCTGTAAGAAATGACCAGCAGGAGGAATACAGAGAGGCCTGGAGAGATTTACATCAACTGATGCTGAGTGAAATGAGCAGAACCAGAAGATCACTGTACACTTCAACAACAATACTGTATGAGGATGTATTCTGATGGAAGTGGAAATGTTCAACATAAAGAAGATCCAACTCACTTCCAGTTGATCAATGATGGACAGAAATAACTACACCCAGAGAAGGAACACTGGGAAGTGAATGTAAATTGTTAGCACTAATGTCTGTCTGCCCAGGTTACATGTACCTTAGGAATCTAATGCTTATCGTGCAACAACAAAATGATATTTACACACATGTATTGTATCTAGATTATATTGTAACACATGTAAAATGTATGGGATTGCCTGTCATCGGGGGGCGGGAGTGGAGGGAGGGGGGATAATCTGGAAAAATGAATACAAGGGATAATATTATAAAATATATATATATATATATATATATATCATAAAAATTTTTTAAAAAAGGGACTTCCCTGAAGCTAAAGTCACCCCTGGAACAACATCTTCCTTGGAAAGTAAATTGTTGCCTTATCTGTCTGTGTGACTGCTTGGTGATTTCTTCTTGAAGGGAACTACAGACTACTATGTACTATGGGTTTGCATATGTATCTTCAGTGCCCACATGAATGTGTGGAAAAGAGCAGGTGCTATAATGTTTTCTTTGATAAAATGCTTTCTAACCAATTATGTCATGCCCCAATCCTCTCCATCCTCCAGTACCCTAAAACACACACAGCATCACCACCAATTAAAAAAACAACACAATCCTCTAGTCATTTCTTAAGTCAGCAGAATGTCTTTCCCTGAGCAGGAGCAGGAGGACAAACTAAAACCACAACACCAAGGACCACGGGGGTGGGGGGAGGGGTAAAGCACAATCTCTATACTTAGTCCTATCTCATTATCTATCCTAGGAATCCTCCTCCTTTCAAGATTTCTCTCTTTTCAAAATAGTCCCATCACCTTTCGGTCCTTTCCCACTTAAGGACTAGGCCAGCAGCTAGTAGCTAGCACCTAGAGGCTAACAAGTAGCACCGAATTAGAGAGCTACTCAGACGGAGAACCCCATCTCCAGGAACAGCTCCACACACGGTTACTTCTGTTACACTCACTGCCGGCTTAGCCCAGATACTGAAGCAAGCCCCGGAACAAGGTTGGATACATTGTTACTCCAGCAGCTGCCTCTAACCATTTTGTGAACTGAACCCAAGGAAAAGGTTGGATACACTATGCACCCTCTACAAACAGAAGGGGAGAGATTCGGGAGGGGCGGAGGGAGCAGGGAGGGAAGGAGGATGCAGTTTGGTGAGCAAAATTTAGCAGGGGAATAGTTAAATGCTGAGTAATTTTCCCTGCAGTGTAAACACGGAGCTCCGTGGATTCTGCCAACTGAACAGTATTTTTATCCTATTTAATAAACAACGATGACTAGCTGCGGGTGTTACGGGGTTCCGTAACAACTCTCTCTAGACTACGACAAAGAATTTGACCTTTTATCCGGAGAGATTCCCAAAGGGCATCAACCCAGCACTTGCAGAGCCACTGAGCTTTGCCAGCCTCTTCGGCTCGACTTCCACTCAACACAAACAATTAGGATTCACACACACACACACACACACACACACACACACACACACACACACACACACACACACACACACACTTTCCTTAAGGGGCGATGAGGGTCGGGAGGAGATGCTGAGGAGGAAAAAGAAGAACGTGAGGCCACAGTGGGAGTCCTCTGTGGCCACGCTAAAAAAAGAGGGCTTCCAGGTAATATAAGAAAAGCTTCCATCTAATCCCTTCCGGCCCTCAATGATCCCCATTTCGCGTCTCTCTCTCCTAGCTACAATTTGCACCCAGCTCCACCACCCTCAGAATGCAGACACGCCTCCCATCTCCTCTCCCCCCCCCCCCCCCCCGCTTCATGTCTCAAGTTCACGGTTAACGCCACACAGGTTGCATTCTTCCCCACAGGGACTAAAACGGTCTCGGACGGTTTCGGCTGAAGTTTGCTCGCAGATTACTTCCAAAGAGAGCAAAAACCGCCGAGCCTCCAGGAAAGCCGGGAGGGAGGAGAAAAGGGGTTTGGAGAGGGAAGGGGAAGAAGAGCAGGTAGCGCCAGGTGTGTAAAGGAAGGTTTAGAAAACTGGAAAAGCACCCTCCCGGCTAAAAGCGTCTGCACCCAAGAAACGTGCACCCGAGACACACACACACACACACACACACACACACACACACACACACACACACTCACATACATACACACACACACACACACACACACACACACATACATACACACACACTCACACACACACACACACACACACACACTCACACACATACACACACACACAGAATGCAGTGTGTAGGCAACCACAGCTCCACCACCGCCTGCATCAGCACTGCCACTCACTTCCCCCATTCCTCCCTCCCTCCCTCCCTGTTCCCCGCCCAGAAGGACTCCCTACACCGGAGCGGAAACAAGAACCTCGTCCACCGCTCTCCCCCACCTCCCCCCCACACCAGTGCCCAGCAATGAATGAATGGGGGCTCTCCATCCATCCCCGCCAGCACACACTTACAGGCTACGTAGGCGACAAAGGCGATGGCCACTAGCAGCTTCATCCTCCTCGGGTTGACCGCAGTCAGCAGACGTAACAGCGGCGCCTTGCTCACCATCCCTGGGAGCAGCGCCAGCCCAGGACCCTGCCGCGCGCGCGGGATCCCGCCTGCTGCCCAATACGCGAAAAACCTGGGAAGGCTCATGTGAACTGATGCAAAGTAAAGAGAGCAGAATCAGATCATTGTACACAGTAATAGCAATGGTATATGGTGATCAGCTGTGAATGACAGCTCTTCTCACCAGTACGATGATCCAAGATAGCATTTTCATTATGGGTCCTTTGGAACTCTCTGCCTCCAGAGACAGAACTGATGAGCTCTGAATGAGAATTGAAGCAGATTTTTTTTCCTGCCGGCCCCCTTTCCCCCACTCAGAAAAGGCTTATTAGGGTAGGAAACTACACTCTAAGTCAGCCTGCACCATGCTCGCTGCAGGGCGGCAGCGGCCCGAGTAAACTCCTCCCTCTGCCTCCCAGCCTCGGAAGCTCCGCCCCTCGGCCCCAGAGGCTTCCTGCCCATAGACACCAATACACAGGCGCAATGTTAGCTCCTCCCTCTCCTTTACTTCCCTCTCTCGCCATTGCTAGCAGGCGCAGGAACTATCTCTTCCCCCCGCCCCTCCGGTCCTCAAAGAATGTTGGGGGCGGGTTGGGTCCAACTTCAACTGGTGCACGCATGCGTAGAATAGCGTTTCTAGACCACGCCTTCTCATCTGTCTGGCTTTTATCTTTTTCACCATCCTGAGGGCTCTCTCTGGCAAGCTTAACTTTTGATTTATTTCGGGAAAAATGGTCCTCGATGAAACGAGGGAACTCCGTGCTTTTGAGCACTCATGCTTGCTTTTCTTATCTTTGCCTAGCCCCTTCTCTCTGCAATTAATTTATTTTTATCCCTAAAGCGCATTGAGAACGTCTCAGGGAAGTTTTTATTTTTCTATTTCATTTTCCTCTTGCTTTCTAGCATCAAAGCATCAAAATGATAAACCCGAGCCTGGCACTAAGGAATCTAATCCCCCCTTCAATAAAGGAAACCTTTGTCAGGGACCCAGAACGTGATTTATATTTGTGGTGTTGTTGCATCTTCCGAACCGCCAAAATAAGAACTGATGCTCTGGCAAAAGAGGCAGTGGGTGCACAATCACAGCAGGAATTTCTCCAAGTTCTTTTGTGGAGTCTCGAGCCTTCTTGAGTAGTGACCCCCCTGTTGCTGGAAAATGTTCAAGAAAAGTTGCTGGAATCATTCAAAACCTGTGTATATGAGTTCCCCTTAACCCTTTATCAATAGCATAAATACTGAAGATTTCAAGTCCACAGATAGGGGCTATGCCAAGGGACCTTTGAGAATGTCAGACTGTTCCTGAATAATGTCAATCCACCTTCTGCTAATTCATGTTTGCAACTCAAGCAATTCAACTTCTGTTCACTCCCAGTTAGAACTCAGACACTTATAATCACTCACTTACGGTAGTTGGAACGGGCAGAAATAAGCCCAGGGTTCTCATACTATGGCACGAGGGCCAGATGCAGCTGTTGAGGACGTTTATGCGGTGCGCGGGCTATGGCAAATGGGCTGAGGGCGGAGACAGAGTGGGAGCTTTTGTTTTTATAGTCCGGTCCTCCCAACAGTCTGAGGGACAGTGAATTGGCCCCTATTCAAAAAGTTTGAGGACCACAGTACATTCACTTCTGCTTCCCCTTGGCTTCTAGACTTGTGAAAGCTATTTCCTCCATTCTCCAGGATATCTCTTCCTGGAAGTTCTGTTGCTCCAAACATTCACATAGAGGAGGGAGAGAAGGAGCATAACTAAGAGAAAGAGAAAGATAAAAGAAGGAAGTGATATGGAAGGTAAGAAAATAAATTACTGACTTTCTTTTGTGCTTGGTAAACTACCTGAAGAAACTTCAAACATATTATCTGTAACATGACTTTTGAAGGACAACACTCAATGGCATAGGTTAGTAGAGAGAGAAAAGAATAAGCATTTATTAAAAGTTTATCATATGAATATTTTTGTTTTGTAATAACCAACAGGTTGATTTCAGAAAGGCCTGGAGAGACTTACATGAAGTGATGCTGAGTGAAATGAGCAGAACCAAGAGATCGTTATACACTTCAACAATGACACTGTATGATGATCAATTCTGATGGGCGTGACTCTCTTCAACAATGAGATGAACCAAATCAGTTCCAATAGAGCAGTAATGAACTGAACCAGCTACACCCAGTAAAAGAACTCTGGGAGATGACTATGAACCACTCACTACATAGAATTCCCAATCCCTCTATTTTTGTCCGCCTGCATTTTTTATTTCATTCACAGGCTAATTGTACACTATTTCAAAGTCTGATTCTTTTTGTACAGAAAAACAACTGTTTAGACATGTATACATATATTGTATTTAATTTATACTTTAACATATTGAACATGTATTAGTCAACCTGCCATCTGGGGGGGAAGGGAAGGAGGGAAAAATTGGAACAAAAGGTTTGGCAATTGTCAATGCTGTAAAATTACCCATGCATATTTCTGATAAATAAAAACTATTTTAAAAAAAAGTTTATCATATGTCAAGCATTGTGCTAATAGCTTTGCAAGCATACATTTTATTTGATTTTTACAAGAACCTTTGGAAGTAGTTACTATTATCCCCATTTTATAGTTGAGTTAACTGAGGCAGAGGTTAAGGGACTTATCCAAGGTCACAGCAATGTGTAAGGTGGGATTTGAACTCTGGTTTTCTACATGTCTCCTTGTGTTTTTACTTTTTAAATTTTTTTTATTTGTGGTGAGAGAGATGAAAATGTATTAGTTATTGCAAAAACATTTTTCCTACGGGCAGCTAGGTGGCGCAGTGGATAGAGCACCAGCCTTGAATTCAGGAAGACCCTGAGTTCAGATTTGGTCTCAGACACTTAATACTTCCTAGCTGTGTGACCCTGGGCGAGTCACTTAACCCCAGCCTAAAAAAACAAACAAACGTTTTTCCTTAAAACATTAAAAATATCTGATTAAAAAAAGACAAATATTGAATGCTTACAATCCTTTGTTATGAGAACAGAATTTGTTGTTGAGATAGATTTTTTAATTTGTGAATCTGGAATAAAGGTAAAATAAAAAATTAAAACAGATTTTGAGATTTTTCAGCACTGATTATAGGATGGAAAATGCTGTACAAAATTAGTGAATGTATTTTGAAGGCAATCATGCCTTGCATAAAATCAAGGGTGTAGTAGCTTGTTTCATTGTTAAGGTAATAACTCAAGAAATCAGGAAGATTTTCTGCTTTGAAACATGAAAAGATCATCAGTTTGATCTTTGGCATCTGTTCTTCCTACAGAAAAATTTACAATGAGGGGAAAAACAAATGTCCTTGGAACCATTACTCAAGAAGCTATCAAATAGCCTGAAGACCTAAAATCATAGAATTTCAGATCTAGGAGAGACCGTGGAAACATTGAGTTTAACTTCCTTAGTAAGTTTCCTCAGAACTAACACAACTTCCTCCAAAAAAAACCCTTTAAATTCTATAACCTTGAAGAAATTCTTCAAATATCTTTAATTTTTTTTTTTTAGTATAAGTGTCTGGAATTAAAATAATGTCATATGACATTATTTCATATTAAATATAGTTGTATGGGATTGGAGATTATGTTTGCCTATTTGATTTTTGGACACTTTAGACAGCTTTATACTGTGTAGCATACAGGCACATAATTTTAAGCCATCAATTAGCAAAAATATATCAAGCTCCTATTATATGCCAGGCACTAAGCGAGACAACTCTGACCTTAAGGAGTTTACATACATAGCTTCTATTTAAGAAGGTTAAGATTTCCAAAATGCACAAAAGTGGATGTCTGAGGGAAATTTGAGATTCTGTGTGTATGTAGGATTGGGAATGATTGATGGAGAATTGTTTTAAGAAGAGGAAAGAGGTATGGTGTTCAAAAGAAGCAGATGAACAATATATCTTGAGAGATAGAGACATGTGGAATGCAGTTGGTATCCCTGCTTTGGTTTCTCTCCAGCACTAACATCCAGAAAGACTTGGAGAACTGAAGATTCAATTGCAGGAGATGTAACCCCTGTGGTGCAGGTTCAATATAGTGTGAGATAGTCTCCTATCCTCTTATTTCCAGGGACATCTAAAGGGAAGACTGCTCATCTCTTCTGCAGCTAAGCAGGAAGTCTACTTCTTGCCATCAGAAAATCACTGATTGCCCTAAATACAAGAGCCTAGGTGCATCATCACTCTAGTGAAATAGAATTTCTTTTCTTCACTGTTCTTTGAGTTCTGGTCCTAATTTTATTTTTTTTCACCATGGATCTAAAAATTTAAAGATATTTGAAGAATTTCTTCAAGGTTATAGAATTTAAAGGGTTTTTTTTTAAGGAAGTTGTGTTAGTTCTGAGGAAACTTACTAAGGAAGTTAAACTAAATGTTTCCATGGTCTCTCCTAGATCTGAAATTCTATGATTTTAGTGGTGGTGCAGTGCAGACAGTGAAGAAATTGGAATCAGTAAGATCTCTCTTTAATATCTCTCCCAGCCTCGATTTCCTCATCTGTAAAATAAAGACAATATCATCTACCTCAATATTGTTGTGAAAATCAAATGCATTAACACACGTAAAGTGCTTTTTTTTATCTGAACTGATCACTTCTTTTTTTGAATTTTTAAATCACATCTTTTTTATTTTTCTGAGAAGATCAGGTTATTTGGTAGTACAATAGTAATTGTTTTCTCAGCAGAACAGTTGAGAACCCTGATGGCATAATCTTTTTCTTCTTAGCCTGATATATGTTGTTTTGGATATTTTGCTTGAGAAGGGACTTGTACATTTTAATTCTAAATTTTGAATTTTTTAAAATGTGTTTTCCCTATAATGAGTATAGTTGTTAGTTTTTTTAATTGATAATTTTATTTCATTTTCTAGTTATATACTGGAATTATAATTGCTGGAAACACTCAGAAACTAGGCATAGACCAACATCTCACATGCTATGTCAAGGTAAGGTCAAAATGGGTTTATGATTTATATATAAGAGTGATATTATAAACAAATTAGGAAAACAATGAATAGTTTATCTGTCAGATCTTTGGAGAAGGGAGAAATTTATGACCAAACAAGAATTAGGGAACATTGTGAAATACAACATAGATAATTTTGATTTCATTAAATTAAACAGGGTTTGCACAAACAAAACCTATGCAGCTAAGGTTAGAAGGGATGCAAAAACTGGGAAACAATTTTTACAGCTAGTGTTTCTGATTAATATCTCATTTCTAAAATATATCGAGAACTGAGTCAAATTTATAAGAATACAAGTCATTCCCCAACTGATAAATGATCAAAGGATATGATCAGACAATTTTAAGATGAAAAAATTAAAGGTATCTATAGCCATAAGAAAAAAATGCTCTAATTCAGTATTGATTAGGGAAATACGAATTAAAACAACTCTGAGGTAGTACCTCATACCTCTCAGATGGACTAAAATGACAAGAAAAGATAATAATAAATGTTGTAGGAGGTATGAGAAAACTGGACTCTCATGCATTGTTGATAGAGTTGTGAACTGATCCAGCTATTCTGGAGAGCAATTTGGTTCTCAAAGGGCTATCAAACTGTGTACATCCTTTCATTCAGTAATGCCATCATTGGATCTATATCTCAAAGAGATCACAAAATAGGAAAAAGGAACCACATGTGCAAAAATGTTTGTTGCAGTTATTTTTTTGTAGTGGCAAAGAATTAGAAAATGAGTGGATGCCCATTATTTAGGGAATAGCTAAATAAGTTATAATATAATATTTTTGTTCTATAAGAAATAAGAAATGATAAACAGAAAAATCTGTGAAGATTTACATGAACTGATGCTGAGTGAAATGAGCAAAATCAGGAAAACATACACAGCAATAACAAGATTATATGATGATTAACTATCATAGACTTAACTCTTCTTAGCAATTCAGTGTGCCAATGCAATTTCAAAAAACTTTGGATGGAAAATGCCATCTACATGTAGAGAGAACTATGGAGACTGAATGTGGAGACTGAAACATACTGTTTTCACTTTTTTCTTCTTTTTTTTTCTCTCATGCTTTTTTCTCTTTTGTTCTGACCTTTTTCCCCATCATGACTCATATCGAATTATGTTAAAATAATGAATGTACACGTATAGCTTAAAAAAATCCAAAATATTGGCAATTTTATTTTATTTTATGGTTGCAATTACATTCCCCACAAATACGCCAGGAAACTTTATTTCCAATTTTATTTTATTTATTTTGTGGAGATGTGAAGTTTTTTCACAGGCAAATTTGGTATTCCATCTATCTGCTACTGATATGAAACATTATTATATGATATGTCTTGCTGAATTTTCTTAATGTGCTTTGTGTTTATAAACAAGTTCTGAATACTTGTTTTATGCAAGACTTTTGCTATGTCAACACAGAAACTATTAATAATTTTTATAAGTTTGACTTAATGCCTGCTGATTTGATATTGTATGAGTAGTCGTTTGGTATTTATACTTATATATTAATTATATAATCATTGGCTTGCAATATAGCAAGCAATTTTATCTCTCAAGTTAATATTTGAGATATTGATGATGTCACAAGATCAGTCTCAAAATTTGATAGTTAAAGCAACAGAATTGGAATAGAAATAATTGACAATATAATACAAAAATGCATAGTTAAAACTTTCAATAAGGAGATAAGAGTTTTAAAACTTGAAATTTAAGAGACTTACAAATTAGCTAATCTATTGAAAGTTAACCCATACAAAGCTGTTGAGAGATTAGACAATATTCCATTTATAAAATAACCCTAGAGCATGCAGGAGATCCTAACAAGGCTACTCACTAAAACCCTTTCTTAGTTTGTGGGACATTCTAATAATCAAGAAATGACGAAAACTTGTTTCAACAGGTAGTGAACAAAACTAACAACACATGAGTAATGTTTTCCATGGAGAATTTGTGTATAACACATTTAATTGTGCTAAACCTAAAACCAACTTCTTGCCTAGAATTGCCCCTGTAGAGATTCCTAATGAAAAGTTGCGATCCATAGAGCACAAGAATACTGATAGCCAACCTGACCCTATCTTAAGTTTAGGTGAAGAGAAGCAAATACATAATGATACTGATCATCAGTCCAAATTATCTACTATCATAAATATAGGAGCAGAGAAGTGAGCAAGTAATTTAGAAAACAGACCCAAAAAATTAGTTACTAGACTAACTAAAGATGAGATTAAAAGGAAAATCATTAACTGGAGAATCTATGCAGCAATTTCTCCGATAAACATCTCATTTGTAAGAAGAAGAGCCATTCCCTAAATAAAATATGGCATAAAGATATGGTCAAATAGTTCTCAAGTGAAGAAACCAATGCAATTTGTAGCCTATGGAAAAAAATGCTCCAAATCACCATTAAATAGAGAAATGAAATTAAAGTCATTCTGAGAGTCTGTCTCATATTCATCAGAGCAACAAAAAAAGGGAGAGAAAAGGAAAATGTTAAATGTTACAAGGGTTATGAAAAAATAGGCACATCTATACAATATTGATAGACCTTTAAATGGATACAACAATTCTAGAAAGCAGTTTGGCTTTATATATAAATACTTACTAAAAAGTGAATGCCATTTGCCCCAGCTATAACACTTGAGATTTAAAAAAAAACAGGAAAAGATACTTTTTGTACCAAAAATGCTCATAGGAGCTGTTTTTGTGAGAGTAAAAATTGAAAACAGAAAGATATCTATCAAGTGATGAAAGATTGAGCAAATTTATATATGTGAAAGTGATGGAAAACTATTTTAGTGTAAAGAAATAGGACCTAAGCATCAAAAATATTACTTTTATTTCTAAATATGCAGAACACAAAAAATTATATATGAAACTGTGATCTCCATGTTATACAATATACTTAAAAATTACATGATTAGATTTTACAAATTAGTCTCTTTTTTAAAAAAAAAATTAATAGTATTTCATTTTCTCCCAACTACACATTAAGATAATTTTTAGCATTCATTTTTACAAGAGTTTGAGTTCCCAGTTTCTCTTAATAGAAAAAAAATGGAAAAATATGGTGTATTCCAGAAGTGAAATGTTGCATGAACTTTTAGATGAAGTCACTGTATTCCAATTTTACTTAACTTTTACTTTGATGCAAGAATGAAGAATAATCTGCTAGTATTTGTAACATAAATATGAAATACATCAATGAAATTGAAATTTTTTAGAATAGTTGCATGCTTATCTAGAAGACAATACTAGATATTGCCCAAATGTTTATCTTGTTCTAATTGAATGTTTTTTGCTACACATGATAATTACTGCATGTTTCAGTATCCTTTGTTTTATTATGTTCATTTACTTATGTACCTGTGTTATGTGTATAATAGAATTATAAATATTTTCTAATTGTTTTGTTCTTTTGTATTTGCATATATGCTACAATTAATGTTAGTCAATTTTATAGATCTGTTGATAATATTACTATAGCCAACTAATTTTGCTTTGTCAGTCTTGCTTAGCTTTATTGCTTTGCTGTTTATGATTATTCCCTTTGCCAAGAAATGTTTATTAAAATGCTTACTAAATGCGAGAAACTGTGCTAAGTGTTGAGCTTGGTGAGACATTGAAGACACCAAAGTCATCCACTGCATCTTGAGTTATCACCAGGTATTTTGACTCTGTCCTGCTTCACTACAGTGGTATCTTTAGAAGAAAGAGTGATAATGATGTCTTGGTGCATTTGGTCTGCTTCATTTAAATCCAATTTATGCATAAATCAAAAAAATAAAAAGGCATGTACTTCTAAAATATACATATGCTTTATGTCCTACATGTAACTTAGGCATCTTGTCACTGAACTGTCTGTCTTATTATAGTAATGTTTTTCATGGTGCCATGGCTATGTCAAGTAATAGTAATAAACATGTTTTCTTTATTTTCAAAGGTTTTCTAGGTTGGTCGCCTGGCATGCCAGGAAAATCACCCTTATTAAACCACAAAGTGTTAATGTTATATTTATGCTGTATGGTTATTGTTTCCAATCAAATCATTCCCCACCTTATTTTTTTTTTAAATTTTTTTTATTATATATATATATTTTTTTTATAATATTATCCCTTGTATTCATTTTTCCAAATTACCCCCCCTCCCTTATTCCCTCCCCCCGACGACAGGCAATACCATACATTTTACATGTGTTACAATATAGTCTAAGTACAATACATGTGTGTGAATATCATTTTCTTGTTGCACAATAAACATTAGAATCCGAAGGTACATGCAACCTGGGCAGACAGATATTAGTGCTAACAATTTACATTCCCCTCCCAGTGTTTCTTCTCTGGGTGTATCTACCTCTGTCCATCATTGATCAACTGGAAGTGAGTTGGATCTTCTTTATGTTGAAGATTTCCACTTCCATCAGAATACATCCTCATACAGTATCGTTGTTGAAGTATACAGTGATCTTCTGGTTCTGCTCATCCCCACCTTATTTTTGCAAGAGAATGCAAATTTCTGGCATTGCTGAAGAATGTAGTTCTGTTTAAAGAGACTCAAGAGTCCCCAAATGTACAGCAATGGATATTTGATTTAAAAAACCCAAAGTAAAGTAAAGTAAATTCTAGAAGTTAAGCATTGGTATACGTGACTAGAATTGGTTCATGGAAAATTTGGGGGAAAGGAGAGAAAGAGAAAAAGAATTCAAAGAGTGCCAGAAATGTTTTCCCTCGTGGGAGAAAAATGGGTGGACAGATGTCCTCCCCAGCACCTATATACAATGGGCCCATGTGAACCAATGACTACAGAACCACAGCTTGTAGTAGGGAAGTAGTATCACAGACTATAATCCCTTGGGAGAACCTGTCATAAATGCCATTTTTTTTTTCCATCTTTTGTACCCAAACCAAGAGAAAGATACTAATGAACTTTATCTCTTCAGTATCCCAAGTAGGACGTCCTCTCTGTTTCTTATCGTCAAAAGAATCACTGATTTGTTGTGTGTGTGTATATATATATTTGCTGATCAGTTTCTCTCCTCTCCATTATATTTATCCTCCCATTTTTATATTCTAATTCATCTTTCTTGGTATATACAATTATTTTTAGTACAATAGCCTTTCCTCTCCTGTAGGATAAAGCACATTCATAGATAAGTATATACTAGATATCACAACTATATAGAAATTTAGACCTAAATACAATGTCTGTGACCTTTTTTTTACTTTTAAAAATGTGGATGATGTTTAGGCAAGATACGATTAGGCAAGGTACATCAATAAAAAAAATACAGAATCAACAAATTTAAAAATAAATGGCTTTAAGGTCTTTAAACAGGCTTATAACCTTTATAATTACTAAGTCTATAGGAAAACTGAATTTGACATATATTTTTTAGAAATATAATTTCAAAAGCAGTTGTAAAGATGTCAGAGCAGGTATGAAAGACAGTTCAAGTTAACTATAATTCTAAATATGTAACCTCAATGCTTTGCAATTACATGCTCAGACTGAATTTTTGGCATCTCAAATGTATTGTTCTAGGAGAAAGCTTTTTAGAGTTGAAACTCTGAAAAGGAAAAAAAAAAATTGCCTTTATCCCAGTTTTAAAAGAATTATTTAAAGAGATGTCCATGATTCTTGAGAAGTTGGACTAATTTATTAGACCTTTTCCTATGATTGTGATACTTCATTTTCCTTTGTCCTCTTCTTTTTAAAAGCTACTGAAAACTCCTGCATTTATTGTTAAAGACTGACTGTTCTGCTTAATGCCATAACCATCCAGAGTATCCTAGAATTTCTAGGATATAATTTTTAAAATTTTATTTTTGAGAGGCAGAAGTGTATTGTAATGGTTCTGAAAGTATGCTCCAAAAACCCCAAGACCCTTTCGGGGGGGGTCTTTGAATTTTATAATACTATTAAGATGATTTAATTTCAAATATGGTCAATATGAATCACTATAATCCATACCAACAAAAGGTGTTTGGGAGAGGGAGTCTTCAATAATCTTTAAAAGTTTAAAAGGTTCATAAAAGCAAAGAATTGGATGCAGAACATCCCTCTGATTCATACAGACTATGTGACCATTAAAATTAATTTAATTTTCCAATGATTTACACAGCTCTCTACATTAATAAAGCATAGATCTATTATCAATCAAGGGCACTTCCCAAGCAGGATAAAATGCTAACAAAAATATAGGTCCGAGTCTGGCTCCCAACATTCAAAAAGCTGATTTTAATAGGATTTTGCAAAAGGAATTCTTCTTTGTCTGTCTTGCTTCTTCATTTATTTTTCTATGATATAGTCACTGAACTCAAGGTCAATTCTGAGTCCATTACTGTAAAATAACTAAAAGGTACTGGGTTATATCACCATTCATTATTTGCTTTTACAACTTAAATTCTTTGCAACAGTGATTCTTCCATGTGGGTGCCTCCATCTTAAGTGGTCAGAATGTTTGCCAAACACTTTTTTCATATTTGTGAAATTTTAGGAGTGTCACAGGATACATGAGAAAATTTTTGTAACCCTAAGGCTTATATAAATCCAAGATTATTATTTCTCCACATCATCTTGCACAGTATCTTGAATGTAATCACTTAAATGTATTTTTTAATAAATTAAGATGGGTCTTAGGTGGGTATCACAGAGAGATCAAAGAAAAAAGAAAAGGACCTACATATACAAAAAAATTATGTGGCAAAGATTATAAATCAGAAGGATGCTCATCAATTAGGGAATGACAACAATTTGTGCCATACAATTGTGATGGCATACTATTGTGCTCCAAAAAATGACAAACAGAATGGTTTCAAAAAACCTAGGAAGACTTACATAAACTGATGTGGAATAAAGTAGCAGAACTAGTAGAATATGATACACAGAAACAACAATGATATGCAATGATCAACTGTAAATGACTTAGTTTTTTCTGAGCAATACAACGATCCAAGACAATTCTGAAAAACTTTTGGTAAAAAAAATGCTATCTACCTCCCATGAAAGAACAGAGGGAGTTTAAAACTGCAAATCAAGGCATATATTTTTCTGGTTTGTGTTTCTTTTTGCAACATGACTAACATGGAAATTGATTTTTCCTGATTTCATAAGGATAACTATATTAAAAGATTTGTTTTCTTAAGAAGTGTGGAGGCAAGGAAAGGAAGGAGAGAATCTGAGACTCAAATTTTTAAAGAAATTAATGTTAATCATATATTGGATTGCTTGCTGTCTAGGGGTGGGGTAGGGAGGAAGGGAGAAAAATTTGGAACACAAGGTTTTGCAAGAATGTTGAAAACTATCCTTGCATATATTTTGCTAATAAAAAGCCATTTAAAAATTAATGGTAAATTTTTTTTTTTTTTTATGAAGCAACTAGTTAGCATAGTTAGCACTCTGGAGTCAGGAGGACCTGACAAGCAACAGACTCCATTTTCCTGAATTTTAGAGGCAAATGAGTATAGTTCCATGGAATTTCCTGGAGAAAATATAAACAATGAAAAATCACTTTTCAGTTCTAGTTTCTGATTCGGATTGACATATTATGACGGGACTTGAACTTGAAATTCTTTTGTGTGGCTGGTGAAATGTCAGCCCTACTCATATTCTTCAACATGAAAGAAAGATCAAGCTTGTTTCAGGTCCCGTGAATATATAAAAATGGAGAGGAATGGGGAAATGATCTTTTTTTGGCAGCAAATTTTGAAAGGCTCAGAAATAATATTTTCCCCACTAATTATGACACTTTGACCTAAGTGTTGTCTTTTAGTCAACAAGCATTTATTAAGCACCTACTCTGTGCTAGATACTGCACTAGGTAGTGAGGATAAATGAAACAATTCTTTCCCTCAGAAAGCTTACGGTCTAATGTGAACATCTTTAAGTATATATGAAATATAATAAAATAAGTATTTTAGTTTGGGAGGGATAATTTAAGGGGATTAGGAAAGGACTCATTTAGAAAATGACACAATCTAAATATTGATGGGAATTAAGAATTCTGAGAGGTAGAAGAGAAAAGGGAGTATATTCTAGGTATGAAGGATAGATAATCTATGAAAAGGTATGAAAATGGAGATATAAATATTATGTATGGAAACTGGCAATCTGGCTATCTCTGCATATCAGTAAAAGAAATAATGGGAAGAAAAACTAAATTAAAGTTCAGAATCCTTAAGTTCTTTTCCAAAGATGCTAACACTTGGTTCTAAGATCTGAGCTACATCACTTGGTTTTTTTTTTATCTCATTTGCCTCATTTATAAAATAAGAGTTTTGGAGAAAATCACAAAAATTCCTTTCTAATCAAAGATACTAAAATTCTATGGTTTCATCTTTCAGGACACTGGAATAGTATATATTGCAATATATCATTTAATAAGATGAATCCTCTTTTTAAAAAATGTTAATAAGTAGGCAATTTGCCTTTAATTTAAGCAGACCTTCCCCCTCCTTCTTCCCTTCCATTCTCTTATTCTGTATCATCCTAATCCCTTTCCCATTCCTTTCTCATTGTTGGGAAAGCTAGGATTAAGAATTGCCCTAAATTGTGGCTCATTGTTTCAGTGTACAAGTTTATAAATTCCTAGGCTTCCCTGCTTTAAGATGTTGACAGGCCTGGGGTAAGTTAGGACAGTAAAGGGTAGAGGGAATAAAGGCAAGGAAAGGATTGAAGCTGGAAAGTCTGGTTTTCTAAAGGGTAGATCAGCATGCAAACTGGGCAACATCATTATAAAAAAGAGCCCACGTACTTTCTCAAAGGGAAATGAGATTGAAATCAGAACTATGATCAATTCCAAAGGCAATTTTAAAAGTAAAAGTCTAAGGTCCATGTCATGTACAAAGCAGAAAATTCCTTAATTTTGAAAAGCAAATTGCTGGGGAAAGAGCATTGACTTTGGATTCAGAGGACCTAGTTTCGAATTTTTTTGCTATATTGATTATTTTTTGTTGATTGTTTTTCTTTTCTTCATTTTCTTTTTATTTTAAAGATTATTTGTGATTTTATGGAATGTCTCTTTGCAAGGGAGGAAGGTAGGGATACAGGACAAAATTTAGGCCAATGTGAGTGTCAATAAAACTTTTTTTTTTTTTTTAAGTACTATGTAAATTCCAACAACATGTTATTACTTTGTGCTTGGCTCTATTTTTTAGGCTTTGCTAAATTGCTTTGAGCTGAAGAACTTCTACTATTCCTTTGGGCAATCATGGCATAACTAACCACAATATTGTTTTATCAAGCCTAGAAGGGAAATATACTCTGTCCTGTTCTTTTGGCTACATCTTTGATGTCAGATGTGCTATTCCAAATTCCACTGCTATTCTCTGTCTAGGTGGAAGGAAGAGTTCTCTTGCTCAGATGATAGATAGATGAGCCTGGGGTGTATATATGGTCCTGTGCCTGTTGTCAGACAAATTCAATGGAATCTGGGAAAAGTTGTGTGACTTGGAGAAATTCTCTAACCACAATAAGGTTTGCATGATTGGCTGGTGGTGATGGTAGGGAACTTGGGGAGTGGTATTCTGTTTTCTAAGTCTGCCTAGGAATTTCATTACCTTACCACATATAGTGGAAAAATGGAACTAGTAGATGAATAGCTCCTTCTTTATTAGTCTCTGGCTTAATTTTCTCTTTTATTGGAAACGTTGCAGAATTTTGTATTCTAGCTAGATGCTGGAAGCCCACTAAGTGCCGAATTCAGTCTTAACTGCAAACAGTTCTTTCTTCCAGATTGAATAATACTTTTTAGTTGTTGATATTTGCTATGAAAAATACATAGGGGAGCAATATTAACTTTAAAAATTTTCTTAGGTATTTCTAGACTGAGAGCATTTAGTATCAATTTTTATTCTATGCCTGTATTCAAATGATACTGATTATTAGCTAAAAATATTTAACAGTTGCACAGAAGAATAATAAGTAAGATCATCTGCCAGTAATTTCATTCTCCTTTATTGTTTTCTATAAAAATATGATTTTAGGTTGTTTTATTTATCAAATTGGAGGAGGATTTATATTCACAGCATTTTGCATTGTACAGAAGTCTTGAACCAGTCTCAAATAGTAGCCTTAAAGTTCTGGGCCTGACATTTCCTAGTTTTAGGCAAATCATACCACATCTCTAGGCATAAATTTCCTCTTCAGTAAAATGAATAACTGTATATATATATATATATATATATATGTGTGTGTGTATATATTTATATGTATATATATGTATATATGAAAGACATTATAAAAATGGAAATAACTCGGAAACCATTTGGATATGTGAGGTGAAAGAAAAATCAAATATAATGACAAAGTTTCAAATATGAGAGAATAGAAAAAAGTCATAGGATCCAGAAATATTAGAGTGAAAAAGAAGACCAAGTTTAGGGGAAATATTGTATTATTTTAAATATATAATATAATATATAATAAATATATTAATAATTAATAATATTAAATATATTAATAAATCATTATAATAAATATAATATAATAAAAATAATAATATATTATATAAAATAAATATAATTATAATAAATATAATAATAAATATCAAATATATTGATAAATATATTAATAATTAATAATAAATATGTTAATACATATAATAATATATATAAATATATATCTTAAATATATAATATATAAAGTTAAAGTCCAGATCCTATATTGTGTCCTTCAAAATCCTGAATCTTTTCCTGGGGCCCGGTTAGCTTTAGTAGAGGCCTATCTCTCTTCTTGACTCCTGAGTGCTCTTGTTCGAATGTCTACAAATCCAAAAGTTAGTCCTCCAGCCTCCAGCCTCTCATCTTCTCCAATGTCTCCAGCCAGCACGAAGGTAGATGTGGGAATGTATCAGATTCCGCCTCTGAGAATGGGCTTGTGGGTACTCCCTGGGCTTGTGGGAATAATAAAATAATAATAAAAAGCCAGGGGAAAATAGACCAAAAAATAATTGGAAACTAAATAATCTTATACTAAAGAATGATTGGGTAAAACAGCAAATCATAGACATAATTAATAACTTCACCCAAGAAAATGACAATGATGAGACATCATACCAAAATGTGTGGGATACAGCCAAAGCAGTAATAAGGGGAAGTTTTATATCTCTACAGGCCTACTTGCATAAAATAGAGAAAGAGAGGGCCAACGAATTGGGTTTACAACTAAAATTGCTAGAAAAGGAACAAATTAAAAACCCCCAGACAAACACAAAACTTGAAATTCAAAAAATAAAAGGTGAGATTAATAAAATTGAAAGTAAAAAAAAAAAAACTATTGAATTAATTAATAAAACTAAGAGTTCTATGAAAAAAACAACAAAATAGACAAAACCTTAGTAAACCTGATTTAAAAAAGGAAAGAGAAAAAGCAAATTGTTAGTCTTGAAAATGAAAAGGGTGACCTCACCACTAATGCAGAGGAAATTAGAACAATAGTTAGGAGATACTTTGCTCAACTTTATGCCGATAAATTCGATAAATGAAATGGAAGAATACCTTCAAAAATATAGCTTGCCCAGATTAACAGAGGAAGAAGCAAGTAGTCTAAATAGTCCCATCTCAGAAAAAGAAATAGAACAAGCTATTAACCAACTCCCTAAGGAAAAATCCCCAGGACCAGATGGATTCACATGTAAATTCTACCAAACATTTAAAGAACAACTAACTCTAATGATATATAAACTATTTGAAAAAATAGGGATTGAAGGAGTCCTACCAAATTCCTTTTATGACACAGACATGGTACTGATACCTAAACCAGGTAGATTGAAAACTGAGAAAGAAAACTATACACCAATTTCCTTAATGAATATTGATGCTAAAATCTTAAATAAGATATTAGCAAAAAGACTTCAGAAAATCATCCCCAGGATAATACACTATGATGAAATAGGATTTATACCAGGAATGCAGGGCTGGTTTAATATTAGGAAAACTATTAGTATAATTGACCATATTAATAATCAAATTAATAAGAAACATATGATCATCTCAATAGATGCAGAAAAAGCAACATCCATTCCTACTAAAAACGGTTGAGAGTATAGGAATAAATGGACTATTCCTTAAAATAATAATGAACATATATTTAAAACCTTCAGTAAACATTATATGTAATGGTGACAAACTGGAACTTATCCCTGTAAGTGTAAACTCCTTTTCAGAACTCCTTTTAAAGGTATAAATGCCTTTAAATATGTAAACTCCTTCTCAGACGTTCAAAGGTATAAACTCCTTTTAAAGGCCAGAACTAAAGGTGTGAATTCTGAGCTAGAGAATTGTTTAGACAACCTGAGTTATTACAAGGTGATAACTAAAATCTCCCCCTTTCTTTTGATTTAGAACATAGGGTGATCATAGCCTTGAAACATAAATCCATCAATATAGGAGGTATTATACATAATTACATAAACATATATTAACATAACACATGCTAGAAGTGATGTAACAAATAACATGATCAAATAATCATAAATTGAGAATTTATTCATGTCCATAAGTCCATTGTTCATTAGTTCATGTGCCAAAAATCCAATAATTCCTGCAAGTTTTGAAGTCCTCCAATAGTCTCATCTTGTGTTAGGAAATCCAATGATTCCTGCTGGTTTTTAAAGTTCTTTAACAGTCTTATTAGCCATGCTCTTTCAGTGTCAGATGCTTCTTATCTTCTTCTTTGTTTTGAGGTTTTTCTCTTTTTCTGTCTCTCTCCAGGTGCTTGTTGCCACTCATCTGTTTCCTTCTTCATCTGAAGAAATACAAGCAAACCCTCTCTCCCAGGCAGTTAACCTATCTAATTTCCTCCTATTTACTACTTTGTAAATCTCTTCTCATCATCTGGCAATTACATTGGAGCTGTTTGCATTGGACACAGCCCTGTTGGTTTAAAAGGCCTGTATTCTTTCCAAATGTAATCCATTTCTGCTATCTGATTGCTTTTTGGCTGACTTATTGGGTAATCACTTTCTGCCATATGATTGCTTTTCTGCTGGTTGATCAAATCAGAGTCCTGACCTTCTAAAGGCTCTTTGGGTGTAATCCTAGCTGCCATCATGCCCCACCTATTTTTTGATTGATACCTTGGAGCTGGGCTTTGCCTCTCATTTCCCTGGAACAGTCTACATTTGGAGGCCCAGTGGAAGCCCTTGTGACATTTTGGACATGGGGTTTTAAGTCTTCTCTCATCCTGTCTTCTCACTCTATCTCCATATCTACACTGAGCTCTTAGATGTCCAATTTTTCTACATTGAAAACACTGCCGAGTTTCTCTAGAAGTCCCTTGCCAGGAGGGACCCTGTCTTTCCATGTTCATCATATTCTAGGTATAAAAAGCATTTGTTCCTACTGTAGCACAGTGTCTTATGATCTCCTCTAAAG
Organism: Sminthopsis crassicaudata; assembly: GCF_048593235.1. Classification (NCBI taxonomy): domain Eukaryota; kingdom Metazoa; phylum Chordata; class Mammalia; order Dasyuromorphia; family Dasyuridae; genus Sminthopsis; species Sminthopsis crassicaudata. The sequence continues at coordinate 179,552,077 of NC_133619.1, read as the reverse complement.
AAGCATCTTTGTCTAGTCCCCATATAATTCTCTTGCAAATCTCATTGGCATTTTCCTTACCCAGATGTCTGGTCATTATTTCTGTAGCTGCATTTTCTCCAGTAGTTCTTTTGACAGCAGTTTGCAGACGTACCACAAAATCTGCAAAAGGTTCATTGGGACCTTGCTCTATTTTAGTGAAAGCCTCTCCCCGATCTTTCTGCCCAGGGAGGAAACCCCAAGCTTTGATTGCAGCCTTAGCAATTGCTCATACACTGCTATGGGATAATTAATCTGTTCTGAATTCTCTCCATACTGATCTTCACCAGCTAATTGCTCAAAAGTGAATTGTGTGTTAACTCCTGTTTCCAAATTGCATCTGACTTGGATCTCACATAATTCATGAAACTCCTCAAGCCACAATAAGTTTTGTCTAGGATCTAGACATGTCCTTGCTATGGATTTCCAATCATTCAGGGTTAGGACTTCATAAGACAAACTATCTAGTAACATTTTAACATAAGTTGATGTAGCCCCATAAAGGGTACAACCTTTTTTCAAATCTTTAATTTTATTCAAATTTAAAGGTGTATATCTTCTCCTTTTTTGATCTACAGAGTCAATCCCTTCAATCACAGGATATGCATGTATAAAATCACTTATATCTTGTCCTTCTCTCTTAGTGCTTTTTCTAATCTTGTCATAGGCTGCTTCACAGGTGATTCTGTTTGTGTTTCTGCCTCTTCCCCTCCTCCTTCTTCCTCCATCCCTGAAGGTGGAGTTCATGTGGGCCTGTCAATAATCTGCTCTCTAGGTGGGGCTGAAGCTTCTTCAAGAGAATCAGAGTCATCACACTCTAATTCCTCATTTAAATCCCCTTGCCCTTGGGCAAGATCTTGATTTTTCCATTTTTATAACTTCTCTTTCTCCTACAACTTGCTTGATAGTTTAAGGCTAATTGAACTATGTTGTATATATAAAATACCTCTTCGGAAATTGAATGAGACCCATTTTTTTTGTGTGAAATTCTTTCAATTGAAGTCCCACTAGCTTCCAGTTATCTACATTTAGTTTTTCTTTCTCTAAGAACCAAGGAGACACGTGTTTTAATGTGCTCAAGAGTTTAGCAATCTGTACTCAGGTTACAAGTAGACTGTGCTCCTCAATTATCTTAATTAAACTCTCTATAGCACCACTCCTGGTTGGGGTGGGGCTGAGTTGGCTGAGGTCGAGGGAATGCCTTTAGCTAACATCTGCCCCATTTCAGCTATAAGAGATTGCTGGTTTAGCCCTTAACAAGGTATGTTCCTTATTTGTTTATTAGAATACTCACCTAATCTCTTGGTCACCAGAGGACTTCAATGGAGGTAGGGTGTCTGTCCCTGTTTGGGCACCGAATTGTGAAGGTCCGGTCGTCTCTAAGTTATTCTTCCAGTCTGCCATCTCAACTCTGTCCCAGACTAGACTAACTCCTTGCCCTCCTGCCCTCCTCTTTTATCCTAGCAGAAATTGTAGTAAGAACTCAACAGAGCTTGTGAGAAAATTCTTCAACCAATGAACTTGCTCCTTTTAAAGGTTGTGTAAACTTTTCAGAATTCCTTTTAAAGGTGTAAACTCCTTTAAATATGTAAACTCCTTCTCAAAAGTTCAAAGGTGTAAACTCCCCCTAAAGGCCAGAACTAAAGGTGTGAATTCTGAGCTAGAGAATTATTTAGACAACCTGAGTTATCACCTTGTAATCCTAACACTCCTTAGCTAGCTTGTAATTTTCTTTTTACATATTTATTCTGTTCAAATGACTGAACAACAATAACAATAACAACACATAATTCTCTCTGAGTATAAAGTCTTTTCTGGTTAGGTTCTCAGAGGCTGCTTCTTTCTTAGCAGTCCTGCCATTCTACCTCAAGGGGCTATTCTGTTTAACCTGTCTCCTCCCTCAGATAATTGAGTTTCTGCATCTATATCTGTCTCTGTTCCTGGATGCATTCTTTCTGATGACCTGGCTGATGGAGGGGGGGGGAAACAGAAGGAAATTAATTTCTTCTTCTTGCTGGTGTGAAGATTCAGCAGGTCTCTTAAGTCTTAAATCCTCAACTACTGCAGTGGAACTCTCATCAATCTGTTTAAAACTCTCAGAGACTTGGATGACTTGTTTGCTTTGGTCCTAATCTAAGAGGTTCACTTTATAACTGTTATAACTTCGTAACAACTTTATAAAAATTGTTGTTGTCTGCCCTTTATGTTTAAGAGGACCAGAGACATCATAAGGTGATTATTTTGACTCATGGGTGAATTAAATTTAAGGAAGCCAGAGTTGTGCAAAGTTGTTCATCTCTCCCTTCCAGAGTCATAATGTTCAGTGGCAGGTCAAAAGTCAAGATGATTGGCAATATCCTGAGATGGAGTAAATAAATTGTTGTTATTGATGTCTGACCAAACTCTTAGAGTCTCATAGAGCCTGCTTCAGCAGACTTCATGACTGTTGGAGAATAATTAGAAGTGCCCAAAAGTTGGATGGGCTTCATTCAAGAGCTAACAGGAACCCTCTAACTAGAAATGTGTGAGCAAAGAACACTTGTGCACATGGTGGGATGATTTTTCAATTCACAGTGGTAGAAGGAATTGAAAAACATATCTTTGCTAAGAAAATCCCAAATGGAGTCACAAAGAGTTAAATGTGATTGAAATGACTGAGCAACAGCAATATAACTCCCCTTGAGTGCAAATTTTTCACAAAGCCTTGCATTGCTTGGCACTAAACTTCACTTACAGTATAACTGTGCTGTTCAAAGTTTTTAAGGGCATCTTCAAAGCTGATTTTTCACTAATGAAATTTCAGTTGGGGATGAAACAGGAAACAGAAAAGTGACTAGAAAATGAAAAATGGGAAAATTAACAAGTTCTCTGAGTCAACCTCAAAGTCTTCTTCGTCTTACTCTGATCTGTTACCTTGCCATAGATACTGACAAGCTATTAGTTTTGACTAACAGACTGAGGCAGGATTCTTGGTCTTGTGATACCAGAGGAGACAATATCACTTGAAAATGAAATTGTGGATGGAAGGAATACCCACCATTTTTCCCATCCTCTTTATTCTGGTTACTTTGCCACTGCACTAGGATGGTTTTTCTAAAGTCTAAGCCTGACCATGTCTCGTTTGTGTTCAAAGAATTCTGGTGGCTTCCTATTACTTTCAAGATCAAATATAAATTCCTCTGGCTCCTTCTAGTTTTTCTAAGCTAACAGTTTATTCCTCTTCTTAAAATCTCTAAATACATTAGCTTATTGGCTATTTCTTGTAGGATTCTCCATTCTCCCAACTTCATGCTTTTTCATTTGCAGTTCTTCATACCCAAAGTGCTCTTCTTCACCTCTTCCACTTCTTGGTTGTCCTGGCTTCCTTTAATATTTAATCTACATACTATGAAGACATTTCCCTCTTCCAACCCTTGCTAATGTTTTTTTTTTTTAATGTAGTCATCTTCATTGACCCCCGTTGGGGTTTTCTTGCTAAAGATACTGGAATGGTTTCCCTTTTCTTCTCCAACTCATTTTATAGATGATGTAACAGGCAAACAAAATTGTCACTTTTGCAGGGTCATGGAGGTGTCTGTGTCTGGATTTGAACTCAGGTGTTCCTGACTCTAGGGTCTATACTCTATCCACTGCACCATCCAGCTGCTGCTTCCCTATAGACTGTCTTTCTTTTTTTTTTTTTTTTATTTTTGTATTCATTTTTCCAAATTACCCCCCCTCCCTCCCCCCGATGACAGGCAATCCCATACATTTTACATGTGTTACAATATAGTCTAGGTACAATACATGTGTGTGAATATCATTTTCTTGTTGCACAACAAACATTAGAATCCGAAGGTACATGCAACCTGGGCAGACAGATATCAGTGCTAACAATTTACATTCACTTCCCAGTGTTTCTTCTCTGGGTGTAGCTACCTCTGTCCATCATTGATCAACTGGAAGTGAGTTGGATCTTCTTTATGTTGAAGATTTCCACTTCCATCAGAATACATCCTCATACAGTATTGTTGTTGAAGTGTACAGTGATCTTCTGGTTCTGCTCATTTCATTCAGCATCAGTTGATTTAAGTCTCTCCAGGCCTCTCTGTATTCCTCCTGCTGGTCATTTCTTACAGAGCAATAATATTCCATAACCTTCATATACCACAATTTACCCAACCATTCTCCAACTGATGGACATCCATTCATCTTCCAGTTTCTAGCTACAACAAAAAGAGCTGCCACAAACATTTTGGCACATATATGACTCTTTCCGCTCTTTAGTATTTCTTTGGGATATAAGCCCAGTAATAGCGCTGCTGGGTCAAAGGGAATGCACAGTTTGATAACTTTTTGGGCATAATTCCAGATTGCTCTCCAGAATGGCTGGATTCTTTCGCAACTCCACCAGCAATGTATTAGTGTCCCAATTTCCCCACATCCCCTCCAACATTTATCATTATTTGTTCCTGTCATCTTAGCCAATCTGACAGGTGTGTAGTGGTATCTCAGAGTGGTCTTAATTTGCATTTCTCTGATCAGTAGTGATTTGGAACACTCTTTCATGTGAGTGGATATACTTTCAATTTCTCCCTCTGAGAATTGGCTGTTCATATCCTTTGACCATTTATCAATTGGAGAATGGTTCAGTTTCTTATAAATTATGGTCAGTTCTCTATATATTTTGGAAATGAGACCTTTGTCAGAACCTTTGTTTTTAAAAATATTTTCCCAATTTGTTACTTCCCTTCTAATCTTGTTTGCATTAGTATTATTTGTACAGAAACTTTTTAGTTTGATGTAATCAAAATCTTCTATTTTGTGATCAATAATGATCTCTAGTTCTCCTCTGGTCATAAATTCCTTCCTCCTCCACAAGTCTGAGAGGTAGATTATCCTCTGTTCCTCTAATCTATTTATTATCTCCCTCTTTATGCCTAAATCATGGATCCATTTTGATCTTATCTTAGTATATGGTGTTAAGTGTGGATCCATATCTAATTTCTGCCATACTAATTTCCAGTTTTCCCAACAGTTTTTTCCGAATAATGAATTTTTATCCCTAATGTTGGAATCTTTGGGTTTGTCAAAGATTAGATTGCTATAGATGTACCCTTTTTTGTCCTTTGTATCTAATCTGTTCCACTGATCTACCGGTCTATTTCTTAGCCAATACCAAATGGTTTTGGTGACTGCTGCTATATAATAGAGCTTTAGATCAGGTACACTTAGATCACCTTCCTCTGAGTTTTTTTTTTTTTTTCATTAGTTCCCTTGCAATTCTCGACCTTTTATTCTTCCATATGAATTTTGTTGTTATTTTTTCTAGGTCATTGAAATAGTTTCTTGGGAGTCTGATTGGTATAGCACTAAATAAATAGATTAGTTTGGGGAGTATTGTCATCTTTATTATATTCGCTCGGCCTATCCAAGAGCACTGAATGTCTTTCCAATTATTTAAATCTGATTTTATTTTTGTGGCAAGTGTTTTGTAATTTTTCTCATATAATTCCTGACTTTTCTTTGGTAGATGGATTCCCAAATATTTTATACTCTCAACATTTGTTTGGAATGGAATTTCTCTTTGTATCTCTTGCTGTTGCATTTTGTTAGTGATATATAAAAATGCCGACGATTTATGTGGATTTATTTTGTATCCTGCCACTTTGCTGAATTTTTGAATTATTTCTAGTAGCTTTTTAGCAGAGTCTTTGGGGTTCTCTAAGTATACCATCATGTCATCTGCAAAAAGTGATAGTTTAATTTCCTCATTTCCTACTCTAATTCCTTGAATCTCTTTCTCGGCTCTTATTGCCGAGGCTAGCGTTTCTAGTACTATATTGAATAGTAATGGTGATAGTGGGCAACCTTGTTTCACTCCTGATCTTACTGGGAAAGGTTGCAGTTTATTTCTATTGCATATTATGCTTACTGAAGGTCTTAAATATATGCTCCTAATTATTCTAAGGAATAGTCCATTTATTCCTATACTCTCAAGAGTTTTTAGTAGGAATGGATGTTGGATTTTGTCAAATGCTTTTTCTGCATCTATTGAGATGATCATATGGTTCTTATTAATTTGATTATTAATATGGTCAATTATATTAATAGTTTTCCTAATATTAAACCAGCCCTGCATTCCTGGAATAAATCCTACTTGATCATAGTGTATTATCTTGGAGATGATTTTCTGAAGTCTTTTTGCTAATATCTTATTTAAGATTTTAGCATCAATATTCATTAAGGAGATTGGTCTATAATTTTCTTTCTCAGTTTTCGATCTACCTGGTTTAGGTATCAGTACCATGTCTGTGTCATAAAAGGAGTTTGGTACGACTCCTTCATCCCCTATTTTTTCAAATAATTTATATAACATTGGGGCTAATTGTTCTTTAAATGTTTGGTAGAATTCACATGTGAATCCATCTGGCCCTGGGGATTTTTTCCTGTGGAGTTGATTAATAGCTTGTTCTATTTCTTTTTCTGAAATGGGACTATTTAAGCAATTTATCTCCTCCTCTGTTAATCTAGGGAGCCTATATTTTTGGAGGAAGTCATCCATTTCACTTCAGTTATCAAATTTATTGGCATAAAGTTGGGCAAATAACTCCTTATTATTTCTCTAATTTCCTCTTCATTGGTGGAAAGATCCCCCTTTTCATTTGTAAGACTATCAATTTGATTTTCCTCTTTCTTTTTTTTCATCAAATTTACCAAAGGTTTATCTATTTTATTGGCTTTTTCATAAAACCAACTCTTGGTTTTATTTATTAATTCAATAGTTTTTTTACTTTCAATTTTATTGATTTCTCCTTTTAATTTTTGTATTTCAAGCTTAATTTTTGGTTGGGGGTTTATAATTTGGTCTTTTTCTAGCCTTTTAAGTTGTAAGCCCAATTCGTTAATCTTCTCTTTCTCAATTTTCTTCAAATAAGCCTCTAAAGATATAAAATTTCCCCTTATTACTGCTTTAGCTGCATCCCAAAGATTTTGATATGATGTCTCATCATTGTCATTATCTTGGGTGAAATTGTTAATTGTTTCTATAATTTGCTCTTTCACCCAGTCATTCTTTAAGATGAGATTATTCAGTTTCTAATTACTTTTTGGTCTATTTACCTCTAACTTTTTACTGAATGTAGCTTTTATTGCATTGTGATCTGAGAAGAAGGCATTTATTATTTCTGCCTTCCTACATTTAATTTTGAGATCTTTATGTCCTAATATATGGTCAATTTTTGTATAGGATCCATGAACTGCTGAGAAGAAAGTATATTCCTTTCTATTGCCATTCAGTTTTCTCCAAAGGTCTGTCATACCTAGTTTTTCTAATATTCTATTTACTTTTTTAATTTCTTTCTTGTTTGTTTTGTGGTTTGATTTGTCTAAATCTGAGAGTGCAAGGTTGAGATCTCCCTCTATTATAGTTTTACTGTCTATTTCTTCTTGCAGTTCTCTTAACTTTTCCTTTAGAAAGTTAGATGCTATACCACTTGGTGCATATATGTTTAGTATCGATATGGCTTCATTATTTATGCTACCTTTCAGCAGGATATAGTTTCCTTCCTTATAACTTTTAATTAGATCATCTTCGGCTTTTGCTTGATCTGAGATAAGGATATCTACCCCTGCTTTTTTGGCTTTACCTGAAGCGTAATAGATTCTGCTCCAACCTTTTACCTTTACTCTCTCTATATATATATCTCCCTGCTTTAAGTGTGTTTCCTGTAGGCAACATATTGTAGGGTTCTGCTTTTTGATCCAATCTGGTATCCGTCTCCGTTTGATGGGATCGTTCATCCCATTTATATTTACAGTTAAAATTACTAATTCTGTATTTCCTGCCATCGTATTATCCCCAGATTATGCTTTTTTCCCTTGACCCCCCTGATCCCCCTCCCGATATTTAATTTACAGACCCCCCTTGTGACGCGCAACCCTCCCTCTTTTTTTTTTTTTTTAGGATCCCTCCCCCCTCCCTCCAAGTCCCTTCACTTATTCTCCTTTTCCTTTTCCCTTTTCCTCTCCCCCCTTTTAATGAGGTGAGAGAAAATTCTCTGAAAAACAAATATGTTAATTATTTACTCTTTGAGCCTCTCCTGATGAGAGTAAGATTCACACAATGATTCTCCCCCTCACTAAGTTCCCTCAGATATGGTGTATTTTCTATGCCTCTTCCCTGGATGAAGTTTCCCTCTTTTTATCACTCCTTCCCCCTTTTCTGAACCGACCTCCTTCCCTTTACTACACCCCCCTTTTTTTCTTTTATATCAGTAAAATCAAATTATCCATGTGTACTTTCTATATACCCACAACAGAGTTACAGTTCTCAAGGGTTCTGTGTACCTTTTTCTGTTTCTCTTCAGTCTTGTGGATGTAGATCAAATTTTTTGTTTAAGTCTGGTTTTTTTCTTAGAAACATATAGAATTCCTCTGTTTCATTGAATGACCATCTTCTTCCATGGAAAAAGATGCTAAACTTAGCTGGGTAGTTCATTCTTGGTTGCAGTCCTTGATCTTTTGCCTTACGGAATATCAGGTTCCAGGCCCTTCTATCTTTTAATGTGGAGGCAGCCAGATCTTGTGTGATCCTTATTGTGGCACCTTGGTATTTAAATTGTTTTTTTCTAGCTGCTTGCAGGATTTTCTCCTTTGTGTGGTAATTCTGCAGCTTAGCCACTATATTCCGTGGTGTTCTTTTTTTAGGGTCTATTTCAGAAGGAGTTCGATGAATTCTTTCCACATCTACTTTCCCTTCTGTTTCTATTATCTCTGGACAGTTCTCTTTGATAATTTCCTGTAAAATAGAATCTAGGCTCTTTTTTTGGTCATAGTTTTCTGGAAGTCCAATAATCCGCAGATTATCTCTCCTAGATCTATTTTCCAGGTCTATAGATTTTCCCAGTAAGTATTTGACGTTGTTCTCCAGCTTCTCATTTTTTTTTTTGTTTTGTTTGACTGATTCTTAGGTTCTCTGTGAATCATTCATTTCTATTTGTTCCATCCTGACTTTTAAGGAGTTATTTTCTTCTTTCACAGTTTTTAGTTCTTTTTTTAAATGCCCAATTTCGTTTTTAAAGGAATTATTTTGCTCTCTTGAATTTTTTTCCATTTCCCTAATTTTTTTTTTTTGAGAATTATTTTCTTTTTCCAATTCAGAAATTCTATTTTCTTGAGACTTTTTTATCTTTTCCAATTCAGAAATCCTACTTTCCTGTGTTTTTTTAACCTTTTCTAATTCATAAATTTTGTTTCCCTGCATCTCCTGTGAATTCTTTATTTTTTCCAACTCCAATTTCAGGACGTTCTTATTCTCTATCATCGCTTCCCTTTCCTTTCCCCATTTTTCTTCGATCTCCCTCAATTTTTTAAGAGATTCTTCTAGGAGAGAGTTATGTGATGGGGGGCAGGGATCGTTCCCCTTTAGGTTGTTATCTGCTGACTCTCTGCTGTTAACTTCCTCGGGGTTGGATACCCGCTCTTTCTCTGTATAGAAGGAATCTATGGTTTTTCTAGCTTTTTTGCTCATACTTAAAAAATCTTTTGGGGTCTGTCCCTGGGGTAGGAAATTATTTATTTATTTCTTTACCAGCTTCCTCCCAGACAGGATGGATGCAGCGGCTCCTGTGCCTGAGCTAAGAGAGAGCTCTGGGAGAGAGTTCCCCACCCCCTCCCTGGAAGTGCCTCAGAGGTGATTAGCACTACTGTGCTTAGAGGGCGTAGAATAGTGAAGACAGCAAGAAGCCCAGCCTATGTGTCCGGGTGGGGAGTGGATGTTTGCAGCAGGTGACTTGAAAAGCCCCTGTGCTCAAACTGGAAGTGTCTGCCAGAAACCGTGGTCCCTAGTTCAAAGGTTCCGCTTCTCTGGGACTTCCTGGAGCTGAGTTCCACTCCCTCCAGCTAAACTAGGCAGCGTGTGTTGCCTTGGGCCGTATCCACCCACTTGTCAATCTCTTAACTATTCTCAGGTGGTAGCTGAGGCCACACACCCCCTGGTGCCGAGTCTCTGCTGAGTCACCCCCAGGATCGGGGAAAATCTAATCTGAGTTTTAAAATATTTTGGCTTTCTCTTCTGAACTGCTAAATAATTCGCAGAGAAGAGCTAACAGCCTGTGCCAGATTCCTTTACCTCAGTGGCTTCTCTGATCCCAGAGCCCTTCCCAGCGCAATGGGCGCAGTGTGCCCCTACCCCACCGTCTCTGCTGGTCTCTCTTATTCCTCCCCTGAGAACTGACCTTTCCTGTTGAAACTCCAGATTCTCTTCAGCTGGTAAGTCGTGCTTCCAGTCCTTGTGGTATCTATCAGTCCTGAGCTAATTCTGAGACTTAATTTATCTAATTGGTTGTGAGGGAGTGAGGACGTTCACTGAGTCGTGTGTTTCTTCTCCACCATCTTGGCTCCGCCCCCTAGACTGTCTTTCATTAAAATTTATGTGACCATGGACAAGTTTGCCTCTGTTTTCTTATCTTTAAAATGAGCTGGAGAAGAAAGTGACGAAACATTTCAATATCTCTGCTGAAAAAACCCCAGATGGGGTTACAAAGAGTAGGACATGACTAAAATGACTGAAAAATAAGTTGTGTTCTTTCCTCAGTGACATTTAGCACAGTGACTATCACAGTTTGTGTTTAGTTATTTCAATAGTGTTCTTGGCAAAAATGCTGGAGCAGTTTGCTATTTCCTTCTCCAACTCATTTTACAGATGACCAACTGAGGCAAACAGCATCAAGCGACTTGTAAAAAGTGCTTTGTTGAATAACTGATTGGTCTGCCTCATACATGAGCTTTGGGAAAGAGCTATAATGAATGATTGAAATTAGGTACCAAATTGTACCCCCAGGTTGCAATATAGCAACAGAAACTGGACATTTACCTGGGTTAAGAAATCAAACTAGTATGGATCACAAGCTTGCTGTAATGTAGGGACCTCAAGACCATCTAGTTTAATTTGACTAATTTGAACAACTTTTGAACTGATTTGAACAAGATCATATCACTACATGCACAAATAATCTTTGCTTGCAAAATTCTAGTAAGGGAGTGCTCATTGCCTCTTGAATGAAACCCATTTATCTTTTGGACAGCTCTAATATCAAGCTCAAATCTGCTTCTCAACAATTTATACCCATTGCTTCTTCTTTTGCCTTATTGTCTAAACAAAGTAAATACAATCCCTCTTGCAAATGATAGTTCTTCAAATATTGGAAGAGATATCATATAATGATAATTTCCTCTTCTCTTCACCAAGTTAAACATACCCAATTCTTTCAATGGATTTTGTCTTTTTATTAAAAATATACTGGGTATTGTCCTAAATAATTTTTTATTTGGTCTTCCAATAATAGACTCTAACTTTAATCTGAAAGGTTATCAGTCCAAATAGAAGGAGGATTTAATTACTGATCAATTGGAGAATTGGTTGTGTGAATTATGGTATATGAAGGTTATGGAATATTATTGCTCTGTAAGAAATGACCAGCAGGAGGAATACAGAGAGCCTTGGAGAGACTTACATCAACTGATGCTGAGTGAAATTAACAGAACCAGAAGATCGCTGTACACTTCAATGCTGTATGAAGAGGTATTCTGATGGAAGTGGATATCTTCAACATAAAGAAGATCCAACTCACTTCCAGTTGATCAATGATGGACAGAAATAACTACACCCAGAGAAGGAACACTGGGAAGTGAATGTAAATTGTTAGCACTACTGTCTATCTACCCAGGTTACTTATATCTTCGGAATCTAATACTTAATGTGCAACAAGAAAATGGTATTTACACACATATATTGTATCTAGGTTATATTGTAACACATATAAAATGTATGGGATTGCCTGTCATCGGGGGGAGGGAGTGGAGGGAGGGGGGATAATTTGGAAAAATGAATACAAGGGATAATATTATAAAAAAAATCAAAAAATGTCTGAGGTAAATATCCAAAATTATATATATGGCAATTCCTCCAAAACATCTGAGTTGGGACCATGCAGGTCACACTAGGGAAAGATCCTTGGTCCATGAAAAACATCATGAAAAGCAGATCAGAATTGAAATGCTTTGGTGTTTTCCAGTTAAATTAAATTGTTTACTACTCAGGAAATCACACTTCAAGTTTTTTTTGTTTCTCATTAATGCTCAAAGTTCATAATGTAGTTTTTAATGCTCCATTTCAGCATTTCCTTTTAGGATTTTGTCATTTCTCCTTTTTTCTTCTTCTCCTTATAGACTTATATTCACTATCTTTCCATTGACTTGTGGAGGTAATACAAATAACAAGATCAAATGTAGTGACCAAAAAAAACAAAACAAAACAAAAAAAACATATAAACCAAAGATCATCTGATAAGTGAAAAAAATTTTTTTTTAATTTGACTGCATGCTTAAAGTCATTCTTATATTAAGATCGTCAACTTTCATGGTATTGTCCAATCTTTTTAGACCTGAAAAATAAAATCATTACTTAACTGCACTACCAAGTTATGAACACTTGGGATATTTCTGTTAAAACCACAGAAAAACTCTCACCATTATTATTACTACTACTGATGATGATGATGATTTTTTTATTTTATATTCTGAAGAATTATCTAAAAGAGAGAGACTGAGATAGCATAGTTTAGGTTTTCAGTCAATATTTAGCAATCCACCAAACTTTTTGTTTGGTGATTTCACCAATTTGTGAGTTTTGTTTTATTGGTGTGGTTTTAAAGCATGGCTAGAATGCAAATATGACGGGAGAGGATGAATTGTCAAAATGAATATGAATTTAACATAGCATTAATTTTCTGAATTCTGGTCTTTTGGTCATCTTTCTTTTGTAGTATATTAATTATCATAAAATATTCATTAGGTACCTTCCTCCATATGTCAAAGTTAGGCACAAATAACATATAAACTATACCCGATACATAACAGAGATAAAAATGAAAGCCCATATATCAGAAATAATAGGAAACTATAAAGTATTTACCGTATAGAGCTGTTAAATTGCCTACGATGTGTTAGTCTATATTGTTCACATAATTCTTCCTGTAACTGGGCTAGTGAAATTTTTCTTTGAAGGAAAAAGTTCCAGATTTCAACATGAAAGAAAAATGAAGATAAGGCCTTTGCCCAGAGGCATGTTGGCAATAAGCAATAAGCAATATGTGGTGGGTCTATTACCTGTCTAGAATTCTTTGGAGGGAATGGGATCATAGATATGGAGATGGAAAGAACCATAGAGGCTCCCTCATCTAGAACAACTGTAAGATGAAGATAATGAACTCTACAGAGCTTGTGACATGCTGAGAATCAAGTATTGCAAAAAAGGCAATAGAGTAAATAATAACACTAGACACAAATCTGGCCCTCTGATTCTAAATCCAATCTTCTTTCCATTGTACCATGATCTTCTGAAGGAAAGTTCAATTAAATATGGGTCAACTGTTATAAGCTCCATAGACTGTGGAATCAGAAGCAGAGAGGTAAACCAGAGGGCAGATTGTAGGATCATAGATTTAGAGCTGGAAGATGCTTTAGGGTTCATCTGGTTCAACTGTTCCCCAGCTTTTCTCCCTACTTTTCGGTTATAGAAACTGACTCAAATTCTTAAAAAGTGAACTTTTAAAAAGCTCAAGAAAAATGAAATGACATCTATCTCAGTTGAAGAAGGGATCTGAATTTCTTCCAATTCAAGAAATGAAGGAAATTACTAGGAACAGGAATGATGTGATGTTATATGATTTTTTTAAGTAATTAAAATGTTTAAAAAAACAATGTAATTTGAAAAAAAAATTAAAATGACATATTGGTAAGGATATTTAAGGAAAATATTTTTATTTGAAGTTTTTATTTCTAAATTCTATCCTTTCCTCATTTCTTCCTTGCGTATTCTCTCTGCTAGAATTTTATTTAATTTTCTTTGTATCACTATTCATTAGGGAAATTGGTCTATAATTTTTTCCTCTGTGTTGGTTCTTTCTGTTTTGGTCATGTATAAGCACCAAACTTATAATAAAAGGAGTTTGGTTGGGACTCCTTTTTGTCTATTTTTAAAAATAGTTTGTATAGTATTGGGATAAGTTATTCTTTAAATGTTTGGTAGGAGCCACTTGTGAACTATCAGATTCAGGAGATTGTTTCTTAGAAAGTTCATTGATGGTTTATTCAATTTCTTTTTCTAAGATTGGTTTTTAAAATATTTTATTTCTTTTTTTAAAATCTGGGTAATTTAAATCTTTGTAGATATTAATCCATTTCATTTAGATTGTCAAATTTGTTGGCATATAATTGGGCAAAATAACTCCTAACAATTGTCTTAATTTCCTTTTCATTAGTTATGGATTCACCCATTTCATTCTTGTTACTTGTAATTTTGGTTTTCATCTTTATTTTTTTAATCAAATTAAGCAATGGGCCTATATATTTTATTTTATTTTTTCAAAAACTGGATTCTAGTTTTATTTATTAGTTTAATAGTTTTTTTACTTACAATTTTATTAATTTCTCCTTTGATTTTTAAGATTTCCAATTTGGTGTTTAACCGGAAAGTTTTAATTTTGTTTTCCAGTTTTTGTTTTATTTGTATGTCCAATTTATTGACCTACTTTTCCTTTATTTTATTGATGTAAGCAATTAGAGATATGAAATTTCTCCCAAGTACTTCTTTGGCTGCATCCCATATATTTTTGATATATTGCTTCATTATTGTCATTTTCTTTAGTGAAATTATTTATTGTAGGATTAGATTATTTAATTTTCCATTAATTTTATTTTTTCCAATGTCCATTATTGAATGTGATTATTGCATATTGTGATCTGAGAAAGATGTATTTATTGTTTCTGTTTTATTGCATTTGCTTGTGAGGTTTTTATGTTTTGTGTAGATGCCACACATTGCTTAGAAAAAGATATATTCCTTTCTATTCCCATTTAGTTTTCTCTAAAGAGCTATCATACCTAATTTTTCCTGAATTTTATTCACCTCCTTAACTTCTTTCTTGTTTATTTATTTATTTTTGTTAGGTTTATCTAATTTTGAGAGGAGAAAGTTGAGGTCACCTCCTAGTACAGTTTTATTATCTATTTTCTCCTGTGACTCATTCAACTTCTTCAAATATTTACTATTCTTCTTCAAAAATACTAAAAGATTTGTACATATATGCTTACTATTGATATGACTTCTTTGTCTATGATGCCTTTCAGCAAGATATTATTTCCTTCTCTTTTTATTAGATCTATTTTTAGGAAAAGTTAAAAATAGTATTATGTTATATGAATAAGGTATCAGGGCAAGAACTGACAGAGGAATTACCTGGGTTAGATAGACTGGTAGTTCTGAAAACCTACTCATATCAGGAATGGGTTAAACAGGGAACAATACATACATACATATATGTGTGCAGGTATATATGTGTGGTATATTTATACCACAAAGGGTATAGCACCCTCCAAAATTTAGAAAGAAACAAGGGGGAGAGAATAGGACAAAATGCAATATAAATGGGTGTGAAGATTAACCAGAGTACAATAGGGTGTATAGATTAATGAGAAACAGGTAAAGAACAGGGAAAAGGTGACATAAGATAAACTAGGGTACAGTAGGGTGTTTAGATAAATGGATAATATATAGAGAGTATTGGGAATAGGACAAAAAGGGAGGGTAGGGATGGGAGGAGGAGAAAAGAGAAGAATTTGTGGCACGAGTGATGAGGAGGTTAAGTAATACCAAGGGCAAGTAAATGTAAGTAGAAGAGTTAGCAGGGATAGGAAATAATACAATAATAATCATCAGGAGTAGAATTTATTAAAAAGTAGGAATAGTAATAATTTATCTCAGGCAAAATCAAACTTTAAAAAATTCAATCATGAGAGAAATCTAAATTAAATGTCAGCCATATTAATATTGTTTTAGATGTATATATATATGTATGTGTATATATGTTTGTGTATATGTGTATATGTGTCCATGCTTAATTGTAGCCTGCTTGGGGGAGGTGGAAAGGAGAAAAGGGGGGAAAATAAAGTAAACAAATTAAATAAATAAACAAAGCCAGTTTCTAGGAGGGGATCCTGTACTATTGGTTACAGAGTTGGAACAGAATTTGTCTTTAAAACTACCAGATTGAGAGAGTGTCTTTACATTTGAATCTAGAAAAAGATGAAGTTGGCATCCATAGTTGGGATGCCATAAATTGAGCAGAGTGAGAAAAGGGACTATTTCTTACCCCTTTTGGGTCCTATGGCACCTAGAAACTGGCTTTGGGATATTTATCCTTTTCAATTCTAGGATAATTTCAGGATAGTAGTTACTGATAGCCCAATAGGGAAATCAAGAATCTGAGTGTCCAGGATTCAAGTACCTGAAAATAGTAGGAGTAAATCAATACTTTTCTCACTTAAGTCAGATACACTTCAGAGTCTACCAGTGCCAAATTATTATTATTATTATTATTATTATTATTTACCAGTGCCAAATAGAGAGTGGTATTGTAGATTCAACATTCAGTGGCTCCTCCATGGCCTGCTGGAAAAAATGCAAACTCTTTAAATTTGTACTATTGACCCCAATTTACCTTTCTACTCTTCTCCTACATTAACACTTTGCTCTAGCCAAACTAATATATTTTTTTATCCGCAAAATATTTTTTGTGCTTTCCTGCCTCCATCCCTTTACTTATATTATTCTTCCCACTTAAAATGCAATGACCAAAGCACCTTTCTATTGCAATTCTTTACAACTTTCAGGACCAAATTGAAGTCACTTTCTCTCTGAAGTCATCCTAGACTCCTCCTTCCCAAAGTGACCTCCTCCCTTTTCTGAACTCATAGCACTTTCCATCTTTATTAATCATTGAATCATATCCTTTCATGTTGCTATCATGTATTAAAATTAATTAGTTAATTTTTAACTCTTCAGACACAGTAGACTTAGGAAATACAAACCAGAAATGATGTTTCTTGAAAATATGGACTCTGTCTTTTTGTTTTTGTTTTTGTTTCTCAGAGCCTAGAATGAAACAATGCCTTCAACACTGATGTGAACTGCCCAATCCTGCTCATATAAAATAATGTGAAGTCCAGGTTATTGTTAATTCATCCTGTCTCCAATCTAGTCAGCATCTTTCAAAATATTCACAACAATCTAAGTTGTGAGACAATTTTGATGGAACTAAACTTTCCCAGACTATCTTATTTCCATAAGTTAAGACAATCATAATGTAAACTCTTCACCATAATGGCAAACAAAAAGGAAGTTAGTTTTCCCAGGCTATTTTGATTGGCATTTCTTTAGGCAGGATTTAGACCTAGTCTGCCAGGTCTGGCTCCTGACCCCTCTTCAGTTCCCACCTTTTTCTCTGATCTCCCTGCAAAGCCTGCCCAAGGGTAAATTTCCCCTATAAAAGATTTGCTTATGATGAAGATCTTTGCTAAATTCTCCTCAGGACTAAGCACCCTCTGAAGTACTCTCTTCCTCTCACTCATAGTACTTTCCCTTTAATGGTGCTTCTTTCCTTACTCTAGCTAACTCTGGTTAGTCTAACCTTCCAGGCAATGGCTTTCTCCCATCTCATGAAGTACTTCTTTTCTCCTGGTTAGTTGTGAGTTCCACAGAAGAATTTGCCTTTTTCTTTGCTAACTATAAGCTCTCCCAACTCTATTTCATATTTGCCACCTCTGGTACCTATTTTATCTCTCTGTCTCAGTCTCTGTCTCTGTCTCTCTCTCTCTCTCTTTGTAACTTCTAAATAAACCTTCCTTTTGGCCATTGTGAACTTGTCACATGTTTTATTTTGAACTGGGTATTGTTATCTCGACCTCATCAAACATGGTGAGTGTGTGATTAATATTGATTGGTTGTCTCACATTTTTCCACTGGATAATTAATTTTTTTTCTATTGTTGCAGTGACAGCTCTCATTGGTATAAATGATTCCCTGAGGGTCTGCAATGTATTTCTAAGATGCTTCTTTAACCTAGAAACTTGTAAACCTTAAGTATACTCTCTTGGGGTAAGTTGTACATTTTT
This sequence comes from Sminthopsis crassicaudata, assembly GCF_048593235.1. Taxonomy (NCBI): domain Eukaryota; kingdom Metazoa; phylum Chordata; class Mammalia; order Dasyuromorphia; family Dasyuridae; genus Sminthopsis; species Sminthopsis crassicaudata. The sequence continues at coordinate 179,534,065 of NC_133619.1, read as the reverse complement.
TTGGGGGGGAAGAGGTTGATAGAGCATATTTCGATACAAATTTCATCTGTGAATAGTCTCTTAATATTGTTCCTCCTCCTGTCTTTTCTTTGACTGGATCTATTTTTGAGAATAGAAAACAATAATATCTCAGCTTATTTAGAATGAGTTCATTTAGAAAAGTGTTTATGGTTTTCTGAGATAGCTTTATGACCTCTAAGTCTGTGATCAGAGATGCCAGCTCACCTGACCTTCTATGCTTTTGTGGATCTTATCCCTTTGAGACTTTAATATTGGATGCTCAGGCTACTTTGCCTCATCTAATAAAAGGAGCATTTCAAAAGGCCAATTACTACTTCATTTACCAGTGACCCTTGAGCTTTCTACCTCTTCCTCATTTCCTGGATTACATTAGGAAACAGGTACAATTATATCCTCTTGCCTTCTAAAACTGACTGCTTGGTTTATTTCTTGTGTGTGGACAGTAAAATTATACTATGGAGTCATAAGATTACAATGTTAGGGTCCCCAGGTCAGTCAATGTTTCAGGTATGATGGAAGAATGTGCAAACTCAGCTTGTCTCTAAGTTAAGGGGCAAAGATTTATTAAGGTTCTTATAGCAGTCTAAATTCTGAAAGAAATTTGGAAGTTGCGGGGGTTCTTAAAGGTGGAAAAAGTGGTCTGCTATGTACTTCATTATTATCTCAAAAACTTTGTTATCACTGACCAACATATTATTATCTGACAGCTGCAATATCTGTGTAACTATACTACCAAGCTAGAATATTTGATAGGAAATGTGATGTGCATATTGATAGAAAGGGTAATTCCTTCTCTTCTTTAGCCATTCCAGAACATGATATCCTGTTACTTCTCTCCATATATTATCTGTATAATCTACTTAGTACTTATGCATTGCTTATTGTCTGATCTATCTCATTCTGCTAGTCTGTGATTGTTGATTCTTAGAGTGTACATAATCAACTGATAAACATTTATTAAGCACCTACTATTGGCCAGACATTTTTGTGCTAAGTTTTAGAGATGCAAAAAGAGACAAAAGATACCTTACCCTCAGGGATATTATGATCTAATGGAGAGTGTACATGTAAACAAATATATACAATGCCAACTATATAAGGATAACTAGGAAATAATTAAAAGAAAGAAAACATTGGCATAGTTTTCTGAAGAAGGTAAGATTTTTAGTAGGAAATTAAAGGAAGCCATGGAGGAGTATAAGGTTTTAGATTGTAGAACCTTGCCTATTTTACCTGCTTTGTGTAGTGACTCTCTTGACTTCTTTCTTTACTATTCCATAGCAGGAATCTCATCCAGAAAGTTTGCTATGTAACCCCTTACTTTGACTGTTCAGTTCCTCCCAGAATCTCTATTTTAAGGAAGGTTCCAAGACAAGTCATGTTTCCTCTGTTGTTCCTCTCATGCTCCATGCCTAATTCTTTGGGCTTTTTTTCTCCACTATGGCCCTAGTCTCTCTCCTGACTCCTAGCTTTTTAGTTTCTTCCCTCATTCTTACTTTATTAGAATATAGGGCAAGAACTGTCTTTCTTTTTTCTTTCTATTTCTATTTCCAGGGTTTAGCATAGTGTCTGCCAACAATAAGCATTTAATAAATACTGGTTAACTTGAATTGTTGACTACTGCACAAAGTACTATCTAGGATGATATGATGATAAGCATAATGACATCAAAATCTATTTACTGGTATTAATGTAAATTATGTCCCCTTTGATTTTGGGGGGCCCTGAGGCTTTGTAGGAAGTTCCTGAGTCTCAAACTCTTCTCTGAAAGAGACCCACCCTCAGGGAGCCAGATGGGTGGTCTCATTCGTTTGGAGATCTTGGCCAAGGACTCGGAGTGGCACCCTCTATTGAGTTGAAGATTAGTCCGGAACCACTCCCAGTAGCTAAAACTCCCAAGATAAGGAATTTCTTTTCTATTTGATATCTAGGCCTGGGACATTGACAACACTGAATGAATATCATTCAATTTTGAATTGAAGCCTAAGCCTCAGATGGCTAATAAAAGAGAGCTCTGAACCCTGAATCTTTGGAGAAATCCTAAACAGAATTATTCTCGCCAAGGAAGCTGTTTCCTTGGCAAGCTGCCCTGCCAGGACTTTTGCCCACTGGTGAAGATATTTTCTTCTCAATGCCAATGAATCCCTTTTTGCCACACAAATTTCAGCTTTGCCAATTCTTTTACATAGAACCTGCATTGACCAGAGGGGATTTCCCACCTAGTTCTCACACCTCATCACAACTACCATTAACCCCATAATTTGCATCTCATCAGTATAAGAGTGATTGATTGTTGCCTAACTTAATTAAGTACTTAATAAATGCTGATTGAGGGGCAACTAGATGGCACAATTAAGAGAGCACCATTTCTGGAAGACCTAAATTCAAATCCAGGCTCAGCTCTTACCAGTTGTGTGAGCCTGGGCAATTCACTTGACCTCAATTACTTTTCAACCCAAATGCTAATTGATTGATATTCCTTCTGATGAATTTGAGCATATTTCTCTCCCTATAGAACATGGTATCCTATTAGTACAAATGACAACTTTTGATTGATTTCCCATAAATAGGGCTGCTCTCAAGAATATTGGCTGGCTCACAAGGACAACTTTTTATTTTAAAAACATATGCATAGTTTTCAACATTAACCCTTGCAAAGCCTTGTGTTCTAAATTTTTCCCCCTCTTTCCCCCACCCCTTCCCTAGATGGAAAGTAATCCAATATGTGTTATCGAGAATGGTTCTAGTTTGTCCCCATTACTTGTGATGCTTCCTGATGATTTTAAATAGATGCTCCTGATCATTTTAAGAAAAACTCCATTTATTCCTATATTCTTTAATGTTTTCACTAGGAATGGGTATTGGATTTTGTCAAATGCCTTTTTCTGCAGCTATTGAGATAAGCATATGATTTTTGTTAGTTGGTGTGCTAATAGTTTTCCTAGTATTGAACCAGCTCTGCATTCCTTATATAAATCCTATTTGGTTGTGGTGTATTATCTTTGGAATGATTTGTTGCAATCTCTTTGCTAATATTTTATTTAACATTTTTGCATCATTTCCACTCTTTCTGTTATTGTTTGCTTGCATTTTTATTTTCCTTCTCAGGTTTTTTTACCTTCTTTCTAGATCTGATCTTTCTTGAGCAGCAAGATAATTGTATAAATATGTATACATATAATGTATTTAATATATGCTTTAACATATTTAGCAGGTATTAGAGTACCTGCCATCTAGGGGAGGGGTGAGGGAAAGGAGGGGAAAAGTTGGAACAGAAAGTTTTGCAAGGATCAATGTTGAAAAACTATCCATGCATATGTTTTATAAATAAAAAGCTACAATAAAACAAAACAAAACAAAGCCCTACAAAAACAGAAGGAAACAAAATTTTTGCATCAATACTCATTAGAGAAATTGGTCTATAATTTTCTTTCTCTGTTTTGGCCCTACCTGATTTCAGAATCAGCACCATATGTGTCTCCTAAAAGGAATTTGGTAGGGCTCCTTCTTTCTCTATCTTTTTTCAAATAGTTTGCATAGTATTGGAATTAATCATTCTTTAAATATTTGATAGAGAATATATGTTAAACATGTGCAATTCTTCTTTACATATTTTCACAGTTATCATACTGCACAAGAAAAATCAGATCAAAAAGGAAAAAAATGAGAAAGAATAGATAGAGTAGATAATCACAGACTCTATGATAATACATCTGATTCCAGCTCACCTGTTTATCTGCCCTTAGGTCTTCTTTTTAAAGTCATTGATTCATATCATTGAAGAAAGAAAGAAAAACAACTGATACACTGAAAACAAATAAATCTCTTAAAAGTCCAACATGTACATGTAGAATCCAGGAATCTTTTTTTTTCCTTCCTTTGGTGCATAATTGTTAGAGTACAAATGGAAAAATTACAGAAAATACCAAAGTTCAGATAGCCAAGGAAGTGGAAAAGCAAATCAGAAGAAGGAAAATGTAAGCATACTTTAAGGTGGAAAACTCATAGAAAAAGATACAAAATAGACAAAGTTGTAATACTTTCTTGGAATCTTGGTCTTTACTGGAAATAGGAAACTAATCCAAAGTTGGAAGTTGAAAGAATGATGAGTTTCAAAAATAAGTTCAAACTGCAGATCCTAATGAGATAAATCTTAGCATACTTAAAGGCTTGGGGTGGATTATGAAAGGTTACTCACCAGCTATCACTTGAAGAATTTATTGTTATTTGATAAGAAATTTAGAAGACAGTACTGTTCAAACCGGTTCACAAAACACTTACTAAGCATTTACTATGTTCTAGGTGCTGGAAATGCAAAAACAAAAACAGACCTTTTCTTTCAGGAGCCTGCATTCTGTATGGATATTATAACTAACCATCAAATTTTACTATTTCTACCTCCACAACACCTCTTACAATAGTTTCCTTTTCTCCACTTATATGACCACCTTATTAGGCTCTCACTGGTACTTATTCGACTATTGCAAAAGACTCATGATAGGTTAAGTCTCCTCACCCTTCAATATATTCTCCACACAGCTGCTAAAGTGATTTTCCTAAAATAAGATATGATCCCACCCTTTTCCTATTCAATGAACTCAAATGGCTCCCCTATTACTTCTAAGATCAAATACAAATTCCAGCACTTACCATTCAGAGTCCCCACCCCATCCCCCCTCAATTTGGCTTAAGCTTACTTTTCTAGACTTATTACACAATTCCAATTTGTGTAGACGTTAAAATGCTTTATGGATTCTATAGTACATCTACACTGGCATCCTTGTTATACATCAAAGATGGCACTCCTCCTATGGACTCATGTTCAGAATCCTTTCTCTCTTCCTTTCTCTCTTAGATCCCTTACTTTGCTTCAGTACTCAGCTCAAACTCTACCTCCTACATGAAACCTTGTTTGATTTCTGAGTGCCTTTTCCCTCACAATTATATAATTATGACCTGTATATTTATCTACATTTATAATCTACAATTATAATTCTATAGGTGTTTCTATCTCTATCTTTATCTACATTTCCCTTCCTCCCTTCCCCCCCCTCTCTCTCCTCCCTCTCTCTCTCTCTCTCCCCCCCTTGTTTCCTTCCTTTCTTCTTTCCTTCCTCCCTTCCTCTTTCCTTTCTTTCGTTCTTGATTGGCTGTGGAAGCATTCAAAATATTCAGTAGATTTACGCCATTTCTCATTGACATTAGTTCTCTTGGTTTCTAGTGCTGTAAAATTAGAGGTCTTTAGTGCCTTAGTGCATTCTTCCTTCTATTGCACCTGAGAAAAGAGCCTCTTTGGTCTTTTGTCTCTGAATTTGTTCTTTGCTATTTTAGGGAGTGAAGATTATAACCTTGTGAGTTTGAAAAAGTTTGGAGGGAGTTTCAGCACCTTAACATCTACAAGTCTGGAGGACTCTTAAGTGCTGTGGAATTGCAGACTGTATTTTACAACTGGCCCTGAGGAGTAAGGAGTGATCTTCTGGATCGAAGCTAATGGAAGCTGAGACTGTTACCTGGTATTTATGCTGCAGGAATTTGGTAGGATAGAGCTATGTCGAAAATGAAGCCTACTTCTTCTAGAGATTGGTGTGATGGAGGAGAGAATAGCCTTCTGAGTATTGAAAAAAATATGTTGTGATGTTTTTTATCATTGTTTTTCTTCTACCTTTGAAATAAATATGACTTTATAAAATTACATATAATATATACATAATATAAAAATTAGTGTTAAGTTGCTAAATGAAATGGGGATATTATTTATTGTCCTCTAATAACGAGGAACAGAGTTCATAGGGGCTTGAACCAATAGCATTATAGAAAGTATATCTCAAAAATCAAAAACCTCATAGGGTACTTTGGAACCCTGAGAGGGCAGACCTCATGACTGAGAAAAACAAGAAGGAACAAGGAATATAACTTCCATAGCTGTTTATACACTACTGTGATTTTGCTCTATAAAAATAGCATCCTTCCAACAAGTAAACGAATTGCTCTCTTGTATCCTGCCCGATCCATTGTCTTTCTTATCAGCATGTCACCCAAACTGGAACCAGGTTGGATCTGCTGGATGGACCAGAAAAAAACAATACTTACTGATTGATGAAGACAAGAGAATACAAGATAACTAGGGAAATGGAGAGAACTAGCAAGGGTAAAAACATACCAGTTAGTTGTAGGATACTAGGATCATAGATTTATAGACTGAAGATGGCTTCTACAGGTATGTTTTATATCCTGTGTTGTGAAAAGACTTTTCTGGACCCTCTCCCTCCCATTAAAGTATACTTGCTTGCATTCTGTTCCTTTAGAAACTGAAGACCAGAAACAACTAGATTTCAGAGAGTTGGCAAACTTGCATAGAAAAAAAAAAGGCCTTTATTTTCACTAATGTTTGACTGAAATCCATAATTTCCTTCAATAATTTAAAAGAAAACACATTATTATTAGAATGGATCCATATGTTTCACATTCTCAAAGGGATCCATGACACACGAAAAAAAGTTATTAAGAACTTCTGCCTTAGGGACTGAATGAATTCAAATCCCTTTCCTACCACTATTACTTCTAGTTGAAAATAATCCAGCCAATTAGTTTAGACTGAAGTGGGAATAACAGATAATAGTTTTCTGGTCTCCTTTCAGAGATTCCTAGAAAAATAGTGGCTTAACCCAAAGGGATGAACCTTTAAAGATGAAATTTTAGACATGGTGATAGGCCAGTGGGGAAGATAAATTTAAGGGGGTAGTATAAAGTTAGGATGAGGTATTCTATAGAATTTTTCAGGTCATTGTATAGGTAGATCTGCCTTTGAATAATCTAAGGCCCAGGAATACTTGATATATTTATGACATCTTGTTTTAATAAAGAGAAATTGATTCAAATATAAAATAATAAAGAGAATATTTGGGGACCAATGAAATGAATTTATTGTCTCCTATATACCAAACATTGCACTAAGGCTCAAGGGAAGAGAAATGAAGGGAAGGGAAGGGAGACAAAAATGAAATAGCCCCTTTTTTCATAGGGAATCTTATATTCTACTAGAGAAAAAAACATGAATACACGTAAATATATAGAAAAAAGCATATGAAAATATGTATTAAATCCATAAAAAGGTAATTTGGCTGCATTAATAGTTAAAGTTAGACTTTATATAAGAAGAAGCATTTGATATGAGCTATGAAAGAGACCTGGAATCCTAGGAGGTAGAGGTGAGGGCATGCTTTTCAGGTATGGTGATCAGCCTGGGTGAAAAAGCACAGAGTTTAGAAATTCTGACGACAGTCCTAACACAAGCAATGTGTTTTTTGTTTTTTTTTTATAGGAAGCATGAAAAAACTATTAAAGAACTGGTGGGAAAAAAAAAAAAAAAAAACAACAAAACTGTAGTTCGTGCTGTATTAACTGGAACCAGGGAAGGGAAAGGATTTCATTGTAGGCATAGTCAGATGAGGTTTGATTTCAGTTCCATCCCTGACAGCTGTTTGTAATTGCTTGCCCTGGCTTGATTTTCTGATGGGCCCTTATTTTCTTCTATCTGTTAAAGTGTCCAGAACCAGCTGTAAAAGGCAGAGAGAATGCTATTTTTCCAAAACTTGAGTTTTAGTTAAGTGTGAATAGTTGTCACACAAATAACAAATACTTAGGGGAAAGTCTGAATTGCCAACTTCTTGGACAAAGAACTGCATTAATTTCTGGCTTCAGATTCCCTTTGCTAAGCTTATTTTGATTGAGGTTAGGATAGGAGGTCTCTTCAAACACTTGCTTATTTGTTTATTCTCTTGAGTGACTTTTTGGATCTAAAACAACTAATCCTTGTCTCTATAAAGTATCTTTCTTCTGCTCAACTCAGAGGCCATCCCTTTTTAATCCTTACACCGTCTCTGTAAGGCAGGTAGATAACAGGACTGTCCTCATTTCTCCTCAGAATTGTGATTTCTCTTTCCTTGAGGCTACCTAGAGCACTGGCAAAAAACTGACATAACTTTCTCTGAGTACCTTCCAGCTTCTCTCTCCACCCCCATTCCTTCCCTGTGGTGCTCTTATGTCCAGGAGAGGACACTCTTGAGCATAAGAGCACTATTGAGATTAATTTTTCTGTAGTTGAGAAGACTTCCGGCCAAGATGGCGGCGTGGAGGCAGACAGCTGCTTGAGCTCCTCGTTTTCTCTCAGAACTTACTTCATGACAAGCCTCTGACTTAATGCTTGACCCAGAAAGAAATCCACAAATAATCACCAAGAGAAGACATCCTTGAAAGTCGCCAGAAAAGGTCTGTGTTTGTTCGGGGGAGGGTCAATCAGACTGGGCGCAGACTGAGGGCAGACAGCCAGAGCAAGACAGGCAGCTCACACAGCTCAGACCGGAGGGGGAGGGTGTGATCTCTGCCATTTCTGTGAAAGGGCTTTTGCCCCACTGTGGATGCTCCGTCTTGGCAGCAAGCCAGGAGCAGCAGAGAGGGTGTAAACACCGGAGGTGAGGATTAAAACCCCAGAAAGCCAGCGTCTCTCAGAGCCCGGCCACCCCCAACCCCCACCTGGACTGACTCGGTGCGTTCTCAGAGCCTCAGAGCGCAGACTCAGTACAGTCATTGCTGTTCTGTTAGTGGCTCTCTGCTGCCCTACCCCCAGTCTGTAGAGGAAGCCCATTAATACCATCCAGCCCTATCCCCCTCAAAACAGACCAATTGTTTCTCTTGTCAGTTTGTTTTCTTTGATTCCTGCTCTGACAAAATGAACAAAAAATTCAAAAGGGCTCTAACCATTGACAGCTTCTGTGTGGAGAGGGAGCAGACTTCAAATGCTGAGGAGACTAGGAACAGAATGTCCCCAGATGTATCCCCTGGGAGGGATATAAGCTGCTCCTCAATACAAAAGAACCTCATAGAGGAAATCAAAAAGGCTCTCACAAGAGAGCTGGAAGAGAAATGGGAAAAGGAAAGGGAAGCTTGGCAAGAGAGCCTGGAGAAGTCATCCCATGCATTCAAAGAAAGAATGGATAAAGAAATCAAATCATTGAGAAACAAGATTAGTGAGCTGGAAAAGGTAAACAACTCCAAGGAAAACAGGATTAGTGAGATGGAAAAGGTAAACAACTCCAAGGAAAACAGGATTAGTGAGCTGGAAAAAGAAATCAGCTCTCTAAAAAATAAAATGGATAAAATGGAAAAAAATTCCATAGAAGATAAAAACTCAATTGGACAATTACAAAGAGATATAAAAAAAGTGAGTGAAGAAAATACATCATTGAAAATTAGACTGGAACAAGTAGAAATGAATGACTCAAGGAGAAACCAAGAGGGAGTCAAGCAAAACCAGAGAAATGAAACAATTGAAAAGACTGTCAAGTACCTTACCAGAAAGACAACAGACCTGGAAAACAGATCCAGGAGAGACAATTTGAGAATAATCGGACTCCCTGAAAAATGGGAGGAAAAAAAGAGCTTGGACACCATTTTCGAGGAAATTATCAAAGAGAACTGCCCAGACGTTTTGGAAACAGAGGGTAAAATAGACATTGAGAAAATTCATCGATCACCTACTGAAAGGGACCCTAAAATCAAAACGCCAAGAAATATAGTGGCCAAGTTCAAGAACCATCAGACAAAGGAAAAGATATTGGAAGCTGCTAGAAAAAAACAATTCAGATATGGAGGATCCACAATAAGGATAACACAGGATCTAGCAGCATCCACATTAAAAGAACGCAGGGCCTGGAACATGATATTCCGAAAGGCTAAGGAACTTGGTATGCAGCCAAGAATAACTTACCCAGCAAGAATGAGCATCGTTTTCCAGGGAAGAAGATGGACATTTAACGAAATAAACGAATTCCATCTATTTTTGATGAAAAAACCAGACCTACATAAGAGGTTTGATCTTCAAATACAGAACTCAAGAGACTTCTAAAAAAGGTAAAAAGAAATCTTGAGAACTATACTTCTGTCAAAAAAATATGTAAAGAACATATGTACAATTTGTCTTAGAAACTAGAGGTGGAAAGGAGATTATATCATAAAAAAGTATAAAGTGGTGGTACTACATCTCATGAAGAGGCAAAGGTAACCTATTATATCTGAGAGAAAGAAAGGAGGGAGATGAACATAGCGTGTATCAATAGACATATTCGATTTATGGTGAAACTTCTTCCACTTCATTGAAAAGTGAAAGGGAAGGAGTAAGCTAAGGGGAAGGGAATACAGTAATTTCGAGGAAAAGGGGTAAAATAAGGGGAGGATCTTTAAGGTGGAGGAGGGATCCTAAAAAGGGAGGGCTGTGAAAAGCAAGTGGTGTTTACCAGTTGAATACTGGATAGGAGGGTAAAAGGGAAGGAAAGGGGAAAAGCATAAGCAGGGGTTAATAGGATGGCAAGCAATATAGAATTAGTCCTTCTAACCATAAATGTGAATGGGGCAAACTGCCTCATAAAGAGGAAGCAGTTAGCAGACTGGATTAAAAGTCAGAATCCTACTATATGTTGTTTACAGGAAACACACCTGAAACAGGATGAGACATTCAAACTAAAAGTAAAAGGGTGGAGCAGAATCTATTATGCTTCAGGCAAAACCAAAAAAGCAGGAGTAGCCATCCTCATCTCAGATCAAGCAAAAACAAAAATTGATCTAATTAAAAGAGATAAGGAAGGGCATTATATCCTGCTAAAGGGAAGCATCAATAGTGAAGCAGTATCAATATTAAACATGTATGCACCAAGTGGTGCAGCATCTAAATTCTTAAAAGAGAAATTAAGAGAGCTGCAAGAGGAAATAGATAGCAAAACTATAATAGCGGGAGATCTCAACCTTGCACTCTCAGAATTAGATAAATCAAACCACAAAATAAATAAGAAAGAAGTCAAAGAGGTAAATAGAATACTAGAAAAGTTTGATATGATAGATCTTTGGCGAAAGCTAAATGGAGACAGAAAGGAATATACTTTCTTCTCAGCAGTTCATGGAACCTATACAAAAATTGATCATATACTAGGGCATAAAAACCTCAAAATCAAATGCAGTAAGGCAGAAATAGTAAATGCATCCTTTTCAGACCATAATGCAATCAAAATAACATTTAATAAAAAGCCAGGGGAAAATAGACCAAAAAATAATTGGAAACTAAATAATCTTATACTAAAGAATGATTGGGTAAAACAGCAAATCATAGACATAATTAATAACTTCACCCAAGAAAATGACAATAATGAGACATCATACCAAAATGTGTGGGATACAGCCAAAGCAGTAATTAGGGGAAGTTTTATATCTCTACAGGCCTACCTGCATAAAATAGAGAAAGAGAGGGCCAACGAATTGGGTTTACAACTAAAATTGCTAGAAAAGGAACAAATTAAAAACCCCCAGACAAACACAAAACTTGAAATTCAAAAAATAAAAGGTGAGATTAATAAAATTGAAAGTAAAAAAACTATTGAATTAATTAATAAAACTAAGAGTTGGTTTTATGAAAAAACCAACAAAATAGACAAACCCTTAGTAAACCTGATTAAAAAAAGGAAAGAGAAAAAGCAAATTGATAGTCTTGAAAATGAAAAGGGTGAACTCACCACTAATGAAGAGGAAATTAGAACAATAGTTAGGAGCTACTTTGCTCAACTTTATGCCGATAAATTTGATAACTTAAATGAAATGGAAGAATACCTTCAAAAATATAGCTTGCCCAGATTAACAGAGGAAGAAGTAAGTAGTCTAAATAGTCCCATCTCAGAAAAAGAAATAGACCAAGCTATTAACCAACTTCCTAAGAAAAAGTCCCCAGGACCAGATGGATTTACAGGTGAATTCTACCAAACATTTAAAGAACAACTAACTCCAATGCTATGTAAACTATTTGAAAAAATAGGGATTGAAGGAGTCCTACCAAATTCCTTCTATGACACAGACATGGTACTGATACCTAAACCAGGTAGATCGAAAACTGAGAAAGAAAACTATAGACCAATTTCCTTAATGAATATTGATGCTAAAATCTTAAATAAGATATTAGCAAATAGACTTCAGAAAATCATCCCCAGGATAATACACTATGACCAAGTGGGATTTATACCAGGAATGCAGGGATGGTTTAATATTAGGAAAACTATTAGTATAATTGACCATATTAATAATCAAATTGATAAAAACCATATGATCATCTCAATAGATGAAGAAAAGGCATTTGATAAAATCCAACATCCATTCCTACTAAAAACGCTTGAGAGTATAGGAATAAATGGACTATTCCTTAAAATAATAAGGAGCATATATTTAAAACCTTCAGTAAACATCATATGTAATGGTGATAAACTAGAACCTTTCCCTGTAAGATCAGGAGTGAAACAAGGTTGCCCACTATCACCATTACTATTCAATATAGTACTAGAAACTCTAGCCTTGGCAATAAGAGCCGAGAAAGAGATCCAAGGAATTAGAGTAGGAAATGAAGAAATCAAATTGTCACTTTTCGCAGATGACATGATGGTATACTTAGAGAACCCCAAAGACTCTGCTAAAAAGCTATTAGAAATAATTCAGAATTTTAGCAAAGTCGCAGGATACAAAATAAATCCACATAAATCCTCAGGATTTTTATACATTACCAACACAATCCAACAGCAAGAGATACAAAGAGAAATTCCATTCAAAATAACAGTCGATAGTATCAAATATTTGGGAATATATCTACCAAAGGAGAGTCAGGAATTATATGAGCAAAATTACAAAACACTTGCCACAAAAATAAAGTCAGATTTAAATCATTGGAAAGACATTCAGTGTTCTTGGATAGGCCGAGCGAATATAATAAAGATGACAATACTCCCCAAACTAATCTATATATTTAGTGCTATACCAATCAGACTCCCAAGAAACTATTTTAATGACCTAGAAAAAGTAACAACAAAATTCATATGGAAGAATAAAAGGTCGAGAATTGCAAGGGAACTAATGAAAAAAAAGTCAGAGGAAGGTGGTCTAAGTGTACCTGATTTAAAGCTATATTATAAAGCAACAGTCACCAAAACCATTTGGTATTGGCTAAGAAATAGACTAGTTGATCAGTGGCATAGGTTAGGTTCACAGGACAAGATAGTGAATAAAAATAGCAATCTAATCTTTGACAAACCCAAAGATCCCAAATTTTGGGATAAGAATTCATTATTTGACAAAAACTGCTGGGAAAACTGGAAATTAGTATGGCAGAAACTAGGCATGGACCCACATTTAACACCACATACTAAGATTAGATCAAAATGGGTCCAAGATTTAGGCATAAAGAACGAAATCATAAATAAATTGGAGGAACATGGGATGGTTTACCTCTCAGACTTGTGGAGGAGGAAGGAGTTTGTGTCCAAGGGAGAACTAGAGACCATTATTGATCACAAAACAGAACATTTTGATTACACCAAATTAAAAAGTTTCTGCACAAACAAAACTAATGCAAACAAGATTAGAAGGGAAGTAACAAATTGGGAAAAAATTTTTACAGTTAAAGGTTCTGATAAAGGCCTCATCTCCAAAATATACAGAGAATTGACTTTAATTTATAAGAAATCAAGCCATTCTCCAATTGATAAATGGTCAAAGGATATGAACAGACAATTTTCAAATGATGAAATTAAAACTATTTCCACTCATATGAAAGAGTGTTCCAAATCACTATTGATCAGAGAAATGCAAATTAAGACAACTCTGAGGTATCATTACACACCTGTCAGATTGGCTAAGATGACAGGAACAAATAACGATGAATGTTGGAGGGGATGTGGGAAAACTGGGACACTGATGCATTGTTGGTGGAGTTGTGAAAGAATCCAACCATTCTGGAGAGCAATCTGGAATTATGCCCAAAAAGTTATCAAAATGTGCATACCCTTTGACCCAGCCATACTACTACTGGGCTTATACCCCAAGGAACTACTAGAGAAGGGAAAGGGTCCTGTATGTGCCAAAATGTTTGTGGCAGCCCTTTTCATAGTGGCTAGAAGCTGGAAGATGAATGGATGTCCATCAATTGGAGAATGGTTGGGTAAACTATGGTATATGAATGTTATGGAATATTATTGTTCTATAAGAAATGACCAACAGGAGAAATACAGAGAGGCTTGGAGAGACTTACATCAACTGATGCTGAGTGAAACGAGCAGAACCAGAAGATCATTATACACTTCAACAATGATACTGTACAAGGATGTATGCTGATGGAAGTGGATTTCTTCAACATAGAGAAGAACTAATCCAATTCCAATTGATTAATGATGGACAGAACCAGCTACATCCAGAAAAGGAACACTGGGAAATGAATGTAAACTGTTATTTTTACCTTCTGAATCCAATTCTTCCTGTGCAACAAAAAATTCGGTTCTACACACATATATTGTATCTAAATTATACTGTAATATATTTAACATATATAAGAGTGCTTGCCATCTGGGGGAGGGGGTTGGGGGAGGAAGGGAAAAATCTGAATAGAAGTAAGTGCAAGGGATAATGTTGTAAAAAATTACCCATGCATATGTACTGTCAAAAAATGTTATAATTATAAAATAAAATAAAAAATTAAAAAAAAAAAAAAAAAAAAGAAAAAAAAAATTTTTTCTGTAGTTTTCGGGGTTACAGAATTCTAGAGCTAGAGGAGATTTTAGCTATCATTCAGTCTACTTCATCCTCATTTGATAAGGGAATTTTTGATGTTGTTAAGAAAGAAATCTAGTCTGTGAATTCCAAGATATCGAGGGAGGAAGATAAAAAAGGAAGGAAGGAAGGAAGGAAGAAGGAAGGAAGGAAGGAAGGAAGGAAGGAAGGAAGGAAGGAAGGAAGGAAGGAAGGAAGGAAGGAAGGAAGGAAGGAAGGAAGGAAGGAAGGAAGGAAGGAAGGAAGAAAGGAGGAAGGAAGGAAGGAAGGAAGGAAGGAAGGAAGGAAGGAAGGAAAGAAGGAAGGAAGGAAGGAAGGAAGGAAGGAAGGAAGGAAGGAAGGAAGGAAGGAAGGAAAGTAGCTGCATTGCTTGTTCTTCACTGGGCAGCTCCTTCTCACAGAGATAGTTGTTTGTGCTTCATTATCTTTGAGTGAAGATGGGCTATACAGGGTCACTAGCCTCACTTTCTCCTTCAGAAGCATCTGGGTCCAGTGGCCAGATATAGATCAGGATGACTGGAGAGGACCCTCAGTGTAGTGATGATATGATTTTAGTTCTAGTTTCAAATGATGTTTGGGGTTCAATACCAAATGCTGGGGTTTAGTCATGTGAAGAATTCACATTGGTCATTCTCTTTGGCAAAAGATAGGTTTATTTAGAAGAAGAGATAAGAGCCAAAATGAAGAGATACAATAGAACCAAGAGTGGTAAATATGAAATAGAGTTGGGAGAGCATATAGCAGCAAGGAGAGAGATTTTAACAATGATGGAAAACTCATATTTCCTAATGGAACTCACAATTAACCAGGAGAAAGGAAATACCTCATGAGGCAGGAGCATGTCCTTCACTGATGCAAAGTCTATAGAGGAATTTAGCAGCCTAAAAGAGTTAGCTAAAAGGAGAAAGAATAGATAGGAGAGATACATGTTACATGGGGGAGAGAGGAGAGGAAAGACACCATGAAGTAGAGTCTATGATGGGCTGTAATTTCAAGAGCAAAGATGGTGTGAGCCATGGACAGGTTTATAGGGGAAATTTAACCTTAAGGGTTTAACCTAGCTCTGATTTCTGACTGGACACAGCAAAGGAAGGCTGCCCATGACCTCCACAAAGGTAAATTTGATCACCGTTAGTGCTGTTCTCTGCTTAGAGGAGGGAACAATTCCATCAATACTCAGGACTTCATCAGTGGGAAAGCTTGGTCCCTTAAACTTATTTAAAAGGTTTCACTTTGATGGAGGCCACCCAGCTGTGATTAAGGCTAAGTAAGAAAGATGTAAGTGTAAAGGAGTAAACTGATTTGCCCCAAAGCAACCAGCATTCACTTGACTAGATTACAAACTACATTCAAAACATTATCTTATTTCGGTATTTCTCTTTTCTGAGAAGATTTGTTTAGCAGAGCTAATTATTCTTTTGAATTGGCCTTCTTGATTCCAGTCTCCCTTATCTGGCTTACCCTTCACATAAGCATCCAAGTAATTTTCTTAATGCATGGTACTCTCCTAATTATTTCTGACCCTGGTGGGGGCACCCAGACCTTGTGCCAAACACTGCCTTTCCTTTTGCCCACTCCAGGTTGACCCAGAATCTACTGCAACCTTCCTGTAAATGCCTTTAATAATTTCTTTGTCACACTATTCCTCCCTGAACATTCTATATTCCTGCCACATTCTCATCTAGAAATATTCCCTCTTTATCTAAACTATTTGAAATGCTGTTGTCATTGTTATTGTTGATTTGTTATTTCATGGCCTAGTTTAAATGTTGTTTCCTCCATGAAACTTTTCTCTTTCTTATTTTTCTAATTGATGAAAGTGATTTTTTTCTTTCTATTTTCATAGCATTATATGAAAATCAAGGATTCTTAACCTTCAATCCATAGATTCATGGATAGATTACAGTAAATTGATCTTGAATTTGGAAAAAAAAAATTGCATCTTTACTTTCATTAACTCTAACTGAAATTTAGCATTTCTATCAATTTTTTTTTTTTAGTTTATTTTGAGAAGTCTGTAATCTTCAGTAGATTGACAAAGAGGTCAAAGTTAAGAAACTCTGATTTTAACATTTCCTTTGTCCTCATCAAATTCTGTCTTTTATCGTATCCTAGGAAAACACTGTACCTGAATTTCAGGCTATTGATAGGTGAAGAAGAGAAAAAGGGTGAAAGTTGCTCTTCTGCACCCATTTGAAATGTAAATATCCTTGGTAGAATCTATTCCTTGAGACATGAACAGCTATAATTTTATTTAGCAAGTAATACTCCCCTCCCCCCATTAACTGATGGCTTATCAATTTTTACCAGTGACTGGTCAATCAATGATCATTTAAGCTGTTTGTTCTAAATTATCCACAACAAAGTTTGTCTCTTCTCTTCTTGAAGTTCTCCAGGACTGATTTCTTTTAGTTATCTTGATGTTTCATAGACATCAATATTTTTGATGTAATATAGCAATGATGTTGATTTTAGATTTTAGAGGGGGCTTCTGTTCTAACAGTAAGTCAGTAATCTTCTGGACTTTCCACACTCCCAGTCTAAGAACATCAATCTGTCTGATTCTGAATAGACCACTCCTCAATTCATTGCTGACTGTTAATCTGTTCTGTGAGAACCAAATTCCAGAGACCATTCCTCTCCTACCTCTGGGCCACAGAATTAGCATGTCAATGATGCTGGATAAAGGGGTCTTCTCTCTCTTAGCACTTTGCTAATTTCTTTTGGAACTTAGCCAGCTTGTAATGGCATTACAACTACAATAAAACTTTTCCTCTTAACTAGGAAATGGGTTCAAGCTTACAAATTCTTTTGAGATACCTTGCAACACTGGTTAGTTAACTTAAACTTTTGGGATCCCTTTCCCAATCTCAACATTTTGATGTTCATAAATCAGGTATGGGATGTCATGAAGAGCATTTATTATTCCAATATTTTTTAATATAAAAAATTTCCAGCAAATTTTTGATGCAATGAGAGCTATTCAGTCATGTTGAATTTCTCATCAGTAAAAGTCATGCCATGTCCATGACTTGAACTGATTTTGATATTTAGTTTATTGATGTAACAGATAATTGTGGTAATTGGCCATTCTTCAGAAAATTTTTGTAGTTTCATGTATCTTACTATTGAATTTTGTATTCATATCCCAATGCAATTACTGTAAAGGCACTAGTGAATAATTCAAAGGATAAAGTGAAAATAAATATTTATTTCTGAAAAAGATCTAGTTAGTGATGTTATTGCTTCAACCCCATTATTTTCTTGTCCCATGACACTTCAAAATGAAACTTAGAGATTAGTCTTTAAAAGAATCTATTATGTTCTGGAAATCTTATACCCTATGGTTTCACAAATACATTAAAAATATTTAAAATAATGCTTAGTACTTGATTTCTTTGTCTGAATTTTCTATGGGAGAAACTAATTATCATCCCCTCTCATTCAGCAGAAACAAAAGACAATTTATTACTGCAGTCTAGATATGAAGAAGAGTATCTAGGAGTTATAATCAGTTAGTGCCTCCAACCTTGAAGTTTAAAAATTAACATTGAGTAAATAGTTAAGAAAGAAATGAGGTCTTAGAGAAAAAATAATAGCTACTTATGATAGTTATAGGAGTAAAGTTTCTTATTAAATGAAGTTGTAGGATTATAGCTTTAGAGACCAAAGACATCTTAAAGGTCGTTAAGTCCAACTCTCTCATTTTCAGTATGTATTGTGTCTCTATCAATATGCCTGCTCTTTCTACTTTGAAGGAAAAAAGTGGGACTTTACAATAGACTGAGATTTAAATGAAGTGGCCAGTAGGACTGCAAAGGAGAAGCATTATGTGTAAACTGAGAGACCTAGAGATTCCCCCATAGGACTCTGCCATAATAGCTTAAATTGAAGGAATTAAGGTCAAAGACAGGAAGGAAATAAAGCAATTAAAATGGTGAATTGAGTGGAGAAAAGTTTTTAATTTTCCCACTTTTGACTACACTCCTGTTCCATGAAGATGAGTTAGTTATTCTATCAAGATGTAATGTAACATATAAATATATAATATTATAAAATAGATATAATAAAGATTATATGACCAAGGTTTAGTGAAACATATCAGTTCAATTTTTGTTAATGCTGGTTTTTATCAATAGGATGAGGGCTTGAAGCTGATTCTGATTAGATAAATGCTCAGACCTATAATCCTTAGCCTAACAAGTCAATATGATATAGAGAGAGGTGGAACCAGAAGTGAGAACATTACTCATTCTGTGAAAATTTTGGGCAACTTGACACTTCTCTAGCACCTTTCCTCATATAGATGAAAGAACTCAAGGTTCACTGAGCATTTGAGCCTTCCTATTGAATAGGATCAGCATCATGGATAGTAATCTTACTGTTAAATAAATAAAAAGTAAAAATAATGGTAAAGAAATAAGGAAATTGATGTTCAGAAAAATTAAGTAATTGTCTAAGGTCAGACTAGTTCTTATACAATCCTCTTTTTCCCCTTAAATCAGGTGATATTATCACGTACATATTGCAGATGAAAAGTTGATTTTCTTTAAGAAATCAATTATTGAGCTAATTTATTGAGTAAAACTTTTCTGTAAGACATTGAGTTATATGCTGAGTAAATATTTCTTTGGGATCTGAAAGTTTATAGTCTGCTAGTAAAGAATAAACTAGAAAAGACAATATAAGTTAAAAGCTAGTTAAGTAGTAGACCTAATAAATGCCAGAAGAATCCCATACCTTATACCCAGTAGGTGCTTAATAAATGACATTAAATGAATTTGTAATACTGCCCTCTGACCAACTCCCCCAACTTGCACTGGCACTTGAAGTGCTACTACATGAATCCCCAACTTTGTACTTTCCATTTACAGTTAGTAGAAACAGTTAGCTGTTAGTAAAAACATTTACAAATATGACCCAATAAAAGAATATTTATAAGGCATTACATGTATAGATCTATGACATGTTCCCACAGATAACCATAGCATTCTTAAGAATGGGCTCAAACTTATAGCACAATGGTAGTGAGGCACATTTGTAAGAAATATATTGGTAAAGGCAACTCACAACTCCTGGTATCATAGGTCCTAAGAGCCCTTTGTGTTTTTATAGAGTCCAATTCCAGCTCCCATTGGGTACAGTATTTTTATTGGATTTTTTTTTAATGGAGTTCCAAAGATTTGCTTCTCTCCATGTCTCTCTTCTCTGCTTCCAGGGGTTTCTTCCTTGAAGTTGCAATCTCTGACAAGTATCCTTCTAAATCTGAATCTGTCTGCTGTATTATACCTGAAGATCTCTTTAACCAATCAACCAACTATTTCATGAGATGTCCTGCAAAACACTCCTGAGCCCACACAAATTTGAATTGAATTACTATAGATTTTGAAAGCCTTGTAGAAGTATGCCAAATTCCTGCTTATCCAATGAGATTATGCCTTTTTGTTTTATTAGAGGAAAATATTTCACATGTAATAAAGAGTTTAGATCATAGATTTATTTCTACAGGTAGTTTAATACTTAGGTATTTTTTGGGCTATTGGGACTAGTGGTTTTGTTTCCTATAAATTAAAGAAATATCATTGTAAGCTTAAGTGATCAGGAAAAAGAGATGAAATTTCTTGTTGGTCTTGAAGGATAAGAAGTGTTTGTGGAGATTAGAAATGCCCACAGCAGAGATGATGTGGATTCACAAGGTATAGTCTGGGAAACTAAGTATATACAGAGAATTTAGAGAGATTGCAGAAAGGAAGGTTGAAAAGGCTAGTAAGAGACATTCATTAGAGGCTAAGGAATTTGGATTTATTAAAGCCTACTTTACTCTCTTCTCAAACTAATTAAAGAGTTGCTCAGAACTAGCTTATGTCTTTGATTGATTGATTGATTCAATGAGAAGTCTGGGCCTCCTGTATTTAAATGTCAATGTTGCATGGAAACTGTTATTCTATACTTCTAGATATATTTCACATTATTCTCCTTTATTCACTGTTTTCCAGTTAAAATGGCTCACTTGCTTTTCCCCCAACTTGGCATCATATCACCCATTGATTGGTTAGAATTGAGACAAAACCAATTTTTAGATTTTCCCAAATAACAATGAGCTAGCAAGCAAGGGAATCTGATTAGTTCAGCCTTTTACTCAAAATAAAATTTTCAGCAACCTGTGGGGTCAATTATCACATTAATTATAAGTTAAACATGAACAGATTTCTTTACAATTAATACAGTATAATAGCCCCCAAAGACCATTCGTTCACTTTCTATGCTCATGTTTGCAGGCTTCTGTGTATCACTAGAGAAAGTTCTAACATCAAACTGACTTCTTCCACTGGAAATTTGTGGTGCTGGACCTCAGTTCAATGCTTCCAGTAGGTTTTACGACTTCTTATCTCATTGATAGCCAATTTTGCAAATCTTTTCATCTTATCTCAAGCCTCTAAGTTCTCTTGTTCCCAATTTCTCCTCCCACACATCTATAAATGAGTGAGCTTTCATGGAAGAAACTGTGGCCATCCACAGGAGACTCCTTCAGCTCCCTTTCTACACTCCTCAAAACTTTTCAGCTTCACCACATTTCTGTCTTCTTTTCTGTCTCTAAGGAAGAATTATTTTTACAATATGCAGAAACTAATCTTTCCATCTAATCTCTTCAGCCTATCCCTTCCCACCAAATCTCTCTATTCTCTCCCTGTTCCAACCCATTCTTCAAATTTCCACTTCATAGAATTGGATAATTATTCTAGATCCCTTAATTTTGCAAATGAGGAAATGGAGTCCCATAGAGGTTATCAAGGGTCATAAAGATAGGATTTGAACTCTGAGATAGGATTTGAACTACTATTTTCCTAACTTCAAGTCTGGTAGTTAATATATTGCCATCCTGCCTCATTTCTGCAATCTAGTGCTGCTTTTAAAATAAAGGGAAAAAAAGACCACTTTATGGGGCTAGTTTTTTTCTACCTCAAATTCATTTTTGCTAGTTTTTTTCTTTGCTAGTTACACTTATACTTTTAGATATACCAATCCAAGAAGAAGAGTTAGCATCCTCTTTGTTCCCATTGCCATTTGTCACCATTGCTCAATAATATTCTCATCTCCTTTGGGGTGGCTCCATTTCTTCGTATTATTTCATTTAAATCCTTGTTTCTCTCAACAACCAGCTTCTAAGTAATTATTTCTCTTTTTTAAAAAAAATCTCAGTATTTGACTCATAGTCTTTAACTCCCCTCCTCATAATTAGGGGCTTCATTATCCACCTTGATGCTCCCTCAAACACCCTAGCCTTCCAGGTTATCAATATAACCAACTTTGATGACTGACATCTTTATTCCAATTTGTCCACCCACAAGATGGTCATTCTTTGGAACTCATTATCACCCATAACTATACCATTTCTATAATTTTGAACTCTAGAATTCACCTGTTTTTAATAATAATCTCCTTTCTGTCCACTTCCCTTTCTCTCTCATTCTAAATCTATAATTCATCCTCTCCATGATTTCATGACCTTTGTCATTTAATGTTTTTCCTTCTAGAAGGAAATCTTATTTCAACTTCTTCCTCATCAAAGTCTTGACCTTATGGCTAAATACTTTAGTTAAATGTATTCCACACTTGAGTTTCTTATTTGTTGCTGTTGACACTTGCCCAATTCTTAATCCTGGAATGACTCACTTTTAGCATCTACTTTCTATTTTTCTACTCTTAGAACTACTAAATTTTGCTGTGGAAAGTTACACAACTGACAGGGATTGCTACAAATTCTCATTATCCAATCTCATTTGCTACATGACATTCTTTTTCTTCTCTTCTATTTGATTTTTCTTACTACTCTCTTCTATTCCAATCCTTTCATTTCCTCCTAGATTCTTTCTCAGAAGATGATTTTATATCTTGTTTTTACCAGGAAAAAAAGTAAAGTTTTCCATTTCTCCCAAATTTCTCTAGATGTTCTTTCACTCTGTCTTATTTTGCTCTAGTCTCTGAGGAAGAGGTGACTTTTCTCTAGAGTCTACAGAGCTCCCAGGACAAGCTTTCTAAGGCAAGGATCTGATCATGTCATTATCTTGCTCATAGAACTTCAATGGCTCTCTTGCCTCCTGGAGAAGATGAATATCATCAAAGATAGCATATGTAGTTTGTTTCCAACCTACCTTTCTAATCTTATTTTATATTCACCTTCATGTACTCTTTATTCCAGTAAACTGGATTACTTGCTATTCTCCAAACCCCACATTATCTTTTCTTACTTCAGGCATTCTTATGAACCATCCCACGTGCCTGCAATATGCTTCTTTCTCATTTATACATTTTAGAAGATTAGTCTTCTTTCAATTCTCAGAATTCTCTTAAAAGGATCATTTTCTTGGATGAGCTTTCCTTATGTATTCTCAGCTCTTCTATTCCTCAAGTATTTGTTTGTGTGTGTGTGTGCATGTGTGTGTGTGTGTGTGTGTGTGTGTGTGTGTGTGTGTGTATGTACATAACTTAGCCTCTTCCTCCCAGTAGAATGTAAGTATTTTGAAAGCATGGCTCTTTTATTTGTGTCTTTATACTCCTCTGCACTTAACATAATATTCTGCACACAGTGTGTTCTTAATGATAATTTCTTGAATTGAATTCATACCAAACCAAATTTATCTTATGTCACTCTTTTAATCAAAATTTTTTCTGTCTTCCTTTCACTTACTGTATAATATTCAAATCCCTTAACCCAACATTAGAGGCCCTTTGTAGTTTTTATTTTTTGTTTTAACTAAATTTTAATTGCTTCCTTTTCTATAGAAAGCCAAACATTTCTTGATTCACTTTGTCATTCTTTCACCTTCCCTTCCCAGAGAATCATCCCATAAAACAAATAACTTTTTAAAAACAAAAAAGAAAAAAGAAAATATTCAGCAACACTGATTAATACAGTATGATAACTGAATATATATATATATATATATATATATATATATGTGTGTGTGTGTGTGTGTGTGTGTGTGTGTGTGTGTATGTGTGTGTGTGTGTGTGTGTGTGTGTGTGTATATAAAATGTACTATAGTCATTGCCCTCTAACTACAAAGGGCTGGAAATGTCTTCTCATTTCTCTTCTTTGGAGCTATGTTTTTTTTTTTTTTTTTTTTTTGTAATTTACTTTTCAATATTTTCGTAGTTATTCATTCCACTTAAATTATTTTAGTCATATGTTATTTTCTTGTTTGTTGTTTAATTCTTCATCAGTTTATGTAGATCTTCCTAAGATTCTCTGTATTTTCTGCAATATTTGTTATTTCTAATAATAGCACATTGATGTTTAACAATTTGTTTAGTTTTTCTCTAATTAATATGTATCTACTAATTCTTTGCTTTTACAAAAAAGTGCTGCTTTAACTATTTTAACATTTATGAGGATTTTCATTTTATCAATAACTTTTTTGGGTTATAAGGCCTAGTAGTAAAACCTCAAGGTCACTTTATTTGCATAAATTCAAATTATTTTCCCAAGTGTCCAACCAATCTTTCTAGTATTTGATTTGCCCTATTTGTAAATCAAGTTGAACAATTCTAAATCTTTTATTCATTTTTTTTTCTTCTGTATATTTTTTCATGTGATTCCTTTATCTATTAAAATAATTCTAGTTCTTTAAATATAAACTGAAAATATTATCTTTTCCATGAATCATTTCCTGATTCTCTTGCATGGTAATGACTTTTATTCTTTTACACCTTCCATAACATTTTCTTGGTGGCTTTTTTATTCATCTGTATATCATGTTTGCAAGTTCTTGATTTGCAAATGATTCCTAGATGTATATATCCAGACCTACTTTCACTTTTAAGCTGTGGTCCTACATCTATTGCTTATTGAACACCTCAAAGTGGATATTCTATAAGTATCTTAAATTCTACGTGTTCAAAATAAAACTCATTATAATTCTCTCTTCCCATCCAATCTTTTTCCTCTCCCTCACTTTTTTTTTTTTTTTTGTTACTATGGAGGATACCACTGTCTTCCTATTCTCCTACACTTTTAATTTCATTTTGTTTTTGACTTCACTCTCCCTCCATATATCTAAACTGTGATCAAAATTTGATTATTTTGGTCATTTTTACCTCCACAGAATCTTTCTTTTATAAGTCTGCTTCTTTCTATTCACCTAGTCACCACTTTAGTTCAGATCCTCATCGTTTTTATATTGGTCTCTTATAGTAGATGTTTGACTTGTTTCAAGTCTCTCCTTATTCCAAGCTATCCTTTGCTAAGGATAAATCTTATGCTGAACTGCATTGTAAAAAGTGAACCCTTATGACTTTTTGTTGGTTTTACTCCTCAAAATTTAGTTTTACATGCTTTTTTAAAAAATTATAACTTTTTATTGAAAGAAAAAAGAAAAAGAGGAGGAAAAGACCAAAGAAAGAACAAGAAGAAGACAAAGGAGTAGAAGAAGAAAAAAGAAGTTGGAAAAAAAAATTAGCAGCTATTTTCTCATAAGCCCACTTTCTGTCTTCACTTCAGAGTCCACAGTTACTATGAGAGACAATAGGTTATGGTAGGTTCAAGGATAGGTGTCCTGCTGGAAGGAATTTAAGGGATTTTGTTAGTGGGCAGAGCTAGAGAACATGGCTAATCTTAAAAACATATATAAGTCTATAGAAATGAATGCCTGGATAATTTTTTACAACATTATTGCTTGCACTCACTTTTGTTCTGACTTTTCCCTTCCCTCTCTCCACCCCTTCCCCTAGATGGCAAGCAGTCTTATACATTACATGCTTTTTAAAGTTGTTTAGAGATGTTTTCTGGGAAAATTTGGCAGAAAAGATCACTTTATCACCTTGGCTCTTCCCTCATCCTCAAATTCCTCAATTATTTTGCTTTAGCCCCTGAAATTCTTGGCATTGTTGATAATTAATTTCTTTGGTATACACTTTTGTATCCCATGAATCACATCTTGAAAATATTTCTGCTGGAGTAACAAAATAAAGTGAAATCACTCATTAATATGCTAGCAATAATTAGTTTATTAGCCAATGAAATTCATGTGAAAGAGAATCAAGAGATGATTGTTAGTTGAAATATTCCTGTGTTAAAACTAGATTGGGAATAAGGTAGAATTATAGCATAAACAAGCTGAAAATAATAATCTACAGTATAGTTCTTGGAATTGATTGAAACTGCTACAATGGTAGTAGCTGAATTAAAAGCCATTACTAGTATATCACAGGTTGAAATGATCAGATTTAGCATTGATATCTGATGAAACTCAAGCCAAGTTAAAACTAGGATCATAATAAAATTCAAGGGATAAAGCAGAAGGTTTTAGGGATCAAGTGTTTGCTACTAGTTACAGGGCATGGATCTAAAGTGCAATAATTTATTGAAGATTCATTTCTATAGACTTATATATGTTTTTAAGATTAGCCATGTTCCCTAGCTCTGCCCTCTAACAAAATCCCCTAAATTCCTTCCAGCAGGACACCTATCCTTGATCCTATCATAACCTATTATCTCCCATAGTAACTGTGGACTCTGAAGTGAAGACAGAAAGTAGGCTTATGAGAAAATAGCTGCTAATTTTTTTCCAACTTCTTTTTTCTTCTTCTACTCCTTGGTCTTCTTTTTTCTTTTTTTGATCTCTTCCTCCTCTTTCTCTTTTTTCTTTTCAAAAATAATTAAATGAAGGCTTTCCTCTTTCCACAATTTTTTTTTAAGCTCACTATCACTAGACAACTTTTTTTCAAACTTTCTTAGTGTTTTTTTTTTTTTTTTTTTTCCTTCCATGAACTTGTTTTTCCTGGCGCTTGCTCTTTTTGAGTGAGAAGCTAGATTCCTCAAACAATGCTTGCTCAGGATTAATACATCCTTTCCTTTAATGAGTCTCTTGATGTCAATGCATCTCTGTCACTGTAGGAACAGTGAGACAAATGCACCATTTATTACTTTTCTAAAAGAGACCGTTTTAGTTACTTGCAATGAAGATACTGAGTTCCACCATGTATGTTTTCAAATGATCGTAGTTTATCACCATGGATTTAGCTTTATGGCCTCAGTGGTGATTCCAGTACTTTTATTTTTCCTGGCAGTAGGAGTGCTTATTTGAAGTACATGAGAGGAAGATTTGACCAGATCTTTTTTAATGCTTAACTGAAAAAATATTTGCTGACTCATAAATGGAGTGAGTTTGAGCAAGAAGACTCAAGAAGAAAACAAAAAAATTCAACAAGTTGAGTACCTACAGTAATAAGTATGGTACTGGTTTGGTGTCACAGCTCCTTTTCTCGGGAATGGATTGATGGGATGGAAGCCAATGATGGTAAGAAAAAGACTTCACTTTATTGAGCAGTACAGCCTTTGTTTTATATGATTCAGCAGGCATGATCAGTGAGCACTCTTCAATCATTATGCAGAGAATCTGCATGAGCACCTCTTGGACAGTAAAGGAACACCAGTTGGAGGAGAGCCTACCCAGCACATCAGCTGCTGATTGCCAAGTGAGCTGTTCTGTGGGAACATCCTTGCACAGTCAGCATCTAGCTGTGACCCTCAGCTATTTCCCTGTTCACATGTAGACGTGGCAACTTCTTGTCACATCCTGAGAACAAGGAATGCCTTTCATTCCCATGGATTTGCCTCACAATCTCCCCCCCCCCTTTTTTTTTTAAAGTGCATTAGTTTTATTTCAGTAGAGATCTCCTACACATTGTTGAACAATGCGCTAAAGAAGCATCCAAAACATATGGATCCACAAAATAAAATGAGTAAAATAACTGATTATGACAATCCATTGTTCAATACTCCACCATTAATTGGAGGAGTTATCAAACCAGTGTATAATTTTTTCTGCTGTCTTATTCAGGTTCAAATATGCATAAGAAGTCTTTTCGATGTCTAAAGTCAATTTGTACAGACTTTCTATATCATCTGCCATGGTATTATTGAAGAACAGATAGTTTAAATGTTTTCTGATCTCATCCCAAAAGTAATCTGACCCAGATTATTTATATTGGAGATTCGTTACACATAGATTTGTATATTTGTAATAGCATTTCAAGGTCCTCTGTAATTTAAGCAATTCAACTTCCATTCTTATTTCTAAAGTGGTTTCTTTTAGGTTCTTTATTATCAGATAAAACTGACTGTCAATTCTGGCTTTTTTGGTAAATCCTGCTGACACATTTCTAGCTAGTTCCTCCATGATAGTGTGCCTGCTCTATACTATTCTGTAACTCAGAAATAGATATTGCTAATGAACAAGATAATGCAATCAGGGCCACCAACAGTGTGATACATAAAATGACACAACAGATACACAGTTTAGTCTATGAGCTACTGAGTACTCTTTTTTTCTTATAATGGTGGCAAATATGTGCTCTATTTTGCTGTGATACCAGTCTTTACCTGAATCTTAATAATAACGAGCTCGGTCTGATTGCCCACTTCTGGGCCTAAATAACTATTCACCAACAGTATAATTTTTTATAGGTAACATTAAAATAGTCACCCTGATTAGTAACATGAACATCATTTCCCCACATAAATGCATATTTCCCCCTAAACATGCCCTAGCTCCCATCATGTATCCTATCTTTGTTCCCGTTATCCATGAGTGACTGCCAAAGATTTTCTGTGCCCATATTGAGTTCCTAGTTCTTGTATAATCCATGACAAAGAGTACCTTCCACTTTCCAAGGATTCCCTACTGCTGATATCCATGCGAGCACAGGCATTTCCTCTTAAGAATGTCCCTCAGTCACATCTCAAGATTGAACAATATTCCCAGTCAAACTCATACAAATATGAAAATGTTCAACACATGGTTCCAGAAGAGGCCACATGGAGTCATTAGTCAGTTTGCACCTGTCCAAGCCCCCTGGATGCAAGAGGGTGGTATTTGGGCAAGGCATCCCTTGCCCTCCTTGCAAGTGGAGCCTCATTCCTGGAACAGTTATATTGAGTGTGAGGTTTTGCACTTGTCCGTAATAGGGATGCATTTTTCTTTGCCAACATAATGGTGGATGCAAGATGAGGCCTGTAAAGTTATATTTTACTGACAGTACCATTTTGTTCCTTATTTCTTGAAACATGAATTCTCCACATATCAAACGAAATCTATTTCCTGAGAGTACCACATTAGGTAATTTATCATCCTATGTAGTTATTCTCGGCCACGAAGGGCCCATCAGTGATTCTCTCCTTTGGCTGCCAATGGCACCATTGTTATCATTGCAAGAGTGATCACTATCTGTTGAATCTGAGTCTGTTCATCTTTTTCCACCTCTTCTGTCTCTTCAATGGGCATCGTCTTCTCCTGTATCGTCTCGGTATTAGCAACAACCTTGAGATGTTCTGAAGGAACCCACTGTTCAGAAGCCCCTATTGAGATACAAGCATATCTTGGTCCCCAGATTGATACCCTATGGGAGCTTTGCCATCTATTTGGTCCTTTCCACTTGGCTTCTGTGTCTTGAGGAGGGGTTTGCGTATAGTGGCTTGATTAAGCCCTACTGTGCTTTGTGAAGTATAAAATTTCATTACCAGACTCAGTTCTTGGGAGTCACATTTTCAATAATTTATAGTATATATGACTTTGTCTATATCCCCTTGTGTCACTTGGGGCACCTAGACTCCCCCCTTTTGTTTTGGAAGGAATGTTTTTATAGTCTGATATGTACATTCCACAATGGCTTGACCTGTGAGGTTATATGGTATTCCAAATATATGACATATGCCATGATTGAGAAGAAACTGCTGAACAATCTTGAACATGTAGGACAGCCTGTTGTCAGTTTTATGTTTCTTGGCAACGCCGCTATTGAAAAACTATGATACAGATGATGGATAACATGAGGGGCAGCCTCTCCTCTCTGTAAAGTGACCTTAGTAAATCCTGAATAAGTCTCCACTGTAACATGTATTTTGGACTTTTTGTAATGTGAAATGTCCATTTGCCAAATATTATTAGGTTTATCCCCTCATGGGTTAACATCTTTCTGAAGGGGTGAGGATTGATAAGGGACATAAACAGTGCATGTTTCCACTATTTGTCTTGCTTTTTCCTTCTTTATATAACTTTTTAAGAGATTTCATAGAAATATAATCAGCATGGGCCTTTTTTGCTTTTTCTAACGGGATGATGACTGTATATGTTTCTAGGGATGCATCAACTCCCTTGTTACCCTCAAATATGGGTCCTTGTTTATCAGTATGAGATCTCACATGTGTAATAAAAAAGGGATTAACACATTGTTGGATTGTGTTTTGAGCCAGTTTAAAAAGTCTAGTGATTTCTGACAGACTTTCTTTTATGCTTGCTGTTTCCTATTCTTTGTACAACCCTCACAGCTATCAGATATAATATTTATAGGGAGTTCTAGCATAAGAGCCTGCATAATAGCATACAGCTCATTCTTTTGAGTGGAAGCATAAAGAGTAGAATATACATTCTTAATATGCATGGCAGAGAATAAAATAGCTGTCTTATGAACCCTTGTAGTATCTGTGAAAATACTGGGGCCAGCTACAGGGGTAAATTTGGTAAATTTGGGAATAATCCAGAGCCAGCTTTCACAGAACTTCACTTAGGTGAGGACTCTCCCTGCTTTAATCTCATCTACTTTCAGCTGTTTGGTCCATAACTCATTCTGAGCCAATGAGAACTCCAGTCAGCTCTTATCTAGGTTGGTCCAGATTCCCCCCTTTCTGCCACTTATTTATAAGATGTAGTCTAGCACTTTCCTAATAATCTCATTTAAGTTCAAGTAAGGTTCTATCATCTTCTTAATTTTTGACATATATATTCACTCAATAATATTATTTCCTTGATGTATTACTCCTAACGGTTGTTCTAGAGTAAGAAACACAGAAGCTTCAATGGGTTTATGAATATTTCACTTTCCAGCTTATATAACCTTATGATCCCCTGAATGCTAGTTATGGCCTCTCAGGACCATTGCCTAAATGAGGACAAGCAAGGGTCAGCTTTCACTATTTCATATAAGGGCTGCATGAGTATTAGGAATAATGATTCATGGGCCTCAACCATTGTATATCCCCTATCATCTTCTAAAAGACATTTAATGTATTTATGTGATTTAGTCTTATCTCTGATAATGTCTTGCATGATAGTGTCTTGACTCACTTCAAATCCTCAATATTGATTTTTGAAACTTATCTGGGGCTAATCTAAGCCCCAAGGCATGTAATGCCTTTGTCATAACCTTCAATATTTGTTCTAATAATTTGGAGATAGGATAGCTGCAAAGAATTTCATCCATATAATGCAGCACATAAGCATCAGGGTATCATCTCAGTTCCTTTAAGGCCACTTATAAAATTCTTCATTCTTTGGGACAGCACCTTCCACTGATATCTATGCATTGGTCCTTAAAAGTTCACAGTGGGAACCGAAAAAGCAAAATATTTCCGCTCCTCAGGGTGCAAAGGTATGGAGTAAAACAGTCTTTGATATCTATGATTAATAAAGGATACTGTCTGGGAATCATTTTAGAGGAAGGTAAGCCCAATTGTAAAGGGCCCATTTCTTTCAACATATTGTTAACTTGCCATAGATCAGTTAACATTCTCCACTTTCCTGATTTCTTTTTCATAACAAAGACTAGATCCTTCCATGGGCACTGGGTCTCTTCTATATGACCCAATTTCAATTGTTCTTCTACTGTTTCTTTTAAGGCAGCTAGCTTTTCAATAGAGAGGGGCCATTGTTCCACTCATACAGGACTGTTGGATTTCCATGACATTTTTGGGGTTGGTGATAGCCATGACTTGTGCAATGGCGCCTTTTAAAAAATTATTGTGAGAACAATACCCAAATCCTGATTAAATTCAAATGCAGCCCTTAAAGTATAAATGGCCTAATATGTCCTGTCTTCCCTCTTTTTTTCCATTTTAGGGAGGGCAACGATACCTTGGTATCCTGTTATCTTGACTTCTGCATCTGTGATAGGCCACCATTGATCAGCAGATATAACAGTCTGGTTAGCTTTCATATCTATAAGTTCCTACAAGACATTTCCTATTTATATTGTAATAATGGGTCTATTTACTTGTATGGCTTGTGTAAAGTAGGTGCCAACAATGGCCTCTGTGTTAGAGGAAGTCAATGGGGGTTGTTGTATGCCTTTATCCTTCATTTTAACTTGTTGCTCATTGGGAAGGATTATACCCTAAGCAATGCGTTGTCCTTGTTCTATATATGTATCATCATTGTCAGTATTATACAAAGTGAGGATAGGTGGGATATGGGTGTAAAGCCAGATTGCCAGGATGGCCAGGGAATAAGGTTGGGTAGGGGGGCAAGATAGTAAAAATTCTTAGGTTATCTCCATTTGGATATCTTTGGATCAGGACTTCCCATACTCCATGGGGAGGTAGTCTACAGAATCCATTACCACAAAGGAGAATTACAGTGAAGGTTGAGTGTGATTCAACAAACAAAGAAACAGTGGTTTCTTGAATAATTTATTGAAATAAGCAATAATGCTGATTTCATTACTGCTTCTGAGGTGAGCCTCAGGATGATGCATTTTTCAATCGCAGAAACTCTTAAAGATTAAGACATCTAAGAATTGTGACATCTACATGTGTTAGAATTATGCATGCCAATAAAATCATGAGCCCTTAAAGAATAGGAGTTGATTAAAAAAAAGAAGAGAGAGAAAAAGATTGAGAAAGAAAGAGATTAAAAGAGAGGCAGAGGAGGGGGGAGACAGTGAGAAAAGGTGCTTATTTATGTTGAGTTCTGAATTTTCAGTTTTTCTTTCTTTTTTCCCCTGTAGTACTATCATTTTGAACTACAAGAAAACAGCCCAAGAGCAGCTGATTTAAGGATGATGCTATCCATCACAGCTCATAAACAGCTCTTTTCCAAATAAGAAACAGAGGCAGAAAAAGCTTATTTGGAGGAACAAGGAAGAAAGGGTTTGAAGGTATTCAAATCTACTCACCTCTCAGTTTAGTGAATTGTGTATGATCTCTCTTTGCTAATGCACAGACCTTAGTAGATCCCTGTTTTCTTTGAATTGTCTTTTGAAGTTGAAGTGTGGTTCTATTCTCCCTCTGACTTTCTCAACATCTCACTAAATAGTTCTTTTACGTGAGCTTTTGTTTTAGTTTTTTAATTTTTTAAATTTATTTTTCCAACAACTAATTCTTTTGTTCTTGTTTCTGGTTTTTTACAAACTGAGACTTTACTTGGATCCACTGGGTACTACACTCCTAAAACTTTGGTAGGGGCTATGGAGAACATTTGATTCTTGTCCTCAGAGAGGGCCAGGTAAAACTGCAGAAGTAAAGAGTCCCGTATTTTAAAATATTGGAAAAACAATTAGTATCCTGCTTCCCTTGGTTCTGTCTTCAAGCAATAATTTCTCACGATTTGTCATAGTAACTGAATTTAATTTCCCTGTGGAGTTTTAATCTACTTGTGTAGAAGTGTTTTTGTCTCTCCCTCATCCTCAGCCTTGTTTTTCTTGATGGCCCCATGTGTGGAGCACACCCATTTCTTTCTTTTCTTTCTTATTTGTTTTATTGTTTAAGTTTATTTTTATACAATCTGTTTTACTTTCATTTTTAAAATTAAAAAAACTTTTCTATTTATACCATTTTCATTTCCAAATAGATCTCACTCCTCTCTTCCCTATCAAGCAAACTGTCTCTACATCAAAGATTTAAAAAGAATGAAAAAACCAGAATTCACTTTAATTGAAGAAAAAGAATTACCGCTATTCTCTTCCTCATTTTTTCCTGTTGACTAAATGGGAAATAGCTGTGTTAGATTCTTGATGATTATCTAGCAACACTAGAAACTGGAATAAACATATATTGATCAGATTTTTTTGTCTGTATACGTTTTTCAGTTGCAAAATCATCTTTTAAACAGCATTTCAACATCATTTTGTTATGACATTCATTGTGTCTGTGTAATTTCTCTTTTTATCACTGGTAGTCACACTGCCACATTTCTTTGGAGAGGTGTATTTCAGGTCCATTTTAGTCCCACTAAATAAGCCAGCTTCTAATTTAAAGTGGGAGAATGCTCAGGGAGTCTTAAATCCAAACACCAACAAGGGTGTCTGGAACAAACGGACTGGAAGAGAGATTAAATATAGTTCAAGTCTACTTCTTACTATTATCTTTTGGTCATAAATTGGTGTAGTCTTACTTTTAATTGGGTTAATAACATAACTTAAAAGGTTAAGGAAGGGGTGCGTAATTTTTTTAAAGGAAGGGTTATTTAACCTTTCTTCATTTCTTACTAAAGCCAAAGTATTTTCTAATTTCAATGATTTGTACACAGTTAATTGTCCTTGAGAAAACAAAAGCAGACTTTTCCTTGCATAAAAGTCATTTGATTTTCAGTGGTAGAGGATTGTTCAGAACTATAAATATATCAACCTGAAGATTTTTTTCTAATATACTGGAAGGCTTTCCGCCTCCCCCCCTTTAATAAAATATACAAGTTGGACTTTTTTCTTCAATCAGACTAAAAATCTGCACCCTCCCCAAGAGATTGAACATAAAGAAATGATGGTGCATTATATACACCCTCTTTCACTTCAGTTTCTCAGTCTGCCTGCTTAAAAGATTGTTTTTAAATTTAGCAGCTGATGATTCTGGAGGTGCTCCATTTGCTCTAAAAATACCTGTTATCTTTCAATCTTTACAGAATGCCTGAGGTAATGATAAGAAAAGGTTGTTGTCCATGTTGAAGGGAGAGCAGACTAGAGAAGATTTCCAATTTGTCTTGGTAGAGAATTTGCATTTTACATGGAGCACTGGAAATTTATACTATGTTTAATTAATACTGCTGGGATTAGAGTTAACAGACTTAAAAACTAGTAACTGCTGTGTAAAGTCTGCACAAGGGAAAAACAAAGCACATTGACAAAGTAGCATTCACAGAGTCAGCTATAGTGTATTGCCTCAGTTTCCCTGAATTATTATGCCCTGAATAAAATTATTTTAGCCCCACTCCTTTGTTTCTTGCCATTAGAACTGGAGGCCCTGAAATACCATTGAGTCATAAAACTCCAGGTGCCTTATCTCAAATTTTTGCTGAGATTATTTCCCCAATGTTTGAGTTTTTCCCCTTACCTCAGTGTCTCTTGCCCTCAACCTTTTTATATTGACTTCTGAAACTATGGCTTGTCTACTAATCTAGTGTCCTCATCCCCTTGCCTTTATTTCCCCTAAATCTGGAGCCCTATAAAAGTCTCCTGCTGAATGCTTTGAGACAAGAGTCCCATGTAGCCAGCTGGCCTTGGATAGTCTAAATTGTCCACAATTAAAATATTAAAAATCAATCTCCATCTTACCTCAGTTTCTCTGGCATTACAATATGGCTCTCATTATTTCTGGGAGTTACTCATCCAGCTTCTAATACTTTGATTTTGAAAGCACCCAGATAAAGTGATGGAAAAATAACTTAGAAATTTCCATTCTGTGCTTTATAAGATTCCTCTTGATTTCTTCACTTAATACCTGATATGGGTGATGATAGCCACAGTGAAGAGGGTTAGATTTTTAGTAACTGCAGAAATTAAGAAACCTGAAGTGAAACATTCAATTAAAAAAAAAAAACATAAAAGTTTCTGGCTGCCCTAATCAATATCTCCTGACCTAGTCATGTTCATAGAAAATAGAGAATATCTCCGTAGATGTTCTTAAACACTTAGCTACAGCTGACCCGGCAGTGTCATATTTCCAAACCCTCTAACATCTCAGCCACTTCACTGCATGACCCAGTACTTAAACTTTTCCTAGGGTCACATACAACAGAGGATAATTATAAAAAATTGTTAAAATCACTTCTATAAACAGCACTCACCTACAAAGAAGCATTATCTGGACTATTCTCTCGTGATTCTTGGTAGATTGGACAGGTCTCATGAACACCAATGTGAGCAATCGATTTCAGCTTGCTTTTTTTTTTCCTATTGCCCATGGGCAATTGTAGAGTAGAAGAAGTATGGATATGGACCTCAGGGCTACTTTCTGAAGCTACTGGTTTCTGTTTCTGTCATTCAGCTGTCTTAGCTTTCCTAATGTGGCCGCCACATTGTTTTTTCTTTTTAAATGTCTTAGATTTCAGGTTCTAACTATGGGGCTCAAAACTGTGAGAGAAATATATAGCAGAATATAATGAAAGACAAATATGGCATTGCAGACAATGAGTTCTGTGGTTAGTCAAGAAATATGAAGATCAATTTGAGTTAGAATTATGTGGAAAGTGTTCATAGAAGATCTGAGACTAACTTGGTCTTGAAGGATACAACTGCTTATTTTCTTTAATTGCATTTATCATTTTTAAAATTGCTTTCCCATTTCCTTGATATTACTTACTGAGTGAGAGATTGTATTTTTGTAAGCAACTGAAGCTTCAGATCTAGGTACTTCTTTTTTCACTTATTACTCATAAATGCCAGATCTGATGTCAAAACTCTTTATGGTTTCTTTTTGCTTGTCTAATAAAGAACGGGATTCAAGAAACTCCTCAATCTGACACCAACCTAACCCTTCTCCCCTCTTTTCTCTGTCCCTACTTTACTCTACTCTACTACCAATCATGAACATGCTGCTCTCCCCCTCCAGCACCACACTCATGTTTTCCTATTATCACATCTTTATTCTTGCTGTGCCTTACAATTGGAAAGCCTCAGCCAGATAAGCCAATAACAATGAGAAATGTTAGAGGAGCAGGAATTCCTTAGAGGTTCTTCCTCCTCCTCATTTTTCTGATAGCATACTTAAAACAAAATCAATGACCACAACCTTGGGGACACTGCCTATCACTGTTTCTTGTTGGAAATGAAAAGCTTGTCCTTGACTGACATAGAGAGATATGAGCCTTCTTGAAAATGTTCCCCTCTCCACCCCATCAATAAAGTTTTGTCTGGAGCTCTAGGAAACACTTTTGGAATCACCAAGGATATTTCGAAGAAACTATGAGATTTTAAAAAACCTAACTACTCCCGATAATTCACCATTTCTCCCCTTTTATATCTTCTACATCATTTTGTTATTCCTGATCAGTAATTTACCTAAAGAGAATTTAGTTCTATTTTGTTTTCTATAATGCAAAGGCATTATAGAAAACATTCTATAGGATCAGTAAAAAGGAAGCAAATTTTGTTTTATTTCATTGTTTATCATGAAAACCCATTTAGTGTAAAGTCATATGCTTAGTGAAATGTAAATAAATTTAAGCTGAAAGTTATATTCAAGAATTTTTTATTCCAATATCTTTCTAATGAATTAAAAAAAAATAAATTATTTTTAATTGTCTAAAAGACTTAAAAGCAGTCTTTACAATACTGTCAGTATGAATATCCAAGAATTAGAATTGCTTAGCTATCTGCATAGGCAGATAATTAATAATTGATCTCAAGCTTCTGTATTCACTAAGTATGCTGGTTTTTTTCTTGTCTAGGACAGTATCTCTGCAGCACAGCTGGGTCAGGAGTTTCTAATCACCATAGATTCTCTCAGTCTTTCTAGACTCAGAACCCTCATTCTTCAAGCTGTCCAGGAGGTGAAAGCTTCTCTGATTTCCAACCTGGCTCCAGACAAGCCCATCTAGCCCTGGGGTTCTCCAATTCTTTGGTGCTAGCCTGGAAGTGTTTGCATTGATTCACACTGGTTAATCCCTGGCCTGGGATTTTTCTTCTGGTCTTTTTGGGTTCCCAGGAGGACCCCTATTTTGACCATTTTTGTTTTTCACCAATCTATGTTGACCCTGAGGAGCAAATTTGTTCTGTTTGTGGGGGAAATCTGGAAAGCTTGAAATTTACTGATCTACTCCACCATTTTCCCCAAATCCTCCCCTTTTTCTTTGTTTCTTATAAACATTCTAGAATGTGTCATTAGAGAGATAATTAGTGAACAGTTAGAAAAGGAAGCAATGTCTGCAAAGAGACAGGGTGTCTTCATAAACAGGGTAAACCAAACTAATTTTATTTAAACATTTTTTGGACAAGCTTACTAAACTTTGTAGAATAGAGAATTCTATATTTCTGAAAGCATAACATATATCTCATCAATCCAAAAGTTTCACTAAATGTGTATTTCATGTTATGTTATTACCAATAAATGAACATGTATAGATAAATAATTTTAATATAAATTTTATTTGGCCAGAATATATAAATGTATATAAATATATAAAACTAAAATATTTTCAAGATGAATAAATTTGTTCCATTACATACATATATTAATATATTATGTACTAAATTCACAACATGTCAAACATACAAAGAATTCAACAGAAATAGCTATTCTTATTAAAAGGAAATTATATATTCACAGGTCAGCTGACCCTACTGTAATGTTGTCAATTGTGGCATGAGCAAAGAAAACCTAAGAACCACTGCTGTAGATAACATGTATTTTGATTTTAGCAGAATATTTAATAAAACATTTTTAACAAAGCAATATCATAATTAAATGGACTTGAAATTGACCAGTTCCAAAGAGAAATTATAAAAAGTTTATGTGATATTGGAAGGAAGTCTGAGATGTTGTATCCTTAGGGATTCATTCTTGGCCCTCTGCTGTTTAAAATCTTTATTAATGATTTCAATGAAGGCATAGATATTCTTATCAAGTTTGTAGATAGCACACTGTTGATTAAGATAGTTAATATGTTAGATGATATATTACAATCCAAATTTACCTAGATCACTGCCTAGATTATTGGATCATCTAAGTTTAAATGCAATGGGACAAAAGTAAAATCTTAGACTAAATTTAAATCATTTAAAGTAATTTAAAATCATTAAAGATTTTAAAAGTCTTGTGAAAAATCAATTTCACAAGATGGAACTGACATGATTAGAGTATAGTTTCTTTGAAAAATATAAGAGAGATGCAGGCTCCAAATGATATCCAAAAAAGATGAGATCGAAATCTGCCTTACTTTGCCCTGATCAGATCACATATAGCGTATTGTGTTCAGTTCTGTGTATGTTGTGATACACGAGCCACCTGCCAGTGGCTGCTGGAGGTCTAATTCAGACCTGTAGAATGGATCTCTTCATGTGAGAGGATGATGGTGATACAAGGATACTGAGAGGCAGTTGCTATTCTCTGACCTTTCCACTGAGAGGCAATTGTGTTGTCTGACCTCTCTCCTCTTCCCTCTTGCCTCCAATTTATTTTGTTCCCAGTCCATAAGCAACATCTGTGGCAGCAAAG
This sequence comes from Sminthopsis crassicaudata, assembly GCF_048593235.1. Lineage (NCBI taxonomy): Eukaryota > Metazoa > Chordata > Mammalia > Dasyuromorphia > Dasyuridae > Sminthopsis > Sminthopsis crassicaudata. Next base: position 179,495,220 of record NC_133619.1, on the reverse strand, counting down.
GCTGCCTGCAGCTCCCTCAAGCGTCAATCCACAGCTTCGGAGGCTCTCAGAGAATTGACCTCCCTTTCACCCAGGAATGATCCTTAAACAGTGTACTACATTTTAGGAAGAATACTGCTAACTTGGAATGAGTTCAAAAGACATAGCCAGGCTTGTTAAGATCCTTGAGTTCATTATACATAAGGATCAGTTGAAGAAATTGAGAATTTTTAGACTAGAGGAGAAAAGACTTAGAGAAAGAGTTAGGGGGTACATTTAGCTGTCTTCAGTTTTCTTGAAGAGCATTCCTGGGAAGGAAGGATTATATTTGTTCTGTTTGATCTTTAAAAAAAAACATTAAAGGTTGATTTAAGGAAAAATCTTCCTAATAGTTAGAACTATTCAAAAGTGGAATGATCTATTCTTGAAAGATGCAGATTCACCAGAAATTTTAAAATAAAATCTGAAAGATTACTTGTTAGGTATGTTATATGGGGGATTATTTGTGAGTTATGTATTGGACTAATTAGCCACTGTTCCTTCCAAGCCCCCTTTCCAAGCCCCAAAAAGTAATTTTGCTGTTACTATTTTGGAATGCATCATTGATATTTTTCTCTAGGTATAGTAAGAGTGATGACAAGCTTTCTTGAACATCATTACTGAAATTATACTCTTCTGATGTGGTTTGAAAGAAGAATGCTATTTGATTCCACTGCCACTGTGTGTCAAAGTAGAAAACTGCAGATAAGGCATGAAGCAGAGCATTAAACATATAAAGCCTAAGAGATACAAAATAGTGTTTCTCATTAAGTTCCCAATGGACCAGTAGCAAGTCATAATTGGAACCCTTCTCAGTAAACTCAGCTGAGGTTTTGACTCTTAAGTTAGTAGAAGGAGCTATTTCCTATCAAGGTTGAAGAAACATAGTGAGGAGAAACATGAGGTAATGGAAAAAGACTGGATTAAGAACCACACAAATTTAATTTAAACTTCAGGGCTTTGACTTCCTAATTCTGTATCTTTGAGTACATCACTTTTCCTTTACAGAAATCAGTTTCCTCTTCTGACAAATGAGGGGAGCGATGTTTATAGTCCCTGCAACTCTAAAATGCTATAATCAGGAAAAGAAATATAAAAAACTGCTGCTGAAAATACTTCTCCACTAACTGTATTAGTTCCTTGGATTAACAGAAAGTTCATTACCAGGATTAATTTAGCATCCTGAATACTACATTTAAATTTATAGACAAAAAATTCTAACCACTTTAATGATACATTTAAACTCTGAATTAGAGGTTATTGGTAGTTTTGGTATGTCATAGGTAAAAGTTCTCAATCTTATCAAGGGGAAAATTTTTTCAGAAAAATTAAATCCAACGTTATGAAGCATCACATCTTCTGTATCTTTCCTGAGTTGTATTTGAATCGCAAAATCAACATAATAGCTAACCAGTTCACAGAAACCAAATAGTAACCCAACAAGGAATGCACAGATGAACATATTGTATACAACATACACACACATGCATAAGGAATTCATACCTACATTAGAAATCTAATTGGAGTGTATTCATGCAAAGACTCCTTGACTTTATAGAGATCCTAGAAGGGCCTCTATTAATCTGATCGGCAGAAATCTTTGATTTTTCATATTTTTAATAGACCTTGGAGATTCCATGTTGATTTACACTGGATTTGTGACAGACAGTTACTCCTTTAATATCACCATCTTTTTGTTCACAGTGTTTGATTTCAGCAATTGGACAGCACGCAAATACAAAGAATAACAGTGAAAAGGGAACACTGCAATTCACAAGATAAAAACCTACAGAAGAGAGAGGACATCTGTGATAAAAAATGAATCATATTTATAACTTTAAATATCTATATTATCATGTCCATAACATGTGTGATCTTTTTAAAAAGCTAAAATGAGGGGCATCTAGTTGGTGCAGTGAATAGAGCACCAGCCCTAAAGTCAGGAGGACCTGTGTTCAAATCTGACCTCAGAAACTTAGCATTCTTAGCTATGTGATTCTGGGCAAGTCACTTAACTCCAATTGCATCAAGAAAAAAAAGCTAAGTTAAAAATTTTAGCATAAGGATGCAAAAAAAGGATGAAATTGACAACTGAAATATAATAATAAGGATAAATTTTTTATTATATATTTTTTATAATATTATCCCTTGTATTCATTTTTCCAAATTATCCCCCCCCCCCTCTACTCCCTCCCCCCGATGACAGGCAATCCCATACATTTTACATGTATTACAATATAACCTAGATACAATACATGTGTGTAAATACCATTTTCTTGTTGCACAATAAGCATTAGATTCCGAAGGTACATGTAACCTGGGCAGACAGATATTAGTGCTAACAATTTACATTCACTTCCCAGTGTTTCTTCTCTGGGTGTAGTTGTTTCTGTCCATTATTGATCAACTGGAAGTGAGTTGGCTCTTCTTTATGTTGAAGATTTCCACTTCATAAAGGATAAATTTTTAAAAACCCGATTAAAGAGAAAATTAGTACTGTATGCTAAGAAGATATGTTGTTGTGTTTAGTTATTGAGCAGTATCATATTCTTTGTGACTCTGTAGACAAACTTTCCAAGAGATTTTCTTTCCAACAGTTTAATGCTAAGTGACTTGGCCAGGGTCACATAGCTAATAAATTTCTTAGGTCTTATTTGAACTTTAATCTTTCTGACTTTTTATTGACTGCCACCTTACTGCCTCAGAAGATATACTTATGTGCAAATCCATGAACTCAAAGAAAATTAAAGGGCATTTGGATTAGGACAAAATGAGAAAGAAGCAAGAATTATGTTATTTTGGGAGTACACTGATGAATGATTGATTAAGTGAAAGAAATAGGTAATGACTTCAAGAGTAATAACAAAAATGCTGTTACTTTTATGTAGCATTTTAAAGTTTCCAAAGTGTTTTACTCGTAATATTCCTGTAAGCTAAGTAATACAATTATTTTAGTCCCATTTTTCTGAATCAGCTAAATAACTTGTTCAATTTTACAAAGTAGTAACCTAAGAAAATGGGATTGACTCCAGGTCTTCTGATTATAAATCTGGCATTCTTTGCATCATATCACACTTCCCCTCAAAAAACTCCTCACAAAATACATGTATACTATTTTCTATAAGCACAAAATAAGGAAGGAAGACTTCCTTTTAGTAGGAAACTCCAATCACCTGTATATCAACTGAAAGTCTCATTCCAATAAAGGACATCTAGCAAATTGTTGACTTCTTTTTTACTGATATCTCAATCTCTCAAAAGGTAGACATGCTGACTAAAACTGTGATTATACTTAATTCCTATCAACTATAGGGAGTATATGGAAATAGAAGTGAAAAGAAGAAAAGGGGAGGGGAAGAAAAAGATGATGCCATTTTAGAGATTGTGATAGACAAAAAGGAAATGATAGCTGTAGACTTAGTGATGAAGGACTTCAATATAATTGCCAAAAGGGTGTGAGTCAGGGTTCAGATAAGTCATGGATCAACATATATATAATCAAGAAGCATATATATTATACATATGCAATTGCACATTTGTTTAAAAGATGGGTGGGACTGGTTATCAAACAAAATTTTGCAAGAGTTTGCTTGAATTATATGCATTCAAAGTCTTCTATAAGACAATATTTCAAAACAAGTTTTAATGATTTTTTTCCATTCCATTCATTTATAGACAAACCTTTCTACTACCATCCTCATATTTCCTGGCAAAGATTTGTTAGTTGTAAAACAATAAAATCAGTTGAGCAAAAAAGAATAAACTTAGTGACCACAACTAACATAATATAAAAATAATAGTATATATAGTCCACCCAGGAATACCATATTAAAAAAGGGAAGTACATTTCATTATATTTTCTTTATAATACATTCTAGCCATTACACTTACTCAGAGTTTGGTGCTTTTTAAAATTTTAATTTACATTGTATCATGAAAGTTATTACCTTTATATTATGGTTTTTATGAGAAAACATTGTAGCCAACTAAGAAGAAGTCTAGTATCAAAGACAAGTTTCTCAGACTGATGTGGCTTCACATGGAGCTCTCTGATGAATTCAGATTTTAAAAAGTTGCTTATAGAGTATGGGCCCAAGGATAAATCCAAAAAATGACACAGATCTCTAAGAATAATTTATATATCCTAGTTCAGGTGGATTATATGCCATTATTCTAAGAAAACTTACAAATATAGTGACTGATTCATTTTTAGTGATTTTTAAGCAATCTTGGAGAATAGTTCTAGAATATTGGTTTAGAAGTAAACATCACTATTTTTAAATAAAGGGGAGTGAGGTGAGTCCTACAAACTATTGACTCATGAGCTGAATTTATTTTCAACAAAAGTCTAAAACTGATTATTAAGGAGTTTGAGAATGACAAAGAGAAATCGTGAGAAATAGGAACCAGTATTTATTTACTAATAAAAAAATCATACCAAACTAACACCTTGAACACTTTTCAAAGAATAACTATCCTGTTAGATCAAAGGAATGAACTTATCATGGATTTAAATAATTTATCTGTATTTTCCAGTTTTGCAGCTAAAATGCAATATCATCATCTATTTCCTTGGCATATTGTTTCCATTAATGAGATAATAAAATAGGATGAACATCTACCCATAATAATCATATAAAGATAAGTTATATCTACCCTTCTGACCTTCTTGATTTTGGTACCACAAATTGTTTAGCAGACATTTTGGAATGGACCTCTCATACATCTAGGTAGAATATAGCAGTATTTCAAAATCTTATGATATTCTTCTTATTCTATATTCTTATATATGAGATACTTATCTAATATGATAGTGCAGTTAAATGGAATCAAAATCAGCTGAATGACCATAATTCAAAATATATTAATCATTAAATATTTATTAATATGAAGAGAGAGTTCTGCCTTTGGCCTTGCTCAGAACTCAATTTTTAATTATACATTTAACAAATGTTAATTAAGTGCCTACCATATTTGAGGCACTGGGACATTTTTGTTAGTGATATCAATAAAGATATCCAAAGTTTGATAAATATATGAATAGCATGAAACTGGATTGGTTTGATAATATATTATGTTATTAAGTCTTTTAGGTCATCTTTTTCAATAAGTCCTAGGGTTTTAGTTGACCTCAAACTTAATGAGAGTCATCTCTATGATAGGGAAATTGAAAAATGAATATAATTTCAAAAAAGGGAAACAATCATCCTTAGGAACTTGTGTTGCTTCACTAATAAAACACAGGTATAATATCTAATAATACAAATAATAATATTTAGACTAACAATAAAAGTTGCAATATTCTCTGTATTGATCAGATCACATCAAAAATATTATGTATGATCTTGGACACTGAGTAATTTTGATTAACTAGAGGGTATTTGAAGGAAGATGGCCAGGAGATTGAGTCTCTAAACCATGATTGATTAAAAGAAGTAGGAATACTTGGCTTAAAGAAGAGTAGACATAGAGAGGCTATGATAACTGTTTTCAGATATCTGAAGAGTGATCACCTACAGGAAATTTATATTTATTTTGAATGGCTTCACTGTAGGAGTTGTCATCTTGGGGTCTGTGAACTTGTATTAAATTTTAATAACTGTATTTCAATATCATTGGATTTTTTTGTTCATCATATGTATTTCATTTTATACATTTACTCTGAGAAGGGGTCCATAGACTTCTAAAAGGGTATACAACACAAAAAAGACTAAGGATTTTTGCTCTGGAAGGAAAAATGAGGTCAAATATGTAGTAGTTTCAATGAAGTGAGTTCCAATATTAGGAAGAAGCTGTCTTAGAATGTAAAAGGTTGCCTTATAAGGTCATGAATTTTTTGTCCCTGTAGGTATTCAAACTGAGGCTGGATGTCTACTTGGCAGAAATATTAAAGAGGGAATTCATGCACAGGGTACTGAGTTTAGATTTAACAATATTTAAAATTCCAAAGCATCATGAACTATAGACATATAAAGGGGGAGATAATTAACTGGCAAATTGATACTTCTATTTCAACTAGAATTTTATCTGCCTGCCTGTCTATTCTATTGTAGACAAAATTCTATGATCTTGATTAGATTTGGAATTCTCCAATAGTAAATATAGAAAGTTATACTTTGAATTGTGATTCATAGTAGTGATACATAGTAGTAACCAATAAAAGTTTTCAAACAGACATAAATTGTAAAAAAAAATAGAATTCAGTAAAATTATTCTGAGGCAGAGGTTACAGAAATAAATGTCTGACAAGAAAAAATAGTACAGGATTTTTATCTATTTTTTAAAGTTGAGTTTATAATTTTCATATGCATGCCTTTTCACTGGCTGGAACTTATTTTCTCTTAAATATATCAACTCTTAAATCACGTCACCCAAGGAAGCAGCTGTGCTTCATTAATTTGGATGCTATAAATATAGAAGAAGCTATCTAGGAATAGAATGTTGTTAGCAAGAAAGAGAAAACTCTTCACAAGGTAAGGATAGAAGAACCAAATGAACTTTGGAAATAATTCCAGCTTGAAGGAACCCCAATAGGAAACCTTCACTGATTAATTATTTAGAGTATCTGACACTAGAGTAGGAGAAAAGCTTCAAGAAAAAGAATTTAAACATTCCTTTAAGTTCCATTCCACACACTTGTTACTATAACAATTTTCTATGTTCAAATTATTTTTCTTTTTCTGTATTTTTTATTATTTCTATGTCTCTGTGACCTACATAAGTAGGGTGTGTGCTAGCCACCATTTACTTAAACTTTAGATACATTTACTCAACCAAAAATGATGATGTTTATCCTTGTTCAATGTTATCAATATTTAGATTATTAAATGCCTTCAGCCCAGTAATCTGAAGTTTGATTTGAGAAATCAAGAAATAATAAAACAAAACCAAACAATGTGAAATATCTCATTGGAAAAACAACTGATTTGGAAAAAAACATCCAGAAGAGATCATTAAAAGTTTTCAGACTTCTTGAAAACCATGATCAAGAAAAGAGTCTACACAGCATATTTCAAGAAATTATCAAGGAAAATTATCCTGATATTCTAGAACCAGAGGGCAAAATAGAAATGAAAAGAATCCATTGATCACCTCCTGAAAGAGATCCCAAGATGAAAACTCCAGGGATATTATAGCCAAATTCATGAACAAGGAAAACATTTCAAGAATCCAAAAAGAAATAATTCATCTATGGTGGAGCCATAGTCTAGGTAACAAAAAAATTGACAGCTTTTACATTGAAGGATTGGAGGGCTTAGAATATGATATTCCAGAGACTAAAGGAGCTCTAATTATAACTAAGAGTCACCTACCAGCAAAGCTTAATATAATCCTTCAGGGGGAAAATGGACATTCAATGAAATAGAGGACTTTCAGGCATTCTTGATGAAAAGAGCAGAGCTGAATAGAAATTTTGATTTTCAAATACGAGATTCAAGAGAATCATAAAAACAAAAAAAACTAATTAGGAAAGGGAAATCATAAAGTACTTGATAAGGTTAATTTATTTATGTTTCTACACTTGAGTATGATGTTTGTAGCACATAGGAACTTTCTCATTATTATGTCAGCTAGTACAGTTAGAGGAGTATATAAAGACAGAGAGCACAAATGTGAAGTGAATATAAAGGGATATCTAAAAAAATAAATTTAAAATAGAAATATACTGGGAGAAAGGGAAAGGAAAAGATGGAATGGTGTAAATTATCTGCCATAAAAGAGGTAAGATAAAGCTTTTGCAATGGAAAAGAAGAAGGAGAGAGGAGGGAGGGAGAGTAAGTGAAGCTCACTTTCACTAAAATTGGCTCAAAGAGAGAACAGTAAACACACTCAATTGGATATATTAATCTATCTTGTTCTGTAGGAAAGTAAGAGAGGAAAGAGATATGAAAAATAAGTGGTGATGGCGATAGAAGAGAGGGAAGATTGGAGGAGAGGTTAGTCAGAAGCAAATACGTTTCAGGAGGAACAACAGTGTAAAAGGAATGAGAGAATAGAATAAATGTTGTGAAATACAATTAGCAATTATTGTAAAAAATAATTTTGAAGCAACTTTCTTAGATAAAGGTCTCCTTTCTCAAACATAAAGATAACCAAGTTAAATTTATTAAAAAAAAATTGAGTCATTCCCCAATTGATAAATGATGAAAAGATAGGAACAGTTTTAAGACAAAATAATCAAGCTATTTATAGTGACAAGAAAAAAATACTCTCACAATTTATTGATAATTAAAACAATTAAAACAATTCTGAGGTATTAGCTCATACCCTATTAGATTGACCAACAAGACAGAAAAGAAAAATGACAAATGTTGGAAGGAATGTAGGAAAGGTGATTTGGTGCATGCTGGTGGAGTTGTAAACTGATTTAACTACTCTGTGGAGTAATTTGGAACTGTGCCCAAAGGACTATACAGCCATGATTGTCTTTTAGCCTAACAATACTACTGCTAGGCATGGATTCCCAAAGAGATTTTTAAAAAGAAGAGGAGGGGGACTATGTATATTTATTTATAGCAGATCTTTTCTCAGATCTTTTGCAATTTTCTCAATGATAATATGGAATGATAAGTTGTTAATGACTTTGATTTTCTCAGCAATATAGTGACCCAGGGCAGCTCTGAGGGACTTAATGCTTTCCATACTTAGAAATGGAACTGATTGTATCTAAATATAAATTAAAGCATACTTTATTTTTTTTTATTTTTTTTTTCACTTTTTTTTTTTAATTTTTTTTATTATATATATATATATATTTTATAATATTATCCCTTGTATTCATTTTTCCAAATTACCCCCCCTCCCTTATTCCCTCCCCCCGACGACAGGCAATACCATACATTTTACATGTGTTACAATATAGTCTAAGTACAATACATGTGTGTGAATATCATTTTCTTGTTGCACAATAAACATTAGAATCCGAAGGTACATGCAACCTGGGCAGACAGATATTAGTGCTAACAATTTACATTCCCCTCCCAGTGTTTTCTTCTCTGGGTGTAGCTACCTCTGTCCATCATTGATCAACTGGAAGTGAGTTGGATCTTCTTTATGTTGAAGATTTCCACTTCCATCAGAATACATCCTCATACAGTATCGTTGTTGAAGTATACAGTGATCTTCTGGTTCTGCTCATTTCACTCAGCATCAGTTGATTTAAGTCTCTCCAACCCTCTCTGTATTCCTCCTGCTGGTCATTTCTTACTGAGCAATAATATTCCATAACTTTTCATATACCACAATTTACCCAACCATTCTCCAACTGATGGACATCCATTCATCTTCCAGTTTCTAGCTACAACAAAAAGAGCTGCCACAAACATTTTGGCACATATATGTCTCTTTCCGCTCTTTAGTATTTCTTTGGGATATAATCCCAGTAGTAGCGCTGCTGGGTCAAAGGGTATGCACAGTTTGATAACTTTTTGGGCATAATTCCAGATTGCTCTCCAGAATGGCTGGATTCTTTCACAACTCCACCAGCAATGTATTAGTGTCCCAATTTCCCCACATCCCCTCCAACATTTGTCATTATTTGTTCCTGTCATCTTAGCCAATCTGACAGGTGTGTAGTGGTATCTCAGAGTGGTCTTAATTTGCATTTCTCTGATCAGTAGTGATTTGGAACACTCTTTCATGTGAGTGGATATAGTTTCAATTTCTTCCTCTGAGAATTGTCTGTTCATATCCTTTGACCATTTATCAATTGGAGAATGGTTTGGTTTCTTATAAATTATAGTCAGTTCTCTATATATTTTGGAAATGAGACCTTTGTCAGAACCTTTGTTTTTAAAAATATTTTCCCAATTTGTTACTTCCCTTCTAATCTTGTTTGCATTAGTATTATTTGTACAGAAACTTTTTAGTTTGATGTAATCAAAATCTTCTATTTTGTGATCAATAATGATCTCTAGTTCTCCTCTGGTCATAAATTCCTTCCTCCTCCACAAGTCTGAGAGGTAGATTATCCTCTGTTCCTCTAATCTATTTATTATCTCCCTCTTTATGCCTAAATCATGGACCCATTTTGATCTTATCTTGGTATATGGTGTTAAGTGTGGATCCATATCTAATTTCTGCCATACTAATTTCCAGTTTTCCCAACAGTTTTTTCCGAATAATGAATTTTTATCTCTAATGTTGGAATCTTTGGGTTTGTCAAAGATTAGATTGCTATAGATGTACCCTTTTTTGTCCTTTGTATCTAATCTGTTCCACTGATCTACCGGTCTATTTCTTAGCCAATACCAAATGGTTTTGGTGACTGCTGCTATATAATATAGCTTTAGATCAGGTACACTTAGACCACCTTCCTCTGAGTTTTTTTTTCATTAGTTCCCTTGCAATTCTTGACCTTTTATTCTTCCATATGAATTTTGTTGTTATTTTTTCTAGGTCATTAAAATAGTTTCTTGGGAGTCTGATTGGTATAGCACTAAATAAATAGATTAGTTTGGGGAGTATTGTCATCTTTATTATATTCGCTCGGCCTATCCAAGAGCACTGAATGTCTTTCCAATTATTTAAATCTGATTTTATTTTTGTGGCAAGTGTTTTGTAATTTTTCTCATATAATTCCTGACTTTTCTTTGGTAGATGGATTCCCAAATATTTTATACTCTCAACATTTGTTTGGAATGGAATTTCTCTTTGTATCTCTTGCTGTTGCATTTTGTTAGTGATATATAAAAATGCCGAGGATTTATGTGGATTTATTTTGTATCCTGCCACTTTGCTGAAATTTTGAATTATTTCTAGTAGCTTTTTAGCAGAGTCTTTGGGGTTCTCTAAGTATAGCATCATGTCATCTGCAAAAAGTGATAGTTTAATTTCCTCATTTCCTACTCTAATTCCTTGAATCTCTTTCTCGGCTCTTATTGCCGAGGCTAGCGTTTCTAGTACTATATTGAATAGTAATGGTGATAGTGGGCAACCTTGTTTCACTCCTGATCTTACTGGGAAAGGTTGCAGTTTATTTCTATTGCATATTATGCTTACTGACGGTCTTAAATATATACTCCTGATTATTCTAAGGAATAATCCATTTATTCCTATACTCTCAAGAGTTTTTAGTAGGAATGGATGTTGGATTTTGTCAAATGCTTTTTCTGCATCTATTGAGATGATCATATGGTTCTTATTAATTTGATTATTAATATGGTCAATTATATTAATAGTTTTCCTAATATTAAACCAGCCCTGCATTCCTGGAATAAATCCTACTTGATCATAGTGTATTATCTTGGAGATGATTTTCTGAAGTCTTTTTGCTAATATCTTATTTAAGATTTTAGCATCAATATTCATTAAGGAGATTGGTCTATAATTTTCTTTCTCAATTTTCGATCTACCAGGTTTAGGTATCAGTACCATGTCTGTGTCATAAAAGGAGTTTGGTAGGACTCCTTCATCCCCTATTTTTTCAAATAATTTATATAACATTGGGGCTAATTGTTCTTTAAATGTTTGGTAGAATTCACATGTGAATCCATCTGGCCCTGGGGATTTTTTCCTGGGGAGTTGATTAATAGCTTGTTCTATTTCTTTTTCTGAAATGGGACTATTTAAGCAATTTATCTCCTCCTCTGTTAATCTAGGGAGCCTATATTTTTGGAGAAAGTCATCCATTTCACTTAAGTTATCAAATTTATTGGCATAAAGTTGGGCAAAGTAACTCCTTATTATTTCTCTAATTTCCTCTTCATTGGTGGAAAGATCCCCCTTTTCATTTGTAAGACTATCAATTTGATTTTCCTCTTTCTTTTTTTTGATCAAATTTACCAAAGGTTTATCTATTTTATTGGCTTTTTCATAAAACCAACTCTTGGTTTTATTTATTAATTCAATAGTTTTTTTACTTTCAATTTTATTGATTTCTCCTTTTAATTTTTGTATTTCGAGTTTAATTTTTGGTTGGGGGTTTATAATTTGGTCTTTTTCTAGCCTTTTAAGTTGTAAGCCCAATTCGTTAATCTTCTCTTTCTCAATTTTCTTCAAATAAGCCTCTAAAGATATAAAATTTCCCCTTATTACTGCTTTAGCTGCATCCCAAAGATTTTGATATGATGTCTCATCATTATCATTATCTTGGGTGAAATTGTTAATTGTTTCTATAATTTGCTCTTTCACCCAGTCATTCTTTAAGATGAGATTATTCAGTTTCCAATTACTTTTTGGTCTATTTACCCCTAACTTTTTACTAAATGTAGCTTTTATTGCATTGTGATCTGAGAAGAAGGCATTTATTATTTCTGCCTTCCTACATTTAATTTTGAGATCTTTATGTCCTAATATATGGTCAATTTTTGTATAGGATCCATGAACTGCTGAGAAGAAAGTATATTCCTTCCTATTGCCATTCAGTTTTCTCCAAAGGTCTATCATACCTAGTTTTTCTAATGTTCTATTTACTTTTTAAATTTCTTTCTTGTTTGTTTTGTGGTTTGATTTGTCTAAATCTGAGAGTGCAAGGTTGAGATCTCCCACTATTATAGTTTTACTGTCTATTTCTTCTTGCAGTTCTCTTAACTTTTCCTTTAGAAAGTTAGATGCTATACCACTTGGTGCATATATGTTTAGTATTGATATGGCTTCATTATTTATGCTACCTTTCAGCAGGATATAGTTTCCTTCCTTATCTTTTTTAACGAGATCTACTTCTGCTTTTGCTTGATCTGAGATAAGGATAGCTACCCCTGCTTTTTTGGCTTTACCTGAAGCATAATAGGCTCTGTTCCAACCTTTTACCTTTACTCTGTATGTATCTCCCTGCTTTAAGTGTGTTTCCTGTAGGCAACATATTGTAGGGTTCTGCTTTTTGATCCAATCTACTATCCGTCTCCGTTTGATGGGATCGTTCATCCCATTTACATTTACAGTTAAAATTACTAATTCTGTATTTCCTGCCATCGTATTATCCCCAGATTATGCTTTTTTCCCTTGACCCCCCTGATCCCCCTCCCCGATATTTAATTTACAGACCCCCCTTGTGACGCGCAACCCTCCCTCTTTTTTTTTTTTTTTTTTTTTTAGGATCCCTCCCCCCTCCCTCCAAGTCCCTTCACTTATTCCCCTTTTCCTTTTCCCTTTTCCTCTCCCCCCTTTTAATGAGGTGAGAGAAAATTCTCTGAAAAACAAATATGTTAATTATTTACTCTTTGAGCCTCTTCTGATGAGAGTAAGATTCACACAATGATTCTCCCCCTCACTAAGTTCCCTCAGATATGGTGTATTTTCTATGTCTCTTTCTGGGATGTAGTTTCCCTCTTTTTATCACTCCTTCCCCTTTTTCTGAACCGACCTCCTTCCCTTTACTACACCCCCCTTTTTTTCTTTTATATCAGTAAAATCAAATTATCCTTGAGTATTTTTTATATACCCACAACAGAGTTACAGTTCTCAAGGGTTTCTGTGTACCTTTTTCTGTTTCTCTTCAGTCTTGTGGATGTAGATCAAATTTTTTGTTTAAGTCTGGTTTTTTTCTTAGAAACATATAGAATTCCTCTGTTTCATTGAATGACCATCTTCTTCCGTGGAAAAAGATGCTAAACTTAGCTGGGTAGTTCATTCTTGGTTGCATTCCTTGATCTTTTGCCTTACGGAATATCAGGTTCCAGGCCCTTCTATCTTTTAATGTGGAGGCAGCCAGATCTTGGGTGACCCTTATTGTGGCACCTTGGTATTTAAATTGTTTTTTTCTAGCTGCTTGCAGGATTTTCTCCTTTGTGTGGTAATTCTGCAGCTTAGCCACAATATTCCGTGGTGTTCTTTTTTTAGGGTCTATTTCAGAAGGAGTTCGATGAATTCTTTCCACATCTACTTTCCCTTCTGTTTCTATTATCTCTGGACAGTTCTCTTTGATAATTTCCTGTAAAATAGAATCTAGGCTCTTTTTTTGGTCATAGTTTTCTGGAAGTCCAATAATCCGCAGATTATCTCTCCTAGATCTATTTTCCAGGTCTATAGATTTTCCCAGTAAGTATTTGACGTTGTTCTCCAGCTTCTCATTTTTTTTGTTTTGTTTGACTGATTCTTGGGTTCTCTGTGAATCATTCATTTCTATTTGTTCCATCCTGACTTTTAAGGAGTTATTTTCTTCTTTCACAGTTTTTAGTTCTTTTTGTAAATGCCCAATTTCGTTTTTAAATGAATTATTTTGCTCTATTGAATTTTTTTCCATTTCCCTAATTTTTTTTTTTGAGAATTATTTTCTTTTTCCAATTCAGAAATTCTATTTTCTTGAGACTTTTTTATCTTTTCCAATTCAGAAATCCTACTTTCCTGTGTTTTTTTAACCTTTTCTAATTCACTAATTTTGTTTCCCTGCATCTCCTGTGAATTCTTTATTTTTTCCAACTCCAATTTCAGGACGTTGTTATTCTCTATCATAACTTCCCTTTCCTTGTCCCATTTTTCTTCGATCTCCCTCAATTTCTTAAGAGCTTCTTCTAGGAGAGAGTTATGTGATGGGGGGCAGGAATCGTTCCCCTTTAGGTTGTTATCTTCTGAATCTTTGCTGTTAACTTCCTCGGGGTTGGGTACCCGCTCTTTCTCTGTATAGAAGGAATCTATAGTTTTTCTAGCTTTTTTGCTCATACTTAAAAAATGTTTTGGGGTCTGTCCCCTGGGGTAGGAAATTATTTACTTCTTTACCAGCTTCCTCCCAGACCGGATGGATGCAGCGGCTCCTGAGCCTGAGCTAAGAGAGAGCTCTGGGAGAGAGTTCCCCACCCCCTCCCTGGAGGTGCCTCAGAGGTGATTAGCACTACTGTGCTTCGAGGGCGTAGAATAGTGAAGACAGCAAGAAGCTCAGCCTATGTGTCCGGGTGGGGAGTGGATGTCTGCAGCAGGTGACGTGAGAAGCCCCTGCGCTCAAACTGGAAGTGTCTGCCAGAAACCGCGGTCCCTAGTTCAAAGGTTCCGCTTCTCTGGGACTTCCTGGAGCTGAGTTCCACTCCCTCCAGCTAAGCTAGGCCGTGTGTGTTGCCTTGGGCCGTATCCACCCACTTGTCAATCTCTTAACTATTCTCAGGAGGTAGCTGAGGCCACACCCCCCTGGTGCCGAGTCTCTGCTGAGTCACCCCCAGGGTGGGGGGGGGGAGAATCTAATCTGAGTTTTAAAAATATTTTGGCTTTCTCTTCTGAAACTGCTAAATAATTAGCAGAGAAGAGCTAACAGCCTGTGCCAGATTCCTTTACCTCAGTGGCTTCTCTGATCCCAGAGCCCCTCCCAGCGCAATGGGCGCAGTGTGCCCCTACCCCACCGTCTGTGCTGGTCTTTCTTATTCCTCCCCTGAGAACTGACCTTTCCTGTTGAAACTCCAGATTCTCTTCAGCTGGTAAGTCGTGCTTCCAGTCCTTGTGGTATCTATCAGTCCTGAGCTAATTTTGAGACTTAATTTATCTAATTGGTTGTGAGGGAGTGAGGACGTTCACTGAGTCCTGTGTTTCTTCTCCGCCATCTTGGCTCCGCCCCCCCTAAAGCATACTTTAAAACAAATAACAAACCTTACTGTCATAAATATATGGTGTAATCTCCTACCAATACAGATTTGTATTGACTTGGCAACTCACGTGGCATATCATTTTGCAGACCATGCTCTGGCATGGGTTTTCTTAGCTCTTTCATCTATAAAATATTTTTGATAGAGACTGTTGTGGAGATCACTGCCTATTGGGCAAACAACATCTAGATTTAGGAGCTTGTGAATCACTTGAACATATAAAGTTGCTGCTAAGATTAGAAGTATCGACCTCAAATATCTGCATAAAAATGCAATCTCTGGTGTCAGACAAATAAATACCCAAATTTCCATTTGTGAGCAGCCATTGTAACTATGCATGGAGGTTTTTGAAGAAGAGATTCTCCTCCTTCTAGAGAGTTGAAAAAATTAAATAAGCAGAAGTCTATTTTTTCTTCTTCACCGATCTAGCACAATGCCAGCTTGCCTCTTTCTTTTTCTTTTTTTTTTTTTTATTAATTTTATAATTATATATTTTTGACAGTTTTTAATTATAATTTTTTTTTGACAGTGGCTTGCCACTTTCTTAAAGTGAAGGAGCGGACAAGGACGATCTAGGGTTTGCCTCATGCCATAGTGACAATTCCTTCAGAGGTGGCTTAGGGTAAGCCAGCAAAGTAGTCATGTGAAATTCCCCATAATGTCCATTTAATAAAAATTTAGAATTGGCAGGGAAAATGAACAAGTCACAGAAAAAAAATTCCAACACATGTTCCCTGGATTTGTATTCCAATTCAACCAAAAAATAAAAGCAGCCCCTGTCCTTAAAAAGTTTACTTTATAATGGAGAAAAACAAACACAAAAGATACATAGAGAGTGATGGAAGAGAACTTTAGAGGGGAAGTCTGTAGAAGCTAATAGGAGTAGAAAAATACCTCCCTCAAAAAGTGTCATTTGAGGTCAGTATTAAAGGAAGCCAGAGATTTTAAGAGGCAGATGTGACACAAGATTTGATTACAAGCATCAGGGAGAGCCTGTGCAGTCCATCAGCTAGCAGCAATTAATCAATTACTATGTGCTATGTGACAAACACTGAGAATATGTTTTAAAAGATCAGTATTTGTCCTCAAGGAGTTATAGTCCAGCAAGAAAAAAATAAATATACAAACAAGAACATACAAGAGAAGTACAGAATAGATGGAAGATAATCTTAGAGAGCCTAACTCCTAGCCACAGGAGGTCCTGGAGAAGATGATACTTGAATGGAATCTTAAAGAACGAGTAGATGAGAATGATTTGTTCAAGTAGTCATGAAGGTGGCTGAAGCAGGTTCTTTGGAGAGCTTAGAGCTTGATCAGACATCAAGGATACTTTGTTATCCATTGAATCCCTGGCCATTGCCAGTCATCATGACTTTTTTCTTGCAGGGGAATTTGATGCCTGGAAAGAGAGGGAGACTGATGACTTTGCTTAGTTCTGCCTCACTTAAAATGAATTCAGGTACAAGTTAAGGCATTACCTTGTTTTAGGTAACTTAAAGTACTAAGATTGACACCAAAGTAAGAAGTTACAAAATTTAGAAATTTGGAGGAAGAACATTCCAGACATAAAGAAAAGAAAATGTAAAGGTGCAGAAATAGAAGAAGAAAGTTGTATGTGAGGAACAACAAGGATGACAAAGTGCCTAGAATATAGAGTGCGTGAAGGCAATGTGTTTATTATATGTATGGAAAGGTGGGCTGTAGGAAAGTTTTGGAGCCTTTTCAAGTTCAAACAGAGAAGGTTTATATTTTATCCTAAGGACAATTGGAAACCACTGCAATTTATGGAGTTGGGGAGTAACATAGTTAAAACTGTGCTTTATGAATATTACTATGGCAACTATGTAGAGGCTGAAATGCAAAAGGAAGAGACTTGGGGCAAGGAGATTTAATTAGGCTATTTTAATAGTGCAGATGAAAGGTGATAAGACAATGAACTTGGGTGGTAGTTATGGCACTATATGGAGGCTGAAATAAAAAAAAAAAGCAGAACTTGGGGCAAGAAGATCTAATTACGTTATTTTAATAGTGCAAATGAAACGTGCTTGATAAAGTAATGAACTTGGTGTGTGTTATATGAATAGAAAGAAGAGATGCAAAAATATTACTAAGATATAACTGACAAGATTTGGCAACTTAATGAATATAGTGGAATGAGGAAGAGTGAAGAATTTAAGACATTTGAGAATCTAAGTGTTAGAAATATACTCTTGACACTGAAAATCAGATATGGAAGGAAAATTTTTAAAGAAGAATTTTAAGGAATTATCTTAAAGTTTTTGGTCAGCAGTGGGCTTTGCTTTTCTTTGGGAAAAAGGACCCCTGAGCACAGAAGCAGAAGAAGCTTTATACTTGTTAGTTTGTTACAATCCCTCCCTTCAGAGACCAAGATTGGTCCATTCCCTTTCGGGTTGCAATCTTTCTGATAAACCTATTTCCCGCATGTTGCATGTTCTCACTCCCTTGCCATATATTCCATGTTCAACATTGGAGGAAAACTTGTTTAATATTCAATTAGCCTATTAAGCAGGTGCCATAGTGACTTGGTCAAGTCAGATCATTGACCCCAACTAGTTTGGGTTGGATCAGCTATTATTTTAAATTTGTGGTTTTCTTGAAACCACCAGACTCCTTCTGATTGATTGAATCTATCTGTGTCTTCCTACCTCTCCAATTCCTTGTTTGCTCAAGTCTATTGATCACTTAATTGTTCTGTGGAATCTTAACCTTCATTAACCTCTCACATTCTGAAAATCTCTTGATTAGTAGTATCCACTATCCTATACTACCTCTAAGCTTATAACACTCTCTGGAAACCCAGATTTTCAGTATTTTCACAATAGGAATAAGGAAGTTAGGTGGGATTTGTGGGGACACATATTGTATTTCGTTCTGGATATGTTGAAAATACATTCCTAAAGTTCAAATTTAAAACTCAAAATCAAGTACATTGGAGATTTTATTAATTCCAATGATTCAGATCACAATGCTTCTATGCATGCCCCTCTTGTGAGATTGTTGTCCATGCCCTTCCATAAGTTCATTACAGAAAGTACACCTAACATTCTGATTTTTTTTTTTTAACTTTCTTCTATTATTAGAAAGATATCAGTAAAGGACCCATTTTGTTTTTATGTGATTCCTTGGCTTGGCCATAGGTCCAACTCAGCTTCATTTTCTCTCATACATTTCCTTGACAGCAACTTTTTCTGACCCTTTTTTGAAGTTTCTTAATTTCTGTATGTTTAAATTTCCCATATGCTTCTTAACAACTCTTACATTTACGATTCTATATGTCTAGGGTCTAATTGTCCAATGCAGTCATTTGCAATGCATTGGCAAGAAAGAAAAAACAAGATAGAGTAAAAATTGTTATCTGTTACCTGAGGCTACAGTGGGTGTGGTAGTTGAGTTGTGCCATCAGAAAATTTAAAAAACAATTCTCTGGTCATCTTTCTAAGAAGAAGTCAGACTTGAGACAGAGAGGGAGAGGGAGAGAGAGAGAGAGAGAGAGAGAGAGAGAGAGAGAGAGAGAGAGAGAGAGAGAGAGAGAGAGAGAGAGAGAGAGAGAAGGCTCTTCATATAAGTAGATTAAGTAGAACTGGGGGCTTGAGATTGATTACCTTAGAAACATTCACTAGGCAGTGATAGAAGTGAGATGAGAAGCAAGTGATAGACAAACCAAAGGTCATATAAAGAAGAAAAAGTCTAAATCAAATCAGAATCAGATTTATGATTGACAGAGATACTAACTAGCAATAAGCCTATACACCCTTAAGTAGAACATCCTTTTATTGGAAAAATTGAATCTGTCAACCACAGTCACTTAATAAATATTTGACTTTTTACTTTTTGAGATAAGCCTTTTTTTTTTTTCCATGTTTCTCCATTTCACTTTTTAAAAAAATTCCTCAATATATAACAGAGAGTTGTGAGAGGTAGGTACTGGAGAAATGTCGCACAATAGGCAAGGCTGAACATAATTGGCCCACCTCCCAAAAGGAAGTAATGGATTCATAACTCCCACCAATGGAAGGGGATCACTTGTATGTGTCATCTGGGCAATTGCTAATGGCTTTGTCTCTCTCTCTTTCCTGTCCCAACCCAGTCCCCTAGTGGGATAGAATCTGTGCTGGGTCTTGGCTTGGGACCAGGAATTAGGTGCTATCAGATGACAGAATCTGCATTGTAAGATTGCTGTTAGTAAGTCAAGGTCACGATTTGTTTAGAAATTGAATTTTTTGTTTTTTACTAGTATCGCTTTTTATATTTTGGCATAATAGTCACTACTTCCACTAAAGATATTTTAAAAAAACTGAATTGCTGAAGATAAGGAGAGAGCAACAATGGCAGCGTTTCAGAATTCAGGAAATCTAAAGGAATATATCACTTTCCCACTAAGAGTGGTACTTGCTAAGTGACCTTGGGCAGGTCAGTGAATTCATGAGACAATGGTTATCGAGTTTAGCATGGTGATTAATAGTTCTCCAGTTCAGTACATATACTTAGTACTTAATATAGTTCTACAAGATTCACACCTATGATAATGTAATAAGAGAGCATATAAACTGGGACAAACTCAGCCAGACAGATACATTCCATGGTCCACCTTTGTAGTGGCTGGAGGCTGGAGCACAAGTCCTCAGAGATTCATTCCATCTCACACCACAGTGGTGGCTGGCTGTCCTCCTGCTCCCCCCACTGAGACCAAGGCCCATTTGAAGGACCTCAAGAAAGCTAGCCAAGCCCCAGGCAAGGAGACAATAAAGAATTTGGATTTTATCCCTGGCTTTTCTCGTGGTGATATTAATCTACTGAAGGGAAGGCTGGTCCAGAGACCTCCAGAAAGCTATCAAAGAACACTATACAATAAAACATAGATAATACTGCATTTTAAAATTATATTGAAATACAGCACCAAGGATCCTTATGTATGGTTTAATAGCCTATTAAGATTACAAATTGTATAGCAAGTACTAATCTCCTATAGTGAGGGAGTTTCCTTGACTGAGAGCTCCTTATACCAATGAAAATCAAAAGGGAAAATCAATAGCTCCTCCATTAGTATAGCCCTTCCTACTTTTCAAAGGACTTTTACCTACATTTTACATGCATACTATAGTTATTAGAGGGGTAGAAATCAGAATGACAAATGAAAAAGAATTTTAAGGCAAATGATGTATTTTTTATCTTTTTTTTATTAAAGCTTTTTATTTTCAAAACATATGCATGGATAACTTTTCAGCATTAATCCTTGCAAAACCTTGTATTCCAATTTTCCATTTGCTTATCCACTCCCTGCCCTAGATGGTAAGTAATCCAATATAGTGGAAGTATATGCTAAATTTAATATATGCATACATATTTATATGATAGCTGCACAAGAAAAATCAAATCAAACAGGAAAAAAAAATGAGAAAGAAAGTAAAATGCAAGCAAACCACAACAAAAAGTAAAAATGCGATGTTGTGAACCATACTCAGTTCCTATATTCCTCTCTCTGGGTGTAGATGATTTTCTTCATTTTAAGATCATTGGAACTAGTCTGAATCCTCTCATTGTTGAAGAAAGTAAATAACGTATTATTACAAGGACTGTTGAGAGCCTTTGTTTTTAAATTATTTAAATTATTAAATTATTATTCAATAAAAACCACATTCTTGAGAATTTAGTGGTGTTTCAGAAAAATGGAGGGGAAAAACCCGTGAGCCTGGTTGTACATTAAATTTCAGGCCTTTAGCAAGCGCCAAAAAAGAGTTTATTCTCTGTACAGACTGTGAGTCATAGATTTAGAGATGGAAGACTTCTTAGAGAACATCTAATCCAAGATTCTTGCACTCAGGCTTGGAGAGATTAAATACCTTATCCAAGGTTACATACATAATTGTCAGAATTGGATGTGAACCCAGGTTTCCTAGTTTCCAGTTCAGTGTTCTTTCCATTGCACCACACTGGTATTAGATGAAGGCTGTCCTTTGCCTTCAGAACTGTATTCCTACAAGACCTAGAATCTCCTTTACAAAGAGGAACACAATAAAAAGCACATCAACTTCCCTTCTCCTTCCACAAAGATATACAGGAAACTAAGAAAGTCATGTAAAGCTAAAAAGCCAAAATATTAATAATAATATAAGTAATTTACATTTATATCATGCTTAAAGGCTTCTAAAAGACTTTCCTGAGAAATTGTGGGAATTTATTTCATTAAATAATATAAAACCTTCTGTTTTTCTTGTGCTTCTATCCATGTCAATAAGGATGGCATGGGTATCCATGACTTTTGCAATATGTCCTAAAAATGCCTTCCCTATTGCAAATTTCTCTGACTACAAATTACTTATTTCATTTCCAGTGGTGAATATATCCCTCTAAAGGCCTTGCCATAGACCCATATCAGTAATAGTTTTTGTTCATATCCTCATAAATAATGCCCACAAATTGGATTGAATTGACAATTAGTTTGCCATTTAGGCAAGACTCTTTGTGTTTCCTTTATTTTTATTTCTTACAAGAGAAGATCAATTACATTAAATAAATTCCCTCTGAAGACACAAACCCAGGCATTTTTTGTTGATCTTAGTGACTCTTTCATCTAGTTTCATGTCTATTTTAGATTCTGAGAGTTTAGGAGGATGCTTGGGATAGATTCTGATCAGGTGCCAGCTCCCTGTAATTTGCCACAGGGACTGTTCAGTTGGAAAGCAGAACTGGAAGAATTCATGTACAATAAAAGAACTCTGCTAATATTGGACTTTTGCCAAAGAAGATTTCCAAGACCTCATGTGAACTTCCCAAAGCTCTCAAGAGAAGTCAGAAGTATTGGAGCCCCAAGTCTAAGTCTAAGTCTAAGAGAGCAGCCAGGTGTAGGAGAATACAAGTTCAATAGTTGAAAGATTTCAGTTCTGGTTATGGCTCATGCCCCTCTAGTAATATTACTAAATCATACTGCTACTACTATATGATTATGTATAACTTGCTTCTGTGTTTCAGTCACTTTATCTGTGAAATGGGTATAGTAATACCTCACATCACAGGTTTATTAGATAACTGGTATTCCCTTTTCACACCCTTATATTCTATAATTGATAATTATTTCTATTGTCACTTAGAATGATTGGTCTGCGATGTGATATCTATTTTTCTGCCTTACTTTAAAGAATAACTCTTGAAGGACAAACTGCTCAATCGAAATCCTTTCTATTCTCTCAGGATTTGGTATAATATATTTTAAATATCCTTCAATGGCAAATGAACTCTGAAATAAATATATGTTGTCCTTGCTTTATTATCATTTTGGCCACTTGCTCTTCAAATACTTGTAGTTAAAAATGAAAAATTAAATCTACATTTGATTTATTCCCTTTCTAAAATCATTCCTTTATCTCTTTTCAATTCTTAATTCCTGATCAGAAGGCATATTCCAAACACCCCCGTGTGCATTAGACAGCTGTTGCCATGAGTAATTTGATGGGTGTTATAAAGTCCTGCACTGTTACAAAACAACTCTCTTTCTGACCTACTGTGACACCTGAAATTCTCCTTATTAGAATTATCCACTGAGGTTAACTAAGATACCAGAAGAAGTGGAAGGGAGCAAGGTGCCTATTGATATCTCATTAAGACATAAGCTTTGAGATTTTGGGCAAGTCTTTTTTAGGGACTCAGGGGCCATACTTGTCCTAAGAGGTTTGATCCAGATGATCTCTAAGATTCTTTTTTCAAATTTCTGACTTTACATCAAGTGGTCTGTTATTTTTTCTCACTGAAAAACAATGAGACCTACTACCAGATAAATACAGTATCTTTCTTTCAAAATGGTGAATTATGTCTTTTTATCAACAGGTGGATTTGAGAATGGACCTGTTGATTATCTGTCATCTTGATGTTTTGTCGTAATTTGTTGTTTCTATTTTGCTGTGTGCTTTTAAAAGCAACAAAAGTCTTTAATTTAATTTATTATACTTTCCTCCAGTTATTTAGTCAGAATACTATTGAACTCTCTCATCTGGTCAACAGTCAGTATAGCTGTCTAAGAAACCATCTGTCATTACACCTTAAAGCAGGCAGTCTCAATCCTCCTTAAGATGATTTTAGATTTGTTGAAATCCTCTTGGGATCCTATTGACCTCTTTTTAGGTCTCTTATTCAGAAAAAAGAAGAATTATTTCTGATATATTCTTATCTTGCTATATGTGGCTCCAATTTCATTCGAGTATTATCTTTTATTTGTTTTCCAAAACTTAGAATGGGGATGATGAAAGGAAGGAATAAGCAAAACAGAATTAACAATTTAGGTTAATTTTGATTGTGGCTTAAAGTTCTAGGTGATGGTATAAACAGTTGAATTTCAATGTTAGTTCCCAGACAAAGGCTATGAAACTGTACTGAGTTTATTAGCAAAATCTCTGGATCTATTTTCTTGATGCTTTGGGATCTTTTAGGAGATGAATTAAGCTAGAACCTACATAAAGAACATGAGTTTGTATCTGAGTCAAAACAGAGAGAGAATAATTCTTTCTAGGATGGTCTGATTTCATGCCAATCTCCTCCACCCCAAGCTTCCAGATAAACTTGTCTACTTATTGTTTCCCATGCTCTATATTATATCTCCTAAATCTAAGCTTTTGAGTTCTGAAAATATACCATTAAAGACATGGATTAGAATTCTCTCTTTTATTAGTTATATGACCTTGTTTAAGCCACTTAGTTTTATTGTTGTTTCATCTGTAAATTTAGATCCTTTTTTAAAAATGTGACTGATCCCTAAGAGTAAGTTTTGATAAAGGGAGAAAGGAGTGAGAGCAAAGGAAAGCTCTAATTCAAACTATATTACTTTAGTCAATGTTCTGAATTTGGAATTAAATCAAGGTGGTGTCATTAGAATCATAATTTTATCTTCTCTTCCTGTTAAAACTTTTTTTTGAGAGTAAACAAACCAAAGGAAACAAAGCTAGTAGTCTAAAAGTGTTATTTTCCCCAAACCAAAGAAACTAAAAGTATGAAATGTCAGAGGTACAGGAAAAGGAGGAGAGATTCGCATGGTTACATAAAATCTTCATTTCTCTCTTTTTTTTTAATCGCTGCTAATATTAAAAAAAAAACTCAGTGAAGGTTTGTGAAGAAGACTTCACTATAAAACATAAACTAATGGTATAATGTAAGGGAAATAGTTCATGGAAAAAAGAGAAATCTCAAGACACAGCAAAGTAGCCAAAGTTGTACTATCTCACTAAATATTGGATAACTTAGTTGTCCAAAAAAAATCTTCACAAAAGATCAATCATTCTTAAGGTTAGAAGAAGAAACAATTTCAAAATAATAGGTTGGTCTGAAAAAACAAAATACACTACCAGTTCTCATTTCTGGGCATAAGGAATACAATAAAATTCCATTTTTATGGAATGGGTTGGTACCAAGGTCATTCCATTAAATTAGTTTTCTGGAAAGAACAAGAAACTGAGAATTTACTCTTCAGAATTACATAGAAAAAAAGATTGTTATGCTAAAATAATGATTAGAGATAAACCATGCCAGTCTTTTACTTTCTTTACTTTAATAATGAATTAGGATTCACCAAGTTAATTTAAAAATACATAAAAGACTCACCAGCCATATTCAAACTTTTATGAGGTAGCTACTTGAATCTTGTAAAAATGAAATTGCCACTTAAATGGCATGTTATAAAAATGGAACCTTTATTCTATTTCAACTTTTTTGAGTTAACTGCTCCTCATCCCAAATCCTTTTAGCCACTAGTAGCAGGTAGGGAACACTAGCTTACAGATACCAAGTTTGTTGCTTATTTAAATAAAAGACTCACAAGCTCATTGTCAAATAGTTCCCAACTTGATGTTCTGCAGCATTGCTCAGATAAGCAGTCAAGCATCCCAAAGAGATTGAAAGAACAGATCATATTTGTGAATGAATGTCTGAACAAATATTGAAAGTTACTGTTGCCTGTTTATTAACATGAAAATTTCTTGGAACATGATTTAAGGTCTTGAGTAAAACTAGATATGGTCCAACCAACCAATCAATAGATTAATAAACAAACATTCATTAAGCAACTACTATATACACTATGCTAAGCACATTGGGATATAATGAAAGATAAAAATAGTTCCTGTTCTTAAGGATGTCATTGTATAGATATAATGAATATAAATACAGAGTAGTTGGAAGTTATTTCAAAGGGGAAGACACTACCATTTGGAGGACCTAGAAAGGCATTCTGCTAAAAGTTAGATTTCAGCTAAGAGGGGAGAGATTAAGATATTGATGAAAGATGGGAGAGCAGTCTAGGAAGGAGAGAAATGCAATTCAAAGATGAGGAAATTTAATGTTGGATTCAAGGAATAGTAAATACACTGGGTAACAGATTGTACAGTATGTAAAGGGCAGTAGAACACAAAAGGCCTAGCAGGAGGAGTCTAAGTTGTAAAGACCTTTAAATGCTTAACAAAATTTCTTATTTTTTCAAGGAGGCCATAGGGAATAATTGGAATTTGTTGGATAGAAGATAACATAAGTAGACCTACAGACTAGAAAAATCATGTTAGCAGTTGAAAAATAAATGGATTAGAATGAGAAGAGACTTTGGAGCTTTGATTTGATGGTTTGAAGATCAACCAGAAGACTGCTGCATTAGTCCAGGAGAGAGGAAATGAGGGCCTGAACTACAATGAATGATAGCTATAAAAGTGGAGAGGAATATATTCGTATAAGTTCTTTGTTTTCAAAGAGAAACAAAATGACATCATTATATTAAAGTCAAGTCACATTATGTCCTAGTGCTGATCATAATAATATAAGCTTGGAATCTCTGCCACAGGTTGGGCACAAATAGTCCATGTGAACATTTGGGGTGGACTTTCTAAATGTATGCATTATGTGTTTTTTTTTTTTTTGTTTGTTTGTTTGTTTGTTTGTTTTTGAGATACTTCAATTCTGCTTTGCTCATAGAGCACAGTTCTTTTTCTGATGAGGGCATGCCATGCTGGGTGGTCCTATACTAGTGTCTCCTATATTCACACAATCAATTCCAAAGTTCTTAAAGGAAATTTTGAGCTTCCTTGTAGTACTTTTTCTGACTACCATGTAAGCACTTGTCCTGTGTGAGTTCTTTATAAAATAGTCTTTTTGGCAAGCATACATTTGACATTGGAACATGACCAGTCCCATCGGGGTTGTGCTCTCTGCAGTCGTTTGAATTCCTGAGAAAGGATTTGAGTTTGAGAAAGGATCTTGGTACCTAGTATCAAGTGATCCTCAGAATATTTCTGAGGCAATTCAAGTGTAAGAGATTCAGTTTCCTGATATGGTGCTGGTATACTGTTCAGGTTTTACAAGCATACAGCAATGAAGTCAGCACAACAACCTTATAGATTTTCAGTTTGGTAGTGAATCTAATACTTCTTCTCTCGCACATTTTCATTCAGAACCTCCCAAATACTGAACTAGTTCTGCAATGCATGTGTCAGCCTCATTATCAATGTGGACATCCCTGGAAAGTATGCTGCCAAGATACGAGAATCTGTCCACAGTATTCAAAATTTCTCCATTTGCTAGAACCAGTGGTTCCGCATATGGATGGTGTGGTGCTGGCCGATGGAATATCTGACTTTTCTTGATGTCAATTGTTAAGCCAAAAGGAGCACAAGCAGTGGAGAATCAATCTATGCCTTGATGTATTTAAGTTTCAGTGGCTAATTGAACACACAATCATCTGCAAACAAAAAAATCATGCACCAACACTTTCTCCACTTTAGTCTTTGCCTGTAGCCTTTTTAAGTTGAAGAATTTACTATTGGTGCAGCAGTTGAACTTGTTGCCATGAAATTTGTCCTCATGGAAGGCATTTGACAGCATGCCTGAAAGCATCATGCTAAAAAGCATAGGAGCAAGTACACAGCCTTGTTTCATTCCATTGATGACTGGGAAAGCACAAGGACATTATTATTCAGAACATGAGCAAGCATGTCATTGTGAAAATGGCATATAATCTTTTTGAAATTTTCTGGGCAACCAAATTTTGGCATAATTTTCCGTAAGCTCTTGTGACTGACAGTATCAAAAGTCTTGGTCAGATCTGTTCTACTCCTGACATTTCTCCTGGACTTGTCAGACAGCAAACATTATATCAGCTATTCCTCTGGTCTTTCTGAAGCCATACTGACTCTCGGGCAGATGACCATCTTCCAGGTGAAGAATTAGTCTATTAAGGAGGACTCTGGCAAGAAATTCATCATCAATGACTAAGAAAGAGACCCTCTGTGATTGTCACAGGACAATCAATTCCCTTTATCTTTATAGAGTTGGGCAATGGAAGCATCCTTGAACCCCATCTTGCTATAGAACCCAATAAATATCAGTCACCTTTTTGTATGAACAATGGATCCCTTACCTTGTAAATCTCATCTGGAATAGAATCAAAATCAGGTGCTTCACTACATCAAAGTAGTCTAATGTCATTCAAAACCTCTTCTTCAGTTGAAAGGAGGGATTGACTTCAACTTGAAGTAAATGGTCAGTGATTTCAGCATTGATTAATGATGTTTGTTGATAATGTCCTTATCACTAATCAATGTGGCTCCATTAGCACTGAATAGTTGAGATGCTCCATGGGCCTTTGGCAGTCAGGACCGTGGTCCTCACTGAACTGAAGCACCAGAATTAGTGAACAAGGCAGGGACTCGGAGTTAGAAAGGGAGGGCTTGAACACAATGAAGCCAGAAAAAAGAGTCCAATGAGTAGAAGCTGGACCACAAGGTCTGAGTGTGACAGCTAGCAAGGTTGACTTAAGCTCTTGTACTGAAATATTCCATTTCATAATGCCACAGTTTATCTCTGAGTTTGAGAAAGAATGAACCTAGAGACTAAGTGTTTTTGATTATAAAGGTTAGAAGGATACAGAGACAGGGAACCAAGTAGGTCATTATACTGAGGAATACAAAATAAAAAGTATAATTTCCCATCTACAACCTCAAGGGTTTTCTCATGGTGAATCATTCATTGAGTGGCTGATTGGAATGCTTTAAAATGCTGAGGCACATGACTGACATTCTGCCCCTTCTGCTGATAAGAGGGAATGGCAATAACAATAACAATCTGAACTGCTTATGAAGTTAAATAGTCAACTTAGATTAAATAGTATTTTTCCCACCCAATATAACATATAGAGCTGTGATTAGATTATTAAAGAACTTCAGGTTTCAAGATTGCTAATTCTGAAGTTTATTATCAAATGGGGGATGGCAAATTTCCCCTCTTAATGAATAATGTTGATTTCCCTCCAAACTTAGGGAAGTAGGAATTTCTTCTACTCTGTTTTCACTTACAGGGAAGCTAGGTGACACAGTGGATGGAGTGCCAGGTCTAAATCAGGAATATTCCTCTTCCTGAGTTGAAATCTGGACTAGCTGTGTGACCCTGAACAAGTCACTTAATCCTATTTGCCTCAGTTTCCTCATCTGCAATATGAACAAGAGGAGGAAATACATTATCTTTGCTATGAAAACCCCAAATGGGATCCTGAAAAGTCAGACACAACTGAAAAACAAACCCCAAATGAAATAATGAAGAGTAGACACAACTGAAAAACAACAATGAAAAATTTCATCTAGGCTAATAAGTTTCTTTCTCTCCTTTCTTCTCTTTTCCTTTCTTTCCTCCTCTTTCCCTTTCCCCTTCCCTTCCCTTCCCTTTCCCCTTCCCTTCCCTTCCTTTCCCTTTCCTTTTGAATGAGATGAGGTGAGATCTTTCAAGACAGTTGTGAAAATCGAGTAAGGCTTCATCTACTTCAGAATTCGAGTAGGCCTGAATGACTCTGAAGTTCGAGCAAAGGGCATTGCCTTCCCCTCCTATGATATCATCCTATTTCATCCAAATATGGGTAACTATGTACTTATTGGTCAAGTTCAATTCCATGGATAGATCTCACATTTAGAATGTAAGACTATCAGCCAATGAGGATGAGGGTCAGTGGTGGGAGGGGGCGTTTTGCCTTAGGGATTAAAGGCGCTGTCCTGCCCACAGGAGGCGCCTCCTCTCTTCCATAGTCTGCTGGAAGGGTGGGACGCCCTTCTGGCCAGAATGTACAATAAACTTTGCTTTTCTCTAGAGCTCTCTCCATCTTTTTTTATTAAATGGTGTTCCCTCACCATTTCCGTACCACACACTTCCCTTTCCCTTTCCTTTCCCTTTCCCTTTCCCTTTCCCTTTCCCTTTCCCTTTCCCTTTCCCTTTCCCTTTCCCTTTCCCTTTCCCTTTCTTTTCCCTTTCCCTTTCCCTTTCCCTTTCCTTTCCTTTCCCTTCCTTTCCTTTCCTTTCCTTTCCTTTCCTTTCCTTTCCTTTCCTTTCCTTTCCTTTCCTTTCTTTCCTTTCCTTTCCTTTCCTTTCCTTTCCTTTCCTTTCCTTTCCTTTCCTTTCCTTTCCTTTCCTTTCCTTTCCTTCTTCCTTTCCTTTCCTTTCCTTTCTCTTTCTTTCCTTTCCTTTCCTTTCCTTTCCTTTTCCTTTCCTTTTCCTTTTCCTTTTCCTTTCCTTTTCCTTTCCTTTTCCTTTCCTTTTCCTTTCCCTTTCCTTTCCCTTTCCTTTCCCTTTCCTTTCCCTTTCCTTTCCCTTTCCTTTCCCTTTCCCTTTCCTTTCCCTTTCCTTTCCCTTTCCTTTCCCTTTCCTTTCCCTTTCCTTTCCCTTTCCTTTCCCTTTCCTTTCCCTTTCCTTCTTCCTTTCCTTTCCTTTCCTTTCCTTTCCTTTCCTTTCCTTTCCTTTCCTTTCCTTTCCTTTCCTTTCCTTTCCTTTCCTTTCCTTTCCTTTCCTTTCCTTTCCTTTCCTTTCCTTTCCTTTCCTTTCCTTTCCTTTCCTTTCCTTTCCTTTCCTTTCCTTTCCTTTCCTTTCCTGACAGAACCTATGCTCTGCAAGTATAGTCTTTTGAAACCAAAGCACTATTTCCAGATTGTGCTTATACACAAAACTAGTAAAGTAGCTCCAGAAAAAGTCCTACTTTGATGCTGCTCCATGTTATAAAGATGACTCTGAATTTTCAAGGGTTATTAAGCCAGCAGACCATAGATTCTTACAAGTTCTACCAAGCTGATATAACAGTGACTATATGGGGAGGTTTGGTTTAGGAAGAAGTTTCTTAGATAGTCCCTTTCTTCAGTAGGCAGAATCACTTTCCCCAAATTACTTTCTTTCGTTAAAAAACATGAACATGACTCTTCTCTATTCAATTTTATCTATAGGAAAAGAAGGTCCTTGGATCAATGAGAAGCGAAATAGTTATTTGTACTCAGTTTGAAGTGTTGAAGTATATGTATATATAAAAGTATACATCTATAATATATCAGATTGCCTCCCATCTTCAAGAGGATGAAGAGTAAGGAGGATGGGAAATCAAAATCTTATGAAAGTGAATATTGAAAACTATTTTTACATTAATTAGAAAAATTAAAATACTATTAAGTGGGGAAAAAGGCAAATATATACTCATAGTACAGAAATAAAACACAAATCGTCTTTTCTTGTGTTCAAGTCTGATTTGGGCTTCACTGCTGCCATCAGGTGGCTTAACACTTCATTGCATCTACATCTGATCAACAAAAATCTACTAGATATCCATTGCATAAAGCATACACTATTTCCACCATACTGTGTAACTGAGGTTGTTCTAATTTGCTAAATTCTTTAAGGCGGCTTTGAAGTAGTGTGACCTAAAATACGTGATTGAATAAATGATGGATTTTGAGGGTTACCAGTAAGTTATACTATATGCAAATATCTTTCCCTACTTGGTCAGATTGTCTAAGATTTCACCATTAGAGAGTCATTCCTTTAGAAATTAATACTTTTCAATTGTCAAGAATCTTCTTTAAAAATTTAAATGTTTGGGGCAGTTAGATGGCGCAGAGGATAGAGTGCTGACACTGAAGTCAGGAGGACCTGAGTTCAAATGTGACCCCAGACATTTAATACTTTCTAGCTGTATGACCCTGGACAAGTCATTTAACCCCAATTGCCTCAGGGAACAAAAAGTGATTTTGAAGACTTGAAGCAGAGCAGAGAACACGCTGAATTGTCATTAATTTACAACTTCATTGCACAGGGTTTCAGACAAAGCTATGAATTAGTTGCCCCCAAACTTCCCTGATATTCACTTCTTCTTTTAATTTAGAGACCTAATGACTTGTGATTTCACCACCCTTAAAAACATGATAACTGTTTTTTGTAAATAGCTATTTTGAGTGAAATTTGGCATGTTCAAAAGAGTATCAAAAGAGGCTCTGTAATTAGAGAGCAATAATTGATGGACAACTCACAGAATTCATTGGTATCCATCTATAAACGCCAAGAAATGTAGAAGTAGGAGCCTACCACGTCAGAGAGACTTCTGTAGTAGATTTGTTGGAGTCACATAGAATAGGTAGGTATGGATGAGTTGTAATATTTATCATTGAAAAAAAATACCTATATTAGATTTCACGTGCATTAGAATGATGGTGTCAAACTCAGAAATAGGGATCATTACTCAGTATATAAGATCCTTGCAGTCTACATATTGATTTAGTTTCATCATTTAATATTACCTATGTTTTATTATATTTTATTTATTTTGTTAAACATTTTCCAATTAGATTTTAATCTGCTTGAGTGTACTTGCAAATGTTGTGGACTTCGTGTAGTTGGAACCTGTTTATTTGACACCTCTTCCATAGGGTAAGGGGAGTTCAATATTTAGAAGAATTGCTTGGTTTACTTATGTGCCAAATGTTTTAACTTATCTTGTGAAAAACCATTTTTAAATATAAAATTTTCTAAGAGTAAAGTTCATATCTCCAGGTAATACATCTGAGAGCACACTGGCAGTATTAAGATTAGTTTGGTTTTTATGCTTTCATAAGGGAAGTTATCTTGAAACATCTTCCTTACTT
This sequence comes from Sminthopsis crassicaudata, assembly GCF_048593235.1. Taxonomy (NCBI): domain Eukaryota; kingdom Metazoa; phylum Chordata; class Mammalia; order Dasyuromorphia; family Dasyuridae; genus Sminthopsis; species Sminthopsis crassicaudata. The sequence goes on along the minus strand of NC_133619.1, from coordinate 179,462,771 downwards.
GAAGATGTGGTCCTTGAAGATCTGAAGTTTAAAAAGTTTGAGAGAGATAATTTCTGGATAATTAATAAATGTATTTTATTAGTTGTAATACACTATAATATCATATTAATAATAGTAATCAATAATTATTCTTATTTTATTAATAATTCTAACTTTTAAAATAAATTATAAAGTTCAGGAATATATACAAACTAAAATGTCACCATGTGTTTTACTTTAAAATGTTCAGACATTCCCTTTTTGACTTGAGGTCTGCTCTACAAGGCTTTGCTTATGATCAAAACTCATTTCTGATTTCTTAGTTACTAATCCCTGCTATTGTTTTACCCTCCAGTATAGTAGATTTGTGACAAACTGCTTTTGTTCTGTTTGACCACTGGCATGGTTGGTTTCTTTCCCTATCCCTCCCTTTAAAAAACCATTTTTCTTCTAGCTCTCAATTAAAAAAACACATCAAAACTATGGAAACGCTATCCCTTTGGCAAATGGTGGTTTAGATATAATGGAAAAGAAAAAAAGTTTGATATTAAAAGAAATTTCCACTCTTTAATAGATTGTTATCGATATCTTTTGCTTTTTTATTATCTAAATATTAAACCTTGTTTTTCTGCCTCCCTATCCTAGGAAATTGCTCAGATAACAAATAGTTTTTTTTAAACTACTTTTGAATTTACTTTATTTCTAAATTTTTTTGCAATCACAAGTAATTGTTATGGAGAATTAATTTTATTTGGAATCTTTCTGTAGATCTTAGACACACAACTGGCATTTTCTTAGCTAGAGTGCCAATTGAATGTAGGGAGTTCAGAAAAGTGAGGTGGAGTAAACAGTTATATGAAAAGGTAATATCTAAGAGTAGGTTAAATTTATGGAACAGAACACATAAGATAGAAGAACAATGAGCTATTGGTTAGAGTTATATATTACCTAAGAAGGGTCTATAAAATACATATTTGCTGGAAATCTTGTGAACCAATTCAAATTGACTTAAAAATGGAAAGGGAGCAGTAGAGTTAAAACTGGCCAAGCTAGATGTGATAGAATAGGAAATAAAATTTAAAAGAAAGAATAACGGGACAGAGGATTAGTAATTGAGGGGGGTGGAATATCCAAAAACAAAGAGTCAAACTTTTTTTCGGGGTATGGGAGTTTTTAAGTATTTTAAGTATTGTTTTTAAGTATCTATAGGTCAGTCAAGAAGAAAAAAGGAAAATAAAAACCCAAACATTTATTTAGTGCCTATTATGTATCAAGCTTTACTAATGTTATTTCAGTTGATTATCACAACAGCTCTATAAAACAGCCTCAGTTTATAATATGTCATATTATATAACTTTTCCAGGGTCACAGAATCAATGTTTGAAGCCAGATTTGAACTTGTCTTCCTGTGTTTTATCTATTGAGCCACTTAGTTGACTCTATGACATGAAAGAAAGATTAATATTATTCATTTGGGGCCAGAGACTGAATTTGGGGTAAAAGGATGGAAATTTCAGAGAAGCAGAATAAGATTTTCTATAAAGAAAAGTTTACTATCAATTGTACAAAAATGGATTAACACTTATTGGCAATGTTGTAGAAAGGAATATGGATTGAATTGGTGATTTTCTGAAATTCCTTACAACTTTGAGACTCACAGACTAGAATTGCATGGAATGAAAGGAGGGGGTTAGGTTGCAATCCGCACCAATGGAGGGAATAGCCATATTGTCAAGATCAACACTTTGAAGCTCTGAAGCTTTTAGTGAGGATAAACATGCATTATTACATCTAAAACTTTATTTCTAATTGTGTAATAAGAAACTTTTTACATGATAAAATAATTTCACACTTCAATGAAGTTGGGGATGTGTGAAAATATTTGGGGGATTTGTTTCTTAGCTTCTCTAAAATCATAGTCCTCTATGTCAACTGTGAACAAATTTAGATGTGGTAAAAAGATGTCGAAATCTGCTCAGACAGCTGGGAGAAGAAGGCCGTGGTGGAGCATGAAAGAAACTTTCTTATTGGAGTATAAATCCCAGTTCTGCCATTTGTGACCTTGATGAAAGAAGTCACTTAGGAAATATGGGCCTCTGCTTTCTCATCTGTAAAATGAAGGTCTTAAACTAGATAACCTTTGGGTCCCTTACAGCTCTAAATCTAAGATTCTCTGAATAGGCCCAAGAATAATTGTTATAAGCATATATAAAACCCAGTATTGTAACAGAGAGGCTGAAGGACAATGAATATAAACTTCTTTGCCTTCATAATCTCTTCCAACAATTCTTCCTTTTTTTTCATGTCGTATTGATGAACTAGGGCAAGCTTGAACAGTTCGAGATCTAATTTGACTGGTGTCCAATTTCACTGGATACTCTAATGGATACTTCTGAGACTGCATGCCATATTTCCTTAAGAACTATTTCCTTTGACACAAAACAGGCATTAGGAGTTTTTAATGTGTGATTTTCTTCAGTTATCTTTTGTATCTCTTTTCCCCATTTGGTTTATTCTACTTTTTAAGGAGTTAGATTATTTTTTCCTTCCTTTTCCAAATTGTTGACTGTCTCGTGCATACCTCTCATTTTTTTTTCTCATTTTTCTTTTACCTCTCTCATTTGCCTTTTGAAGTATTTTATGAGCATGACTTGGGCTTGAGACCAACTTATCTCACTCTTTGAGATTTCTTCTGTGAATATTCTGTCATTGCCTGAGTTTGTGTTTTGATCTGGCTGTCACCAGAGTAACTTTCTATGGTCAAGGTTATTTTTTGTTTCTTGCTATTTTCTTTCCTTTTGGTATTTCCTTTTTTAAAAAAAAACTTTTAATAGCACCCATTCCTATTAAAGACACTAGAGAGCATAGGGATAAATAGAGCTTTCCTTAAAATAATAAACAGTATCTGTCAAAAACCTGCAGCAAACATTACTTGTAATGGAGAGAAGCTGAAGGCATTACATTAAGATCAGGGGTGAAACAAGGATGTCTATTGTCACCACTATTTTTCAATATAGTGCTAGAAATGTTGGCTTTAGCAAAAAGAAAAGGAAAAGGTATTAAAGGAATTAGAATAGGCAATGAGGAAATAAAACTATCATTGTTTGCAGATGATATGATGATATATTTAGAGAATCCTAGAAAATCATCCAAACAACTACTGGAAACGATTCACAATTTTAGCAAAGTAACAGTATATTAAAAAATTCACACAAAACATCAGCATTTCTATGTATTACTGACAAAGCCCATTAGCAAAAGATAGAGAAATTCCATTTAAAATTGAAGTATGTGGACTAGATCTTTGGAGGACCGCAGGATTAGCCCAAGTCCTTGGTTTTAGTGGAGAAGAGAAGGACACAGGAGAGCTACCATATGGCTGGTCAAAGATGGAGTCTGGAATCTGGAGCCTGAAGTCTTCTCTATGTCTATGGCTGAGAACTGTGGCTGAGAGAGAGCTTTCTGTGTCTGAGGCTCCCTAAAATACCTCAGTATGATTACATCACTACAACACACTGAGGGTGTGCAACCATTACATCACCATACTAAGCACTAAGTATATAACCCTAACCCTAACCCCAACCCCCAAACCCTAAACCCTAAACCTAACCCTGACCCTAACACTATAAGTACCTTGCTGAACTGGATTTAAGTACACCTTTTAAGAGTTCAGGCCCCCTAGGTAAAATTACAGTATATGAAATAAAATATTTGGGGGTCTACCTGCTAAGACAAATCCAAGAACTATATGAACACAATTACAAAATTATTCTCACACAAATAAAATTAGATCTAAACAATTGGAAAAATATAAATTATTCATGGCTAGGCCGAACTATTTTATTAGCTTTATTATTATTTTTATAATTAAAGCTTTTATAATACAAAGCTATAAGTATAACTTTATTAGCTAATGTTATTATTATAATAAATAATATTTATTATATTAAATTATTAATATTTATTATTAGGACAATTCTATCTAAATTAGTCTAAATTAGTTCAGTGCCATACCCATCAAACTGCCAAAACATTATTTTATAGAACTAGAAAAAACAATAACAAAATTCATCTGGAAGAACAAAAGACCAAGAATATCAAGGAAATTAATGCAAAAGAAATACAAAGGATATGCCAAAAACTCATTTTACACCCCATATCAAAATAAGGTCAAGATGGATTCATGATTTGGGCATAAAGGATGATACCATAAACAAATTAGAAGAACAAGGATAATTTACCTATAATATCTTTGGAGAAGGAAGGAATTTATGATCAAAGAATAACTAGAGAACATTGCTATTATTATTATTTTTTGCTGAGGCAATTGGAGTCAAGTGACTTGCACAGGGTCACATAGCTAGAAAGTATTAAGTATTTGAGGCTGGATTTGAATTCAGGTCCTCCTGACTTCAGGACTGGCCACTGTACCACCTAACTGCCCTTAGTAAACATTAGTAAAGGTAAATTGGAAAATTTTGATTACATCAAATTAAAAAGTTTTGGCACAAACAAAACCAACAGAAATAAGATTAAAAGGGAGATACAAAGCTGGAGAAAAAATCTTTTCAGCTACTATTTCTGATAAAGATCTCATTTTTAAAAAATATATAAAGAACTGTGTCAAATTTATAAGAATACATGTCATTTCCCAACTGATAGTTAAAGGATATGAACAGACAATTTTCAGATGATGAAATTAAATCCATTTATAATTATATGAAAAAATGCTTTAACTCATTACTGATTAGAGAAATGCAAATTAAAACAACTCAGAGGTACTACCTCATATCTCTCAGATTGGCTAAGATGATAGGAAAGAATAATGATAACTTTTGGAGGGGATGTGGGAAAACTGGGACACTAATGCATTAGGGGTGGAGTTGTGAAATGTTCCGACCATTCTGGAGAGCATCTGGAACTATGCCCACAGGGCTATAAAATTGTGCATACCCTTTGACCCAGCAGTGCCATTACTGGGTCTGTATCCCAGGAAATCATAACAGAGGGAAAAGGACTCATAGCAACCCTTTTTGTAGTAGAAAGGAACTGGAAACTGAATGGATACCCATCAGTTGGGGAATGGCTGAAAAAGTTGTGGTACATGAAAGTAATGGAATATTATTGTTCTATAAAAAAAAAAAAAAGATGAACAAGCTAGAGAGAGAAGAAAGACTTGGAAAGATTTACATGAACTGATGCTGAGCAAAACAAGTAGAATTAGGAATTTATTGTACCCAATAACAGCAAAAATGTGTGATGATCAACAAGAAAAGCTTGGTTCTTCTAAGTAGTTCCATGATCCAAAGCAATCCCAAAAGACTTTGAACAGAAAATGCCATCTGCAACCAGAAAAAGAATTAAAGAGACTGAATGTAAATCAACACATGCTTTGTTCACTTCTTTTAAAAACTTTTTTTTTTATCTCTCCCATGGTTTTTCCCTTTTGCTATGATTTTTCTCTCCCAACATAATTCATAAAATACTGTGTATTAAAAATAAATGAACTAAAAAAAAAAGAATTTCTTTCCTTTGCAGGTTTCCTTTTTCAAAATATTAAAGAAAAGAAAATAAGAAATATTTTCTCTACAAAATTCTATTTCTCCCCACTTCTCCCCCACTTAGAAGCTATAATTATTATTGCTTTAGAATTACAGATTTAGAATTGAAAGGTACTTTTGAAGCTCTTTTGCCCTTATTCTATACATGCAAAAAACTAAGTTCCAGAAAGTAAAATAAATTGTGTGCAGTCTCATGGAGAATATGCATTGAGTTCAGATTGGAATCAATGTTCTCTGATTCCAAATCTATTGTTTTTTCCAATTTATGGAATTTATTTTTGGCTAAATTAGACAAGTAGTAGGTGAACAGAAAGTGTCAAGCAGAAGAAGGAAAAGCCAGATACACTCCTTTTTTTTTTGTTCTATTTTATTTCTTTAATATTTTTCAGTTACATTCAAAACAAAAAAATTACATTTGTTTTAAAATTTTTTCAGTTCTAGGTTCTCTTCCCTTATCCCCACCCACAATTAAAAAATCAGTTGTGAAATTATGCAAAACATTTCTACAAAAATTAAATTGTGAAAAAAAACAAAACAAAACAAAACAAAAAACCTATGGATCTTTCACCCTAATGAAAACAAAAACCCTCAAGAAAATTAAATTAAAAGAGAGAGTAGAAAAAGAGAGAATGCTATAATCTGTATTCAGATATAATTAGTTTTTTCTGGGTATTTTTCATCATAAGTCCTTCAGAGTAGTCATGGATAATTGTACTATGCTGAGAATAGCAAAGTCATTCACAGATAATCATCTTAGGACATTGTTATTACTTTGTATACGGTACATTTCATTTTGCTTGAGTTCATAGAGGACTTTCTAGATTGTTTATTTTCATGAGAGGTTTCTGCTCATCATTTCCCATATAGCAATAATATTTCATCATAAACATACACCACAATTTATTTGAGCTATTTCCCAATTGATGGGCAGCACCTCAATTTCCATTTTTTTTTCCTTAGAAGAGAGTTGTTATGAATATTTTCTTGTACATATAGGTCATTTGCCATTTAAAAAAAAAATCTCTTTTGCTATTTATGCCAAGGGGTAGTGTTGTTAGGGTAAAACTATATGCATGAATTTATATCCCTTTGGGCATAGATCATATCTTTTGATCATTTATCAATTGGGGAATAGCTTTTATTTTTTATATATTTGACACTTTTTTTTCTATGTTTGAGAAATGAGAGTTTATCAGAGAAACTTGCTCTGAAATTCCTTTTATAATTACTATTGCTAACTGTATTTCGCCCCCATTTATTCTCTTTGCTTTCACCCTATCCCTTCTCAAAAATGTTTTGGTACTGATTACTCCCTCTCCCAGTATATTCTCTCTCTTTTTATTACCCTGCCCCCTTCCCATATCCCATTTCCCACCTATTTCCTTGCAGGTTAAGATAGATTTCTATATTCCTATTGAGTATGTATGTTATTTCTTCTTTGAGCCAATTCTGATAAGATTCACTATCTTTCCTTCTTGCCCCTCTTTCTCCTCCACTGTAAAACCTTTTTTCTTGCCTTTTTTATGACAGATAATTTGCACCATTCCACTTCTCCCTTTCCCAATCTCCCAGTACATTTCTCTCACCCTTTAATTTAATAATTAAAAAATATTATCCCTTCACATTCAATTCATACTCGTGCCTCTGTTGATACATACTCCTAACTGCCATAATAATCAGAAAGTTCTAATGAATTACCAATATTATCTTCCCATGTAGGAATGTAAACAGATAAATCTTATTAAGACTTTTATGATACCATTTTCCTGATTAACTCCTATGCTTCTCCAGAGTTCTGTATTTGAAATTTTTTTCCACTCAGCTCTGGTCCTTTTGTCACAAATGTTTGAAAATCTTCTATTTTAGTGAATGGCTACCTTTTCCTCTGAAGGATGATACTCAGTTTTTCTGGGTAAGTGATTTTTAATTGCAATTCTAGCTCCATTGCTGTTTGGAAGATCATATCCCAAGTCTTCCAGTCTTTTAATATAGAAGTTGCTGAATCTTGTGTTATCCTGACTGCGACTCTACTATACTTGAATTGTTTCTTTCTTCTCTTCATTAGCTTTTTGTATTTCCTTTTGCACTCAACTTTTTTTTCCCTCATTTTTTCCAATATTTCTCTTACTTGATTTTCAAAATCCTTTTTGAGCTCTTCTAGGTCTGAGCTCAATTCTTATTTTTCTTGGAAGCTTTGGATATAGGAGCTTTGACTTTGTTATCAACTTTTGAATATGTGATTTGATCTTCCTTGTCACCATAATAACTTTCAGTGGCCAGAAGCTTTTTTTTGTTGTCTGCTCATTTTCCTAACCTAATACTTGGTTTTAATTCTTTGTTAAAGTGGGGCTCTGTTTCTAGGGTGGAGGATGCATTGTCCCAGGCTTCAAAGCAATAGAGTTTTGCTTTGCTGATAATAAGGCCCCAGATCTGGGCCTGCACTGGGACAGCATACCAGACTCCCATCCTGTTGCCACAGGCCCTCTCCACTGACCATCTGAATCCTCCCTGGTGTTCCCAGCTGAGAAGTCCAGAAACTTCTAATACTATTGCTGATTCAGAGGTCCCATCTCACTGATGCTGGAGCCCAGACGCTGACACAGGCTGCACTGGGATTTTGCTGGGCTTCTACTCAGATTACACAGACTTCTGCTGACTTCTAAGTTGCCTTCATCTGGAAAATGTTCTACTCCATCTTTTTGGGTGTTCCGCTATTCTAAAATTTGTTTAGAGTCATCACTTAAAGAAATGTGGAGCAGTTTGAGGGAGAGGTTGAGGAAGTTCCTGCTTTTACTCCACCATCTTGGCTCTGCCTCTCCACATCATTTTTTAAGTCCCTAAGCCATAACTTTATTGCTGATCATTGTTAAGGACTGATGGACATCAGAATCACCTGTTCCCCTGCTAATCCAGCTCCAAATTGATGATCTGCTTCCTTGTGTATTTGGGATATAGGTGCCATTCTGTCTGGGATACTATAAAAGTAGCAGCAAAAAACTTGGCAATCCCTGTAGTTGCAAATTAAACAAATTAAATAAGAAATGTGAATATAAATATTTAAATGTATGAATAAACAAATATAACATATAAAATATATTGCTTTAATTTGTACATTACTTTATAAACATGCATCAAAGTTAAACAATATTCTTAGGAAACAGGGATTTATGCCAACAGACAGTAGATAATGTTTTTTAGTTGACTAAAGTACAAGGTTACAGTTATTAAAAGAAACATTTGCTGAATATGATCAGAGAGCACGAGTTATGGAGTCCAGAAACCACTGGGAAGATGCTTTCCTCTGCTAGAGTGGCTCTGGTTACACTCCCTACATTATCCCACCTTACTACTTTCATTCTCAGTTTGATGGGTGGCTGTTGCTAATGCCAGCAGCAGCAGGCCTAGATAGGATTGACTGATGAGATGAGACCGACCAGTGAAGACTTGGCTGACATTTGTAGAAATTCCCCAGGAGTACACTAGGAAGAATCATGGAGAAAAGGTTGGATTGTCAAAACAGAGTCGAAAGAGAATTCTGAATTCATCTAGTCTAGTCTGTATGTAAACAGAAAATCCTTCTAAACATATTCAAATAGTAAGCTTCAATTTGAACTTGATCCAGTGATGGGGAACTTTTTTAGGAAAGTATGATATGGATAATATGTATAAATGTGATATGGATAACATATAGACTATATAAACATAATGGTTAGCATGAGTGTGGGGCCCCAGGTAGGTGGATTGTAGCTTAGGGGCAATATAGTAGCAGGCAATAGGAAGGAATAGGCAATAGTAGGAAAGTGGCTAATGCCATGGAAGTCTGGCATTAGATAATAAAATCTTAGCAACATGTTCTGGAAGGACTGGGACAGAGTACCAGGGGAAGACTCATAGACAAGGGAAAGTGAGATAGAAACCTAGTGTCGGAACTAGGGACAGAGTTAAAATTCAACTGCTAAAACCATGTTACAAGTTACAAGAAGACCAGTAAAACATCTATCTTGCTTCCTTGCTTAGGAACCAGATTGGTCCCTGATCCTGCACCTGCAGGTGGAGGTTGTGTCCTAAACTGGAGGGATTTGGGGACAGAGAGCTAGCTGAGTTATTAATTGCATCACTACTCATTCACACTCCCTATTTATCTTGGTTATGTTCCAACCATCTCTGGACAGGCAATCCAGTACTGTTTGTTCCCTGATGCACCTGTTAGGAGCTAAACTACAGCTGCAACTGTAGCTTAGTTCTATTGAGAAAAAAATGAGACAAGAAATTATAGTGGAAAAATGTCATGCATATACAATATCCATTTCTTGGTTTTTGTTTTCCTTTTTAAAAGTTCATTTTTTACCTTCCATGCTTTTTAAGAAGTTATTTCTATATCAGGTTTAAAACTCCAACTAAAGAACAACTATTAATAAATCCATTTCTTAAGACTATATTTATGCTTTTATTATCAATTGAAATGTAATGCTAGAATCAGAGTTTCTCTCCTGACACATAGAGCTGAGAACATTTTGGTGACTTTTTTTCCCCGCTCTGCGTCATTTTCCCTGACTCAGACAAATTCTGGTAACTTCATTTTCAGTATATATTTTTTAATTGTTATTGTTATTCAAAACATTTCAGTTGTGTCCAACTTTTGATGATTCCATTTGAGGTTTTTTTGCAGAGATACTGGAGCAGTTTGCTATTCCCATCTCCAATTCATTTTACAGATAAGGCAATAGAAGCAAGTTAAGTGATTGCCCACAGTCATATAGCTATTAAATATCTGAGGCCAGATTTTTTTTTTTTGCATTTTTAACTTTCTTTCTATTTTATTTTTTAATAGTTTTTTTTTTTTTTGCCAGATATATGCATGGATAATTTTACAACATTGACAATTGCCAAATCTTTTGTTCTAATTTTGCCTCTCCTTCCCCCCACCCAGATGTCAGGTTGACCAATACATGTTAAATATGTTAGAGTATTAATTAAATACAATATCTGTATACATGCCCTAACAGTTGTTTTGTTGTACAAAAAGAATCAGACTTTGAAAGAGTGAACAATTAGCCTGTGAAGGAAATCAAAAATGCAGGTGGACAAAATTAGAGGGATTGGGAATTCTATGTAGTGGTTCATAGTCATCTCCCAGAGTTCTTTTGCTGGGTGTAACTGGTTCAGTTCATTACTGCTCTATTGGAACTGATTTGGTTCATCTCATTGTTGAAGAGGGCCTTGTTCATCAGAATTGATCATCACATAGTATTGTTGTTGAAGTATACTTAATGATCTCCTGGTCCTGCTCATTTCACTCAGCATCAGTTTATGTAAGTCTCTCCAGGTGAGGCCAGATTTGAATTTTGATCTCCCTAACTTCAGACTTAAAGCTCTGTCCACTGTAGCTCCTAGCTTGAGAATATTTATTTAGTGCCATTCTCCAAATGGTAACTTTCAAGGCTGTTTACTAGTATTTATTTAGTTGATGATGGGTTTAATCTAACAAAAATTCATGAATTCAACTTAATTTTTTTGGTGAGCTATATTTAGCTACTTATGTTGTTAAAACTTTTGTCATTATTTTGCAATCATTTCTGAAACAAACTCTGTCTACCCTTTGAACTGTAGGAACTAACTAGTGTAGTGGTTAGAGCCCTGGCTCAGGAATCAGAAAGGAGTTCAAATGAAATATGAATCTTTGCTTCATTTTCTGTAAAATTGGGATAAAAGAACTTACCTCACAGGATTATTGTGAGGATCAATGAAATAGTATTTATAAAGTGCTTAGTACAGAACTTGGCACATAGTAGGTGCTTAAGAAATGTTTATTCCTTTAATCCTCCCCACTAGATTAAATCCTATCTTGAAATTAAAAAAAAAAAAAAGAGCAAAACATCCACTAAAATAACTGAATTTGATAATAATTGTATATGCTGAACTCTGTCCCAGAAGTTTCCCACCTTTCTTCCATGTGGAATGATGCATACTTGGCTGTCTGTTTTTTCTAGACAATCACTAGCTTTATTTTAATTTATTAGTTTTTGGTTTGGGATTTGGCTTCCTTTTAATTATCTTTTCTTTTACATTGGTATTCATGTGCTTACACACTCAATAATCTTGTGACTTGATTGTTTGTAGCCAAGGCCCTTCTTGATCAGCTGGTTATTTTTCTTCCCTTTGATTGTCTTCTGTTGTCTTCTGGGGGAAGAGTTGGAAGAGCATTTTTTTAAAAAACTTAAATTTTTAAAAATGTTCTTTAAAATGTTGCATTCATGGTATAAAGTTATCTCCTGGTTCTGTTCACTTCACTGTGTATCTGTTCATATTAGTTTTCCCAGATAACCCATATCACACTTTTCAGCAAGTGCCTTACTTAATATATAGTTAATATCTGAATTAAATAAATAAATAACAAATAAATTTGCTGATCTGAATATAAAATTTGCTAATAGTGATTACCGATTTATCAAATTCTGTTTCTGTCTGCTTATGAATGTCAGTTGTTTTTACATCTGTGTATATTTCTCTCACTAGCCTATTTATTAATTAAAGTGTGAAATTAAAAAAAAAACGGTAGAGAGACATAATTTCTGGGTAATTTAATCATTTTTTAACAAGCTTAGTATATTAGTAAAAGGATGGTCACCTGGCTATTTCATGCTTAAACCCAAGGCCTTAAAGGGAGGAGCTTACAGTTTATAAGCCTTTCAAAGAGTAGGTGTTGCTGAGGATGGCAATTAACTCTGAGTGGTTAATTACATTGAGAAGGTGGTCTATATTACAGTGATCATCCAAGTCTTTCAAAGAGACTTATCATTTTCCATATCTCTCTGACCAAAAAGTAGGACCCATGTTTTCCCAGACCTGTCTGAACAAAGGTAATGAGCAAGAATTTATCCATTAACCCAAACTTAGAATTTTTTTTACAGTCTTTGCTTAGATCTTGGCCTGGGTAAATCTTTAAGAGAGATTTCCCTCACTGCCTGGTTTCTGAATGAGTAAGTAGAAAAAGGGAAAAACCTTGATCCTAATATAATAATTAATAATTAATATCAATGTCCCATATTACACTGAACATAGAAAAAAAAGCATCTTTTGGTGCACTGTGAGAGGCTTCAATCAGATAGTCTTTTGGAAGCAGGAAAGGTACAAAATAATACTTTGAATAAATTGTTGGAAATTTTGTTTTCTATTTTAAAAACAAAACAAAAAAAAGAGAGGTCGTTAGAAACATGGAGAGACATTAAGCCATAAGCAGGCCCATAATTGCTTTACTTTTTTTTGAATTACATTTTATGAACAACTGGTATAATTGGCTCTAGACTCATAGAATAGATATCACAATATGGCTATAAAGTAGACAGGTTTTTAAAGGCATCAGATATTGTACAAGGACAAATAAGAATTGATATGTTTAATCTTGTACTGATTATGTTGTAAATGCTGTTAAGATATCATCTATTTTTTGGCTTTAGAAATCATACAAGTTTTCAAAATGTATTTGTTAGACAGTCAAGAGACATATTGGTTCAATTGAGACCAAGAAATGAGTATTCACAGAATTATAAAATGTGGTATGTATATATAAGTATTAGAAATATTATTATATTCAAGATCAATAAAAGAATGTGAAGAAATAAAAATCCAGATTAAAAAGCAAATGAGGAAGGATTTGTGTTAATTTTCCATACCTTACAACTTTTTTTAAGTTAAAAAAAGTAAATGGAATTTTAATCTAATTAGTGCTCATCATGCATTTAGAGACAGCAGCAAAAAGACACATTCAGAGAACAATTCTCATGCTGTATTCTTGAGCCATCAGCTGGAGTGTCTGCTGAAAGGTCAAAGCATTCCAGTTGGCAGGACAAATTCTTGTTGTCAATACCAGGAACTGTTAAATGAGGAAAATCTGTCTGTCTATCTATCCTATCTGCCTTTCTGTCTTTCTGTGTGTATGTTTGTCTGTTGTCTGTTCATGTCTGTATTTGTTATTTGTTGTTTATTTATTTCTTCTATATACTTATCTATTTAATTGTCTGCTGGATATTGTCTCTAATGTCCAATTAAATTCCATCTAAAGACTACCTACTTAGGCTATAACTGGAGTACTAACAGGTGTTATGGTTAAAGACATCTGGAGATTGAGGGGCAAAATCCTAGTTTTATTGATAGATCAAACTGGGGGAAGTGTTCTATTTGTCTACAAAAGGGGCTGACTAATCATGTGAGCTTAGACAAATTTTTAGCCATTTGGGAGACCAGGGCTATCTCCAGAACCCACCAAAGCAATGGGTAATAAAGAGACCAAACTGATCAGTATAACTAGTCACTGGCAGATCACTAAGTTATACCTGTCAATAGTGCTAATGACAATCTTCATTAATTCTAAAATCAAAGCTTTAGAATTGGAAGGGAAATCAGGAGCCATTTAATCTAACCCACCCCATTTTACAGATGAGGAAACAAACTCAGAGAGGTTGAAGATTTGTCCAAGTTCTTATCTGCTGCTCTATCTGGTTACAATTCCAAGGAAGGAGATGCCCATTCTTAATCTGGATTAAACTCATCACTTCTAATCTCATTATCATGCTACTAACTCAAATCTTCAATGGCATCTCCTCCATCAGCCTCCTCCCCCTTAGACTGGAAGACTAGAGAGTCAGTATCAAATTCTTCTCAATGCCTTCCTTTATAAAAGTGGACTTGGGCTCACTTCACTCTGTATCTTCTGTTCTGTCTGGTTTTAACTCCACAGTACAAGATGTACTTTCTGGTATCTCTCCCCTGTAACACTCCACCTCTGCTACTTTCTTTTCTTTTTTAGTGTGCTTTCTCCACTTCTTCCCCTTCTCCCTCATTAGGCTGTAAGCTCCCTGAGGTATGGCATTATTTTTCTTTTTTTAATTTTTATCAATTGTATCCCAGCACTTAGAACACTGCACAGCTTAACAAATATTTTTTGGATTGGAAATATCAGAGCTAATATTTATGTTTTGGTCCTCTGATTTCAAACTCAATGCCATTTCCACTATACTATATTGCTTTGAAGCCTGAATTATTTTTTTAATGTGAAATTAATACCACTCTAGAGGAGTTATAAAGATACATGAGAAAACAAATATAATATATTATAAATCCATTCTTTCCTTAGCAGTTTTACTCCTGCTAAACAAAACTTTCCACCAAAAAACTTAAGGTACTTATGAGACTTTTATTTTATTTTGTATTTTTTAAAATAAAATTTCATTTTATTTTAAAGCTTTTTATTTTCAAAACATAAACATAGTTTTCAACGTTCCTCCTTGCAAAACCTTGTAATCCAATTTATTCTCCTTCCCTTTCCCCATCACTTCCCTCAGATGACAAGTAATTCAATATATATTTAAACATGTGCAATTCTTCTATACATATTTCCATAATTATCATGATGCACAAGAAAATATCAAGTCAAAAAAGAAAAAGAATGAGAAAAAAACCAAAATGCGAGTAAATAACAACAAAAAAAGTGAAAATACTATGTTGTGATCTACACTCAATCCCCAGTCTTCTGTCTGGGTGTAGATGCCCCTCTATCATAAGACCATTGAAACTAGCCTGAGTCACCTCGCTGACGACATGATAATAAAACAATAATATTCTATAACATTCATACACCATAGCTTATTCAGCCATTCTCCAACTGATGAGCATGTACTCAGTTTCCAGTTCCTTGCTACTACAAAAAGGGCTGCTACAAATATTTTTGCACATATAGATCCTTTCCTTATTTTAATTTCTTTGGGATATAGGCCCAGTAGAGACACTGCTGGACTAAAGGGTCTATAATTTAATAACCCTTTGGATATAGTTCTATATTGCTCTTCAGAATAGTTGGATTAGTTTCCCAATGTTATAATCAATGTATTAGTAACCCAGTTTCCCCATATTCCCTCCAAAATTCATCATTATCTTTTCCTACTATGTTAGATAATCTG
The DNA here is from genome assembly GCF_048593235.1 of Sminthopsis crassicaudata. Classification (NCBI taxonomy): domain Eukaryota; kingdom Metazoa; phylum Chordata; class Mammalia; order Dasyuromorphia; family Dasyuridae; genus Sminthopsis; species Sminthopsis crassicaudata. The sequence continues at coordinate 179,447,275 of NC_133619.1, read as the reverse complement.
AGAGCCTTTCTGAAATCATCCTGCTGGTCGTTTCTTATAGAACAATAATATTCTATAACATTCATATAACATAACTTATTCAATCATTCTCCAACTGATGGCATCTTTGTAAATTGTAAAATCATTTAATTTCTTCATTTGAAAACTGTTTCTTCATATCCTTTCACCATTTATAAACTGGACAATGGCTTATATTCTCATGAATTTGAGTAAATTCTCTTTATCATAGTCTTCAATGTAAAATTTTTTTCCAAGTTTATTGCTTCCCTTCTAATTTTGTCTGCATTGGCTTTGCTTGTACAAAAACCTTTTAACTTAATATGATCAAAGTTATCCATTTTACATTTCAAAACGTACTCTAGTTCTTCTTTGGACACAAATTCCTTCCTTCTCCACAGATCTGAGAGGTAGACTACCCTTTATTCTTCTAATTTGCACTTTTTATGTCTAAATCATGAATCCATTTTGATCTTATTTTGGTATCTAGGTAAAAAAAATAATCTATTCCACTGATTGACTACTCTATTTCTTAGCTAGTATCAGATGGTTTTGATGATTCTAGCTTTATAATATGGTTTTTGATCTGATATAGCTAGGACACCTTCATTTGCATTTTTATCATTAATTCCCTTAAAATTCTTGATGCTTTGTTCTTCCAGATTAACTTTGTTATTATTTTTTCTAGCTCTGTAAAATAATTTCTTGGGAGTTTGATGAGTATGGCACTGAATAAATAGATTAATTTAGGTAGAATTGCCATTTTTATTATATTAGCTTGGCCTACTCATGAGCACTTGATATTCTTCTAGTTGATTGGATTTGACTTTATTTGTGTGGAAAGTGTTTTGTAATTGTGTTCTTTGACTTTTTTGTAATTGTTTTCTTGACTTTGCAGGTAGATTCTCAAATATCTTATATTATCTACAGTAATTTTAAATGGAATTTATCTTTGTATCTCTTATTGCTAGACTTTGTTGGTAACATGTAGGAGTGCTAATGATTTATGTAGATTTATTTTGTATCCTGCAACTTTGCTAAAATTATGAATTGTTTCTACAAGTTTTCTAGTTGATTCTCTAGGATTCTTTCAGTATACCATCATATCTGCAAAGAATGATAATTTGGTTTCCTCATTATCTACTCCAATTTCTTTTTTTCTCTTATTGCTAAAGTTAATATTTCTAATACAATATTGAATAGTAATGATGATAGCAGGCAACTTTGTTTCACCCCTGACTTTATTGGGAATGATTTTAGTTTATTCCCATTGTATATGATGCTTGTTGATAGTTTTAAATAGATGCTACTGAATATTTTTAAGGAAAACTCCATTTATTCCTGTGTTCTCTAGTGTTTTTTTTTATTTTTAATAGGAATGAGTGTTGGATTTTGTCAAATATTTTTTCTGGAACTATTGAGATAATCATATGATTTCTGTTAGTTTGGTTATTGATATAGTCAATTATGTTAATAGTTTTCCTAATATTGAACTAGCCTTGCATTCCTGATATAAATCCTACTTGTTCATGGTGGTTTTATCCTTGTGATAACTTGCTGTAATCTGATAATAATTTATTTAAGATTTTTTGGTCAATATTCCTTAGATCAATTGGTCTATAATTTTCTTTTTCTGTTTTACCCCTACCTCGTTTCAGAATCAGCACCATATCTGTCTCATGAAAGGCATTTGTTAAGATTCTTTACTTATTTTTCCAAATAGTTTGCATAGTACTGAAATTAATTGTTCTTTAAATGTTTGGTAGAATTTGTAGGTAAATATAAGATCTTTTTAACTCCTCCCTGCATTTTTTCCCTAGCACTTTAGAAATATGTACATTGGATATCCTGATTTCTGTTGACCCTTGAATTGTCATGTGTGGGGTGCTGGCACTGTACTTTTTTAATTATCCATACTTTTCTCTCAGAGGTGGAAACAGGCTGAGATTTTACATTCAACATTATATTCATGTACATATTTCAGAATCACAGGGAAAGGAAGAAATATACATTCAAGGAAGGAGCCCTGAGGATGGGGTACAAGCTTTGTTATTTCTTATTTTTAAGTTCTAGTTTCTTATATTTCCTCAGATTCTTGGAAGAGGTAGCCAAGCCTTGGTTAGGATCCAATTTTCAATGATGAGGAGCTTAAGAGCTCCTGTCATACTGCGAGGCCTTCTTATATTTTTAAAGAAATGAGCACAAAGCACCCTGGGGATAGCTTTTAATGTGGTTCTGCATCTTCTGCTTGTGCTGCCCAATTTGCAGCAGCTAAAAACAAAATCCAGAATCATGTTAAATGTGTCCTGCTCATTTGTAGTTGCTTAGCTTTCACTATCCTCAATAAAAACTGCTTAAAAATAATCTCTATCCATCTGCTCCATCTTGTCAGTTGTCTGGTATCTCATTTCCTAGTAGTTTTTCTTCTACCTTAGGCAAAGCAATCCCATGAGTCTAGTGCCAGCTATGTCTGTGATTTTCCACTACAGTCAACACAGAAGCCCAACCTTCTGTTCTTTCCGATTCCCTAATGAGAAAACAAACTATAGCGACATATTTGTAGGCAAAAATCGGACTACTGTTTTTCTTTTTAGATCATTTTAATCTATCAGTCTGGTCTGTGTTTTGGCATACAGACTATATTTTTTCCTCTTTCAGAGATTAGAGTGTGGTGTATGTTTTCTGATTCATGTTAGCATCCTGTTGCTTAGAGTTTTTAGGGTTATTATATTTCTAATGATCCATTCAAGATTTTTTTTTCACTTTCACAAATTGTACCAATGATGGTAACTAAACACATAAGTGCCATTCTTTATTCTTATTATTTTAGGAAGAAATCCCTTCTCTACACCATTATGTGCAGGTTATGATGGTCAAAAGAGCTTTGAACCTGAGTTCAAATCCTGATTCTGTCAACCACGAACTATGTAGCTTTATGCATATCATTTAACCTTTCTGGACCTTAGTTTCCTCACCTGAAAAATAAGGAGGTTGGAGTATATGGCATCTAATATAGGTTATTACTGAGATCTATGATTTCTTAAAATTCTTTAAGGCTTAGAAAAATATCAGTCATTTTTTTCCTTCCTCTCCTAGACTCCTTCCCTCTCCACCCACCCACCCACACCCACCCACCACACACACACACACACACACACACACACACACACACACACACACACACACACACACACAAGATTTCTGTAACAAATAAGTATAATCAAAAGAAATTTCCATATTGGTCACATGTAAAAATGTGTGTTTCATTTTTACATTAATCTATCATATCTTTTTTAGATATGGGTAACATTTTTTATCATTTATCTTCTAGAATCATGACTAATCACTATGGTGAGCAGAATTCTTACTTAAATCCCTTCGGTTTTTTGGTGCACTTTTCTAATGTGTAAAGGCACTGACAGAGTCTATTGCCTTAGAGACGAATACTTGTTTTGGTATTGCTATTTCCCCATACCAAGGAGTACATGAATTCTCATTGGCCTTTCCTGTGTAGTATCACATATTTTATTTTTTTTTTAAATAATAGCTTTTTTATTTTCAAAATACATGTAAAGATAGTTTTCAACATTCACCCTTGCAAAACCTTGTGTTGCAAACTTTTCTCTCTCCTTTCCCCTACCCCTTCCCCTAGACAGCAAGCAGTCTGCTGGAATTGATTGTTAAATTTTCCTTGTGAGCATTTGCACCCCCAAAATTAGCAAATACCACAAATTAGGGCTTAATTTATTGTTTTGTTCACTGTCTAGACCTAACAAATGGATAAAGAAAATGTTAATAACTCAAATTAAATCTAAAATTGGTGTGACAGTTGGCTGGTACAGTGAATAGAGCTCTGGGCCTGGAATCAGGAAGATCTTATTTCAAATATGGCTCAGACACTTACTAGCTATATGATCTTGGGCAAGTCACTTACCTCCCATTGCTTCATCAAAAAAACCTCAAATCCTCCCCCCCCCAAAAAATGTAAATATAAAATTGTATATACTTCTTTCCACCCCCAGAGCCTGATGTTAAGTATTGACCAGCATACCTCTAGGCATAGACTTTGTAGGTGGTAAAACTTTACCTTGAACCCAAGTTCTCTCTTCACCATAGCCCACTGCATCCCATTAGGCTAAGTAAGTTTGCTTTCATTATATTAATATATTTATTATTATATCTTTATATCTGTAAAGGAAGTATCGATTTGACATTTTATTCTTTAAAAAAGATATATTGATTGCTAAACTATTCAATTAGGGCTTTTATTGATAATTGTATTGTGGAGGACAACCATTTAGCTTACATAACACTTACTTTTAATGGGAACTGATTAATTAATTAATATTGTTGAAATGAGTCCTGCTGGGGAGTTAGGCACATTTCACTCTAATGTGAAAATCAAATATCTATTCCTGAGGCTAGTAATAAGCTTAAGAGATTTTGATTCAAGGAAAAGGATAATTATAGTTGACATGAGGAGAGAAACCACAACCCTGACACATAGAAGGGATTCTTCTTCAGGAAGTCTTGAATTAGATGATCTCTGACAACTCTTCCAACTCTCTGATTCTGTGCTTCTGTTGATCTAATGAATATAGACAGGCTAAACAGATAATCCAGGGCACATACATGCACAATGTGTTTTTTTGACCTTTATTCAACTTGGCAATTTTTATTGATTGAATTAACAGGGTGATCATCAAAACTCTTCTTCACATCATGCTGGCAGGTGCCCACCATATTCTAGTCTATGCCATCGTCTAGTCATGGCATTTGCTGTAACGATGTTGCTTCTTCCATACACAGGATGTGCTATTAGAATTATTCCATGTTTATCAGGTGGAAGAAATCCATGTCATGCACAAGGACTTTGACAAATGTCTGCTCAGGCACATTGATTTTATGTTTCACAGCAAAATGACAAATGCAGACAGGACTTATGATAAAACTTGAATCATTAATAGTTTGGGTTCTTGTGTTTCTTAGCTAGAAGAATCCAGGTGGATGCTGCCATCTAGAGTAAAGGAACATGATGTGTTTGTTCCTTTCAGTCAGAAAATATTTTTTAGTTTAAGTTAAAACAAACAAATAAACCCTTATAATCACCTTGCTATTGGTGTGATCTGTAGCAATCTTGTACTTTCTCTCTCAAATAACATATCTTTTCTTTCATTATTTTTCCTTGAATAGGTTTTACCACTTAATATTGAGTTCTAATAAAGAAGAAAATCATAGAGAAAGGAGAATCACTGAACCCAGTTTGGCCATGTGAAAATTTAGTCATATGGGCATTTAAAGTATGATTGGTCCAGTTTGATAAATTGGAAAATAAAGTCTACTCAATTAATGTAAATAAAAATGAGACTTAAATATTAATGGAAATCAATGCACCTATGACCTACCTTAATTATTCTTGTCAATTATTATCATAATTAAATGCCATATATTTTTTTCAGAATGTTTTATTTCAGAAAATGGTTAATATATTAGAACTGGAACTTCAATGAAAAATGTTTACATGGAGGAAAACAAGTGTGATTAGATTTGGTAGATCCTAATTCACATTTACATAGCATTTTAAAACAAAATAAGATTTATGAAAATTTTTTATAACAATCTTGAAAAGTAGCTTATATGAGTATTACTATTCCCATATTAGATGAGAAAACAGAAGCTCTCAGAAATTAGGTGATATATTTATAATCACATAGGTAACTTATTATGGTTTATTCATTTTTTTTTTTTTGGTTGAGGCAATTGGAGTTAAGTGACTTGCCCAGGGTCACACAGCTAGGAAGTGTTAAGTGTCTGAAACCATATTTGAACTCAGGTCCTCCTGACTTCAGGACTGGTTGCCCCAGTTCATTTAATTTCAAAGCCACAACTCCTTCTATTCTGCTTTTCTTCCTTTCTTTCTCTTTTGACCTTTCTCTTTTCCCCTCTCTCTATTTTTCTTTCTCTGAGTACCTTTTTTCTCTCTCTCTTTTGCCTTTTCCTTTTTCCTTTCTGTGTTTTTCTCTCTCTCTCTTTCTTTCTAAATATGTATACACACAACATACTTGAATACACACATATGTGTGTATGTATTTTGTTGTTATTTAGTTGTTTTAGTCATGTCTGAATCTTTGTTACCCCATTTGAATTTTTTTTGGCAAAGATACTGGATTTGTTTTCCATTTCCTTCTCCAGCTCATTTTACAAATGAGGAAAGTGAGGTAAATAGGATTAAGTGATTTGTCCAGGTTCACACAGCTAGTAAGTGTCTGAATCCAAATGTGAACTCCTAAAGATGAATCTTCCTAATTTAAGGTCTGGCATTCTATGCACTAGCCACCTAGCTCCGTCTATGAAAACAAACTGTCTGTCTGTTTGTGTCTCTTTTGAGACTTTAGTGAAGAGTGTATGGAAGATCTTGATTTAAAATTCATTGGTGTGGAGAATTGTCATAAAGGAAATTCTCTACAGTAGTACAGATTGATAAATTATTGGTAATAAATTTATCCCATGGAAAAAATGAGTTACCATACATAAAATTTTTTTGAAAAGCTTACATCACTATATAAATGCTATCTTTCTTTATTAGCTATTACATGGACACATTGATACACAGCTAAGTGAGATGCACCAAGGTAGTCTTGGAGAATTGCCTGGGGCAGAGTTATCAAACACACAGGGTGATACTCCTGAAATGAAATATTCATCAAAATACATAAAAAGCCACAGTAAAACACAGCTATTATAAGTATGTGATTTTTCTAAGTCAATATGCAGCCAATAGAGATTCTTATACAAAATTCTATTTGAGTTCAACACCACTGACCTAGGATATTGAGTTCCCCATAGTAACACAGTTAGTTTATGCTAAAGTCAGGAAATTAACATAGGTCTTTCTGACTATAAAGGCAATCTTTTACCTCACTTTTCCCATCCTTCTTTTCTAACTTAATGTTATAAATTGTAAAAAGAAAGGTTGGTAGCATTACATTGATAAATGTGAACAATGAATAATTTTGATTACTGGAAAGAGTTGTAAAATTATTTTTATTCTAATCCTAAATGTTTGCTTTTGGGATACACACACATATTTATTATAGATGCAATAAGTTTGTTGGCTAAGTAGTATAGATAAAGGAAAAGATATGCAGAGTCATTTGAAAGTAGCAATCAATCAATAAAAGTTTATTAAACATGTATTTACTTTCTACCCATTAGGATTAGATACCTTTGAATGTCCATAGTACTATATAGTTCCCCTTTACCACTTATATTTGGTCTACAAATTTAATAATATAATTATCTTGTTCAATTTTACTGAACTTCTAAAGATTTCGTTAATTTAATTGTTTGTATGCTCATTTCATTGTTTCTATTTAATTGGAAGATCCATCTGCTGAAAAAGATCAAAACACAGTAAAACAGGATAAGGCCTGAGCAAGAGGAAGCTGCAGAGGATAGGATCATTACTACTGACTTGCCACAAAGGAAAAAAATGCAGAACGGTAGAGAACAGTTGTTGGGAACACATATAAAGAACAATCGTTGATCCTTGCTGAGAGTGGCAGAAGGAAAACATTATTGAAGATAAGCAGAGAGGAAAGCCATGTAGAACCATACTCTAGGTAGGAAAACAATCTCTGACCATCTTCATTGGAATCTTATTGAGGGCAGAAAGAATATTGTAGATTTCTGGAGGAGTCCTTTGTTATTATGGATTCAAATGCATCTTACCTATTTCCATTAACTCATTAAATTTTTTAATTTTTTTTTCTGAGACTGGGGTTAAGTGACTTGCCCAGGGTCACACAGCTAGAAAGTGTTAAGTGTCTGAGACCAGATTTGAACTCGGGTCCTCCTGAATTCAGGGCTGGTGCTCTATCCACTGCACCACCTAGCTGCCCCTCTCATTAAATTTTTAAATTAAAATTATATTGCAATTTTTTTCTCTTTGTTTTTTCCTCCCTTCTCTATTTATCCAACCCCAGAAAAAAATAAAAAAGAAATATAAAACCCTTATAACAAAAACATAGTGAGACAAAACAAATCATCTCATTCTGCTATTAGTCCATGAACTATCTGTTATCAAATGGGAAACACTCTTAACCATTGGTCTTCTAGAATTATAGTAGATCATCAAATTGTGAGCCAAGGTAGATTTTGTGTGTAGATTCCTCTCCTGGGCACAGTGAAGGTACTGAGTAAAATTTGGGATGGAATAGTGAAGATCTTAGCACTTGAGCCATAGAGCTTGAACTCCTGTAGTATGGGTAGGATAGATGTCAAAACTATTGTAGCTGAGATGGCAGAGAAGCTGCTAGGACAATTATAGCAATGACAATTGTTGTGATAGCAGCATTCATACAGCTTCCCTTCCCATAGCTGGAAGAAGAGAAGACATTTGTGAGTTGTTAGAAAGGGACTTCTCAATTGGGGTAGTTTACCCACATGACTGAAGTTCCACTTGGTTATCAGATGCATTGTTGTGAGGAATGTGGAGGAACTGATGTCTCCAAAAGGTTCCATTCCCTCTTCCATTTCCTTTTTTATCACTAAATACATTGTACCAAGCTATTTTTCTTTACAATGACTTCTGCACTTTCTCTTAAAAGATGCTTGGCCAAAATGCATATTTACATGTAAACCTTTTTTTCCAGAAGAAAACAGAATTAAGCAGTGTAACTTTCAAGCTACCATATATACTTAATAACCAAAGCAAATTTTACAAGAGACTCAAAAGAGGTACTAGCTAAATGTTTCCATTTCTAGTGGGAGAGAGCTGTTATATATTCTATTGGGAGTTTATTAGACTATAAATAAGCTTAAAATAATTGACTAACCAATTTAAAGAATGTTTTAAAAATGACTTTGACTGAATACCTTATTTTGTCTTTTAAAAATGCCCATGTGGATAGCATCCAAAGAAAGAACTGATAACTAGAAGTACGAATATAATAAATTTATACACACACACACACACACACATATATATATATATGCATATATATATATATATATATGTATATATATATGAATTTAATGATAGCCATCTCTAAAGTACAGGGGATGGGAAAGAAAAAAAAAAGAAATTTACATGAAAATTTTGTTGTATAGTTGAAAAAAAGTTGTGCAGAGTAGATTTACAGTTTTACGTACAATCATCTTTTTATATCAACATTATGGAAATGTTTGTTTTAGTCCATAAATTAAAAATAAAATTATAAAGAACTTGAAAAAATAATTAATTCAACTACTCTAAACAATAGAGCCTTAAAAAAGCATTCATTTTGATTTTTCCTAAGGAAAAAAAAGTGGTCATGATCTATGTGTGGCTCACCATTTGAAGACATGGTGTTACCTCTCCTGTCTTTACCCAAGCAAAAGAAGAGAGAAACTGGGAGGAACTAGAAGGCCCTGCCTTAGTGGGAGTGATCAGTGAGGAGTTGGACCTTTCCTGAGAAGTAGAAGGGAATGAGGAATAAGTTATCAGCTAATCATACTGACACTTGTAGATTACATTTGTAAGGGAATGCATTCACTGTCCTGGAGAGTGTCAGATACTTGATAATTTGGACTGGATCAATGAACTGTAGGAATAAGAGGTCTCCATACTCACCTTGGAACTTTTTTTCAGATGAGAAAACCTAGTAAAAGTATTGCATATGGAAAAAAATCCTAATCATTAGATCTTTCCAAAAAAGTTACCTTAAAAGCTAATGACTTCCCTGTGGCTTGAAGTAATGAAAAAGAAGATGAATGGATGACCACTTGGAAACGTTGTAGTTGGACTCTCTATTTCAGGTATGAATTTTATTAGATGGCCTCTGAGATTTCTTCTAATACTGACATCTGATTCTATGAATATTCTCTACATAAAAGTAAGTTACTAATTTCTGAAAACCAATGTTTAGCAATGTGTTTTATTCAATTCAGACCGGCTTGTGAGAATTGATTATTAAAATTTCAATGTGAGCATTTAATGAATCTTAGAAATCAGCAAGCTATAAATCAGGCTCGTTGTTCAGATTATTGATTGTTGTCAGCCAACTACATCCCAGGACCAAATCTAGTCTTGTTTCCATATACATAAATACTTTAAAATGTTTTTGTTTTTATATTTTAAAATATTTTATTTTTTCATTAATAGTATTTTGCTTTTCTAAATACATGTAAAGATAATTTTCAACATTCATTTTTGTAAAACTTTGTATTTCAAATTTTTCTTCTTTCCTTTCTTCCTCCCTTTCTCTTCAAAACAGCAAGCAATCTGATATAGGTTAAATATGTGCTATCCTTTTAAACATTTTTCCATATTTGTCATGTTATGCAAGAAAAATTGGACCAAATCAGATCAGAAAAAAATAAGAAAAAACCCCAAATAAACAAAAAGGCAAAAATACTATGCTTCAAGCCACATTCAGTCTCCATACTTCTCTCCCTAGATGTGATTGGTATTTTCCATTCCAAGTCTATTGGAATTGCCTTAAATCACTATATTGTTGAGAAGAGCCAAGTCTATCACAACTGATCATTATATAATCTTGTTGTTTCTATGTATAATGCTCTCTTAGTTCTGCTCACTTCATTCAGCATCAGTTCATGTAGGTCTTTTTAGGCTTTTCTGAAATTATTCTGCTTACCATAAAATACTATATTTTAAAACATGACAACCATCCTTAACTCCTGGATGATACAAAAACAGTGCAAGCGGGGAAGGGTATCCAATGGAGAGAAGAAAGGTGTCCAAAAACAAACTTTGTTTTTTTGGAAAGAAGAAAGCCAATGCTTTTACACTTTTCTGTACTTTGGAGGGCCCTAAGAGGGAAGCTGCTGGATAGCTCTCCAGAGACAAGTAGGGAGAACTGTAGTAGTACTGATAGGGGAGGATTTGGAGATACTGGTGGGAGAGCAGCCAATTCCACTGGGGGAGTGGGTGTGGGTGAGGTGGAATCCAGGATTCCTAACACTAGTAAAGGTAGAAAGGAAGTACGCTGGGGCTCATGTTTATTAGAGTTGGAAAGGCAGTGGAGAGGAAGCCTCATAAAGCCGATGCTGGGGAAATATAAACAAAGTGCAGCAGGTCAAGCTGTCTTCAACCCTCACAGCTTGGAGTAGGCTGCAGAGAAGCTCCTGCAGAACAAGGAGCAAGGCAGGAGGGGACAGAACACTACATTATTTGGTCACAGGACTCTTGTTGGAGTCTTATTTCCTAATTAACACTTTGGTTCTTTTTCCTTACCACCTTCAGAAAGGGGAAATAGGGGATAGAATAAAACAGTGAAGTCTGCCTTTTAAAAAAAATGATGCTGAACCTCAACACATTGGGCATAGTTGGACAGTGAAATGAACAATTTGAAGTGAAGAGCATGAAAAAGACACTCATATCAGTCTGAAAAGTGGCCTGGGATCAGAGGGGAAAAATGTTTGTAAACATTTTGGAAAGTAAGTATCTTTGATTAAATGAAGAAAAGATAAAATTCTTTAGCGTGTGTGTGTGTGTGTGTGTGTGTGTGTGTGAGTGTGTGTGTGTGTGAGAGAGAGAGAGAGAGAGAGAGAGAGAGAGAGAGAGAGAGAGAGAGAGAGAGAGAGAGAGAGAGACAAAGACAGACAGACAACAGAGAAACTCAGAGAGAGAGAAAGGAGAGGGAAGGGGAGGGGGGGAGAGAGAGAGAGAGGAAAAGTGAAAAGGAGAGGGAAAAGGAGAGGGAGAAGGAGAGAGACAGACAACAGAGAAACTCAGAGAGAGAGAGAGAGATCTAGAGAAAGTCAGAAATAGAAAAAGGAGAGAAAGACAAGAGACAAAGAGGAGAGACAGAAGAAGAGTGCACTTGTTGAGAGGGGGAGATGAAGAGACAGAGAAACAGAAATACAGAAATAATGTGTGTGAAAGACAAAGAGACAGACTGATAGAAAGACAGAGATAGAAAGGAAGGGAGGGAGGGAGAGAGAGAAGGAAATAGAGAGGAAAAGAGATTGCCAGAGGAGAGACACAAAGAAAAAAGAATAAAGGGAGAGAGAGAGAGAAAGATGGGGAGACAAAGACAGAGACAGGTTGTATGTATTGTCTCACACGGGGGGTTTGATCCCATGAAATGTTTTGAGTAAACCTAGGTTAATATAGATAAATAAAATTCTAGTAGATTGGTAGCAAGATCTTCAATAAATAAATACAAGCTTTGTGCTATAAATACACCAGATTACTCTCTAAAAATGAGTATTTGGACCTCTGAAAAACATTTCAAGATGATTCTGGTTTTACTTCTGAGTGAATCATTCTGTGTCTCATAAATTTCCAGTTCATTAGAAAATACTGAATAATAGCAATTATGAAGGAAAAGAAAGAGAAGGTATCAATTAAAAATACTATCTTGTTATGTTAATTTTATAGTACAGGTAAATATAACGATGTAAAGTCTATCATACTGGCCTTTCATTGCCAGATCAAGGACCAATTTTGATTTGTGAATATGTTCAACTAGCAAAACTGGGACGCAATACATATTGTATTGGTATACATTGTAGAGAGATTAAAAGAACACCAGCTAAGGCCCAGATATATATTCAGAAGCAGGAGTAGTGCCACTTATTTTTCAAAATACATAGGATTCATATATTTATTAAATAAAGTTTGAAATAGTGTTACTAATTTTCTTAATAGTAAAATAATTTAGACTTAAGAAATAAAATTTTAATTGAAATAACTAGACCATGCAAAATATCTATCTTTCAAACATTTTGATACTTTTTATGTAATTTGTCTTGGGTAAGGTTGCTATTATTCAATCATTTCAGTTGAGTCTGACTCTTTGTAACTTCATTTGGAATTTTTTTTTGGGGCAAAGATACTGGATTGGTTCGTCATTTCTTTCTCCATTTCATTTTTATTGATAAGGAAATTGAGACAAACAGGGTAGAGTGACTTGTTCAAAGTCACATTGTGAGTGTCTGAGGCCAAATTTGAACTCAGTAAAATGAATCTATCTATCTACTCTATCTACTGTGCCATCTAACCCAGGTATGTTGCATATCAGCATTTTAGCTATAATAATCTATTTCCCAAGAGTATGATATTTTAGAAAACAAACATGCACATATAGAAATTTATATATATATATATACATATATATATATATAAATTCAGACTATAAACTCATATAATGTACATTGACAGGAGACTCAAGATATCAGTTGTTAGAAAGGAAAAAAAATTAGTCAATAGATTCAATTTGCTAGAGAAAACTTTCTTTATTAGACAACAGAAGACCAACAAGCCTTCTATTTTTCGAAGGCAGAAAGAATATAATAGAAAACTTGAAAAGTCATCTTTTTTTCTTTTCATTTCTATAAAATTTAAAAAAAATGTATGGCATTCATGAGAATTTGGATTTGAGAGTCAGGTACAAGTAGGTGCTAATTTAAAACAAAGAATGACCAAGATTCCCAAGCACATAGAAGGAGGAAAAAGCACCGGTCAAAACACTGAATTTTGTGGAAACTTTCAGTGAATAGGAAGAAAGCCCAGGTCCTTGAACACAGGCATAATATTGTACTTTATTCAATATTTTATAGATTCATAAAAGTGCTTTCTTCATAGTAAACCTCTAAGTAGTTGGTACAAGTATTTCCCTATTTTACAAACAAGAGAATTGTTGCTTAAGAGAGATAAAGTGCTTTGTTCAAAGTTTAACAAACAGGCAGTAATACCTCATTGATATAGGACATGAATATGGATCTTGTGACTAATAGATTTGAATCAAAGAAGATGGTTTTAAATCCTGGTCCTGTAACTTGCTCTCTGTCTGACTTTAGTAATGTTAGATTTTCTGGAACTAATTTTTTCTTTTAATCTGAAAAAGGGGGTTGTATTAGAAGATCTCTAAAATCCTTTCCAAGTCTAATAATTTATAATCTTAAGACACCAAGTTTATTGCAGTGATGAGCTCTGTAGACATTTGTTGAACAAAGTAGAAGGAAACAAAAGGCCAAAAGAAGTAATTAGAAACCTAAGTAAAAAAAATAATCTAGTAAGTAATGTCTGTGAAACTGATGCTAAAAGAAAGAAGAATCCTTAACCACACTTAGAACAGCATGGCATTATATTGGAAGTTACTAATATACTACATGAAAAATTGTGTTATTTCTTTAGACCTCAGTTTTCTTATCTATAAAATGACATGGAGGAAACGATCTATCTCTGTAGTGGTTCAGTGCTCTTTACCTGCTTCATGTAGCTCCTATTTCTCTGCATGATTATGATTAACTATAGGAATATCAAGTTAATTGAATACTGTTATTGTTCACCCACCCTTTTTAGTCATGTTTGACTCTTCATGACTGTATTTGAGATTTTCTTGGCACATTTACTAGAATGACTTGCCATTTTCTTTTCCAATTCATTTTCTAGCTAAGGCAAACAGAGTTAAGTGATTTGTCCAGGTGCCACAGCTAATAAGTGTATGATACCATATTTGAACTCAGTAGAATGATGAGACTTCCTAACTCTAGAACCAGTACTCTATACACTGTGCCATCTACCTAGGTTATTGAATAGTAACAACTCAAATTTATATAGTGTCATTTATATAGTTTATATAAATATTATATATAAATTATATATATATTATATAAATTTATATAGTGTTTGGCTTTTAAGCTTGACAAAAATCTTCCTCAAAACAATCCTGTAAGAAAGAATAAATATTATTATTCTCATCTGACACATGATAGGAACATGGAGCACATTTGAAGCTCTGGTTACATTCAACTGAGGAAACTGAGACTGAGAATTTAAATAACTTCTATAGAATTACATAAGTGTCAAAAGCAAGATTTAAATCAAAAGCTGCTGCCTTCATGTACAGTACTCTTTCTATTGCATCATATGGCTTCTCAATGTTTGTATTCGTTTTTAGTATGCGTGTGTATCTGTACTGGCATGTTGTTAAATTCAAGAATCTTGAAATCTGTCATATTTTCAGATTGTACAAGACTATGATTGAGATGCCTGGTCATGGCGTGAGAATGAACATCTTAACTTTCATCTTCTCTTCCCTTCTTCCTTCATCTCTATAGGATACTTTGTCATGAGGAGATGATATTGGATATTACCATTTGTAATAGTGCTCCCCTGAGGAACTTCCTTCAACATGAGGAAAGAAACCTTACGAGAAAGCATTTGAACATTGAACCTTCTCCAGATTATGGTTTCTAACAAGTCAAGATAAAAACAGGCCTTTTTCAGACTACTCTTGAAACCAGGTACTTCTGGTAAAGATTAAAAAAAAAAAAACTTTGATCCTATTCACAGAACTATTTCTGAACCTATTGCTCTCAGACGACTTAATGACTACTTCCTAGAGTAAAAGTGAAAGAATTAAAAAAAAATTGTGACACCTGAAATATTTGGAAAGTATTTTTCTTTTCTGAATTTCTCTTCATCTGGTATCCAGAATGAGTATCAATCTGACCATAAACCTGAGCTTTGAAACTCTGCTGACTGACTCTGAGGAGAAGCAAAGAAGTGGGCTTTCTAGGACAGGCCTTACAGTTGTGGCAGTATTCCTTGGTATAATTCTTATATTGGGTTTCATCAATAACTTCATTGTGCTCATCCTCTTTTGCAAGTTTAAAGTCCTTCGAAATCCTGTGAACATGCTTCTGCTGAACATCAGTATCAGTGACATGCTAGTTTGCCTTTCAGGCACTACACGAAGTTTTGCATCGAGTATCCGAGGCAGGTGGATTGGAGGGTACCATGGATGCAGGTGGTATGGTTTTGCCAACTCTTGCTTTGGTAAGGAGATCAGATGTCTAAAATGTCTTAGCAGTCATGAGCTGAGTCATAAACCTTTTTTTCTTGAATGTGGTTATAAATTGAGGTTTTTAGTTCCTGAGAATTCAAAAATATGGTAAATCAAAAAGATTCTTTTGGTGTATTTTTCAGATTCATGATTAAGCCTAAATAATACTATATTTTCCCTTTATTTGAACCACAGAAGCAAAGGAGGAATTGTAAAAATCACATTTTTCACAGATGACATTATGTCTCATTATGTTTGCTGTCTTTAGTTATTCATTTGAAAAAGCATGTGTTAACACAGAATGGTTGAATAATGAAATGGTGGAGAGAGTGATTGATTATCAGTGACATCCCTTGGGAACAAGACTTCTTTAATTAGGTTACTTGGTTAGTTATAGGCTTTCTCTGAGTATGTAAAAAGTGACCTGACACCTGTGATAGAATTTAATTTCTAAAAATGTATATGCCTAACAGTTTAGCTTACTTGGTTGCAATACTAATTTATACTTAGAAACAGAATTTATGGGCAGCTAGGGAGCAATGTAGAGACTAGAAAATCTGAATTCAGATCTAGCCTCAGACACTGAGGAGCTGAGTGACACTTGGCAAATTACAGAACCTTATTTTCCTCAGTTTCCTCATCTGTAAAATGACCTGGAGAAGGAAATGGCAAACCACTCCAGTATTTTTGCCGAGATAATCCCAAAAAGGGGTCACAAAGAACCGGACGAGACTAAAATTTTAACAACTAAAGAACAGAAATAGAATTTATGAAACTGATTCAAAACTGTAACAGAGTACATAGAAACCTTGTCTTCAGTTAGGAAGTCCAGAATTTAAAAGTCCTACCTCTGACATGAAGTGCCGATGAGGCATTGGGCAAATCCCAGAAAAAGCCCTAAGACTGGGAGGTATAGAGCAGGTGCCTATTTACTCCTGTAGAGAGAATTTCTTTGGTCTCTATTCCAGTACTATTACAGATTTTTGTATAATAATGATGATGATGATAATGATGATGAAGATGATGATAAATAGTATCCTAGTTCTCTGAAGAAATTTTAGATGTTATTTAGTCCAAACCTCTTATTTTAAAGAGATGAAAGCTAAAGGAAAAGAAGAGATTTTCTCATGATCAGACAGATGTGTTAAAGCAGTCTCTTTTGGTAACAAACCTATAACAAATTCTGGTGTTTCTGTTGTGAGATACCAAAATGCAAATCAGGTTACCAAAATTGTTCTTAATAAGCAAACTGAAGAGGCTTTGGTATGTTGATTTAGCCTCCTGCACAAGCCTTTGCTGTTAGTTCTTTAAAAACTTTTTTTTTTTTTTCAACATCCAAAAGGTTTGGATAAAGGCTCTTGCTTTGGGGAAAAAAAGCTAAAGATTTGTCTGGAACAGCTTCTAACAGGACAAAATATCCTACTGTAATTCTGCTTTGGACAGTTATCTAAAAATATAATTAATACATCCATTCTTGAAAAACAAAAGTTTTTAATTAAATAATTAAGTCCACTGTATTATTATGCATAAATAATTGAAATATGCAAGTTTGAAAGTTATTTACCATTACAATATTCTTGTGAATTCTTTCCTCAGTAATTGGAGAAGGGGTAAAAGGAAGGAGACTGGGATCACATGAGCAGGAATTGTCCCATAATCCTGTTCTGTCCTTTCTCAGATGTGACTTCCAGCTCTTTATATTACAAACCTATAGAGAAAAGTAAAAGGAAAAAGGAACAGGATGACAGATGAAATACTTCTATTGAGATACCATTAAGTAACTAACAAGTAATGAAATTGATTTAGATCTCAAAAGTTCTGGCCACAGGGATTTTTAACCCTTTATATCCCTGATTTTCGGTGAACACTAAGAACCCCTTGTCAGAACAGGTTTTTTAAATGCATAAAATACAGTACAAAAATTATAAAGAAAAATCACAATTAGTGACAATAAAGTTGTAATTTTCACTTCCAAGTTTAAAGATTCTCTGAAATTTATGAATAGAATCCTTGAGGATCCATATTTAAGAGCTTTTGTTCTAGGTTGATGCATTGATTATAGTGGACTTGCATTGAATATTTGACTTTTAGCAATGGAAAGGCACCCTGGCATGCCCCATCTTTAATGTAAACATTTGAACTTTAAGACAGAAACATTATAATATGGAAGCTTGTCATAGCTTATCTGGAACAGCTGAGTTGTCTTCAAGTCCTTTTCTTAGACCTAAGACTTGAATAGGTAAATCTTAGAGACAGAGATTAAGTGACTTGCTCCAGATTAAACCTCTAGTATCAATGTTGAGACTTTAACCTAGTTTTCCTGATTCTAGACTCAGCACTCTATTTACTGCTTCAAGCTATCTCTAGATTTATCATTTTGTCTAAATTTATTTTTTTTAAAGAAATGAGGGAAAATTTTTATATAACTTTATTATATATTTAAAAGGAATAGAAAGTTGTATATAATAGGTTTACAATTTCAGGTGCAATTATCTTTTTATTATACGATGCTATGGAAATGCATAAATTAAAAGTAAATTAATTTAAAATATTATTGTATTTGGTCATGAATCTACAAAAAATGGAGGCTGACTGACTATTGTGATTGAGGTATTTATGCCTTTGACAGTAATATCTCTAGTCAAAGTTTATTTTGTTGCTTTGTATATTTAAAATAGATTTCATCCATTAAGACCAGTTTGATGATCAAAGGAGATATAATGTAGCTTAATTAAAAATAAGAAATTGGCTCATAAACTCAAAGTTTCACTAAGAAGTACTTGTCACTACCAATAAAACACACCTGCATGTCTGCAAGTTCTTTGACCAGTAGAAATATTCATTTGTAAAAACAAAGTCAAGACAGAGTTTTTTCGATAATAGAGTCAGAATACAGGTAATTGGATTTTTGCTTGGAAGACCCAAGTTCAAATCTAGCCTCAAACATTTAATAACTCTGTAACCCAGAATAAATCACTTAATCACTGTTACTTCAGTTTTCTCATCTGTAAAATGGGAATAATAATAGTACATACCTCTCAGGATTGTTGTGAAAAAATATTTGTTAAATATTTAGCATAGTGTCTGTTACATAGTATGCATTATATATAAAGATAAGTTACTATCATTACTTGTATCATATGTTATTGTTGATGTTATTATGATTATTATTAGTTTACCAATCTAATTTGATATTTCCCATTTTAGGGCTTTCAGTCTATAAAGAATATTGGGATATTGTGTTGCCTGATCAGGGTACCTTCTTCTCTTCATGCTATTGGAGATAATCTTTACAATAGCTCTACTTTACTGCGATTCTATTTTCCCAATGTTTCTCATCAATCGCCAAAGGCTTTCATTATCACAACACAACTTGTGATGGACATAATATGATTTGTCTGGTAACAATCTCCTTATGTTTTAGGTGGGAGTCAGAAGATGCTCAATGATCTTATGATCATATTTATCAATTATCTCTTTTTAGGTACATTATTTTCTGGGAATTTTTCCACAGAGAACTGATCTAATACATTTTGTGCTGCTTCTTGCTAGTTTCAATTTTAGAGATGTAACATTGTTTGACATTTCCCTAAATTTTGGGTAATATATTTTCTTAATTCTTTCTCCATTTTTTTGCACATGAAACTAAAAGCAAAGTTATTATAAATTTCTTTTTTCCTTTTTTTCTCCCTTCCACACTAAAGGTAACTATATTAGACACAAATTGGAATATATATATATATATGTATATATGTATATATATATATATATATATATATATATATATATATATATATATATATATATATATTCTACATATTTATTCATCAATTCTTTCCCTGGATGGAGATAGCATCTTTATTTGTTCTTTGTTTTTAATGTATATACTTATAATTGTCACAATTAATTCCTCATTTGAAGTAATTTTTAACACAATATTGCTTTTACTGTATATGTTTTCATTGTCTTGCTCACTTCACTACATCATTTTGTATATATTTTTCATGCCTTCTAAAGTCACTGAATTTCTCATTTCTCATGATGCAGTAGTATTCCATCACAACCATACTCCACAAAAAAATGTTCAGCCAGCCATTCCCCAGTGGATAGAGAGTCTTGTAATTCCCAGTTCTTTGCCATCATGAAGACAAGTGCCATAACTATCCAATTCACATTCAAAGTGATAATTACTATTTGTGAGTTTCCCTTCGTTTTATTTTTAATCATTATTTTCTTTCACAGCCTCTCTTTTTACCCTATCCCTTTAATCTTCTCTTCCCACTAGAAGAGAATGACAAAGGATTTAATTGTTCCATTTCTCATAAGGCTGAGTTTGCTCTGTCCAGATGAAGGTTTAGAAGATACTTCCCCCCCATAATCTATGTCTAAAACTTTTAAATTTCAGTAGGAAAATAATAAGTAGTAGGGTATCATCAAAAATAGTTCCCCAGAGACTAGTGATCATTTAGTCCTAGAAAGGATCTTAGAGACCATATTGTCCAGCCCTTTTGTTTTTATAGAAGAAAAAACTAAGTCACAGAGAAGTAATTTGCTCAAGTCAAATAGCTAGTAAGTGTCCAAAGTGAAATTTACCCTATTACAATCAAATAAGAGACTTGGGTCTTTTTTTTGACTTTAGGCCCAGTGCTCTATCCATTATGCCATGTTAGAGATAACTAGGTGGCACAAGAGATAGAATGCTCAGATCAGGAAAACCTGAGTACTAATGTGGCCTCTGGCACTTGCTACCTGTGTAGGACTAGGCAAGTCACTTAACACCTGTCTGCCTCAGTTTGTTCAACTGTAAAATGGGGATAATAGTATCTATTTCATAGAGTTGTGAATATCAAAAGAATTAATTCTTGTAAAGTGCTTAGTATAGTATCTGGCACATAATATGCTTTTTTGTAAATGCTCCTTTGCTTAATTGTCTGAGGCAGAATTTGAATGTTGGTCTTTTTTTTTTTTTTCACAGCTAAAAAGCAAAATCATTTATTTTGATTTAAATGCAAATAGTCTGTTTCAGGTTCTAATATGGATGTTATTTTTCTTTTCTTTTTTTAAAAATAGTTTTTATTTACCAGATATATGCATGGGTAATTTTACAGCATTGACAATTGCCAAACCTTTTGTTCTAATTTTTCCCCTCCTTCCCCCACCCCTAAGATGGCAGGTTGACCAATACATGTTAAATAGGTTAAAGTATAAATTAAATACAATATATGTACACATGTCCAAATAGTTGTTTTGCTGTACAAAAAGAATCGACTTTGAAATAGTGTACAATTAGCCTGTGAAGTAAATCAAAAATGTAGATGGACAAAAATAGAGGGATTGGGAATTCTATGTAGTGGTCCATAATCATCTCCCAGAGTTCCTTCACTGGGTGTAGCTGGTTCAGTTCATTATTGCTCTAGTGGAACTGATTTGGTTCGAATCTTGGTCTTTTTGACCCCAGGCCTAGTATATTTAACCACTGTATTTCCTAGCTCATCTAGGATACCCTAAAACAGAATGCAAAATAAATAGCAGGTAGATAAATGAAATAATAAATGCTTACACTACCCATTTCCAGTCACCAACTTGTAGTATAGAAGATTATGAACATGATTATATATTATTATAATTATAATTATGATTATTATGTTCATTGATTTCTGCCCTCGTTGCTGCATGGTCTTGTTGGCTGGTTGGGGGCGGGGGGAGTAGAGGATATAGTGGTGGTGATGATTATAAATTTGTTCAATAAAACCAATGATGAAGCACAGTTGCTGTGTTTCACCATAAGAGTGCTGATGCACTACAAAGTAAGCTTCCTCTCAGAAAGTAGGAGAGGCAAATGCTTCCTACTATCTACCAGGAATAATCAAACTATCCTAAGTCTGACACAACTGTGGGGAAATGCCTCCTACTGCTAGTACCAGCATGGCCTATATGGAGTTAAGGAGAATGATTTATAACACTGTCCCTGACAGGAGTGACAATAATCTTCCTTTTTCTCTCCTCTTTTTGGGGCTTTGTTGTCTAGACTCCTCTGCTCACTGAAGCTAGACTAATATACTGATTTTAGTTTTTCTGTTCCAGCAGCTTTCAATTGTATCCTCGGAGGTTATGATGCAAAGGTGGTTATGATTCATTTTCTTTTAAAAGTGTTTATTTTAATCTTATACAATGTATTGTAGATGCTTGTGTATCTTAGGATCCATTCTCTATCTCCATACAGTGTATACTATGGATCATAACTTGAATGTTGCTTCCCCCTGCTGCCCACTCAGTGTGTGTGCAAGCAATGCAAATTATTTTTGCTGGACTCTTGGCTCCTTAATTATATTATACTTAAATTGATATTAAAACTAATCATCTTTCCCCAAGAAAATTAGGAATTATTTTTATTATGTATGCTATCACTCTATTGGTATGGCAAAAGAAAATGAACTACAGGTAAATTAAAGGCCCTTAGCTCATCCAAGATGTTTCACTGTTCTGAGGTTTCCCCCTCATTTGCCCCATAAAGCTCACAATTTTTTCCCCTGAGGCAATTGGGGTTAAGTGACCTGCCCAGGGTGACACAGCCAGGAAGTATTAAGTGTCTGAATTCGATCCTCCTGACTTCAGGGCTGGTTTTCTATCCACTGCACCATGTAGCTGCCCCAAAGTCTGCAATTTTTGTGATTTTTGTGATTTTCCAAATGAACTCTGATAAATTATTTTTGGACTGTTTGGTGTCACTAAGCATCATTAATTTGGGGAAAATAATAATGCTTTATATTGGTTATTCTGTCTTATAGTTTTTGTGGTACTTTCCGATATGCTTTTTCATGTGTTCTTTGCAAATACTTTGGTGAGATTAGTAAGACAAATATATTTCAGGAAACTGAGGTGGATTAGAGTCACTTACTCAAGGTCACACAGTCAGTTGGTGGTAGAACCATCTTGGTGTTTTTATTCTAATACACTCTTCTATATCATACTGACTCATAATCATCTAATTATTCATTGTGAGTTCTGCCTAGAGGATTGGTTCCTTTTTGTTACATTTGGTCAAAATCCATTATCTAATTTTCCATTGAAAAATGGATCCGTGATCTTGGTCTCATTGATCTGAACATTCCCTCCAAAATATAGTTCATAATCCACACATGCCTTTTTAGCCTGTGTGGTTCAACACTTCTGCCTGCTAATGTAAGGGTTTTTTACTTGCAGTTTATGAACTTTTAAAAACATTTTTTTCATTACATGAAAAGACACTTTTTAACATTCATTTTTTATAAAATTTTGAGTTGCAAGTTTTTCTCCCTTCTTTCTCCCCCACCCCAAGATAGCAAATAATTTTATATAGGTTATATGTATATATATATATATATATATATATATATATATATATATATATTATATATATATATATATATATATATATATGTAATTTTATTAATTTATTTAGGTTATATATGTGCAATCCGAATTAATCATATTGTGGAAGAAGAAACAGAACAAAAATTAAAAATAAGCACAAAAACAAATAAGGTGAAAATAGCATGCTTCAATCTGTATTCATACTAGTTTATGTACTTAAAGATGTTTTAATAGCTATATTGCAAAGAAAGAACCTTTCTTTACAATATTATGCATTTTATTTTATTCACTTAAAATATTATTCTGACAAGGCCACAAAAAAGTTAATGTAGATCTTCTCTACAATATTGCTGATTTATTTTTTTCTTTATTTTGTTGTATTTTTTTACATTTTCTTTTTTAAAGTTTTCATATTTTCAAAATATATGCATAGTTTTCAACATTCACTTTGCAAAACTTTGTATTTCAAATTTTTTCTCCATCCCTCCCTTCCCCATCCCCCTCCTTTAGGCAGCAAGTAATCCAATATATGTTAAACATGTGCAATTCTTTTATACACATATCAATATGCTGCACAAGAAAAATTAGATTAAAAAGGAAAAACGAGAAAGAAAATAAAAAGAGAGCAAACAACAACAAAAAAGTGAAAATATTACATTAGGATTCATACTCAGTCTGCACAGTCTCTGGGTGCAAATGGCTTTCTATATCACAAGACCATTGAAACTGGCCTGAATCACCTGGTTGTTGAAAAGAGCCACATCCTTCACAATTGATCATCATATAATCTTGTTCCTTTGTATAATGTTCTCTTGGTTATATTCACTTCACTCAGCATAAGTTCATGCAAGTTTCTCCAGGCCTCTCTGAAATCATCCTGCTGATTGTTTCTTGTAGAACAATAATATTCCATAACATTCATGTGCCATAACTTATTTAGCTATTCTCCAGCTGATGGGCATCCACTCAGTTTCCAGTTCCCTGCCACTACAAGATGGACTGCTACAAACATTTTTGCACATATGGGTCCTTTTATTTTTGTGTGATCTCTTTGGGATACAGCCCAATAGAGACACTGTTAAATCAAAGGCTATGCACAGTTCCTTTGCTCTTTGAGCACAGTTCCACATTGCTCTCCAGAATGGCTGGATCAGTTCACAACTCCACCAACAATGTATTAGTGTCCAAGTTTTCCCACATCCCTTCAACATTCATCATTTTCTTTTCCTTCATATTAGCCAATCTGAGAGCTGTGTAGTGATATCTCAGAGCTGTCTTAACCTGCATTTCTCTTATCAATAGTGATTTAGAACATTAAAAAAACCAACAACAATTAGAAATGGTTTTAATTTCTTCATTTGAAATTATTCATATCCTTTGACCATTTCTCAATTGGAGAATAATACCATTGATTTTAACTCATCTAGCCAATATAATTCTGTACAACTCTTATTTACAGACTCTCATAGTTCTTTCACAGAAGATAAACTCAATGGATGGGAGCTTCCTCCTTAGAATTTTTGATGCTGCCTAAGTGTTACTGGAATGCATAGGCAGTTAGTGAAATACATCTACTTCACATTTAGTCTCTCTTTCTACTCCTATTTTTGATGATATTATATGTCATAGTTTGTACTAAATTATTTTTTTTATTATTTAAAAAATTTTAAAAGAAGAAATAGAATAATAAAAAAATCAAAAGGAATACAAAACAAAATAAAACAAAACAAAAGAGAACATTATCATATGCCCAGTAGGAGCCAAGATGGCGGAGAAGAAACACACGACTCAGTGAACGTCCTCACTCCCTCACAACCAATTAGATAAATTAAGTCTCAGAATTAGCTCAGGACTGATAGATACCACAAGGACTGGAAGCACGACTTACCAGCTGAAGAGAATCTGGAGTTTCAACAGGAAAGGTCAGTTCTCAGGGGAGGAATAAGAAAGACCAGCACAGACGGTGGGGTAGGGGCACACTGTGCCCATTGCCCTGGGAAGGGCTCTGGGATCAGGGAAGCCACTGAGGTAAAGGAATCTGGCACAGGCTGTTAGCTCTTCTCTGCTAATTATTTAGCAGTTCAGAAGAGAAAGCCAAAATATTTTAAAACTCAAATTAGATTTTCCCCGATCCTGGGGGTGACTCAGCAGACTCGGCACCAGGGGGTGTGGCCTCAGCTACCACCTGAGAATAGTTAAGAGATTGACAAGTGGGTGGATACGGCCCAAGGCAACACACACTGCCTAGCTTAGCTGGAGGGAGTGGAACTCAGCTCCAGGAAGTCCCAGAGAAGCGGAACCTTTGAACTAGGGACCGCGATTTCTGGCAGACACTTCCAGTTTGAGCACAGGGGCTTCTCACGTCACCTGCTGCAGACATCCACTCCCCACCCGGACACATAGGCTGGGCTTCGTGCTGTCTTCACTATTCTACGCCCTCCAAGCACAGTAGTGCTAATCACCTCTGAGGCACTTCCAGGGAGGGGGTGGGGAACTCTCTCCCAGAGCTCTCTCTTAGCTCAGGCGCAGGGGCCGCTGCATCCATCCAGTCTGGGAGGAAGCTGGTAAAGAAGTAAATAATTTCCTACCCCAGGGACAGACCCCAAAACATTTTTTTAAATATGAGCAAAAAAGCTAGAAAAACTATAGATTCCTTCTATACAGAGAAAGAGCGGGTATCCAACCCCGAGGAAGTTGACAACAGAGAATCAGCAGATAACAACCTAAAGGGGAACGATTCCTGCCCCCCATCACATAACTCTCTCCTAGAAGAAGCTCTTAAAAAATTGAGGGAGATCGAAGAAAAATGGGGAAAGGAAAGGGAAACTATGATAGAGAATAACAACGTCCTGAAATTGGAGTTGGAAAAAATAAAGAATTCACAGGAGATGCAGGGAAACAAAATTAGTGAATTAGAAAAGGTTAAAAAAACACAGGAAAGTAGGATTTCTGAATTGGAAAAGATAAAAAAGTCTCAAGAAAATAGAATTTCTGAATTGGAAAAAGAAAATAATTCTCAAAAAAAAATTAGGGAAATGGAAAAAATTCAATAGAGCAAAATAATTCATTTAAAAACGAAATTGGGCATTTACAAAAAGAACTAAAAACTGTGAAAGAAGAAAATAACTCCTTAAAAGTCAGGATGGAACAAATAGAAATGAATGATTCACAGAGAACCCAAGAATCAGTCAAACAAAACAAAAAAAATGAGAAGCTGGAGAACAATGTCAAATACTTACTGGGAAAATCTATAGACCTGGAAAATAGATCTAGGAGAGATAATCTGCGGATTATTGGACTTCCAGAAAACTATGACCAAAAAAAGAGCCTAGATTCTATTTTACAGGAAATTATCAAAGAGAACTGTCCAGAGATAATAGAAACAGAAGGGAAAGTAGATGTGGAAAGAATTCATCGAACTCCTTCTGAAATAGACCCTAAAAAAAGAACACCACGGAATATTGTGGCTAAGCTGCAGAATTACCACACAAAGGAGAAAATCCTGCAAGCAGCTAGAAAAAAACAATTTAAATACCAAGGTGCCACAATAAGGGTCACCCAAGATCTGGCTGCCTCCACATTAAAAGATAGAAGGGCCTGGAACCTGATATTCCGTAAGGCAAAAGATCAAGGACTGCAACCAAGAATGAACTACCCAGCTAAGTTTAGCATCTTTTTCCATGCAAGAAGATGGTCATTCAATGAAACAGAGGAATTCTATATGTTTCTAAGAAAAAAAAACAGACTTAAACAAAAAATTTGATCTACATCCACAAGACTGAAGAGAAACAGAAAAAGGTACACAGAACCCTTGAGAACTGTAACTCTGTTGTGGGTATATAGAAAGTACACATGGATAATTTGATTTTACTGATATAAAAGAAAAAAAGGGGGGTGTAGTAAAGGGAAGGAGGTCGGTTCAGAAAAAGGGGAAGGAGTGATA
Source organism: Sminthopsis crassicaudata (assembly GCF_048593235.1). Taxonomy (NCBI): domain Eukaryota; kingdom Metazoa; phylum Chordata; class Mammalia; order Dasyuromorphia; family Dasyuridae; genus Sminthopsis; species Sminthopsis crassicaudata. The sequence goes on along the minus strand of NC_133619.1, from coordinate 179,420,185 downwards.
AAAAGAGGGAAACTACATCCCAGGAAGAGACATAGAAAATACACCATATCTGAGGGAACTTAGTGAGGGGGAGAATCATTGTGTGAATCTTACTCTCATCAGAAGAGGCTCAAAGAGTAAATAATTAACATATTTGTTTTTCAGAGAATTTTCTCTCACCTCATTAAAAGGGGGGAGAGGAAAAGGGAAAAGGAAAAGGAGAATAAGTGAAGGGACTTGGAGGGAGGGGGGAGAGAATCCTAAAAAAAAAAAAAAAAAAAAGAGGGAGGGTTGCGCGTCACAAGGGGGGGTCTGTAAATTAAATATCGGGGAGGGGGATCAGGGTGGTCAAGGGAAAAAAGCATAATCTGGGGATAATACGATGGCAGGAAATACAGAATTAGTAATTTTAACTGTAAATGTAAATGGGATGAACGATCCCATCAAACGGAGACGGATAGTAGATTGGATCAAAAAGCAGAACCCTACAATATGTTGCCTACAGGAAACACACTTAAAGCAGGGAGATACATACAGAGTAAAGGTAAAAGGTTGGAACAGAGCCTATTATGCTTCAGGTAAAGCCAAAAAAGCAGGGGTAGCTATCCTTATCTCAGATCAAGCAAAAGCAGAAGTAGATCTTGTTAAAAAAGATAAGGAAGGAAACTATATCCTGCTGAAAGGTAGCATAAATAATGAAGCCATATCAATACTAAACATATATGCACCAAGTGGTATAGCATCTAACTTTCTAAAGGAAAAGTTAAGAGAGTTGCAAGAAGAAATAGACAGTAAAACTATAATAGTGGGAGATCTCAATCTTGCACTCTCAGATTTAGACAAATCAAACCACAAAACAAACAAGAAAGAAATTAAAAAAGTAAAGAGAACATTAGAAAAACTAGGTATGATAGACCTTTGGAGAAAACTGAATGGCAATAGGAAGGAATATACTTTCTTCTCAGCAGTTCATGGATCCTATACAAAAATTGACCATATACTAGGACATAAAGATCTCAAAATTAAATGTAGGAAGGCAGAAATAATAAATGCCTTCTTCTCAGATCACAATGCAATAAAAGCTACATTCAGTAAAAAGTTAGGGGTAAATAGACCAAAAAGTAATTGGAAACTGAATAATCTCATCTTAAAGAATGACTGGGTGAAAGAGCAAATTATAGAAACAATTAACAATTTCACCCAAGATAATGATAATGATGAGACATCATATCAAAATCTTTGGGATGCAGCTAAAGCAGTAATAAGGGGAAATTTTATATCTTTAGAGGCTTATTTGAAGAAAATTGAGAAAGAGAAGATTAACGAATTGGGCTTACAACTTAAAAGGCTAGAAAAAGATCAAATTATAAACCCCCAACCAAAAATTAAACTCGAAATACAAAAATTAAAAGGAGAAATCAATAAAATTGAAAGTAAAAAAACTATTGAATTAATAAATAAAACCAAGAGTTGGTTTTATGAAAAAGCCAATAAAATAGATAAACCTTTGGTAAATCTGATCAGAAAAAAGAAAGAGGAAAATCAAATTGATAGTCTTACAAATGAAAAGGGGGATCTTTCCACCAATGAAGAGGAAATTAGAGAAATAATAAGGAGTTACTTTGCCCAACTTTATGTCAATAAATTTGATAACTTAAGTGAAATGGATGACTTCCTCTAAAAATATAGGCTCCCTAGATTAACAGAGGAGGAGATAAATTGCTTAAATAGTCCCATTTCAGAAAAAGAAATAGAACAAGCTATTAATCAACTCCCCAGGAAAAAATCCCCAGGGCCAGATGGATTCACATGTGAATTCTACCAAACATTTAAAGAACAATTAGCCCCAATGTTATATAAATTATTTGAAAAAATAGGGGATGAAGGAGTCCTACCAAATTCCTTTTATGACACAGACATGGTACTGATACCTAAACCTGGTAGATCAAAAACTGAGAAAGAAAATTATAGACCAATCTCCTTAATGAATATTGATGCTAAAATCTTAAATAAGATATTAGCAAAAAGACTTCAGAAAATCATCTCCAAGATAATACACTATGATCAAGTAGGATTTATTCCAGGAATGCAGGGCTGGTTTAATATTAGGAAAACTATTAATATAATTGACCATATTAATAATCAAATTAATAAGAACCATATGATCATCTCAATAGATGCAGAAAAAGCATTTGACAAAATCCAACATCCATTCCTACTAAAAACTCTTGAGAGTATAGGAATAAATGGATTCTTCCTTAGAATAATCAGGAGCATATATTTAAGACCTTCAGTAAGCATAATATGCAATAGAAATAAACTGCAACCTTTCCCAGTAAGATCAGGAGTGAAACAAGGTTGCCCACTATCACCATTACTATTCAATATAGTACTAGAAACGCTAGCCTTGGCAATAAGAGCCGAGAAAGAGATTCAAGGAATTAGAGTAGGAAATGAGGAAATTAAACTATCACTTTTTGCAGATGACATGATGGTATACTTAGAGAACCCCAAAGACTCTGCTAAAAAGCTACTAGAAATAATTCAAAATTTCAGCAAAGTGGCAGGATACAAAATAAATCCACATAAATCCTCGGCATTTTTATATATCACTAACAAAATGCAACAGCAAGAGATACAAAGAGAAATTCCATTCCAAACAAATGTTGAGAGTATAAAATATTTGGGAATCCATCTACCAAAGAAAAGTCAGGAATTATATGAGAAAAATTACAAAACACTTGCCACAAAAATAAAATCAGATTTAAATAATTGGAAAGACATTCAGTGCTCTTGGATAGGCCGAGCGAATATAATAAAGATGACAATACTCCCCAAACTAATCTATTTATTTAGTGCTATACCAATCAGACTCCCAAGAAACTATTTTAATGACCTAGAAAAAATAACAACAAAATTCATATGGAAGAATAAAAGGTCAAGAATTGCAAGGGAACTAATGAAAAAAACTCAGAGGAAGGTGGTCTAAGTGTACCTGATCTAAAGCTATATTATATAGCAGCAGTCACCAAAACCATTTGGTATTGGCTAAGAAATAGACCGGTAGATCAGTGGAACAGATTAGATACAAAGGACAAAAAAGGGTACATCTATAGCAATCTAATCTTTGACAAACCCAAAGATTCCAACATTAGGGATAAAAATTCATTATTCGGAAAAAACTGTTGGGAAAACTGGAAATTAGTATGGCAGAAATTAGATATGGATCCACACTTAACACCATATACCAAGATAAGATCAAAATGGGTCCATGATTTAGGCATAAAGAGGGAGATAATAAATAGATTAGAGGAACAGAGGATAATCTACCTCTCAGACTTGTGGAGGAGGAAGGAATTTATGACCAGAGGAGAACTAGAGATCATTATTGATCACAAAATAGAAGATTTTGATTACATCAAACTAAAAAGTTTCTGTACAAATAATACTAATGCAAACAAGATTAGAAGGGAAGTAACAAATTGGGAAAATATTTTTAAAAACAAAGGTTCTGACAAAGGTCTCATTTCCAAAATATATAGAGAACTGACTATAATTTATAAGAAACCGAACCATTCTCCAATTGATAAATGGTCAAAGGATATGAACAGACAATTCTCAGAGGAAGAAATTGAAACTATATCCACTCACATGAAAGAGTGTTCCAAATCACTACTGATCAGAGAAATGCAAATTAAGACCACTCTGAGATACCACTACACACCTGTCAGATTGGCTAAGATGACAGGAACAAATAATGACAAATGTTGGAGGGGATGTGGGGAAATTGGGACACTAATACATTGCTGGTGGAGTTGTGAAAGAATCCAGCCATTCTGGAGAGCAATCTGGAATTATGCCCAAAAAGTTATCAAACTGTGCATACCCTTTGACCCAGCAGCGCTACTATTGGGATTATATCCCAAAGAAATACTAAAGAGCGGAAAGAAACATATATGTGCCAAAATGTTTGTGGCAGTTCTTTTTGTTGTAGCTAGAAACTGGAAGATGAATGGATGTCCATCAGTTGGAGAATGGTTGGGTAAATTGTGGTATATGAAGGCTATGGAATATTATTGCTCGGTAAGAAATGACCAGCAGGAGGAATACAGAGAGGGTTGGAGAGACTTAAATCAACTGATGCTGAGTGAAATGAGCAGAACCAGAAGATCACTGTACACTTCAACAACAATACTGTATGAGGATGTATTCTGATGGAAGTGGAAATCTTCAACATAAAGAAGATCCAACTCACTTCCAGTTGATCAATGATGGACAGAGGTAGCTACACCCAGAGAAGAAACACTGGGAGGGGAATGTAAATTGTTAGCACTAATATCTGTCTGCCCAGGTTGCATGTACCTTCGGATTCTAATGTTTATTGTGCAACAAGAAAATGATATTCACACACATGTATTGTACCTAGACTATATTGTAACACATGTAAAATGTATGGTATTGCCTGTCGTCGGGGGGAGGGAATAAGGGAGGGGGGGTAATTTGGAAAAATGAATACAAGGGATAATATTATAAAATATATATATATATATATATAAAAAAAAGAACATCAGGGAGGATTCAAAATAAGTAATAATAAATCACCAGATCAAGAATATAATACATATATATATGTAGAAGAAATTATATTAATGAACGTCCACTTCTTATTTCCTCATAAATTGTTCTTTTGTTCTCCGCTGTATACCTTATTTACTTAATTTTCCCTTTGTTATTCCCCACCAACCCCAAACAAGCTATAGTTATAAAAAAATATATTTATGTATACATATTTATATGTATATAGTACACACACACACACACACACCACATACACACATATCTTTCCTAAACCTGCTGACTTTGCTTTAATTCTTCTCCTTAACTTGCCTTGCTATTATTTAACCTTCCCCATTCATGGATCCTTTTATTATCTTCTTCCCATATTCCTTACATCCCCATCTACCCATTCCTTCCCCCTTATTTCTTTACAGATTTTGGAGGGTGATATACCCTTCTTCATATATATGTAGTATTGCCTATTAAACCCATTTGTGATGTGAAGAAGTTTTCAGAACTATGTGTCCTCTTTCCCCCCTTTAATACCTCTGTGTCTATTCTTCCTCTGTACTTCATTTGTACAATATCATTACTATTTTTACCTTAACTCTATCTTTGTTTTGAGCTACACTATTGTTGATATGAATCTTAAATATATAGTGTACAAAACAACAAACCATTTGTGCATATTGAGTTTCTTGAAACTGATCTTTGATATTGGCTCTTATATGTTTACTTTTCTATTAAGTTTAGTTTTGGTTGACAGAAAGTCCTGAAAAACTGTAAGTTTGTTGAATGTTCATTTTTTCTCATTCAATATTATGGATAATTTTGTTGTATAGGATTTTTTGGCCACAAGTCTCATTCTTTTGATTGTTGGTAGGTATGATTTCAGGACCTGCCATCTTTTTTTGTAGCACTTGGTGTTTCTGCAGAGCTAGCCCTGAGGTGTTTGCACTTCACATGGATTAATCCTGGACTGGGGTCTTTCTTTAGATCTGGTTGGATTATACTAGGAGGACCCCTCTTCTGTTCTAGATCTTCTTGATTTTTCACTACTCTATATTCACCCTGAAGTGTTAATTTGTTCTATTTGTGGGGGAAATCTGGAGAGCTTGAAATTTACCAACCTACTCTGCCATCTTCTCAGAATCCTCCCTTTGTACTAAATTCTTCATTGACAATATTGTACAGCCTACTCATGCTCACCAAATATCTCTCTATTTTCCTATGGGTGACAATTTTGATTCTTTGGGAATTGTGAAATTATAGAATTTGAAACCATGCAGTATCGTTGAAGGATATTTAATTGATGGAGTTTTAGGTTAAGAAGCTGCTGTAGATAGCTGAAAGTGCTGTACAACTTCCCAAACACAATCAATAATATTTGTATAAGATATATGTATGGATAAACCAACTATTCATCTAGCTGTATATCCCTGTCTAGACAGTAGACATGAAACACGTGCCCTGGAGCCTACATTTTGGCTTGAAACTCAAGAATATGACATGAACTATATTAAAATGCAATTGGGAAATATTTAGCAAATAAAAAATACAATAGAATATAGATGATATTTTCTAAATCAATATATGATCTACAGGGATCCTTATGTATTACCTTAAACTAAAGACATTTACTAAGATAAACCAAGGGCTTACTCTACCAAAAATAGTAGAGTCAATGCATACTTAGACATGAGAAGACACACCTAGCTCAGTACTTTACAGAGGTGGAAAGTTCACTAGCTTGGCATATTAACTATATTTTCAGACTTATTTCACTGTATTAACAGGTTTTGATGATTTTTTAAAAGTCTATTATTTTTTGTTGTTTAAAAATACTCTCTAGGAGAGGAAGGGAAAGGAACGCTTGGAGAAATTCCAGCAACATAAACAATAAAAGCTATCAATAAGTTTTTATTTTAAAACTCAACTCCTCCTATTAATATATTTTTTGCTTTTTAAAAATTGAACTGTACAAGATGAGCTTTTTTTTCAGCCAGCATCCTTTTAACCTTAAATATTTCCTCATAACCTAAAGTCAATCTAATTTATTAGGTTGCAAATTCAGTGTACCATTCTTTAACATATGGATGTTGAAAGTTCAGAATACTTAGTGAGAGAGTGCAAATTAAAATGCCTATGAGAAAATTGGGAATTAATTCAGGAAGCTATGAAATAGCTTAAATGGGAAATAAAGACCAAAAACAAATAGCCACTTTTGACTAAAAATAAAGCACAAATAAACTATCAGGGATACTTATAACTTCTTAGGCCAGCTGAAAGTCTGAACAGTGACTATTCTGTATCCTTGCTACAATGTACCACTTTAAGCATTCTGTATCCCTAACATGGTACACCTTCTTTCTCAATTTGTCTTCCTGGGATAGTGTAACTCTCTGTGTATGTCCTAGGTTCTCAGCACAGTCCCTGAAGCAATATATTATTATGGACTAGCAAGTTCCTCCATTTCAACTCAATATTTAACTGAAGATTTACATAGAACTACCTGCATATTACAGTGTGGGAAAAAGAATTCTCTGAACAACTTGAAATAAACAGAACTGAAGGGCAACTCTTCTATTTGCAATTCTTCACATGGGAAAGTTCTCCAGCTTTTGCATAGTCACAGCAGGACAAGGAAACATTTGACAAACACATTCTGCTCTCATACATGTCATTCCCACTTCTCAAAGGCATCAATATTTATTTCATAGAATCTTAAATTTAGAACAAGGGAAGAACTTCAGACGTCATCTAGTTCAAACTTATCTTACATATGAGGAAAACTGAGACCAACCAATAAACATTCAAAAACCTAGCTCAAACACTAAATCTGAATAGGCATAAAAATCAGGAGGAAAGAGACAGGGAAGGATGGAGAGAGACTACGAAGCAGGCTGTTTTTGATTTTTGCAAAAAAAAAAAAAATCTATTCTTTATTTAGAAGACAAATATGAATGACAAAAAACATCTCCAGAAAAAAAGTGAAAAAATGTAAACACACATGAGAAGACAGAGTTGGCTACAAGGTATACATCAAAATCACCTCAGAATGCAATGATAAAGAGAAAAAAAATGTAACGATGGCTTTGCTTTGGTACAGTTGCAATAGAAAATATTTTCTCTAGGTAAAAAATTTAATCAGTCTTTCCACTGGAAAATTGAAAGGGAAAAGTTTTGTCAAAGAAAATGTACCCTTAAAGGTAATAATATCATTTGATACTTACATGATATCTTATGGCTTCAAGTAAGGCATTGGAACCTCACAAATACCTTATAAGGTACAGATGAGAAAAACTACAGTGTAGTGGCTTGCCCCAAGTGCCAAACCTTGATCTTCTTAAGTCAAGTCCATTGCAAGCTTGATACTTCAATACATTAAGGTTTAGTGATTTTATCAAAAAAGATTTTGTATAAGGTTATATTTGATAACATCTAGCATTTATGAAACATTTTGTGTTTTACACAATGCTTTATATAATACTGCCTTATTTGGTCCTCCCAATTTTGTGTAGTAAGTAAAATTAAAATCCCCATATTCCAGATGAGGGAACTAAAGGCAGAAGATAATAAATAACATTCCCAGGGTCACACAATATGTTTCTGAGGTAGAATTCGAATCCAGATGTTTTGATTCACTGTTCTGCCCTCTATTCACAGAATCATTTAGAGGCCTTATAACATCAGTGTGGCTACACTGATTAAAACATGCAGACTAAAACTTCTCCATGATTTTAATAGTCTGTAAAAGTTTCTGCATTTAAAAAAATTTGTCAGACTATGATAAATTTCTTTGATTTGGTCATTTGGATGGTCACATGTGTGCTGTCCATTCCTAGACCTTTACTCTTTCAAGCTAAGTAGGAAGGACCTATCGGAGGCTCATGTTTCAAAGGAAAAAACAACAACAAACAACCTTTTTTTGAATCTATGTTTACTCTCATGCCATGAGTCATTAGTGCTGGCTTTACAGGAAGATTAAAGAACCTACATGTATGTATGAAGCCATCTGGTCCAACCCACAGCTGAAGAGGAATCCTTCTGATAGCAGGAACCAACTTCCTTTTCTATGTGTAGGTTCCAGGATTGGGACAGGGCTCATTACTTTATTGTTAATATTGTTGTCTAGTCATTAGTTATGTCTGACTATTATTATATGATTCTATTTGGAGTTTTCTTGGCAAAGACACTGGAATGGGTTCCCATTTCTTTCTCCAGAATATTTTACCAATGAGGAAGTAAGGCAAACAGGGTTAAGTGATTTGCCCAGAGTCATACAGCTACTAAAGGTCTGAGGCTGAATTTCAACTTAAATCCTTAAGAGTCTAGAAGGGCAACAAGGTGAAGCGGTATAGTACTATGGCAGTAAGAGTTGGTCTTCCTATTTATGTGACCTCAAAAATTTGGGCTTCATCTGTAAAATGGATCAAATGGCCTCTGAGATTCTTCTGGCTCTAGAGCAACAACCCTTTGGTTCACCAAGAGCCCAAGGATTACAGGGTTCACTGTTTTCACTCACTATTTCCCTCTGTTTTTCAGGCATCTCTAATAGCTCAAAGATTAATAATAATAATAGCTGACCTGGTACTTTACTGTTAAAAAGATTTGTATGTTGTGCTTATCCTAACCATCAATCCCATGATCTAGATTCCACTAGGACCTTGGATTTCCATAAACTGGGGACTCCAAGGTCCATTTTAACTGTCTGTTCTTTGCAACCAAGAAGCATTACCCTCTTCTGATTCCTCTCCCCTTCTTCTCCCCAAAGTTAGAGAGAAATAATCCTACAGAGTTGGTTCACAATGATGAGCTTTCAAGCCCAAAATCTTTGCTATCCTTTGGCAACTTAGATCTTTGTTTTTTTAATGAGTATGACAGTCACTGGCAGAACCTATGTATAAATGATAGTTGGAGATTAGTATAAAACCGTATGTAATATGAAAAGTACAACTATATGCATATATCCAGAAAACTATGAACATTAGTGCTATTTTAGATACTAGTTCTCACATCAAGAGCTATAATGGGGAAAAGGAGAATTGAGTTAATTGTACAAAAGAAGTAGTCAAATATCCTGGATTAGCTACAATTCTTGTTTATTTAAGACCAGTATAACTCAGTTAGGTGGATAAGCTCTAGGGTCTGGAGTCACAATCTGAATTCAAATCCAGCTTTAGACACTTAACTAGCAGCATGACTCTGGGCAAGTATGGGCACCTGCTTCACAAGCTTATTGTAAGGATTAAATGAGATGGTAACCGTAAAACATTTAGTCTTATTTGGCACATAGTAGGTGATAAGTAAATATTTATTTCCTTCCTCTTCTCCTTGGGTAAACTACTTCACCTTTCCAGCTCTGTTTTCTTTGGTTTCAACTAGAGTTCTTCCTTTTAACTCTAACTCCTACAAGAAGAAATGCTGAAGTTGGATGGTGAATTCAAACTTGCCTCTTTCCAGTTTATATCTTGACTTCAGTCTCTAGCTCTATATTGTGCATATTCTAAACATATTACGGACCAAAATGTTGTTGAAATTCATGAAATGCCACTGTATAAAGAACTCTTTAGATATATTATTTCAATTTAATTTCCTCATAAACTTTTTAATGGACACTATAAATCCTGTTCCCCACAACCTCCTATCGATGTGAAATGTGGTCATCTGCTATTTTTTTTATTTTTTTTATTTTAATTTTGCTTATACTTTAAGTTCCAAACTGAATCTCTCCCTACTCACTCCATATTAGAGAGCCATCATTTGATACATATACACAGACACACAATAATTATACTATGTATATCTTCATTTAACAATTATTTCTCTGAAGGTATACTAAAATGTTCGGGTTAGCTTTCTGAAGGTCTTTCGAACGAGCCTTAGTCTCAAGAATAGTCAGGAACAGAGTGTAGAGTTTTTATTGTCTCCTTCACAGTCTTTCTCCTTTACAGTCTGTGTCTATCACAGTCTGACCCAGTCTTGATCTTAGTGAAGGAGTGCAGGAGGCAAGAGACACACCAGGAGGATGGTCAAAAATGGAACATCTCATTTCTAGTCCTTCTCAGCCCTTTTATACTTTATTGTAATTACATCATTACAGCATACTGATTATGTGTGAACTAGAGAACCATAACACTACAATGCAACACACCAAGTATATGTATACTAAAGAACCATCATCTCATCAATTCCACTGAGTTAACACCTTGTTGTAAGTATCCTTGTTTCAAGTATACTTCTTCAAAGTTTCAGCCCTCTACAATTACAGTTTCTTCTTTCATAAATTCTTAGAAATTGATTTTAGCATTTATAATACTCTTAATAACTTGACCATTTTTAAAAAAATATAACCCAGATGAATTAAATCTCTATAACTTATATCTAGGTTCTCTATATGCTTTGCAGATTATCCATGGCATTTTTTTTAAATCCTAGATGCCATCTAGTTTATTCCTGAATGTTTTCTGCACTCAGCTGGTGTGTACTCAAGGAATAAGTTTACTTTAATGAACTAAACATAATATAAAAAGTTCATCTGCAGTTTCAAAACTTATAATGCATTATAAAGCCAAATCTGCCTTTAGATTATCTAGGGACCTATTTCCATTAATATGCACAATGGAGAATTAACAGACTAAGCCCTAAAATCTAATGCATGCAGATATACATTTATTTATACAAGTCATATGTTCCTTTAAAGTGAACAAAGTTAATGCATAGGTTTGGGAGATTTTCTTGTAAACAAGAATGAAGGGAACCAAGCCTGGATTTCTGCTAACTTCAAGTTTTACTAGGTTCAAAAAGAAGAAAAATAAAAAGTAACTAGTCGAGATCAGGGAGATAATAACAGAAAGAGGAAAGAGAACAAGGAGTAATTTACTCCTTCCCTTCTTTGCAGAGATGGGGTTAGTTTGGCTGAGGTTTATTTTTTCTTCTTTTATTCAGTTTTGTTATAAAGGATGGATTGCTGAATAGAAGAAGGGGGTGAGTATATATTTAGAAATGAGAATGATTCAAAAACAAAAAGACTAATAAATTAAAATCAAAATCTATTAGATTACATTTTTTTTATTTAAGAAAAAAGTACTACAGATAAAATTCCATTATAGATGCTATGAGGCAATCAAATTGTTTTCTTCCAATAGAATTTGGACATAATGAGCACATTGGAATAAATCACATCCCCATTCTTAAAGACCTCATGCCAGAGACCCAATGTTAGGACTTTAGAGTTTTTGCCTCACCAGACCTTCAGCACTACCTGTTTTTAGAGATTCCCCTAATGTATTTTCTTCTCTCATTAGAATGCAGACTCTATGAGGGCAGAGCTAGTTTTGTCTATTAATATTCTATCCCCTTCCCTAGCACCCCCACCTCCAGTTTATCACATTATAAAGGAGTTAAATAAAATGCTTTATCACTGCAGCTAGGTGATTCAATCAAGTGCCTGGTCTGAAGTAAGGAAGAGAAATCTGCTCTCAGACACTTAACTAGCTTTTTGACCCTGGACAAATCACTCAACCCTGTTTGTTTACATTTTCTCATCTGTAAAATTAAATGGAAAAGGAATTGACAAAACATTCTAGTAGCTACCAAGGAAATACTATATGAAGAGTCATACATGACTGAAAAAATAACTGAATAACATAAATCCAAATTGAGTACAAGCATTTTGTTGAGGGCGTTAGCCTCTTGATATTCCTTGTTTGATCTCCAACTTCCTTTGGGACTTGGACCTTTGATACAAGATCTGGTCAAACTAGTTTGGGCTATCTGAGCTGGCCAGGGTTTTACAGCCCCCATTCTAATCTGCTCAGATAGACCAAATGCCATCAGGAAATTCCTTTTCAGGAAGAGACTTCTGTCTGTCCCCAAAAGATAACAAAAGAATCCTTATCTTATTTACATCATTCTCCAGAACCTCCTTACATCACTGCATCTGAATGATTGTGCTCTTGTATAAAACAGAGTCCTCAAAAATCTATTCTTTGCAAAATTGGCCTTGTACCATGCAGCCATTTTGTCCACAGGCTCTCTGGAGTTTCCATTCTAATCAATAAAGACTATGTTTCCATACAGCATTGAGTAGCAAATTCATTTGCTGCTGACCCCGCCCTTGGTTACTTTGGGGAAGGAAGGAGAGAGAGAAAAGGAACTGACCCATCTCAGTTTAGACCTCAGTTTACTCCTCATCAATTTCAAGGCCCTTCATTTTACAAAGAAATTGGTAACTTAAGTGACTTGCCCAAGATCATATACTCTCCTTCATCTCAAATACTCAGTCACTTGCTAAATCTTGCCATTTCTAACTCCACAGCATCTCTCACATACAATTCCATCTTTCTGCTATCATAATCCTAGTTCAGATATTCAGCCTGTTTCACCTGGATTATTAACCTACTAAGTGTTTCTTTCCTCTCCAATCCATTCTCCACCTATCTTTCCTAAAGTACATATGTAAATATGTTTAGATAAGTAAATTTCATACAATTCCTTCTTTCTGCTGTCATAATCCTAGTTCAGATATTCAGCCTGTCTCACCTGCATTATTAACCTAAGAGTTTCTTTCCTCTCCAATCCATTCTCCACCTATCTTTCCTAAAGTACATATGCAAATATGTTTATATAAATAAATTTCAAAAAGATGAGTAAGTAGTATCTCTATAAAGACAATTCCTTTACTTGTATGCTTACTCCCACCCACTTTTACTCTTCCAGGCCTTTACTCTAGGAGTCACATCCCCTTTTATACAGTCAATAATCTCTCTTCCTCTACAGCAGTGGTCCTCAAACTTTTTAAAATAGGGGGCCAGTTCACTGTCCCTCAGACTGTTGGAGGACCGGACGATAGTAAAAACAAAAGCTCCCATTCGGTCTCCACCCCTCAGCCCATTTGCCATAACCCAGCTGGCCACATAAAAGTCCTCAGCCAGCTGCATTGGCCCCGCCATAGTTTGAGAACCCCTGCTCTACAGGTTCTTTCCCAACTGTCAACAAACATGGGTCAAACAACCATAAGATAATATGCTGCAGAACTGGAAGACATTTCAAAAAGTTATCTAGTCTTAATTCTTTATCACACACAAAAAGAAAATGAGGCCCTTGGAGTTAAATACCATGCCAAAAGCTGCAAATGTAGTAAATGCCAAAGGCAGGAATAACATCCAGGTCTTCTGATTAAAGTATTATTGCCTCTAGACTGCCTTAGATCTCTCATAATCTTAAAAATATCTTCCTCTAAACTATTAACATAAATGTATCAATAACCAAATTAACAAAAAACATATGATCATCTCAATAGATGCAGAAAAAGCATTTGATAAAATCCAACACCCATTCCTATTAAAAACATCAGAGAGTATAGGAATAAATGGACCTTTCCTTAAAATAGTCAGTAGCATCTATTTAAAACCGTCAATAAGCATCATATGTAATGGTGATAAAAGGAACCACTCTCAAGAAAATAAGGAGTGAAACAAGGTTGCCCACTATCACCATTACTATTCAATATTGTATTAGAAATGCTAGTTTTGGCAATAAGAAATGAAAAAGAGATTAAAGGAACTAGAGTAGGTAATGAGGAAACCAAATCATTACTCTTTGCAGATGATATGATGGTGTATTTAGAGAACCCCAGAGATTCTACTAAAAAGTTATTAGAAAAAATCCACAACTTTAGCAAAGTTGCAGGATACATAAATCCTCAGCATTTTTATACTTCACCAAAAAAAATCCAACAGCAAGAGATACAAAGAGAAACTCCATTTAAAATAACTGTCGATACCATAAAATATTTGGGAATCTATTTGCCAAAGGAAAGTCAGGAACTATATGAGCCAAACTATAAAACACTTTCCATACAAATAAAGTCAGATCTAAACAATTGGAAAAATATTAAGTGGTTTTGGATAGGCCGAGCGAATATAATAAAGATGACAATACTACCTAAACTAATCTCTTTAGTGCTATACCAATCAGACTCCCAAGGAGCTGTTTTAATGACCTAGAAAAAAATAACAACATCTGGAAGAATAAAAGGTCAAGAATTTCAAGGGAACTAATGAAAAAAAAATCAAATTAAGGTGGCCTAGCTGAACCTGATCTAAAACTATATTATAAAGTAGCAGTCATGAAAACCATTTGGTATTGGCTAAAAAATAGACTAGTTGATCAGTGGAATAGGTTAGGTTCACAGGACAAAATAGTCCTACGGCAATCTAATATTTGACAAACCCAAAGAACCCCAACTTTTGGGATAAGAATGCACTATTTGAGAAAAACTGCTGGGGAAATTGGAAATTAGTATGGCAGAAATTAGGAACTTACCTACAGTTTACACCATACACCAAGATAAGATCAAAATGGGTTCATGATGTAGGGATAAAGAATGAGATTATAAATAAATTAGAAGAACATAGGATAGTTTACCTCTCAGACCTGTGGAGAAGGAAGGAATTTGTGACCGAAGAAGAACTAGAGATCATTACTGATCACAAAACAGGAAATTTTGATTATATCAAGTTAAAAACCTTTACACAAACAAAACTGATGCAGACAAGATTAGAAGGGAAGCAATAAACTGGAAAAACATTTTTACAGTTAAAGACTCTGATAAAGGCCTCATTTCCAAAACAAATAGAGAATTGACTCCAATTTATAAGAAATCAAGCCATTTTCCAATTGAAAAATGGTCAAAAGTTATGAACAGACAATTTTCAGATGAAGAAATTGAAACTATTTCTAATTCTTACAAAAAGATATTCCAAATCATTATTGATCAGAGAAATGCAAACTAAGATAACTCTGAGACACCATTATACACCTCTCAGATTGGCGAAGATGACAGGAAAAGATAATGACGAATGTTGGAGGGGATGTGAGAAAACTGGGACACTGATACATTGTTGGTGGAGTTGTGAGCAGATCCAACCATTCTGGAGAGCAATTTGGAACTATACTCAAGTTATCAAACTGTTCAATACCCTTTGATCTAGCAGTGTTACTACTGGGCTTACATACCAAAGAGATATTAAAGAGGGGAAAGGAAAAAGGCAGCCTTTTTCATAGCTAGAAACTGGAAACTGAATGGATGCCCATCAATTGGAGAATGGCTGAGTAAATTGTGGTATATGAATGTTATGGAATATTATTTCTGTACTGTAAGAAATGACCAGCAGGATGAATACAGAAAGACTTGAAGAGACTGACATGAACTGATGCTAAGTGAAATGAGAAGAACCAGGAGATCTTTATATACTTCAACAACAATACTATATGAGGATCAATTCTGATGGAAGTTGCTACCTTCATCAATGAGAGGATCCAAATCAGTTCCAATTGATCAGTAATGAACAAAACCAGCTACACCCAATGAAAGAACATCGGGAAATGAGTATGGATCGCAAGATGGCGTTTCCACTCTTTCTGTTATTATTTGCTTACATTTTTGTTTTTCTTCTCAGGTTATTTTTACCTTCTTTCTAAATCCGATTTTTTTTTGGTGCAGCAAGGTAACTGAGTAAATATGTATACATATAGTGTATTTAACATGTACTTTAATATATTTAACATGTATGGGACTACCTGCTATCTAGGGGAGGGGGTGGAGGGAAGGAGAGGAAAAGTTGGAACAGAAGTTTTTGCAAGGGTCAATTTTGAAAAATTACCCATGCATATGTTTTGTCAACAAAAAGCTATAACAAAAAATAAATAACTATATATCTATATATATATATGGTCTCCTTCCCAGTACTAGACATCATGAGATAAGCAAAATACCCAACTGGAGATATTTTCTTCTCTTGATTTCCAATTCACATAATCTCTACGTTACTTCTATTTTTCTATCTATTCTTCCCTGTCCCTTGGGGATTCAAGTATAGGTACTATTCTAAGACTTTTCAGTTGAATTTCTTAGCTTTCTCTAATTGCTCTCCCACAGAAACTTCATTCAATCCCCTTATCCCTTCCTATTCCTGCTGTAACCACCCTAGTGTAGGCCCTCACTACTTCCAGTTCAGACAAATGAAGTAATATAACAGGCCTTCACAAGGAAAATGCTCCAAAATTTTCAACAGCCTGTAAGAAATCATGAAATGATTAATATAGAGACACATGAAAAGATTTAAAAAACTAAAGCAAAATGAAACAGAAACAGGAAAGCAATACTGACGATTACTACTGTATAAATGTAAATAAGGACAAGAAAACAATAAAAAAGGAATATTATAAAATTACAGTAACTAAGCTTGGCCCCTCTAATCCACAGAGGTAAAGCTATAAAATTAGCCAACAAGCATTTGTTAATCACTTACTATGTGTTAGGTACTATGGTAAACACTAGGGATAATGAGAAAGGCAAAAAACATTCTCTGGCTTCAAGAAGTTCATATTCTGGGGGATGAGGAGTTCTGGGTAATCACCATATACATAAACCATTTAAGAAAATGGGAAGTAATATACATACACCAAGAAATAAATAAGTAATAATAATAAGTAATATACATACACCATATATATACCACATACATACATCATTTAAGAAAATGGGAAGTAATCTCAAAGGGAAGGCACAAAGGGGAGAAAGAGAAGGGCAATCAAAAAATGTCTCTTATAAAAGGTCAGATTTGGGCAATCTTGAAAGAAGTCAAGGAATCCGATAGTCAGACATAAACGGGAGAGAACATTCCAGGCATGGAAGAGAACCAGTGGAAAGGTAAGAGTTAGAGTTTATTGATCAAGAAATAGCAATGAGGGCAGTTTGCTGATAATAAAATGCATGGAGAAGATTCAAATGTAAGATTAGAAAGATACAAAGGAACCAGAATGTAAGGTGTATATATGTGATGCATTTAACTGCAGGTTAGACTTTTTTCCATTTGTTAGTTAATTTTACTGAATTGTTCTCCCTCTCTTTAAAAAAAAAAAATAAGTAAATAGTTCTCCCATTTGGAACTATGCCCAAAGGGCTACTGAATTATGCATACCTTTGATCCAGCAGTGTCTCTAACTGGGTCTGTATCTCTTTGACATAAGTAAAAAGGAAAAAGGATCCACTCGTGCACAGATGTTTGTAGCAGCCTTTTTTTGTAGTGACAAGGAACAGGAACTGAGTGGATGCCTATCAGCTAGGGAATAGCTGAATAAGTTATGGTATATGAATGTAATAAATACTATTGTTCCAATCAGCAGGATCATTTCAGAAAGGCTGGAGGGATTTACAGGAACTGATGTTAAGTGAAATGAGAACATTGTACACAGGAACCACAAGTGTGAGATTCAATCACTTTTGATGGATATGACTCTTTTCAACAATGAGGGCATTCCGGTCAATTTCAATAGACTAATAATGAACAGAGACATCTGCATTCAAAGAGAGGCCCATAGGCTATGCATTACAACATAGTATTTTCATTTTTGTAGTTTGCTTGCTTGTCCTCCCCCCTCATTTTTTTTTCTTTTGATCTGATTTTTCTTGCACAACATGATAAATGTGGAAATATATTTAGAAGAATGGCACATGTTTAATCTATATTGGATTGCTTGCTGTCTAAGGAAGAGGAGAGGAGGGAGAAAAATTTTAAACACAAGATTTTACAAGGGTGAATGTTGAAAACTATCTTATAGATTTTGAAAAATAAAAAGCTATCAGTATAAAACAATAAATAGCTTTCCAAGAGAGAGAGTGTTACATTGAGAAATGTACTCTGTATAAAGCAAAAGATATCTATAATAATACTATTATTATTTTTAAAAATTTCAGTGGTTTCACACTGTTTAACACCTTTTAGCAAGCAAAGCCCAATCCTGACCACTGAATTCCAAATCATCTTTGAAAGCTTAAATAAAAGTCATCCCCTCTTAAGATGCTTTCTGTGATTTCTCCCCTTCCTCCCCCCCTCTCTCTCTCCCCCCCCTCTCTCCCTCTCTCTCTCTCTCTCTCTCTCTCTCTCTCTCTCTCTCTCTCTCTCTCTCTCTCTCTCTCTCTCTCTCACACACACACACACACACACACTCACAAATAATAAGCCTCTCATACCACTTTCTCAGCTGTGAACTTCCTCCCCTTGAACCTCTTACAAAGTACCATGCTTGTACCTCTTTAATGAACTTATTTGTTGTAGCTGGATATAGCAAATTCTCCAACAAAACCTTTCTAAAATTTCTAGTTCCCACACATCTGGAATAGAGCTCTTACCAGCACTTATTAATGTTTAATAAATGTTTGATTAATTGGACAAAGTAAAGACCAGAACCTGAACCAGAGAAACTGAAAAAAGCATTTATTAACCATTGCCAGACCCTGTGCAAAATATGGAGCATATAAAGAAAGGTAAATAGTTACTCTTGCTCACAGACCAATAGGAATTCACATTCCAGTAGAGGAGACAACACTCAAACAATCATCTATAAACAATAAACAGGATAAATTGATGATAATCTCATGTGGAAAGCACCAACATTAAAGAGATATTGGCAAAAGCTTCTTGCAGAAGGTATAATTTTAGCTGGGGCCTGAAAAACAAGAAAGCCAAGTGAAGAGAGATGTGAGAGAGAGATGTGAGAGAGAGATGTGAGAGAGAGAGAGAGAGAGATGTGAGAGAGAGAGAGAGAGAGAGAGAGAGAGAGAGAGAGAGAGAGAGAGAGAGAGAGAGAGAGAATGAGAATTCCAGGCATAAGGAACAGGTAATGAAAAATGCTGAAGAGTTGGGGAGATGGATAGTCTTGTGCAAAGATGGTGCTATTCTGATCTTCATCAGTGGTGGCAGAAGCAGACAAAAGAAGGTAAAAGCAAAAGGATTTGGTAACAGATTGTGTACAGTGAGGTGAGAGAGTGAGGATTGATGATAAAAACTACATTGCAAATCTGAGTAACTGAAAGATACCCACATGGTAATAGGGAAGTTGGGAGGTGAGCAGGGAGAGAAAGATAATGAGTTCAGTTTTGGACAAAATAAATTTTAAGTCATCTATAGGACACCCAATTCAAGATGTTAGTTGAAGAAGAGTGACTAGGAGTTAGATTAACTTATTTAGAAACCAGAAAAATAATGTACTATTGAAGTCTTCTAAGACTTTTAATTTTACAACTTTTGTTTCTCTGCAGCTAGTAACTAAAAATCCCTAAAAAAAGAAATTTTAAAAAGGTTATGTATCTCTTTAAGGACAACATGAAACAGGAAGTGAAAACCTGTCACCCCTGATGCATTATTTGCAAAGGCCCTTTTCACAAATGTTACCATCTCCACCCTGTATATAACCCCATTTGTACTAGCTACCTGTCCTCCCAGGGGAATAACTTTAACCTGACTCTCCTTTGTCTTCTTGCCAGAAAGATAATAATTGTAGAATATGTATTCCAAAATTTTTTTTCTGGCAAATGCACTCATAATGCTTCTATTCCACCTTTCTTGAAGCTTCTTCATACTCACTTGAACAAAAACAAAACAAAACAAAACAAAACAAAACAAACAAAAAAAACTGCTTTCCAAATTTTGAAACCTATTTTCACTGGTTACAAGCTAGGAGAAATAATTAAATAGATCTATCAAATGTGCCTAGTTTGTGAAAGGGCTGCTAAAACCCCCATCCTGAGGGCTGCATATTTAGGGAAGGACTAGTAGATTTTACAGAATTTTTTTTTTTTTTTTTTTTTTTTTTTTTTTACTAGAAGGCTTTTACACATATGCGCCCTCTCAGGGGCTTCAAACTGCTTTTTGGTTTTTGTTGTCACCTTTACTAATTGGGTAAAAGTCTTCCTTGAAGGTTCAGGTTTTTGCTAAAAGACATCAAACCCATTTAAGATCAATTATTATTTCCACTCTGCATGTAATCCTCTCTACCCAATGCTTAACATCTTTACAGATGTTACTTGCACCCTAGGTCATCTGAGTGCTCCTTTCACTGTGTATAATGCCACTGCTTCAAACACTGCTGTCACCCCTTCAAGGAGACAAGAGTGGGGATTTGGGGTGTTTATCCTAGGAAAAGCTGTCTGGATGAGGCCTTCATGATAGCCTCATCTTCCCCCCACCCCAGCCTTCCTCTGGGTGGGGTTCCTGGCTATTGTCCCTACTAACTCTACTTTTAATTATCGCTCCTATTTGGCCCCTGCATTTTTAATCTACTTGCAAGATTTGTTTCCTCAAGGCTCCAAGCTATGAACTTCAAACTATTTGTTCACCCTGAATACCACACTTGCTAACTGACTCTGACACTCAGCACCTCACTGAATGCTGCCGCCATCTTACTTCCCCTTCTCAGTCTGGACCCCCACTGGGCAAGGACAGCTTTACCTCCCTTGTCAGCAATGAGCAGCTTCAAAAGATGAGACCTCCATCCCTTTGTCCCAAATGAATTTGGGGATGATTGCTTGAGGGGGGAAAATGATGTAATATGAAACCCTAAAACTTTTGGTTTTGGAATCTGCCTCAGGAAACGCCTATGACCAGTACATCTGATTCTGAATGGACTACTTCTCAGTTCATTTCTGACTGATGATCTCCTCAGTGACTATCAAATTTCAGAGACCATCCTCAATTCATCTGGAGATTACTTCCTGACCTACCCTTGAGTCATAGAATTAGCATATCTGATTGAAAGCTGTATAAGTGTATCTCCTTGCTTCTGTTTCTTTACTGAATTCCCTTACAATTCAGTCTGCTGTGTAATGGTGTTATACTTCAATAAAGCTTTGCCCCTTAGGAGGAAAAAAAAATCTGTCACCCTTTCCACAGAGGACATGGGTGCTGAAAAATGCATGTAGTATGGGGCAGCTAGATGGTACAATGTAGAAAGCATTAAGCCTAGGGTCATGAACCCTGAGTTCAAATTTGGCCTCAGTTACTTAGCTGTGTATCTCCAAACAAGTCACTGTGATTGCCTCCAAAAAATGATAGAAAAGATTCAAAGGAGAAGGTGGGCCAAACCTTGACAGGCTTAGGAAACCAGTACATAAGTATCATAGCAAAGTCAAGACAGGAAGAGATTAGTGTGGATCAAAAGAATCACTGAAGCAACAAGATATGGAACACTGAATATCTCAAAGGAGAAATGGTTAGCTGCAGTCCTTCATTCTCGAATAGGACCATAATGACATCATTATATTAGAGTTAAGTTACAATGTGTTTGACTGTGGCTGATCAGACCAACACAAGCCCAGAATGCTCTGGTCAGACATAAACAGTCCATACGAACATTTGGGATAGCTTCTCTAATTTTGCGTATCTAGCATTTCCGTTGGACTAATTCAATTCTGCTTTGCTCATACAGCATGTTCTTTGATAAGGAGAAACATGAGAAAGGAGCAGGAAAACTAGGTATGTTATTTGTTTATTTGAAGGGGGGGTTTCAAGGAAGACTTTACAAAGATTTTACTCTTAATAAAGGATATAAGAAGAGAACACATTATTAATTGTAAAGTACGAGAGACAAGATATAATACTCAGCTATCAAATTTCTGTTTGAGTCCCTGATCTTTTCGCATTAAAAAAGCCACACATGCTTGCCAATGTTTGTTTTCAGAGGAGCTTCCATCAAGATGTCTCACCATTACCTTCAAATCAAAATGTCCAAGCTGAAATCATTTCCTCCAAATCAGATTCTGCCTTCCCAATTCAGTTGTCTTGGTCATTTGACTCACTCATTCAACTTTGATTTAAAATAATCACAGCCAAATCCTGTTAATTTCTCCAAAATGTATTTCAGATTTGATTTTTTTTTCTATCTACATCACCACTGTCCAAATCTAGGGCCCTCATTATTTAAAGAAATAATTATACTAACAGCCTCCTAAAAGTCAGCCTGATATTTTTTAAAGGTTCTCTTTCCCTAATTAGTCTACACCTCATTGTCAGATTAATCTTCCATTTGTATAAAGTTGGTGATACTATTCCTCCACACTACTCCTCCACACCAAAGCTCAATTATGTTTCCAGATAGGGTGCTTTACAAAAAAAAAAAAAAAATCCTACTCTGCTCAACCTCTTCAGTCACTCCTTATGCCTTACCTCTTCAACTAAACTCTTCTATTTTCAAACCTTAGTGAATTAGGAATTCTTACTTTTAATGTACTTTTCCTGTCCCACCTTTTTTCTTATCTTTGAAAGTCTAGCTCCAAGACTTACTCTTTCTCAGTGAAGACCAAATGCTTCCAACCACCACTTTCTGATTCCTACAGGGGTACAGGGGTTCTCAAACTACAGCAGGAGAAAGTTTATGCAGCCCTCGGGTTATGGCAAATGGGCTGAGGGGCGGAGACAGAGTGTGAGTATTTGTTTTTACTATAGTCCAGCCCTCCCACAGTCTGAGGGACAGTGAACTGGCCCCTATTTAAAAAGTTTGAGGACCACTGGAACTTAGCCTGTACCTCACAATGGAATGGGAAGATTTCAAGAGTTAGAATTACTCAACCCCAATCATACTGCTCCTAAACAACATGGTGCTCATAAAGCTTCCATTAAATTTCAATCTCCCTTTCCATTCCCAATAAGATACCTTCATATATACTTTAGGGCCAGCATTTTCAAAGCCTAAAGCTGATGTGCTTTGACTATTTGGGTGAATTATATGGCCATTGTGGCTGAATATAGTGTGTGTGTGTGTGTGTGTGTGTGTGTGTGTGTGTGTGTGTGCTTGTGTGTGTATGCGTGTGTGAGTACATGTCTGTATATTCCATATAGAAACTCATACTATACCAGAGTCTCTGAGGGCCTTGTTGATAGTGAGATAATGTAAACTACAAATGGAGAAGTGTTTTCCTTGAGTTCAAACTTTATATTATCCATGGAAGGATTTGTCCTTTTTTTCTTGTATTTAAGATTTTTTTTTTATCTGCCTCAAAAAGAGCAAAGATGACACCATATTGATTTTAAAAAGTCATTTTCTCTTTGGAAACACCAATTTTTTTAAGGGTAAGGCCTATATTTAAACCAGAATGAGTAGATGTTGCCAGTTATGCTTGGATTCCACTTCTAGTTAGATTTTCTTTCTTCTCCGACCCAAATTAGAATTCTTTCACTTTCTTTTTTTTTTTAAAGTTTTATTGTCATTTACATTTTTTATATCACAGCTTCTAATAATAATAATAATGAAGTAATGAAATAGCATTTATTTAATGTTTGAAAGTTTGCAGAGAACTTTAGAAATATTTCATCTGATGCAGTAAGACAAGGTGGGAACTTTTGTCTCTATTATATAGATGAGGAAACTAAGGACAGCAGCTTTGTTCACTGTAAGTTGTGGTTCACCCTTTATTTCTAAAGAGGACTAACAACATTCAACCTCAAGGTCACAATAATTTACATTTATATGGCACATTTGTTGTTTAGTTGCGACCACATTTGGGGTTTTCTTGACAAAGACACTGGCTACCATTGCCCTCTGAGCCTAGATTTAGAGCTGTCCAACTCCATTTTACATAGCCAATGCAGAAGATCTGGTATTTGAATCCACAGCCCCCAGCTCCAAAGCCAGACCTTCCCAGTGTACCAGACTTCTTCCTTTCTAAGGTAGAGAAGCCTAAAGCAAAGATTATCGTTGACCCAATGCTTGCTTGGTCCTGGAAGGCCCCTTGTGCCAGGAATGGAGACCCAAATCAGAGGAAGGTTTGAGTTAGGAGGTGGAGCAGCCAGAACCTCAGGAACCCAGGCTTGAAAATGGAGCAGCTATTCGTCTTTGGAGCGAGAGAGAGAGTGGTATTAGAAGGAGGGAGCAATTCTAACTGAAAGCAAAATAACGTTCTGTCCAAATTCTCAGCAGTACAGTTGCGTCCACAGTAGTAGATAACAGAAACCAAGTGTGCAGGTTCTGAGGAAGGATGAAGAGTGAAGAGCACAGATTCTGAGGATCCAAGTTGGGAGGGATGATGAGGAGTGATGAGCACAGATTCTGAGGGTCCAAGTTGGGAGGGAGGATGAGCAGTGATGAGCACAGATTCTGAGGGTCCAAGTTTAGAGTGATGATGAGGAGTGATGAGCACAGATTCTGAGGGTCCAAGTTCAGAGGGATGATGAGGAGTGATGAGCACACATTCTGAGATGGAGCATAAGGTAGCCACCATCTTGCTCCCCCAAGCCATGAACCTCAGAAAATCTTAAATTAGATTGCATTCCGTTCTTGAAACTTGGAAATGGGGTCTGTCTGCCCCGAAACCCGAGTCAATTAAAAGGTAATAACCCATGCCCTTTGTGTTTCTTTCACCATGGCTAAGGCAGGAGTGGACTTTCCCTCCCTAATTATATGTGGTGCTTCCCCACCCCCTCCTGTTCTTAGGTATTGTGCTGTCCAGGGGACTCCTGAGTCCATTTAACATTACAGAGCTGTTATTTGCAATGGAAGGACTTCATCCTGACATTGGCAACTGAGCCAGATTCATCTGCTAAGAAGATAAGACTTAGCCATCTCTAAAGACCCTCTCTATTGTGACCATTAGAGATACACTTCCTAAACACTACAACTTCATCCAGACATTGGCATCTATGCCAAATGCATCTGCTAAGGAGATAAGACTTAGCCATCTCCAAAGACCCTCTCTATTGACACCAGTAGAGATATGTTTCCTAAACTCTACCCTGTTAACCAATTTTGGGAATAATTGAATCCTGCCTTAAGGTCCTGGATAATGGGGAGAGGGGTGGGGGAAAAGGAGAGAGATTGCTGTTGGGGAGTTTTGATCTATACTCTGGAGTTTATTGTACTGGTGGTGGGAAGGGGAGAGATGTTGTTGCCAAGTTTCCCACTGGCTGCTTCTACTCATGTCCCCAGTTTCTGGTCCCTGTGTCTTTTGTGACCATATCATTCATCTGGTAGCCCTCCTCATCCATCTTCCTTAGACTACTCAATCAGCAAAGCACAATTAAACAAGGAGCAAACATATATTACATACTTACTAGGGGTCATATATTACACTAGACCCTGGAGACATAAAGATAAAAACAAAATGGTCTTGCCCTCAAAATTTATATTCTATTGGGGAAAATGATGTCAACAAAAAGAACTAGGAAGAAAATCTATGCATAACCAAGATTATTGGATAAATATTTTACATACATTGGATTAAGCATATATTTTCACACATTTAATATGTAATTACCTGTCATCTAGGGGCAGAGGTGGAAGGAAGGAGGGAAAAGTTGGAAGAGAAGGTTTTGCAAGGGTCAGTGTTAAAAACTTACCCCTTCATATGTTTTGTAAATAAAAAGCTTTCTTAAAACAATTTTTTAAAAGAAAAAACTCCACATACAGGCTAAGCTTACCTTCTCCATGGAGACCTCATTGTGTCATGCCCATTGTGACACGCCTGAGAACACTCAAGGTTTTCTGACTTAAAGGTGATGTTCTCGCCCCAATAACCCAGTTGGATCCTGACAGCAAAGGGCGAAGGAAGTGTGAATAGAAGGATGGATGAGTGGACAAATAGACTAATAGACTAGATACATAGATAACTGGTGATAGATGGAATAGAAAGGATAAACAAATAGATCTAATGGATACACTTGATGCATAGTTAAATAGATAATGATGGGAAGATAAGTGAAAAGATAGATTTATAGTAGAAAAGTTTATAGGTAGAAAAGATATTTATAGGAAGAAAAGCAATTTATAATTAGAAAAGAGATTTATATGAAAAAAAGCGATATATAAGTAGAAAAGAGATATATAAGTAAAAAAAGTGATTTAGAAGAAGAAAAGAGATTTATATGTAGAAAAGAGATTTATAGGCAGAAGAGAATGAATAGCTGCATTAAATTATAAAAAGATAATGAATGAGTCAATGGAGGGTTAAGTAAATCAGTAAATAAATTACTGGATAGAGAGATCCATTCAGGCCCTCATCAGCATGATACAAAGGGCTGCTGTCAAAGATTGAGACTGCCTTCACGTCAGTATTAAAATATTATATTTTATTCTTCAATATTATAGAAGCTAAAATGGTTGCTTTCTATCTGGCTTGGGAAATTGTTGACTTCTCTTTCTTCCCCTCTTCCCCCACCCCCAAAACAATTGCAGTTTGTGGATGGTTATTCCAGTAGATGTGGATGGTTATTCCAGTAGATCAATTGGACACATATCTTTCACTTATGCTGTAACATTTTACCTTTTCAGGCATCCTATAAGCCACTGCTGAAGCAGAGGAGATATTGAACCAGTTGTGACCAGATGCTGGTGATATTGAACGCATCTTTGGGCCTCAGGATCTACTTTAAACGGGATTTAACATGTTCATGAAGGTAAAACATCTACATAGAGATAATCTACCTGCAGCTTCCCTCCTGCAGTCAGTATTAATAGGAGATCAAGGTAGGACCAGGTTGCTGACTAGCCCTATATATACTAGAACTACAAATAATCTGGGAAATAGAGAGCTTACACTTAAAAACAAACAAACAAAAGCAAATTCTTTTAGTTCGGAAACTATTTTCCTTTTCCTCATCCTATGCCTGGTTCCCAGAAACAAGATGACTTGCTCATATTAGAGGTTTCATAAATGCTTGTTGAATTCAATTACATATAGATGTAGACTTTTTCTAAAATTATTGGCAGCTGGCTGGTTCAGTGGATAACACTGTTCGACCTCCCTTGAATCAGCAAGTGATTTCAAACACCAGCTGTAGGACTCTGGGCAAGTCACTTAATCTGTGTTTGCCTCAATTTCCTCCTCTGTAAAATGGGAATGATACAATCATGTTGGCTCCACAGAGAATAAGCCTCTGAGAACTATTTGTTTTCAAGTAGAGTCACAGCATCGTGGATTTTGAGCTGGCAGGAATATTTCAGGGTTTCTACTTCCATATTTTACAGAGAAAGTCACTGAGATTCAAGGAAGTTTAGTATAGTTAATATATTGTTCAAGCACATACAAGTTGTAAATGGCAGAGACAAGATTCAAACAGATCCTGTTAATACTATCATGTTACCTCTAAGTGTTCATTATATATGTGTGTATGTTTGTGCATATATGTGTGTGTATAGTTCCATACTCCAATCTTCTAACCTATAGCTAAACGTATTAAGTCTTAAAAAAAAAAAAAGTGGTGGGATGGGGTAGGGAAAAGACACTGTAATAAAGTAACATTAAACAAGTGGTATTTTGCTCTGCTGTTTGTTTCTTACCTTCATGACTTTTTATTAACACTTTAAACTCCCTGAGCCTCAGTTTCCTCACATGTTAAATGAGAGACTTGAGCTCCATGACCACTAGGAAACTACATTTCCAGTTCTAAAATTGTGATTCCACAGCTGAAAATCTAGGAACATTGCCTCCTAATGTAAGGTCTGTATTTGATCATTAATGAGTCATATATTTTATCTTGGATTTTATATAGTTCATTTGCAGCAACATTAACCTGGCATTCTTGTCTGAGGGCTGAACCCGTCCTTGTTGTGGTGACTGTTACAGGTGAGCCGCCCTCATCCCGGTGACCATCCATTCCAGATCCTCTTTGTGGTTGGTGGGGTGACGATATCAGAAGCCAAAATGTTGAAAGATCTCGTTTCTTCCCTGAAGCCTGGAACACAGGTACCGAACCCGAAATAACAGGACATGTGTCTCCCTGGCCCAAGGATGGGAGTGTCTGGCTCTTCCCACAAGACTTGTTCTGAGCCTTAGGGGTAGCATCAGAGGAGATGATCTATAGAACTTGGGAGATGGTGAAGCACTGTGTAAATATCAGATACTACTCTTACTACTACTATTATTACTCATACTCTTACCCTATTATTATTATTACTACTTCTACTATTACTCCTCTTCCTACTCCTATTAGTATTACTCCTACGATTACTACTATTATTATTTCACCAACTACTACAATTACTCCCACTCTTATTACTGTTATTATTCCTTCTAGATCTCTTCCTCCTGCTACTAGTACTATCATTGCTCCTCTTCCTATTAATACTCCTTTTACTACCACTACTATTATTTCTACTACCACTTTTACCATTACTATTACTACTACAATTCCTACTCCTACTACTCCTACTACTAGTATAACTCCCATTCCTATTGTTATTACTATTGCTATTACTACTTCTTCTACTACTATTATTCCTACTGCTATTATTATTAGTACTACTACCATTACTATTACTTTTATCATTACTACTCTTCCTACTACTTTTATCACTACTATTATTCCTCCTCTTATTACTGTTACTACTCATACTACTCCTACTTCTTCTACTCCTCCACCTCCTACTATTACCACTGCTCCTTTCTCACTACTATTACTATAATTACTACTACTACTACTACTACTACTACTACTACTACTACTACTACTACTACTACTACTACTACTATTACTACTACTACTATTGCTACTCTTCTATTACTATTATTATTCGTACTAGGAGTACTGTTAAGTTTTCCTAGTGCGATGACCAATTTCTTGCCCTTCTAGGAGCAGACAACTTAACCATTACAACAACAGAAAAGGTGAAAGTGAGATGGTACAGCTGATAGAGGGCAGGGGCTTCAAGGCAGGAAGACTTAGAGTCTAATTTACCTTCCAAAACTTACTATATGTTTTGAAATTAAATAAGTCATTTTACATCTGCCCTCAGTTTTCTCAATAGTGAAACGTTGTTTACAATAATCCCTATTGCCTAAGTTGTTGTGAGAGTCAAATGATATCATAATTATAAAATAGTGCAAATGCCAGCAAGTTATTATTATTTTTTATTGATTTTTAATTATAGCATTTTTTTGACAGTACATATGCATAAGTAATTTTTCTTTACAACATTATCCCTTCTACTCCTTTCTATTCTGAATTATTCCCCTACTTCCCTCCATGCCCTGCAATAGGGGGCAGGCATTCCCATACATATTAAATATCTTATAGTATATTCTTGGTACAATATATATGTGCAGAACGAAATTTTATTGTTGTTGTTATTGCAAAGGAAGAATTGTATTCAGAAGGTAAAAATAATCTGTGAAGAAAAATAAAAAAAACAAACAAACAAACAAAAATGCTCACAGTTTACATATCCCAGTGTTCAGGTTCTGGGTGTAGCTGATTCTCTCCATCATTGCTCAATTGGAATTGGATTAGCTCTTCTCCATATTGAAGATATACACTTCCATTAGAATACATCCTCACACAATATCATTGTTGAAGTGTATAAAGATCTCCTAATTCTGCTCGTTTGACTCTGCATCAGTTGATGTAAGTCTCTCCAATCCTCTCTGTTTTCCTCCTGTTGGTCATTTCTTAGAGAAAAATAATATTCCATAACATTCTTATACCATAATTTACCCAACCATTCTCCAATTGATGGAAATCCGATCATTTTCCAGTTTCTAGCCACTACAAAAAGTGCTGCCACAAACACTTTGGCACATACAGGTCCTTTTCCCTTCTTTAGTATTTCCTTGGGATATAAGCCCAGTAGTAGCACTGCTGGGTCAACGGATTTGCAGATTTTGATAACTTTTGGGGCATAATTCCAGATTGCTCTCCAGAATGGTTGGATTCTTTCACAACTCCACCAACAATGCATCATATTCCCAATTTTCTCACAGCCCCTCCAACATTCATCATTATTTTTTCCTGTCATCTTAACGGATGTGACAGGTGTGTAGTGGTATCTCACACTTGTGATTTGGAACTTGTGAGTGGAAATAGTTTTAATTTCATCATCGGAAAATTGTCTGTTCATATCCTTTCACCATTTTTCAATTTGAGAATGGCTTGATTACTTATAAATTAGAGTCAATTCTCTGTATATCTTGGAGATGCGGCCTTCATCAGAACCTTTAACTGTAAAAATGTTTTCCCAATTTGTTACTTCCATTCTAAGCTTGTTTGCATTAGTTTACCCCCCCTGGGAAAACTTTTTAATTTGATGTAATCTAAATTTTCTATTTTCTGATCAATAATGATCTCTAGGTTTCCTTTGGTCACATAATCCTTCCTCCTCCACAAGTCTGAGAGGTAAACTATCCTATGTTCCTCTAATTTATTTATGATCTCGTTCTTTATGCCTAAATCATGGACCCATTTTGATCTTATCTTAGTATATGGTGTTAAGTATGGGTCCATGCCTAGTTTCTGCCCTACTAATTTCCAGTTTTTCCAGCAGTTTTTGTCAAATAATGAATTCTTATGCCAAAAGTTGGGATCTTTGGGTTTGTCAAAGACAAGATTGCTATTTTTATTCACTATCTTGCCTTGTGAAAGTATCCTACTCCACTGAACAACTAGTCTATTTCTTAAGCAATACCAAATGGTTTTGGTGAGTGTAGCTTTATAATATAGTTCTAGATCAGGCACAGCTAGACAGCTAGACCACCTTCATTTTTTTTTCATTCCTTCCCTTGAAATAATCGAACTTTTGTTGTTCCATATGAATTCTGTTGTTATTTTTCCTAGGTCTTTAAAAAAAGTTCCTTGGGAGTCATATTGGTGTAGCACTAAATAAATGGATGAGTTTAGGGCGTATTGTCATCTTCATTATATTCTCTTGGCCTATCCAAAAGCACTGAATGTCTTTCTAATTATTTAAATCTGATTTCCTTTTTGTGGCAAGTGTTTCGTAATTTTGCTCATATAATTCCTAACTTTCCTTTGTTAGATATATTCCCAAATATTTTATACTATCAACAGTTATTTGAATGGAGTTTCTCTTTGTATCTCTTGCTGTTGGATTGTGTTGGTAATGTATAAAAATGCTGAGGATTTATGTGGATCTATTTTATATCCTGCAATTTTGCTAAAGTTCTGAATTATTTCTAATAGCTTTTTAGCAGAGTGTTTGGGGTTCTCTAAGTATACCATTATGTCATCTGCAAAGAGTGATAGTTTGATTTCCTCATTTCCTACTCTAATTCCTTGAATCTCTTTCTCAGCACTCTTTGCCAAGGCTAGCATTTCTAGTACTATATTGAATAATAATGGTGATAGTGGGAAACCTTGTTTCACTCCTTATCTTACAGGGAAAGGTTCCATAAGATACTTACTGACGGTTTTAAATATATGTTCCTTATTATTTTAAGGAATAGTCCATTTATTCCTATACTCTCAAGTGTTTTTTGTAGGAATGGATGTTGGATTTTATCAAATGCTTTTTCTGCATCTATTGAGATGATCATATGGTTTTTATTAATTGGATTATTAATGTGGACAATTATACTAATAGTTTTCCTAATATTAAACCAACCCAGCATTCCTGGTATAAATCCTGCTTGATCATAATGTATTATCCTGGGGATGATTATCTGAAGTCTTTTTGCTAATATCTTATTTAAGATTTTAGCATCAATATTCAAGAAGGAAATTGGTCTTTAGTTTTCTTTCTCAGTTTACAGTCTACTTGGTTTTAGGTATCAGTACCATGTCTGGATCATAAAAGAAATTTGGTAGGCCTCCCTCAATTTCCCTTTTCTTTTTTTTTCAAAATTTTTATATAGCATTTATTGTTAGTTGTTCTTTAAATGTTTGGTAGAATTCACATGTCAATCCATCTCTTCCTGAGGATTTTTTCTTAGGCTGTTGGTTAATAGCTTCTTCTATTGCTTTTTCTGAAATGGGACTATTTAGACTATTTACTTCTTCCTCTGTTAATCTGGGCAAGCTTATTTTTGAGGGTATTCTTCCATTTCATTTAAGTTATCGAATTTATTGCTGTAAAGTTGGGCCAATTAGCTCCTAAATATTGTTCTAATTTCCTCTTCATTAGTGGTGAGTTCCCCCTTTTCATTTTTAAGACTAACAATTTTTGTTTCAAATACAGACAACTACAGGCACACAGTAGTAGACAGAGTCTAAAGTCGAGTCCTGTCTTCTTTTTAAAATCCTTTCTTTCTTAACTTTTTTGGATCATGGACTTTTTTGACAGTCTGGTGACTGCCTCTTCTAGGAATAGTCATTTTTAAATGCTTAAAATAAAGGAACAGGATAACAAGGGAATCAGTATTACTGAAATACAGTTTTAAAATATGTTTTTTCTCAATAGTATTTTATTTTTTTCCAAATACAGGTAAAGATAGTTTTCGACATTCATTATTACAATTCGTTTTGAAAATCAACCTGATATATCCCAGGTTGAGAACCTCTGAACTAGGCACTTGAAATTTTCCCCCTCTCTCTGATCCTGGAAATGTCTCCATTCTTTATGAGGTCACTCTGTTGGTCCCCTCTTTCCAACCTGAGGTTGCTCTGAGTTCCTTGGGAAACTGAAGGAGGGATAGACCTGGCTGAGTCTCCCCAGGCCTACTCCTTAGTTACTTGAGCTGTGGTTCTGTGAGGAACCCATACAGAACTATCAGCCTCCACCTTGGAGCTGGTGAAGAACCAGTTCTAATTCTGTGGGCAATGCCAGAGGCACTTGTTGCTTCTCTGTTGCCAATTACTTCTTTAAAAGCCTGGCTGTATTTATTAATACAGACAGAATAATTTCTCATAGATCCACAGAATGCACTCCCTGGGATGTAAGGCACACACAGACACACAAAGGGAGGCCTTGCATCCCACAGCACCAAGCTCTAATCCCTCTTAGTCTGAAAACTCAAAAAATTCCATTACTCAGGACAATCATGAAGCAAGAATGAATGGTAAATAATTGTAGGGAGTCACCCTGGCATCCTTTTAGGAAGGTCTCTGCAAACAGCTTAGATCCCCTTCCGCCTCCTGGAAGGCTCTAAATCTTACCCATGCTCACTGAGCAGAGAAGGAGCTCCCCGGCTGCCGTGATACTGGCATGGGAAGGCGCTGAGTGCTTTTCCTTCATTGTGCATTGGTTACCAGGAGATGCAGCCGCTCCAGTGTCCATGGCACAGCCTTGGGCTTCACGGGGCAGAGACAGGTTACTGAGGGGAGGGGTAAGTTGGAGGTCTGAGCCAGTGAGGCAGTGGTAATGTTCTTGGTTTTTAGTCACCAAGCATTCATCAAATGCCCAGTGCAGCAGACAGATCCCAGGCCTGAAGCCAGATGTGGCCTCAGGCTCACTGGCCTTGTCACCCAGGGAGAGGTTGCCCAGCTGCCTCATTTTTAAAAGGGAGAAAAAAGAATACCCCCACTTCCAAGTTTGAGAGGAGGATCCAACTGGGATAAATGCAAAGTTTAGCATGGGAGGTAGCATCTGGGGAGCGCTGTGCTAGGTGAGATGGTGAGGGTGCTGGGGACTGGAATGGGGATGATGAAGATGATTACCAGGCATTGTACAAAGCACTTTTTTAAGGCTAGAATGTCCCTATCACCTTTTATCTTTGTGGAAAGCCTGGTAGGAGAAATATTTGCCAGGGTTTCTCCACAACCTGGATTAGGGCCATACCTCCCTCTAACCTCAGCAGTTCCAGACCCACTCCCCTTCAATTCACTCTTCCTAAAAGGGAGACATCCTGGCCTGTTCTTAGCCCTCGATTTAAATTGGTTGGATTTATTCAGGGTGCTCGGCTGCCTGACGATTGGAACACATCGTTTTATTTCATTGAAAAGGGTCTTTACCCTACAATTTCTCCAAGCAAATGCTTCTGTTTAATGTGAGCTTCAATCTCTTCCCCCAGTTGTTGCAACATTTGATTTATTGCTGTATTAAGCAGATGTTGTTCTCAGGGCATGTTGCTTGTGACCTCTTCCAGACTTACTATCCTATGGATCTAACATGATAACCTTGGCATAAGATTCGACGTGTCTTGTACAGACACCTCTCTCCTAATTAACAAAGGGATCCAAGATCTGCATCGTTCAAAGGGGTATTTTCCAAATTTTCCAAGATGAAAGGTACCTGATAAAGAGGTCCGGGGACTTCACTGTGGCCCTAGGCTCCATCCGAAGAGCAATATGTGGGCTTAGCTCCCTTTACCGCTGTCTGCTTCTACTCATGTCCCCAGTTTCTGGTCTCTGTGTCTTTTGTGACCGTATCATTCATTTGGTAGCCTACCTCATCCATCAGCCTTAGACTACTCAATCAGCAAAGCACAAATAAACAAGGAGCAAACATATATTACAGACTTGCTATGTCTCATATGTTATACTAGACCCTGGAGACATAAAGTTAAAAACAAAATGGTCTTGCCCTCAAAGTATATATATTATTGCGGAAAATGATGTCAACAACAACAAAAAAAAGAAGTAGGAAGAAAATCTCTGCATAAGCAAGATAATTGCATAAATATTTTTATATACATTGGATTTATCATATATTTTCACATATTTAACATGTAATTACCGGTCATCTAGGGAAGGAGGTGGAAGGAAGGAGGGGGAATGTTGGAACAGCAGGTTTCACAAGGCTCAGTGTTGAAAACTTTCCCCTTCATATGTTTTCTAAAATAAAAAGGTTTCCTAAAAAATATTTTTAAAAGAAAACCTCCGCATAAAGCCTGGCACAATCCTCATCTGATGAGCAGTTTCCTTGCTTACCTTGGCCATGGAGACCTCATTGTGTGATGCTCATTGTGACGCGCCGGAGAACACCCAAACTTTTCTGACTTAAAGGTGATGATCTCGCCACAACAACCCAGTTGGATCCTGACAGCAAAGGGAGTAGTATGTGAATATGAGAATGGATGCGTGGACAAATAGACCAATAGACTAGATACATAGAAAACTGGTGATGGATGGATGGGATAGATAGGAAACACAAATAGATTGAATAGATACACTTGATGCATAGTTAAAAAGATAATGATGGATAGATAAGTGAAAAGATAGATTTGTAGTAGAAATGTTTATAGGTAGAAAAGAGATTTATAGGAAGAAAAGCAATTTATAGGTAGAAAAGAGATTTATAATAAAGTGATTTATAATAGAAAAGAGATTTTTAGATTAAAAAAGGGATTTATAAGCAGAAAAGAGATTTATAGGTAGAAACGAGATTTATAGGCAGAAGAGAATGAATAGCTGGATTAAAATATACAAACACCCCCCAAAAAATATTGCAGTTTATGGATGGTTTTTCCAGTATATTAAAAGGACACATATCTTTCACTTATGCTGTAACATTTTACCTTTTCAGGCAACCTATAAGCCAATACTGAAGCAAAGGAGATACTGAACCCAGAGTGACCAGATTCTGGCGATATTGAACACATGTTTTCGGGCCTTGAAGATCTACTTCAAACGGGATTTAGATTGTTGTTGGGGATTTTTGATCTATACTTTGGAGTTTATTGTACTGGTGGGGGGAAGGGGACAGATGATGTTGCTGATTGTTGTTGGGGAGTTTTGATCTATACTTTGGAGTTTATTGTACTGGTGGGGGGAAGGGGACAGATGTTGCGGAGTTTGATGGGGTTTTTAAAAAAAAAAGTTTTTTTCTGTTTCCAAAAGTGTCAAGTTGTCATTCTTTCAGCTTCCACATGATTAGTGATATTTCCCAGTTTCTTCTGTGCTATCTAGTGATTAGATTTGCCAGCTCGTTAATCTAAAGAAATACTTGTTGGCAAACTTATTGGGTAAATTAAATTTTTCCCTTATTTGCAGCTAGCCCATACTGCTGATGGGTAAAGCTGGCTATATCCTATCTGGGTTTGGGAATAGGAGAGGGAGGCAGATTTCTTCTTCTTTGAGATTGTGAAACAACTGTAACCAGGACCTTTGCCATCAGAGGCTTGGGACCGTCTGAAAGTCTGGGAGCAAAGAGCTATTGGGGGTTAACAAGCAGCAGGTCTGTTGTGTTCTAGCCAGAGAAGTCCCAGAGAAGCTAGGAAGTGGCCCTGCTGAAGTCTTTTGGATCTTCCTGGAGGAGCAGAGCAGCCATTCCATACCTGGAGGGCAATTCAGAATGACAAGGGACTGGCTTAGAGATTTGCATCCAGGTGCTTCCCCTCAGCTCCAGGCGAAGGCTGAGCCAGAAAATAATTGGTGTCCCCACAGGCTTGTGCTAGAGCCCCCCATTCCCCCTTTGAAGTTTCTTCTGCCTGACTTGTGCTCATTATAATCTATATGACTGAAATGTAAAATTTCTGTTTCTGAAAATCTAACCTTTCTTCAGAAGTTGGGAACCTAAATCCCCTGGATGAAGAAGGGGGATAGTAAGAGTGCTAGAAAAGCAAATGGGTGCTCTGGAGCCAGCAAGATTGGAGATGGGAAAACCCCTTCTGATTTGATTCCATAGATAGTGGCAAACCTCAGGTTAGCCACAAAAGATGTTTGCACTGAATGATAAAGCTGGAACAATACCTCTTGTGAATTGATGTACAGGCCCTGGCAATAAAATGAAACCAAACTAACTCCCAAGCAGAATGCAGCCTTCATTGGATGAAGGGCCCCAGAAGGCTTTGACAAGCCAGTCAAGCCGGCTTCCAGAGCTAGTGCTTAGTTTGGCCTTGGGAATCCTCCCAGGGGGTGGAAGAGAAGGTGGTCTGGATTGCTCTCTGACAGCACCTTCTCATCCTCCATCTTGGGCTTTCCACTTCTGGGCTTGGGCTTGGAGGGTCTCATCTACAGAAAACCACCTCCTTGAGGGCAAGAACTGTTGGAGCTTTTCCGTGGTAGCTCTGCCATTTTTCCACTTCGAATCACTTCCAATTTACCAATATTTCTTAAGGAAACAAGCATTTATTAAACTCCTATGTACCAAGCACTGTGCTAAGCACTTTACATATATTCTCTCCTCAACAACACTGGGAGGTAGGTGCTATTATCCACACTCTCAGTTAAAGAAACTGAGGCAACAGGTCAGCAAAATAGAGGCTAGATTGAAACAGATCTTGTCTTGTACAGACAACTCTGGCCTAATTAACAAGGGGATTCTAGATCTGCAGCGTTCAATGGGGTGTTTTCCAAATTCTATATGATGAAAGTTACCTGATAAAGCTGTCTGGGGTCTTAACTGTGGCCCTAGCTCCTCTTGCTTTTCAGCCAAAACGTAGGTTCCATCCCAAGAGCAATATGGGGGCTTAGCTCCCTTTCCCGCTGGCTGCTTCTACTCATGTCCCCAGTTTCTGGTCCCTGTGTCTTTTGTGACCATATCATTCATTTGGTAGCCTACCTCACCCATCTTCCTTAGACTACTCAATCAGCAAAGCACAACTAAACAAGGAGCAAACATATATTACATACTTACTAGGGGTCATGTATTACACTAGACCTTGGAGACATAAAGATGAAAACAAAATGGTCTTGGTTCATGGGTGGAGCCAAGATGGTGGAGAAGATACACCGCGACTGTGTAAGCTCCTTTCTTCCCTCACAACCAACTAGATTTACTCAGCCTCAGAAATAGCGCTGGACTGATAGAATCCACAAGGACTGGAAGCACGACTTACCAGCTGAAGAGAATCTGGAATTTGAACAGGAAAGGTCAGCTCCCAGGGGAGGAAGAAGAGAGGCCAGTGCAGACGGTGGGGTGGTGGCACACTGCGCTGATCGCGCTGGGGAGGGCTCTGGGATCAGAGAATCCACTGAGATAGAAGAATCTGGCACAGGCTGTTAGCTCTTCTCTGCTTATAATACAGCAGTTCAGAAGAGAAATCTCAGCAACTTTAAAATTTAAAACCAGATTGGATCTTCCTGGATCCCGGGGGTGACTCAGCACATCTTGGCACTGGTGGGTGTGGCCGACATAGGCAATCCAGGCTTTCACCTGGGGGGTAGTTAAGAGATTGAAAAGTGGGCGGGGCTGTAACTCATATTGCCTGGCTTGGCTAGAGGCTGTGGAATGGAAGTCCCAGAGAAGCAGAACCTTTGAACTAGGGACCGCAGTTTCTGGCAGACACTTCCAGTGTGAGCGCAGGGGCTTTTCAGGTCACCTGCTGCAGACATCCACGTCTCAACCGGACACATAGGCTAGGCTTTGAGTCGCCTTTACTGTACAGTCTCAAACATCAGGGAAGCCACTAGAACACAGTGCCCTCAAAGCACAGCACTGCTGATCGCCTCTGAGGCACTTCCAGGGAGGGGGTGGGGAACTCTCTCCCAGAGCTCTCTCTTAGCTCAGGCGCAGGGGCCGCTGCATCCATCAAGTCTGGGAAGAAGTGGTAAAGAAAGAAAGAAATAATTTCCTACCCCAGGGACAGACCCGAAAAGATTTTTTAAGTATGAGCAAAAAGCCCCACAAATATATAGATTCCTTCTACACAGAGAAAGAGCAGGTATCCAACCCCAAGGAAGTTAACAGCAGAGAGTCAGCAGATAACAACCTAAAGGGGAATAATTCCTGCCCCCCATCACATAACTCTCTCCTTGAAGAGACTATTAAAAAGTTAAGAGAGTTTGAAGAAAAATGGGGAAAGGAAAGAGAATAACAACGTTGTGAAATTGGGGTTGGAAAAAATAAAGAATTCACAGGAGATGCAGGGAAACAAAATTAGTGAATTAGAAAAGGTAAAAAAAAAAAACAGGAAAGTAGGATTTCTGAACTGGAGAAGATAAAAAAATCTCAAGAAAATAGTATTTCTGAATTGGAGAACATAAAAGAGTCCCAAGAAAATAGGATTTCTGAATTGGAAGAAGAAAATAATTCTCAAAAAAAAAAAATTAGGGAAATGGAAAAAAAAAATCAATAGAGCAAAAATAACTCATTTAAAAACGAAATTGGGCATTTACAAAAAGAAGTAAAAACTGTGAATGAAGAAAATAACTCCTTAAAATTCAGGATGGAACAAATAGAAATGAATGATTCACTGAGAACCCAAGAATCAGTCAAACAAAACAAAAAAAAAAAAATGAAAAGCTGGAGAATAACGTCAAATACTTACTGGGAAATTCTATAGACCTGGAAAATAGATCTAGGAGAGATAATCTGCGGATCATTGGACTTCCCAAAAACTATGACCAAAATAAGATCCTAGATTCTATTTTACAGGAAATTATTAAAGAGAACTGTCCAGAGATAATAGAAACAGAGGGGAAAGTAGATGTTGTAAGAATTCATCGAACTCCTTCTGAAATAGACCCTAAAAAAGAACACCACGGAATATTGTGCCTAAGCTGCAGAATTAGCACACAAAGGAGAAAATCCTGCAAGCAGCTAGAAAAAAACAATTTAAATACCAAGGGGCCACAATAAGGATCACACAAGATCTGGCTGCCTCCACATTAAAAGATAGAAGGGCCTGGAACCTGATATTCCGAAAGGCAAAAGATCAAGGATTGCAACCATGAATAAACTACCCAGCTAAGTTTAGCATCTTTTTCCATGGAAGAAGATGGTCATTCAATGCAATAGAGGAATTCCATATGTTTCTAAGAAAAAAACCAGACTTAAACAAAAAATTTGATCTATATCCACAAGACTGAAGAGAAACAGAAAAAGGTACACAGAACCCTTGAGAACTATATCTCTGTTGTGGGTATATAGAAAGTACACATGGATAATTTGATTTTACTGATATAAAAGAAAAAAAAAAGGAGGGGGTGTAGTAAAAGGAAGGGGGTATTATCAGAAAAAGGGTTGGGTGTGATAAAAAGAGGGAAACTACATCCCAGGAAGAGGCATAGAAAATACACCATATCTGAGGGAATTTAGAGAGGGGGAGAATCATTGTGTAAATCTTACTCTCATCAGTAGAGACTCAAAGAGTAAATAATTGTCATATTTGTTTTTCAGAGAATTCTCTCTCACCTCATTAAAAGGGGGGAGAGGAAAAAGGAAAAGGAAAAGGAGAATAAGGGAAGGGATGTGGAGGGAGGGGGGAGGGACACAAAAAAGGGAGGGCTGCGTGTCACAAGGGGGGTCTATAAATTAAATATCGGGGAAGGGGTTCAGGGGGGTCAAGGGAAAAGGCATAATCTGGGGATAATATGATGGCAGGTAATACAGAATTAGTAATTTTAACTGTAAATGTGAATGGGATGAATGCTCCCATCAAATGGAGACGGATAGCAGACTGGATCAAAAATCAGAACCCTACAATATGTT
This sequence comes from Sminthopsis crassicaudata, assembly GCF_048593235.1. NCBI lineage: Eukaryota > Metazoa > Chordata > Mammalia > Dasyuromorphia > Dasyuridae > Sminthopsis > Sminthopsis crassicaudata. Next base: position 179,379,832 of record NC_133619.1, on the reverse strand, counting down.
GTTTACAGGAAACACACTTAAATCAGGGAGATATATATATATAGAGAGAGTAAAGGTAAAAGGTTGGAGCAGAATCTATTACGCTTCAGGTAAAGCCAAAAAAGCAGGGGTAGATATCCTTATCTCAGATCAAGCAAAAGCCGAAGATGATCTAATTAAAAGTTATAAGGAAGGAAACTATATCCTGCTGAAAGGTAGCATAAATAATGAAGCCATATCGATACTAAACATATATGCACCAAGTGGTATAGCATCTAACTTTCTAAAGGAAAAGTTAAGAGAGTTGCAAGAAGAAATAGACAGTAAAACTATAATAGTGGGAGATCTCCTCCTTGCACTCTCAGATTTAGACAAATCAAACCACAAAACAAACAAGAAAGAAATTAAAAAAGTAAAGAGAACATTAGAAAAACTAGGTATGATAGATCTTTGGAGAAAACTGAATGGCAATAGAAAGGAATATACTTACTTCTCAGCAGTTCATGGATCCTATACAAAAATTGACCATATATTAGGACATAAAGATCTCAAAATTCAATGTAGGAAGGCAGAAATAATAAATGCCTTCTTCTCAGATCACAATGCAATAAAAGCTACATTCAGTAAAAAGTTAGGGATAAATAGACCAAAAAGTAATTGGAAACTGAATAATCTCATCTTAAAGAATGACTGGGTGAAAGAGCAAATTATAGAAACAATAATTTCACCCAAGATAATGACAATGATGAGACATCATACCAAAATCTGTGGGATGCAGCTAAAGCAGTAATAAGGGGAAATTTTATATCTTTAGAGGCTTCTATGAAGAAAATAGAGAAAGAGAAGATTAACGAATTGGGCTTGCAACTTAAAAGGCCAGAAAAAGACCAAATAAAAAACCCCCAACCAAAAATTAAACTTGAAATACAAAAATTAAAAGGAGAAATCAATAATATTGAAAGTAAAAAACTATTGAATTAATAAATAAAACCAAGAGTTGGTTTTATGAAAAAGCCAATAAAATAGATAAACCTTTGGTAAATCTGATCAGAAAAAAGAAAGAGGAAAATCAAATTGTTAGTCTTACAAATGAAAAGGGGGACCTTTCCACCAATGAAGAGGAAATTAGAGAAATAATGTGTTACTTTACCCAACTTTATGCCAATAAATTTGATAACTTAAGTGAAATGGATGACTTCCTCCAAAAATATAGGCTTCTTAGATTAACAGAGGAGGAAATAAATTGCTTAAATAGTCCCATTTCAGAAAAAAAAATAGACCAAGGTATTAATCAACTCCCCAGGAAAAATCCCCAGGACCAGATGGATTTACATGTGAATTCTACCAAACATTTAAAGAACAATTTGCCCCAATGCTATATAAACTATTTGAAAAAATAGGGAATGAAGGAGTCCTGCCAAACTCCTTTTATGACACAGACATGGTACTGATACCTAAACCAGGTCGATCGAAAACTGAGAAAGAAAATTATAGACCAATTTCCTTAATGAATATTGATGCTAAAATCTTAAATAAGATATTAGCAAAAAGACTTCAGAAAATCATCCCCAGGATAATATACTATGATCAAGTAGGATTCATACCAGGAATGCAGGGCTGGTTTAATATTAGGAAAACTATTAGTATAATTGACCATATTAATAATCAAATTAATAAAAACCATATGATCATCTCAATAGATGCAGAAAAAGCATTTGACAAAATCCAACATCCATTCCTACTAAAAACTCTTAAGAGTATAGGAATAAATGGATTCTTCCTTAGAATAATCAGGAGCATATATTTAAGACCTTCAGTAAGCATAATATGCAATAGAAATAAACTGCAACCTTTCCCTGTAAGATCAGGAGTGAAACAAGGTTGCCCACTATCACCATTACTATTCAATATAGTACTAGAAACGCTAGCCTCGGCAATAAGAGCCAAGAGAGATTCAAGGAATTAGAGTAGGAAATGAGGAAATCAAACTATCACTCTTTGCAGATGACATGATGGTATACTTAGAGAACCCCAAAGACTCTGCTAAAAAGCTATTAGAGAGAATTCAGAATTTTAGCAAAGTGGCAGGATACAAAATAAATCCACATAAATCCTCAGCATTCTTATATATCACCAACAAAATGCAACAGGAAGAGATACAAAGAGAAATTCCATTCCAAACAAATGTTGAGAGTACAAAGTATTTGGGAATCCATTTACCAAAGAATAGTCAGGAATTATATGAGAAAAATTACAAAACACTTGCCACAAAAATAGTCAGATTTAAATAATTGGAAAGACATTCAGTGCTCTTGGGTAGGCCGAGCGAATATAATAAAGATGACAATACTCCCCAAACTAATCTATTTATTTAGTGCTATACCAATCAGACTCCCAAGAAACTATTTTAATGATCTAGAAAAAATAACAACAAAATCCTTTTGGAAGAATATGCAAGGGAACTAATGAAAAAAAAGTCAGAGGAAGGTGGTCCAAGTGTACCCGATCTAAAGCTATATTATATAGCAGCAGTCACCAAAACCATTTGGTACTGGCTAAGAAATAGAACGGTAGATCAGTGGAACAGATTAGATACAAAGGACAAAAAAGGGTACATCTATAGCAATCTAATCTTTGACAAACCCAAAGATACCACCATTAGGGACAAAAATTCATTATTCGGAAAAAAACTGTTGGGAAAACTGGAAATTAGTATGGCAGAAATTAGATATGGATCCACACTTAACACCATGATCAAAATGGGTCCATGATTTAGGCATAAAGAATGAGATCATAAATAGATTAGAGGAACAGAGAATAGTCTACCTCTCAGACCTGTGGAGGAGGAAGGAATTTATGACCAGAGGAGAACTAGAGATCATTATTGATCACAAAATAGAAGATTTTGATTACATCAAACTAAAAAGTTTCTCTACAAACAATAGTAATGCAAACAAGATTAGAATGGAAGTAACAAATTGGCAAAATATTTTTAAAAGTAAAGGTCCTGACAAAAGTCTCATTTCCAAAATATATAGAGAACTGACCCTGATTTATAGGAAACCAAACCATTCTCCAATTGATAAATGGTCAAGGGATATGAACAGACAATTCTCAGATGATGAAATTGAAACTATTTCCACTCATATGAAAGAGTGTTCCAAATCACTACTGATCAGAGAAATGCAAATTAAGACAACTCTGAGATACCACTACACACCTGTCAGATTGGCTAAGATGACAGGAACAAATAATGATGAATGTTGGAGGGGCTGTGGGAAAACTGGGACACTGATACATTGTTGGGGGAGTTGTGGAAGAATCCAGCCATTCTGGAGAGCAATTTGGAACTATGCCCAAAAAGTTATCAAACTGTGCATACCCTTTGACCCAGCATTGCTGTTATTGGGATTATATCCCAAAGAAATACTAAAGAGCGGAAAGGGACCTGCATGTGCCAAAATGTTTGTGGCAGCTCTTTTTGTTGTAGCTAGAAACTGGAAGTTGAATGGATGTCCATCAATTGGAAAATGGTTGGGTAAATTGTGGTATATGAAGGTTATGGAATATTAGTGCTCTGTAAGAAATGACCAGCAGGAGGAATACAGAGAGGCCTGGAGAGACTTAAATCAACTGTTGCTGAATGAAATGAATAGAACCAGAAGATCACTGTACATTTCAACAACAATACTGTATGAGGATGTATTCTGATGGAAGTGGAAATGTTCAACATGTTCAACAAGAAGATCCAACTCACTTCCAGTTGATCAATGATGGACAGAAATAACTACACCCAGAGAAGGAACACTGGGAAGTGAATGTAAAGTGTTAGCACTACTGTCTATCTACCCAGGTTACTTATACCTTCGGAATCTAATACTTAATGTGCAACAAGAAAATGGTATTTACACACATATATTGTATCTAGGGTATATTGTAACACATGTAAAATGTATGGGATTGCCTGTCATCGGGGGGGGGTGGATAATTTGGAAAAATGAATTAAAAAAAATGGTCTTGCCCTCAAAGTTTACATCTTATTGCGGAAAATGATGTCAACAAAAAAAAGTAGGAAGAAAATCTCTGCATAAGCAAGATAATTGTATAAATATTTTTATATACATTGGATTTATCATATATTTTCACATATTTAACATGTAATTACAGGTCACCCAGGCTAGGAGGTGGAAGGAAGGAGGGGGAATGTTGGAACAGGAGGTTTAGCAAGGCTCAGTGTTGAAAACTTGCCATTTCATATGTTTTTTAAATAAAAAGGTTTCCTAAAAAATATTTTTAAAAGAAAACCTCTGCATACAGCCTGAGCAAAATCCTCATCTGATGAGCAGTTGCCTTGCTTACCTTAGCCATGGAGACCTCATTGGGTGATGCCCATTGTGACATGCTCTAGTTCATTGTGACATGCCTGAGAACACCCAAGGTTTTCTGACTTAAAGGTGATGATCTCGCCACAACAACCCAGTTGGATCCTGAAAGCAAAGGGAGTAGGATGTGTGTATAGAAGAATGGATGAGTGGACAAATAGACTATTAGACTAGATACATAGATAACTGGTGATGGATGGATGGGATAGATAGTATAGACAAATAGATTGAATAGATACACTTGATGCATAGTTAAAAAGATAATGATGAATAGATAAGTGAAAAGATAGATTTATAGTAGAAAAGTTTATAGGTAGAATAGAGATTTATAGGAAGAAAAGTGATATATAGGTAGAAAAGAGATTTATAAGTAGAAAAGCGATTCATAGGCAGAAAAGAGATTTATAGGAAGAAAAGCGATTCATAGGTAGAAAAGAGATTTATAGGAAGAAAAGCAATTTATAAGTAGAAAAGATTTATAGTAATTAAAGCGATTTATAAGTAGAAAACAGATTATTAGATAAAAAAAGTGATTTTTAATTAGACAAGAGATTTATAGGTAGAAAAGGGGTTTATAGGCAGAAGAGAATGAATAGCTGCATTAAATATACATAGATAATGATTGAGTCAATGGAGGGTTAGGTAAATCAGTAAATAAATTACTGGAAAAAGAGATCCTTTCTGGTCCTCATCAGCATCATACCAAGTGCTCCTGTCGAAGATTGAGACTGCCTTCAGGTCAGTATTAAACTATTATATTTTATTCTTCAATATTATAGAAGCTAAAATGGTTGCTTTCTATCTGGCTTGGGAAATATTTGACTTCTCTTTCCTTCCCTCTTCCCCCACCCGCAAAAAATTCCAGTTTGTGGATGGTTATTCCAGTAGATCAAATGGACACATATCTTTCACTTATGCTGTAACATTTTACCTTTTCAGGCATCCTATAAGCCACTGCTAAAGCAGAGGAGATACTGAACCACTTGTGACCAGATGCTGGTGATATTGAAGGCATGTCTTCGGACCTCATTGATCTACATAAACTGGGATTTAGCATGTTCATGAAGGTAAAGCAGCTATATAGAGATAATCTATCTTCAGTTTCCCTCCTGCAGTCAGTGTTAATAAGGGGTTGAAGGTAGGGCCAGGTTGCTGACTAACCCTATATGTACTAGAAGTACAAATAATCTGGGAAATAGAGAGCCTACCTTTACAAACAAACAAACAATCAAAAGCAGATTCTTTGAGTTCAGAAACTATTTTCTTTTTCATCATCCTATGCCTGGTTCCCAGAAATAAGATGACTTGCTCATATTAGAGGTTTCATAAATGCTTGTTGAATTCAGTTACATATAGATGAAGACCTTTTCTAAAATTATTGGCAGCTGGCTGGTACAGGGGATAGCACTGTTGGACCACACTTGAATCAGCACCTGATTTCAAACACCAACTGTAGGACTCTGGGCAAGTCACTTAATCTGTGTTTGCCTCAATTTCCTCATCTGTAAAATGGGAATGGTACAATCATTTTTGCTCCACCGAGAATAAGCCTTTGAGAAATATTTGGTTTCAAGTAGAGTCACAGCATCGTGGATTTTGAGCTGGCGGGAATATTTCAGGGTTTCTGCTTCCATATTTTACAGAGAAAGTTACTGAGACTCAGGGTGGTTAAGTATATTTAGTATATTGTCCCAGCGCATACAGGTTGTAAAAGGCAGAGACAAGAGTCAAACAGATCCTGTTTATACTATCATGTTAACTCTAAGTGTTCATTACATATGTGTGTATGTGTGTGCATATATGTGTGTGTATATTTCCATACTTCAATCTTTTAACCTATAGCTAAACATATTAATTCTTAAAAAAAAAAAAAAAAAAAGGTGGTGGGATGGGATACGGGAAAGACACTGTAATAAAGTAACATTAAACAAGTGGAATTTTGCTGTGCTGATTATTTCTTACCTGCATGACTTTTTATTATCACTTAAACTCCCTGAGCGTCAGTTTCCTCACATGTTAAATGAGATACTTGAGCTCCACGACCACAAGGAGACTACATTTCTAGTTCTAAAGTTCTGATTCCACAGCTGAAAATCTACGAACATTATGTCCTAACGTAAGATCTTTATTTGATCATTAATGAGTCATATATTAACCTGACATGCTTGTCTGATGGCTGACCCCATCCTTGTTATGGTGAATGTTACAGGTGAGCCGACCTCATCCTGGTGACCATCCACTGCAGATCCTCTTTGTGGTTGGTGGGGTAACGATATCGGAAGCCAAAATGGTGAAAGATCTTGTTTCTTCCCTGAAGCCTGGAACACAGGTACTGAACCCTAAATAACAGGACATGCATCTCCCTGGCTCAAGGATGGGAGAGTCTGGCTGTTCCCATAAGGGTGGGTCTGAGCCTTAGGGGTAGCATCAGAGAAAACATGGTCTATATTACTTTGGAGATGGTGAAGCACTGTGTAAATGTCAGATACTATTCTTACTACTACTATTATTACTCGTACTCTTACACCTATTATTATTACTACTACTTCTACTATTACTCCTCTTCCTACTCCTATTAGTATCACTCTTAAGATTACTACTATTACTCTTCCACCAACTACTACAATTACTCCCACTCTTATTACTGTTACTATTCATACTACTCCCATTCCTTCTAGTTCTCTTCCTCCTGCTACTACTACTATCATTGCTCTTATTCCTATTAATACTCCTTCTACTACCACTACTACTATTATTTGTAATACTACCTTTACTATTACTATTACTATTACTTTACTATTACTATTACTATTACTTTACTATTACTATTACTACTATTTCTACTACTAGTAGTGTAACTCCTATTCCTAGTATTATTACTATTGCTTTTACTACTTATTCAACAAAAAAAAGAAGTAGGAAGAAAATCTTTGCATAAGCAAGATAATTGCATAAATATTTTTATATACATTGGATTTATCATATATTTTCACATATTTAACATGTAATTACAGGTCACCCAGGCTAGGAGGTGGAAGGAAGGAGGGGGAATGTTGGAACAGCAGGTTTCACAAGGCTCAGTGTTGAAAACTTTCCCCTTCATATGTTTTCTAAAATAAAAAGGTTTCCTAAAAAATATTTTTAAAAGAAAACCTCCGCATAAAGCCTGGCACAATCCTCATCTGATGAGCAGTTTCCTTGCTTACCTTGGCCATGGAGACCTCATTGTGTGATGCTCATTGTGACGCGCCGGAGAACACCCAAACTTTTCTGACTTAAAGGTGATGATCTCGCCACAACAACCCAGTTGGATCCTGACAGCAAAGGGAGTAGTATGTGAATATGAGAATGGATGAGTGGACAAATAGACCAATAGACTAGATACATAGAAAACTGGTGATGGATGGATGGGATAGATAGGATACACAAATAGATTGAATAGATACACTTGATGCATAGTTAAAAAGATAATGATGGATAGATAAGTGAAAAGATAGATTTGTAGTAGAAATGTTTATAGGTAGAAAAGAGATTTATAGGAAGAAAAGCAATTTATAGGTAGAAAAGAGATTTATAATAAAGTGATTTATAATAGAAAAGAGATTTTTAGATTAAAAAAGGGATTTATAAGCAGAAAAGAGATTTATAGGTAGAAACGAGATTTATAGGCAGAAGAGAATGAATAGCTGGATTAAAATATACAAACACCCCCCAAAAAATATTGCAGTTTATGGATGGTTTTTCCAGTATATTAAAAGGACACATATCTTTCACTTATGCTGTAACATTTTACCTTTTCAGGCAACCTATAAGCCAATACTGAAGCAAAGGAGATACTGAACCCAGAGTGACCAGATTCTGGCGATATTGAACACATGTTTTCGGGCCTTGAAGATCTACTTCAAACGGGATTTAGATTGTTGTTGGGGATTTTTGATCTATACTTTGGAGTTTATTGTACTGGTGGGGGGAAGGGGACAGATGATGTTGCTGATTGTTGTTGGGGAGTTTTGATCTATACTTTGGAGTTTATTGTACTGGTGGGGGGAAGGGGACAGATGTTGCAGAGTTTGATGGGGTTTTTAAAAAAAAAAGTTTTTTTCTGTTTCCAAAAGTGTCAAGTTGTCATTCTTTCAGCTTCCACATGATTAGTGATATTTCCCAGTTTCTTCTGTGCTATCTAGTGATTAGATTTGCCAGCTCGTTAATCTAAAGAAATACTTGTTGGCAAACTTATTGGGTAAATTAAATTTTTCCCTTATTTGCAGCTAGCCCATACTGCTGATGGGTAAAGCTGGCTATATCCTATCTGGGTTTGGGAATAAGAGAGGGAGGCAGATTTCTTCTTCTTTGAGATTGTGAAACAACTGTAACCAGGACCTTTGCCATCAGAGGCTTGGGACCGTCTGAAAGTCTGGGAGCAAAGAGCTATTGGGGGTTAACAAGCAGCAGGTCTGTTGTGTTCTAGCCAGAGAAGTCCCAGAGAAGCTAGGAAGTGGCCCTGCTGAAGTCTTTTGGATCTTCCTGGAGGAGCAGAGCAGCCATTCCATACCTGGAGGGCAATTCAGAATGACAAGGGACTGGCTTAGAGATTTGCATCCAGGTGCTTCCCCTCAGCTCCAGGCGAAGGCTGAGCCAGAAAATAATTGGTGTCCCCACAGGCTTGTGCTAGAGCCCCCCATTCCCCCTTTGAAGTTTCTTCTGCCTGACTTGTGCTCATTATAATCTATATGACTGAAATGTAAAATTTCTGTTTCTGAAAATCTAACCTTTCTTCAGAAGTTGGGAACCTAAATCCCCTGGATGAAGAAGGGGGATAGTAAGAGTGCTAGAAAAACAAATGGGTGCTCTGGAGCCAGCAAGATTGGAGATGGGAAAACCCCTTCTGATTTGATTCCATAGATAGTGGCAAACCTCAGGTTAGCCACAAAAGATGTTTGCACTGAATGATAAAGCTGGAACAATACCTCTTGTGAATTGATGTACAGGCCCTGGCAATAAAATGAAACCAAACTAACTCCCAAGCAGAATGCAGCCTTCATTGGATGAAGGGCCCCAGAAGGCTTTGACAAGCCAGTCAAGCCGGCTTCCAGAGCTAGTGCTTAGTTTGGCCTTGGGAATCCTCCCAGGGTGTGGAAGAGAAGGTGGTCTGGATGGCTCTCTGACAGCACCTTCTCATCCTCCATCTTGGGCTTTCCACTTCTGGGCTTGGGCTTGGAGGGTCTCATCTACAGAAAACCACCTCCTTGAGGGCAAGAACTGTTGGAGCTTTTCCGTGGTAGCTCTGCCATTTTTCCACTTCGAATCACTTCCAATTTACCAATATTTCTTAAGGAAACAAGCATTTATTAAACTCCTATGTACCAAGCACTGTGCTAAGCACTTTACATATATTCTCTCCTCAACAACACTGGGAGGTAGGTGCTATTATCCACACTCTCAGTTAAAGAAACTGAGGCAACAGGTCAGCAAAATAGAGGCTAGATTGAAACAGATCTTGTCTTGTACAGACAACTCTGGCCTAATTAACAAGGGGATTCTAGATCTGCAGCGTTCAATGGGGTGTTTTCCAAATTCTATATGATGAAAGTTACCTGATAAAGCTGTCTGGGGTCTTAACTGTGGCCCTAGCTCCTCTTGCTTTTCAGCCAAAACGTAGGTTCCATCCCAAGAGCAATATGGGGGCTTAGCTCCCTTTCCCGCTGGCTGCTTCTACTCATGTCCCCAGTTTCTGGTCCCTGTGTCTTTTGTGACCATATCATTCATTTGGTAGCCTACCTCACCCATCTTCCTTAGACTACTCAATCAGCAAAGCACAACTAAACAAGGAGCAAACATATATTACATACTTACTAGGGGTCATGTATTACACTAGACCTTGGAGACATAAAGATGAAAACAAAATGGTCTTGGTTCATGGGTGGAGCCAAGATGGTGGAGAAGATACACCGTGACTGTGTAAGCTCCTTTCTTCCCTCACAACCAACTAGATTTACTCAGCCTCAGAAATAGCGCTGGACTGATAGAATCCACAAGGACTGGAAGCACGACTTACCAGCTGAAGAGAATCTGGAATTTGAACAGGAAAGGTCAGCTCCCAGGGGAGGAAGAAGAGAGGCCAGTGCAGACGGTGGGGTGGTGGCACACTGCGCTGATCGCGCTGGGGAGGGCTCTGGGATCAGAGAATCCACTGAGATAGAAGAATCTGGCACAGGCTGTTAGCTCTTCTCTGCTTATAATACAGCAGTTCAGAAGAGAAATCTCAGCAACTTTAAAATTTAAAACCAGATTGGATCTTCCTGGATCCCGGGGGTGACTCAGCACATCTTGGCACTGGTGGGTGTGGCCGACATAGGCAATCCAGGCTTTCACCTGGGGGGTAGTTAAGAGATTGAAAAGTGGGCGGGGCTGTAACTCATATTGCCTGGCTTGGCTAGAGGCTGTGGAATGGAAGTCCCAGAGAAGCAGAACCTTTGAACTAGGGACCGCAGTTTCTGGCAGACACTTCCAGTGTGAGCGCAGGGGCTTTTCAGGTCACCTGCTGCAGACATCCACGTCTCAACCGGACACATAGGCTAGGCTTTGAGTCGCCTTTACTGTACAGTCTCAAACATCAGGGAAGCCACTAGAACACAGTGCCCTCAAAGCACAGCACTGCTGATCGCCTCTGAGGCACTTCCAGGGAGGGGGTGGGGAACTCTCTCCCAGAGCTCTCTCTTAGCTCAGGCGCAGGGGCCGCTGCATCCATCAAGTCTGGGAAGAAGTGGTAAAGAAAGAAAGAAATAATTTCCTACCCCAGGGACAGACCCGAAAAGATTTTTTAAGTATGAGCAAAAAGCCCCACAAATATATAGATTCCTTCTACACAGAGAAAGAGCAGGTATCCAACCCCAAGGAAGTTAACAGCAGAGAGTCAGCAGATAACAACCTAAAGGGGAATAATTCCTGCCCCCCATCACATAACTCTCTCCTTGAAGAGACTATTAAAAAGTTAAGAGAGTTTGAAGAAAAATGGGGAAAGGAAAGAGAATAACAACGTTGTGAAATTGGGGTTGGAAAAAATAAAGAATTCACAGGAGATGCAGGGAAACAAAATTAGTGAATTAGAAAAGGTAAAAAAAAAAAACAGGAAAGTAGGATTTCTGAACTGGAGAAGATAAAAAAATCTCAAGAAAATAGTATTTCTGAATTGGAGAACATAAAAGAGTCCCAAGAAAATAGGATTTCTGAATTGGAAGAAGAAAATAATTCTCAAAAAAAAAAATTAGGGAAATGGAAAAAAAAAATCAATAGAGCAAAAATAACTCATTTAAAAACGAAATTGGGCATTTACAAAAAGAAGTAAAAACTGTGAATGAAGAAAATAACTCCTTAAAATTCAGGATGGAACAAATAGAAATGAATGATTCACTGAGAACCCAAGAATCAGTCAAACAAAACAAAAAAAAAAAAATGAAAAGCTGGAGAATAACGTCAAATACTTACTGGGAAATTCTATAGACCTGGAAAATAGATCTAGGAGAGATAATCTGCGGATCATTGGACTTCCCAAAAACTATGACCAAAATAAGATCCTAGATTCTATTTTACAGGAAATTATTAAAGAGAACTGTCCAGAGATAATAGAAACAGAGGGGAAAGTAGATGTTGTAAGAATTCATCGAACTCCTTCTGAAATAGACCCTAAAAAAGAACACCACGGAATATTGTGCCTAAGCTGCAGAATTAGCACACAAAGGAGAAAATCCTGCAAGCAGCTAGAAAAAAACAATTTAAATACCAAGGGGCCACAATAAGGATCACACAAGATCTGGCTGCCTCCACATTAAAAGATAGAAGGGCCTGGAACCTGATATTCCGAAAGGCAAAAGATCAAGGATTGCAACCATGAATAAACTACCCAGCTAAGTTTAGCATCTTTTTCCATGGAAGAAGATGGTCATTCAATGCAATAGAGGAATTCCATATGTTTCTAAGAAAAAAACCAGACTTAAACAAAAAATTTGATCTATATCCACAAGACTGAAGAGAAACAGAAAAAGGTACACAGAACCCTTGAGAACTATATCTCTGTTGTGGGTATATAGAAAGTACACATGGATAATTTGATTTTACTGATATAAAAGAAAAAAAAAAGGAGGGGGTGTAGTAAAAGGAAGGGGGTATTATCAGAAAAAGGGTTGGGTGTGATAAAAAGAGGGAAACTACATCCCAGGAAGAGGCATAGAAAATACACCATATCTGAGGGAATTTAGAGAGGGGGAGAATCATTGTGTAAATCTTACTCTCATCAGTAGAGACTCAAAGAGTAAATAATTGTCATATTTGTTTTTCAGAGAATTCTCTCTCACCTCATTAAAAGGGGGGAGAGGAAAAAGGAAAAGGAAAAGGAGAATAAGGGAAGGGATGTGGAGGGAGGGGGGAGGGACACAAAAAAGGGAGGGCTGCGTGTCACAAGGGGGGTCTATAAATTAAATATCGGGGAAGGGGTTCAGGGGGGTCAAGGGAAAAGGCATAATCTGGGGATAATATGATGGCAGGTAATACAGAATTAGTAATTTTAACTGTAAATGTGAATGGGATGAATGCTCCCATCAAATGGAGACGGATAGCAGACTGGATCAAAAATCAGAACCCTACAATATGTTGTTTACAGGAAACACACTTAAATCAGGGAGATATATATATAGAGAGAGAGTAAAGGTAAAAGGTTGGAGCAGAATCTATTACGCTTCAGGTAAAGCCAAAAAAGCAGGGGTAGATATCCTTATCTCAGATCAAGCAAAAGCCGAAGATGATCTAATTAAAAGTTATAAGGAAGGAAACTATATCCTGCTGAAAGGTAGCATAAATAATGAAGCCATATCGATACTAAACATATATGCACCAAGTGGTATAGCATCTAACTTTCTAAAGGAAAAGTTAAGAGAGTTGCAAGAAGAAATAGACAGTAAAACTATAATAGTGGGAGATCTCCTCCTTGCACTCTCAGATTTAGACAAATCAAACCACAAAACAAACAAGAAAGAAATTAAAAAAGTAAAGAGAACATTAGAAAAACTAGGTATGATAGATCTTTGGAGAAAACTGAATGGCAATAGAAAGGAATATACTTACTTCTCAGCAGTTCATGGATCCTATACAAAAATTGACCATATATTAGGACATAAAGATCTCAAAATTCAATGTAGGAAGGCAGAAATAATAAATGCCTTCTTCTCAGATCACAATGCAATAAAAGCTACATTCAGTAAAAAGTTAGGGATAAATAGACCAAAAAGTAATTGGAAACTGAATAATCTCATCTTAAAGAATGACTGGGTGAAAGAGCAAATTATAGAAACAATAATTTCACCCAAGATAATGACAATGATGAGACATCATACCAAAATCTGTGGGATGCAGCTAAAGCAGTAATAAGGGGAAATTTTATATCTTTAGAGGCTTCTATGAAGAAAATAGAGAAAGAGAAGATTAACGAATTGGGCTTGCAACTTAAAAGGCCAGAAAAAGACCAAATAAAAAACCCCCAACCAAAAATTAAACTTGAAATACAAAAATTAAAAGGAGAAATCAATAATATTGAAAGTAAAAAACTATTGAATTAATAAATAAAACCAAGAGTTGGTTTTATGAAAAAGCCAATAAAATAGATAAACCTTTGGTAAATCTGATCAGAAAAAAGAAAGAGGAAAATCAAATTGTTAGTCTTACAAATGAAAAGGGGGACCTTTCCACCAATGAAGAGGAAATTAGAGAAATAATGTGTTACTTTACCCAACTTTATGCCAATAAATTTGATAACTTAAGTGAAATGGATGACTTCCTCCAAAAATATAGGCTTCTTAGATTAACAGAGGAGGAAATAAATTGCTTAAATAGTCCCATTTCAGAAAAAAAAATAGACCAAGGTATTAATCAACTCCCCAGGAAAAATCCCCAGGACCAGATGGATTTACATGTGAATTCTACCAAACATTTAAAGAACAATTTGCCCCAATGCTATATAAACTATTTGAAAAAATAGGGAATGAAGGAGTCCTGCCAAACTCCTTTTATGACACAGACATGGTACTGATACCTAAACCAGGTCGATCGAAAACTGAGAAAGAAAATTATAGACCAATTTCCTTAATGAATATTGATGCTAAAATCTTAAATAAGATATTAGCAAAAAGACTTCAGAAAATCATCCCCAGGATAATATACTATGATCAAGTAGGATTCATACCAGGAATGCAGGGCTGGTTTAATATTAGGAAAACTATTAGTATAATTGACCATATTAATAATCAAATTAATAAAAACCATATGATCATCTCAATAGATGCAGAAAAAGCATTTGACAAAATCCAACATCCATTCCTACTAAAAACTCTTAAGAGTATAGGAATAAATGGATTCTTCCTTAGAATAATCAGGAGCATATATTTAAGACCTTCAGTAAGCATAATATGCAATAGAAATAAACTGCAACCTTTCCCTGTAAGATCAGGAGTGAAACAAGGTTGCCCACTATCACCATTACTATTCAATATAGTACTAGAAACGCTAGCCTCGGCAATAAGAGCCAAGAGAGATTCAAGGAATTAGAGTAGGAAATGAGGAAATCAAACTATCACTCTTTGCAGATGACATGATGGTATACTTAGAGAACCCCAAAGACTCTGCTAAAAAGCTATTAGAGAGAATTCAGAATTTTAGCAAAGTGGCAGGATACAAAATAAATCCACATAAATCCTCAGCATTCTTATATATCACCAACAAAATGCAACAGGAAGAGATACAAAGAGAAATTCCATTCCAAACAAATGTTGAGAGTACAAAGTATTTGGGAATCCATTTACCAAAGAATAGTCAGGAATTATATGAGAAAAATTACAAAACACTTGCCACAAAAATAGTCAGATTTAAATAATTGGAAAGACATTCAGTGCTCTTGGGTAGGCCGAGCGAATATAATAAAGATGACAATACTCCCCAAACTAATCTATTTATTTAGTGCTATACCAATCAGACTCCCAAGAAACTATTTTAATGATCTAGAAAAAATAACAACAAAATCCTTTTGGAAGAATATGCAAGGGAACTAATGAAAAAAAAGTCAGAGGAAGGTGGTCCAAGTGTACCCGATCTAAAGCTATATTATATAGCAGCAGTCACCAAAACCATTTGGTACTGGCTAAGAAATAGAACGGTAGATCAGTGGAACAGATTAGATACAAAGGACAAAAAAGGGTACATCTATAGCAATCTAATCTTTGACAAACCCAAAGATACCACCATTAGGGACAAAAATTCATTATTCGGAAAAAAACTGTTGGGAAAACTGGAAATTAGTATGGCAGAAATTAGATATGGATCCACACTTAACACCATGATCAAAATGGGTCCATGATTTAGGCATAAAGAATGAGATCATAAATAGATTAGAGGAACAGAGAATAGTCTACCTCTCAGACCTGTGGAGGAGGAAGGAATTTATGACCAGAGGAGAACTAGAGATCATTATTGATCACAAAATAGAAGATTTTGATTACATCAAACTAAAAAGTTTCTCTACAAACAATAGTAATGCAAACAAGATTAGAATGGAAGTAACAAATTGGCAAAATATTTTTAAAAGTAAAGGTCCTGACAAAAGTCTCATTTCCAAAATATATAGAGAACTGACCCTGATTTATAGGAAACCAAACCATTCTCCAATTGATAAATGGTCAAGGGATATGAACAGACAATTCTCAGATGATGAAATTGAAACTATTTCCACTCATATGAAAGAGTGTTCCAAATCACTACTGATCAGAGAAATGCAAATTAAGACAACTCTGAGATACCACTACACACCTGTCAGATTGGCTAAGATGACAGGAACAAATAATGATGAATGTTGGAGGGGCTGTGGGAAAACTGGGACACTGATACATTGTTGGGGGAGTTGTGGAAGAATCCAGCCATTCTGGAGAGCAATTTGGAACTATGCCCAAAAAGTTATCAAACTGTGCATACCCTTTGACCCAGCATTGCTGTTATTGGGATTATATCCCAAAGAAATACTAAAGAGCGGAAAGGGACCTGCATGTGCCAAAATGTTTGTGGCAGCTCTTTTTGTTGTAGCTAGAAACTGGAAGTTGAATGGATGTCCATCAATTGGAAAATGGTTGGGTAAATTGTGGTATATGAAGGTTATGGAATATTAGTGCTCTGTAAGAAATGACCAGCAGGAGGAATACAGAGAGGCCTGGAGAGACTTAAATCAACTGTTGCTGAATGAAATGAATAGAACCAGAAGATCACTGTACATTTCAACAACAATACTGTATGAGGATGTATTCTGATGGAAGTGGAAATGTTCAACATGTTCAACAAGAAGATCCAACTCACTTCCAGTTGATCAATGATGGACAGAAATAACTACACCCAGAGAAGGAACACTGGGAAGTGAATGTAAAGTGTTAGCACTACTGTCTATCTACCCAGGTTACTTATACCTTCGGAATCTAATACTTAATGTGCAACAAGAAAATGGTATTTACACACATATATTGTATCTAGGGTATATTGTAACACATGTAAAATGTATGGGATTGCCTGTCATCGGGGGGGGGTGGATAATTTGGAAAAATGAATTAAAAAAAATGGTCTTGCCCTCAAAGTTTACATCTTATTGCGGAAAATGATGTCAACAAAAAAAAGTAGGAAGAAAATCTCTGCATAAGCAAGATAATTGTATAAATATTTTTATATACATTGGATTTATCATATATTTTCACATATTTAACATGTAATTACAGGTCACCCAGGCTAGGAGGTGGAAGGAAGGAGGGGGAATGTTGGAACAGGAGGTTTAGCAAGGCTCAGTGTTGAAAACTTGCCATTTCATATGTTTTTTAAATAAAAAGGTTTCCTAAAAAATATTTTTAAAAGAAAACCTCTGCATACAGCCTGAGCAAAATCCTCATCTGATGAGCAGTTGCCTTGCTTACCTTAGCCATGGAGACCTCATTGGGTGATGCCCATTGTGACATGCTCTAGTTCATTGTGACATGCCTGAGAACACCCAAGGTTTTCTGACTTAAAGGTGATGATCTCGCCACAACAACCCAGTTGGATCCTGAAAGCAAAGGGAGTAGGATGTGTGTATAGAAGAATGGATGAGTGGACAAATAGACTATTAGACTAGATACATAGATAACTGGTGATGGATGGATGGGATAGATAGTATAGACAAATAGATTGAATAGATACACTTGATGCATAGTTAAAAAGATAATGATGAATAGATAAGTGAAAAGATAGATTTATAGTAGAAAAGTTTATAGGTAGAATAGAGATTTATAGGAAGAAAAGTGATATATAGGTAGAAAAGAGATTTATAAGTAGAAAAGCGATTCATAGGCAGAAAAGAGATTTATAGGAAGAAAAGCGATTCATAGGTAGAAAAGAGATTTATAGGAAGAAAAGCAATTTATAAGTAGAAAAGATTTATAGTAATTAAAGCGATTTATAAGTAGAAAACAGATTATTAGATAAAAAAAGTGATTTTTAATTAGACAAGAGATTTATAGGTAGAAAAGGGGTTTATAGGCAGAAGAGAATGAATAGCTGCATTAAATATACATAGATAATGATTGAGTCAATGGAGGGTTAGGTAAATCAGTAAATAAATTACTGGAAAAAGAGATCCTTTCTGGTCCTCATCAGCATCATACCAAGTGCTCCTGTCGAAGATTGAGACTGCCTTCAGGTCAGTATTAAACTATTATATTTTATTCTTCAATATTATAGAAGCTAAAATGGTTGCTTTCTATCTGGCTTGGGAAATATTTGACTTCTCTTTCCTTCCCTCTTCCCCCACCCGCAAAAAATTCCAGTTTGTGGATGGTTATTCCAGTAGATCAAATGGACACATATCTTTCACTTATGCTGTAACATTTTACCTTTTCAGGCATCCTATAAGCCACTGCTAAAGCAGAGGAGATACTGAACCACTTGTGACCAGATGCTGGTGATATTGAAGGCATGTCTTCGGACCTCATTGATCTACATAAACTGGGATTTAGCATGTTCATGAAGGTAAAGCAGCTATATAGAGATAATCTATCTTCAGTTTCCCTCCTGCAGTCAGTGTTAATAAGGGGTTGAAGGTAGGGCCAGGTTGCTGACTAACCCTATATGTACTAGAAGTACAAATAATCTGGGAAATAGAGAGCCTACCTTTACAAACAAACAAACAATCAAAAGCAGATTCTTTGAGTTCAGAAACTATTTTCTTTTTCATCATCCTATGCCTGGTTCCCAGAAATAAGATGACTTGCTCATATTAGAGGTTTCATAAATGCTTGTTGAATTCAGTTACATATAGATGAAGACCTTTTCTAAAATTATTGGCAGCTGGCTGGTACAGGGGATAGCACTGTTGGACCACACTTGAATCAGCACCTGATTTCAAACACCAACTGTAGGACTCTGGGCAAGTCACTTAATCTGTGTTTGCCTCAATTTCCTCATCTGTAAAATGGGAATGGTACAATCATTTTTGCTCCACCGAGAATAAGCCTTTGAGAAATATTTGGTTTCAAGTAGAGTCACAGCATCGTGGATTTTGAGCTGGCGGGAATATTTCAGGGTTTCTGCTTCCATATTTTACAGAGAAAGTTACTGAGACTCAGGGTGGTTAAGTATATTTAGTATATTGTCCCAGCGCATACAGGTTGTAAAAGGCAGAGACAAGAGTCAAACACATCCTGTTTATACTATCATGTTAACTCTAAGTGTTCATTACATATGTGTGTATGTGTGTGCATATATGTGTGTGTATATTTCCATACTTCAATCTTTTAACCTATAGCTAAACATATTAATTCTTAAAAAAAAAAAAAAAAAAAGGTGGTGGGATGGGATACGGGAAAGACACTGTAATAAAGTAACATTAAACAAGTGGAATTTTGCTGTGCTGATTATTTCTTACCTGCATGACTTTTTATTATCACTTAAACTCCCTGAGCGTCAGTTTCCTCACATGTTAAATGAGATACTTGAGCTCCACGACCACAAGGAGACTACATTTCTAGTTCTAAAGTTCTGATTCCACAGCTGAAAATCTACGAACATTATGTCCTAACGTAAGATCTTTATTTGATCATTAATGAGTCATATATTAACCTGACATGCTTGTCTGATGGCTGACCCCATCCTTGTTATGGTGAATGTTACAGGTGAGCCGACCTCATCCCGGTGACCATCCACTGCAGATCCTCTTTGTGGTTGGTGGGGTAACGATATCGGAAGCCAAAATGGTGAAAGATCTTGTTTCTTCCCTGAAGCCTGGAACACAGGTACTGAACCCTAAATAACAGGACATGCATCTCCCTGGCTCAAGGATGGGAGAGTCTGGCTGTTCCCATAAGGGTGGGTCTGAGCCTTAGGGGTAGCATCAGAGAAAACATGGTCTATATTACTTTGGAGATGGTGAAGCACTGTGTAAATGTCAGATACTATTCTTACTACTACTATTATTACTCGTACTCTTACACCTATTATTATTACTACTACTTCTACTATTACTCCTCTTCCTACTCCTATTAGTATCACTCTTAAGATTACTACTATTACTCTTCCACCAACTACTACAATTACTCCCACTCTTATTACTGTTACTATTCATACTACTCCCATTCCTTCTAGTTCTCTTCCTCCTGCTACTACTACTATCATTGCTCTTATTCCTATTAATACTCCTTCTACTACCACTACTACTATTATTTGTAATACTACCTTTACTATTACTATTACTATTACTTTACTATTA
The DNA here is from genome assembly GCF_048593235.1 of Sminthopsis crassicaudata. Lineage (NCBI taxonomy): Eukaryota > Metazoa > Chordata > Mammalia > Dasyuromorphia > Dasyuridae > Sminthopsis > Sminthopsis crassicaudata. The sequence goes on along the minus strand of NC_133619.1, from coordinate 179,359,660 downwards.
CTATTACTATTACTTTACTATTACTATTACTACTATTTCTACTACTAGTAGTGTAACTCCTATTCCTAGTATTATTACTATTGCTTTTACTACTTATTCAACAAAAAAAAGAAGTAGGAAGAAAATCTTTGCATAAGCAAGATAATTGCATAAATATTTTTATATACATTGGATTTATCATATATTTTCACATATTTAACATGTAATTACAGGTCACCCAGGCTAGGAGGTGGAAGGAAGGAGGGGGAATGTTGGAACAGCAGGTTTCACAAGGCTCAGTGTTGAAAACTTTCCCCTTCATATGTTTTCTAAAATAAAAAGGTTTCCTAAAAAATATTTTTAAAAGAAAACCTCCGCATAAAGCCTGGCACAATCCTCATCTGATGAGCAGTTTCCTTGCTTACCTTGGCCATGGAGACCTCATTGTGTGATGCTCATTGTGACGCGCCGGAGAACACCCAAACTTTTCTGACTTAAAGGTGATGATCTCGCCACAACAACCCAGTTGGATCCTGACAGCAAAGGGAGTAGTATGTGAATATGAGAATGGATGAGTGGACAAATAGACCAATAGACTAGATACATAGAAAACTGGTGATGGATGGATGGGATAGATAGGATACACAAATAGATTGAATAGATACACTTGATGCATAGTTAAAAAGATAATGATGGATAGATAAGTGAAAAGATAGATTTGTAGTAGAAATGTTTATAGGTAGAAAAGAGATTTATAGGAAGAAAAGCAATTTATAGGTAGAAAAGAGATTTATAATAAAGTGATTTATAATAGAAAAGAGATTTTTAGATTAAAAAAGGGATTTATAAGCAGAAAAGAGATTTATAGGTAGAAACGAGATTTATAGGCAGAAGAGAATGAATAGCTGGATTAAAATATACAAACACCCCCCAAAAAATATTGCAGTTTATGGATGGTTTTTCCAGTATATTAAAAGGACACATATCTTTCACTTATGCTGTAACATTTTACCTTTTCAGGCAACCTATAAGCCAATACTGAAGCAAAGGAGATACTGAACCCAGAGTGACCAGATTCTGGCGATATTGAACACATGTTTTCGGGCCTTGAAGATCTACTTCAAACGGGATTTAGATTGTTGTTGGGGATTTTTGATCTATACTTTGGAGTTTATTGTACTGGTGGGGGGAAGGGGACAGATGATGTTGCTGATTGTTGTTGGGGAGTTTTGATCTATACTTTGGAGTTTATTGTACTGGTGGGGGGAAGGGGACAGATGTTGCAGAGTTTGATGGGGTTTTTAAAAAAAAAAGTTTTTTTCTGTTTCCAAAAGTGTCAAGTTGTCATTCTTTCAGCTTCCACATGATTAGTGATATTTCCCAGTTTCTTCTGTGCTATCTAGTGATTAGATTTGCCAGCTCGTTAATCTAAAGAAATACTTGTTGGCAAACTTATTGGGTAAATTAAATTTTTCCCTTATTTGCAGCTAGCCCATACTGCTGATGGGTAAAGCTGGCTATATCCTATCTGGGTTTGGGAATAAGAGAGGGAGGCAGATTTCTTCTTCTTTGAGATTGTGAAACAACTGTAACCAGGACCTTTGCCATCAGAGGCTTGGGACCGTCTGAAAGTCTGGGAGCAAAGAGCTATTGGGGGTTAACAAGCAGCAGGTCTGTTGTGTTCTAGCCAGAGAAGTCCCAGAGAAGCTAGGAAGTGGCCCTGCTGAAGTCTTTTGGATCTTCCTGGAGGAGCAGAGCAGCCATTCCATACCTGGAGGGCAATTCAGAATGACAAGGGACTGGCTTAGAGATTTGCATCCAGGTGCTTCCCCTCAGCTCCAGGCGAAGGCTGAGCCAGAAAATAATTGGTGTCCCCACAGGCTTGTGCTAGAGCCCCCCATTCCCCCTTTGAAGTTTCTTCTGCCTGACTTGTGCTCATTATAATCTATATGACTGAAATGTAAAATTTCTGTTTCTGAAAATCTAACCTTTCTTCAGAAGTTGGGAACCTAAATCCCCTGGATGAAGAAGGGGGATAGTAAGAGTGCTAGAAAAACAAATGGGTGCTCTGGAGCCAGCAAGATTGGAGATGGGAAAACCCCTTCTGATTTGATTCCATAGATAGTGGCAAACCTCAGGTTAGCCACAAAAGATGTTTGCACTGAATGATAAAGCTGGAACAATACCTCTTGTGAATTGATGTACAGGCCCTGGCAATAAAATGAAACCAAACTAACTCCCAAGCAGAATGCAGCCTTCATTGGATGAAGGGCCCCAGAAGGCTTTGACAAGCCAGTCAAGCCGGCTTCCAGAGCTAGTGCTTAGTTTGGCCTTGGGAATCCTCCCAGGGTGTGGAAGAGAAGGTGGTCTGGATGGCTCTCTGACAGCACCTTCTCATCCTCCATCTTGGGCTTTCCACTTCTGGGCTTGGGCTTGGAGGGTCTCATCTACAGAAAACCACCTCCTTGAGGGCAAGAACTGTTGGAGCTTTTCCGTGGTAGCTCTGCCATTTTTCCACTTCGAATCACTTCCAATTTACCAATATTTCTTAAGGAAACAAGCATTTATTAAACTCCTATGTACCAAGCACTGTGCTAAGCACTTTACATATATTCTCTCCTCAACAACACTGGGAGGTAGGTGCTATTATCCACACTCTCAGTTAAAGAAACTGAGGCAACAGGTCAGCAAAATAGAGGCTAGATTGAAACAGATCTTGTCTTGTACAGACAACTCTGGCCTAATTAACAAGGGGATTCTAGATCTGCAGCGTTCAATGGGGTGGTTTCCAAATTCTATATGATGAAAGTTACCTGATAAAGCTGTCTGGGGTCTTAACTGTGGCCCTAGCTCCTCTTGCTTTTCAGCCAAAACGTAGGTTCCATCCCAAGAGCAATATGGGGGCTTAGCTCCCTTTCCCGCTGGCTGCTTCTACTCATGTCCCCAGTTTCTGGTCCCTGTGTCTTTTGTGACCATATCATTCATTTGGTAGCCTACCTCACCCATCTTCCTTAGACTACTCAATCAGCAAAGCACAACTAAACAAGGAGCAAACATATATTACATACTTACTAGGGGTCATGTATTACACTAGACCTTGGAGACATAAAGATGAAAACAAAATGGTCTTGGTTCATGGGTGGAGCCAAGATGGTGGAGAAGATACACCGCGACTGTGTAAGCTCCTTTCTTCCCTCACAACCAACTAGATTTACTCAGCCTCAGAAATAGCGCTGGACTGATAGAATCCACAAGGACTGGAAGCACGACTTACCAGCTGAAGAGAATCTGGAATTTGAACAGGAAAGGTCAGCTCCCAGGGGAGGAAGAAGAGAGGCCAGTGCAGACGGTGGGGTGGTGGCACACTGCGCTGATCGCGCTGGGGAGGGCTCTGGGATCAGAGAATCCACTGAGATAGAAGAATCTGGCACAGGCTGTTAGCTCTTCTCTGCTTATAATACAGCAGTTCAGAAGAGAAATCTCAGCAACTTTAAAATTTAAAACCAGATTGGATCTTCCTGGATCCCGGGGGTGACTCAGCACATCTTGGCACTGGTGGGTGTGGCCGACATAGGCAATCCAGGCTTTCACCTGGGGGGTAGTTAAGAGATTGAAAAGTGGGCGGGGCTGTAACTCATATTGCCTGGCTTGGCTAGAGGCGTGGAATGGAAGTCCCAGAGAAGCAGAACCTTTGAACTAGGGACCGCGGTTTCTGGCAGACACTTCCAGTGTGAGCGCAGGGGCTTTTCAGGTCACCTGCTGCAGACATCCACGTCTCACCCGGACACATAGGCTAGGCTTTGAGTCGCCTTTACTGTACAGTCTCAAACATCAGGGAAGCCACTAGAACACAGTGCCCTCAAAGCACAGCACTGCTGATCGCCTCTGAGGCACTTCCAGGGAGGGGGTGGGGAACTCTCTCCCAGAGCTCTCTCTTAGCTCAGGCGCAGGGGCCGCTGCATCCATCAAGTCTGGGAAGAAGTGGTAAAGAAAGAAAGAAATAATTTCCTACCCCAGGGACAGACCCGAAAAGATTTTTTAAGTATGAGCAAAAAGCCCCCCAAAAATATAGATTCCTTCTACACAGAGAAAGAGCAGGTATCCTACCCCAAGGAAGTTAACAGCAGAGAGTCAGCAGATAACAACCTAAAGGGAATAATTCCTGCCCCCCATCACATAACTCTCTCCTTGAAGAGACTATTAAAAAGTTAAGAGAGTTTGAAGAAAAATGGGGAAAGGAAAGAGAATAACAACGTTGTGAAATTGGGGTTGGAAAAAATAAAGAATTCACAGGAGATGCAGGGAAACAAAATTAGTGAATTAGAAAAGGTAAAAAAAAAAACAGGAAAGTAGGATTTCTGAACTGGAGAAGATAAAAAAATCTCAAGAAAATAGTATTTCTGAATTGGAGAACATAAAAGAGTCCCAAGAAAATAGGATTTCTGAATTGGAAGAAGAAAATAATTCTCAAAAAAAAAAAATTAGGGAAATGGAAAAAAAAAATCAATAGAGCAAAAATAACTCATTTAAAAACGAAATTGGGCATTTACAAAAAGAAGTAAAAACTGTGAATGAAGAAAATAACTCCTTAAAATTCAGGATGGAACAAATAGAAATGAATGATTCACTGAGAACCCAAGAATCAGTCAAACAAAACAAAAAAAAAAAAATGAAAAGCTGGAGAATAACGTCAAATACTTACTGGGAAATTCTATAGACCTGGAAAATAGATCTAGGAGAGATAATCTGCGGATCATTGGACTTCCCAAAAACTATGACCAAAATAAGATCCTAGATTCTATTTTACAGGAAATTATTAAAGAGAACTGTCCAGAGATAATAGAAACAGAGGGGAAAGTAGATGTTGTAAGAATTCATCGAACTCCTTCTGAAATAGACCCTAAAAAAGAACACCACGGAATATTGTGCCTAAGCTGCAGAATTAGCACACAAAGGAGAAAATCCTGCAAGCAGCTAGAAAAAAACAATTTAAATACCAAGGGGCCACAATAAGGATCACACAAGATCTGGCTGCCTCCACATTAAAAGATAGAAGGGCCTGGAACCTGATATTCCGAAAGGCAAAAGATCAAGGATTGCAACCATGAATAAACTACCCAGCTAAGTTTAGCATCTTTTTCCATGGAAGAAGATGGTCATTCAATGCAATAGAGGAATTCCATATGTTTCTAAGAAAAAAACCAGACTTAAACAAAAAATTTGATCTATATCCACAAGACTGAAGAGAAACAGAAAAAGGTACACAGAACCCTTGAGAACTATATCTCTGTTGTGGGTATATAGAAAGTACACATGGATAATTTGATTTTACTGATATAAAAGAAAAAAAAAAGGAGGGGGTGTAGTAAAAGGAAGGGGGTATTATCAGAAAAAGGGTTGGGTGTGATAAAAAGAGGGAAACTACATCCCAGGAAGAGGCATAGAAAATACACCATATCTGAGGGAATTTAGAGAGGGGGAGAATCATTGTGTAAATCTTACTCTCATCAGTAGAGACTCAAAGAGTAAATAATTGTCATATTTGTTTTTCAGAGAATTCTCTCTCACCTCATTAAAAGGGGGGAGAGGAAAAAGGAAAAGGAAAAGGAGAATAAGGGAAGGGATGTGGAGGGAGGGGGGAGGGACACAAAAAAGGGAGGGCTGCGTGTCACAAGGGGGGTCTATAAATTAAATATCGGGGAAGGGGTTCAGGGGGGTCAAGGGAAAAGGCATAATCTGGGGATAATATGATGGCAGGTAATACAGAATTAGTAATTTTAACTGTAAATGTGAATGGGATGAATGCTCCCATCAAATGGAGACGGATAGCAGACTGGATCAAAAATCAGAACCCTACAATATGTTGTTTACAGGAAACACACTTAAATCAGGGAGATATATATATAGAGAGAGAGTAAAGGTAAAAGGTTGGAGCAGAATCTATTACGCTTCAGGTAAAGCCAAAAAAGCAGGGGTAGATATCCTTATCTCAGATCAAGCAAAAGCCGAAGATGATCTAATTAAAAGTTATAAGGAAGGAAACTATATCCTGCTGAAAGGTAGCATAAATAATGAAGCCATATCGATACTAAACATATATGCACCAAGTGGTATAGCATCTAACTTTCTAAAGGAAAAGTTAAGAGAGTTGCAAGAAGAAATAGACAGTAAAACTATAATAGTGGGAGATCTCCTCCTTGCACTCTCAGATTTAGACAAATCAAACCACAAAACAAACAAGAAAGAAATTAAAAAAGTAAAGAGAACATTAGAAAAACTAGGTATGATAGATCTTTGGAGAAAACTGAATGGCAATAGAAAGGAATATACTTACTTCTCAGCAGTTCATGGATCCTATACAAAAATTGACCATATATTAGGACATAAAGATCTCAAAATTCAATGTAGGAAGGCAGAAATAATAAATGCCTTCTTCTCAGATCACAATGCAATAAAAGCTACATTCAGTAAAAAGTTAGGGATAAATAGACCAAAAAGTAATTGGAAACTGAATAATCTCATCTTAAAGAATGACTGGGTGAAAGAGCAAATTATAGAAACAATAATTTCACCCAAGATAATGACAATGATGAGACATCATACCAAAATCTGTGGGATGCAGCTAAAGCAGTAATAAGGGGAAATTTTATATCTTTAGAGGCTTCTATGAAGAAAATAGAGAAAGAGAAGATTAACGAATTGGGCTTGCAACTTAAAAGGCCAGAAAAAGACCAAATAAAAAACCCCCAACCAAAAATTAAACTTGAAATACAAAAATTAAAAGGAGAAATCAATAATATTGAAAGTAAAAAACTATTGAATTAATAAATAAAACCAAGAGTTGGTTTTATGAAAAAGCCAATAAAATAGATAAACCTTTGGTAAATCTGATCAGAAAAAAGAAAGAGGAAAATCAAATTGTTAGTCTTACAAATGAAAAGGGGGACCTTTCCACCAATGAAGAGGAAATTAGAGAAATAATGTGTTACTTTACCCAACTTTATGCCAATAAATTTGATAACTTAAGTGAAATGGATGACTTCCTCCAAAAATATAGGCTTCTTAGATTAACAGAGGAGGAAATAAATTGCTTAAATAGTCCCATTTCAGAAAAAAAAATAGACCAAGGTATTAATCAACTCCCCAGGAAAAATCCCCAGGACCAGATGGATTTACATGTGAATTCTACCAAACATTTAAAGAACAATTTGCCCCAATGCTATATAAACTATTTGAAAAAATAGGGAATGAAGGAGTCCTGCCAAACTCCTTTTATGACACAGACATGGTACTGATACCTAAACCAGGTCGATCGAAAACTGAGAAAGAAAATTATAGACCAATTTCCTTAATGAATATTGATGCTAAAATCTTAAATAAGATATTAGCAAAAAGACTTCAGAAAATCATCCCCAGGATAATATACTATGATCAAGTAGGATTCATACCAGGAATGCAGGGCTGGTTTAATATTAGGAAAACTATTAGTATAATTGACCATATTAATAATCAAATTAATAAAAACCATATGATCATCTCAATAGATGCAGAAAAAGCATTTGACAAAATCCAACATCCATTCCTACTAAAAACTCTTAAGAGTATAGGAATAAATGGATTCTTCCTTAGAATAATCAGGAGCATATATTTAAGACCTTCAGTAAGCATAATATGCAATAGAAATAAACTGCAACCTTTCCCTGTAAGATCAGGAGTGAAACAAGGTTGCCCACTATCACCATTACTATTCAATATAGTACTAGAAACGCTAGCCTCGGCAATAAGAGCCAAGAGAGATTCAAGGAATTAGAGTAGGAAATGAGGAAATCAAACTATCACTCTTTGCAGATGACATGATGGTATACTTAGAGAACCCCAAAGACTCTGCTAAAAAGCTATTAGAGAGAATTCAGAATTTTAGCAAAGTGGCAGGATACAAAATAAATCCACATAAATCCTCAGCATTCTTATATATCACCAACAAAATGCAACAGGAAGAGATACAAAGAGAAATTCCATTCCAAACAAATGTTGAGAGTACAAAGTATTTGGGAATCCATTTACCAAAGAATAGTCAGGAATTATATGAGAAAAATTACAAAACACTTGCCACAAAAATAGTCAGATTTAAATAATTGGAAAGACATTCAGTGCTCTTGGGTAGGCCGAGCGAATATAATAAAGATGACAATACTCCCCAAACTAATCTATTTATTTAGTGCTATACCAATCAGACTCCCAAGAAACTATTTTAATGATCTAGAAAAAATAACAACAAAATCCTTTTGGAAGAATATGCAAGGGAACTAATGAAAAAAAAGTCAGAGGAAGGTGGTCCAAGTGTACCCGATCTAAAGCTATATTATATAGCAGCAGTCACCAAAACCATTTGGTACTGGCTAAGAAATAGAACGGTAGATCAGTGGAACAGATTAGATACAAAGGACAAAAAAGGGTACATCTATAGCAATCTAATCTTTGACAAACCCAAAGATACCACCATTAGGGACAAAAATTCATTATTCGGAAAAAAACTGTTGGGAAAACTGGAAATTAGTATGGCAGAAATTAGATATGGATCCACACTTAACACCATGATCAAAATGGGTCCATGATTTAGGCATAAAGAATGAGATCATAAATAGATTAGAGGAACAGAGAATAGTCTACCTCTCAGACCTGTGGAGGAGGAAGGAATTTATGACCAGAGGAGAACTAGAGATCATTATTGATCACAAAATAGAAGATTTTGATTACATCAAACTAAAAAGTTTCTCTACAAACAATAGTAATGCAAACAAGATTAGAATGGAAGTAACAAATTGGCAAAATATTTTTAAAAGTAAAGGTCCTGACAAAAGTCTCATTTCCAAAATATATAGAGAACTGACCCTGATTTATAGGAAACCAAACCATTCTCCAATTGATAAATGGTCAAGGGATATGAACAGACAATTCTCAGATGATGAAATTGAAACTATTTCCACTCATATGAAAGAGTGTTCCAAATCACTACTGATCAGAGAAATGCAAATTAAGACAACTCTGAGATACCACTACACACCTGTCAGATTGGCTAAGATGACAGGAACAAATAATGATGAATGTTGGAGGGGCTGTGGGAAAACTGGGACACTGATACATTGTTGGGGGAGTTGTGGAAGAATCCAGCCATTCTGGAGAGCAATTTGGAACTATGCCCAAAAAGTTATCAAACTGTGCATACCCTTTGACCCAGCATTGCTGTTATTGGGATTATATCCCAAAGAAATACTAAAGAGCGGAAAGGGACCTGCATGTGCCAAAATGTTTGTGGCAGCTCTTTTTGTTGTAGCTAGAAACTGGAAGTTGAATGGATGTCCATCAATTGGAAAATGGTTGGGTAAATTGTGGTATATGAAGGTTATGGAATATTAGTGCTCTGTAAGAAATGACCAGCAGGAGGAATACAGAGAGGCCTGGAGAGACTTAAATCAACTGTTGCTGAATGAAATGAATAGAACCAGAAGATCACTGTACATTTCAACAACAATACTGTATGAGGATGTATTCTGATGGAAGTGGAAATGTTCAACATGTTCAACAAGAAGATCCAACTCACTTCCAGTTGATCAATGATGGACAGAAATAACTACACCCAGAGAAGGAACACTGGGAAGTGAATGTAAAGTGTTAGCACTACTGTCTATCTACCCAGGTTACTTATACCTTCGGAATCTAATACTTAATGTGCAACAAGAAAATGGTATTTACACACATATATTGTATCTAGGGTATATTGTAACACATGTAAAATGTATGGGATTGCCTGTCATCGGGGGGGGGTGGATAATTTGGAAAAATGAATTAAAAAAAATGGTCTTGCCCTCAAAGTTTACATCTTATTGCGGAAAATGATGTCAACAAAAAAAAGTAGGAAGAAAATCTCTGCATAAGCAAGATAATTGTATAAATATTTTTATATACATTGGATTTATCATATATTTTCACATATTTAACATGTAATTACAGGTCACCCAGGCTAGGAGGTGGAAGGAAGGAGGGGGAATGTTGGAACAGGAGGTTTAGCAAGGCTCAGTGTTGAAAACTTGCCATTTCATATGTTTTTTAAATAAAAAGGTTTCCTAAAAAATATTTTTAAAAGAAAACCTCTGCATACAGCCTGAGCAAAATCCTCATCTGATGAGCAGTTGCCTTGCTTACCTTAGCCATGGAGACCTCATTGGGTGATGCCCATTGTGACATGCTCTAGTTCATTGTGACATGCCTGAGAACACCCAAGGTTTTCTGACTTAAAGGTGATGATCTCGCCACAACAACCCAGTTGGATCCTGAAAGCAAAGGGAGTAGGATGTGTGTATAGAAGAATGGATGAGTGGACAAATAGACTATTAGACTAGATACATAGATAACTGGTGATGGATGGATGGGATAGATAGTATAGACAAATAGATTGAATAGATACACTTGATGCATAGTTAAAAAGATAATGATGAATAGATAAGTGAAAAGATAGATTTATAGTAGAAAAGTTTATAGGTAGAATAGAGATTTATAGGAAGAAAAGTGATATATAGGTAGAAAAGAGATTTATAAGTAGAAAAGCGATTCATAGGCAGAAAAGAGATTTATAGGAAGAAAAGCGATTCATAGGTAGAAAAGAGATTTATAGGAAGAAAAGCAATTTATAAGTAGAAAAGATTTATAGTAATTAAAGCGATTTATAAGTAGAAAACAGATTATTAGATAAAAAAAGTGATTTTTAATTAGACAAGAGATTTATAGGTAGAAAAGGGGTTTATAGGCAGAAGAGAATGAATAGCTGCATTAAATATACATAGATAATGATTGAGTCAATGGAGGGTTAGGTAAATCAGTAAATAAATTACTGGAAAAAGAGATCCTTTCTGGTCCTCATCAGCATCATACCAAGTGCTCCTGTCGAAGATTGAGACTGCCTTCAGGTCAGTATTAAACTATTATATTTTATTCTTCAATATTATAGAAGCTAAAATGGTTGCTTTCTATCTGGCTTGGGAAATATTTGACTTCTCTTTCCTTCCCTCTTCCCCCACCCGCAAAAAATTCCAGTTTGTGGATGGTTATTCCAGTAGATCAAATGGACACATATCTTTCACTTATGCTGTAACATTTTACCTTTTCAGGCATCCTATAAGCCACTGCTAAAGCAGAGGAGATACTGAACCACTTGTGACCAGATGCTGGTGATATTGAAGGCATGTCTTCGGACCTCATTGATCTACATAAACTGGGATTTAGCATGTTCATGAAGGTAAAGCAGCTATATAGAGATAATCTATCTTCAGTTTCCCTCCTGCAGTCAGTGTTAATAAGGGGTTGAAGGTAGGGCCAGGTTGCTGACTAACCCTATATGTACTAGAAGTACAAATAATCTGGGAAATAGAGAGCCTACCTTTACAAACAAACAAACAATCAAAAGCAGATTCTTTGAGTTCAGAAACTATTTTCTTTTTCATCATCCTATGCCTGGTTCCCAGAAATAAGATGACTTGCTCATATTAGAGGTTTCATAAATGCTTGTTGAATTCAGTTACATATAGATGAAGACCTTTTCTAAAATTATTGGCAGCTGGCTGGTACAGGGGATAGCACTGTTGGACCACACTTGAATCAGCACCTGATTTCAAACACCAACTGTAGGACTCTGGGCAAGTCACTTAATCTGTGTTTGCCTCAATTTCCTCATCTGTAAAATGGGAATGGTACAATCATTTTTGCTCCACCGAGAATAAGCCTTTGAGAAATATTTGGTTTCAAGTAGAGTCACAGCATCGTGGATTTTGAGCTGGCGGGAATATTTCAGGGTTTCTGCTTCCATATTTTACAGAGAAAGTTACTGAGACTCAGGGTGGTTAAGTATATTTAGTATATTGTCCCAGCGCATACAGGTTGTAAAAGGCAGAGACAAGAGTCAAACAGATCCTGTTTATACTATCATGTTAACTCTAAGTGTTCATTACATATGTGTGTATGTGTGTGCATATATGTGTGTGTATATTTCCATACTTCAATCTTTTAACCTATAGCTAAACATATTAATTCTTAAAAAAAAAAAAAAAAAAAGGTGGTGGGATGGGATACGGGAAAGACACTGTAATAAAGTAACATTAAACAAGTGGAATTTTGCTGTGCTGATTATTTCTTACCTGCATGACTTTTTATTATCACTTAAACTCCCTGAGCGTCAGTTTCCTCACATGTTAAATGAGATACTTGAGCTCCACGACCACAAGGAGACTACATTTCTAGTTCTAAAGTTCTGATTCCACAGCTGAAAATCTACGAACATTATGTCCTAACGTAAGATCTTTATTTGATCATTAATGAGTCATATATTAACCTGACATGCTTGTCTGATGGCTGACCCCATCCTTGTTATGGTGAATGTTACAGGTGAGCCGACCTCATCCCGGTGACCATCCACTGCAGATCCTCTTTGTGGTTGGTGGGGTAACGATATCGGAAGCCAAAATGGTGAAAGATCTTGTTTCTTCCCTGAAGCCTGGAACACAGGTACTGAACCCTAAATAACAGGACATGCATCTCCCTGGCTCAAGGATGGGAGAGTCTGGCTGTTCCCATAAGGGTGGGTCTGAGCCTTAGGGGTAGCATCAGAGAAAACATGGTCTATATTACTTTGGAGATGGTGAAGCACTGTGTAAATGTCAGATACTATTCTTACTACTACTATTATTACTCGTACTCTTACACCTATTATTATTACTACTACTTCTACTATTACTCCTCTTCCTACTCCTATTAGTATCACTCTTAAGATTACTACTATTACTCTTCCACCAACTACTACAATTACTCCCACTCTTATTACTGTTACTATTCATACTACTCCCATTCCTTCTAGTTCTCTTCCTCCTGCTACTACTACTATCATTGCTCTTATTCCTATTAATACTCCTTCTACTACCACTACTACTATTATTTGTAATACTACCTTTACTATTACTATTACTATTACTTTACTATTACTATTACTATTACTTTACTATTACTATTACTACTATTTCTACTACTAGTAGTGTAACTCCTATTCCTAGTATTATTACTATTGCTTTTACTACTTATTCAACAAAAAAAAGAAGTAGGAAGAAAATCTTTGCATAAGCAAGATAATTGCATAAATATTTTTATATACATTGGATTTATCATATATTTTCACATATTTAACATGTAATTACAGGTCACCCAGGCTAGGAGGTGGAAGGAAGGAGGGGGAATGTTGGAACAGCAGGTTTCACAAGGCTCAGTGTTGAAAACTTTCCCCTTCATATGTTTTCTAAAATAAAAAGGTTTCCTAAAAAATATTTTTAAAAGAAAACCTCCGCATAAAGCCTGGCACAATCCTCATCTGATGAGCAGTTTCCTTGCTTACCTTGGCCATGGAGACCTCATTGTGTGATGCTCATTGTGACGCGCCGGAGAACACCCAAACTTTTCTGACTTAAAGGTGATGATCTCGCCACAACAACCCAGTTGGATCCTGACAGCAAAGGGAGTAGTATGTGAATATGAGAATGGATGAGTGGACAAATAGACCAATAGACTAGATACATAGAAAACTGGTGATGGATGGATGGGATAGATAGGATACACAAATAGATTGAATAGATACACTTGATGCATAGTTAAAAAGATAATGATGGATAGATAAGTGAAAAGATAGATTTGTAGTAGAAATGTTTATAGGTAGAAAAGAGATTTATAGGAAGAAAAGCAATTTATAGGTAGAAAAGAGATTTATAATAAAGTGATTTATAATAGAAAAGAGATTTTTAGATTAAAAAAGGGATTTATAAGCAGAAAAGAGATTTATAGGTAGAAACGAGATTTATAGGCAGAAGAGAATGAATAGCTGGATTAAAATATACAAACACCCCCCAAAAAATATTGCAGTTTATGGATGGTTTTTCCAGTATATTAAAAGGACACATATCTTTCACTTATGCTGTAACATTTTACCTTTTCAGGCAACCTATAAGCCAATACTGAAGCAAAGGAGATACTGAACCCAGAGTGACCAGATTCTGGCGATATTGAACACATGTTTTCGGGCCTTGAAGATCTACTTCAAACGGGATTTAGATTGTTGTTGGGGATTTTTGATCTATACTTTGGAGTTTATTGTACTGGTGGGGGGAAGGGGACAGATGATGTTGCTGATTGTTGTTGGGGAGTTTTGATCTATACTTTGGAGTTTATTGTACTGGTGGGGGGAAGGGGACAGATGTTGCAGAGTTTGATGGGGTTTTTAAAAAAAAAAGTTTTTTTCTGTTTCCAAAAGTGTCAAGTTGTCATTCTTTCAGCTTCCACATGATTAGTGATATTTCCCAGTTTCTTCTGTGCTATCTAGTGATTAGATTTGCCAGCTCGTTAATCTAAAGAAATACTTGTTGGCAAACTTATTGGGTAAATTAAATTTTTCCCTTATTTGCAGCTAGCCCATACTGCTGATGGGTAAAGCTGGCTATATCCTATCTGGGTTTGGGAATAAGAGAGGGAGGCAGATTTCTTCTTCTTTGAGATTGTGAAACAACTGTAACCAGGACCTTTGCCATCAGAGGCTTGGGACCGTCTGAAAGTCTGGGAGCAAAGAGCTATTGGGGGTTAACAAGCAGCAGGTGTGTTGTGTTCTAGCCAGAGAAGTCCCAGAGAAGCTAGGAAGTGGCCCTGCTGAAGTCTTTTGGATCTTCCTGGAGGAGCAGAGCAGCCATTCCATACCTGGAGGGCAATTCAGAATGACAAGGGACTGGCTTAGAGATTTGCATCCAGGTGCTTCCCCTCAGCTCCAGGCGAAGGCTGAGCCAGAAAATAATTGGTGTCCCCACAGGCTTGTGCTAGAGCCCCCCATTCCCCCTTTGAAGTTTCTTCTGCCTGACTTGTGCTCATTATAATCTATATGACTGAAATGTAAAATTTCTGTTTCTGAAAATCTAACCTTTCTTCAGAAGTTGGGAACCTAAATCCCCTGGATGAAGAAGGGGGATAGTAAGAGTGCTAGAAAAACAAATGGGTGCTCTGGAGCCAGCAAGATTGGAGATGGGAAAACCCCTTCTGATTTGATTCCATAGATAGTGGCAAACCTCAGGTTAGCCACAAAAGATGTTTGCACTGAATGATAAAGCTGGAACAATACCTCTTGTGAATTGATGTACAGGCCCTGGCAATAAAATGAAACCAAACTAACTCCCAAGCAGAATGCAGCCTTCATTGGATGAAGGGCCCCAGAAGGCTTTGACAAGCCAGTCAAGCCGGCTTCCAGAGCTAGTGCTTAGTTTGGCCTTGGGAATCCTCCCAGGGTGTGGAAGAGAAGGTGGTCTGGATGGCTCTCTGACAGCACCTTCTCATCCTCCATCTTGGGCTTTCCACTTCTGGGCTTGGGCTTGGAGGGTCTCATCTACAGAAAACCACCTCCTTGAGGGCAAGAACTGTTGGAGCTTTTCCGTGGTAGCTCTGCCATTTTTCCACTTCGAATCACTTCCAATTTACCAATATTTCTTAAGGAAACAAGCATTTATTAAACTCCTATGTACCAAGCACTGTGCTAAGCACTTTACATATATTCTCTCCTCAACAACACTGGGAGGTAGGTGCTATTATCCACACTCTCAGTTAAAGAAACTGAGGCAACAGGTCAGCAAAATAGAGGCTAGATTGAAACAGATCTTGTCTTGTACAGACAACTCTGGCCTAATTAACAAGGGGATTCTAGATCTGCAGCATTCAATGGGGTGGTTTCCAAATTCTATATGATGAAAGTTACCTGATAAAGCTGTCTGGGGTCTTAACTGTGGCCCTAGCTCCTCTTGCTTTTCAGCCAAAACGTAGGTTCCATCCCAAGAGCAATATGGGGGCTTAGCTCCCTTTCCCGCTGGCTGCTTCTACTCATGTCCCCAGTTTCTGGTCCCTGTGTCTTTTGTGACCATATCATTCATTTGGTAGCCTACCTCACCCATCTTCCTTAGACTACTCAATCAGCAAAGCACAACTAAACAAGGAGCAAACATATATTACATACTTACTAGGGGTCATGTATTACACTAGACCTTGGAGACATAAAGATGAAAACAAAATGGTCTTGGTTCATGGGTGGAGCCAAGATGGTGGAGAAGATACACCGCGACTGTGTAAGCTCCTTTCTTCCCTCACAACCAACTAGATTTACTCAGCCTCAGAAATAGCGCTGGACTGATAGAATCCACAAGGACTGGAAGCACGACTTACCAGCTGAAGAGAATCTGGAATTTGAACAGGAAAGGTCAGCTCCCAGGGGAGGAAGAAGAGAGGCCAGTGCAGACGGTGGGGTGGTGGCACACTGCGCTGATCGCGCTGGGGAGGGCTCTGGGATCAGAGAATCCACTGAGATAGAAGAATCTGGCACAGGCTGTTAGCTCTTCTCTGCTTATAATACAGCAGTTCAGAAGAGAAATCTCAGCAACTTTAAAATTTAAAACCAGATTGGATCTTCCTGGATCCCGGGGGTGACTCAGCACATCTTGGCACTGGTGGGTGTGGCCGACATAGGCAATCCAGGCTTTCACCTGGGGGGTAGTTAAGAGATTGAAAAGTGGGCGGGGCTGTAACTCATATTGCCTGGCTTGGCTAGAGGCTGTGGAATGGAAGTCCCAGAGAAGCAGAACCTTTGAACTAGGGACCGCGGTTTCTGGCAGACACTTCCAGTGTGAGCGCAGGGGCTTTTCAGGTCACCTGCTGCAGACATCCACGTCTCACCCGGACACATAGGCTAGGCTTTGAGTCGCCTTTACTGTACAGTCTCAAACATCAGGGAAGCCACTAGAACACAGTGCCCTCAAAGCACAGCACTGCTGATCGCCTCTGAGGCACTTCCAGGGAGGGGGTGGGGAACTCTCTCCCAGAGCTCTCTCTTAGCTCAGGCGCAGGGGCCGCTGCATCCATCAAGTCTGGGAAGAAGTGGTAAAGAAAGAAAGAAATAATTTCCTACCCCAGGGACAGACCCGAAAAGATTTTTTAAGTATGAGCAAAAAGCCCCCCAAAAATATAGATTCCTTCTACACAGAGAAAGAGCAGGTATCCTACCCCAAGGAAGTTAACAGCAGAGAGTCAGCAGATAACAACCTAAAGGGAATAATTCCTGCCCCCCATCACATAACTCTCTCCTTGAAGAGACTATTAAAAAGTTAAGAGAGTTTGAAGAAAAATGGGGAAAGGAAAGAGAATAACAACGTTGTGAAATTGGGGTTGGAAAAAATAAAGAATTCACAGGAGATGCAGGGAAACAAAATTAGTGAATTAGAAAAGGTAAAAAAAAAAACAGGAAAGTAGGATTTCTGAACTGGAGAAGATAAAAAAATCTCAAGAAAATAGTATTTCTGAATTGGAGAACATAAAAGAGTCCCAAGAAAATAGGATTTCTGAATTGGAAGAAGAAAATAATTCTCAAAAAAAAAAATTAGGGAAATGGAAAAAAAAAATCAATAGAGCAAAAATAACTCATTTAAAAACGAAATTGGGCATTTACAAAAAGAAGTAAAAACTGTGAATGAAGAAAATAACTCCTTAAAATTCAGGATGGAACAAATAGAAATGAATGATTCACTGAGAACCCAAGAATCAGTCAAACAAAACAAAAAAAAAAAAATGAAAAGCTGGAGAATAACGTCAAATACTTACTGGGAAATTCTATAGACCTGGAAAATAGATCTAGGAGAGATAATCTGCGGATCATTGGACTTCCCAAAAACTATGACCAAAATAAGATCCTAGATTCTATTTTACAGGAAATTATTAAAGAGAACTGTCCAGAGATAATAGAAACAGAGGGGAAAGTAGATGTTGTAAGAATTCATCGAACTCCTTCTGAAATAGACCCTAAAAAAGAACACCACGGAATATTGTGCCTAAGCTGCAGAATTAGCACACAAAGGAGAAAATCCTGCAAGCAGCTAGAAAAAAACAATTTAAATACCAAGGGGCCACAATAAGGATCACACAAGATCTGGCTGCCTCCACATTAAAAGATAGAAGGGCCTGGAACCTGATATTCCGAAAGGCAAAAGATCAAGGATTGCAACCATGAATAAACTACCCAGCTAAGTTTAGCATCTTTTTCCATGGAAGAAGATGGTCATTCAATGCAATAGAGGAATTCCATATGTTTCTAAGAAAAAAACCAGACTTAAACAAAAAATTTGATCTATATCCACAAGACTGAAGAGAAACAGAAAAAGGTACACAGAACCCTTGAGAACTATATCTCTGTTGTGGGTATATAGAAAGTACACATGGATAATTTGATTTTACTGATATAAAAGAAAAAAAAAGGAGGGGGTGTAGTAAAAGGAAGGGGGTATTATCAGAAAAAGGGTTGGGTGTGATAAAAAGAGGGAAACTACATCCCAGGAAGAGGCATAGAAAATACACCATATCTGAGGGAATTTAGAGAGGGGGAGAATCATTGTGTAAATCTTACTCTCATCAGTAGAGACTCAAAGAGTAAATAATTGTCATATTTGTTTTTCAGAGAATTCTCTCTCACCTCATTAAAAGGGGGGAGAGGAAAAAGGAAAAGGAAAAGGAGAATAAGGGAAGGGATGTGGAGGGAGGGGGGAGGGACACAAAAAAGGGAGGGCTGCGTGTCACAAGGGGGGTCTATAAATTAAATATCGGGGAAGGGGTTCAGGGGGGTCAAGGGAAAAGGCATAATCTGGGGATAATATGATGGCAGGTAATACAGAATTAGTAATTTTAACTGTAAATGTGAATGGGATGAATGCTCCCATCAAATGGAGACGGATAGCAGACTGGATCAAAAATCAGAACCCTACAATATGTTGTTTACAGGAAACACACTTAAATCAGGGAGATATATATATATAGAGAGAGTAAAGGTAAAAGGTTGGAGCAGAATCTATTACGCTTCAGGTAAAGCCAAAAAAGCAGGGGTAGATATCCTTATCTCAGATCAAGCAAAAGCCGAAGATGATCTAATTAAAAGTTATAAGGAAGGAAACTATATCCTGCTGAAAGGTAGCATAAATAATGAAGCCATATCGATACTAAACATATATGCACCAAGTGGTATAGCATCTAACTTTCTAAAGGAAAAGTTAAGAGAGTTGCAAGAAGAAATAGACAGTAAAACTATAATAGTGGGAGATCTCCTCCTTGCACTCTCAGATTTAGACAAATCAAACCACAAAACAAACAAGAAAGAAATTAAAAAAGTAAAGAGAACATTAGAAAAACTAGGTATGATAGATCTTTGGAGAAAACTGAATGGCAATAGAAAGGAATATACTTACTTCTCAGCAGTTCATGGATCCTATACAAAAATTGACCATATATTAGGACATAAAGATCTCAAAATTCAATGTAGGAAGGCAGAAATAATAAATGCCTTCTTCTCAGATCACAATGCAATAAAAGCTACATTCAGTAAAAAGTTAGGGATAAATAGACCAAAAAGTAATTGGAAACTGAATAATCTCATCTTAAAGAATGACTGGGTGAAAGAGCAAATTATAGAAACAATAATTTCACCCAAGATAATGACAATGATGAGATATCATACCAAAATCTGTGGGATGCAGCTAAAGCAGTAATAAGGGGAAATTTTATATCTTTAGAGGCTTCTATGAAGAAAATAGAGAAAGAGAAGATTAACGAATTGGGCTTGCAACTTAAAAGGCCAGAAAAAGACCAAATAAAAAACCCCCAACCAAAAATTAAACTTGAAATACAAAAATTAAAAGGAGAAATCAATAATATTGAAAGTAAAAAACTATTGAATTAATAAATAAAACCAAGAGTTGGTTTTATGAAAAAGCCAATAAAATAGATAAACCTTTGGTAAATCTGATCAGAAAAAAGAAAGAGGAAAATCAAATTGTTAGTCTTACAAATGAAAAGGGGGACCTTTCCACCAATGAAGAGGAAATTAGAGAAATAATGTGTTACTTTACCCAACTTTATGCCAATAAATTTGATAACTTAAGTGAAATGGATGACTTCCTCCAAAAATATAGGCTTCTTAGATTAACAGAGGAGGAAATAAATTGCTTAAATAGTCCCATTTCAGAAAAAAAAATAGACCAAGGTATTAATCAACTCCCCAGGAAAAATCCCCAGGACCAGATGGATTTACATGTGAATTCTACCAAACATTTAAAGAACAATTTGCCCCAATGCTATATAAACTATTTGAAAAAATAGGGAATGAAGGAGTCCTGCCAAACTCCTTTTATGACACAGACATGGTACTGATACCTAAACCAGGTCGATCGAAAACTGAGAAAGAAAATTATAGACCAATTTCCTTAATGAATATTGATGCTAAAATCTTAAATAAGATATTAGCAAAAAGACTTCAGAAAATCATCCCCAGGATAATATACTATGATCAAGTAGGATTCATACCAGGAATGCAGGGCTGGTTTAATATTAGGAAAACTATTAGTATAATTGACCATATTAATAATCAAATTAATAAAAACCATATGATCATCTCAATAGATGCAGAAAAAGCATTTGACAAAATCCAACATCCATTCCTACTAAAAACTCTTAAGAGTATAGGAATAAATGGATTCTTCCTTAGAATAATCAGGAGCATATATTTAAGACCTTCAGTAAGCATAATATGCAATAGAAATAAACTGCAACCTTTCCCTGTAAGATCAGGAGTGAAACAAGGTTGCCCACTATCACCATTACTATTCAATATAGTACTAGAAACGCTAGCCTCGGCAATAAGAGCCAAGAGAGATTCAAGGAATTAGAGTAGGAAATGAGGAAATCAAACTATCACTCTTTGCAGATGACATGATGGTATACTTAGAGAACCCCAAAGACTCTGCTAAAAAGCTATTAGAGAGAATTCAGAATTTTAGCAAAGTGGCAGGATACAAAATAAATCCACATAAATCCTCAGCATTCTTATATATCACCAACAAAATGCAACAGGAAGAGATACAAAGAGAAATTCCATTCCAAACAAATGTTGAGAGTACAAAGTATTTGGGAATCCATTTACCAAAGAATAGTCAGGAATTATATGAGAAAAATTACAAAACACTTGCCACAAAAATAGTCAGATTTAAATAATTGGAAAGACATTCAGTGCTCTTGGGTAGGCCGAGCGAATATAATAAAGATGACAATACTCCCCAAACTAATCTATTTATTTAGTGCTATACCAATCAGACTCCCAAGAAACTATTTTAATGATCTAGAAAAAATAACAACAAAATCCTTTTGGAAGAATATGCAAGGGAACTAATGAAAAAAAAGTCAGAGGAAGGTGGTCCAAGTGTACCCGATCTAAAGCTATATTATATAGCAGCAGTCACCAAAACCATTTGGTACTGGCTAAGAAATAGAACGGTAGATCAGTGGAACAGATTAGATACAAAGGACAAAAAAGGGTACATCTATAGCAATCTAATCTTTGACAAACCCAAAGATACCACCATTAGGGACAAAAATTCATTATTCGGAAAAAAACTGTTGGGAAAACTGGAAATTAGTATGGCAGAAATTAGATATGGATCCACACTTAACACCATGATCAAAATGGGTCCATGATTTAGGCATAAAGAATGAGATCATAAATAGATTAGAGGAACAGAGAATAGTCTACCTCTCAGACCTGTGGAGGAGGAAGGAATTTATGACCAGAGGAGAACTAGAGATCATTATTGATCACAAAATAGAAGATTTTGATTACATCAAACTAAAAAGTTTCTCTACAAACAATAGTAATGCAAACAAGATTAGAATGGAAGTAACAAATTGGCAAAATATTTTTAAAAGTAAAGGTCCTGACAAAAGTCTCATTTCCAAAATATATAGAGAACTGACCCTGATTTATAGGAAACCAAACCATTCTCCAATTGATAAATGGTCAAGGGATATGAACAGACAATTCTCAGATGATGAAATTGAAACTATTTCCACTCATATGAAAGAGTGTTCCAAATCACTACTGATCAGAGAAATGCAAATTAAGACAACTCTGAGATACCACTACACACCTGTCAGATTGGCTAAGATGACAGGAACAAATAATGATGAATGTTGGAGGGGCTGTGGGAAAACTGGGACACTGATACATTGTTGGGGGAGTTGTGGAAGAATCCAGCCATTCTGGAGAGCAATTTGGAACTATGCCCAAAAAGTTATCAAACTGTGCATACCCTTTGACCCAGCATTGCTGTTATTGGGATTATATCCCAAAGAAATACTAAAGAGCGGAAAGGGACCTGCATGTGCCAAAATGTTTGTGGCAGCTCTTTTTGTTGTAGCTAGAAACTGGAAGTTGAATGGATGTCCATCAATTGGAAAATGGTTGGGTAAATTGTGGTATATGAAGGTTATGGAATATTAGTGCTCTGTAAGAAATGACCAGCAGGAGGAATACAGAGAGGCCTGGAGAGACTTAAATCAACTGTTGCTGAATGAAATGAATAGAACCAGAAGATCACTGTACATTTCAACAACAATACTGTATGAGGATGTATTCTGATGGAAGTGGAAATGTTCAACATGTTCAACAAGAAGATCCAACTCACTTCCAGTTGATCAATGATGGACAGAAATAACTACACCCAGAGAAGGAACACTGGGAAGTGAATGTAAAGTGTTAGCACTACTGTCTATCTACCCAGGTTACTTATACCTTCGGAATCTAATACTTAATGTGCAACAAGAAAATGGTATTTACACACATATATTGTATCTAGGGTATATTGTAACACATGTAAAATGTATGGGATTGCCTGTCATCGGGGGGGGGTGGATAATTTGGAAAAATGAATTAAAAAAAATGGTCTTGCCCTCAAAGTTTACATCTTATTGCGGAAAATGATGTCAACAAAAAAAAGTAGGAAGAAAATCTCTGCATAAGCAAGATAATTGTATAAATATTTTTATATACATTGGATTTATCATATATTTTCACATATTTAACATGTAATTACAGGTCACCCAGGCTAGGAGGTGGAAGGAAGGAGGGGGAATGTTGGAACAGGAGGTTTAGCAAGGCTCAGTGTTGAAAACTTGCCATTTCATATGTTTTTTAAATAAAAAGGTTTCCTAAAAAATATTTTTAAAAGAAAACCTCTGCATACAGCCTGAGCAAAATCCTCATCTGATGAGCAGTTGCCTTGCTTACCTTAGCCATGGAGACCTCATTGGGTGATGCCCATTGTGACATGCTCTAGTTCATTGTGACATGCCTGAGAACACCCAAGGATTTCTGACTTAAAGGTGATGATCTCGCCACAACAACCCAGTTGGATCCTGAAAGCAAAGGGAGTAGGATGTGTGTATAGAAGAATGGATGAGTGGACAAATAGACTATTAGACTAGATACATAGATAACTGGTGATGGATGGATGGGATAGATAGTATAGACAAATAGATTGAATAGATACACTTGATGCATAGTTAAAAAGATAATGATGAATAGATAAGTGAAAAGATAGATTTATAGTAGAAAAGTTTATAGGTAGAATAGAGATTTATAGGAAGAAAAGTGATATATAGGTAGAAAAGAGATTTATAAGTAGAAAAGCGATTCATAGGCAGAAAAGAGATTTATAGGAAGAAAAGCGATTCATAGGTAGAAAAGAGATTTATAGGAAGAAAAGCAATTTATAAGTAGAAAAGATTTATAGTAATTAAAGCGATTTATAAGTAGAAAACAGATTATTAGATAAAAAAAGTGATTTTTAATTAGACAAGAGATTTATAGGTAGAAAAGGGGTTTATAGGCAGAAGAGAATGAATAGCTGCATTAAATATACATAGATAATGATTGAGTCAATGGAGGGTTAGGTAAATCAGTAAATAAATTACTGGAAAAAGAGATCCTTTCTGGTCCTCATCAGCATCATACCAAGTGCTCCTGTCGAAGATTGAGACTGCCTTCAGGTCAGTATTAAACTATTATATTTTATTCTTCAATATTATAGAAGCTAAAATGGTTGCTTTCTATCTGGCTTGGGAAATATTTGACTTCTCTTTCCTTCCCTCTTCCCCCACCCGCAAAAAATTCCAGTTTGTGGATGGTTATTCCAGTAGATCAAATGGACACATATCTTTCACTTATGCTGTAACATTTTACCTTTTCAGGCATCCTATAAGCCACTGCTAAAGCAGAGGAGATACTGAACCACTTGTGACCAGATGCTGGTGATATTGAAGGCATGTCTTCGGACCTCATTGATCTACATAAACTGGGATTTAGCATGTTCATGAAGGTAAAGCAGCTATATAGAGATAATCTATCTTCAGTTTCCCTCCTGCAGTCAGTGTTAATAAGGGGTTGAAGGTAGGGCCAGGTTGCTGACTAACCCTATATGTACTAGAAGTACAAATAATCTGGGAAATAGAGAGCCTACCTTTACAAACAAACAAACAATCAAAAGCAGATTCTTTGAGTTCAGAAACTATTTTCTTTTTCATCATCCTATGCCTGGTTCCCAGAAATAAGATGACTTGCTCATATTAGAGGTTTCATAAATGCTTGTTGAATTCAGTTACATATAGATGAAGACCTTTTCTAAAATTATTGGCAGCTGGCTGGTACAGGGGATAGCACTGTTGGACCACACTTGAATCAGCACCTGATTTCAAACACCAACTGTAGGACTCTGGGCAAGTCACTTAATCTGTGTTTGCCTCAATTTCCTCATCTGTAAAATGGGAATGGTACAATCATTTTTGCTCCACCGAGAATAAGCCTTTGAGAAATATTTGGTTTCAAGTAGAGTCACAGCATCGTGGATTTTGAGCTGGCGGGAATATTTCAGGGTTTCTGCTTCCATATTTTACAGAGAAAGTTACTGAGACTCAGGGTGGTTAAGTATATTTAGTATATTGTCCCAGCGCATACAGGTTGTAAAAGGCAGAGACAAGAGTCAAACAGATCCTGTTTATACTATCATGTTAACTCTAAGTGTTCATTACATATGTGTGTATGTGTGTGCATATATGTGTGTGTATATTTCCATACTTCAATCTTTTAACCTATAGCTAAACATATTAATTCTTAAAAAAAAAAAAAAAAAAAGGTGGTGGGATGGGATACGGGAAAGACACTGTAATAAAGTAACATTAAACAAGTGGAATTTTGCTGTGCTGATTATTTCTTACCTGCATGACTTTTTATTATCACTTAAACTCCCTGAGCGTCAGTTTCCTCACATGTTAAATGAGATACTTGAGCTCCACGACCACAAGGAGACTACATTTCTAGTTCTAAAGTTCTGATTCCACAGCTGAAAATCTACGAACATTATGTCCTAACGTAAGATCTTTATTTGATCATTAATGAGTCATATATTAACCTGACATGCTTGTCTGATGGCTGACCCCATCCTTGTTATGGTGAATGTTACAGGTGAGCCGACCTCATCCCGGTGACCATCCACTGCAGATCCTCTTTGTGGTTGGTGGGGTAACGATATCGGAAGCCAAAATGGTGAAAGATCTTGTTTCTTCCCTGAAGCCTGGAACACAGGTACTGAACCCTAAATAACAGGACATGCATCTCCCTGGCTCAAGGATGGGAGAGTCTGGCTGTTCCCATAAGGGTGGGTCTGAGCCTTAGGGGTAGCATCAGAGAAAACATGGTCTATATTACTTTGGAGATGGTGAAGCACTGTGTAAATGTCAGATACTATTCTTACTACTACTATTATTACTCGTACTCTTACACCTATTATTATTACTACTACTTCTACTATTACTCCTCTTCCTACTCCTATTAGTATCACTCTTAAGATTACTACTATTACTCTTCCACCAACTACTACAATTACTCCCACTCTTATTACTGTTACTATTCATACTACTCCCATTCCTTCTAGTTCTCTTCCTCCTGCTACTACTACTATCATTGCTCTTATTCCTATTAATACTCCTTCTACTACCACTACTACTATTATTTGTAATACTACCTTTACTATTACTATTACTATTACTTTACTATTACTATTACTATTACTTTACTATTACTATTACTACTATTTCTACTACTAGTAGTGTAACTCCTATTCCTAGTATTATTACTATTGCTTTTACTACTTATTCAACAAAAAAAAGAAGTAGGAAGAAAATCTTTGCATAAGCAAGATAATTGCATAAATATTTTTATATACATTGGATTTATCATATATTTTCACATATTTAACATGTAATTACAGGTCACCCAGGCTAGGAGGTGGAAGGAAGGAGGGGGAATGTTGGAACAGCAGGTTTCACAAGGCTCAGTGTTGAAAACTTTCCCCTTCATATGTTTTCTAAAATAAAAAGGTTTCCTAAAAAATATTTTTAAAAGAAAACCTCCGCATAAAGCCTGGCACAATCCTCATCTGATGAGCAGTTTCCTTGCTTACCTTGGCCATGGAGACCTCATTGTGTGATGCTCATTGTGACGCGCCGGAGAACACCCAAACTTTTCTGACTTAAAGGTGATGATCTCGCCACAACAACCCAGTTGGATCCTGACAGCAAAGGGAGTAGTATGTGAATATGAGAATGGATGAGTGGACAAATAGACCAATAGACTAGATACATAGAAAACTGGTGATGGATGGATGGGATAGATAGGATACACAAATAGATTGAATAGATACACTTGATGCATAGTTAAAAAGATAATGATGGATAGATAAGTGAAAAGATAGATTTGTAGTAGAAATGTTTATAGGTAGAAAAGAGATTTATAGGAAGAAAAGCAATTTATAGGTAGAAAAGAGATTTATAATAAAGTGATTTATAATAGAAAAGAGATTTTTAGATTAAAAAAGGGATTTATAAGCAGAAAAGAGATTTATAGGTAGAAACGAGATTTATAGGCAGAAGAGAATGAATAGCTGGATTAAAATATACAAACACCCCCCAAAAAATATTGCAGTTTATGGATGGTTTTTCCAGTATATTAAAAGGACACATATCTTTCACTTATGCTGTAACATTTTACCTTTTCAGGCAACCTATAAGCCAATACTGAAGCAAAGGAGATACTGAACCCAGAGTGACCAGATTCTGGCGATATTGAACACATGTTTTCGGGCCTTGAAGATCTACTTCAAACGGGATTTAGATTGTTGTTGGGGATTTTTGATCTATACTTTGGAGTTTATTGTACTGGTGGGGGGAAGGGGACAGATGATGTTGCTGATTGTTGTTGGGGAGTTTTGATCTATACTTTGGAGTTTATTGTACTGGTGGGGGGAAGGGGACAGATGTTGCAGAGTTTGATGGGGTTTTTAAAAAAAAAAGTTTTTTTCTGTTTCCAAAAGTGTCAAGTTGTCATTCTTTCAGCTTCCACATGATTAGTGATATTTCCCAGTTTCTTCTGTGCTATCTAGTGATTAGATTTGCCAGCTCGTTAATCTAAAGAAATACTTGTTGGCAAACTTATTGGGTAAATTAAATTTTTCCCTTATTTGCAGCTAGCCCATACTGCTGATGGGTAAAGCTGGCTATATCCTATCTGGGTTTGGGAATAAGAGAGGGAGGCAGATTTCTTCTTCTTTGAGATTGTGAAACAACTGTAACCAGGACCTTTGCCATCAGAGGCTTGGGACCGTCTGAAAGTCTGGGAGCAAAGAGCTATTGGGGGTTAACAAGCAGCAGGTGTGTTGTGTTCTAGCCAGAGAAGTCCCAGAGAAGCTAGGAAGTGGCCCTGCTGAAGTCTTTTGGATCTTCCTGGAGGAGCAGAGCAGCCATTCCATACCTGGAGGGCAATTCAGAATGACAAGGGACTGGCTTAGAGATTTGCATCCAGGTGCTTCCCCTCAGCTCCAGGCGAAGGCTGAGCCAGAAAATAATTGGTGTCCCCACAGGCTTGTGCTAGAGCCCCCCATTCCCCCTTTGAAGTTTCTTCTGCCTGACTTGTGCTCATTATAATCTATATGACTGAAATGTAAAATTTCTGTTTCTGAAAATCTAACCTTTCTTCAGAAGTTGGGAACCTAAATCCCCTGGATGAAGAAGGGGGATAGTAAGAGTGCTAGAAAAACAAATGGGTGCTCTGGAGCCAGCAAGATTGGAGATGGGAAAACCCCTTCTGATTTGATTCCATAGATAGTGGCAAACCTCAGGTTAGCCACAAAAGATGTTTGCACTGAATGATAAAGCTGGAACAATACCTCTTGTGAATTGATGTACAGGCCCTGGCAATAAAATGAAACCAAACTAACTCCCAAGCAGAATGCAGCCTTCATTGGATGAAGGGCCCCAGAAGGCTTTGACAAGCCAGTCAAGCCGGCTTCCAGAGCTAGTGCTTAGTTTGGCCTTGGGAATCCTCCCAGGGTGTGGAAGAGAAGGTGGTCTGGATGGCTCTCTGACAGCACCTTCTCATCCTCCATCTTGGGCTTTCCACTTCTGGGCTTGGGCTTGGAGGGTCTCATCTACAGAAAACCACCTCCTTGAGGGCAAGAACTGTTGGAGCTTTTCCGTGGTAGCTCTGCCATTTTTCCACTTCGAATCACTTCCAATTTACCAATATTTCTTAAGGAAACAAGCATTTATTAAACTCCTATGTACCAAGCACTGTGCTAAGCACTTTACATATATTCTCTCCTCAACAACACTGGGAGGTAGGTGCTATTATCCACACTCTCAGTTAAAGAAACTGAGGCAACAGGTCAGCAAAATAGAGGCTAGATTGAAACAGATCTTGTCTTGTACAGACAACTCTGGCCTAATTAACAAGGGGATTCTAGATCTGCAGCATTCAATGGGGTGGTTTCCAAATTCTATATGATGAAAGTTACCTGATAAAGCTGTCTGGGGTCTTAACTGTGGCCCTAGCTCCTCTTGCTTTTCAGCCAAAACGTAGGTTCCATCCCAAGAGCAATATGGGGGCTTAGCTCCCTTTCCCGCTGGCTGCTTCTACTCATGTCCCCAGTTTCTGGTCCCTGTGTCTTTTGTGACCATATCATTCATTTGGTAGCCTACCTCACCCATCTTCCTTAGACTACTCAATCAGCAAAGCACAACTAAACAAGGAGCAAACATATATTACATACTTACTAGGGGTCATGTATTACACTAGACCTTGGAGACATAAAGATGAAAACAAAATGGTCTTGGTTCATGGGTGGAGCCAAGATGGTGGAGAAGATACACCGCGACTGTGTAAGCTCCTTTCTTCCCTCACAACCAACTAGATTTACTCAGCCTCAGAAATAGCGCTGGACTGATAGAATCCACAAGGACTGGAAGCACGACTTACCAGCTGAAGAGAATCTGGAATTTGAACAGGAAAGGTCAGCTCCCAGGGGAGGAAGAAGAGAGGCCAGTGCAGACGGTGGGGTGGTGGCACACTGCGCTGATCGCGCTGGGGAGGGCTCTGGGATCAGAGAATCCACTGAGATAGAAGAATCTGGCACAGGCTGTTAGCTCTTCTCTGCTTATAATACAGCAGTTCAGAAGAGAAATCTCAGCAACTTTAAAATTTAAAACCAGATTGGATCTTCCTGGATCCCGGGGGTGACTCAGCACATCTTGGCACTGGTGGGTGTGGCCGACATAGGCAATCCAGGCTTTCACCTGGGGGGTAGTTAAGAGATTGAAAAGTGGGCGGGGCTGTAACTCATATTGCCTGGCTTGGCTAGAGGCTGTGGAATGGAAGTCCCAGAGAAGCAGAACCTTTGAACTAGGGACCGCGGTTTCTGGCAGACACTTCCAGTGTGAGCGCAGGGGCTTTTCAGGTCACCTGCTGCAGACATCCACGTCTCACCCGGACACATAGGCTAGGCTTTGAGTCGCCTTTACTGTACAGTCTCAAACATCAGGGAAGCCACTAGAACACAGTGCCCTCAAAGCACAGCACTGCTGATCGCCTCTGAGGCACTTCCAGGGAGGGGGTGGGGAACTCTCTCCCAGAGCTCTCTCTTAGCTCAGGCGCAGGGGCCGCTGCATCCATCAAGTCTGGGAAGAAGTGGTAAAGAAAGAAAGAAATAATTTCCTACCCCAGGGACAGACCCGAAAAGATTTTTTAAGTATGAGCAAAAAGCCCCCCAAAAATATAGATTCCTTCTACACAGAGAAAGAGCAGGTATCCTACCCCAAGGAAGTTAACAGCAGAGAGTCAGCAGATAACAACCTAAAGGGAATAATTCCTGCCCCCCATCACATAACTCTCTCCTTGAAGAGACTATTAAAAAGTTAAGAGAGTTTGAAGAAAAATGGGGAAAGGAAAGAGAATAACAACGTTGTGAAATTGGGGTTGGAAAAAATAAAGAATTCACAGGAGATGCAGGGAAACAAAATTAGTGAATTAGAAAAGGTAAAAAAAAAAACAGGAAAGTAGGATTTCTGAACTGGAGAAGATAAAAAAATCTCAAGAAAATAGTATTTCTGAATTGGAGAACATAAAAGAGTCCCAAGAAAATAGGATTTCTGAATTGGAAGAAGAAAATAATTCTCAAAAAAAAAAATTAGGGAAATGGAAAAAAAAAATCAATAGAGCAAAAATAACTCATTTAAAAACGAAATTGGGCATTTACAAAAAGAAGTAAAAACTGTGAATGAAGAAAATAACTCCTTAAAATTCAGGATGGAACAAATAGAAATGAATGATTCACTGAGAACCCAAGAATCAGTCAAACAAAACAAAAAAAAAAAAATGAAAAGCTGGAGAATAACGTCAAATACTTACTGGGAAATTCTATAGACCTGGAAAATAGATCTAGGAGAGATAATCTGCGGATCATTGGACTTCCCAAAAACTATGACCAAAATAAGATCCTAGATTCTATTTTACAGGAAATTATTAAAGAGAACTGTCCAGAGATAATAGAAACAGAGGGGAAAGTAGATGTTGTAAGAATTCATCGAACTCCTTCTGAAATAGACCCTAAAAAAGAACACCACGGAATATTGTGCCTAAGCTGCAGAATTAGCACACAAAGGAGAAAATCCTGCAAGCAGCTAGAAAAAAACAATTTAAATACCAAGGGGCCACAATAAGGATCACACAAGATCTGGCTGCCTCCACATTAAAAGATAGAAGGGCCTGGAACCTGATATTCCGAAAGGCAAAAGATCAAGGATTGCAACCATGAATAAACTACCCAGCTAAGTTTAGCATCTTTTTCCATGGAAGAAGATGGTCATTCAATGCAATAGAGGAATTCCATATGTTTCTAAGAAAAAAACCAGACTTAAACAAAAAATTTGATCTATATCCACAAGACTGAAGAGAAACAGAAAAAGGTACACAGAACCCTTGAGAACTATATCTCTGTTGTGGGTATATAGAAAGTACACATGGATAATTTGATTTTACTGATATAAAAGAAAAAAAAAGGAGGGGGTGTAGTAAAAGGAAGGGGGTATTATCAGAAAAAGGGTTGGGTGTGATAAAAAGAGGGAAACTACATCCCAGGAAGAGGCATAGAAAATACACCATATCTGAGGGAATTTAGAGAGGGGGAGAATCATTGTGTAAATCTTACTCTCATCAGTAGAGACTCAAAGAGTAAATAATTGTCATATTTGTTTTTCAGAGAATTCTCTCTCACCTCATTAAAAGGGGGGAGAGGAAAAAGGAAAAGGAAAAGGAGAATAAGGGAAGGGATGTGGAGGGAGGGGGGAGGGACACAAAAAAGGGAGGGCTGCGTGTCACAAGGGGGGTCTATAAATTAAATATCGGGGAAGGGGTTCAGGGGGGTCAAGGGAAAAGGCATAATCTGGGGATAATATGATGGCAGGTAATACAGAATTAGTAATTTTAACTGTAAATGTGAATGGGATGAATGCTCCCATCAAATGGAGACGGATAGCAGACTGGATCAAAAATCAGAACCCTACAATATGTTGTTTACAGGAAACACACTTAAATCAGGGAGATATATATATATAGAGAGAGTAAAGGTAAAAGGTTGGAGCAGAATCTATTACGCTTCAGGTAAAGCCAAAAAAGCAGGGGTAGATATCCTTATCTCAGATCAAGCAAAAGCCGAAGATGATCTAATTAAAAGTTATAAGGAAGGAAACTATATCCTGCTGAAAGGTAGCATAAATAATGAAGCCATATCGATACTAAACATATATGCACCAAGTGGTATAGCATCTAACTTTCTAAAGGAAAAGTTAAGAGAGTTGCAAGAAGAAATAGACAGTAAAACTATAATAGTGGGAGATCTCCTCCTTGCACTCTCAGATTTAGACAAATCAAACCACAAAACAAACAAGAAAGAAATTAAAAAAGTAAAGAGAACATTAGAAAAACTAGGTATGATAGATCTTTGGAGAAAACTGAATGGCAATAGAAAGGAATATACTTACTTCTCAGCAGTTCATGGATCCTATACAAAAATTGACCATATATTAGGACATAAAGATCTCAAAATTCAA
This sequence comes from Sminthopsis crassicaudata, assembly GCF_048593235.1. Lineage (NCBI taxonomy): Eukaryota > Metazoa > Chordata > Mammalia > Dasyuromorphia > Dasyuridae > Sminthopsis > Sminthopsis crassicaudata. The sequence continues at coordinate 179,327,266 of NC_133619.1, read as the reverse complement.
TGTAGGAAGGCAGAAATAATAAATGCCTTCTTCTCAGATCACAATGCAATAAAAGCTACATTCAGTAAAAAGTTAGGGATAAATAGACCAAAAAGTAATTGGAAACTGAATAATCTCATCTTAAAGAATGACTGGGTGAAAGAGCAAATTATAGAAACAATAATTTCACCCAAGATAATGACAATGATGAGATATCATACCAAAATCTGTGGGATGCAGCTAAAGCAGTAATAAGGGGAAATTTTATATCTTTAGAGGCTTCTATGAAGAAAATAGAGAAAGAGAAGATTAACGAATTGGGCTTGCAACTTAAAAGGCCAGAAAAAGACCAAATAAAAAACCCCCAACCAAAAATTAAACTTGAAATACAAAAATTAAAAGGAGAAATCAATAATATTGAAAGTAAAAAACTATTGAATTAATAAATAAAACCAAGAGTTGGTTTTATGAAAAAGCCAATAAAATAGATAAACCTTTGGTAAATCTGATCAGAAAAAAGAAAGAGGAAAATCAAATTGTTAGTCTTACAAATGAAAAGGGGGACCTTTCCACCAATGAAGAGGAAATTAGAGAAATAATGTGTTACTTTACCCAACTTTATGCCAATAAATTTGATAACTTAAGTGAAATGGATGACTTCCTCCAAAAATATAGGCTTCTTAGATTAACAGAGGAGGAAATAAATTGCTTAAATAGTCCCATTTCAGAAAAAAAAATAGACCAAGGTATTAATCAACTCCCCAGGAAAAATCCCCAGGACCAGATGGATTTACATGTGAATTCTACCAAACATTTAAAGAACAATTTGCCCCAATGCTATATAAACTATTTGAAAAAATAGGGAATGAAGGAGTCCTGCCAAACTCCTTTTATGACACAGACATGGTACTGATACCTAAACCAGGTCGATCGAAAACTGAGAAAGAAAATTATAGACCAATTTCCTTAATGAATATTGATGCTAAAATCTTAAATAAGATATTAGCAAAAAGACTTCAGAAAATCATCCCCAGGATAATATACTATGATCAAGTAGGATTCATACCAGGAATGCAGGGCTGGTTTAATATTAGGAAAACTATTAGTATAATTGACCATATTAATAATCAAATTAATAAAAACCATATGATCATCTCAATAGATGCAGAAAAAGCATTTGACAAAATCCAACATCCATTCCTACTAAAAACTCTTAAGAGTATAGGAATAAATGGATTCTTCCTTAGAATAATCAGGAGCATATATTTAAGACCTTCAGTAAGCATAATATGCAATAGAAATAAACTGCAACCTTTCCCTGTAAGATCAGGAGTGAAACAAGGTTGCCCACTATCACCATTACTATTCAATATAGTACTAGAAACGCTAGCCTCGGCAATAAGAGCCAAGAGAGATTCAAGGAATTAGAGTAGGAAATGAGGAAATCAAACTATCACTCTTTGCAGATGACATGATGGTATACTTAGAGAACCCCAAAGACTCTGCTAAAAAGCTATTAGAGAGAATTCAGAATTTTAGCAAAGTGGCAGGATACAAAATAAATCCACATAAATCCTCAGCATTCTTATATATCACCAACAAAATGCAACAGGAAGAGATACAAAGAGAAATTCCATTCCAAACAAATGTTGAGAGTACAAAGTATTTGGGAATCCATTTACCAAAGAATAGTCAGGAATTATATGAGAAAAATTACAAAACACTTGCCACAAAAATAGTCAGATTTAAATAATTGGAAAGACATTCAGTGCTCTTGGGTAGGCCGAGCGAATATAATAAAGATGACAATACTCCCCAAACTAATCTATTTATTTAGTGCTATACCAATCAGACTCCCAAGAAACTATTTTAATGATCTAGAAAAAATAACAACAAAATCCTTTTGGAAGAATATGCAAGGGAACTAATGAAAAAAAAGTCAGAGGAAGGTGGTCCAAGTGTACCCGATCTAAAGCTATATTATATAGCAGCAGTCACCAAAACCATTTGGTACTGGCTAAGAAATAGAACGGTAGATCAGTGGAACAGATTAGATACAAAGGACAAAAAAGGGTACATCTATAGCAATCTAATCTTTGACAAACCCAAAGATACCACCATTAGGGACAAAAATTCATTATTCGGAAAAAAACTGTTGGGAAAACTGGAAATTAGTATGGCAGAAATTAGATATGGATCCACACTTAACACCATGATCAAAATGGGTCCATGATTTAGGCATAAAGAATGAGATCATAAATAGATTAGAGGAACAGAGAATAGTCTACCTCTCAGACCTGTGGAGGAGGAAGGAATTTATGACCAGAGGAGAACTAGAGATCATTATTGATCACAAAATAGAAGATTTTGATTACATCAAACTAAAAAGTTTCTCTACAAACAATAGTAATGCAAACAAGATTAGAATGGAAGTAACAAATTGGCAAAATATTTTTAAAAGTAAAGGTCCTGACAAAAGTCTCATTTCCAAAATATATAGAGAACTGACCCTGATTTATAGGAAACCAAACCATTCTCCAATTGATAAATGGTCAAGGGATATGAACAGACAATTCTCAGATGATGAAATTGAAACTATTTCCACTCATATGAAAGAGTGTTCCAAATCACTACTGATCAGAGAAATGCAAATTAAGACAACTCTGAGATACCACTACACACCTGTCAGATTGGCTAAGATGACAGGAACAAATAATGATGAATGTTGGAGGGGCTGTGGGAAAACTGGGACACTGATACATTGTTGGGGGAGTTGTGGAAGAATCCAGCCATTCTGGAGAGCAATTTGGAACTATGCCCAAAAAGTTATCAAACTGTGCATACCCTTTGACCCAGCATTGCTGTTATTGGGATTATATCCCAAAGAAATACTAAAGAGCGGAAAGGGACCTGCATGTGCCAAAATGTTTGTGGCAGCTCTTTTTGTTGTAGCTAGAAACTGGAAGTTGAATGGATGTCCATCAATTGGAAAATGGTTGGGTAAATTGTGGTATATGAAGGTTATGGAATATTAGTGCTCTGTAAGAAATGACCAGCAGGAGGAATACAGAGAGGCCTGGAGAGACTTAAATCAACTGTTGCTGAATGAAATGAATAGAACCAGAAGATCACTGTACATTTCAACAACAATACTGTATGAGGATGTATTCTGATGGAAGTGGAAATGTTCAACATGTTCAACAAGAAGATCCAACTCACTTCCAGTTGATCAATGATGGACAGAAATAACTACACCCAGAGAAGGAACACTGGGAAGTGAATGTAAAGTGTTAGCACTACTGTCTATCTACCCAGGTTACTTATACCTTCGGAATCTAATACTTAATGTGCAACAAGAAAATGGTATTTACACACATATATTGTATCTAGGGTATATTGTAACACATGTAAAATGTATGGGATTGCCTGTCATCGGGGGGGGGTGGATAATTTGGAAAAATGAATTAAAAAAAATGGTCTTGCCCTCAAAGTTTACATCTTATTGCGGAAAATGATGTCAACAAAAAAAAGTAGGAAGAAAATCTCTGCATAAGCAAGATAATTGTATAAATATTTTTATATACATTGGATTTATCATATATTTTCACATATTTAACATGTAATTACAGGTCACCCAGGCTAGGAGGTGGAAGGAAGGAGGGGGAATGTTGGAACAGGAGGTTTAGCAAGGCTCAGTGTTGAAAACTTGCCATTTCATATGTTTTTTAAATAAAAAGGTTTCCTAAAAAATATTTTTAAAAGAAAACCTCTGCATACAGCCTGAGCAAAATCCTCATCTGATGAGCAGTTGCCTTGCTTACCTTAGCCATGGAGACCTCATTGGGTGATGCCCATTGTGACATGCTCTAGTTCATTGTGACATGCCTGAGAACACCCAAGGATTTCTGACTTAAAGGTGATGATCTCGCCACAACAACCCAGTTGGATCCTGAAAGCAAAGGGAGTAGGATGTGTGTATAGAAGAATGGATGAGTGGACAAATAGACTATTAGACTAGATACATAGATAACTGGTGATGGATGGATGGGATAGATAGTATAGACAAATAGATTGAATAGATACACTTGATGCATAGTTAAAAAGATAATGATGAATAGATAAGTGAAAAGATAGATTTATAGTAGAAAAGTTTATAGGTAGAATAGAGATTTATAGGAAGAAAAGTGATATATAGGTAGAAAAGAGATTTATAAGTAGAAAAGCGATTCATAGGCAGAAAAGAGATTTATAGGAAGAAAAGCGATTCATAGGTAGAAAAGAGATTTATAGGAAGAAAAGCAATTTATAAGTAGAAAAGATTTATAGTAATTAAAGCGATTTATAAGTAGAAAACAGATTATTAGATAAAAAAAGTGATTTTTAATTAGACAAGAGATTTATAGGTAGAAAAGGGGTTTATAGGCAGAAGAGAATGAATAGCTGCATTAAATATACATAGATAATGATTGAGTCAATGGAGGGTTAGGTAAATCAGTAAATAAATTACTGGAAAAAGAGATCCTTTCTGGTCCTCATCAGCATCATACCAAGTGCTCCTGTCGAAGATTGAGACTGCCTTCAGGTCAGTATTAAACTATTATATTTTATTCTTCAATATTATAGAAGCTAAAATGGTTGCTTTCTATCTGGCTTGGGAAATATTTGACTTCTCTTTCCTTCCCTCTTCCCCCACCCGCAAAAAATTCCAGTTTGTGGATGGTTATTCCAGTAGATCAAATGGACACATATCTTTCACTTATGCTGTAACATTTTACCTTTTCAGGCATCCTATAAGCCACTGCTAAAGCAGAGGAGATACTGAACCACTTGTGACCAGATGCTGGTGATATTGAAGGCATGTCTTCGGACCTCATTGATCTACATAAACTGGGATTTAGCATGTTCATGAAGGTAAAGCAGCTATATAGAGATAATCTATCTTCAGTTTCCCTCCTGCAGTCAGTGTTAATAAGGGGTTGAAGGTAGGGCCAGGTTGCTGACTAACCCTATATGTACTAGAAGTACAAATAATCTGGGAAATAGAGAGCCTACCTTTACAAACAAACAAACAATCAAAAGCAGATTCTTTGAGTTCAGAAACTATTTTCTTTTTCATCATCCTATGCCTGGTTCCCAGAAATAAGATGACTTGCTCATATTAGAGGTTTCATAAATGCTTGTTGAATTCAGTTACATATAGATGAAGACCTTTTCTAAAATTATTGGCAGCTGGCTGGTACAGGGGATAGCACTGTTGGACCACACTTGAATCAGCACCTGATTTCAAACACCAACTGTAGGACTCTGGGCAAGTCACTTAATCTGTGTTTGCCTCAATTTCCTCATCTGTAAAATGGGAATGGTACAATCATTTTTGCTCCACCGAGAATAAGCCTTTGAGAAATATTTGGTTTCAAGTAGAGTCACAGCATCGTGGATTTTGAGCTGGCGGGAATATTTCAGGGTTTCTGCTTCCATATTTTACAGAGAAAGTTACTGAGACTCAGGGTGGTTAAGTATATTTAGTATATTGTCCCAGCGCATACAGGTTGTAAAAGGCAGAGACAAGAGTCAAACAGATCCTGTTTATACTATCATGTTAACTCTAAGTGTTCATTACATATGTGTGTATGTGTGTGCATATATGTGTGTGTATATTTCCATACTTCAATCTTTTAACCTATAGCTAAACATATTAATTCTTAAAAAAAAAAAAAAAAAAAGGTGGTGGGATGGGATACGGGAAAGACACTGTAATAAAGTAACATTAAACAAGTGGAATTTTGCTGTGCTGATTATTTCTTACCTGCATGACTTTTTATTATCACTTAAACTCCCTGAGCGTCAGTTTCCTCACATGTTAAATGAGATACTTGAGCTCCACGACCACAAGGAGACTACATTTCTAGTTCTAAAGTTCTGATTCCACAGCTGAAAATCTACGAACATTATGTCCTAACGTAAGATCTTTATTTGATCATTAATGAGTCATATATTAACCTGACATGCTTGTCTGATGGCTGACCCCATCCTTGTTATGGTGAATGTTACAGGTGAGCCGACCTCATCCCGGTGACCATCCACTGCAGATCCTCTTTGTGGTTGGTGGGGTAACGATATCGGAAGCCAAAATGGTGAAAGATCTTGTTTCTTCCCTGAAGCCTGGAACACAGGTACTGAACCCTAAATAACAGGACATGCATCTCCCTGGCTCAAGGATGGGAGAGTCTGGCTGTTCCCATAAGGGTGGGTCTGAGCCTTAGGGGTAGCATCAGAGAAAACATGGTCTATATTACTTTGGAGATGGTGAAGCACTGTGTAAATGTCAGATACTATTCTTACTACTACTATTATTACTCGTACTCTTACACCTATTATTATTACTACTACTTCTACTATTACTCCTCTTCCTACTCCTATTAGTATCACTCTTAAGATTACTACTATTACTCTTCCACCAACTACTACAATTACTCCCACTCTTATTACTGTTACTATTCATACTACTCCCATTCCTTCTAGTTCTCTTCCTCCTGCTACTACTACTATCATTGCTCTTATTCCTATTAATACTCCTTCTACTACCACTACTACTATTATTTGTAATACTACCTTTACTATTACTATTACTATTACTTTACTATTACTATTACTATTACTTTACTATTACTATTACTACTATTTCTACTACTAGTAGTGTAACTCCTATTCCTAGTATTATTACTATTGCTTTTACTACTTATTCAACAAAAAAAAGAAGTAGGAAGAAAATCTTTGCATAAGCAAGATAATTGCATAAATATTTTTATATACATTGGATTTATCATATATTTTCACATATTTAACATGTAATTACAGGTCACCCAGGCTAGGAGGTGGAAGGAAGGAGGGGGAATGTTGGAACAGCAGGTTTCACAAGGCTCAGTGTTGAAAACTTTCCCCTTCATATGTTTTCTAAAATAAAAAGGTTTCCTAAAAAATATTTTTAAAAGAAAACCTCCGCATAAAGCCTGGCACAATCCTCATCTGATGAGCAGTTTCCTTGCTTACCTTGGCCATGGAGACCTCATTGTGTGATGCTCATTGTGACGCGCCGGAGAACACCCAAACTTTTCTGACTTAAAGGTGATGATCTCGCCACAACAACCCAGTTGGATCCTGACAGCAAAGGGAGTAGTATGTGAATATGAGAATGGATGAGTGGACAAATAGACCAATAGACTAGATACATAGAAAACTGGTGATGGATGGATGGGATAGATAGGATACACAAATAGATTGAATAGATACACTTGATGCATAGTTAAAAAGATAATGATGGATAGATAAGTGAAAAGATAGATTTGTAGTAGAAATGTTTATAGGTAGAAAAGAGATTTATAGGAAGAAAAGCAATTTATAGGTAGAAAAGAGATTTATAATAAAGTGATTTATAATAGAAAAGAGATTTTTAGATTAAAAAAGGGATTTATAAGCAGAAAAGAGATTTATAGGTAGAAACGAGATTTATAGGCAGAAGAGAATGAATAGCTGGATTAAAATATACAAACACCCCCCAAAAAATATTGCAGTTTATGGATGGTTTTTCCAGTATATTAAAAGGACACATATCTTTCACTTATGCTGTAACATTTTACCTTTTCAGGCAACCTATAAGCCAATACTGAAGCAAAGGAGATACTGAACCCAGAGTGACCAGATTCTGGCGATATTGAACACATGTTTTCGGGCCTTGAAGATCTACTTCAAACGGGATTTAGATTGTTGTTGGGGATTTTTGATCTATACTTTGGAGTTTATTGTACTGGTGGGGGGAAGGGGACAGATGATGTTGCTGATTGTTGTTGGGGAGTTTTGATCTATACTTTGGAGTTTATTGTACTGGTGGGGGGAAGGGGACAGATGTTGCAGAGTTTGATGGGGTTTTTAAAAAAAAAAGTTTTTTTCTGTTTCCAAAAGTGTCAAGTTGTCATTCTTTCAGCTTCCACATGATTAGTGATATTTCCCAGTTTCTTCTGTGCTATCTAGTGATTAGATTTGCCAGCTCGTTAATCTAAAGAAATACTTGTTGGCAAACTTATTGGGTAAATTAAATTTTTCCCTTATTTGCAGCTAGCCCATACTGCTGATGGGTAAAGCTGGCTATATCCTATCTGGGTTTGGGAATAAGAGAGGGAGGCAGATTTCTTCTTCTTTGAGATTGTGAAACAACTGTAACCAGGACCTTTGCCATCAGAGGCTTGGGACCGTCTGAAAGTCTGGGAGCAAAGAGCTATTGGGGGTTAACAAGCAGCAGGTCTGTTGTGTTCTAGCCAGAGAAGTCCCAGAGAAGCTAGGAAGTGGCCCTGCTGAAGTCTTTTGGATCTTCCTGGAGGAGCAGAGCAGCCATTCCATACCTGGAGGGCAATTCAGAATGACAAGGGACTGGCTTAGAGATTTGCATCCAGGTGCTTCCCCTCAGCTCCAGGCGAAGGCTGAGCCAGAAAATAATTGGTGTCCCCACAGGCTTGTGCTAGAGCCCCCCATTCCCCCTTTGAAGTTTCTTCTGCCTGACTTGTGCTCATTATAATCTATATGACTGAAATGTAAAATTTCTGTTTCTGAAAATCTAACCTTTCTTCAGAAGTTGGGAACCTAAATCCCCTGGATGAAGAAGGGGGATAGTAAGAGTGCTAGAAAAACAAATGGGTGCTCTGGAGCCAGCAAGATTGGAGATGGGAAAACCCCTTCTGATTTGATTCCATAGATAGTGGCAAACCTCAGGTTAGCCACAAAAGATGTTTGCACTGAATGATAAAGCTGGAACAATACCTCTTGTGAATTGATGTACAGGCCCTGGCAATAAAATGAAACCAAACTAACTCCCAAGCAGAATGCAGCCTTCATTGGATGAAGGGCCCCAGAAGGCTTTGACAAGCCAGTCAAGCCGGCTTCCAGAGCTAGTGCTTAGTTTGGCCTTGGGAATCCTCCCAGGGGGTGGAAGAGAAGGTGGTCTGGATGGCTCTCTGACAGCACCTTCTCATCCTCCATCTTGGGCTTTCCACTTCTGGGCTTGGGCTTGGAGGGTCTCATCTACAGAAAACCACCTCCTTGAGGGCAAGAACTGTTGGAGCTTTTCCGTGGTAGCTCTGCCATTTTTCCACTTCGAATCACTTCCAATTTACCAATATTTCTTAAGGAAACAAGCATTTATTAAACTCCTATGTACCAAGCACTGTGCTAAGCACTTTACATATATTCTCTCCTCAACAACACTGGGAGGTAGGTGCTATTATCCACACTCTCAGTTAAAGAAACTGAGGCAACAGGTCAGCAAAATAGAGGCTAGATTGAAACAGATCTTGTCTTGTACAGACAACTCTGGCCTAATTAACAAGGGGATTCTAGATCTGCAGCATTCAATGGGGTGGTTTCCAAATTCTATATGATGAAAGTTACCTGATAAAGCTGTCTGGGGTCTTAACTGTGGCCCTAGCTCCTCTTGCTTTTCAGCCAAAACGTAGGTTCCATCCCAAGAGCAATATGGGGGCTTAGCTCCCTTTCCCGCTGGCTGCTTCTACTCATGTCCCCAGTTTCTGGTCCCTGTGTCTTTTGTGACCATATCATTCATTTGGTAGCCTACCTCACCCATCTTCCTTAGACTACTCAATCAGCAAAGCACAACTAAACAAGGAGCAAACATATATTACATACTTACTAGGGGTCATGTATTACACTAGACCTTGGAGACATAAAGATGAAAACAAAATGGTCTTGGTTCATGGGTGGAGCCAAGATGGTGGAGAAGATACACCGCGACTGTGTAAGCTCCTTTCTTCCCTCACAACCAACTAGATTTACTCAGCCTCAGAAATAGCGCTGGACTGATAGAATCCACAAGGACTGGAAGCACGACTTACCAGCTGAAGAGAATCTGGAATTTGAACAGGAAAGGTCAGCTCCCAGGGGAGGAAGAAGAGAGGCCAGTGCAGACGGTGGGGTGGTGGCACACTGCGCTGATCGCGCTGGGGAGGGCTCTGGGATCAGAGAATCCACTGAGATAGAAGAATCTGGCACAGGCTGTTAGCTCTTCTCTGCTTATAATACAGCAGTTCAGAAGAGAAATCTCAGCAACTTTAAAATTTAAAACCAGATTGGATCTTCCTGGATCCCGGGGGTGACTCAGCACATCTTGGCACTGGTGGGTGTGGCCGACATAGGCAATCCAGGCTTTCACCTGGGGGGTAGTTAAGAGATTGAAAAGTGGGCGGGGCTGTAACTCATATTGCCTGGCTTGGCTAGAGGCGTGGAATGGAAGTCCCAGAGAAGCAGAACCTTTGAACTAGGGACCGCGGTTTCTGGCAGACACTTCCAGTGTGAGCGCAGGGGCTTTTCAGGTCACCTGCTGCAGACATCCACGTCTCACCCGGACACATAGGCTAGGCTTTGAGTCGCCTTTACTGTACAGTCTCAAACATCAGGGAAGCCACTAGAACACAGTGCCCTCAAAGCACAGCACTGCTGATCGCCTCTGAGGCACTTCCAGGGAGGGGGTGGGGAACTCTCTCCCAGAGCTCTCTCTTAGCTCAGGCGCAGGGGCCGCTGCATCCATCAAGTCTGGGAAGAAGTGGTAAAGAAAGAAAGAAATAATTTCCTACCCCAGGGACAGACCCGAAAAGATTTTTTAAGTATGAGCAAAAAGCCCCCCAAAAATATAGATTCCTTCTACACAGAGAAAGAGCAGGTATCCAACCCCAAGGAAGTTAACAGCAGAGAGTCAGCAGATAACAACCTAAAGGGAATAATTCCTGCCCCCCATCACATAACTCTCTCCTTGAAGAGACTATTAAAAAGTTAAGAGAGTTTGAAGAAAAATGGGGAAAGGAAAGAGAATAACAACGTTGTGAAATTGGGGTTGGAAAAAATAAAGAATTCACAGGAGATGCAGGGAAACAAAATTAGTGAATTAGAAAAGGTAAAAAAAAAAACAGGAAAGTAGGATTTCTGAACTGGAGAAGATAAAAAAATCTCAAGAAAATAGTATTTCTGAATTGGAGAACATAAAAGAGTCCCAAGAAAATAGGATTTCTGAATTGGAAGAAGAAAATAATTCTCAAAAAAAAAAATTAGGGAAATGGAAAAAAAAAATCAATAGAGCAAAAATAACTCATTTAAAAACGAAATTGGGCATTTACAAAAAGAAGTAAAAACTGTGAATGAAGAAAATAACTCCTTAAAATTCAGGATGGAACAAATAGAAATGAATGATTCACTGAGAACCCAAGAATCAGTCAAACAAAACAAAAAAAAAAAAATGAAAAGCTGGAGAATAACGTCAAATACTTACTGGGAAATTCTATAGACCTGGAAAATAGATCTAGGAGAGATAATCTGCGGATCATTGGACTTCCCAAAAACTATGACCAAAATAAGATCCTAGATTCTATTTTACAGGAAATTATTAAAGAGAACTGTCCAGAGATAATAGAAACAGAGGGGAAAGTAGATGTTGTAAGAATTCATCGAACTCCTTCTGAAATAGACCCTAAAAAAGAACACCACGGAATATTGTGCCTAAGCTGCAGAATTAGCACACAAAGGAGAAAATCCTGCAAGCAGCTAGAAAAAAACAATTTAAATACCAAGGGGCCACAATAAGGATCACACAAGATCTGGCTGCCTCCACATTAAAAGATAGAAGGGCCTGGAACCTGATATTCCGAAAGGCAAAAGATCAAGGATTGCAACCATGAATAAACTACCCAGCTAAGTTTAGCATCTTTTTCCATGGAAGAAGATGGTCATTCAATGCAATAGAGGAATTCCATATGTTTCTAAGAAAAAAACCAGACTTAAACAAAAAATTTGATCTATATCCACAAGACTGAAGAGAAACAGAAAAAGGTACACAGAACCCTTGAGAACTATATCTCTGTTGTGGGTATATAGAAAGTACACATGGATAATTTGATTTTACTGATATAAAAGAAAAAAAAAGGAGGGGGTGTAGTAAAAGGAAGGGGGTATTATCAGAAAAAGGGTTGGGTGTGATAAAAAGAGGGAAACTACATCCCAGGAAGAGGCATAGAAAATACACCATATCTGAGGGAATTTAGAGAGGGGGAGAATCATTGTGTAAATCTTACTCTCATCAGTAGAGACTCAAAGAGTAAATAATTGTCATATTTGTTTTTCAGAGAATTCTCTCTCACCTCATTAAAAGGGGGGAGAGGAAAAAGGAAAAGGAAAAGGAGAATAAGGGAAGGGATGTGGAGGGAGGGGGGAGGGACACAAAAAAGGGAGGGCTGCGTGTCACAAGGGGGGTCTATAAATTAAATATCGGGGAAGGGGTTCAGGGGGGTCAAGGGAAAAGGCATAATCTGGGGATAATATGATGGCAGGTAATACAGAATTAGTAATTTTAACTGTAAATGTGAATGGGATGAATGCTCCCATCAAATGGAGACGGATAGCAGACTGGATCAAAAATCAGAACCCTACAATATGTTGTTTACAGGAAACACACTTAAATCAGGGAGATATATATATAGAGAGAGAGTAAAGGTAAAAGGTTGGAGCAGAATCTATTACGCTTCAGGTAAAGCCAAAAAAGCAGGGGTAGATATCCTTATCTCAGATCAAGCAAAAGCCGAAGATGATCTAATTAAAAGTTATAAGGAAGGAAACTATATCCTGCTGAAAGGTAGCATAAATAATGAAGCCATATCGATACTAAACATATATGCACCAAGTGGTATAGCATCTAACTTTCTAAAGGAAAAGTTAAGAGAGTTGCAAGAAGAAATAGACAGTAAAACTATAATAGTGGGAGATCTCCTCCTTGCACTCTCAGATTTAGACAAATCAAACCACAAAACAAACAAGAAAGAAATTAAAAAAGTAAAGAGAACATTAGAAAAACTAGGTATGATAGATCTTTGGAGAAAACTGAATGGCAATAGAAAGGAATATACTTACTTCTCAGCAGTTCATGGATCCTATACAAAAATTGACCATATATTAGGACATAAAGATCTCAAAATTCAATGTAGGAAGGCAGAAATAATAAATGCCTTCTTCTCAGATCACAATGCAATAAAAGCTACATTCAGTAAAAAGTTAGGGATAAATAGACCAAAAAGTAATTGGAAACTGAATAATCTCATCTTAAAGAATGACTGGGTGAAAGAGCAAATTATAGAAACAATAATTTCACCCAAGATAATGACAATGATGAGATATCATACCAAAATCTGTGGGATGCAGCTAAAGCAGTAATAAGGGGAAATTTTATATCTTTAGAGGCTTCTATGAAGAAAATAGAGAAAGAGAAGATTAACGAATTGGGCTTGCAACTTAAAAGGCCAGAAAAAGACCAAATAAAAAACCCCCAACCAAAAATTAAACTTGAAATACAAAAATTAAAAGGAGAAATCAATAATATTGAAAGTAAAAAACTATTGAATTAATAAATAAAACCAAGAGTTGGTTTTATGAAAAAGCCAATAAAATAGATAAACCTTTGGTAAATCTGATCAGAAAAAAGAAAGAGGAAAATCAAATTGTTAGTCTTACAAATGAAAAGGGGGACCTTTCCACCAATGAAGAGGAAATTAGAGAAATAATGTGTTACTTTACCCAACTTTATGCCAATAAATTTGATAACTTAAGTGAAATGGATGACTTCCTCCAAAAATATAGGCTTCTTAGATTAACAGAGGAGGAAATAAATTGCTTAAATAGTCCCATTTCAGAAAAAAAAATAGACCAAGGTATTAATCAACTCCCCAGGAAAAATCCCCAGGACCAGATGGATTTACATGTGAATTCTACCAAACATTTAAAGAACAATTTGCCCCAATGCTATATAAACTATTTGAAAAAATAGGGAATGAAGGAGTCCTGCCAAACTCCTTTTATGACACAGACATGGTACTGATACCTAAACCAGGTCGATCGAAAACTGAGAAAGAAAATTATAGACCAATTTCCTTAATGAATATTGATGCTAAAATCTTAAATAAGATATTAGCAAAAAGACTTCAGAAAATCATCCCCAGGATAATATACTATGATCAAGTAGGATTCATACCAGGAATGCAGGGCTGGTTTAATATTAGGAAAACTATTAGTATAATTGACCATATTAATAATCAAATTAATAAAAACCATATGATCATCTCAATAGATGCAGAAAAAGCATTTGACAAAATCCAACATCCATTCCTACTAAAAACTCTTAAGAGTATAGGAATAAATGGATTCTTCCTTAGAATAATCAGGAGCATATATTTAAGACCTTCAGTAAGCATAATATGCAATAGAAATAAACTGCAACCTTTCCCTGTAAGATCAGGAGTGAAACAAGGTTGCCCACTATCACCATTACTATTCAATATAGTACTAGAAACGCTAGCCTCGGCAATAAGAGCCAAGAGAGATTCAAGGAATTAGAGTAGGAAATGAGGAAATCAAACTATCACTCTTTGCAGATGACATGATGGTATACTTAGAGAACCCCAAAGACTCTGCTAAAAAGCTATTAGAGAGAATTCAGAATTTTAGCAAAGTGGCAGGATACAAAATAAATCCACATAAATCCTCAGCATTCTTATATATCACCAACAAAATGCAACAGGAAGAGATACAAAGAGAAATTCCATTCCAAACAAATGTTGAGAGTACAAAGTATTTGGGAATCCATTTACCAAAGAATAGTCAGGAATTATATGAGAAAAATTACAAAACACTTGCCACAAAAATAGTCAGATTTAAATAATTGGAAAGACATTCAGTGCTCTTGGGTAGGCCGAGCGAATATAATAAAGATGACAATACTCCCCAAACTAATCTATTTATTTAGTGCTATACCAATCAGACTCCCAAGAAACTATTTTAATGATCTAGAAAAAATAACAACAAAATCCTTTTGGAAGAATATGCAAGGGAACTAATGAAAAAAAAGTCAGAGGAAGGTGGTCCAAGTGTACCCGATCTAAAGCTATATTATATAGCAGCAGTCACCAAAACCATTTGGTACTGGCTAAGAAATAGAACGGTAGATCAGTGGAACAGATTAGATACAAAGGACAAAAAAGGGTACATCTATAGCAATCTAATCTTTGACAAACCCAAAGATACCACCATTAGGGACAAAAATTCATTATTCGGAAAAAAACTGTTGGGAAAACTGGAAATTAGTATGGCAGAAATTAGATATGGATCCACACTTAACACCATGATCAAAATGGGTCCATGATTTAGGCATAAAGAATGAGATCATAAATAGATTAGAGGAACAGAGAATAGTCTACCTCTCAGACCTGTGGAGGAGGAAGGAATTTATGACCAGAGGAGAACTAGAGATCATTATTGATCACAAAATAGAAGATTTTGATTACATCAAACTAAAAAGTTTCTCTACAAACAATAGTAATGCAAACAAGATTAGAATGGAAGTAACAAATTGGCAAAATATTTTTAAAAGTAAAGGTCCTGACAAAAGTCTCATTTCCAAAATATATAGAGAACTGACCCTGATTTATAGGAAACCAAACCATTCTCCAATTGATAAATGGTCAAGGGATATGAACAGACAATTCTCAGATGATGAAATTGAAACTATTTCCACTCATATGAAAGAGTGTTCCAAATCACTACTGATCAGAGAAATGCAAATTAAGACAACTCTGAGATACCACTACACACCTGTCAGATTGGCTAAGATGACAGGAACAAATAATGATGAATGTTGGAGGGGCTGTGGGAAAACTGGGACACTGATACATTGTTGGGGGAGTTGTGGAAGAATCCAGCCATTCTGGAGAGCAATTTGGAACTATGCCCAAAAAGTTATCAAACTGTGCATACCCTTTGACCCAGCATTGCTGTTATTGGGATTATATCCCAAAGAAATACTAAAGAGCGGAAAGGGACCTGCATGTGCCAAAATGTTTGTGGCAGCTCTTTTTGTTGTAGCTAGAAACTGGAAGTTGAATGGATGTCCATCAATTGGAAAATGGTTGGGTAAATTGTGGTATATGAAGGTTATGGAATATTAGTGCTCTGTAAGAAATGACCAGCAGGAGGAATACAGAGAGGCCTGGAGAGACTTAAATCAACTGTTGCTGAATGAAATGAATAGAACCAGAAGATCACTGTACATTTCAACAACAATACTGTATGAGGATGTATTCTGATGGAAGTGGAAATGTTCAACATGTTCAACAAGAAGATCCAACTCACTTCCAGTTGATCAATGATGGACAGAAATAACTACACCCAGAGAAGGAACACTGGGAAGTGAATGTAAAGTGTTAGCACTACTGTCTATCTACCCAGGTTACTTATACCTTCGGAATCTAATACTTAATGTGCAACAAGAAAATGGTATTTACACACATATATTGTATCTAGGGTATATTGTAACACATGTAAAATGTATGGGATTGCCTGTCATCGGGGGGGGGGGATAATTTGGAAAAATGAATTAAAAAAAATGGTCTTGCCCTCAAAGTTTACATCTTATTGCGGAAAATGATGTCAACAAAAAAAAGTAGGAAGAAAATCTCTGCATAAGCAAGATAATTGTATAAATATTTTTATATACATTGGATTTATCATATATTTTCACATATTTAACATGTAATTACAGGTCACCCAGGCTAGGAGGTGGAAGGAAGGAGGGGGAATGTTGGAACAGGAGGTTTAGCAAGGCTCAGTGTTGAAAACTTGCCATTTCATATGTTTTTTAAATAAAAAGGTTTCCTAAAAAATATTTTTAAAAGAAAACCTCTGCATACAGCCTGAGCAAAATCCTCATCTGATGAGCAGTTGCCTTGCTTACCTTAGCCATGGAGACCTCATTGGGTGATGCCCATTGTGACATGCTCTAGTTCATTGTGACATGCCTGAGAACACCCAAGGATTTCTGACTTAAAGGTGATGATCTCGCCACAACAACCCAGTTGGATCCTGAAAGCAAAGGGAGTAGGATGTGTGTATAGAAGAATGGATGAGTGGACAAATAGACTATTAGACTAGATACATAGATAACTGGTGATGGATGGATGGGATAGATAGTATAGACAAATAGATTGAATAGATACACTTGATGCATAGTTAAAAAGATAATGATGAATAGATAAGTGAAAAGATAGATTTATAGTAGAAAAGTTTATAGGTAGAATAGAGATTTATAGGAAGAAAAGTGATATATAGGTAGAAAAGAGATTTATAAGTAGAAAAGCGATTCATAGGCAGAAAAGAGATTTATAGGAAGAAAAGCGATTCATAGGTAGAAAAGAGATTTATAGGAAGAAAAGCAATTTATAAGTAGAAAAGATTTATAGTAATTAAAGCGATTTATAAGTAGAAAACAGATTATTAGATAAAAAAAGTGATTTTTAATTAGACAAGAGATTTATAGGTAGAAAAGGGGTTTATAGGCAGAAGAGAATGAATAGCTGCATTAAATATACATAGATAATGATTGAGTCAATGGAGGGTTAGGTAAATCAGTAAATAAATTACTGGAAAAAGAGATCCTTTCTGGTCCTCATCAGCATCATACCAAGTGTTCCTGTCAAAGATTGAGACTGCCTTCAGGTCAGTATTAAACTATTATATTTTATTCTTCAATATTATAGAAGCTAAAATGGTTGCTTTCTATCTGGCTTGGGAAATATTTGACTTCTCTTTCCTTCCCTCTTCCCCCACCCGCAAAAAATTCCAGTTTGTGGATGGTTATTCCAGTAGATCAAATGGACACATATCTTTCACTTATGCTGTAACATTTTACCTTTTCAGGCATCCTATAAGCCACTGCTAAAGCAGAGGAGATACTGAACCACTTGTGACCAGATGCTGGTGATATTGAAGGCATGTCTTCGGACCTCAGTGATCTACATAAACTGGGATTTAGCATGTTCATGAAGGTAAAGCAGCTATATAGAGATAATCTATCTTCAGTTTCCCTCCTGCAGTCAGTGTTAATAAGGGGTTGAAGGTAGGGCCAGGTTGCTGACTAACCCTATATGTACTAGAAGTACAAATAATCTGGGAAATAGAGAGCCTACCTTTACAAACAAACAAACAATCAAAAGCAGATTCTTTGAGTTCAGAAACTATTTTCTTTTTCATCATCCTATGCCTGGTTCCCAGAAACAAGATGACTTGCTCATATTAGAGGTTTCATAAATGCTTGTTGAATTCAGTTACATATAGATGAAGACCTTTTCTAAAATTATTGGCAGCTGGCTGGTACAGTGGATAACACTGTTGGACCACACTTGAATCAGCACCTGATTTCAAACACCAACTGTAGGACTCTGGGCAAGTCACTTAATCTGTGTTTGCCTCAATTTCCTCATCTGTAAAATGGGAATGGTACAATCATTTTTGCTCCACCGAGAATAAGCCTTTGAGAAATATTTGGTTTCAAGTAGAGTCACAGCATCGTGGATTTTGAGCTGGCGGGAATATTTCAGGGTTTCTGCTTCCATATTTTACAGAGAAAGTTACTGAGACTCAGGGTGGTTAAGTATATTTAGTATATTGTCCCAGCGCATACAGGTTGTAAAAGGCAGAGACAAGAGTCAAACAGATCCTGTTTATACTATCATGTTAACTCTAAGTGTTCATTACATATGTGTGTATGTGTGTGCATATATGTGTGTGTATATTTCCATACTTCAATCTTTTAACCTATAGCTAAACATATTAATTCTTAAAAAAAAAAAAAAAAAAGGTGGTGGGATGGGATACGGGAAAGACACTGTAATAAAGTAACATTAAACAAGTGGAATTTTGCTGTGCTGATTATTTCTTACCTGCATGACTTTTTATTATCACTTAAACTCCCTGAGCGTCAGTTTCCTCACATGTTAAATGAGATACTTGAGCTCCACGACCACAAGGAGACTACATTTCTAGTTCTAAAGTTCTGATTCCACAGCTGAAAATCTACGAACATTATGTCCTAACGTAAGATCTTTATTTGATCATTAATGAGTCATATATTAACCTGACATGCTTGTCTGATGGCTGACCCCATCCTTGTTATGGTGAATGTTACAGGTGAGCCGACCTCATCCCGGTGACCATCCACTGCAGATCCTCTTTGTGGTTGGTGGGGTAACGATATCGGAAGCCAAAATGGTGAAAGATCTTGTTTCTTCCCTGAAGCCTGGAACACAGGTACTGAACCCTAAATAACAGGACATGCATCTCCCTGGCTCAAGGATGGGAGAGTCTGGCTGTTCCCATAAGGGTGGGTCTGAGCCTTAGGGGTAGCATCAGAGAAAACATGGTCTATATTACTTTGGAGATGGTGAAGCACTGTGTAAATGTCAGATACTATTCTTACTACTACTATTATTACTCGTACTCTTACACCTATTATTATTACTACTACTTCTACTATTACTCCTCTTCCTACTCCTATTAGTATCACTCTTAAGATTACTACTATTACTCTTCCACCAACTACTACAATTACTCCCACTCTTATTACTGTTACTATTCATACTACTCCCATTCCTTCTAGTTCTCTTCCTCCTGCTACTACTACTATCATTGCTCTTATTCCTATTAATACTCCTTCTACTACCACTACTACTATTATTTGTAATACTACCTTTACTATTACTATTACTATTACTTTACTATTACTATTACTATTACTTTACTATTACTATTACTACTATTTCTACTACTAGTAGTGTAACTCCTATTCCTAGTATTATTACTATTGCTTTTACTACTTATTCAACAAAAAAAAGAAGTAGGAAGAAAATCTCTGCATAAGCAAGATAATTGCATAAATATTTTTATATACATTGGATTTATCATATATTTTCACATATTTAACATGTAATTACCGGTCATCTAGGGAAGGAGGTGGAAGGAAGGAGGGGGAATGTTGGAACAGCAGGTTTCACAAGGCTCAGTGTTGAAAACTTTCCCCTTCATATGTTTTCTAAAATAAAAAGGTTTCCTAAGAAATATTTTTAAAAGAAAACCTCCGCATAAAGCCTGGCACAATCCTCATCTGATGAGCAGTTTCCTTGCTTACCTTGGCCATGGAGACCTCATTGTGTGATGCTCATTGTGACGCGCCGGAGAACACCCAAACTTTTCTGACTTAAAGGTGATGATCTCGCCACAACAACCCAGTTGGATCCTGACAGCAAAGGGAGTAGTATGTGAATATGAGAATGGATGAGTGGACAAATAGACCAATAGACTAGATACATAGAAAACTGGTGATGGATGGATGGGATAGATAGGATACACAAATAGATTGAATAGATACACTTGATGCATAGTTAAAAAGATAATGATGGATAGATAAGTGAAAAGATAGATTTGTAGTAGAAATGTTTATAGGTAGAAAAGAGATTTATAGGAAGAAAAGCAATTTATAGGTAGAAAAGAGATTTATAATAAAGTGATTTATAATAGAAAAGAGATTTTTAGATTAAAAAAGGGATTTATAAGCAGAAAAGAGATTTATAGGTAGAAACGAGATTTATAGGCAGAAGAGAATGAATAGCTGGATTAAAATATACAAACACCCCCCAAAAAATATTGCAGTTTATGGATGGTTTTTCCAGTATATTAAAAGGACACATATCTTTCACTTATGCTGTAACATTTTACCTTTTCAGGCAACCTATAAGCCAATACTGAAGCAAAGGAGATACTGAACCCAGAGTGACCAGATTCTGGCGATATTGAACACATGTTTTCGGGCCTTGAAGATCTACTTCAAACGGGATTTAGATTGTTGTTGGGGATTTTTGATCTATACTTTGGAGTTTATTGTACTGGTGGGGGGAAGGGGACAGATGATGTTGCTGATTGTTGTTGGGGAGTTTTGATCTATACTTTGGAGTTTATTGTACTGGTGGGGGGAAGGGGACAGATGTTGCGGAGTTTGATGGGGTTTTTAAAAAAAAAAGTTTTTTTCTGTTTCCAAAAGTGTCAAGTTGTCATTCTTTCAGCTTCCACATGATTAGTGATATTTCCCAGTTTCTTCTGTGCTATCTAGTGATTAGATTTGCCAGCTCGTTAATCTAAAGAAATACTTGTTGGCAAACTTATTGGGTAAATTAAATTTTTCCCTTATTTGCAGCTAGCCCATACTGCTGATGGGTAAAGCTGGCTATATCCTATCTGGGTTTGGGAATAAGAGAGGGAGGCAGATTTCTTCTTCTTTGAGATTGTGAAACAACTGTAACCAGGACCTTTGCCATCAGAGGCTTGGGACCGTCTGAAAGTCTGGGAGCAAAGAGCTATTGGGGGTTAACAAGCAGCAGGTGTGTTGTGTTCTAGCCAGAGAAGTCCCAGAGAAGCTAGGAAGTGGCCCTGCTGAAGTCTTTTGGATCTTCCTGGAGGAGCAGAGCAGCCATTCCATACCTGGAGGGCAATTCAGAATGACAAGGGACTGGCTTAGAGATTTGCATCCAGGTGCTTCCCCTCAGCTCCAGGCGAAGGCTGAGCCAGAAAATAATTGGTGTCCCCACAGGCTTGTGCTAGAGCCCCCCATTCCCCCTTTGAAGTTTCTTCTGCCTGACTTGTGCTCATTATAATCTATATGACTGAAATGTAAAATTTCTGTTTCTGAAAATCTAACCTTTCTTCAGAAGTTGGGAACCTAAATCCCCTGGATGAAGAAGGGGGATAGTAAGAGTGCTAGAAAAGCAAATGGGTGCTCTGGAGCCAGCAAGATTGGAGATGGGAAAACCCCTTCTGATTTGATTCCATAGATAGTGGCAAACCTCAGGTTAGCCACAAAAGATGTTTGCACTGAATGATAAAGCTGGAACAATACCTCTTGTGAATTGATGTACAGGCCCTGGCAATAAAATGAAACCAAACTAACTCCCAAGCAGAATGCAGCCTTCATTGGATGAAGGGCCCCAGAAGGCTTTGACAAGCCAGTCAAGCCGGCTTCCAGAGCTAGTGCTTAGTTTGGCCTTGGGAATCCTCCCAGGGTGTGGAAGAGAAGGTGGTCTGGATTGCTCTCTGACAGCAACTTCTCATCCTCCATCTTGGGCTTTCCACTTCTGGGCTTGGGCTTGGAGGGTCTCATCTACAGAAAACCACCTCCTTGAGGGCAAGAACTGTTGGAGCTTTTCCGTAGTAGCTCTGCCATTTTTCCACTTCGAATCACTTCCAATTTACCAATATTTCTTAAGGAAACAAGCATTTATTAAACTCCTATGTACCAAGCACTGTGCTAAGCACTTTACATATATTCTCTCCTCAACAACACTGGGAGGTAGGTGCTATTATCCACACTCTCAGTTAAAGAAACTGAGGCAACAGGTCAGCAAAATAGAGGCTAGATTGAAACAGATCTTGTCTTGTACAGACAACTCTGGCCTAATTAACAAGGGGATTCTAGATCTGCAGCGTTCAATGGGGTGTTTTCCAAATTCTATATGATGAAAGTTACCTGATAAAGCTGTCTGGGGTCTTAACTGTGGCCCTAGCTCCTCTTGCTTTTCAGCCAAAACGTAGGTTCCATCCCAAGAGCAATATGGGGGCTTAGCTCCCTTTCCCGCTGGCTGCTTCTACTCATGTCCCCAGTTTCTGGTCCCTGTGTCTTTTGTGACCATATCATTCATTTGGTAGCCTACCTCACCCATCTTCCTTAGACTACTCAATCAGCAAAGCACAACTAAACAAGGAGCAAACATATATTACATACTTACTAGGGGTCATGTATTACACTAGACCTTGGAGACATAAAGATGAAAACAAAATGGTCTTGGTTCATGGGTGGAGCCAAGATGGTGGAGAAGATACACCGCGACTGTGTAAGCTCCTTTCTTCCCTCACAACCAACTAGATTTACTCAGCCTCAGAAATAGCGCTGGACTGATAGAATCCACAAGGACTGGAAGCACGACTTACCAGCTGAAGAGAATCTGGAATTTGAACAGGAAAGGTCAGCTCCCAGGGGAGGAAGAAGAGAGGCCAGTGCAGACGGTGGGGTGGTGGCACACTGCGCTGATCGCGCTGGGGAGGGCTCTGGGATCAGAGAATCCACTGAGATAGAAGAATCTGGCACAGGCTGTTAGCTCTTCTCTGCTTATAATACAGCAGTTCAGAAGAGAAATCTCAGCAACTTTAAAATTTAAAACCAGATTGGATCTTCCTGGATCCCGGGGGTGACTCAGCACATCTTGGCACTGGTGGGTGTGGCCGACATAGGCAATCCAGGCTTTCACCTGGGGGGTAGTTAAGAGATTGAAAAGTGGGCGGGGCTGTAACTCATATTGCCTGGCTTGGCTAGAGGCGTGGAATGGAAGTCCCAGAGAAGCAGAACCTTTGAACTAGGGACCGCGGTTTCTGGCAGACACTTCCAGTGTGAGCGCAGGGGCTTTTCAGGTCACCTGCTGCAGACATCCACGTCTCACCCGGACACATAGGCTAGGCTTTGAGTCGCCTTTACTGTACAGTCTCAAACATCAGGGAAGCCACTAGAACACAGTGCCCTCAAAGCACAGCACTGCTGATCGCCTCTGAGGCACTTCCAGGGAGGGGGTGGGGAACTCTCTCCCAGAGCTCTCTCTTAGCTCAGGCGCAGGGGCCGCTGCATCCATCAAGTCTGGGAAGAAGTGGTAAAGAAAGAAAGAAATAATTTCCTACCCCAGGGACAGACCCGAAAAGATTTTTTAAGTATGAGCAAAAAGCCCCCCAAAAATATAGATTCCTTCTACACAGAGAAAGAGCAGGTATCCAACCCCAAGGAAGTTAACAGCAGAGAGTCAGCAGATAACAACCTAAAGGGGAATAATTCCTGCCCCCCATCACATAACTCTCTCCTTGAAGAGACTATTAAAAAGTTAAGAGAGTTTGAAGAAAAATGGGGAAAGGAAAGAGAATAACAACGTTGTGAAATTGGGGTTGGAAAAAATAAAGAATTCACAGGAGATGCAGGGAAACAAAATTAGTGAATTAGAAAAGGTAAAAAAAAAAACAGGAAAGTAGGATTTCTGAACTGGAGAAGATAAAAAAATCTCAAGAAAATAGTATTTCTGAATTGGAGAACATAAAAGAGTCCCAAGAAAATAGGATTTCTGAATTGGAAGAAGAAAATAATTCTCAAAAAAAAATTAGGGAAATGGAAAAAAAAAATCAATAGAGCAAAAATAACTCATTTAAAAACGAAATTGGGCATTTACAAAAAGAAGTAAAAACTGTGAATGAAGAAAATAACTCCTTAAAATTCAGGATGGAACAAATAGAAATGAATGATTCACTGAGAACCCAAGAATCAGTCAAACAAAACAAAAAAAAAAATGAAAAGCTGGAGAATAACATCAAATACTTACTGGGAAATTCTATAGACCTGGAAAATAGATCTAGGAGAGATGATCTGCGGATCATTGGACTTCCCAAAAACTATGACCAAAATAAGATCCTAGATTCTATTTTACAGGAAATTATTAAAGAGAACTGTCCAGAGATAATAGAAACAGAGGGGAAAGTAGATGTTGTAAGAATTCATCGAACTCCTTCTGAAATAGACCCTAAAAAAGAACACCACGGAATATTGTGCCTAAGCTGCAGAATTAGCACACAAAGGAGAAAATCCTGCAAGCAGCTAGAAAAAAACAATTTAAATACCAAGGGGCCACAATAAGGATCACACAAGATCTGGCTGCCTCCACATTAAAAGATAGAAGGGCCTGGAACCTGATATTCCAAAAGGCAAAAGATCAAGGATTGCAACCATGAATAAACTACCCAGCTAAGTTTAGCATCTTTTTCCATGGAAGAAGATGGTCATTCAATGCAATAGAGGAATTCCATATGTTTCTAAGAAAAAAACCAGACTTAAACAAAAAATTTGATCTATATCCACAAGACTGAAGAGAAACAGAAAAAGGTACACAGAACCCTTGAGAACTATATCTCTGTTGTGGGTATATAGAAAGTACACATGGATAATTTGATTTTACTGATATAAAAGAAAAAAAAAAGGAGGGGGTGTAGTAAAAGGAAGGGGGTATTATCAGAAAAAGGGTTGGGTGTGATAAAAAGAGGGAAACTACATCCCAGGAAGAGGCATAGAAAATACACCATATCTGAGGGAATTTAGAGAGGGGGAGAATCATTGTGTAAATCTTACTCTCATCAGAAGAGACTCAAAGAGTAAATAATTGTCATATTTGTTTTTCAGAGAATTCTCTCTCACCTCATTAAAAGGGGGGAGAGGAAAAAGGAAAAGGAAAAGGAGAATAAGGGAAGGGATGTGGAGGGAGGGGGGAGGGACACAAAAAAAAGAGAGGGCTGCGTGTCACAAGGGGGGTCTATAAATTAAATATCGGGGAAGGGGTTCAGGGGGGTCAAGGGAAAAGGCATAATCTGGGGATAATATGATGGCAGGTAATACAGAATTAGTAATTTTAACTGTAAATGTGAATGGGATGAATGCTCCCATCAAATGGAGACGGATAGCAGACTGGATCAAAAATCAGAACCCTACAATATGTTGTTTACAGGAAACACACTTAAATCAGGGAGATATATATATAGAGAGAATAAAGTTAAAGGTTGGAGCAGAATCTATTACGCTTCAGGTAAAGCCAAAAAAGCAGGGGTAGATATCCTTATCTCAGATCAAGCAAAAGCCGAAGATGATCTAATTAAAAGTTATAAGGAAGGAAACTATATCCTGCTGAAAGGTAGCATAAATAATGAAGCCATATCGATACTAAACATATATGCACCAAGTGGTATAGCATCTAACTTTCTAAAGGAAAAGTTAAGAGAGTTGCAAGAAGAAATAGACAGTAAAACTATAATAGTGGGAGATCTCCTCCTTGCACTCTCAGATTTAGACAAATCAAACCACAAAACAAACAAGAAAGAAATTAAAAAAGTAAAGAGAACATTAGAAAAACTAGGTATGATAGATCTTTGGAGAAAACTGAATGGCAATAGGAAGGAATATACTTTCTTCTCAGCAGTTCATGGATCCTATACAAAAATTGACCATGTAATAGGACATAAAGATCTCAAAATTCAATGTAGGAAGGCAGAAATAATAAATGCCTTCTTCTCAGACCACAATGCAATAAAAGCTACATTCAGTAAAAAGTTAGGGATAAATAGACCAAAAAGTAATTGGAAACTGAATAATCTCATCTTAAAGAATGACTGGGTGAAAGAGCAAATTATAGAAACAATAATTTCACCCAAGATAATGACAATGATGAGACATCATACCAAAATCTGTGGGATGCAGCTAAAGCAGTAATAAGGGGAAATTTTATATCTTTAGAGGCTTCTATGAAGAAAATAGAGAAAGAGAAGATTAACGAATTGGGCTTGCAACTTAAAAGGCCAGAAAAAGACCAAATAAAAAACCCCCAACCAAAAATTAAACTTGAAATACAAAAATTAAAAGGAGAAATCAATAATATTGAAAGTAAAAAACTATTGAATTAATAAATAAAACCAAGAGTTGGTTTTATGAAAAAGCCAATAAAATAGATAAACCTTTGGTAAATCTGATCAGAAAAAAGAAAGAGGAAAATCAAATTGTTAGTCTTACAAATGAAAAGGGGGACCTTTCCACCAATGAAGAGGAAATTAGAGAAATAATGTGTTACTTTACCCAACTTTATGCCAATAAATTTGATAACTTAAGTGAAATGGATGACTTCCTCCAAAAATATAGGCTTCTTAGATTAACAGAGGAGGAAATAAATTGCTTAAATAGTCCCATTTCAGAAAAAGAAATAGACCAAGGTATTAATCAACTCCCCAGGAAAAATCCCCAGGACCAGATGGATTTACATGTGAATTCTACCAAACATTTAAAGAACAATTTGCCCCAATGCTATATAAACTATTTGAAAAAATAGGGAATGAAGGAGTCCTGCCAAATTCCTTTTATGACACAGACATGGTACTGATACCTAAACCAGGTCGATCGAAAACTGAGAAAGAAAATTATAGACCAATTTCCTTAATGAATATTGATGCTAAAATCTTAAATAAGATATTAGAAAAAAGACTTCAGAAAATCATCCCCAGGATAATATACTATGATCAAGTAGGATTCATACCAGGAATGCAGGGCTGGTTTAATATTAGGAAAACTATTAGTATAATTGACCATATTAATAATCAAATTAATAAAAACCATATGATCATCTCAATAGATGCAGAAAAAGCATTTGACAAAATCCAACATCCATTCCTACTAAAAACTCTTGAGAGTATAGGAATAAATGGATTCTTCCTTAGAATAATCAGGAGCATATATTTAAGACCTTCAGTAAGCATAATATGCAATAGAAATAAACTGCAACCTTTCCCTGTAAGATCAGGAGTGAAACAAGGTTGCCCACTATCACCATTACTATTCAATATAGTACTAGAAACGCTAGCCTCGGCAATAAGAGCCAAGAGAGATTCAAGGAATTAGAGTAGGAAATGAGGAAATCAAACTATCACTCTTTGCAGATGACATGATGGTATACTTAGAGAACCCCAAAGACTCTGCTAAAAAGCTATTAGAGAGAATTCAGAATTTTAGCAAAGTGGCAGGATACAAAATAAATCCACATAAATCCTCAGCATTCTT
Organism: Sminthopsis crassicaudata; assembly: GCF_048593235.1. Classification (NCBI taxonomy): domain Eukaryota; kingdom Metazoa; phylum Chordata; class Mammalia; order Dasyuromorphia; family Dasyuridae; genus Sminthopsis; species Sminthopsis crassicaudata. Next base: position 179,299,695 of record NC_133619.1, on the reverse strand, counting down.
ATATATCACCAACAAAATGCAACAGGAAGAGATACAAAGAGAAATTCCATTCCAAACAAATGTTGAGAGTACAAAGTATTTGGGAATCCATTTACCAAAGAATAGTCAGGAATTATATGAGAAAAATTACAAAACACTTGCCACAAAAATAGTCAGATTTAAATAATTGGAAAGACATTCAGTGCTCTTGGGTAGGCCGAGCGAATATAATAAAGATGACAATACTCCCCAAACTAATCTATTTATTTAGTGCTATACCAATCAGACTCCCAAGAAACTATTTTAATGATCTAGAAAAAATAACAACAAAATTCATATGGAAGAATATGCAAGGGAACTAATGAAAAAAAAGTCAGAGGAAGGTCGTCCAAGTGTACCCGATCTAAAGCTATATTATATAGCAGCAGTCACCAAAACCATTTGGTACTGGCTAAGAAATAGAACGGTAGATCAGTGGAACAGATTAGATACAAAGGACAAAAAAGGATACATCTATAGCAATCTAATCTTTGACAAACCCAAAGATACCACCATTAGGGACAAAAATTCATTATTTGGAAAAAAACTGTTGGGAAAACTGGAAATTAGTATGGCAGAAATTAGATATGGATCCACACTTAACACCATGATCAAAATGGGTCCATGATTTAGGCATAAAGAATGAGATCATAAATAGATTAGAGGAACAGAGGATAGTCTACCTCTCAGACCTGTGGAGGAGGAAGGAATTTATGACCAGAGGAGAACTAGAGATCATTATTGATCACAAAATAGAAGATTTTGATTACATCAAACTAAAAAGTTTCTCTACAAACAATAGTAATGCAAACAAGATTAGAATGGAAGTAACAAATTGGCAAAATATTTTTAAAAGCAAAGGTCCTGACAAAAGTCTCATTTCCAAAATATATAGAGAACTGACCCTGATTTATAGGAAACCAAACCATTCTCCAATTGATAAATGGTCAAGGGATATGAACAGACAATTCTCAGATGATGAAATTGAAACTATTTCCACTCATATGAAAGAGTGTTCCAAATCACTACTGATCAGAGAAATGCAAATTAAGACAACTCTGAGATACCACTACACACCTGTCAGATTGGCTAAGATGACAGGAACAAATAATGATGAATGTTGGAGGGGCTGTGGGAAAACTGGGACACTGATACATTGTTGGGGGAGTTGTGGAAGAATCCAACCATTCTGGAGAGCAATTTGGAACTATGCCCAAAAAGTTATCAAACTGTGCATACCCTTTGACCCAGCATTGCTGTTATTGGGATTATATCCCAAAGAAATACTAAAGAGCGGAAAGGGACCTGCATGTGCCAAAATGTTTGTGGCAGCTCTTTTTGTTGTAGCTAGAAACTGGAAGTTGAATGGATGTCCATCAATTGGAAAATGGTTGGGTAAATTGTGGTATATGAAGGTTATGGAATATTAGTGCTCTGTAAGAAATGACCAGCAGGAGGAATACAGAGAGGCCTGGAGAGACTTAAATCAACTGTTGCTGAATGAAATGAATAGAACCAGAAGATCACTGTACATTTCAACAACAATACTGTATGAGGATGTATTCTGATGGAAGTGGAAATGTTCAACATGTTCAACAAGAAGATCCAACTCACTTCCAGTTGATCAATGATGGACAGAAATAACTACACCAAGAGAAGGAACACTGGGAAGTGAATGTAAAGTGTTAGCACTACTGTCTATCTACCCAGGTTACTTATACCTTCGGAATCTAATACTTAATGTGCAACAAGAAAATGGTATTTACACACATATATTGTATCTAGGGTATATTGTAACACATGTAAAATGTATGGGATTGCCTGTCATCGGGGGGGGGGGATAATTTGGAAAAATGAATTAAAAAAAATGGTCTTGCCCTCAAAGTTTACATCTTATTGCGGAAAATGATGTCAACAAAAAAAAGTAGGAAGAAAATCTCTGCATAAGCAAGATAATTGTATAAATATTTTTATATACATTGGATTTATCATATATTTTCACATATTTAACATGTAATTACAGGTCACCCAGGCTAGGAGGTGGAAGGAAGGAGGGGGAATGTTGGAACAGGAGGTTTAGCAAGGCTCAGTGTTGAAAACTTGCCATTTCATATGATTTAAATAAAAAGGTTTCCTAAAAAATATTTTTAAAAGAAAACCTCTGCATACAGCCTGAGCAAAATCCTCATCTGATGAGCAGTTGCCTTGCTTACCTTAGCCATGGAGACCTCATTGGGTGATGCCCATTGTGACATGCTCTAGTTCATTGTGACATGCCTGAGAACACCCAAGGTTTTCTGACTTAAAGGTGATGATCTCGCCACAACAACCCAGTTGGATCCTGAAAGCAAAGGGAGTAGGATGTGTGTATAGAAGAATGGATGAGTGGACAAATAGACTATTAGACTAGATACATAGATAACTGGTGATGGATGGATGGGATAGATAGTATAGACAAATAGATTGAATAGATACACTTGATGCATAGTTAAAAAGATAATGATGAATAGATAAGTGAAAAGATAGATTTATAGTAGAAAAGTTTATAGGTAGAATAGAGATTTATAGGAAGAAAAGTGATATATAGGTAGAAAAGAGATTTATAAGTAGAAAAGCGATTCATAGGCAGAAAAGAGATTTATAGGAAGAAAAGCGATTCATAGGTAGAAAAGAGATTTATAGGAAGAAAAGCAATTTATAAGTAGAAAAGATTTATAGTAATTAAAGCGATTTATAAGTAGAAAACAGATTATTAGATAAAAAAAGTGATTTTTAATTAGACAAGAGATTTATAGGTAGAAAAGGGGTTTATAGGCAGAAGAGAATGAATAGCTGCATTAAATATACATAGATAATGATTGAGTCAATGGAGGGTTAGGTAAATCAGTAAATAAATTACTGGAAAAAGAGATCCTTTCTGGTCCTCATCAGCATCATACCAAGTGCTCCTGTCGAAGATTGAGACTGCCTTCAGGTCAGTATTAAACTATTATATTTTATTCTTCAATATTATAGAAGCTAAAATGGTTGCTTTCTATCTGGCTTGGGAAATATTTGACTTCTCTTTCCTTCCCTCTTCCCCCACCCGCAAAAAATTCCAGTTTGTGGATGGTTATTCCAGTAGATCAAATGGACACATATCTTTCACTTATGCTGTAACATTTTACCTTTTCAGGCATCCTATAAGCCACTGCTAAAGCAGAGGAGATACTGAACCACTTGTGACCAGATGCTGGTGATATTGAAGGCATGTCTTCGGACCTCATTGATCTACATAAACTGGGATTTAGCATGTTCATGAAGGTAAAGCAGCTATATAGAGATAATCTATCTTCAGTTTCCCTCCTGCAGTCAGTGTTAATAAGGGGTTGAAGGTAGGGCCAGGTTGCTGACTAACCCTATATGTACTAGAAGTACAAATAATCTGGGAAATAGAGAGCCTACCTTTACAAACAAACAAACAATCAAAAGCAGATTCTTTGAGTTCAGAAACTATTTTCTTTTTCATCATCCTATGCCTGGTTCCCAGAAACAAGATGACTTGCTCATATTAGAGGTTTCATAAATGCTTGTTGAATTCAGTTACATATAGATGAAGACCTTTTCTAAAATTATTGGCAGCTGGCTGGTACAGTGGATAACACTGTTGGACCACACTTGAATCAGCACCTGATTTCAAACACCAACTGTAGGACTCTGGGCAAGTCACTTAATCTGTGTTTGCCTCAATTTCCTCATCTGTAAAATGGGAATGGTACAATCATTTTTGCTCCACCGAGAATAAGCCTTTGAGAAATATTTGGTTTCAAGTAGAGTCACAGCATCGTGGATTTTGAGCTGGCGGGAATATTTCAGGGTTTCTGCTTCCATATTTTACAGAGAAAGTTACTGAGACTCAGGGTGGTTAAGTATATTTAGTATATTGTCCCAGCGCATACAGGTTGTAAAAGGCAGAGACAAGAGTCAAACAGATCCTGTTTATACTATCATGTTAACTCTAAGTGTTCATTACATATGTGTGTATGTGTGTGCATATATGTGTGTGTATATTTCCATACTTCAATCTTTTAACCTATAGCTAAACATATTAATTCTTAAAAAAAAAAAAAAAAAAAGGTGGTGGGATGGGATACGGGAAAGACACTGTAATAAAGTAACATTAAACAAGTGGAATTTTGCTGTGCTGATTATTTCTTACCTGCATGACTTTTTATTATCACTTAAACTCCCTGAGCGTCAGTTTCCTCACATGTTAAATGAGATACTTGAGCTCCACGACCACAAGGAGACTACATTTCTAGTTCTAAAGTTCTGATTCCACAGCTGAAAATCTACGAACATTATGTCCTAACGTAAGATCTTTATTTGATCATTAATGAGTCATATATTAACCTGACATGCTTGTCTGATGGCTGACCCCATCCTTGTTATGGTGAATGTTACAGGTGAGCCGACCTCATCCCGGTGACCATCCACTGCAGATCCTCTTTGTGGTTGGTGGGGTAACGATATCGGAAGCCAAAATGGTGAAAGATCTTGTTTCTTCCCTGAAGCCTGGAACACAGGTACTGAACCCTAAATAACAGGACATGCATCTCCCTGGCTCAAGGATGGGAGAGTCTGGCTGTTCCCATAAGGGTGGGTCTGAGCCTTAGGGGTAGCATCAGAGAAAACATGGTCTATATTACTTTGGAGATGGTGAAGCACTGTGTAAATGTCAGATACTATTCTTACTACTACTATTATTACTCGTACTCTTACACCTATTATTATTACTACTACTTCTACTATTACTCCTCTTCCTACTCCTATTAGTATCACTCTTAAGATTACTACTATTACTCTTCCACCAACTACTACAATTACTCCCACTCTTATTACTGTTACTATTCATACTACTCCCATTCCTTCTAGTTCTCTTCCTCCTGCTACTACTACTATCATTGCTCTTATTCCTATTAATACTCCTTCTACTACCACTACTACTATTATTTGTAATACTACCTTTACTATTACTATTACTACTATTTCTACTACTACTAGTGTAACTCCTATTCCTAGTATTATTACTATTGCTTTTACTACTTATTCTGCTACTATTATTCCTACTTAATTTGCTTTTACTACTCATACTACTACTACTTCTTCTACGCCTCCTCCTACCACTATTCCTTTCTCCCTACTATTATTATAAATACTATTACTACTACGACTACTACTACTACTACTACTACTACTGCTACTACTACTACTACTACACTTACTTCTATTACTTTTAATACTCCTCCTATGAGTACTGTTAAATTTTCTAGTGCCATGACCAATTTATTGCCCTTCTAGGAGCGAACAACTTAACCATTACAACACCAGAAAGGGTTTCAGTGACATGGTACAGTGGATAGAGGGCAGTGGCTTCAAGGCAGGAAGACTTAGAGTTCTAAATTTTCTTCCAACACTTACTATCTGTTTTGACCTTAAACAAGTCATCCTACATCTGCCCTCAGTTTTCCCAATACTAAAACGGTGTTTACACAAATCACTATTTCCTAAGTTGTTTTGAGGGTCAAATGAGATAATGATTATAAAATAGTACAGTGCCTGACACATAGTACAAATGTTAGCAAGTTATTCATATTTTTCATTAATTTTTAATTATAGCATTTTTGACAGTACATATGCATTAGGTAATTTTTTTTTTTACAACATTATCCTTTATACTCCTTTCTGTTCTGAATTATTCCCCTACTTCCCTCCATGCCCTCCAATAGAGGGCAGGCATTCCCATATATATTAAATATCTCATAGTAAATGCTTGGTACAATATATATGTGCAGAACCAAATTTTATTGTTGTTGTTGTTGCAAAGGAAGAATTGTATTCAGAAGGTAAAAAATAATCTGTGAAGAAAAACAAAAAACAAACAAATAAAAAAAAATGCTCACAGTTTACATATCCCAGTGTTCAGGTTCTGGGTGTAGCTGATTCTGTCCATCATTGCTCAATTGGAATTGGATTAGCTCTTCTCCATATTGAAGATATACACTTCCATTAGAATACATCCTCATACAGTATCATTGTTGAAGTGTATAAAGATCTCCTAGTTCTGCTCGTTTGATTCTGCATCAGTTGATGTAAGTCTCTCCAAGGCTCTCTGTTTTCCTCCTGTTGGTCTTTTCTTACAGAACAATAATATTCCATAACATTCTTATACCATAATTTACCCAACCATTCTCCAATTGATGGACATCCGTTCATTTTCCAGTTTCTAGCCACTACAAAAAGTGCTGCCACAAACATTTTGGCACATACAGGTCCTTTTCCTTTCTGTAGTATTTCCTTGGGATATAAGCCCAGTAGTAGCACTGCTGGGTCAACGGATTTGCAGATTTTGATAACGTTTGGGGCATAATTCCAGATTGTTCTCCAGAATGGTTGGATTCTTTCACAACTCCACCTACAATGCATCATTTTCCGAATTTTCTCACAACCGCTCCAACATTCACCATTATTTGTTCCTGTCATCTCAACAAATGTGACTAGTGTGTAATGCTATCTCAGACTTGTGATTTGAAACTTGTGAGTGAAAATAGTTTTGATTTCATCATCTGGAAAGTGTCTGTTCATATCCTTTGACCACTTTTCCATTTGAGAATGGCTTGATTTCTTATAAATTAGCGTCAATTCTCTTTATATTTTGAAGATGAGGCCTTTATCTGAACCTTTAACTGCAAAAATGTTTTCCCAATTTCTTACTTCCCTTCTAATCTTGTTGGCATTAGTTTTTCTTTTTTTTTTTTTTTTTTAATGCAGGAACTTTGTAATTTGATTTTATCAAAATTTTCTATTTAGTGATCAATAATGAACTCTAGTTCTTTTTTGGACACAAATTCCTTCCTCCTTCACAAGTCTGAGAGGTAGAGTATCCTATGATCCTCTAATTTATTTATGTTCTCGTTTCTGCTGTTATTATTCCTTCTAGATCTCTTCCTCCTGCTTCTAGTACTATCAATGCTCCTATTCCTATTAATACTCCTTTGACTACCACTACTACTATTATTTCTGCTACCACTTTTACTATTACTATTACTACTCCTACTCCTACTCCTACTACTCCTACTACTAGTGTAACTCCCATTCCTATTATTACTATTGCTATTACTACTTCTTCTACTACTTTTATTCCTACTGCTATTATTATTAGTACTACTACCATTACTATTACTTTTATCATTACTACTCTTCTACTACTTTTATCACTACTATTATTCCTCCTCCTATTATTGTTACTACTCATACTACTCCTACTTCTTCTACTCCTCCACTTCCTACTACTACCACTACTCCTTTCTCCCTACTATTACTATAATTACTACTACTACTACTACTACTACTACTACTACTACTACTACTACTACTACTATTGCTACTCTTACTTCTATTACTATTATTACTCCCACTAGGAGTACTGTTAAGTATTCCTAGTGCCATGACCAATTTCTTGCCCTTCTAGGAGCAGACAACTTAACCATTACAACACCAGAAAGGGTGAAAGTGAGATGGTACAGCTGATAGAGGGCAGGGACTTCAAGGCAGGAAGACTTAGAGTCTAATTTACCTTCCAAAACTTACTATATGTTTTGACGTTAAACAAGTCATTCTACATCTGCCCTCAGTTTTCTCAATAGTGAAACTTTGTTTATAATAATCCCTATTGCCTAAGTTGTTGTGAGAGTCAAATGAGATAATAATTATAAACTAGTACAAATGCCAGCAAGTTATTATTATTTTTTATTGATTTTTAATTGTAGCATTTTTTGACAGTACATAGGCATAGATAATTTTTCATTGCTACATTATCCCTTCTACTCCTTTCTGTTCTGAATTATTCCCCTATTTCCCCCTAGTCCCTCCCATAGAGGGCAGTCATTCCCATACATATTAAATATCTTATAGTATATTCTTGGTACAATATATATATGTGCAGAACCAAATTTTATTGTTGTTGTTATTGCAAAGGAAGAATTGTATTCGGAAGGTAAAAATAATCTGTGAAGAAAAATAAAAAACAAACAAATAAAAAAAAATGCTCACAGTTTACATATCCCAGTGTTCAGGTTCTGGGTGTAGCTGATTCTGTCCATCATTGCTCAATTGGAATTGGATTAGCTCTTCTCCATATTGAAGATATACACTTCCATTAGAATACATCCTCATACAGTATCATTGTTGAAGTGTATAAAGATCTCCTAATTCTGCTCGTTTGACTCTGCATCCATTGATGTCAGTCTCTCCAAGGCTCTCTGTATTCCTCCTGTTGGTCATTTCTTAAAGAACAATAATATTCCATAACATTCTTATACCATAATTTACCCAACCATTCTCCAATTGATGGACATCCGTTCATTTTCCAGTTTCTAGCCACTACAAAAAGTGCTGCCTCAAACATTTTGGCACATACAGGTCCTTTTCCCTTCTTTAGTATTCCCTTGGGATATAAGCCCAGTAGTAGCACTGCTGGGTCAACGGATTTGCAGATTTTGATAACGTTTGGGGCATAATTCCAGATTGCTCTCCAGAATGGTTGGATTCTTTCACAACTCCACCAACAATGCATTATTTTCCCAATTTTCTCACAGCCCCTCTAACATTCATCATTATTTTTTCCTGTCATCTTAACGAATGTGACAGGTGTGTAGTGGTATCTCACACTTGTGATTTGGAACTTGTGAGTGGAAATAGTTTTAATTTCATCATCTCAAAATTGTCTGTTCATATCCTTTCACCATTTTTCAATTTGAGAATGGCTTGATTACTTATAAATTAGAATCAATTCTCTGTATATCTTGGAGATGCGGCCTTTATCAGAACCTTTAACTGTAAAAATGTTTTCCCAATTTGTTACTTCTCTTATAATCTTGTTTGCATTTGTTTCCACCCCCCCCCCCGGGGAAATTTTTTAATTTGATGTAATCTAAATTTTCCATTTTGTGATCAATAATGATCTCTAGGTTTCCTTTGGTCACATAATCCTTCCTCCTCCACAAGTCTGAGAGGTAAACTATCCTATGTTCCTCTTATTTATTTATGATCTCATTCTTTATGCCTAAATCATGGACCCATTTTGATCTTATCTTAGTATATGGTGTTAAGTTAAGTCCATGCCTAGTTTCTGCCTTACTAATTTCCAGTTTTTCCAGCAGTTTTTGTCAAATAATGAATTCTTATGCCAAAAGTTGGGATCTTTGGGTTTGTCAAACACTAGATTGCTATTTTTATTCACTATCTTGCCCTGTGAACCTATGCTACTCCACTGGTCTATTTCTTAAGCAATACCAAATGGTTTTGGTGACTGTTGCTTTATAATATAGTTCTAGATCAGGTACAGCTAGACAGCTAGACCACCTTCATTTTTTTTTTCATTCTTTCCCTTGAAATTCTCGAACTTTTGTTGTTCCATATGAATTCTGTTGTTATTTTTTCTAGGTATTTAAAAAAAGTTCCTTGGGAGTCATATTGGTATAGCACTAAATAAATAGATGAGTTTAGGGCGTATTGTCATCTTCATTATATTCTCTCGGCCTATTCAAAAGCACTGAATGTCTTTCTAATTATTTAAATCTGACTTCCTTTTTGTGGCAAGTGTTTCGTAATTTTGCTCATATAATTCCTAACTTTCCTTTGTTTGATATATTCCCAAATATTTTATACTATCAACAGTTATTTGAATGGAATTTCTCTTTGTATCTCTTGCTGTTGGATTGTGTTGGTAATGTATAAAAATGCTGAGGATTTATGTGGATCTATTTTATATCCTGCAATTTTGCTAAAGTTCTGAATTATTTCTAATAGCTTTTTAGCAGAGTGTTTGGGGTTCTCTAAGTATACCATTATGTCATCTGCAAAGAGTGATAGTTTGATTTCCTCATTTCCTACTCTAATTCCTTGAATCTCTTTCTCAGCACTTTTTGCCAAGGCTAGCATTTCTAGTACTATATTGAATAATAATGGTGATAGTGGGAAACCTTGTTTCACTCCTTATCTTACAGGGAAAGGTTCCATAAGATACTTACTGACGCTTTTAAATATATGTTCCTTATTATTTTAAGGAATAGTCCATTTATTCCTATACTCTCAAGTGTTTTTTGTAGGAATGGATGTTGGATTTTATCAAATGCTTTTTCTGCATCTATTGAGATGATCATATGGTTTTTATTAATTGGATTATTAATGTGGACAATTATACTAATAGTTTTCCTAATATTAAACCAACCCAGCATTCCTGGGATAAATCCTGCTTGATCATAATGTATTATCCTGGGGATGATTATCTGAAGTCTTTTTGCTAATATCTTATTTAAGATTTTAGCATCAATATTCAAGAAGGAAATTGGTCTTTAGTTTTCTTTCTCAGTTTACAATCTACTTGGTTTTAGGTATCAGTCCATGTCTGGGGCATAAAAGGAATTTGGTAGGCCTCCTTCAATTCCTTTTTTTTTTCAAATTTTTTATATAGTATTAGAGGTAGTTGTTCTTTAAATGTTTGGTAGAATTCACATGTCAATCCATCTCTTCCTGAGGATTTTTTCTTAGGGTGTTGGTTAATAAGTTGTTCTATTTCTTTTTCTGCAATGGGACTATTTAGCCTTCTTACTTCTTCCTCTGTTAATCTGCGCAAGCTATATTTCCTCCACAAGTCTGAGAGGTAAACTATCCTATGTTCCTCTAATTCATTTATGATCTCATTCTTTATTCCTAAATCATGGACCCATTTTGATCTTTTCTCAGTATTTGGTGTTAATGTGGGTCCATGCCTAGTTTCTGCCCTACTAATTTCCAGTTTTCCCAGCAGTTTCTGTCAAATAATGAATTCTTATTCCAAAATTTGGCATCTTTGGGTTTGTCAAAAACTAGATAGCTATTTTTATTCAATATCTCTGCCTGTGAAGCTAACCTATTCCACTGATCAACTTGTCTATTTCTTAGCCAACACCCAATGGTTTTGGTGACTGCTGCTTTATAATATAGTTTAGATCAGGTACAGCTAGGCTACCTTCATTTGATTTTTTTTTTCATTACTTCCCTTGCAATTCTCGATTTTTTGTTCTTTCCTATGAATGTTGTTGTTATTTTTTCTAGGTCATTAAAATAGTTTCTGATTGGTGTAGCACTAAATAAATAGATTAATTTAGAGAGTATTGTCATCTTGATAATATTCGCTGTGCTTATCCAAGAGCACTGAATGTCTTTCCAATTATTTAAATCTGACTTTAGTTTTGTGGCAAGTGTTTTGTAATTTTTCTCATATAATTCCTGACTATTCTTTGGTAAATGGATTCCCAAATACTTTATACTCTCAACATTTGTTTGGAATGGAATTTCTCTTTGTATCTCTTGCTGATGGATTATGTTGGTAATGTATAAAAATGCTGAGGATTTAGGCGGATTTTTTTTGTATCTTGAAACTTTGCTCAAGCTCTGAATTTATTCTAATAGCTTTTTAGCAGAGTTTTTGGGGTTCTCTAAGTATACCATCATGTCATCTGCAAAGAGTGATAGTTTGATTTCCTCATTACCTACTCTAATTCCTTGAAAATCTCTGGGCTCTTATTGCCCAGGCTAGCATTTCTAATACAATATTGAATAGTAATGGTGATAGTGAGCAACTGTTGTTTCACTCCTTATCTTACTGGGAAAGGTTCCAGTGTATCACCATTACATATGATGTTTGCTGACAGTTTTAAATATATAATCATTATTTTAAGGAATAGTCCATTTATTCCTATACCCTCAAGCGTTTTTAGTAGGAATGGATGTTGGATTTTATGAAATGCTTTTTCTTCATCTATTGAGATGATCATATGGTTTCTGTTAATTTGATTATTGATATAGTGGATTCTACAAATAGTTTTCCTAATATTGAACCAGCCCTTCATTCCTGGTATAAATCCCACTTGGCCATAGTTTATTATCCTGGGGATGGTTTTCTGTAGTCTTTTTCATAATATTTGATTTAAGATTTTATCATCATTAGGGAGATTGGTCTATAATTTTGTTTCTCTGTTTTCAGCCTACCTGGTGTAGGTATCAGTACCATGTCTGTGTCATAAAAGGAATTTGGTAGGACTCCTTCAATCCCTATTTTTTCAAATAGTTTATAAAGCATTGGAGTTAGTAGTTCTTTAAATTTTTGGTAGAATTCACATGTAAATCCATCTGGTCCTGGGGATTATTTTTTCTCAGCAGTTGCTTAATAGCTTCTTCTATTGCTTTTTCTGAAATGGGACTATTTAGACTATTTACTTCTTCCTCTGTTAATCTGGGCAAGCTTATTTTTGAGGGTATTCTTCCATTTCATTTAAGTTATCGAATTTATTGCTGTAAAGTTGGGCCAATTAGCTCCTAAATATTGTTCTAATTTCCTCTTCATTAGTGGTGAGTTCTCCCTTTTCATTTTTAAGACTAACAATTTTTGTTTCAAATACAGACAACTACAGGCACACAGTAGTAGACAGAGTCTAAAGTCGAGTCCTGTCTTCTTTTTAACATCCTTTCTTTCTTAACTTTTTTGGATCATGGACTTTTTTGACAGTCTGGTGACTGCCTCTTCTAGGAATAGTCGTTTTTAAATGCTTAAAATAAAGGAACAGGATAACAAGGGAATCAGTATTACTGAAATACAGTTTTAAAATATGTTTTTTCTCAATAGTATTTTATTTTTTTCCAAATACAGGTAAAGATAGTTTTCGACATTCATTATTACAATTCGTTTTGAAAATCAAGCTGATATATCCCAGGTTGAGAACCTCTGAACTAGGAACTTGGAATTTTCCCCCTCTCTCTGATCCTGGAAATGTCTCCATTCTTTATGAGGTCACTCTGTTGGTCCCCTCTTTCCAACCTGAGGTTGCTCTGAGTTCTTTGGGAAACTGAAGGAGGGATAGACCTGGCTGAGTCTCCCCAGGCCTACTCCTTAGTTACTTGAGCTGTGGTTCTGTGAGGAACCCATACAGAACTATCAGCCTCCACCTTGGAGCTGGTGAAGAACCAGTTCTAATTCTGTGGGCAATGCCAGAGGCACTTGTTGCTTCTCTGTTGCCAATTACTTCTTTAAAAGCCTGGCTGTATTTATTAATACAGACAGAATAATTTCTCATAGATCCACAGAATGCACTCCCTGGGATGTAAGACACACACAGACACACAAAGGGAGGCCTTGCATCCCACAGCACCAAGCTCTAATCCCTGTTAGTCTGCAAACTCAAAAATTCCATTACTCAGGACAATCATGAAGCAAGAATGAATGGTAAATAATTGTAGGGAGTCACCCTGGCATCCTTTTAGGAAGGTCTCTGCAAACAGCTTAGACCCCCTTCCGCCTCCTGGAAGGCTCTAAATCTTACCCATGCTCACTGAGCAGAGAAGGAGCTCCCCAGCTGCCGTGATACTGGCATGGGAAGGCGCTGAGTGCTTTTCCTTCATTGTGCATTGGTTACCAGGAGATGCAGCCGCTCCAGTGTCCATGGCACAGCCTTGGGCTTCACGGGGCAGAGACAGGTTACTGAGGGGAGGGGTAAGTTGGAGGTCTGAGCCAGTGAGGCAGTGGTAATGTTCTTGGTTTTTAGTCACCAAGCATTCATCAAATGCCCAGTGCAGCAGACAGATCCCAGGCCTGAAGCCAGATGTGGCCTCAAGGCTCACTGGCCTTGTCACCCAGGGAGAGGTTGCCCAGCTGCCTCATTTTTAAAAGGGAGAAAAAAGAATACCCCCACTTCCAAGTTTGAGAGGAGGATCCAACTGGGATAAATGCAAAGTTTAGCATGGGAGGTAGCATCTGGGGAGCGCTGTGCTAGGTGAGATGGTGAGGGTGCTGGGGACTGGAATGGGGATGATGAAGATGATTACCAGGCATTGTACAAAGCACTTTCTTAAGGCTAGAATGTCCCTATCACCTTTTATCTTTGTGGAAAGCCTGGTAGGAGAAATATTTGCCAGGGTTTCTCCACAACCTGGATTAGGGCCATACCTCCCTCTAACCTCAGCAGCTCCAGACCCACTCCCCTTCAATTCACTCTTCCTAAAAGGGAGACATCCTGGCCTGTTCTTAGCCCTCGATTTAAATTGGTTGGATTTATTCAGGGGACTCGGCTGCCTGACGAATGGAACACATCGTTTGATTTCATTGAAAAGGGTCTTTACCCTACAATTTCTCCAAGCAAATGCTTCTGTTTAATGTGAGCTTCAATCTCTTCCCCCAGTTGTTGCAACATTTGATTTATTGCTGTATTAAGCAGATCTTGTTCTCAGGGCATGTTGCTTGTGACCTCTTCCAGACTTACTATCCTATGGATCTAACATGATAACCTTGGCATAAGATTGGACGTGTCTTGTACAGACAACCCTCTCCTAATTAACAAAGGGATCCAAGATCTGCATCGTTCCAAGGGGTATTTTCCAAATTTTCCAAGATGAAAGGTACCTGATAAAGAGGTCCGGGGACTTCACTGTGGCCCTAGGCTCCATCCCAAGAGCAATATGTGGGCTTAGCTCCCTTTACCGCTGGCTGCTTCTACTCATGTCCCCAGTTTCTGGTCTCTGTGTCTTTTGTGACCGTATCATTCATTTGGTAGCCTACCTCATCCATCAGCCTTAGACTACTCAATCAGCAAAGCACAAATAAACAAGGAGCAAACATATATTACAGACTTGCTATGTGTCATATGTTACACTAGACCCTGGAGACATAAAATTAAAAACAAAATGGTCTTGCCCTCAAAGTTTATATATTATTGCGGAAAATGATGTCAACAACAAAAAAAAGAAGTAGGAAGAAAATCTCTGCATAAGCAAGATAATTGCATAAATATTTTTATATACATTGGATTTATCATATATTTTCACATATTTAACATGTAATTACCGGTCATCTAGGGAAGGAGGTGGAAGGAAGGAGGGGGAATGTTGGAACAGCAGGTTTCACAAGGCTCAGTGTTGAAAACTTTCCCCTTCATATGTTTTCTAAAATAAAAAGGTTTCCTAAAAAATATTTTTAAAAGAAAACCTCCGCATAAAGCCTGGCACAATCCTCATCTGATGAGCAGTTTCCTTGCTTACCTTGGCCATGGAGACCTCATTGCATGATGCTTATTGTGACGCGCCGGAGAACACCCAAACTTTTCTGACTTAAAGGTGATGATCTCGCCACAACAACCCAGTTGGATCCTGACAGCAAAGGGAGTAGTATGTGAATATGAGAATGGATGCGTGGACAAATAGATTAATAGACTAGATACATAGAAAACTGGTGATGGATGGATGGGATAGATAGGATACACAAATAGATTGAATAGATACACTTGATGCATAGTTAAAAAGATAATGATGGATAGATAGGTGAAAAGATAGATTTGTAGTAGAAATGTTTATAGGTAGAAAAGAGATTTATAGGAAGAAAAGCAATTTATAGGTAGAAAAGAGGTTTATAATAAAGTGATTTATAATAGAAAAGAGATTTTTAGATTAAAAAAGGGATTTATGAGCAGAAAAGAGATTTATAGGTAGAAAAGAGATTTATAGGCAGAAGAGAATGAATAGCTGGATTAAAATATACATACACCCCCCCCCCAAAATATTGCAGTTTATGGACGGTTTTTCCAGTATATTAAAAGGACACATATCTTTCACTTATGCTGTAACATTTTACCTTTTCAGGCAACCTATAAGCCAATACTGAAGCAAAGGAGATACTGAACCAGATGTGACCAGATGCTGGCGATACTGAACACATGTTTTCGGGCCTTGAAGATCCACTTCAAACGGGATTTAGATTGTTGTTGGGGAGTTTTGATCTATACTTTGGAGTTTATTGTACTGGTGGGGGGAAGGGGACAGATGATGTTGCTGATTGTTGTTGGGGAGTTTTGATCTATACTTTGGAGTTTATTGTACTGGTGGGGGGAAGGGGACAGATGTTGCGGAGTTTGATGGGATTTTTAAAAAAAAAAAAAAAAAAAAGTTTTTTTCTGTTTCCAAAAGTGTCAAGTTGTCATTCTTTCAGCTTCCACATGATTAGTGATATTTCCCAGTTTCTTCTGTGCTATCTAGTGATTAGATTTGCCAGCTCGTTAATCTAAAGAAATACTTGTTGGCAAACTTATTGGGTAAATTAAATTTTTCCCTTATTTGCAGCTAGCCCATACTGCTGATGGGTAAAGCTGGCTATATCCTATCTGGGTTTGGGAATAAGAGAGGGAGGCAGATTTCTTCTTCTTTGAGATTGTGAAACAACTGTAACCAGGACCTTTGCCATCAGAGGCTTGGGACGGTCTGAAAGTCTGGGAGCAACGAGCTATTGGGGGTTAACAAGCAGCAGGTCTGTTGTGTTCTAGCCAGAGAAGTCCCAGAGAAGCTAGGAAGTGGCCCTGCTGAAGTCTTTTGGATCTTCCTGGAGGAGCAGAGCAGCCATTCCATACCTGGAGGGCAATTCAGAATGACAAGGGACTGGCTTAGAGATTTGCATCCAGGTGCTTCCCCTCAGCTCCAGGCGAAGGCTGAGCCAGAAAATAATTGGTGTCCCCACAGGCTTGTGCTAGAGCCCCCCATTCCCCCTTTGAAGTTTCTTCTGCCTGACTTGTGCTCATTATAATCTATATGACTGAAATGTAAAATTTCTGTTTCTGAAAATCTAACCTTTCTTCAGAAGTTGGGAACCTAAATCCCCTGGATGAAGAAGGGGGATAGTAAGAGTGCTAGAAAAGCAAATGGGTGCTCTGGAGCCAGCAAGATTGGAGATGGGAAAACCCCTTCTGATTTGATTCCATAGATAGTGGCAAACCTCAGGTTAGCCACAAAAGATGTTTGCACTGAATGATAAAGCTGGAACAATACCTCTTGTGAATTGATGTACAGGCCCTGGCAATAAAATGAAACCAAACTAACTCCCAAGCAGAATGCAGCCTTCATTGGATGAAGGGCCCCAAAAGGCTTTGACAAGCCAGTCAAGTCAGCTTCCAGAGCTAGTGCTTAGTTTGGCCTTGGGAATCCTCCCAGGGTGTGGAATAGAAGGAGGTCTGGATTGCTCTCTGACAGCACCTTCTCATCCTCCATCTTGGGCTTTCCACTTCTGGGCTTGGGCTTGGACGGTCTCATCTACAGAAAACCACCTCCTTGAGGGTCTCATCTACAGAAAACCACCTCCTTGAGGGCAAGAACTGTTGGAGCTTTTCCGTGGTAGCTCTGCCATTTTTCCACTTCGAATCACTTCCAATTTACCAATATTTCTTAAGGAAATAAGCATTAAACTCCTTTGTACCAAGCACTGTGCTAAGCACTTTACATATATTCTCTCCTCAACAACACTGGGAGGTAGGTGCTATTATCCACACTCTCAGTTAAAGAAACTGAGGCAACAGGTCAGCAAAATAGAGGCTAGATTGAAACAGATCTTGTCTTGTACAGACAACTCTGGCCTAATTAACAAGGGGATTCTAGATCTGCAGCGTTCAATGGGGTGTTTTCCAAATTCTATATGATGAAAGTTACCTGATAAAGCTGTCTGGGGTCTTAACTGTGGCCCTAGCTCCTCTTGCTTTTCAGCCAAACCCTAGGCTCCATCCCAAGAGCAATATGTGGGCTTAGCTCCCTTTCCCACTGGCTGCTTCTACTTATGTCCCCAGTTTCTGGTCCCTGTATCTTTTGTGACCATATCATTCATTTGGTAGCCTACCTCACCCATCTTCCTTAGACTACTCAATCAGCAAAGCACAACTAAACAAGGAGCAAACATATATTACATACTTACTAGGGGTCATGTATTACACTAGACCTTGGAGACATAAAGATGAAAACAAAATGGTCTTGGTTCATGGGTGGAGCCAAGATGGTGGAGAAGATACACCGCGACTGTGTAAGCTCCTTTCTTCCCTCACAACCAACTAGATTTACTCAGCCTCAGAAATAGCGCTGGACTGATAGAATCCACAAGGACTGGAAGCACGACTTACCAGCTAAAGAGAACCTGAAGTTTGAACAGGAAAGGTCAGCTCCCAGGGGAGGAAGAAGAGAGGCCAGCGCAGACGGTGGGGTGGTTGCACACTGCGCTGATTGCGCTGGGGAGGGCTCTGGGATCAGAGAATCCACTGAGATAGAAGAATCTGGCACAGGCTGTTAGCTCTTCTCTGCTTATAATACAGCAGTTCAGAAGAGAAATCTCAGCAACTTGAAAATTTAAAACCAGATTGGATCTTCCTGGATCCCGGGGGTGACTCAGCAGATCTTGGCACTGGTGGGTGTGGCCGACATAGGCAATCCAGGCTTTCACCTGGGGGGTAGTTAAGAGATTGAAAAGTGGGCGGGGCTGTAACTCATAGTGCCTGGCTTGGCTAGAGGCTGTGGAATGGAAGTCCCAGAGAAGCAGAACCTTTGAACTAGGGACCGCGGTTTCTGGCAGACACTTCCAGTGTGAGCGCAGGGGCTTTTCAGGTCACCTGCTGCAGACATCCACGCCTCACCCCGACACATAGGCTAGGCTTTGAGTCGCCTTTACTGTTCAGTCTCAAACCTCAGGGAAGCCACTAAAACACAGTGCCCTCAAAGCACAGCACTGCTGATCACCTCTGAGGCACTTCCAGGGAGGGGGTGGGGAACTCTCCCCCTGAGCTCTCTCTTAGCTCAGGCGCAGGGGCCGCTGCATCCATCCAGTCTGGGAGGAAGTGGTAAAGAAAGAAATAAATAATTTCCTACCCCAGGGACAGACCCGAAAAGATTTTTTAAATATGAGCAAAAAGCCCCCCCAAAATCTAGATTCCTTCTACACAGAGAAAGAGCGGGTATCCAACCCCAAGGAAGTTAACAGCAGAGAGTCAGCAGATAACAACCTAAAGAGGAACGATCCCTGCCCCCCATCACATAACTCTCTCCTTAAAGAGACTATTAAAAAGTTAAGAGAGTTTGAAGAAAAACGGGGAAAGGAAAGAGAACCTATGATAGAGAATAACAACGTTGTGAAATTGGGGTTGGAAAAAATAAAGAATTCACAGGAGATGCAGGGAAACAAAATTAGTGAATTAGAAAAGGTAAAAAAAAATCACAGGAAAGTAGGATTTCTGAACTGGAGAAGATAAAAAAGTCTTAAGAAAATAGGATTTCTGAATTGGAGAACATAAAAGAGTCCCAAGAAAATAGGATTTCTGAATTGGAAGAAGGAAATAATTCTCAAAAAAAAAATTAGAGAAATGGAAAAAAAAATTCAATAGAGCAAAAATAACTCATTTAAAAACGAAATTGGGCATTTACAAAAAGAAGTAAAAACTGTGAATGAAGAAAATAACTCCTTAAAATTCAGGATGGAACAAATAGAAATGAATGATTCACTGAGAACCCAAGTTCAAACAAAACAAGTCAAACAAAACAAAAAAAATGAAAAGCTGGAGAATAACGTCAAATACTTACTGGGAAATTCTATAGACCTGGAAAATAGATCTAGGAGAGATAATCTGCGGATCATTGGACTTCCCAAAAACTATGACCAAAATAAGATCCTAGATTCTATTTTACAGGAAATTATCAAAGAGAACTGTCCAGAGATAATAGAAACAGAGGGGAAAGTAGATATTGTAAGAATTCATCGAACTCCTTCTGAAATAGACCCTAAAAAAGAACACCACGGAATATTGTGCCTAAGCTGCAGAATTAGCACACAAAGGGGAAAATCCTGCAAGCAGCTAGAAAAAAACAATTTAAATACCAAGGTGCCACAAAAAGGATCATGCAAGATCTGGCTGACTCCACATTAAAAGATAGAAGGGCCTGGAACCTGATATTCCGAAAGGCAAAAGATCAAGGATTGCAACCATGAATAAACTACCCAGCTAAGTTTAGCATCTTTTTCCATGGAAGAAGATGGTCATTCAATGCAATAGAGGAATTCCATATGTTTCTAAGAAAAAAACCAGACTTAAACAAAAAATTTGATCTATATCCACAAGACTGAAGAGAAACAGAAAAAGGTACACAGAAACCTTGAGAACTATATCTCTGTTGTGGGTATATAGAAAGTACACATGGATAATTTGATTTTACTGATATAAAAGAAAAAAAAGCAGGGGGTGTAGTAAAAGGAAGGGGGTAGTATCAGAAAAAGGGTTGGGTGTGATAAAAAGAGGGAAACTACATCCCAGGAAGAGGCATAGAAAATACACCATATCTGAGGGAATTTAGAGAGGGGGAGAATCATTGTGTAAATCTTACTCTCATCAGAAGAGACTCAAAGAGTAAATAATTGTCATATTTGTTTTTCAGAGAATTCTCTCTCACCTCATTAAAAGGGGGGAGAGGAAAAAGGAAAAGGAAAAGGAGAATAAGGGAAGGGATGTGGAGGGAGGGGGGAGGGATACAAAAAAAAAAGGGAGGGCTGCGTGTCACAAGGGGGGTCTTTAAATTAAATATCGGGGAAGGGGTTCAAGGGGGTCAAGGGAAAAGGCATAATCTGGGGATAATATGATGGCAGGTAATACAGAATTAGTAATTTTAACTGTAAATGTGAATGGGATGAATGCTCCCATCAAATGGAGACGGATAGCAGACTGGATCAAAAATCAGAACCCTACAATATGTTGTTTACAGGAAACACACTTAAATCAGGGAGATATATATATAGAGAGAGTAAAGGTAAAAGGTTGGAGCAGAATCTATTACGCTTCAGGTAAAGCCAAAAAAGCAGGGGTAGATATCCTTATCTCAGATCAAGCAAAAGCCGAAGATGATCTAATTAAAAGAGATAAGGAAGGAAACTATATCCTGCTGAAAGGTAGCATAAATAATGAAGCCATATCGATACTAAACATATATGCACCAAGTGGTATAGCATCTAACTTTCTAAAGGAAAAGTTAAGAGAGTTGCAAGAAGAAATAGTAAAACTATAATAGTGGGAGATCTCCACCTTGCACTCTCAGATTTAGACAAATCAAACCACAAAACAAACAAGAAAGAAATTAAAAAAGTAAAGAGAACATTAGAAAAACTAGGTATGATAGACCTTTGGAGAAAACTGAATGGCAATAGAAAGGAATATACTTTCTTCTCAGCAGTTCATGGATCCTATACAAAAATTGACCATGTAATAGGACATAAAGATCTCAAAATTCAATGTAGGAAGGCAGAAATAATAAATGCCTTCTTCTCAGACCACAATGAAATAAAAGCTACATTCAGTAAAAAGTTAGGGATAAATAGACCAAAAAGTAATTGGAAACTGAATAATCTCATCTTAAAGAATGACTGGGTGAAAGAGCAAATTATAGAAACAATAATTTCACCCAAGATAATGACAATGATGAGACATCATACCAAAATCTGTGGGATGCAGTTAAAGCAGTAATAAGGGGAAATTTTATATCTTTAGAGGCTTCTATGAAGAAAATAGAGAAAGAGAAGATTAACGAATTGGGCTTGCAACTTAAAAGGCCAGAAAAAGACCAAATAAAAAACCCCCAACCAAAAATTAAACTTGAAATACAAAAATTAAAAGGAGAAATCAATAATATTGAAAGTAAAAAACTATTGAATTAATAAATAAAACCAAGAGTTGGTTTTATGAAAAAGCCAATAAAATAGATAAACCTTTGGTAAATCTGATCAGAAAAAAGAAAGAGGAAAATCAAATTGTTAGTCTTACAAATGAAAAGGGGGACCTTTCCACCAATGAAGAGGAAATTAGAGAAATAATGAGTTACTTTACCCAACTTTATGCCAATAAATTTGATAACTTAAGTGAAATGGATGACTTCCTCCAAAAATATAGGCTTCTTAGATTAACAGAGGAGGAAATAAATTGCTTAAATAGTCCCATTTCAGAAAAAGAAATAGAACAAGCTATTAATCAACTCCCCAGGAAAAAATCCCCAGGGCCAGATGGATTTACATGTGAATTCTACCAAACATTTAAAGAACAATTATCCCCAATGCTATATAAACTATTTGAAAAAATAGGGAATGAAGGAGTCCTGCCAAATTCCTTTTATGACACAGACATGGTACTGATACCTAAACCAGGTCGATCGAAAACTGAGAAAGAAAATTATAGACCAATTTCCTTAATGAATATTGATGCTAAAATCTTAAATAAGATATTAGCAAAAAGACTTCAGAAAATCATCCCCAGGATAATACACTATGATCAAGTAGGATTCATACCAGGAATGCAGGGCTGGTTTAATATTAGGAAAACTATTAGTATAATTGACCATATTAATAATCAAATTAATAAAAACCATATGATCATCTCAATAGATGCAG
Organism: Sminthopsis crassicaudata; assembly: GCF_048593235.1. NCBI lineage: Eukaryota > Metazoa > Chordata > Mammalia > Dasyuromorphia > Dasyuridae > Sminthopsis > Sminthopsis crassicaudata. Next base: position 179,277,386 of record NC_133619.1, on the reverse strand, counting down.
AAAAAGCATTTGACAAAATCCAACATCCATTCCTACTAAAAACTCTTGAGAGTATAGGAATAAATGGATTCTTCCTTAGAATAATCAGGAGCATATATTTAAGACCTTCAGTAAGCATAATATGCAATAGAAATAAACTGCAACCTTTCCCAGTAAGATCAGGAGTGAAACAAGGTTGCCCACTATCACCATTACTATTCAATATAGTACTAGAAACGCTAGCCTCGGCAATAAGAGCCGAGAGAGATTCAAGGAATTAGAGTAGGAAATGAGGAAATCAAACTATCACTCTTTGCAGATGACATGATGGTATACTTAGAGAACCCCAAAGACTCTGCTAAAAAGCTATTAGAGAGAATTCAGAATTTTAGCAAAGTGGCAGGATACAAAATAAATCCACATAAATCCTCAGCATTCTTATATATCACCAACAAAATGCAACAGGAAGAGATACAAAGAGAAATTCCATTCCAAACAAATGTTGAGAGTAGAAAGTATTTGGGAATCCATTTACCAAAGAATAGTCAGGAATTATATGAGAAAAATTACAAAACACTTGCCACAAAAATAGTCAGATTTAAATAATTGGAAAGACATTCAGTGCTCTTGGATAGGCCGAGCGAATATAATAAAGATGACAATACTCCCCAAACTAATCTATTTATTTAGTGCTATACCAATCAGACTCCCAAGAAACTATTTTAATGACCTAGAAAAAATAACAACAAAATCCATATGGAAGAATATGCAAGGGAACTAATGAAAAAAAAAGTCAGAGGAAGGTGGTCCAAGTGTACCCGATCTAAAGCTATATTATATAGCAGCAGTCACCAAAACCATTTGGTACTGGCTAAGAAATAGAACGGTAGATCAGTGGAACAGATTAGATACAAAGGACAAAAAAGGGTACATCTATAGCAATCTAATCTTTGACAAACCCAAAGATACCACCATTAGGGACAAAAATTCATTATTCGGAAAAAAACTGTTGGGAAAACTGGAAATTAGTATGGCAGAAATTAGATATGGATCCACACTTAACACCATGATCAAAATGGGTCCATGATTTAGGCATAAAGAATGAGATCATAAATAGATTAGAGGAACAGAGAATAGTCTACCTCTCAGACCTGTGGAGGAGGAAGGAATTTATGACCAGAGGAGAACTAGAGATCATTATTGATCACAAAATAGAAGATTTTGATTACATCAAACTAAAAAGTATCTCCTACAAACAATACTAATGGAAACAAGATTAGAATGGAAGTAACAAATTGGCAAAATATTTTTAAAAGTAAAGGTCCTGACAAAGGTCTCATTTCCAAAATATATAGAGAACTGACCCTGATTTATAGGAAACCAAACCATTCTCCAATTGATAAATGGTCAAGGGATATGAACAGACAATTCTCAGATGATGAAATTGAAACTATTTCCACTCATATGAAAGAGTGTTCCAAATCACTACTGATCAGAGAAATGCAAATTAAGACAACTCTGAGATACCACTACACACCTGTCAGATTGGCTAAGATGACAGGAACAAATAATGATGAATGTTGGAGGGGCTGTGGGAAAACTGGGACACTGATACATTGTTGGGGGAGTTGTGGAAGAATCCAGCCATTCTGGAGAGCAATTTGGAACTATGCCCAAAAAGTTATCAATCTGTGCATACCCTTTGACCCAGCATTGCTGTTATTGGGATTATATCCCAAAGAAATACTAAAGAGCGGAAAGGGACATGCATGTGCCAAAATGTTTGTGGCAGCTCTTTTTGTTGTAGCTAGAAACTGGAAGTTGAATGGATGTCCATCAATTGGAGAATGGTTGGGTAAATTGTGGTATATGAAGGTTATGGAATATTAGTGCTCTGTAAGAAATGACCAGCAGGAGGAATACAGAGAGGCTTGGAGAGACTTAAATCAACTGTTGCTGAATGAAATGAATAGAACCAGAATATCACTGTACATTTCAACAACAATACTGTATGAGGATGTATTCTGATGGAAGTGGAAATGTTCAACATGTTCAACAAGAAGACCCAACTCACTTCCAGTTGATCAATGATGGACAGAAATAACTACACCCAGAGAAGGAACACTGGGAAGTGAATGTAAAGTGTTACCACTACTGTCTATCTACCCAGGTTACTTATACCTTCGGAATCTAATACTTAATGTGCAACAAGAAAATGGTATTTACACACATATATTGTATCTAGGGTATATTGTAACACATGTAAAATGTATGGGATTGCCTGTCATTGGGGGGGGAGAGAATGGAGGGGGTGGGATAATTTGGAAAAATGAATTTTAAAAAATGGTCTTGCCCTCAAAGTTTACATATTATTGCGGAAAATGATGTCAACAAAAAAAAAGTAGGAAGAAAATCTCTGCATAAGCAAGATAATTGTATAAATATTTTATATACATTGGATTTATCATATATTTTCACATATTTAACATGTAATTACAGGTCACCCAGGCTAGGAGGTGGAAGGAAGGAGGGGGAATGTTGGAACAGGAGGTTTAGCAAGGCTCAGTGTTGAAAACTTGCCATTTCATATGTTTTTTAAATAAAAAGGTTTCCTAAAAAATATTTTTAAAAGAAAACCTCCGCATACAGCCTGAGCAAAATCCTCATCTGATGAGCAGTTGCCTTGCTTACCTTGGCCATGGAGACCTCATTGGGTGATGCCCATTGTGACATGCTCTAGTTCATTGTGACATGCCTGAGAACACCCAAGGTTTTCTGACTTAAAGGTGATGATCTCGCCACAACAACCCAGTTGGATCCTGAAAGCAAAGGGAGTAGGATGTGTGTATAGAAGAATGGATGAGTGGACAAATAGACTATTAGACTAGATACATAGATAACTGGTGATGGATGGATGGGATAGATAGTATAGACAAATAGATTGAATAGATACACTTGATGCATAGTTAAAAAGATAATGATGAATAGATAAGTGAAAAGATAGATTTATAGTAGAAAAGTTTATAGGTAGAATAGAGATTTATAGGAAGAAAAGTGATATATAGGTAGAAAAGAGATTTATAAGTAGAAAAGCGATTCATAGGCAGAAAAGAGATTTATAGGAAGAAAAGCGATTCATAGGTAGAAAAGAGATTTATAGGAAGAAAAGCAATTTATAAGTAGAAAAGATTTATAGTAATTAAAGCGATTTATAAGTAGAAAACAGATTATTAGATAAAAAAAAGTGATTTTAGACAAGAGATTTATAGGTAGAAAAGGGGTTTATAGGCAGAAGAGAATGAATAGCTGCATTAAATATACATGGATAATGATTGAGTCAATGGAGGGTTAGGTAAATCAGTAAATAAATTACTGGAAAAAGAGATCCTTTCTGGTCCTCATCAGCATCATACCAAGTGCTCCTGTCAAAGATTGAGACTGCCTTCAGGTCAGTATTAAACTATTATATTTTATTCTTCAATATTATAGAAGCTAAAATGGTTGCTTTCTATCTGGCTTGGGAAATATTTGACTTCTCTTTCCTTCCCTCTTCCCCCACCCGCAAAAAATTCCAGTTTGTGGATGGTTATTCCAGTAGATCAAATGGACACATATCTTTCACTTATGCTGTAACATTTTACCTTTTCAGGCATCCTATAAGCCACTGCTAAAGCAGAGGAGATACTGAACCACTTGTGATCAGATGCTGGTGATATTGAAGGAATGTCTTCGGACCTCAGTGATCTACATAAACTGGGATTTAGCATGTTCATGAAGGTAAAGCAGCTATATAGAGATAATCTATCTTCAGTTTCCCTCCTGCAGTCAGTGTTAATAAGGGGTTGAAGGTAGGGCCAGGTTGCTGACTAACCCTATATGTACTAGAAGTACAAATAATCTGGGAAATAGAGAGCCTACCTTTACAAACAAACAAACAATCAAAAGCAGATTCTTTGAGTTCAGAAACTATTTTCTTTTTCATCATCCTATGCCTGGTTCCCAGAAACAAGATGACTTGCTCATATTAGAGGTTTCATAAATGCTTGTTGAATTCAGTTACATATAGATGAAGACCTTTTCTAAAATTATTGGCAGCTGGCTGGTACAGGGGATAGCACTGTTGGACCACACTTGAATCAGCACCTGATTTCAAACACCAGCTGTAGGACTCTGGGCAAGTCACTTAATCTGTGTTTGCCTCAATTTCCTCATCTGTAAAATGGGAATGGTACAATCATTTTTGCTCCACCGAGAATAAGCCTTTGAGAAATATTTGTTTTCAAGTGGAGTCACAGCATCGTGGATTTTGAGCTGGCAGGAATATTTCAGGGTTTCTGCTTCCATATTTTACAGAGAGAGTTACTGAGACTCAAGGTAGTTAAGTATATTTAGTATATTGTCCCAGCGCATACAGGTTGTAAAAGGCAGAGACAAGATTCAAACAGATCCTGTTTATACTATCATGTTAACTCTAAGTGTTCATTACATATGTGTGTATGTGTGTGCATATATGTGCATCTATATTTCCATACTTCATCTTAAAAAAAAATTTGGTGGGATGGGATACGGAAAAGACACTGTAATAAAGTAACATTAAACAAGTGGAATTTTGCTCTGCTGATTATTTCTTACCTGCATGACTTTTTTTATCACTTAAACTCCCTGAGCGTCAGTTTCCTCACATGTTAAATGAGATACTTGAGCTCCATGACCACAAGGAGACTACATTTCTAGTTCTAAAATTCTGATTCCACAGCTGAAAATCTATGAAAATTATGTCCTAATGTAAGATCTTTATTTGATCATTAATGAGTCATATATTAACCTGACATGCTTGTCTGATGGCTGACCCCATCCTTGTTATGGTGAATGTTACAGGTGAGCCGACCTCATCCCGGTGACCATCCACTCCAGATCCTCTTTGTGGTTGGTGGGGTAATGATATCGGAAGCCAAAATGGTGAAAGATCTTGTTTCTTCCCTGAAGCCTGGAACACAGGTACTGAACCCTAAATAACAGGACATGCATCTCCCTGGCTCAAGGATGGGAGAGTCTGGCTGTTCCCATAAGGGTGGGTCTGAGCCTTAGGGGTAGCATCAGAGAAAACATGGTCTATATTACTTTGGAGATGGTGAAGCACTGTGTAAATGTCAGATACTATTCTTACTACTACTATTATTACTCGTACTCTTACACCTATTATTATTACTACTACTTCTACTATTACTCCTCTTCCTACTCCTATTAGTATCACTCTTAAGATTACTACTATTACTCTTCCACCAACTACTACAATTACTCCCACTCTTATTACTGTTATTATTCATACTACTCCCATTCCTTCTAGTTTTCTTCCTCCTGCTACTACTACTATCATTGCTCTTATTCCTATTAATACTCCTTCTACTGCCACTACTACTATTATTTGTAATACTACCTTTACTATTACTATTACTACTATTTCTGCTACTACTAGTGTAACTCCTATTCCTAGTATTATTACTATTGCTATTACTACTTATTCTGCTACTATTATTCCTACTTCTATTGCTTTTACTACTCATACTACTACTACTTCTTCTACTCCTCCTCCTACCACTATTCCTTTCTCCCTACTATTACTATAATTACTATTACTATTACTACTACTACTACTACACTTACTTCTATTACTTTTAGTACTCCTCCTATGAGTACTGTTAAATTTTCTAGTGCCATGACCAATTTATTGCCCTTCTAGGAGCGAACAACTTAACTTAACAACTTAACCATTACAACACCAGAAAGGGTTTCAGTGACATGGTACAGTGGATAGAAGGCAGTGCCTTCAAGGCAGGAAGACTTAGAGTTCTAAATTTTCTTCCAACACTTACTATCTGTTTTGACCTTAAACAAGTCATTCCACATCTGCCCTCAGTTTTCCCAATAGTAAAACGGTGTTTACACTAATCACTATTTCCTAAGTTGTTTTGAGGGTCAAATGAGATAATGATTATAAAATAGTACAGTGCCTGACACATAGTACAAATGTTAGCAAGTTATTCATATTTTTTATTAATTTTTAATTATAGCATTTTTTGACATTAAATATGCATTAGGTAATTTTTTTTTTCAACATTATCCTTTGTACTCCTTTCTGTTCTGAATTATTCCCCTACTTCCCTCCATGCCCTCCAATAGAGGGCAGGCATTCCCATATATATTAAATATCTCATAGTAAATGCTTGGTACAATATATATGTGCAGAACCAAATTTTATTGTTGTTGTTGTTGCAAAGGAAGAATTGTATTCAGAAGGTAAAAAATAATCTGTGAAGAAAAACAAAAAACAAACAAATAAAAAAAAAAATGCTCACAGTTTACATAACCCAGTGTTCAGGTTCTGGGTTTAGCTGATTCTGTCCATCATTGCTCAATTGGAATTGGATTAGCTCTTCTCCATATTGAAGATATACACTTCCATTAGAATACATCCTCATACAGTATCATTGTTGAAGTGTATAAAGATCTCCTAGTTCTGCTCGTTTGATTCTGCACCAGTTGATGTAAGTCTCTCCAAGGCTCTCTGTTTTCCTCCTGTTGGTCTTTTCTTAGAGAACAATAATATTCCATAACATTCTTATACCATAATTTATCCAACCATTCTCCAATTGATGGACATCCGTTCATTTTCCAGTTTCTAGCCACTACAAAAAGTGCTGCCACAAACATTTTGGCACATATAGGTCCTTTTCCCTTCTTTAGTATTTCCTTGGGATATAAGCCCAGTAGTAGAACTGCTGGGTCAACGGATTTGCAGATTTTGATAACTTTGGGGGCATAATTCCAGATTGTTCTCCAGAATGGTTGGATTCTTTCACAACTCCACCTACAATGCATCATTTTCCGAATTTTCTCACAACCGCTCCAACATTCACCATTATTTGTTCCTGTCATCTCAACAAATGTGACTAGTGTGTAGTGCTATCTCAGACTTTGATTTGAAACTTGTAAGTGAATTTGAAAATTGTCTGTTCATATCCTTTGACCACTTTTCAATTTGAGAATGGCTTGATTTCTTATAAATTAGCATCAATTCTCTTTATATTTTGAAGATGAGGCCTTTATCTGAAACTTTAACTGTAAACATGTTTTCCCAATTTCTTACTTCCCTTTTAATCTTGTTGGCATTAGTTTTTCTTTTTTTTTTTTTTTAATGCAGGAACTTTGTAATTTGATGTTATCAAAATTTTCTATTTAATGATCAATAATGATCTCTAGTTCTTTTTTGGACACAAATTCCTTCCTCCTCCACAAGTCTGAGAGGTAGAGTATCCTATGATCCTCTAATTTATTTATGTTCTCGTTTCTGCCTAAATCATGGACCCATTTTGATCTTATCTTAGTATGTGGTTTGAAATGTGGGTCCATGCCTAGTTTCTGCCCTACTAATTTCCAGTTTTTCCAGCAGTTTTTGTCAAATAATGAATTCTTATGCCATAAATTGGGATCTTTGGGTTTGTCAAACACTAGATTGCTATTTTTATTCACTATCTTGCCCTGTGAACCTATGCTACTCCACTGAACAATTAGTCTATTTCTTAAACAATACCAAATGGTTTTGGTGACTGTTGCTTTATAATATAGTTCTAGATCAGGTACAGCTAGACAGCTAGTCCACCTTCATTTTTTTTTTCATTCTTTCCCTTGAAATTCTCGAACTTTTGTTGTTCCATATGAATTCTGTTGTTATTTTTTCTAGGTCTTTAAAAAAGTTTCTTGGGAGTCATATTGGTATAGCACTAAATAAATAGATGAGTTTAGGGCGTATTGTCACCTTCATTATATTCTCTCGGCCTATCCAAAAGCACTGAATGTCTTTCTAATTAAATCTGACTTCCTTTTTGTGGCAAGTGTTTTGTAATTTTTCTCATATAATTCCTGACTTTCCTTTGTTAGATATATTCCCAAATATTTTATACTATCGACAGTTATTTTGAATGGAATTTCTCTTTGTATCTCTTGCTGTTGGATTGTGTTGGTAATGTATAAAAATGCTGAGGATTTATGTGGATCTATTTTATATCCTGCAATTTTGCTAAAGTTCTGAATTATTTCTAATAGCTTTTTAGCAGAGTCTTTGGGGTTCTCTAAGTATATGTATATATAAGTATATATATACATATATATATATACATATATATATAAGTCTTCTGCAAAGAGTGATAGTTTGATTTCCCCATTTCCTACTCTTAATTCCTTGAATCTCTTTCTCAGTTCTTTTTGCTGAGGCTAGTGTTTCTAGTACTATATTGAATAGTAATGGTGATAGTGGGAAACTCTGTTCCACTCCTTATCTTACAGGGAAGGGTTCCATAAGATATTTACTGACATTTTTAAATATATGTTCCTTATGATTTTAAGTAATAGTCCATTTATTCCTATACTCTGAAGCGTTTTTTGTAGGAATGGATGTTGGGTTTTATCAAATGCTTTTTCTGCATCTATTGAAATGATCATGTATTTTATTTATTTGATTATTAATGTGGACAACTATACTAATAATTTTCCTAATATTAAACCAACACTGCATTCCTGGTATAAATCCTACTTGATCATAGTCTAATATCCTGGGAAGATTTCCTGAAGCCTTTTTGCTTATATCTTATTTAAATTTTAGCATCAATATTCATTAAGGAAATTGGTGTATAGTTTTCTTTCTCAGTTTTCAATCTACCTGGTTTTAGGTATCAGTACCATGTCTGGATCATAAAAGGAATTTGGTAGGACTCCTTCAATCCCTTTTTTTTAAAAATAGTTTATATATCATTAGACTTAGTTTTTCTTTAAATGTTTGGTAGAATTCACATGTCAATCCATCTTTTCCTGGGGATTTTTTCTTAGGGAGTTGGTTAATAGCTTGTTCTCTTACTTTTTATGAAATGGGACTATTTAGACTACTTACTTCTTCCTCTGTTAATCTGGGCAAGCTACATTTTTGAAGGTATTCTTCCATTTCTTTTAAGTTATCGAATTAATTGACATAAAGTTGAGCAAGTAGCTCCTAAGTATTGTTCTAATTTCCTCTTCATTAGTGGTGAGTTCTCCCTTTTCATTTTCAAGGCTAAGAATTTGCTTTTTCCAGTAATAAGGGGAAATTTTATATCTTTAGAGGCTTATTTGAAGAAAATTGAGAAAGAGAAGATTAACGAATTGGGCTTACAACTTAAAAGGCTAGAAAAAGACCAAATTATAAACCCCCAACCAAAAATTAAACTCGAAATACAAAAATTAAAAGGAGAAATCAATAAAATTGAAAGTAAAAAAACTATTGAATTAATAAATAAAACCAAGAGTTGGTTTTATGAAAAAGCCAATAAAATAGATAAACCTTTGGTAAATTTGATCAAAAAAAAAGAAAGAGGAAAATCAAATTGATAGTCTTACAAATGAAAAGGGGGATCTTTCCACCAATGAAGAGGAAATTAGAGAAATAATAAGGAGTTACTTTGCCCAACTTTATGCCAATAAATTTGATAACTTAAGTGAAATGGATGACTTCCTCCAAAAATATAGGCTCCCTAGATTAACAGAGGAGGAGATAAATTGCTTAAACAGTCCCATTTCAGAAAAAGAAATAGAACAAGCTATTAATCAACTCCCCAGGAAAAAATCCCCAGGGCCAGATGGATTCACATGTGAATTCTACCAAACATTTAAAGAACAATTAGCCCCAATGTTATATAAATTATTTGAAAAAATAGGGGATGAAGGAGTCCTACCAAATTCCTTTTATGACACAGACATGGTACTGATACCTAAACCTGGTAGATCGAAAACTGAGAAAGAAAATTATAGACCAATCTCCTTAATGAATATTGATGCTAAAATCTTAAATAAGATATTAGCAAAAAGACTTCAGAAAATCATCTCCAAGATAATACACTATGATCAAGTAGGATTTATTCCAGGAATGCAGGGCTGGTTTAATATTAGGAAAACTATTAATATAATTGACCATATTAATAATCAAATTAATAAGAACCATATGATCATCTCAATAGATGCAGAAAAAGCATTTGACAAAATCCAACATTCATTCTTACTAAAAACTCTTGAGAGTATAGGAATAAATGGATTATTCCTTAGAATAATCAGGAGTATATATTTAAGACCGTCAGTAAGCATAATATGCAATAGAAATAAACTGCAACCTTTCCCAGTAAGATCAGGAGTGAAACAAGGTTGCCCACTATCACCATTACTATTCAATATAGTACTAGAAACGCTAGCCTTGGCAATAAGAGCCGAGAAAGAGATTCAAGGAATTAGAGTAGGAAATGAGGAAATCAAACTATCACTTTTTGCAGATGACATGATGCTATACTTAGAGAACCCCAAATACTCTGCTAAAAAGCTACTAGAAATAATTCAAAATTTCAGCAAAGTGGCAGGATACAAAATAAATCCACATAAATCCTCGGCATTTTCATATATCACTAACAAAATGCAACAGCAAGAGATACAAAGAGAAATTCCATTCCAAACAAATGTTGAGAGTATAAAATATTTGGGAATCCATCTACCAAAGAAAAGTCAGGAATTATATGAGAAAAATTACAAAACACTTGCCACAAAAATAAAATCAGATTTAAATAATTGGAAAGACATTCAGTGCTCTTGGATAGGCCGAGCGAATATAATAAAGATGACAATACTCCCCAAACTAATCTATTTATTTAGTGCTATACCAATCAGACTCCCAAGAAACTATTTTAATGACCTAGAAAAAATAACAACAAAATTCATATGGAAGAATAAAAGGTCAAGAATTGCAAGGGAACTAATGAAAAAAAACTCAGAGGAAGGTGGTCTAAGTGTACCTGATCTAAAGCTATATTATATAGCAGCAGTCACCAAAACCATTTGGTATTGGCTAAGAAATAGACCAGTAGATCAGTGGAACAGATTAGATACAAAGGACAAAAAAGGGTACATCTATAGCAATCTAATCTTTGACAAACCCAAAGATTCCAACATTAGGTATAAAAATTCATTATTCGGAAAAAACTGTTGGGAAAACTGGAAATTAGTATGGCAGAAATTAGATATGGATCCACACTTAACACCATATACCAAGATAAGATCAAAATGGGTCCATGATTTAGGCATAAAGAGGGAGATAATAAATAGATTAGAGGAACAGAGGATAATCTACCTCTCAGACTTGTGGAGGAGGAAGGAATTTATGACCAGAGGAGAACTAGAGATCATTATTGATCACAAAATAGAAGATTTTGATTACATCAAACTAAAAAGTTTCTGTACAAATAATAATAATGCAAACAAGATTAGAAGGGAAGTAACAAATTGGGAAAATATTTTTAAAAACAAAGGTTCTGACAAAGGTCTCATTTCCAAAATATATAGAGAACTGACCATAATTTATAAGAAACCGAACCATTCTCCAATTGATAAATGGTCAAAGGATATGAACAGACAATTCTCAGAGGAAGAAATTGAAACTATATCCACTCACATGAAAGAGTGTTCCAAATCACTACTGATCAGAGAAATGCAAATTAAGACCACTCTGAGATACCACTACACACCTGTCAGATTGGCTAAGATGACAGGAACAAATAATGACAAATGTTGGAGGGGATGTGGGGAAATTGGGACACTAATACATTGCTGGTGGAGTTGCGAAAGAATCCAGCCATTCTGGAGAGCAATCTGGAATTATTCCCAAAAAGTTATCAAACTGTGCATACCCTTTGACCCAGCAGCGCTACTACTGGGATTATATCCCAAAGAAATACTAAAGAGCGGAAAGAAACATATATGTGCCAAAATGTTTGTGGCAGCTCTATTTGTTGTAGCTAGAAACTGGAAGATGAATGCATGTCCATCAGTTGGAGAATGGTTGGGTAAATTGTGGTATATGAAGGTTATGGAATATTATTGCTCGGTAAGAAATGACCAGCAGGAGGAATATAGAGAGGCCTGGAGAGACTTAAATCAACTGATGCTGAGTGAAATGAGCAGAACCAGAAGATCACTGTACACTTCAACAACAATACTGTATGAGGATGTATTCTGATGGAAGTGGAAATCTTCAACATAAAGAAGATCCAACTCACTTCCAGTTGATCAATGATGGACAGAGGTAGCTACACCCAGAGAAGAAACACTGGGAGGGGAATGTAAATTGTTAGCACTAATATCTGTCTGCCCAGGTTGCATGTACCTTCGGATTCTAATGTTTATTGTGCAACAAGAAAATGATATTCACACACATGTATTGTACCTAGACTATATTGTAACACATGTAAAATGTATGGTATTGCCTGTCGTCGGGGGGAGGGAATAGAGGGAGGGGGGGTAATTTGGAAAAATGAATACAAGGGATAATATTATAAAAAAAAAATATATATATATATATATATAATAAAAAAAATACTTTGATTGACAAGTAGATAAATAGAAATATTTTCAAAATATGTATATTGTATACATATTGTATATGTATATGGTACAGTCCTCATTAAATAATATATATCTATAAAAAAAAAAAAGAATTTGCTTTTTCTCTTTCCTTTTTTTAAATCAGATTTACTAAGGGTTTGCCTATTTTATTGTTTTTTTTCATAGAACATACTCTTAATTTTAACTAATAGTTTGTTTTTGTTTTTTTACTTTCAATTTTATTAATCTCACCTCAAGTTTCGTGTTTGTCTCGGGGTTTTTAATTTGTTCCTTTTCTAGCAATTTTAGTTGTAAGCCCAATTCATTGACCCTCTCTTTCTCTATTTTATGCAAGTAGGCCTCTAGAGATATAAAACTTCCCCTTATTACTGCTTTGGCTGTATCCCACACATTTTGGTATGATGTCTCATGATTGTCATTTTCTTGGTTGAAGTTATTAATTATGTCTTTGATTTGCTGTTTTACCTAGGCATTCTTTAGTATAAGATTATTTAGTTTCCAATTATTTTTTGGTCTATTTTCTCCTGGCTTTTTATTAAATGTAATTTTCTTTGCATTGTGTTCTGAAAAGGATGACTTTACTATTTCTGTCTTAATGCATTTGATTTTGAGGTTTTTCTGTCCTAGGATGTGATCAATATTTGTATAAGTTCCATGAACTGCTGAGAAGAAAATGTACTCCTTTCTGTCTCCATTTAGCTTTCGGCAAAGATCTATCATATCAAACTTTTCTAGTATTCTATTTGCCTCTTTGACTTCTTATTTATTTTGTGGCTTGATTTATTTAATTCTGAGAGTGCAAGGTTGAGATCTCCAGCTATTATAGTTTTGCTGTCTATTTCTTTTTGCAATTCTCTTAATTTCTCTTTTAAGAATTTAGATGCTGTCTCACTTGGTATGTGTATAGGTTTAATATTGATACTGCTTCATTATCTATGCTACCCTTTAGCAGGATATAATGCCCTTTCTTATCTCTGTTAATTAGGTCAATTTTTGTTTTTGCTCTATCTGAGATGAGCATATCTACCCCTGCTTTTTTGACTTCACCTGAAGCATAGTAGATTCTGCTCCACCCTTTTACTTTTATTTTGAATGTATCACATGTTTTTACGTGTGTTTTCTGCAAATAATATATAGTAGGATTCTGGCATTTAATCCAGTCTGCTAATTGCTTCCTCATTATGAGGAAATTTACACCATTCACATTTATGGTTAGAATGACTAATTCTAGATTGCTTGCCATCTTGTTGACCTCTGCTTATGCTTTTCTCCTTTCCTTCCCTCTTTCCTCCTTTCATGGGAGGTTGGGAACATCATCAGTCACCTGTCTTCCCACTAATCAGACCCTTTACAGAAAAGATTATAGAGAACAAAAAGGAAAAGAAAAAGAGGGGGAAAAGGGAGAAAAGAGAAAGTCATATCTTTATCAGTCAACAGCAGATTTTCATCAACAATTTCCTTGGGTACAATTCCAGGACACCAGGCCATCAGTTTCCTTGAGAGTAGTGGGATGGAGTCCCTATGCCTATGATGAGAGAAAGCCTGCAGGTCAATTTAATGAAAAGACTATTGCACTGAGAGGTCCATGACCTGAATCTAAGTCATCATTTCATTTCTTCTATTTTCCTTATTTAGAAAATGTAGTTGGATAAGGAGGAAGAAAGGGCTGCTTCTCTGTAGAGAAGTGAGAAAGGGGGGAATTCTCAGCCTCACGGGGAACAGACCCCAGCCCATCTTGGCTTGGACTGCCGAAAGAGCCTCTTGCATTGTGTCCTATGTAACAGAAGGTCTCAATTCCATGGAATGGGAAGGTTTCAAGAGTTAGAATTACTTAACCCCAATCATACTGCTCCTAAACAACATGGTGCTCATAAAGCTTCCATTAAATTTCAATCTCCCTTTCCCTTCCCAATAAGATACCTTCATATATACTTTAGGGCCAGCATTTTCAAAGCCTAAAGCTGATGTGTTTTGACTATTTGGGTGAATTATTTGGCCATTGTGGATGAATATTGTGTGTGTGTGTGTCTGTGTGTGTGTGTGTGTGTGTGTGTGTAATCATGTGTGAGTACATATCTGTATATTCCATATAGAAACTCATACTATATCATAGTCTCTGAGGGCCTTGTTGATAGTGAGATTATGTAAACTACAAATGGAGAAGTGTTTTCCTTGAGTTCGAACTTTATATTATTCATAGAAGGATTTGTCCTTCTTTTGTTGTATTTAAGATTTTTTTTTCTGCCTCAAAAAGAGCAAGGATGACACCATATTGATTTTAAAAAGGCATTTTCTCTTTGGAAAGGAAGATAACCTACTATTGTAGAGACCATGCTTTCCTCTGGAATCTATCTTACATAAAACCCAAGGTTTATGGCCTAAATAATCAAAGTTACTTTCATAATATATTTTTACTTTGAAAGACCAATTTTTTTAAGGGTAAGGCCTATATTTAAACCAGAATGAGTAGATGTTGCCAAGTATGCTTAGATTGCACTTCTAGTTAGATTTTTTCTTCTCTGACCCAAATTAGAATTCTTCTACTTTTTTTTATAAGTTTTATTGTCATTTATATTTTTATATCACAGCTTCTAATAATAATAATAATAATAAAGTAATGAAATTACATTTATTTAATGTTTGAAAGTTTGCAGAAATAGTTCATCTGATGCAGTAATACAAGGTGGGAACTTTTCTCTCCATTTTATAGATGAGGAAACTAAGGACGGCAGCTTTGTTCACTGTCAGTTGTGGTTCACCCTTTATTTCTAAAGAGGACTAACAACATTCAGCCTCAAGGTCACAATAATTGACATTTATAGGGCACTTTTGTTGTTTAGTTGTGACGACATTTGGGGTTTTCTTGACAAAGACACTGGCTACCACTGCCCTCTGACCCTAGCTTTAGACCTGTCCAACTCCATTTTACACAGCCAATGCAGAAGGTCTGGTATTTGAATCCACAGCCCCCAGCTCCAAAGCCAGACCTTCCCAGTGTACCAGACTTCCTCCATTCTACATAGACAAGCCTAAAGGAAAGATCATCTTTCACCCAATGCTTGCTTGGTTCTGGAAGGCCCCTTGTACCAGGAATGGAGACCCAAATCAGAGGAAGGTTTGAGTTAGGAGGTGGAGCAGCCAGAACCTCAGGACCCCACGCTTGAAATTGAAGCAGCTATTCGTCTTTGGAGCGAGAGAGTGGTATTAGAAGGAGGGAGCAATTCTAACTGAAAGCAAAATAACTTTCTGTCCAAATTCTCCGCAGTAGAGTTGCTGTCCACAGTAGTAGAGAACAAAAACCAAGTGTACAGGTTCTGAGGGAGGATGAAGAGTGATGAGCACAGATTCTGAGGGTCCAAGTTGGGAAGGATGATAAGCAGTGATGAGCACAGATTCTGAGGATCCAAGTTCAGAGTGATGATGAGGAGTGATGAGCACAGATTGAGGGTCCAAGTTCAGAGTGATGATGAGGAGTGATGAGCACAGATTCTGAGGGTCCAAGTTCAGAGTGATGATGAGGAGTGATGAGCACAGATTCTGAGGTCCAAGTTCAGAGTGATGATGAGGAGTGATGAGCACAGATTCTGAGGTCCAAGTTCAGAGTGATGATGAGGAGTGATGAGCACAGATTCTGAGATGGAGCATAAGGTAGCCACCATCTTGCTGCCCCAAGCCATGAACCTCAGAAAATCTTAAATTAGATTGCATTCCGTTCTTGAAACTTGGAAAATGGGGTCTGTCTGCCCGGAAACCTGAGTCAATTAAAAGGAAATAACCCATGCCCTTTGTGTTTCTTTCACGATGGCTGAGGCAGGACTTTCCCTCCCTAATTATATGTGGTGTTTCCCCACCCCCTCCTCTTCTTAGGTATTTTGCTGTCCAGGGGACTCCTGAGCCCACTTAACATTACAGAGCTGTTATTTGCAATGGATCTACTTCATCCTGACATTGGCAACTGAGCCAGATCCATCTGCTAAGAAGATAAGACTTAGCCATCTCCAAAGACCCTCTCAATTGACACCAGTAGAGATATGTTTCCTAAACTCTACCCTGTTACTAATTGTGGGAATAATTGAATCCTGCCTTAAGGCCTTGGATAATGGGGAGAGGGGTGGGGGAGAAGAGAGAGATTGCTGTTGTGGAGTTTTGATCTATACTCTGGAGTTTATTGTACTGGTGGTGGGAAGGGGAGAGATGTTGTTGCTGAGTTTGATGTGGTTTAAAAAAAAAAAAAAGTTTTTTTCTGTTTCCAAAAGTGTCAAGTTGTCATTTTTCAGCTCCCACATGATTAGTGATGTTTCCCAATTTCGTCTGTGCTATCTGGTGATTAGATTTGCCAGCTTGTTAATCCTAAAGAAATACTTGTTGGCAAACTTATTGGGTAAATTACATTTTTCCCTTATTTGCAGCTAGCCCATACTGCTGATGGGTAAAGCTGGCTATCTTATCTGGGTTTGGGAATAAGAGAGGGAGGCAGATTTCTTCTTCGAGATTGTGAAACAACTGTAACCAGGACCTTTGCCATCAGAGGCTGGGAACCGTCTGAAAGTCTGGGAGCAAAGAGCAGGGCTGTTGTGTTCTAGCCAGAGAAGTCCCAGAGAAGCTAGGAACTGGCCCTGCTGAAGTCTTTTGGATCTTCCAGGAGGAGCAGAGCAGCCATTCCACACCTGGAGGGCAATTCAGAATGACAAGGGACTGGCTTTGAGATTTGCATCCAGGTGCTTCCCCTCAGCTCCAGGCGAAGGCTGAGCCAGAAAATAATTGGTGTCCCCACAGGCTTGTGCTAGAGCCCCCCATTCCCCCTTTGAAGTTTCTTCTGCCTGACTTGTGCTCATTATAATCTATATGACTGAAATGTAAAACTTCTGTTTCTGAAAATCTAACCTTTCTTCAGAAGCTGGGAACCTAAATCCCCTGGATGAAGAAGGGGGATAGTAAGAGTGCTAGAAAAGCAAATGGGTGCTCTGGAGCCACCAAGATTGGAGATGGGAAAACCCCTTCTGATTTGATTCCATAGATAGTGGCAAACCTCAGGTTAGCCACAAAAGATGTTTACACTGAATGATAAAGCTGGAACAATACCTCTTGTGAATTAATGTATAGGCCCTGGCAAAGAAATGAAACCAAACTAACTCCCAAGCAGGATGCAGCCTTAATTGGATGAAGGGCCCCAGAAGGCCCTGAACAAGCCAGTCAAGCCAGCTTCCAGAACTAGTCCTTAGCTTGGGCTTGGGAATCTTCCCAGGGTGTGGAAGAGAAGGAGGTCTGGATTGCTCTCTGACAGCACCTTCTCATCCTCCATCTTGGGCTTTCCACTTCTGGGCTTGGGTTTGGACAGTCTCATCTACAGAAAACCACCTCCTTGAGGGCAAGAACTGTTGGAGCTTTTCCGTGGCAGCTCTGCCATTTTTCCACTTTGAATCACTTCCAATTTACCAATATTTCTTAAGGAAACAAGCATTTATTAAACTCCTATGTACCAAGCACTCTGGTAAGCACTTTACACATATTCTCGCCTTAACAACACTGAGAGGTAGGTGCTATTATCCACACACTCAGTTAAAGAAACTGAGGCAACAGGTCAGCAAAATAGAGGCTAGATAGAAACAGATCTTGTCTTGTACAGACAACCCTGGCCTAATTTACAAGGGGATTCTAGATCTGCAGCATTCAATGGGGTGGTTTCCAAATTCTACATGATGAAAGGTACCTGATGAAGCTGTCTGGGTTGTTAACCATGGCCCTAGCTCCTCTTGCTTTTCAGCAAAACGTAGGTTCCATCCCATGAGCAATATGTGGGCTTAGCTCCCTTTCCCGCTGGCTGCTTCTACTCATGTCCCTAGTTTCTGGTCTCTATGTCTTTTGTGACCGTATCATTCATTTGGTAGCCTACCTCATCCATCAGCCTTAGACTACTCAATCAGCAAAGCACAAATAAACAAGGAGCAAACATATATTACAGACTTGCTATGTGTCATATGTTACACTAGACCCTGGAGACATAAAGATAAAAACAAAATGGTCTTGCCCTCAAAGTTTATATATTATTGCGGAAAATGATGTCAACAAAAAAAAGTAGGAAGAAAATCTCTGCATAAGCAAGATAATTGCATAAATATTTTTATATACATTGGATTTATCATATATTTTCACATATTTAACATGTAATTACCAGTCATCTAGGGAAGGAGGTGGAAGGAAGGAGGGGGAATGTTGGAACAGGAGGTTTCACAAGGCTCAGTGTTGAAAACTTGCCCCTTCATATGTTTTCTAAATAAAAAGGTTCCCTAAAAAATATTTTTTAAAAGAAAACCTCCGCATAAAGCCTGAGCACAGTCCTCATCTGATGAGCAGTTTCCTTGCTTACCTTGGCCATGGAGACCTCATTGTGTGATGCTCATTGTGACACGCCAGAGAACACCCAAGCTTTTCTGACTTAAAGGTGATGATCTCGCCACAACAACCCAGTTGGATCCTGACAGCAAAGGGAGTAGTATGTGAATATGAGAATGGATGAGTGGAAAAATAGACTAATAGACTAGATACATAGATAACTGGTGATGGATGGATGGGATAGATAGGATACACAAATAGATTGAATAGATACACTTGATGCATAGTTAAAAAGATAATGATGGATAGATAAGTGAAAAGATAGATTTGTAGTAGAAATGTTTATAGGTAGAAAGTGATTTATAGCAAGAAAAGTGATATATAGGTAGCAAAGACCTCTATAGAAAGAAAAGTGATTTATAGGTAGAAAAGAGATTTATAGGAAGAAAAGCAATTTATAGGTAGAAAAGAGATTTATAATAATTAATGTGATTTATAACAGAAAGAGATTTTTAGATAAAAAAGGGATTTATAAGTAGAAAAGAGATTTATAGGTAGAAAAGAGATTGATAGGCAGAAGAGAATGAATAGCTGCATTAAAATATACATACACCCCCCCAAAAATATTGCAGTTTGTGGATGGTTTTTCCAGTATATCAAATGGACACATATCTTTCACTTATGCTGTAACATTTTACCTTTTCAGGCAACCTATAAGCCAATACTGATGCAAAGGAGATACTGAACCCAAAGTGACCAGATTCTGGCGATATTGAACACATGTTTTTGGGCCTCGGTGATCTACTGCAAACCGGATTTAGATTGTTGTTGGGGAGTTTTGATCTATACTTTGGTGTTTATTGTACTGGTGGGGGGAAGGGGAGAGATGATGTTGCTGAGTTTGATGGGGTTTTAAAAAAAAAAAAAAAGTTTTTTTCTGTTTCCAAAAGTGTCAAGTTGTCATTCTTTCAGCTCCCACATGATTAGTGATATTTCCCCGTTTCTTCTGTGCTATCTGGTGATTAGATTTGCCAGCTCGTTAATCTAAAGAAATACTTGTTGGCAAACTTATTGGGTAAATTACATTTTTCCCTTATTTGCAGCTAGCCCATACTGCTGATGGGTAAAGCTGGCTATATCCTATCTGGGTTTGGAAATAGGAGAGGGAGGCAGATTTGTTCTTCTTTGAGATTTTGAAACAACTGTAACCAGGTCGATCGAAAACTGAGAAATAAAATTATAGACCAAATTCCTTAATGAATATTGATGCTAAAATCTTAAATAAGATATTAGCAAAAAGACTTCAGAAAATCATCTCCAGGATAATACACTATGATCAAGTAGGATTTATTCCAGGAATGCAGGGCTGGTTTAATATTAGGAAAACTATTAATATAATTGACCATATTAATAATCAAATTAATAAAAACCATATGATCATCTCAATAGATGCAGAAAAAGCATTTGATAAAATCCAACATCCATTCCTACTAAAAACTCTTGAGTAGCATAGGAATAAATGGACTATTTCTTAGAATAATCAGGAGCATATATTTAAGACCTTCAGTAAGCATAACATGCAATAGAAATAAACTGCAACCTTTCCCAGTAAGATCAGGAGTGAAACAATGTTGCCCACTATCACCATTACTATTCAATAGTACTAGAAACGCTAGCCTTGGCAATAAGAGCCGAGAAAGAGATTCAAGGAGTTAGAGTAGGAAATGAGGAAATCAAACTATCACTCTTTGCAGATGACATGATGGTATACTTAGAGAACCCCAAAGACTCTGCTAAAAAGCTATTAGAAATAATTCAGAATTTCAGCAAAGTGGCAGGATACAAAATAAATCCACATAAAGCCTCAGCATTCTTATATATCACCAACAAAATGCAACAGCAAGAGATACAAAGAGAAATTCCATTCCAAACAAATGTTGAGAGTATAAAGTATTTGGGAATCCATCTACCAAAGAAAAGTCAGGAATTATATGAGAAAAATTACAAAACACTTGCCACAAAAATAGTCAGATTTAAATAATTGGAAAGACATTCAGTACTCTTGGATAGGCTGAGCGAATATAATAAAGATGACAATACTCCCCAAACTAATCTATTTAGTCCTATACCAATCAGACTCCCAAGAAACTATTTTAATGACCTAGAAAAAATAACAAAATTCATATGGAAGAATAAAAGGTCGAGAATTGCAAGGGAACTAATGAAAAAAAATCAGAGGAAGGTGGTCTAAGTGTACCTGATCTAAAGCTATATTATATAGCAGCAGTCACCAAAACCATTTGGTAGTGGCTAAGAAATAGACCGGTAGATCAGTGGAACAGATCAGATACAAAGGACAAAAAAGGGTACATCTATAACAACCTAATCTTTGACAAACCCAAAGATACCAACATTAGGGATAAATATTCATTATTTGGAAAAAAAACTGTTGGGAAAACTGGAAATTAATATGCCAGAAATTAGATATGTGTCCACACTTAACACCATATTCCAAGATAAGATCAAAATGGGTCCATGATTTAGGCATAAAGAGTGAGATAATAGATTAGAGGAACAGAGGATAGTCTACCTCTCAGACCTGTGGAGGAGGAAGGAATTTATGACCAGAGGAGAACTAGAGATCATTATTGATCACAAAATAGAAGATTTTGATTACATCAAACTAAAAAGTTTCTCTACAAACAATACTAATGCAAACAAGATTAGAAGGGAAGTAACAAATTGGGAAAATCTTTTTAAAAGTAAAGGTTCTGATAAAGGTCTCATTTCCAAAATATATAGAGAACTGATGCTAATTTATAAGAAACCAAACCATTCTCCAATTGATAAATGGTCAAAGGATATGAACAGACAATTCTCAGATGATGAAATTGAAACTATGTCCACTCATATGAAAGAGTGTTCCAAATCACTACTGACCAGAGAAATGCAAATTAAGACAACTCTGAGATACCACTACACACCTGTCAGATTGGCTAAGATGACAGGAACAAATAATGATGAATGTTGGAGGGGCTGTGGGAAAACTGGGACACTGATATATTGTTGGGGGAGTTGTGAAAGAATCCAGCCATTCTGGAGAGCAATTTGGAACTATGCCCAAAAAGTTATCAAACTGTGCATACCCTTTGACCCAGCATTGCTGTTATTGGGATTATATCCCAAAGAAATACTAAAGAGCGGAAAGGGACATGCATGTGCCAAAATGTTTGTGGCAGCTCTTTTTGTTGTAGCTAGAAACTGGAAGTTGAATGGATGTCCATCAATTGGAGAATGGTTGGGTAAATTGTGGTATATGAAGGTTATGGAATATTAGTGCTCTGTAAGAAATGACCAGCAGGAGGAATACAGAGAGGCCTGGAGAGATTTACATCAACTGATGCTGAGTGAAATGAGCAGAACCAGAAGATCACTGTACACTTCAACAACAATACTGTATGAGGATGTATTCTGATGGAAGTGGAAATGTTCAACATAAAGAAGATCCAAATCACTTCCAGTTGATCAATGATGGACAGAAATAACTACACCCAGAGAAGGAACACTGGGAAGTGAATGTAAATTGTTAGCACTAATGTCTGTCTGCCCAGGTTACATGTACCTTAGGAATCTAATGCTTATCGTGCAACAACAAAATGATATTTACACACATGTATTGTATCTAGATTATATTGTAACACATGTAAAATGTATGGGATTGCCTGTCATCGGGGGGCGGGAGTGGAGGGAGGGGGGATAATCTGGAAAAATGAATACAAGGGATAATATTATAAAATATATATATATATATATCATAAAAATTTTTTTAAAAAGGGACTTCCCTGAAGCTAAAGTCACCCCTGGAACAACATCTTCCTTGGAAAGTAAATTGTTGCCTTATCTGTCTGTGTGACTGCTTGGTGATTTCTTCTTGAAGGGAACTACAGACTACTATGTACTATGGGTTTGCATATGTATCTTCAGTGCCCACATGAATGTGTGGAAAAGAGCAGGTGCTATAATGTTTTCTTTGATAAAATGCTTTCTAACCAATTATGTCATGCCCCAATCCTCTCCATCCTCCAGTACCCTAAAACACACACAGCATCACCACCAATTAAAAAAACAACACAATCCTCTAGTCATTTCTTAAGTCAGCAGAATGTCTTTCCCTGAGCAGGAGCAGGAGGACAAACTAAAACCACAACCACCAAGGACCACGGGGGTGGGGGGAGGGGTAAAGCACAATCTCTATACTTAGTCCTATCTCATTATCTATCCTAGGAATCCTCCTCCTTTCAAGATTTCTCTCTTTTCAAAATAGTCCCATCACCTTTCGGTCCTTTCCCACTTAAGGACTAGGCCAGCAGCTAGTAGCTAGCACCTAGAGGCTAACAAGTAGCACCGAATTAGAGAGCTACTCAGACGGAGAACCCCATCTCCCAGGAACAGCTCCACACACGGTTACTTCTGTTACACTCACTGCCGGCTTAGCCCAGATACTGAAGCAAGCCCCGGAACAAGGTTGGATACATTGTAACTCCAGCAGCTGCCTCTAACCATTTTGTGAACCGAACCCAAGGAAAAGGTTGGATACACTATGCACCCTCTACAAACAGAAGGGGAGAGATTCGGGAGGGGCGGAGGGAACAGGGAGGGAAGGAGGATGCAGTTTGGTGAGCAAAATTTAGCAGGGGAATAGTTAAATGCTGAGTAATTTTCCCTGCAGTGTAAACACGGAGCTCCGTGGATTCTGCCAACTGAACAGTATTTTTATCCTATTTAATAAACAACGATGACTAGCTGCGGGTGTTACGGGGTTCCGTAACAACTCTCTCTAGACTACGACAAAGAATTTGACCTTTTATCCGGAGAGATTCCCAAAGGGCATCAACCCAGCACTTGCAGAGCCACTGAGCTTTGCCAGCCTCTTCGGCTCGACTTCCACTCAACACAAACAATTAGGATTCACACACACACACACACACACACACACACACACACACACACACACACACACACACACACTCTTTCCTTAAGGGGCGATGAGGGTCGGGAGGAGATGCTGAGGAGGAAAAAGAAGAACGTGAGGCCACAGTGGGAGTCCTCTGTGGCCACCAGATTCGCTAAAAAAAGAGGGCTTCCAGGTAATATAAGAAAAGCTTCCATCTAATCCCTTCCGGCCCTCAATGATCCCCATTTCGCGTCTCTCTCTCCTAGCTACAATTTGCACCCAGCTCCACCACCCTCAGAATGCAGACGCGCCTCCCATCTCCTCCCCCCCCCCCCCCCCCCCCGCTTCATGTCTCAAGTTCACGGTTAACGCCACACAGGTTGCATTCTTCCCCACAGGGACTAAAACGGTCTCGGACGGTTTCGGCTGAAGTTTGCTCGCAGATTACTTCCAAAGAGAGCAAAAACCGCCGAGCCTCCAGGAAAGCCGGGAGGGAGGAGAAAAGGGGTTTGGAGAGGGAAGGGGAAGAAGAGCAGGTAGCGCCAGGTGTGTAAAGGAAGGTTTAGAAAACTGGAAAAGCACCCTCCCGGCTAAAAGCGTCTGCACCCAAGAAACGTGCACCCGAGACACACACACACACACACACACACACACACACACACACACACACACTCACACACATACACACACACACAGAATGCAGTGTGTAGGCAACCACAGCTCCACCACCGCCTGCATCAGCACTGCCACTCACTTCCCCCATTCCTCCCTCCCTCCCTCCCTGTTCCCCGCCCAGAAGGACTCCCTACACCGGAGCGGAAACAAGAACCTCGTCCACCGCTCTCCCCCACCTCCCCCCCACACCAGTGCCCAGCAATGAATGAATGGGGCCTCTCCATCCATCCCCGCCAGCACACACTTACAGGCTACGTAGGCGACAAAGGCGATGGCCACTAGCAGCTTCATCCTCCTCGGGTTGACCGCAGTCAGCAGACGTAACAGCGGCGCCTTGCTCACCATCCCTGGGAGCAGCGCGAGCCCAGGACCCTGCCGCGCGCGCGGGGACCCGCCTGCTGCCCAATACGCGAAAAACCTGGGAAGGCTCATGTGAACTGATGCAAAGTAAAGAGAGCAGAATCAGATCATTGTACACAGTAATAGCAATGGTATATGGTGATCAGCTGTGAATGACAGCTCTTCTCACCAGTACGATGATCCAAGATAGCATTTTCATTATGGGTCCTTTGGAACTCTCTGCCTCCAGAGACAGAACTGATGAGCTCTGAATGAGAATTGAAGCAGATTTTTTTTGCTACCGGCCCCCTTTCCCCCACTCAGAAAAGGCTTATTAGGGTAGGAAACTACACTCTAAGTCAGCCTGCACCATGCTCGCTGCAGGGCGGCAGCGGCCCGAGTAAACTCCTCCCTCTGCCTCCCAGCCTCGGAAGCTCCGCCCCTCGGCCCCAGAGGCTTCCTGCCCATAGACACCAATACACAGGCGCAATGTTAGCTCCTCCCTCTCCTTTACTTCCCTCTCTCGCCATTGCTAGCAGGCGCAGGAACTATCTCTTCCCCCCGCCCCTCCGGTTCTCAAAGAATGTTGGGGGCGGGTTGGGTCCAACTTCAACTGGTGCACGCATGCGTAGAATAGCGTTTCTAGACCACGCCTTCTCATCTGTCTGGCTTTTATCTTTTTCACCATCCTGAGGGCTCTCTCTGGCAAGCTTAACTTTTGATTTATTTAGGGAAAAATGGTCCTCGATGAAACGAGGGAACTCCGTGCTTTTGAGCACTCATGCTTGCTTTTTTTATCTTTGCCTAGCCCCTTCTCTCTGCAATTAATTTATTTTTATCCCTAAAGCGCATTGAGAACGTCTCAGGAAAGTTTTTATTTTTCTATTTCATTTTCCAATTGCTTTCTAGCATCAAAGCATCAAAATGATAAAACCGAGCCTGGCACTAAGGAATCTAATCCCCCCTTCAATAAAGGAAACCTTTGTCAGGGACACAGAACGTGATTTATATTTGTGGTGTTGTTGCATCTTCCGAACCGCCAAAATAAGAACTGATGCTCTGGCAAAAGAGGCAGTGGGTGCACAATCACAGCAGGAATTTCTCCAAGTTCTTTTGTGGAGTCTCGAGCCTTCTTGAGTAGTGACCCCCCTGTTGCTGGAAAATGTTCAAGAAAAGTTGCTGGAATCATTCAAAACCTGTGTATATGAGTTCCCCTTAACCCTTTATCAATAGTATAAATACTGAAGATTTCAAGTCCACAGATAGGGGCTATGCCAAGGGACCTTTGAGAATGTCAGACTGTTCCTGAATAATGTCAATCCACCTTCTGCTAATTCATGTTTGCAACTCAAGCAATTCAACTTCTGTTCACTCCCAGTTAGAACTCAGACACTTATAATCACTCACTTACGGTAGTTGGAACGGGCAGAAATAAGCCCAGGGTTCTCAAACTATGGCACGAGGGCCAGATGCAGCCGTTGAGGACGTTTATGCGGTGCGCGGGCTATGGCAAATGGGCTGAGGGCGGAGACAGAGTGGGAGCTTTTGTTTTTATAGTCCGGTCCTCCCAACAGTCTGAGGGACAGTGAATTGGCCCCTATTCAAAAAGTTTGAGGACCACAGTACATTCACTTCTGCTTCCCCTTGGCTTCTAGACTTGTGAAAGCTATTTCCTCCATTCTCCAGGATATCTCTTCCTGGAAGTTCTGTTGCTCCAAACATTCACATAGAGGAGGGAGAGAAGGAACATAACTAAGAGAAAGAGAAAGATAAAAGAAGGAAGTGATATGGAAGGTAAGAAAATAAATTACTGACTTTCTTTTGTGCTTGGTAAACTACCTGAAGAAACTTCAAACATATTATCTGTAACATGACTTTTGAAGGACAACACTCAATGGCATAGGTTAGTAGAGAGAGAAAAGAATGAGCATTTATTAAAAGTTTATCATATGAATATTTTTGTTTTGTAATAACCAACAGGTTGATTTCAGAAAGGCCTGGAGAGACTTACATGAAGTGATGCTGAGTGAAATGAGCAGAACCAAGAGATCGTTATACACTTCAACAATGACACTGTATGATGTTCAATTCTGATGGGCGTGACTCTCTTCAACAATGAGATGAACCAAATCAGTTCCAATAGAGCAGTAATGAACTGAACCAGCTACACCCAGTAAAAGAACTCTGGGAGATGACTATGAACCACTCACTACATAGAATTCCCAATCCCTCTATTTTTGTCCGCCTGCATTTTTTATTTCATTCACAGGCTAATTGTACACTATTTCAAAGTCTGATTCTTTTTGTACAGCAAAACAACTGTTTAGACATGTATACATATATTGTATTTAATTTATACTTTAACATATTGAACATGTATTAGTCAACCTGCCATGGGGGGGAAGGGAAGGAGGGAAAAATTGGAACAAAAGGTTTGGCAATTGTCAATGCTGTAAAATTACCCATGCATATTTCTGACAAATAAAAACTATTTTAAAAAAAGTTTATCATATGTCAAGCATTGTGCTAATAGCTTTGCAAGCATACATTTTATTTGATTTTTACAAGAACCTTTGGAAGTAGTTACTATTATCCCCATTTCATAGTTGAGTTAACTGAGGCAGAGGTTAAGGGACTTATCCAAGGTCACAGCAATGTGTAAGGTGGGATTTGAACTCTGGTTTTCTACATGTCTCCTTGTGTTTTTACTTTTTAAATTTTTTTTATTTGTGGTGAGAGAGATGAAAATGTATTAGTTATTGCAAAAACATTTTTCCTACGGGCAGCTAGGTGGCGCAGTGGATAGAGCACCAGCCTTGAATTCAGGAGGACCCTCAGTTCAGATTTGGTCTCAGACACTTAATCCTTCCTAGCTGTGTGACCCTGGGCGAGTCACTTAACCCCAGCCTAAAAAAAAAAACAAACATTTTTCCTTAAAACATTAAAAATATCTGATTAAAAAAAGACAAATATTGAATGCTTGCAATCCTTTGTTATAAGATGAGAACAGAATTTGTTGTTGAGATAGATTTTTTAATTTGTGAATCTGGAATAAAGGTAAAATAAAAAATTAAACCAGATTTTGAGATTTTTCAGCACTGATTATAGGATGGAAAATGCTGTACAAAATTAGTGAATGTATTTTGAAGGCAATCATGCCTTGCATAAAATCAAGGGTGTAGTGTAGCTTGTTTCATTGTTAAGGTAATAACTCAATAAATCAGGAAGATTTTCTGCTTTGAAACATGAAAAAATCATCAGTTTGATATTTGGCATCTGTTCTTCCTACAGAAAAATTTACAAACGGGGAAAAACAAATGTCCTTGGAACCATTACTCAAGAAGCTATCAAATAGCCTGAAGATCTAAAATCATAGAATTTCAGATCTAGGAGAGACCGTGGAAACATTTAGTTTAACTTCCTTAGTAAGTTTCCTCAGAACTAACACAACTTCCTCCAAAAAAAAACCCTTTAAATTCTATAACCTTGAAGAAATTCTTCAAATATCTTTAATTTTTTTTTTTATTATAAGTGTCTGGAATTAAAATAATGTCATATGACATTATTTCATATTAAATATAGTTGTATGGGATTGGAGATTATGTTTGCCTATTTGATTTTTGGACACTTTAGACAGCTTTATACTGTGTAGCATACAGGCACATAATTTTAAGCCATCAATTAGCAAAAATATATCAAGCTCCTATTATATGCCAGGCACTAAGCGAGACAACTCTGACCTTAAGGAGTTTACATACATAGCTTCTATTTAAGAAGGTTAAGATTTCCAAAATGCACAATAGTGGATGTCTGAGGGAAATTTGAGAGTCTGTGTGTATGTAGGATTGGGAATGATTGATGGAGAATTGTTTTAAGAAGAGGAAAGAGGTATGGTGTTCAAAAGAAGCAGATGAACAATATATCTTGAGAGATAGAGACATGTGGAATGCAGTTGGTATCCCTGCTTTGGTTTCTCTCCAGCACTAACATCCAGAAAGACTTGGAGAACTGAAGATTCAATTGCAGGAGATGTAACCCCTGTGGTGCAGGTGCAATATAGTGTGAGATAGTCTCCTATCCTCTTATTTCCAGGGACATCTAAAGGGAAGACTGCTCATCTCTTCTGCAGCTAAGCAGGAAGTCTACTTCTTGCCATCAGAAAATCACTGATTGCCCTAAATACAAGAGCCTAGGTGCATCATCACTCTAGTGAAATAGAATTTCTTTTCTTCACTGTTCTTTGATTTCTGGTCCTAATTTTATTTTTTTTCACCATGGATCTAAAAATTTAAAGATATTTGAAGAATTTCTTCAAGGTTATAGAATTTAAAGGGTTTTTTTTTGAGGAAGTTGTGTTAATTCTGAGGAAACTGACTAAGGAAGTTAAACTAAATGTTTCCACGGTCTCTCCTAGATCTAAAATTCTATGATTTTAGTGGTGGTGCAGTGCAGACAGTGAAGAAATTGGAATCAGTAAGATCTCTCTTTAATATCTCTCCCAGCCTCGATTTCCTCATCTGTAAAATAAAGACAATATCGTCTACCTCAATATTGTTGTGAAAATCAAATGCATTAACACACGTAAAGTGCTTTTTTTTATCTGAACTGATCACTTCTTTTTTTGAATTTTTAAATCACATCTTTTTTATTTTTCTGAGAAGATCAGGTTATTTGGTAGTACAATAGTAATTGCTTTCTCAGCAGAACAGTTGAGAACCCTGATGGCATAATCTTTTTCTT
This sequence comes from Sminthopsis crassicaudata, assembly GCF_048593235.1. NCBI lineage: Eukaryota > Metazoa > Chordata > Mammalia > Dasyuromorphia > Dasyuridae > Sminthopsis > Sminthopsis crassicaudata. The sequence goes on along the minus strand of NC_133619.1, from coordinate 179,247,898 downwards.
CTTAGCCTGATATATGTTGTTTTGGATATTTTGCTTGAGAAGGGACTTGTACATTTTAATTCTAAATTTTGAATTTTTTAAAATGTGTTTTCCCTATAATGAGTATAGTTGTTAGTTTTTTTAATTGATAATTTTATTTCATTTTCTAGTTATATACTGGAATTATAATTGCTGGAAACACTCAGAAACTAGGCATAGACCAACATCTCACATGCTATGTCAAGGTAAGGTCAAAATGGGTTTATGATTTATATATAAGAGTGATATTATAAACAAATTAGGAAAACAATGAATAGTTTATCTGTCAGATCTTTGGAGAAGGGAGAAATTTATGACCAAACAAGAATTAGGGAACATTGTGAAATACAACATAGATAATTTTGATTTCATTAAATTAAACAGGGTTTGCACAAACAAAACCTATGCAGCTAAGGTTAGAAGGGATGCAAAAACTGGGAAACAATTTTTACAGCTAGTGTTTCTGATTAATATCTCATTTCTAAAATATATCGAGAACTGAGTCAAATTTATAAGAATAAAAGTCATTCCCCAACTGATAAATGATCAAAGGATATGATCAGACAATTTTAAGATGAAAAAATTAAAGGTATCTATAGCCATAAGAAAAAAATGCTCTAATTCAGTATTGATTAGGGAAATACGAATTAAAACAACTCTGAGGTAGTACCTCATACCTCTCAGATGGACTAAAATGACAAGAAAAGATAATAATAAATGTTGTAGGAAGTGTGAGAAAACTGGACTCTCATGCATTGTTGGTAGAGTTGTGAACTGATCCAGCTATTCTGGAGAGCAATTTGGTTCTCAAAGGGCTATCAAACTGTGTACATCCTTTCATTCAGTAATGCCACCATTGGATCTATATCTCAAAGAGATCACAAAATAGGAAAAAGGAACCACATGTGCAAAAATGTTTGTTGCAGTTATTTTTTTGTAGTGGCAAAGAATTAGAAAATGAATGGATGCCCATTATTTAGGGAATAGCTAAATAAGTTATAATATTTTTGTTCTATAAGAAATAAGAAATGATAAACAGAAAAATCTGGGAAGATTTACATGAACTGATACTGAGTGAAATGAGCAAAATCAGGAAAACATACACAGCAATAACAAGATTATATGATGATTAACTATCATAGACTTAACTCTTCTTAGCAATTCAGTGTGCCAATGCAATTTCAAAAAACTTTGGATGGAAAATGCCATCTACCTGTAGAGAGAACTATGGAGACTGAATGTGGAGACTGAAACATACTGTTTTCACTTTTTTCTTCTTTTTTTTTCTCTCATGCTTTTTTCTCTTTTGTTCTGACCTTTTTCCCCATCATGACTCATATCGAATTATGTTAAAATAATGAATGTACACGTATAGCTTAAAAAATCCAAAATATTGGCAATTTTATTTTATTTTATTTTATGGTTGCAATTACATTCCCCACAAATACGCCAGGAAACTTTATTTCCAATTTTATTTTATTTATTTTGTGGAGATGTGAAGTTTTTTCACAGGCAAATTTGGTATTCCATCTATCTGCTACTGATATGAAACATTATTATATGATATGTCTTGCTGAATTTTCTTAATGTGCTTTGTGTTTATAAACAAGCTCTGAATACTTGTTTTATGCAAGATTTTTCTATGTCAACACAGAAACTATTAATAATTTTTATAAGTTTGACTTAATGCCTGCTGATTTGATATTGTATGAGTAGTCGTTTGGTATTTATACTTATATATTAATTATATAATCATTGGCTTGCAATATAGCAAGCAATTTTATCTCTCAAGTTAATATTTGAGATATTGATGATGTCACAAGATCAGTCTCAAAATTTGAGAGTTAAAGCAACAGAATTGGAATAAAAATAATTGACAATATAATACAAAAATGCATAATTAAAACTTTCAATAAGGAGATAAGAGTTTTAAAACTTGAAATTTAAGAGACTTACAAATTAGCTAATCTATTGAAAGTTAACCCATACAAAGCTGTTGAGAGATTAGACAATATTCCATTTATAAAATAACCCTAGAGCATGCAGGAGATCCTAACAAGGCTATTCACTAAAACCCTTTCTTAGTTCGTGGGGCATTCTAATAATCAAGAAATGACGAAAACTTGTTTCAACAGGTAGTGAACAAAACTAACAACACATGAGTAATGTTTTCCATGGAGAATTTGTGTATAACACATTTAATTGTGCTAAACCTAAAACCAACTTCTTGCCTAGAATTGCCCCTGTAGAGATTCCTAATGAAAAGTTGTGATCCATAGAGCACAAGAATACTGATAGCCAACCTGATCCTATCTTAAGTTTAGGTGAAGAGAAGCAAATACATAATGATACTGATCATCAGTCCAAATTATCTACTATCATAAATATAGGAGCAGAGAAGTGAGCAAGTAATTTAGAAAACAGACCCAAAAAATTAGTTACTAGACTAACTAAAGATGAGATTAAAAGGAAAATCATTAACTGGAGAATCTATGCAGCAATTTCTCCGATAAACATCTCATTTGTAAGAAGAAGAGCCATTCCCTAAATAAAATATGGCATAAAGATATGGTCAAATAGTTCTCAAGTGAAGAAACCAATGCAATTTGTAGCCTGTGGAAAAAAATGCTCCAAATCACCATTAAATAGAGAAATGAAATTAAAGTCATTCTGAGAGTCTGTCTCATATTCATCAGAGCAACAAAAAAAGGGAGAGAAAAGGAAAATGTTAAATGTTACAAGGGTTATGAAAAAATAGGCACATCTATACAATATTGATAGACCTTTAAATGGATACAACAATTCTAGAAAGCAGTTTGGCTTTATATATAAATACTTATAAAAAGTGAATGCCATTTGCCCCAGCTATAACACTTGAGATTTAAAAAAAACAGGAAAAGATACTTTTTGTACCAAAAATGCTCATAGGAGCTGTTTTTGTGAGAGTAAAAATTGAAAACAGAAAGATATCTATCAAGTGATGAAAGATTGAGCAAATTTATATATGTGAAAGTGATGGAAAACTATTTTAGTGTAAAGAAATAATGAAAAAAAAGATGATTTTGAAAAGATGTAAAAAATATAACTGATGCAGAGTGAAGTGAGAACCAGAAATTAATATATACAATATCATCAATATTATAAAACTACAATGCTGAGAACTGTGATAAACTAAAGAAAAACTACAAGGACAAACCAGAATAATTTATAGAATAAGATTGTAAAAGCAAACAACTTTGAAAGCTATAAGTCATGATCAACATAATGATCATTCATGACTCCTGAGAAATGACAATGAAATATGCCAACTATTACAAATAACTAATGGATTTAATATGTAGTAAGAGACATCCATACACATAGTACATATATATGTACATATATATTCTTTTTAAAATTTAAAATTTCTTATTCAGGACCTAAGCATCAAAAATATTACTTTTATTTCTAAATATGCAGAACACAAAAAATTATATATGAAACTGTGATCTCCATGTTATACAATATACTTAAAAATTACATGATTAGATTTTACAAATTAGTCTCTTTTTTAAAAAAAAATTAATAGTATTTCATTTTCTCCCAACTACACATTAAGATAATTTTTAGCATTCATTTTTACAAGAGTTTGAGTTCCCAATTTCTCTTAATAGAAAAAAAATGGAAAAATATGGTGTATTCCAGAAGTGAAATGTTGCATGAACTTTTAGATGAAGTCACTGTATTCCAATTTTACTTAACTTTTACTTTGATGCAAGAATGAAGAATAATCTGCTAGTATTTGTAACATAAATATGAAATACATCAATGAAATTGAAATTTTTTAGAATAGTTGCATGCTTATCTAGAAGACAATACTAGATATTGCCCAAATGTTTATCTTGTTCTAATTGAATGTTTTTTGCTACACATGATAATTACTGCATGTTTCAGTATCCTTTGTTTTATTATGTTCATTTACTTATGTACCTGTGTTATGTGTATAATAGAATTATAAATATTTTCTAATTGTTTTGTTCTTTTGTATTTGCATATATGCTACAATTAATGTTAGTCAATTTTATAGATCTGTTGATAATATTACTATAGCCAACTAATTTTGCTTTGTCAGTCTTGCTTAGCTTTATTGCTTTGCTGTTTATGATTATTCCCTTTGCCAAGAAATGTTTATTAAAATGCTTACTAAATGCGAGAAACTGTGCTAAGTGTTGAGCTTGGTGAGACATTGAAGACACCAAAGTCATCCACTGCATCTTGAGTTATCACCAGGTATTTTGACTCTGTCCTGCTTCACTACAGTGGTATCTTTAGAAGAAAGAGTGATAATGATGTCTTGGTGCATTTGGTCTGCTTCATTTAAATCCAATTTATGCATAAATCAAAAAAATAAAAAGGCATGTACTTCTAAAATATACATATGCTTTATGTCCTACATGTAACTTAGGCATCTTGTCACTGAACTGTCTGTCTTATTATAGTAATGTTTTTCATGGTGCCATGGCTATGTCAAGTAATAGTAATAAACATGTTTTCTTTATTTTCAAAGGTTTTCTAGGTTGGTCGCCTGGCATGCCAGGAAAATCACCCTTATTAAACCACAAAGTGTTAATGTTATATTTATGCTGTATGGTTATTGTTTCCAATCAAATCATTCCCCACCTTATTTTTGCAAGAGAATGCAAATTTCTGGCATTGCTGAAGAATGTAGTTCTGTTTAAAGAGACTCAGAGTCCCCAAATGTACAGCAATGGATATTTGATTTAAAAAACCCAAAGTAAAGTAAAGTAAATTCTAGAAGTTAAGCATTGGTATACGTGACTAGAATTGGTTCATGGAAAATTTGGGGGAAAGGAGAGAAAGAGAAAAAGAATTCAAAGAGTGCCAGAAATGTTTTCCCTCGTGGGAGAAAAATGGGTGGACAGATTTCCTCCCCAGCACCTATATACAATGGGCCCATGTGAACCAATGACTACAGAACCACAGCTTGTAGTAGGGAAGTAGTATCACAGACTATAATCCCTTGGGAGAACCTGTCATAAATGCCATTTTTTTCCATCTTTTGTAGCCAAACCAAGAGAAAGATACCAATGAACTTTATCTCTTCAGTATCCCAAGTAGGACGTCCTCTCTGTTTCTTATCGTCAAAAGAATCACTGATTTGTTGTGTGTGTGTATATATATATTTGCTGATCAGTTTCTCTCCTCTCCATTATATTTATCCTCCCATTTTTATATTCTAATTCATCTTTCTTGGTATATACAATTATTTTTAGTACAATAGCCTTTCCTCTGTGATAGAGTATAACATAAGCTCCATTACCCATTCTCCTGTAGGATAAAGCACATTCATAGATAAGTATATACTAGATATCACAACTATATAGAAATTTAGACCTAAATACAATGTCTGTGACCTTTTTTTACTTTTAAAAATGTGAATGATGTTTAGGCAAGATACGATTAGGCAAGGTACATCAATAAAAAAAATACAGAATCAACAAATTTAAAAATAAATGGCTTTAAGGTCTTTAAACAGGCTTATAACCTTTATAATTACTAAGTCTATAGGAAAACTGAATTTGACATATATTTTTTAGAAATATAATTTCAAAAGCAGTTGTAAAGATGTCAGAGCAGGTATGAAAGACAGTTCAAGTTAACTATAATTCTAAATATGTAACCTCAATGCTTTGCAATTACATCCTCAGACTGAATTTTTGACATCTCAAATGTATTGTTCTAGGAGAAAGCTTTTTAGAGCTGAAACTCTGAAAAGGAAAAAAAATTGCCTTTATCCCAGTTTTAAAAGAATTATTTAAAGAGATGTCCATGATTCTTGAGAAGTTGGACTAATTTATTAGACCTTTACCTATAATTGTGATACTTCATTTTCCTTTGTCCTCTTCTTTTTAAAAGCTACTGAAAACTCCTGCATTTATTGTTAAAGACTGACTGTTCTGCTTAATGCCAAAACCATCCAGAGTATCCTAGAATTTCTAGGATATAATTTTTAAAATTTTATTTTTGAGAGGCAGAAGTGTATTGTAATGGTTCTGAAAGTATTCTCCAAAAACCCCAAGACCCTTTTGGGGGGGGTCTTTGAATTTTATAATACTATTAAGATGATTTAATTTCAAATATGGTCAGTATGAATCACTATAATCCATACCAACAAAAGGTGTTTGGGAGAGGGAGTCTTCAATAATCTTTAAAAGTTTAAAAGGTTCATAAAAGCAAAGAATTGGATGCAGAACATCCTTCTGATTCATACAGACTATGTGACCATTAAAATTAATTTAATTTTCCAATGTTTTACACAGCTCTCTACATTAATAAAGCATAGATCTATTATCAATCAAGGGCACTTCCCAAGCAGGATAAAATGCTAACAAAAATATAGGTCCGAGTCTGGCTCCCAACATTCAAAAAGCTGATTTTAATAGGATTTTGCAAAAGGAATTCTTCTTTGTCTGTCTTGCTTCTTCATTTATTTTTCTATGATATAGTCACTGAACTCAAGGTCAATTCTGAGTCCATTACTGTAAAATAACTAAAAGGTACTGGGTTATATCACCATTCATTATTTGCTTTTACAACTTAAATTCTTTGCAACAGTGATTCTTCCATGTGGGTGCCTCCATCTTAAGTGGTCAGAATGTTTGCCAAACACTTTTTTCATATTTGTGAAATTTTAGGAGTGTCACAGGATACATGAGAAAATTTTTGTAACCCTAAGGCCTATATAAATCCAAGATTATTATTTCTCCACATCATCTTGCACAGTATCTTGAATGTAATCACTTAAATGTATTTTTTAATAAATTAAGATGGGTCTTAGGTGGGTATCACAGAGAGATCAAAGAAAAAAGAAAAGGACCTAAATATACAAAAAAATTATGTGGCAAAGATTATAAATCAGAAGGATGCTCATCAATTAGGGAATGACAACAATTTGTGCCATACAATTGTGATGGCATACTATTGTGCTCCAAAAAATGACAAACAGAATGGTTTCAAAAAACCTAGGAAGACTTACATGAACTGATGTGGAATAAAGTAGCAGAACTAGTAGAATATGATACACAGAAACAACAATGATATGCAATGATCAACTGTAAATGACTTATTTTTTTCTGAGCAATACAACGATCCAAGACAATTCTGAAAAACTTTTGGTAAAAAAAAATGCTATCTACCTCCCATGAAAGAACAGAGGGAGTTTAAAACTGCAAATCAAGGCATATTTTTTTCTGGTTTGTGTTTCTTTTTGCAACATGACTAACATGGAAATTGATTTTTCCTGACTTCATAAGGATAACTATATTAAAAGATTTGTTTTCTTAAGAAGTGTGGAGGCAAGGAAAGGAAGGAGAGAATCTGAGACTCAAATTTTTAAAGAAATTAATGTTAATCATATATTGGATTGCTTGCTGTCTAGGGGTGGGGTAGGGAGGAAGGGAGAAAAATTTGGAACACAATGTTTTGCAAGAATGTTGAAAACTATCCTTGCATATATTTTGCTAATAAAAAGCCATTTAAAAATTAATGCTAAAATTTTTTTTTATGAAGCAACTAGTTAGCATAGTTAGCACTCTGGAGTCAGGAGGACCTGACAAGCAACAGACTCCATTTTCCTGAATTTTAGAGGCAAATGAGTATAGTTCCATGGAATTTCCTGGAGAAAATATAAACAATGAAAAATCACTTTTCAGTTCTAGTTTCTGATTCGGATTGACATATTATGACGGGACTTGAACTTGAAATTCTTTTGTGTGGCTGGTGAAATGTCAGCCCTACTCATATTCTTCAACATGAAAGAAAGATCAAGCTTGTTTCAGGTCCCGTGAATATATAAAAATGGAGAGGAATGGGGAAATGATCTTTTTTTGGCAGCAAATTTTGAAAGGCTCAGAAATAATATTTTCCCCACTAATTATGACACTTTGACCTAAGTGTTGTCTTTTAGTCAACAAGCATTTATTAAGCACCTACTCTGTGCTAGATACTGCACTAGGTAGTGAGGATAAATGAAACAATTCTTTCCCTCAGAAAGCTTACGGTCTAATGTGAACATCTTTAAGTATATATGAAATATAATAAAATAAGTATTTTAGTTTGGGAGGGATAATTTAAGGGGATTAGGAAAGGACTCATTTAGAAAATGACACAATCTAAATATTGATGGGAATTAAGAATTCTGAGAGGTAGAAGAGAAAAGGGAGTATATTCTAGGTATGAAGGATAGATAATCTATGAAAAGGTATGAAAATGGAGATATAAATATTATGTATGGAAACTGGCAATCTGGCTATCTCTGCATATCAGTAAAAGAAATAATGGGAAGAAAAACTAAATTAAAGTTCAGAATCCTTAAGTTCTTTTCCAAAGATGCTAACACTTGGTTCTAAGATCTGAGCTACATCACTTGGTTTTTTTTTTATCTCATTTGCCTCATTTATAAAATAAGAGTTTTGGAGAAAATCACAAAAATTCCTTTCTAATCAAAGATACTAAAATTCTATGGTTTCATCTTTCAGGACACTGGAATAGTATATATTGCAATATATCATTTAATAAGATGAATCCTCTTTTTAAAAAATGTTAATAAGTAGGCAATTTGCCTTTAATTTAAGCAGACCTTCCCCCTCCTTCTTCCCTTCCATTCTCTTATTCTGTATCATCCTAATCCCTTTCCCATTCCTTTCTCATTGTTGGGAAAGCTAGGATTAAGAATTGCCCTAAATTGTGGCTCATTGTTTCAGTGTACAAGTTTATAAATTCCTAGGCTTCCCTGCTTTAAGATGTTGACAGGCCTGGGGTAAGTTAGGACAGTAAAGGGTAGAGGGAATAAAGGCAAGGAAAGGATTGAAGCTGGAAAGTCTGGTTTTCTAAAGGGTAGATCAGCATGCAAACTGGGCAACATCATTATAAAAAAGAGCCCACGTACTTTCTCAAAGGGAAATGAGATTGAAATCAGAACTATGATCAATTCCAAAGGCAATTTTAAAAGTAAAAGTCTAAGTCCATGTCATGTACAAAGCAGAAAATTCCTTAATTTTGAAAAGCAAATTGCTGGGGAAAGAGCATTGACTTTGGATTCAGAGGACCTAGTTTCGAATTTTTTTGCTATATTGATTATTTTTTGTTGATTGTTTTTCTTTTCTTCATTTTCTTTTTATTTTAAAGATTATTTGTGATTTTATGGAATGTCTCTTTGCAAGGGAGGAAGGTAGGGATACAGGACAAAATTTAGGCCAATGTGAGTGTCAATAAAACTTTTTTTTTTTTTTTAAGTACTATGTAAATTCCAACAACATGTTATTACTTTGTGCTTGGCTCTATTTTTTAGGCTTTGCTAAATTGCTTTGAGCTGAAGAACTTCTACTATTCCTTTGGGCAATCATGGCATAACTAACCACAATATTGTTTTATCAAGCCTAGAAGGGAAATATACTCTGTCCTGTTCTTTTGGCTACATCTTTGATGTCAGATGTGCTATTCCAAATTCCACTGCTATTCTCTGTCTAGGTGGAAGGAAGAGTTCTCTTGCTCAGATGATAGATAGATGAGCCTGGGGTGTATATATGGTCCTGTGCCTGTTGTCAGACAAATTCAATGGAATCTGGGAAAAGTTGTGTGACTTGGAGAAATTCTCTAACCACAATAAGGTTTGCATGATTGGCTGGTGGTGATGGTAGGGAACTTGGGGAGTGGTATTCTGTTTTCTAAGTCTGCCTAGGAATTTCATTACCTTACCACATATAGTGGAAAAATGGAACTAGTAGATGAATAGCTCCTTCTTTATTAGTCTCTGGCTTAATTTTCTCTTTTATTGGAAACGTTGCAGAATTTTGTATTCTAGCTAGATGCTGGAAGCCCACTAAGTGCCGAATTCAGTCTTAACTGCAAACAGTTCTTTCTTCCAGATTGAATAATACTTTTTAGTTGTTGATATTTGCTATGAAAAATACATAGGGGAGCAATATTAACTTTAAAAATTTTCTTAGGTATTTCTAGACTGAGAGCATTTAGTATCAATTTTTATTCTATGCCTGTATTCAAATGATACTGATTATTAGCTAAAAATATTTAACAGTTGCACAGAAAAATAATAAGTAAGATCATCTGCCAGTAATTTCATTCTCCTTTATTGTTTTCTATAAAAATATGATTTTAGGTTGTTTTATTTATCAAATTGGAGGAGGATTTATATTCACAGCATTTTGCATTGTACAGAAGTCTTGAACCAGTCTCAAATAGTAGCCTTAAAGTTCTGGGCCTGACATTTCCTAGTTTTAGGCAAATCATACCACATCTCTAGGCATAAATTTCCTCTTCAGTAAAATGAATAACTGTATATATATATATATATATATATATATATATATATATATATATATATATATGTATATATGAAAGACATTATAAAAATGGAAATAACTCGGAAACCATTTGGATATGTGAGGTGAAAGAAAAATCAAATATAAATCAAATATAATGACAAAGTTTCAAATATGAGAGAATAGAAAAAAGTCATAGGATCCAGAAATATTAGAGTGAAAAGGAAGACCAAGTTTAGGGGTAATATTGTATTATTTTAAATATATAATATAATATATAATAAATATATTAATAATTAATAATATTAAATATATTAATAAATATAATTATAATAAATATAATATAATAAAATAATATATTATATAAAATAAATATAATTATAATAAATATAATAATAAATATTAAATATATTGATAAATATATTAATAATTAATAATAAATATGTTAATACATATAATAATATATATAAATATATAATATATAAAGTTAAAGTCCAGATCCTATATTGTGTCCTTCAAAATCCTGAATCTTTTCCTGGGGCCCGGTTAGCTTTAGTAGAGGCCTATCTCTCTTCTTGACTCCTGAGTGCTCTTGTTCGAATGTCTACAAATCCAAAAGTTAGTCCTCCAGCCTCCAGCCTCTCATCTTCTCCAATGTCTCCAGCCAGCACGAAGGTAGATGTGGGAATGTATCAGATTCCGCCTCTGAGAATGGGCTTGTGGGTACTCCCTGGGCTTGTGGGAGGTCCTTGAACATATGCTCTCTTAAAGGTGTGAATCTCATGGAATTCTAGTAAATATATTACTGAACTAGAGAATTGTTAAGTACTATGCTAAATTAGATAATTATATCCATTAGCACCTTGTAAGCATCCTAACAGTAATCAATAATAATGGGTTAATGGCTGTGATGGATCTCAATGTAATAAATGTCATCTCATTTTATAACAGGAAGAATATATCTTATCTCTTTTCCTGACTTTTTGACTTTTCCTTCAAAATATACTCTTTTTTTTTTTCTTAAGTAATTAGGGTAAAATGACTTACCAAAGGTCACACACCCTTAAGTAAGTGATTGAAGTCATATTTGAATTTGGGTTCTTCTGACTCCTGGGCTCATGTTCCATCTTCTGTGCCACCTCACTGTGCCTACATCTATTTTCTTGAAGAGCCTGTATATCACCATGACTCCAATGTTCATGCTGGATGTGGGTTTAAATCCTAGATCTGCTGTTTACTACCACTGATATTTTGAGCAAGTCACTTAATACTTTCTTGATCTCAGTTTCCTCATTTTTAAAACAAAGAGGTTAGAATCGGAATCTCCTAACTAACAATTTGTAATCTAATGATTTATGATAAGGTCGGTTTTTGAAAATGTCAGACTAGAGGTGGAACAACTAGAGATTTTCTTTGGGTACTTGGAACTAAAGGGCTGGAGATCAGAAAGGATGCAGAGTGAAAGCTAAAGTTTGCATAGTGTTTTAAGGCCTGCAAAGCCTATAAATTCCATTTGATCCTCATAACAATTTTTGAACTAAGGTATTCCAGCTATTAGCTCCCATTTTACAGATGATAAACATGAGGTAAAGGACTTTTCCATGGCTGTAGATTTGGATTCAGGAAGACTTTGTTCATTTGTATCAAAGTAGAGATTGAAAATCATTGAGATTGTCTTAAAATAGAATATTAGAGAGAGCTAGAGATATGTTGGAAGAAGCTCAAAACTGTTTTTGATAGTGGTGAGCATTTATAATAGCAAGCACTATAAATAAGAACATAATTTGTTGTTTTTCTGATTGTCTAGATTTTAAAAAGTACTGAAGAAAGTATTGTATTATAACAGATTAAATGTTAAAATTTGTCTCTTTTTTTTTCTGATGCAATTGGGGTTAAGTGACTTGCCCAGGGTCACATAGCTAGGATTATTTTAAGTATAGGAGGCCAAATTGGAACTCAGGTCTTTTTTACTTCTGGGCTGGTGCTCTATCCACTGTGCCACCTAACTGTCCCTTTTTATTTCTTTCTTTTTTTTTTTTTTTTCTTTTGTTTTTCAAAGTTGCTAGTTGTTAAACAGTCTGCCTCACTAATCTGCCTTTGGGGAGAACCTATCTTAATGGTTGGCAAAGAAGACAAGAATCAGCAAAGGAAGCTAAAAAAGTCATTAATGGGGAATTAGGGAATATCAATAATTCCAAAGTTATAGATGGAGATGGAAAACATAATTAGGAATAGTGGTTGTGGAGCTTTGAACTAGTTCAACCCTTCAAAAAAATAATTTGGAATTATGCCCAAGAGCATTATCATATATACTCTTTGACCCAGCAATACTACTATATAGATCTGTATCCCAAAGTGATCAAAGAAAAGGAAAATATTTTTAAAAAATAATAGCATGGTTGTTAAAATTTTTAAATATGAGTTTGGAAGCTTTTAATGAAATAAATAAGATTTAAAAAGAGAAATACTATTCATCTATCAAAAATCTTAGAGGGGTCTAGGAGAATGAGGACTGAAAAAAAATTAGTTACCAGGAAGTTATTAATAACTTTAGAAAGCAGTTGTTAGATAACTTCTGCATGATTTTTTTTCTTTTTTCTTTTTTATTAATTACATTTTATTGAAGTTTTTTTTACTTTCAAAACATATGCAAGGATAATTTTTCAACATTGACCCTTGAAAAACCTTATGTTCCAATTCCCCCCCTTCTTCCTCCCACATGTAATCCAAATATACATTAAACATGGTAAAATATATGTTAAATCCCATATAGGCATATATATTTATACAATTATCTTGCTGCACAAGAAAAATCAGATCAAAAAGTTAAAAAAAAATTGAGAAAGAAAATAAAACTCAAGCAAACCACAACAAAAAGAGTGAAAATGCTATAGTGTGATCCACCCTCAGTTCCCACAGTTCTCTCTCTGGGTATAGATGGCTTTCATCATCACAAGATCATTGGAACTGGCCTGAATTATCTCATTGTTGGAAAGAGCCATGTCCCAGATGTATTTTTTCAAGCACTTTAGCAGTGAGGGGGAAGAAGGAAGTAGAACAGTTGCTAGGTGGAATAAAAGGACCAAGGGAAGTCTTTTGTGAAATTGGGAGACATGCTTTTAAGCATATGAAAAGGAGCCAGTATAGAGGCGAAGAATGAAAATACATGAGAGAAAATATCAACCAATTATTTGATCAATCAAAAAGCCTTTTATTGAGTGCTTACTATGTGCCAGATGGTGTACTAAACGCTGGGAATGCAAAGGACGGTAAAACAGTCCCTTCCTGCAAGAAATTTATATTCTAATGGGGAGATTGTGTAAATAAATAGGTAGGTACAAAACAAGATACATCCAGAATAAATGGGGAGTTGTCTCAGAGGAGGCAACTAGGTAGCATAATGAATAATCTGGGAAATAAAAAGGCAGAAGTAAAGAAGGATAGAATTCCAGGTAAAGTTACTGAGGTGGAAGATAGAGTTTGGTAAGAAAGGAATAATAAATAGGCCAGCATCAGTGGATTGTGGTAACCATAGAACAATGAAAAACTTAAAAAGACTGGAAAGTAGAAGTCATATTTTAAAAAGCCTTACATAGCAAAGAAGGACCTTAACAAAATTCTGGAGGCAATAGGGAATCAGTAAAGTTTATTTAGTTTAGGTGGAGAGGAGTAACACTAGGTAAATTACTTAACAGTTGAATGAATGATGGATTGGAGAGGAGAGTTTTGAGGGAGGAAGATCAGTTAAAAGTCTGTTGAAATAGTCTAAGTAATATGAGATGAATGTATGGACCAGAGTGATGGTTATGTGAATGGATTAAGGGGAGATAGGTGATAGATATTGTGAAAATGGAGATAACAAGAATTAACAACAGATGGCATATGTGAATGAGGTATTGAAGAATTGTGTTGCCCTTGAAAATACTAGGGAAGTTTGAGAAGGGAAAATAAAGGGGACTTGAAATGAAATGAGCTCCAGGTTAAGAACAAAGAATACAGTAATCAGTACAGTAATCAGTATGATTGGAAGAGGTCACTTAATCCCAAATGTAACACATAATTGGCAATTTTGGAGAGAGTAGTAGTAGAGTGATATCTAAGACTTATGCTGCTTCTCTACATCCATGTATGCATCCCCTCTCAGGTTATGCTCACCACCTCTAATCTTCTCACCACACAGCAAACTCAAACCTTGATTAACACCATCTCCCTCAGCCGCCTCTCTACTCTGACTGAGACCAAATTCCTCCCAATGTCTTTCTTTATAGAAGGCTGAAATGTGATTGCTCAGCTCTCTCCACTCTGCGTCTGCTGCTTTGTCTGGTTTCAACTACACAGATCAAGATGCTCCTCTAGATAGCTCCTGTTTCCCCCCATTCTCACATCCTTTAGGTATGTTGTCTCTCTCTACCCCCAGCCCCCCATCATTAATTGCTTGTGAGCTCCTTGAAGGCTGGGAATATTTTTCTTTTAATTAATTATGGCCTTTTTGTTTAGCTCAGTGCTGGGCCCATAGTAGGCACTTAATATATGTTTATTGCATTGGATTGTATTATCAGAATGATGAGAGGTAATTGAAAGATTTAGTGAAGGTATGTATGTTGACCATTATCGGGATAGTAGAATGAAGTAAGGATTTATTTCATTATGAATCATGGGAAAAATATTACTAGACTGGTGAGTATGTTTCTGGTACTCTGACAGATTGAATGAAGACCAAAGAATCATAATATTTCTTTTGTAAGGTCTCTTATCTGTACTACAGAAGACTATAGGATTACAGATTTAAAGATAGAAAGAACTTCAGAGATAATCTGCCCAAGCCACCATTTTACAGGTGAGAAAACAAAGGCCCAGAAAGGTGGTGACTTGCCCAAGGTTTCAAAGTAGTAAAATCTGATTTTCCTTATGCACCATGATAATTGTGGAAATATGTATAGAAGAATTGTACATGTTTAACATATTGGATTAGAAGAGGGGGTGGGGAGAAGGGAAAGAAAAAAAATTTGGAATACAAGGTTTCATAAAAGTGAATGTTGAAAATTATTATGAAAATAAACAGTTTTAATAAAAACAGTTACCAATTGTATATGTGAGTAAAAGGAAAGTTTATAACCAAATATGTGAGTAAAAGGAAAGATTATAACCAAACAAGAAATAGAGTGAATAATGTAAGAAAAATTATTATTACATAAAATTAAGTTTTTTTTTTATACAATTCCAATAAAGCTAAGATTAAAAAGGGAAACAATAAACAGGAAAAAATTTACACAGAAAGTTTCTTTGCCAAGGTGTATAAGGAACTGACCAAAACTTATAGGAATTAGAGCTACTCCCCAGTTGGCATAATTGGTAAATGGCATAAGAGGATGGTTTCAAGAGAAAACCATACTATCTATAAAAAATTCCAACTTCCCTCCAAAAAAATAAAAATCAACCTTCTCTTCCAAATCACTAATAACAACAGAAATGAACATTTCTGATCAGTTCTGAGGCTTTCATTCGCAAATTGACAAAGATGACAAAAACAAAGACAATGATATGTGTTGGAGGGGATGTGATATAATAAGAAGATAAAATTACTGCTAATTAGTTCTGGCATGGGTATAACAATTCTGCAAAATAATTTGAAATTATACAAGGTTATGCAACAATTATACAACAACAAGGTCACTAAACTGTGTATGTTCTTTGACCCAGATAGACTACTTATAGGCCAATGCCCAAAGATTTTAAAAAAGACAAAAAGGTCTTATATGTTCAAACATATTTAATGTAGTTCTTTTGCTGATGGCAATTTAACCTGGAAACTAAGGGGATGACCATAAACCATGGAAAACTTGAAGAAACTGAAGCATAAAAATGTGATACAATACTATTATGTTGTAAGAAATGAGAAAATAGATTATTTTCAAGAGAAATGAGAAACTTTAGGAACTGATGCAGACTAAAATGAGCACAACCAAGAGAACAATTTATACTACAATATCAATATTTTTTTTAAAAGAGAATTTAAAGACTTTAGTTAAATGTATGGGCAACTAGGTGGCATTGAGACTGAAGTCAGGAGGATCTAAGTTCAAATCTGGGCTCAAAACTTACTAGCTGGGTCATCCTGGTTAATTCATTTAATCCTGTTTGTTTCAGTTTCCTCATATGTAAAATGAGCTGGAGAAAAAGATGGAAAATTCCTGTATCTTTGCAAAACAAAAAACAAAAAAAAAACCCAAAAATACTTTAATTCAGATAGGACTGAAATGACTGAACAACATTAACTGTTGAAGAATGAAATGAAAAGCATTGGGAACAATTAATACAATAATAACAGTATAAAGACAAATCGCTTTGAAATCAGAAAGAACTATGACCAATGTCATGATCAACAAAAGACGGATGATAAAACACATTATTTACTTCCTGACGGAGAGGGGATAAATTCAGGATATAGATGAAACATACTATTTGGACACAATGAGGGATTCTGCTTAATTATGCATATTTGTTACATATTTGTTTTTCTATTGGGAGGAAGAGAAAATAGATTTCTGTTAATTTGAAAGAAAATATTATTCATTTATTTGTAATGTTTTTTAAAAAAATTTTTTTGAGTTCTTCTTCCCTCCCACTACTCTCCCCCACAAACACACTGAAAAGGAAAGCAAACTGATGTCAGTTATACATGCAAAACTTTTCCACAGTAGTCTTATCTCAAAAAAGCAATAAGAATGAAGAAAATTATACTTTAATTTGCACACAGAGTTGATCATTGCACTTCTGGAGGGAGATAGCATTTTTTCCCATCATGATTCTTTTGGAATTATCTTGTGACATTGTATTGATCAGAGCAGTGAAGTCTTACATTATTGCTGTTACTGTAATTGATCTGCTCATTTCACTTTGCATCAGTTCCATATAGATCTTCCCATGTTTTTTCTGAAACTATTTGCCTTTTCATTTGTTATAGTGCAATGATACTCCATCAAATTATATGACACAAAATGTAGCCATTTTATTTCATCTTTTTAAGCATTTCTCATTTTTGATAGGTGTGAAGTGATAAGTTATTTTAATTTGAATTTCTCTAATCAATAGTGATTTAGAGCCTTCTTCATATGACTATAAGTAACTTTTTTTTTTCTTCTGAAAATTTTTGGAGAATAGCTCTGATTTTTATAAACTTGATTCAGTTCTTTCTACGTTTGAGATATGAGGCCTTTTTAAAAGTAACTTGCTGTATTTTTTTAAAAATATGATCTATGGTATCTTTTAACAAAATGTATAATATTCCTGAGAGTTTCCTTTTGGGAATCTTTTTCAGAGGGTGATAAATGGATTTTTTTTCAGTTACCCTTTTGATCTAAAATATCAGAATTTCCTGAAATATTGATGTTTAGATTTTTTTTTGATCATGGCTTTCAGGTAGTCCAATAATTCTCAAATTATCTTTTCTTAATCTGTTTTTCAGGTTAGTTGTTTTTTTCCAATGACATATTTCACATTATCATCTCTTTTTGGTTCTTTTGATGTTGTTTTGGGGTTTCTCTTTCATATAGTTTTATTTTTTTTCCTGCTTATACATTCACATTAAATTTTTGTTTATATGTCTTAGTGCCAAAAAATTAAGAACAAAAGGGGAAAAACCACAAGATAAAAATAAAACAGAAGAAAAAGAATTTAAAAAGTGAACATAGTATGTGTTGGTCTCCAGAGTTCTCTCTCTGGATGCATATGGAATTTTTTATTTAAAGTTTATTGGAATTGCCTTGAATCACTGAGTAGCTGAAAAGAACCTTGTTTGTCCTACTTGATAATTGCACAATCTTGCTGCTTGTTTTGCTCAGCATTAGTTCGTGTAAATCTTTCTAGGACTTTCTAAAATCAGCTTGCTCATCATTTTTTATAAAACAATAATATTCCATTACTTTCATATGCCATATTCAACTACTATTCAACTTTTCCCCAGCTGATGGGCATCCTCTCAGTTTCCAGTTTCTTTCCACTATAAAAAAGGCTGCTACAAACATTACCATTTTTCATGACTTTCTTGGGATACAGACCTAGTAGAGACAGTGATGGATCAAAGGATATGAAGATTTTTTTTTCTTGATATGAACAGTTTTAAAGTCCTTTGAATATAGTTCCAAATTGTTCTCCAGAATGGTGGGTTCACAATTCCATGAACAATGCAATAATGTCTCGGTTTTCCCACACCCCTACCAACATTTATCATTATCTCTTCTGTCATTTTAGCCAATCTGTGACTTTCTACCTAAGAGTTCTTTTAATTTGTATTTCTCTAATCAATAGTGAATTACAGCATTTTTATATGGTTGTAGATAGCTTTAATTTTTTCATCTTAAAACATTTTTGGAGGCTGGCTTGTATCTGTTTTCACATTAATATCTTGGTGCTTTTTACTGTAGAGGGCCAGAACTCTGGAGAAGTATACTTGAAACAAAGTGTTAACTCAGTGGAATTGATGAGATGATGGCTCTCTCGTTCACGTATATACTTAGTACTTAGTATGGTGAGGTAATAATTCTCTAGTTCAGACATATTCAGTATGCTGTAATGATGTAATTGTACTAAGGTATATAAGGGCTGAGAATGACTGGAAAAGAGACATTCCATCTTTGACCATCCTCCTGGTGTCTCTTCTACTTTCATTACTTCTCCACCTAAAGACAAGGCCTGTCCGGAGGACCTCCAGAAAGCTAGATTGAACTTTACACTTTACCATTATAGTAGCTTTTTATGGCCAAATTGTTTTTTGTTGCTTGTTAATTTGTAGAGTTTATTTATTTATTTACTTTGAACTCTATGTGATAGTTTGACTATGCTCATCTTGGAGTGAGCATATTCCCCAAATTTTTTTTTTTTTTTTTGGTGCTGTTCTTTTCAGAACTGTTTCTGGGCTCTAAACTTGTTGGTGTTTCCAAGATGGTGTTATTGGGGAGAAATATGGTCATTTCTATCCTGATCTAAAGAGCCTTTGATGTCTTGCAAGAACAAGCTGTAATACTCCTTTGTCTTGGAAATGAGATCAGGCTCCAGCTAGTGACCAACCATAAGTGCTTTTTTCCTTCTTGGAACTGGGACTCAAAAGTACTTATGGGCAATTAAGTTTCCAATTGGTACCAATTGTACCCAGTACTAGCAAAGAATCCCTTGTAATCTTTTTCTGACCAGTTTTCTACATTAGCATACCATCACTGAGCTGAGAATTGCTGCTGTCATTGATGTTGGTTGCTATTGCAGCCCCTTCTAAGACCCACCGCTGATGCCTTTGCACTCTGGGCTCAACCCCACTCTGTGACACAGACCTTTTCTGCCACCCTCCTAAGTTGTCTTAGGCTGGAAAAAACTTCTCACTCCAAACTTTAGTTGGCTCTGGTAGTCCACAATTTGATTTGAGACATTCATTTAAAGTTGTTTGGGGGTTATATTGGGAGAGTTTGATTTGGTGGCTGTTTCTGCTCTGCCATGTTATCCCTGCTCCTTAAAAAGCCCCCTAAACCCCCCTTTAATAACCAAAATATTTTCAAAGTAATAGAGACAGATATTAAATAGTAGTGGTAGTGCTGATAATTAGAAAAGGACTTCTACTGGAGGGTAGACCTGAAGTGTATTGAAGAGTATCTTATAAAGGGAAAGTGAAGAGGAAGAAAGTTCTAAGCTCTGGGGACCATTTGTGCTTTTGTATGGAAGTGAGTGATTGCTGAATGTTTTACAAATTGTTGATTCAACTTGGGATCCTTTGTTTCAGCATAATGCTCAATAGCACAATGCCTATAAATAATTGTGAGATATTCTTTTTCAAGTTAAATTGACTAACTCCTAAAGATATGATATGAAGAGAAAATGACACAAGGCCCATTACAACTGCAAATGTGACATATTTAATATGACCAATTCCTTGGGATTAACTGTAAAAATTATGCAGGACAATGGGATCTGGGTACTTGGGGAATAGCTTCTGTCTAGAAATAGATGCTGCTTTAAATGAGCCAACATCAAACGAATGAGATTTCCTTTAAGTCATTCTCAAGAAAGATTTCTCTTGAGATGAAATGTAGCTGCTCCTTGGTGCATATTTAGGTCAGAAACGTTTTTTTCCTTACTAAAATGGTCTGGAATCCTAGACTTTCATCAGTGCCCTGTCCTGATTTGTCTAAACAAAGGATGAAACGGTAGTTTGTAAGGCTTATAAATCTCAGTTTTCTTCACTCTGTGGGATTCCTTCATTAGGCACAATCAAATCATGCCTAGATAAGAGTATCAACAATCATTAGGGACCCTCTTGGCCTATGCTTTATATGTCTAAACTTTTATCATGGCAATTTTTTTTTTTTTGGGGGGGGGAGGTTCTATCTAGACTTTTCACTTCAATAATACAGAAACCTCCTAATGCAGGAATTCCTGTCAGTGCAGAATAGCAAATGCTCTCCTAGTCTTAAGAATGTGAGGGAGACCAGACCAGCCCTGCCTCGAACGAGGCCGCTGCTGCCTGGTGTGGTGGGGTAGGGTGGGGTGGGGTTTTCCAACAGACTACAAGGCATCAACTTGTGAGGAAGGTAGAAGACACTTACCCCAAAGGGCTGCTCAGAGATCACTCAGTAGCGAACACAAAGATTGTTTATTAAAACCTCCAGAGGATGAGCCCTTCTGTCACAACATAAGGGAAAGGAAAGCTTGTGGTAGGAGGGCTAAAGAAGCAGTTACACAGCACATCAAGGAAGAGAGCATCGAGAAGGGCAGGGGGAGGCATTTAATTGGTTGTTGCTATGGGAGAGATTGTAATGGAAGGTTTCCATTTCCCCAGAATCACCTGAATCCAGAATCACCACAATCATCCAAGAAATCCTAGGAAACAGAAAAGCGGGCCTTCAGGCTTCCCAAGACTAAATATCGCTAAGTGTCCAAAACTGATCAATGTCATCAGCTCAGGTTAAGTAAATGTGGTTATAGCTGCACAAGGCTCAAGTAAATATGAGCCTATACATATTATACGGGTCATAGGGGAAACACAGAAATAATGAAAATAAAATACAGAAAAATAATTCATACATTCATGTAAGTTCTTCACCCTAGCTCTCTATTCCACAGTTTCCCTCTGGAATATATAAATGATTTCATCTATCATATATCTATGAACTTACACACTGTTCAAAATCAGTTGACGTATTTATACATCGTTTATCAAGTTCACCATCGAGACCATACTCCTCTAATACATTCCAGCCTTTTCTCTGAAGAATCATCATTTTAATAGCATCTTCTGTGTGCAATATTTTGATAGGGACTGTTGAACTATTCCGGTTACTAATGTAATTATATAGGGTAGACATATTGCAATCAGTGATGTTATCCTGTTGCCACAAAGTCCATACCATAAAAATTGCTTCCACAGACTGTCTTGGAAACAGTTATCCCAGAACAGATTGGCATTTGGCAGACATAAAGATACAAAGATGACAATCTAGGGAAACTGAGGCACATTACACACTCTGCTTCTGAATATTTGAATTATTGAATTACCTCCCCCTGGATACCTGGGAGGTCTCAGCACTATCATTTTGACCAACCCGATGTGAAGCAAATAAATCAAAAATAAAACTAGAAAATGCAAGAACTTATGTCAAGGGCAACCCTCTTCCTGACATCCCCAAAGTTATCAGCAGTACAAAGGCCCTCATCTCAGCCAGAGAATCCAGTTTGACAGGGACGGTTCACTGTGTTGGGTGGTCTGTAGTCATTTGTGCACTTAACTCAGTTTCTGCTTATATAGGGAGTAGCAGTGCTCAAGACAGCCCATGCTAGGAGAGGCACCCCAAGTCTGTCAGGGATTCCAAAGGAGAGAAAGAGTGGGGGTTGGAGTAGCTCCACCTGTCCCCTCTGATAGAACAAGAACTGCTTCCAGGATCCAGAAAGGATTTCTGAGCAGAATATGCGCAGTTTAGACCACGAAGGCAGGCAAACCGGAACTTTAGAGGCTTCATCCCAAAACGGCAGGGTCTTCTGAAAATGCTGACATACCAAGTAAGAAACTGGGGTTACAGGGCTGGAGAGTGCCAGTCCCAAGACAGATGTCTATATCTTGGAGATTTCCTAAAAACAGGCAATCAGAGAACAGTCTGCCAGAGCAATTCCAACAGAAGAAGGGATTTCGAAGTTAAAGCATCAAATAATCATCCCACATTTAAAGTTCCCATACATCCATAATGGCAATAATTGCGCAACTTAACAATTTCCATCCCAAATCTTAAACACACACACACACACAAACACACACACACACACACACACACACACACACACACACACACACACACCTTATCTCTCTATTCCACACAAACTGAAGCAGGGAAGTCTGATAGAAATAAAAAACCTTAACTTTGGGATTCCACGCCAGGAGAAAGAAGGTAGAAGCTCATCCATTAATTCAATCGCCTAACTGGAAGTGAATAATTTCAGAGCTTAACTGAAAAGAAAACCACATGTTTATTTGAAACTATTTTGGGTGTCTCTTACTAAGAAGTGACTTTCTGTTGGAATACGTGGGAGCCATCCAACAGTGGCTGTTGAAGATCCAACCCAGAATGGATGTCCTCTCGTGAAGGGATGAAACAAGGAGATTGAGACAGTTGCTGTTCTCTGACTGAGAGGCTGTTGCATTGTCTCACCTCCCTCCTCTTCCCTTTGCCTCCAACTTATCTCCTTCCCAGTCCCCAATACCTGTGTCAGTAAAGGTTGCTCTGCAACTCCTTCAGATGCTATGATCCATAGCTGGGGAGGCTCTCGGGGGAATTGACCTGTCCCTTAACAATTTCCCAGTTTTTTGGGTTTTTTTGCTGTTATTTCCCTCCCCCCTTCCCTCCCACCCCCAACCGAATGGTCCCCACACTGAGGAACACAAGCGGCACTATCACTTCTGGATGGTTGTAGTAGGTGTTGATCTTGTGAAATGTCATGGAGGTAAACTTTCAAACTGAGAAGAGGACCGCGGTTAGAACAAGCATTTAAGTGTCTCATCAGTCTCCTGGCTTGGCCCTTTGATATGTTGGCCCATTTAATTACCCTGAATAAAAAATTCTTACCGGGGCTCTTCCTTAATTCTGGAAGGATCCTTCTCATGAACAGCTCTGGTTCTTCTTGTAATTCTTGCCCCATCTTCAGTTGCCATGTTGGACTACATGGGAGAGCTTCTGGAAT
Organism: Sminthopsis crassicaudata; assembly: GCF_048593235.1. Classification (NCBI taxonomy): domain Eukaryota; kingdom Metazoa; phylum Chordata; class Mammalia; order Dasyuromorphia; family Dasyuridae; genus Sminthopsis; species Sminthopsis crassicaudata. The sequence goes on along the minus strand of NC_133619.1, from coordinate 179,224,328 downwards.
ACAAGGGAGTCACTTAATGGTGGCTGCTGGAGATCCAACCCAGAATGGTTCTCCTCTTGTGAGGGGATGATACAAGGAGACTGAGAGGCTGTTGCTGTTCTATGACTTTTCTCCTTAGTGGTCGTTGCCTTGTCTGACATCTCTCCTCCTTCCTCTGCTTCCAATTTATCCCATTCCCAGTCTGCAACACCTGTGTCAGAAAAGGCTGCCCTTGACTCCTTCAGATTTTATGATCCACAGCTGTGGAGGCTCTCAGAGCATTGACCTGTCCCTTAACAATTTTTTTTTAATTTAGAATTTTTTCTCCACAGTACCTATGCATGAATAATTTTTTATACTATTATCCCTTGTATTCATTTTTCCAAATTGTCCCCCCCTTCCCTCCACTCCCTCCCCCCCGATGACAGGCAATCCCATACATTTTACATGTGTTACAATATAACCTAGATACAATATATGTGTGTAAATACCACTTTCTTGTTGCACATTAAGTATTAGATTCTGAAGGTATAAGTAACCTGGGTAGATGGACAGTAGTGCTAACAATTTACATTCACTTCCCAGTGTTCCTTCTCTGGGTGTAGTTATTTCTGTCCATCACTGATCAACTGGAAGTGGGGTGGATCTTCTTTATGTTGAAGATATCCACTTCCATCAGAATACATCTTCATACAGCATTGAAGTGTACAGTGATCTTCTGGTTCTGCTAATTTCACTCAGCATCAGTTGATGTAAGTCTCTCCAAGCCTCTCTGTATTCCTCCTGCTGGTCATTTCTTACAGAGCAATACTATTCCATAACCTTCATATACCATAATTTACCCAACCATTTCCAACTGATGAACATCCATTCATCTTCCAGTTTATAGCTACAACAAAAAGAGCTGCCACAAACATTTTGGCACATAGAGGTCCCATTCCGCTCTTTAGTATTCCTTTGGGATATAAGCCCAATAACAGCGATGCTGGGTCAAAGGGTATGCACAGTTTGATAACTTTTTGGGCATAGTTCCAAATTGCTCTCCAGAATGGCTGGATTCTTTCACAACTCCGCCAACAATCCCTTAACAACTTTTCAATCCAAGAATATGTCTTTCTTTAAGTAGAAATTGGGCCCCAATACTCAGCCCTTTCAGAGAAGGATACATAGCCAATGAGCAGTATTACATAAAGATTCTATTCCAATACTAATATCTTTCAAAATAGAGAAAACCAAAGCAGGGGAAAGGTATTAGCCAGACATTTGGTATTCAGAAAGCAAAATAATACCTCCAGGAAATACAATAATCTTTGTTTAAGCAAAGAAAAGGAAAATTGAACATTTAGAAAGTTTTATACTTGTTGCAGGTGCTATCTACTCAAGAACTGCAAAGTAGAAAGGATTTTACATTTCATTTTGCTGAAGTGATGGAGGCCACCTGTTTTGTTTTTCTTTCATCCTCCTGTGGATGACTCCTCAGGCCACTTACAACTCTTATATCTATCAATCAACAAGAATTGCAAATACAAGAAACATTCCTTCTTGACCCTATGGTCTATGAATTTATGAAGCAAAAAGTTTGTGATGAAAATGGTGATTGGAATCTGAGGAAACTGCACTAGATCATAGTGCAGCAAAGGGGACTTGGCCTAGTAGCAAATCACAGACGTTACCTAGCTAGGATTCTGATGGAAAACACCAGCCTGCCTTCCCTATTTGCAGAGGATTTTGATTTCTCATAAAGAGAAAGACCCTCACCAGTGTGGACTCTGCTGGTGTGCTGTAAAACTGGGATCTGCTACTCAGAGAATGGGTATGAGAAGAGGAAGACATAAATTAATTATAGATTCAAGATTCTCTCTTCCCTTAGAGATGTGATTATCCTTTCAGTAATAAGACAAGTAGTGTTAACTTCATGGGATTTCAAGAGTGTCATCAAAGGCTTGAAATTTGTTCCATGTAGAAAATATCAGCCACTATTTTTATTGATTGGTGATGATACACCTATCAAAATTACTAATTAATAATGATTATGAGTTAAAATAATTTTTTTAATTTTAATTTTATTTTGTAATTATAACATTTTTGACAGTACATATGCATGGGTAATTTTTTACAACATTATCCCTTGCACTTACTTCTATTCAGATTTTTTCCCTTCCTCCCCCAACCCCCTCCCCCAGATGGCAAGCAGTCTTATATATGTTAAATATATTACAGTATATTCTAGATACAATATATGTGTGTAGAACCGAATTTTTTGTTGCACAGGAAGAATTGGATTCATAAGGTAAAAATAACAGTTTACATTCATTTCCCAGTGTTCCTTTTCAGGATGTAGCTGGTTCTGTCCATCATTAATCAATTGGAATTGGATTAGCTCTTCTCTATGTTGAAGAAATCCACTTCCATCAGCATACGTCCTCCTACAGTATCATTGTTGAAGTGTATAATGATCTTCTGGTTCTGCTCGTTTCACTCAGCATCAGTTGATGTAAGTCTCTCCAACCCTCTCTGTATTTCTCCTGTTGGTCATTTCTTATAGAACAATAATATTCCATAACATTCATATACCATAGTTTACCCAACCATTCTCCAATTGATGGACATCCATTCATCTTCCAGCTTCTAGCCACTATGAAAAGGGCTGCCACAAACATTTTGGCACATACAGGTCCCTTTCCCCCAGTCGTAGTATGGCTGGGTCAAAGGGTATGCACATTTTGATAACTTTTTGGGCATAATTCCAGATTGCTCTCCAGAATGGTTGGATTCTTTCAGAACTCCACCAACAATGCATCAGTGTCCCAGTTTTCCCACAGCCCCTCCAACATTCATCGTTATTTGTTCCTGTCATCTTAGCCAATCTGACAGGTGTGTAATGATACCTCAGAGTTGTCTTAATTTGCATTTCTCTGATCAGTAGTGATTTGGAACACTCTTTCATATGAGTGGAAATAGTTTTAATTTCATCATCTGAAAATTGTCTGTTCATATCCTTTGACATTTATCAATTGGAGAATGGCTTGATTTCTTATAAATTAAAGTCAGTTCTCTGTATATTTTGGAGATGAGGCCTTTATCAGAACCTTTAACTGTAAAAACTTTTTCCCAATTTGTTACTTCCCTTCTAATCTTGTTTGCATTATTTTTGTTTGTACAGAAACTTTTTCTTTTGGTGTAATCAAAATATTCTATTTTGTGATCAATAATGGTCTCTAGTTCTCCCTTGGACACAAACTCCTTCCTCCTCCACAAGTCTGAGAGGTAAACCATCCCATGTTCCTCCAATTTATTTATGATTTCGTTCTTTATGCCTAAATCTTGGACCCATTTTGATCTAATCTTAGTATGTGGTGTTAAATGTGGGTCCATGCCTAGTTTCTGCCATACTAATTTCCAGTTTTCCCAGCAGTTTTTGTCAAATAATGAATTCTTATCCCAAAATTTGGGATCTTTGTGTTTGTCAAAGATTAGATTGCTATTTTTATTCACTATCTTGCCCTGTGAACCTAACCTATGCCACTGATCAACTAGTCTATTTCTTAGCCAATACCATATGGTTTTGGTGACTGTTGCTTTATAATATAGCTTTAGATCAGGTGCACTTAGACCACCTTCCTCTCACTTTTTTTTCATTAGTTCCCTTGCAATTCTCGACCTTTTATTCTTCCATGTGAATTTTGTTGTTACTTTTTCTAGGTCATTAAAATAGTTTCTTGGGAGTCTGATTGGTATAGCACTAAATAAATAGATTAGTTTGGGGAGTATTGTCATCTTTATTATATTCGCTCGGCCTATCAAAGAACACTGAATGTCTTTCCAATTATTTAAATCTGACTTTATTTTTGTGGCAAGTGTTTTATAATTTTGCTCATATAATTCCTGACTGTCCTTTGGTAGATATATTCCCAAATATTTTATACTATCGACTGTTATTTTGAATGGAATTTCTCTTTGTATCTCTTGCTGTTGGATTGTGTTATTAATGTATAAAAATCCTGAGGATTTATGTGGATTTATTTTGTATCCTGCAACTTTGCTAAAATTCTGAATTCATTCTAATAGCTTTTTAGCAGAGTCTTTGTGGTTCTCTAAGTATACCATCATGTCATCTGCGAAAAGTGACAATTTGATTTCTTCATTTCCTACTCTAATTCCTTGAATCTCTTTCTCGGCTGTTATTGCCAAGGCTAGAGTTTCTAGTACTATATTGAATAGTAATGGTGATAGTGGGCAATCTTGTTTCACTCCTGATCTTACAGGGAAAGGTTCTAGTTTATCACCATTACATATGATGTTTACTGAAGGTTTTAAATATATGCTCCTTATTATTTTAAGGAAGAATCCATTTATTCCTATACTCTCAAGCGTTTTTAGTAGGAATGGATGTTGGATTTTATCAAATGCCTTTTCTGCATCTATTGAGATGATCATATGATTTTTATTAATTTGATTATTAATATGGTCAATTATATTAATAGTTTTCCTAATATTAAACCAGCCCTGCATTCCTGGTATAAATCCCACTTGGTCATAGTGTATTATCCTCGGGATGATTTTATGAAGTCTATTTGCTAATATCTTATTTAAGATTTTAGCATCAATATTCATTAAGGAAATTGATCTATAGTTTTCTTTCTCAGTTTTCAATCTACCTGGTTTAGGTATCAGTACCATGTCTGTGTCATAAAAGGAATTTGGTAGGACTCCTTCAATCCCTATTTTTTCAAATAGTTTACATAGCATTGGAGTTAGTCGTTCTTTAAATGTTTGGTAGAATTCACCTGTAAATCCATCTGGTCCTGGGGACTTTTTCTTAGGAAGTTAGTTAATAGCTTGGTCTATTTCTTTTTCTGAGATGGGACTATTTAGACTACTTACTTCTTCCTCTGTTAATCTGGGCAAGCTATATTTTTGAAGGTATTCTTCCATTTCATTTAAGTTAACTAATTTATCGGCATAAAGTTGAGCAAAGTAGCTCCTAACTATTGTTCTAATTTCCTCTTCATTAGTGGTGAGTTCACCCTTTTCATTTTCAAGACTATCAATTTGCTTTTTCTCTTTCCTTTTTTTAATCAGGTTTACTAAGGGTTTGTCTATTTTGTTGGTTTTTTCATAAAACCAACCCTTAGTTTTATTAATTAATTCAATAGTTTTTTTACTTTCAATTTTATTAATCTCACCTTTTATTTTTTGAATTTCAAGTTTTGTGTTTGTCTGGGGGTTTTTAATTTGTTCCTTTTCTAGCAATTTTAGTTGTAAGCCCAATTCGTTGGCCCTCTCTTTCTCTATTTTATGCAAGTAGGCCTGTAGAGATATAAAACTTCCCCTTATTACTGCTTTGGCTGTATCCCACACATTTTGGTATGATGTCTCATCATTGTCATTTTCTTGGGTGAAGTTATTAACTATGTCTATGATTTGCTGTTTTATCCAATCATTCTTTAGTATGAGATTATTTAGTTTCCAATTATTTTTTGGTCTATTTTCCCCTGGCTTTTTATTAAATGTTATTTTGATTGCATTATGGTCTGAAAAGGATGCCTTTACTATTTCTGCCTTACTGCATTTGATTTTGAGGTTTTTATGCCCTAGTATATGATCAGTTTTTGTATAGGTTCCATGAACTGCTTGAGAAGAAAGTATATTCTTTTCTGTCTCCATTTAGCTTTCGCCAAAGATCTATCATATCAAACTTTTCTAGTATTCTATTTACCTCTTTGACTTCTTTCTTATTTATTTTGTGGTTTGATTTATCTAATTCTGAGAGTGCAAGGTTGAGATCTCCCGCTATTATAGTTTTACTATCTATTTCCTCTTGCAGCTCTCTTAATTTCTCTTTTAAGAATTTAGATGCTGCACCACTTGGTGCATACATGTTTAATATTGATACTGCTTCACTATTGATGCTGCCCTTTAGCAGGATATAATGCCCTTCCTTATCTCTTTTAATTAGATCAATTTTTGTTTTTGCTTGATCTGAGATGAGGATGGCTACTCCTGCTTTTTTGGTTTTGCCTGAAGCATAATACATTCTGCTCCACCCTTTTACTTTTAGTTTGAATGTCTCACCCTGTTTCAGGTGTGTTTCCTGTAAACCACATATAGTAGGATTCTGACTTTTAATCCAGTCTGCTAACTGCTTCCTCTTTATGAGGCAGTTTGCCCCATTCACATTTATGGTTAGAAGGACTAATTCTATATTGCTTGCCATCCTATTAACCCCTGCTTATGCTTTTCCCCTTCCCTTCCCTTTTACCCTCCTATCCAGTATTAAACTGGTGAACACCACTTGCTTTTCACAGCCCTCCCTTTTTAGGATCCCTCCCCTATTTTACCCCTTTTCCTCGAAATTACTGTATTCCCTTCCCCTTAGCTTACTCCTTCCCTTTCACTTTTCAATGAAGTGGAAGAAGTTTCACCATAAATCAAATATGTCTATTGAAACACGCTATGTTCATCTCCCTCCTTTCTTTCTCTCAGATATAATAGGTTACCTTTGCCTCTTCATGAGATGTAGTACCACCACTTTACACTTTTTAATGATATAATCTCCTTTCCACCTCTAGTTTCTAAGACAAATTGTACATATGTTCTTTATATATTTTTTTTGACAGAAATATAGTTCTCAAGATTTCTTTTTACCTTTTTAGAAATCTCTTGAGTTCTGTATTTGAAGATCAAACCTTTTATCTAGGTCTGGTTTTTTTCATCAAAAATAGATGGAATTCATTTATTTCGTTAAATGTCCATCTTCTTCCCTGGAAACGATGCTCATTCTTGCTGGGTAAATTATTCTTGGCTGCATACCAAGTTCCTTAGCCTTTCGGAATATCACGTTCCAGGCCCTGCATTCTTTTAATGTGGACGCTGCTAGATCCTGGGTTATCCTTATTGTGGATCCTCCATATCTGAATTGCTTTTTTCTAGCAGCTTCCACTATCTTTTCCTTTGTCTGATGGTTCTTGAACTTGGCCACTATATTTCTTGGCGTTTTGATTTTAAGGTCCCTTTCAGTATGTGATCGATGAATTTTTTCAATGTCTATTTTACCCTCTGTTTCCAGAACGTCTGGGCAGTTTTCTTTGATAATTTCCTCGAAAATGGTTTCCAAGATCTTTTTTTCCTCCCATTTTTCAGGGAGTCCGATTATTCTCAAATTGTCTCTCCTGGATCTGTTTTCCAGGTCTGTTGTCTTTCTGGTAAGGTACTTGACATTCTTTTCAATTGTTTCATTACTCTGGTTTTGCTTGACTACCTCTTGGTTTCTCCTTGAGTCATTCATTTCTACTTGTTGCAGTCTAATTTTCAATGATGTATTTTCTTCACTCACTTTTTTTATATCTCTTTGTAATTGTCCAATTGAGTTTTTATCTTCTATGGAATTTTTTTCCATTTTATCCATTTTATTTTTTAGAGAGCTGATTTCTTTTTCCAGCTCACTAATCCTGTTTTCCTTGGAGTTGTTTACCTTTTCCAGCACACTAATCCTGTTTTCCTTGGAGTTGTTTACCTTTTCCAGCTCACTAATCTTGTTTCTCAATGATTTGATTTCTTTATCCACTAATAAATTTTATCCACTAATTCTTTATCCACTAATAAAAATTATCAAAATAATTTTTAAAAATACATTTGGGAGCTACTTGAGAAACTTTTGCAGGTTACCAAGAATAGAGGGATGTGAAATTGAAACAATATCCTTGGAGGATGGAGATAAGGAGGAGCAGCTGAGCACACCTTGAGTTGTTTTTTTTTTTTTTTTTTTTAATCTGGCCTGGATTTTCAAGCTTTGTTCTGGATTTTAACTAAAAAGAATCTTTTCTCATATTCATTTCTTTAGTTTAGTCACTGATTATGACTTCCTGCATAAAGACAACATTGTTAAAATATTTTGTATTCTCATCTATCCATACAATTTATCAAATTTATAAGTTTTCAAAACTTTCTCTTCCAATCTCTCTCTCTTCTTTCTCTCTCTCTTTTCTGTTTCTCTGTTTCTTTCTCTCTCTCTTTCTCTTTCACACACACACACACACACACACACACACACACACACACACACACACCCTCCAAAACTATCGAATACCTACAACAAATAAAGGGGATGAATTGTAGTTACAGAAGGGAAGAATAGATCCAGTCCAACAATAACAAAATTTTTATGAAGAAAACTTCAATGCAAAGATTCTTGAAATTGGAAGCACTATGTACTAATTCCAACTCTGAATCTTAGTAGCTTCATGATCCAGTCTGAGGCAACAAATATAAATATCATTTTTCTTTTTTATAAAATTATTAAAAGAAGGTTGTCTGAGATAGAAAGCATGGTGAGAAGGTATAACATGTTGTTTATAATGAGAATACGTAGGTTCAAATCCTTCTGTTATTTGTGACCTGTGTGACCATTTCTATAGAAGTCAAGTTTCTTCATCAATAAACCTAACTCTAGATTTTTTCACTTTCTCCATAACTGTTTGGCTCACATTGGTCACCCTCGCCACTCCTCCTTCTAGGGCCTTTTTATGTTTTGAATTCCTTATTAGAATGTAGTTATCTGAGGCCAGAAATTGCCTCGATGAGGTTCATATAAAAACCTCAGAAAGGGCTTTGGCCATATGGTCCATGGAAATTACAAACATCTTCCCAATTTGGAAATAAAAGAAACTAACACCAAATCAAATGAGAAAATATTTGCAAAGTACTTAGAATAGTGCTTGTCATATACTTAATGCTACATAAAATCTAATTATTATTACTGTTCTTATTCTTTTGTGGCTGTTAGATAAGTACTCAGATGGGGAAACTGAAGTCTTGCCTGTCTTTTTATGAGGCAGTTGATTTTTGAGGAACTCTCCAGAGAAAATAAAGAAAAAAGAGACAGGTGGCAACAGGTTAACTATCAGGAAGTGTCTGAAACATCTACAGTTTCTGTCTTCAAGACCATGAGTTTTGACTCCTAAATGATGAATTCTAGCTGTATATGCTTGTAGCATAAACATGAAAGAAAAAAGACAAGAAGAATGGGCAGCCTTTGTTCTGGCCTTGATTTTTGTCTTTTTATTTATGGGTATTTTAATCCTGTTAAAATGTGTTTGTAAATTTCTTCATGGATCATCATAACCTTAAGAAAACTGGACTGAGGAGATTGTGCATAATGTACTGAAAAGGAAAACAAGCCTTCAGTGAATTACAAGCCAAGGCAGTTTATTCCTAAGTGTGAGTCCCTGTAGTCTTTCAGTGAACAAGCACACATAGTGGGGTGGGCAGGAATGCAAACCCACATTGAGAACCCAAAGCTCAGTTTCTGTCCTTACATCTGACATAAGAGGCGGGTGGATTCACAGGCACTACGAATGAGGGGAATCTTAAAAAGAGGGAATGAATCAGGTGAAAGTTCAACATGATGATTATTCCAGCAGCTCTCCCGGGTAGTTCAACATATGGCATCTGAACCTGGAGCAAGAATTACAAGAAAATCCAGAGCTGTTCATGAGAAGGATCCTTCCAGAATTAAGGAAGAAGAGCCCCAGTAAGAAATTTTTATTTGGGGTAATTAAATGGGTCAACACATAAAGGGACATGCCAGGAGACTGATGTGATACTTAAATGCTGGTTCTAACTGCAGTCCTCTTCTCAGTTTGAAAGTTTGCCTCCGTGACATTTCACAAGATCAACACCTGCTACAATCATCCAGAAGTGATAGTGCCCCTTGCGTTCCTCAGTGTGGGGACCATGTGATTGGGGGGGGGGGGGTGAGGCAGGAGGCAGGAGGGGGAATAACAGCAAAAAAATCCTCAAAAAACCCAGGTCAATTCCCCAAGAGCCTCCCTAGCTGTGGATCATAGCAGCTAAAGGAGTTGTAGGGCAACCTTTGCTGACACAGGTGTTGGGGACTGGGAATGAGATAAATTGGGGACAGAGGGAAGAGGAAGGAGGTGAGACAATGCAACAGCCTCTCAGTCAGAGATGTCATGGAACAGCAACTGTCTCAGTCTCTTTGTTTCATCCCCTCACAAGAGGAGATCCATTCTGGGTTGGATCTCCAGCAGCCACTGTCAGGTGACTCCTGTGTATTCCAGAAGCTCTTGTGTGTAGTCCAACATATGGCATCTGAACATGGGGCAAGAATCACAAGAAGAACCAGAGCTGTTCATGAGAAGGATCTTTCCAGAATTAAGGAAGAAGAGTCCCAGTAAGAATTTTTTTATTTGGGGTAATTAAATGGGCCAATCCCTCAAAGGGCCAAGCCAGGAGACTGATGAGACACTTAAATTCTTGTTCTGACCACAGTCCTCTTCTCAGTTTGAAAGTTTGTAGATCATATAGAATAACAGAAAAAACAAAACAAAACAACAAAACAAAACAAACAAACAAACAAAAAAAACAAACTGGGGAACTCTTAAGGGACAGGTTAATTAATTCCCTGAAAGCTTCCCCAGCTGTGGATCATAGCATTTGAAGGAGTTGCAAAGCAAGCTTTGTTGACACAGGTGTTGGGGACTGGGAAGCAGATAAGTTGGAGGCAAAGGGAAGAGAAGGGAGGTGAGACAATGCAATAGCCTCTCAGTCAGAGATGTCGGAGAACAGCAACTGTCTCAGTCTCCTTGTTTCATCATCCCTTCACAAGAGGAGATCCATTCTGGCTTGGATCTTCAACAGCCACTGTTGGGTGGTTCCCATGTATTCCAACAGAAAGTCCCTTCTTAGTAAGGGACACCCAAAGTAGTTTCAAATAAACGTGTGGTTTTCTTTTCAATTAAGCTCTGAAATTATTCACTTCCAGTTAGGAGATTGCATTAATGGATGAGCTTCTACCTTGTTTCTCCTGAAACCATAATTAAAATGTCTCCAAAAATTTAGAAATGAGATGACTACAACTTTCCTGAGGTCACAGAGCGATGGAAACGAAACCAGCACATTGGGGTGGAATCACAAAAGTAAGGTTTTTATTCAGACTTTCCTGCTTCGGTTTGTATGGAATAGAGAGATAAGGTGTGTGTTTAAGATTTGGGATGGAAATTGCTAAATTGTGCAATTATTGCTGTTATAGATGTATGTTATGGATGTATGGGAACTTACATGTGGGATGTAATACGATGTGGGATAACTATTTGATATTTTAGCTTAGAAATCCCTTATTCTGTTGGAATTGCTCTGGCAGGCTGTTCTCTGCCTGTTTTTAGGAAAACACCTGTCTTGGGACTCCAACCCTGTAACCTCAGTTTTAGCCCTTTCAGAGGACACTGCCTCTAAAGTTCATAATAAAAGCATGGTGAGAAGGCTTAAAGTATTGTTTATAATGAGAATACCCAGGTTCAAATCTTTCTTCTGTTATTTGTGACCTGTGTGACCATTTTTATAGAAGTCAAGCTTCTTTAATAACAAACCTAACTCTCTAGATTTTTTCCACTTTCTCCATAACTCACTCATAGCTCACATTGGTCACCCTTTTCATTCCTCCTTCTAGGGCCTTTTTTATGTTTCTAATTCCTTATTAGAATGTAGTTATTCACATGTAAAATGTATGGGATTGCCTGTCCTCTAGGGGAGGGAGGGAAAAATTGGAAAAATGAATACAAGTGACAATGTTATAAAAAAAATTACTCATGCATATGCACTGTCAAAAATTTTTTATAATTATAAAATTAATAAAAAAAAAAAGAATGTAGTCATCTGAGGCCAGAAATTGCCTAGATGAGGTTTATATAAAAACTTCAGATAGGGCTTTGGCCATATGATCCATGGAAATTATAAACATCTTCCCCAATTGGGAAATAAAAGAAACTAACACCAAATCAAATGAGAAAATATTTGCATAGTACTTAGAATAGTGCTTGCCATATACTGAATGCTACATAAAATCCAATTATTATTACTGTTCTTATTCTTTTGTGGTTGTTAGATAAGTACTCAGATGGGGAAACTGAAGTCTTGCCTAATTTTTATAAGCAGTTGATTTTTGAGGAACTCTCCAGAGAAAATAAAGAAAAAAAGAGACAGGTGGCAACAGGTTAACTATCAAGCAGTGTCTGAAGCATCTACAATTTCTGTCTTCAACACTATGAGTTTTGACTCCTAAATAATGAATTCTAGATGTATATGCTTGTTACAGAAACATGAAAGAAAAAAGACAAGAAGAATGGGCAGCCTTTGTTCTGGCCCTGACTTTTGTCTATTTATTTATGGGTGTTTTAATCCTGTTAAAACGTGTTTGTAAATTTCTTCATGAATACCTCTGGATCACCATAACCTAAAGAAGACTAGACTGAGGAGATTGTGAATAAAGTACTGAAAAGGAAAACAAGCCTTCAATGAATTACAAGTAAAGGCAGTTTATTCCTAATGGATACCCAAGTGTGAGGCCCTGTTGTCTTTCAGTGAACAAGCATACATATTGAGAACCCAAAGCTCAGTTTCTGCCCTTACATCTGACATAAGAGGCTGGTGGATTCACAGACACTACAAATGAGGGGAATCTTAAAAAGAGTGGACGAACCAGGTGAAAGTTCAACATGATGATTTTGGATCCAAGATGTTTTGGGAGTCTTGGATAATAAGAAGCTGGTTGGATCCTCAATGAGGAATAATATACAAGTCTGAAGATGCAATTTTCCTTCTTCAACTATTTAAACACTTTTAAGCATGTTTTTTTCTCCATAAACTGTTCTGCTGTAAATCTACAGAAAAGTAGTATTATCAGCTAACAATAAATAAGACTGAAAGTATTTTGTTTTGTTTTGCTTTCCTTTGCTTGTATTTATTTCTCATATTCAAAGATTAGCTTGCTTCAAACTTGATACAGCCTAGGCTATAGTTCTTTTGGATTTCTTGGGAGTGTGAGCTAAAGGAACAGAATATAACAAGTAGAGAAAAGTACATACATTCAACTGTTGCAATGGTAAGAAGCATAAAAGTGGCCTCCCACACATTTTGTCAATGTTGTTTTTAATTAATTTTAATTTTATTTATACATATGCGAAATCATTTTGGGTCCTTGGACTTAGGACTGATGGACTGATATTGATGCTATTATAATCATGTCTGTTCTTTATATTCAACAAATATCTTTTACTAAGGTAAAGTTGATATGGTATGACATATTGTAACTTGTTGATATGATATGAAACACTATCTTATCAACGTTATATTTTGCCACTTCTACATTGCTTTAAGATAAAGAAAGTAAAGGTTTTGTTTTTCAATCTGAGATTATAATCCTTTCCAAATGAGGTTTGTCAAACTACTAAAATGTTTGCATTTCACATATGTCTTGTAAATAAAAAAGCTAAAATTTTAAAAAGGCATGCTTAAGGAAAATAAAAAAAAAATAAAGTGATGGTGCTGTTTAGAAGTTTGACAAGTATGACTGGAGTTTGGAAGAGGGATTAGTACCAGAGATACACATAACATCAAAGCCAGATCGCAGAAATGACAACTGAGACTAAATGGGGGGAAAAAGCAAAAACTCAAGGAGAGAATTTTGGGGGACATCAAGAGTGAGTGGCTAGGTAGGCAGAGTGAATAAAAGCTTCCAAAGGAGGGAGAATAATTCAGTATAAGGGGTTGGGATGAAAATGAGGATAGTGTAAACATAATAGAAGGCACAGGAGAAAATGTCAAGATAGGGGGTGGTAAAAAGTTGAATGATTCTGGGATCCAAAGGGATTAAAAACGGGGGGGGGGGTAATGAAGGGGATGATGCAGATTTGTCAATTACATGGTTGCAACCCAAAGAAAACTTCAGTAGAACAGTTATGAGGGCATTATAGAATGTGTGGGTGGTAAAGAACAGAAGTTGGGGATAAAGTTTAAGGACTTAAAATTTGAAATTGTATATTCATATGGTACTTTAAGATCTACAAAGACAAAAAGAGATTTCCTCTAAAACAATCTTTGAAATAGATAATTCAGGTTTAAAAACAAGAATAGCAACAACAAAACCTTTTAAGGCAAACGAAAGTCATCAAGATATGACATGACTTACTTAATATTAAGAATTTACCCTTCAATTCATCTCTTTCCTCCAAGATCATAACCATTCTTGTCTGCTCTATAGAAATCTCCACATACACTGCCAAATCACTCCATAGTCTCTGAAATGAATGTATATAAAATAGTTCTCAGCCCTGCAGAACTTTAACTTCATCTGTGATGGTGGCAGAAATATTGAGAGGGGGTATAGGGTTCACTGAGCTTAAGACATACAAAACTTTTAAAGAAACTATGAAAATTTATTTCGTTGTGTTCTATAGAAGAGAGCTTATAAAATAACAACAACACAAATACTTAGGAGAGGCAGGTGTGGTAGTGAAAGTGTGTCTATGACGGCTTTTCTTTTTCCTTGCTACTTTGCTCTACAGAAGCTGGGAGTCAGCAGTATTCTGTCATGAAACTAAGAAATGTCATTTCAATCAATTAACAAGTATTCAATTGTCTGTTATGTGCCAGACTAGGCACTCTGTTTCTGGCAATGTATTTATTAAAACAAAATTGCATTATATTAAAAGAGTTTGGAAGGCCCAAAGATTTTGCTATAAAGGGAATGCTGAATTTTATTAAACACTGCAATGTGCTTAACACTGTGCAAATACATAGGTGACATCATCTTTCCCCAAGAATTTTAAAACTGTGTATGCTTTCAATGCCGTACAGTTTGAAAGATCAAATTAGTTCTAGAACAGTTTTCCAACTACCTCAATGGTAAAATTTTACTTCCAAAGGGCCTCTCTCTTTAAAATCTATATGCTAAGTCACCTCCCTTTATATTACGATTCCCCCTGGTTCTTAATTCTTATCAATAAGATATAAACATTTTACCATTGCTCAATGTAATTTGGGTTGGAAAAATAGCATTCTGAAGAGTTTTTGGAATCAGCAAGTCTTGGTGGATTAGCATCTAAGGCCGTCAAACCACTAAAATGTCTGTATTTCACAGCTCACATGAAGAGCTGCATTTATGAATAATTTTTATTTTTTGTGCCATTTCACCTACTATATACTTTAACAATCATAATTCACGGAAATATTTTCCATCAAAACTTTCCTAGAAGCTTTTATTCAATCAATAATTTTAAGACACAAAAGAGATATTAAGCATGTGTTAAATTTTAAAGACATTTATTTTCCATGCAAAGAGCCCAGTCTCATTATTATCTTTACATGTTTCATTCATGCAGATTCTCTTAAAACAAATGCTGGACGAAATCAACAAATAGTAATTTGTTTTAAAAGAGCATTTTCTATCTGGGACAAATTCAAATAATCAACTAAAAAGTTTTTAAAACTCAGTACTTTTGTTGGGTTTTGAGTGAGCAGATATAAAGTTGTATTTATGCCTATAGCTTAGAAGAGAAAAGTAACATTTTTACCTATGGGGAAAAGAAATCAAGAAGCCACCACACAGCCCATCCTATCCTTTATAAGGCATTTGAATTTGAGAATAAAGAACTGAACTTCATTTTAAAAATGTTTCATTGATAGATATGGTTTTAAATATTCCAAAACATGAGAGAGATAATTTCCTTTAGCAATAATGATATATCTAATTAACCTAAATATAGCTAGGAAAAAAGACTAAAATGCAATTATACTAAATACTAAAATGAACATGGAAATTCTGAAAATTAAAATTAATGATCCAAAAGTATAACTTTACTTTTTAAATCTAAATCAAATATTAAATAAGAAACATACCTATTAAACTTATCATTCTTTCTTCAATCATCTTACACTTATTTCTCTATGTTTATCTTTGGCTTTCCATCCAAGAAAACTTAGGTGCTAATCTTTTTTAATGAGGAATGAAATCACATAAGAGGTCCAAAGAAATCTTTGACCACAGGATAAAAAAGTAAAGAAAGTTATAGCTAATTGGCAACTAATTACACACACTCTACAAAAATAAGCCTGATCCAAAGCTTAAAATTAGGCCAAAGCTCTTCTTAAAATTAATGCGCAGCATTAAGAGAAGGAAAGTGTGTTAATAGTAAATAAAATAGGATGTCCCATTACTGAGAAGGATGGAAACATGAAAATCCACAAAATGAAAACTTCAATTTATTGGATGGCTAAAATTGTGTCCTTGAATGCCCTCTTTACTGCGCCTTTACTGTACAATGGTTAAATAATAACATGTAAATATTCATAGTTGCATTAGAACAGAGAATTGCTCAAAATGAAACATTTCAGAAGTAGGCATAATGGAGGAAAGGAAAAAATAGGGACAAGAAGTTATAAGACATGAATTGTAGCATGACTCTACCACTAAATGGTTGTTTGACTTTGAGAAATCCCCTGACCTTTCTCTGTACCTTTCTTTTCATATTGAGAATATAAAATGTTCAAAGAAAGATTGACTTCTGTTATTAAAAGTTTCATTGATAGTTACAGATAAAGCAATTTAAAACCAACTCTGTAGACTTGAAAAAAAAATATATATATGTGCTGGCAAACAGGTTAAAAGTTCTAGTGAAAGAATCTATGCTCTTATATTTAGAGAAATGAATTCCTAAGATATTAAGAAAAAATGTACAGTAAATTAACAGAGTTCACTTATCTTCACTTTTATATATACACAGGAACAATATGTGGTTAAAAAATTAAATTCTTTTACAATTTTTTTTAATTTTTTTATTATATATATATATATATATTTTTATAATATTATCCCTTGTATTCATTTTTCCAAATTACCCCCCCTCCCTCTATTCCCTCCCCCCGATGACAGGCAATCCCATACATTTTACATGTGTTACAATATAGTCTAGGTACAATACATGTGTGTGAATATCATTTTCTTGTTGCACAATAAACATTAGAATCCGAAGGTACATGCAACCTGGGCAGACAGATATTAGTGCTAACAATTTACATTCACTTCCCAGTGATGGCGGAGAAGAAACACACGACTCAGTGAACGTCCTCACTCCCTCACAACCAATTAGATAAATTAAGTCTCAGAATTAGCTCAGGACTGATAGATACCATAAGGACTGGAAGCACGACTTACCAGCTGAAGAGAATCTGGAGTTTCAACAGGAAAGGCCAGTTCCCAGGGGAGGAATAAGAGAGACCAGCACAGGCGGTGGGGTAGTGGCACACTGCGCCCATTGCGCTGGGAAGGGCTCTGGGATCAGAGAAGCCACTGAGGTAAAGGAATCTGGCACAGGCTGTTAGCTCTTCTCTGCTAATTATTTAGCAGTTCAGAAGAGAAAGCCAAAATACTTTAAAAACTCAGATTAGATTTTCCCCGGACCCTGGAGGTGACTCAGCAGATCTCGGCACCAGGGGGAGTGGCCTCAGCTACCACCTGAGAATAGTTAAGAGATTGACAAGTGGGTGGATATGGCCCAAGGCAACACACACTGCCTAGTTTAGCTGGAGGGAGTGGAACTCAGCTCCAGGAAGTCCCAGAGAAGCGGAACCTTTGAACTAGGGACAGCGGTTTCTGGCAGACACTTCCAGTTTGAGCACAGGGGCTTTTCACGTCACCTGCTGCAGACATCCACTCCCCACCCGGACACATAGGCTGGGCTTCGTGCTGTCTTTACTATTCTACGCCCTCGAAGCACAGTAGTGCTAATCACCTCTGAGGCACTTCCAGGGAGGGGGTGGGGAACTCTCTCCCAGAGCTCTATCTTAGCTCAGGCGCAGGAGCCGCTGCATCCATCCTGTCTGGGAGGAAGCTGATAAAGAAGTAAATAAATAATTTCCTACCCCAGGGACAGACCCCAATGATTTTTTAAATATGAACAAAAAAGCTAGAAAAACTATAGATTCCTTCTATACAGAGAAAGAGCGGGTATCCAACCCCGAGGAAGTTAACAGCAGAGAGTCAGCAGATAACAACCCAAAGGGGAACGATCCCTGCCCCCCATCACATAACTCTCTCCTAGAGGAAACTCTTAAAAAATTGAGGGAGATTGAAGAAAAATGGGGAAAGGAAAGGGAAGCTATGATAGAGAATAACAACGTCCTGAAATTGGAGTTGGAAAAAATAAAGAATTCACAGGAGATGCAGGGAAGCAAAATTTATGAATTAGAAAAGGTTAAAAAAACACAGGAAAGTAGGATTTCTGAATTGGAAAAGATAAAAAAGTCTCAAGAAAATAGAATTTCTGAATTGGAAAAAGAAAATAATTCTCAAAAAAAAAATTAGGGAAATGGAAAAAAAATTCAATAGAGCAAAATAATTCATTTAAAAACGAAATTGGGCATTTACAAAAAGAATTAAAAACTGTGAAAGAAGAAAATAACTCCTTAAAAGTCAGGATGGAACAAATAGAAAAGAATGATTCACAGAAAACCCAAGAATCAGTCAAACAAAACAAAAAAAATGAGAAGCTGGAGAACAACGTCAAATACTTACTGGGAAAATCTATAGACCTGGAAAATAGATCTAGGAGAGATAATCTGCGGATTATTGGACTTCCAGAAAACTATGACCAAAAAAAGAGCCTAGATTCTATTTTACAGGAAATTATCAAAGAGAATTGTCCAGAGATAATAGAAACAGAAGGGAAAGTAGATGTGGAAAGAATTCATCGAACTCCTTCTGAAATAGACCCTAAAAAAAGAACACCACGGAATATAGTGGCTAAGCTGCAAAATTACCACACAAAGGAGAAAATCCTGCAAGCAGCTAGAAAAAAACAATTTAAATACCAAGGTGCCACAATAAGGGTCACCCAAGATCTGGCTGCCTCCACATTAAAAGATAGAAGGGCCTGGAACCTGATATTCCGTAAGGCAAAAGATCAAGGACTGCAACCAAGAATGAACTACCCAGCTAAGTTTAGCATCTTTTTCCATGGAAGAAGATGGTCATTCAATGAAACAGAGGAATTCTATATGTTTCTAAGAAAAAAACCAGACTTAAACAAAAAATTTGATCTACATCCACAAGACTGAAGAGAAACAGAAAAAGGTACACAGAACCCTTGAGAACTATATCTCTGTTGTGGGTATATAGAAAGTACACATGGATAATTTGATTTTACTGATATAAAAGAAAAAAAGGGGGGGTGTAGTAAAGGGAAGGAGGTCGGTTCAGAAAAAGGGGAAGGAGTGATAAAAAGAGGGAAACTACATCCCAGGAAGAGGCATAGAAAATACACCATATCTGAGGGAACTTAGTGAGGGGGAGAATCATTGTGTGAATCTTACTCTCATCAGGAGAGGCTCAAAGAGTAAATAATTAACATATTTGTTTTTCAGAGAATTTTCTCTCACCTCATAAAAGGGGGGAGAGGAAAAGGGAAAAGGTAAAGGAGAATAAGTGAAGGGACTTGGAGGGAGGGGGGAGGGATCCTATAAAAAAAAAAAAAAAGAGGGAGGGTTGTGCGTCACAAGGGGGGTCTGTAAATTAAATATCGGGGAGGGGGATCAGGGGGGTCAAGGGAAAAAAGCATAATCTGGGGATAATACGATGGCAGTAAATACAGAATTAGTAATTTTAACTGTAAATGTAAATGGGATGAACGATCCCATCAAACGGAGACGGATAGCAGATTGGATCAAAAAGCAGAACCCTACAATATGTTGCCTACAGGAAACACACTTAAAGCAGGGAGATACATACAGAATAAAGGTAAAAGGTTGGAACAGAGCCTATTATGCTTCAGGTAAAGCCAAAAAAACAGGGGTAGCTATCCTTAATTCTTTTACAATTAATAGACTCTCATGTACCAAAGAATTATGATGAAAAATAGAATTACATTTTTCACAAATATTAATCATTTCACTCAATCAAAAATATGTGATGGTGCATTATACCAAAAAATAATACATTGGGAAGTGTGGTTAAGGCTCAAAAGTTTGGGATCCTTTGAAAATGCTGTCTATATCCAGATAAAGAATTGATGGTCTCTGAATGCAGATAGAAGCATACTTTTTTCTCTTACATTATTTTTGTGTGTTTTTTGTCCTTTTGACTTTTTTCTTCTTTTACAACTATGACTAATATGGAAATATGTTTTACATGATAGCACATGCATAATCTATATCAAAGTGCCTACCATTTTAGGAAGAGGGGACCAGAGAAAAGGAAAAAATTTGGAATTTAAAATCTTCTAAAAGGGACATGCTAAAAATTGTCTTGATGTTTAATTGGGAAAAAATACTATTTAAAAGAGAAAAACGTTGGGAGTCCTTTGGCAAGTTTTGGTGTCTGGTAGATATTATTACATGATTATTCCCAATCGCTGCTTAATGGTGCTTTGAGTTGAACAGATATGCCTTCTGCTTTAATACGCTCCATAGAACTCCTTTTTAAAAGGCCCTGTCAAGCCTTTTGCTTTAATTTCACCTGAAAGAAAAAAAAATAAATGTATAATAATTAATAATAAAACAAGGGCAAGAAACTGTATAAACAAAGCACATTTCTACTAAAACTTAAGTTGAACTATTGGATGTCTGATGATTAAAGAAAACTCCACAGTGGCAAATTAAATACTAAGACTTTCAAGCAATAGAAATTTTGGCTGAATCTAATCATATGACTAGGCAGAGCAGTGACAAATTAAAAAGTTAGCAACTGAAAGTATCACAAGTACTCCTTAGGATGATCCATACAGAAAAAAGGGAAAAAAAGAGAAAAGGAAACAAGCATATATTAAGTACCTATGTGTTAGTCACTATGCTAATGATATAATCAGTTTGATTCTTTTGGTCCCTTTCAGAATAATTTTCAATGACTCCATATATCATTAAGTAATTCTCTACTCAGCTTGGAGGAAAAAACAATCATTTTTACTTTATTTTAGCTAAGCTTTATAAATATTTCTTTGGTGACTCTTTTCCTGATTATGTTTTTCCCCAATTCAATTAGCAGTCATCTCTGTGATGTACTTGTTAATGTGTTCCTTTATAATTCTTTCTAGAATCTGACATAAACTGAAGGGGAGATAAAGAACATATACTCAATTTCTTATGTCTCCACCTAGAGAATTTGCATGATGTATGGTATAGTGGGATGAACACAGAACAAAAATCAGAAGCCTGTGCTTGGTTCTGAGAAATGATAAGACTGTTGCAGTACTTCAAAATCTGCAGGAATCATTGGATTCCCTGACATGTGAAGCAATGGACAACAGATTGCTTTTGGACTAGCTCTTGGCTGCTGAAGAAGGTGTATGTGTGACTGTTGTTTACATACCCTCCTTCTAGGATTTCTGGAATCTTTTACAACACCATGTTGATTTATAATGTTTGTTATATCACTACTTGCATGTACAATTCATGTTTGTTACACCACATTGAACCGGCACCGGCTGTGGGGAGAGTCATCACTAATAGCCTGTGTGTTATTGCCATGTGCTTGTGTAATACCTCCCATGCTGATGGGTTTGTGCATACCTGTTTCTAGCAAGACCATTCAGCCCAGAAACCTGCTAGCAATATCTGGTTTGATTTCCCACTTCCCTTTGGTGTTTTTCATCTCCCTTCTTGAGAAGTCGGGGGGGTGATCACCTCCTTTTTGGGGTTCTCACCTCCCTGAAAAACCAGGGATGGTATAACCACTTGTGTTCTAAAACAAAATAAAGAGGGACATATAAAGGGCTGAAACTCTGAGTTGATGCACTGGGGTCAGACAACTGAGCACTTAAGGCTACTTACCCATTGGACAATACTCTATTAATTTATGCTTGGAAAATGGTCCTTCCCACTATTCTGTGCTGGCTTGATCTTTTGATCATTATAGATGATTATAGGAGGATTAAGGGGTGGAGTAAGACAAACCAGAGTCACTTTGATGGTAGAGGAAGAGAAGGAAGGCCGGGGAAATCCTGTGTCCCTTCCCTGCACTTTTACCCCTAAAGACCAAGAATAAAGACCAAGGACTTTTGCTTATCCTGACTCTGGCTGATTCTAAGGTATCCAGGGAGCTAACTCGGTGTTCATAAGCCAGTATTTATCATAAAAGTATTTGAAGCACACAGAAGAAAGGTCTACTAAGTTATAACTTTCCTCTCAAATTTCATACACTGTATAAAACTCATTAAATCATAAAATTATTGATCTTAGAATATAAGAGATCTCAGATGTTACCTCATATAGCACTATCATTTTATAGATGGAACACTGAGCCCCATAGATGTTAAATAAATTGGTTGAGGTCACATAATGCAGGGTGATGTCAGAGAGGCCTGGAGAGATTTACATGAACTGATGCTGAGTGAAGTGAACAGAACTAAGAAATCATTGTACACGGCAACAACAAGTTTATATGAAGATCAACTCTGATGGACATGGCTCTTCTCAACAAGGAGATGATTCAGGCCAGTTCCAATGATCTTATGATGAAGAAAGCCATCTGCACCCAGAAAGAGGACTGTGGCAACTGAGTGTGGACCACTATATAGTATTTTCACTTTTTTGTTGCTGTTTGCTTACATTTTTTTTTCTCATTTTTTTTCTTTTTTGAGATGATAATTTTTGTGCAACACGATAATAGTGGAAATATGTATAGAAAAAACTGAGAGAGACTATCCCTTATTCTCCTAATTTGCTTATAGTGTCACCCTTTATGTCTATTTTGACCTTATCTTGATGGAGGGTATTAGGTATTGGTCAATGCCTCGTTTCTGCCAAACTATTTTCCAATTTTCCCTGAACTTTTGTCAAATAGTGAGTTCTTATCCCAGAAGCTGGAGTCTTTGAGTTTATCAAACACTAAAATACTTGTTTAACATATAGTGGATTATTTGCCATCTAGGGGGTGGGGAGAGAGGGAGTGAAAAGATTTGCAACACAAGGTTTTTCAAGAGTGAATGTTGAAAATTATCCATGCATATGTTTTGAAAATCAAAAGCTTTAATAAAAAAGTATACCTTGAACTTGTTGCAAGTTTGTTGAGGGTTGGGGATCCTTTATATCAGCTGAGGTAATACTTCTCATTCTCCAGCCAATAGGAAATTAGAAACAGCCAATTGGAGTTTAGTGATGAGGAGACACAAAATCCCTAAAAATCAGGAATAAAATTATAACAGTTTTGGCCTATAACCCTTAAGAGTGCTGCTAAAGAATAATTGATTTCCTTGTTGAATCATTCAGCATTTGTCTTGTGTTGTTTAAGAAGACAGAACAGTATAAAACACATTTTAGAAAGAGAAATGAAAATATTTGAAACAAGGAAAACAATACTTGGAAGGCTAAGTTTGAGTTCTAGACAATTCACTGAAGTTGAATAATTCATTTCTCTGTGATACTGGATGTATGAGTCATAAGTTAGGAGCTCTTTAAAGTTTCTTCCACTTTTATTCTTTGAACCTGCAAACTCTTATATGATAAAATTAAACAAAATTACATTTAAACATACAGTGGCTCATTTCTTCCTCTGGATCTAAGATCTTCACCTTCTTTTTCTGTTTATCTGCTACCTATGCATTCATAATAATGACTCAATACCTCGGTTTATTTTCATACTCTACTTTATAAAGAAAGATTCTTGGGTTTGCAAAAGTATCTCCCATGGAAATCCTTTAACAAGTGAGCTCTTGCATTTTTTGAAATAGCTTTTTATTCTTCAAAATACATGTGAAGGTAGTTTTCAATATTTATTTTTGCAAAACTTTGTTCTAAAATTTTCTCCCTTCTTCCTTACCTTCCCCCTCCCCTAGATAGTAAGTAATCTAATATTGGTTAAACATGTGCAATTCTTCTAAACACATTTCCACTTTTATCATGCTGCACAAGAAAAATCAGACCAAGTCTTCCTGCCAAGATGGCGGCGTGGAGGCAGACAGCTGCTTGAGCTCCTCGTTTTCTCTCAGAACTTACTTCATGATAAGCCTCAGACTTAATGCTTGACCCAGAAAGAAATCCACAGATAATCACCAAGAGAAGACATCCTTGAAAGTTGCCAGAAAAGGTCTGTGTTTGCTCGGGGGAGGGTCAATCAGACTGGGCACAGATTGAGGGCAGGCAAGCCAGAGTGAGACAGGCAGCTCACACAGCTCAGACCAGAGGGGGAGGGGTACGATCTCTGCCATTTCTGTGAAAAGACTTTTTCCCCAGTGTGGATACTCCATTTTGGCAGCAAGCCAGGAGCAGCAGAGAGGGTGTAAACACCACAGGTGAAGATTAAAACCCCAGAAAGCCAGCAGCTCTCAGAAGCCGGCCACCCCCAACCCCCACCTAGACTGACTCAGCGAGTTCTCAGAGCCTCAGAGCGCAGACTCAGTACAGTCATCGCTGTACTGTTAGTGCCTCTCTGCTGCCCTCCCCTCCAGTCTGTAGAGGAAGCCCATTAATACCATCCAGCCCCATCCTCTGCAAAACAGACCAATTGTTTCTCTTGTCAGTTTGTTTTCTTCGATTCCTGCTCTGACAAAATGAACAAAAAATTCAAAAGGGCTCTAACCATTTGGACAGCTTTTGTATGGAGAGAGAGCAGACTTCAAACACTGAGGAGACTAAAACACTGTCCCCAGAGGAATCCCCTAAGGGGGATATGAGCTGCTCCTCAATACAAAAGAATCTCATAGAGGAAATCAAAAAGTCTCTCACAAGAGAGCTGGAAGAGAAATGGGAAAAGGAAAGGGAAGCTTGGCAAGAGAGCCTGGAGAAGTCATCCCATGCATTCAAAGACAGAGTGGATAAAGAAATCAAATCATTGAGAAACAAGATTAGTGAGCTGGAAAAGGTAAACAACTCCAAGGAAAACAGGATTAGTGAGCTGGAAAAAGAAAACAGCTCTCTAAAAAATAAAATGGATAAAATGGAAAAAAAATTCCATAGAAGATAAAAACTCAATTGGACAATTACAAAGAGATATAAAGAAAGTGAGTGAAGAAAATACATCATTGAAAATTAGACTGGAACAAGTAGAAATGAATGACTCAAGGAGAAACCAAGAGGTAGTCAAGCAAATCCAGAGAAATGAAACAATTGAAAAGAAGGTCAAGTACCTTACTAGAAAGACAACAGACCTGGAAAACAGATCCAGGAGAGACAATTTGAGAATAATCAGACTCCCTGAAAAATGTGAGGAAAAAAAGAGCTTGGACACCATTTTCGAGGAAATTATCAAAGAGAACTGCCCAGACGTTCTGGAAAGAGAGGGTAAAATAGACATTGAAAAAATTCATCGATCACCTACTGAAAGGGACCTTAAAATCAAAACGCCAAGAAATATAGTGGCCAAGTTCAAGAACCATCAGACAAAGGAAAAGATAGTGGAAGCTGCTAGAAAAAAGCAATTCAGATATGGAGGATCCACAATAAGGATAACCCAGGATCTAGCAGCGTCCACATTAAAAGAATGCAGGGCCTGGAACATGATATTCCGAAAGGCTAAGGAACTTGGTATGCAGCCAAGAATAACTTACCCAGCAAGAATGAGCATCATTTCCAGGGAAGAAGATGGACATTTAACGAAATAAATGAATCCCATCTATTTTTGATGAAAAAACCAGACCTACATAAAAGGTTTGATCTTCAAATACAGAACTCAAGAGACTTCTAAAAAAGGTAAAAAGAACTCTTGAGAACTATACTTCTGCCAAAAAAATTATGTAAAGAACATATGTACAATTTGTCTTAGAAACTAGAGGTGGAAAGGAAATTATATCATAAAAAAGTGTAAAGTGGTGGTACTATATCTCATGAAGAGGCAAAGGTAACCTATTATATCTGAGAGAAAGAAAGGAGGGAGATGAACATAGTGTGTATCAATAGACATATTTGATTTATGGTGAAACTTCTTCTACTTCATTGAAAAGTGAAAGGGAAGGAGTAAACTAAGGGGAAGGGAATACAGAAATTTTTAGGAAAAGGGGTAAAATAAGGGGAGGATCTTTAAGGTAGGGGAGGGATCCTAAAAAGGGAGGGCTGTGAAAAGCAAGTGGTGTTCACAAGCTTAATACTGGGTAGGGGGGTAAGAGGTAAGGGAAAGGGAAAAGCATAAGCAGGGGTTAATAGGATGTCAAGCAATATAGAATTATTTCTTCTAACTATAAATGTGAATGGGGCAAACTGCCTCATAAAGAGGAAGCAGTTAGCAGACTGGATTAAAAGTCAGAATCCTACTATATGTTGTTTACAGGAAACACACCTGAAACAGGGTGAGACATTCAAACTAAAAGTAAAAGGGTGGAGCAGAATGTATTATGCTTCAGGCAAAACCAAAAAAGCAGGAGTAGCCATCCTCATCTCAGATCAAGCAAAAACAAAAATTGATCTAATTAAAAGAGATAAGGAAGGGCATTATATCCTGCTAAAGGGCAGCATCAATAGTGAAGCAGTATCAATATTAAACATGTATGCACCAAGTGGTGCAGCATCTAAATTCTTAAAAGAGAAATTAAGAGAGCTGAAAGAGGAAATAGATAGCAAAACTATAATAGTGGGAGATCTCAATCTTGCACTCTCAGAATTGGATACATCAAACCACAAAATAAATAAGAAAGAAGTCAAAGAGGTAAATAGAATACTAGAAAAAATTGATATGATAGATCTTTGGCGAAAGCTAAATGGAGACAGAAAAGA
Organism: Sminthopsis crassicaudata; assembly: GCF_048593235.1. Lineage (NCBI taxonomy): Eukaryota > Metazoa > Chordata > Mammalia > Dasyuromorphia > Dasyuridae > Sminthopsis > Sminthopsis crassicaudata. The sequence goes on along the minus strand of NC_133619.1, from coordinate 179,197,859 downwards.
ATATACTTTCTTCTCAAGCAGTTCATGGAACCTATACAAAAACTGATCATATACTAGGGCATAAAAACCTCAAAATCAAATGCAGTAAGGCAGAAATAGTAAAGGCATCCTTTTCAGACCATAATGCAATCAAAATAACATTTAATAAAAAGCCAGGGGAAAATAGACCAAAAAAATAATTGGAAACTAAATAATCTTATACTAAAGAATGATTGGTTAAAACAGCAAATCATAGACATAATTAATAACTTCACCCAAGAAAATGACAATGATGAGACATCATACCAAAATGTGTGGGATACAGCCAAAGCAGTAATAAGGGGAAGTTTTATATCTCTACAGGCCTACTTGCATAAAATAGAGAAAGAGAGGGTCAATGAATTGGGCTTACAACTAAAATTGCTAGAAAAGGAACAAATTAAAAACCCCCAGACAAACACAAAACTTGAAATTCAAAAAATAAAAGGTGAGATTAATAAAATTGAAAGTAAAAAAAAAAAAACTATTGAATTAATTAATAAAACTAAGAGTTCTATGAAAAAAACAACAAAATAGACAAACCCTTAGTAAACCTGATTAAAAAAAGGAAAGAGAAAAAGCAAATTGTTAGTCTTGAAAATGAAAAGGGAGAACTCACCACTAATGCAGAGGAAATTAGAACAATAGTTAGGAGATACTTTGCTCAACTTTATGCCGATAAATTCGATAAATGAAATGGAAGAATACCTTCAAAAATATAGCTTGCCCAGATTAACAGAGGAAGAAGCAAGTAGTCTAAATAGTCCCATCTCAGAAAAAGAAATAGAATAAGCTATTAACCAACTCCCTAAGGAAAAATCCCCAGGACCAGATGGATTCACATGTAAATTCTACCAAACATTTAAGGAACAACTAACTCTAATGATATATAAACTATTTGAAAGAATAGGGACTGAAGGAGTCCTACCAAATTCCTTTTATGACACAGACATGGTACTGATACCTAAACCAGGTAGATCAAAAACTGAGAAAGAAAACTATAGACCAATTTCCTTAATGAATATTGATGCTAAAATCTTAAATAAGATATTAGCAAAAAGACTTCAGAAAATCATCCCCAGGATAATACACTATGATGAAATAGGATTTATACGAGGAATGCAGGGCTGGTTTAATATTAGGAAAACTATTAGTATAATTGACCATATTAATAATCAAATTAATAAGAAACATATGATCATCTCAATAGATGCAGAAAAAGCAACATCCATTCCTACTAAAAACGGTTGAGAGTATAGGAATAAATGGACTATTCCTTAAAATAATAATGAACATATATTTAAAACCTTCAGTAAACATCATATGTAATGGTGACAAACTGGAACTTATCCCTGTAAGTGTAAACTCCTTTTCAGAACTCCTTTTAAAGGTATAAATGCCTTTAAATATGTAAACTCCTTCTCAGAAGTTCAAAGGTATAAACTCCTCTTAAAGGCCAGAACTAAAGGTGTGAATTCTGAGCTAGAGAATTGTTTAGACAACCTGAGTTATTACAAGGTGATAACTAAAATCTCCCCCTTTCTTTTGATTTAGAACATAGGGTCATCATAGCCTTGAAACATAAATCCATCAATATAGGAGGTATTATACATAATTACATAAACATATATTAACATAACACATGCTAGAAGTGATGTAACAAATAACATGATCAAATAATCATAAATTGAGAATTTATTCATGGCCATAAGTCCATTGTTCATTAGTTCATGTGCCAAAAATCCAATAATTCCTGCAAGTTTTGAAGTCCTCCAATAGTCTCATCTTGTGTTAGGAAATCCAATGATTCCTGCTGGTTTTTAAAGTTCTTTAACAGTCTTATTAGCCATTCTCTTTCAGTGTCAGATGCTTCTTAGATCTTCTTTGTTTTGAGGTTTTTCTCTTTTTCTGTCTCTCTCCAGGTGCTTGTTGCCACTCATCTGTTTCCTTCTTCATCTGAAGAAATACAAGCAATCCCTCTCTCCCAGGCAGTTAACCTATCTAATTTCCTCCTATTTACTACTTTGTAAATCTCTTCTCATCATCTGGCAATTACATTGGAGCTGTTTGCATTGGACACAGCCCTGTTGGTTTAAAAGGCCTGTATTCTTTCCAAATGTAATCCATTTCTGCTATCTGATTGCTTTTTGGCTGACTTATTGGGTAATCACTTTCTGCCATATGATTGCTTTTCTGCTGGTTGATCAAATCAGAGCCCTGACCTTCTAAAGGCTCTTTGGGTGTAATCTTAGCTGCCATCATGCCCCACCTATTTTTTGATTGATACCTTGGAGCTGGGCTTCGCCTCTCATTTCCCTGGAACAGTCTACATTTGGAGGCCCAGTGGAAGCCCTTGTGACATTTTGGACATGGGGTTTTAAGTCTTCTCTCATCCTGTCTTCTCACTCTATCTCCATATCTACACTGAGCTCTTAGATGTCCAATTTTTCTACATTGAAAACACTGCCGAGTTTCTCTAGAAGTCCCTTGCCAGGAGGGACCCTGTCTTTCCATGTTCATCATATTCTAGGTATAAAAAGCATTTGTTCCTACTGTAGCACAGTGTCTTATGATCTCCTCTAAAGAAGCATCTTTGTCTAGTCCCCATATAATTCTCTTGCAAATCTCATTGGCATTTTCCTTACCCAGATGTCTGGTCATTATTTCTGTAGCTGCATTTTCTCCAGTAGTTCTTTTGACAGCAATTTGCAGACGTACCACAAAATCTGCAAAAGGTTCATTGGGACCTTGCTCTATTTTAGTGAAAGCCTCTCCCCGATCTTTCTGCCCAGGGAGGAAACCCCAAGCTTTTATTGCAGCCTTAGCAATTGCTCATACACTGCTATGGGATAATTAATCTGTTCTGAATTCTCTCCATACTGACCTTCACCAGCTAATTGCTCAAAAGTGAATTGTGTGTTAACTCCTGTTTCCAAATTGCATCTGACTTGGATCTCACATAATTCATGAAACTCCTCAAGCCACAATAAGTTTTGTCTAAGCTCTAGACATGTCCTTGCTATGGATTTCCAATCATTCAGGGTTAGGACTTCATAAGACAAACTACCTAGTAACATTTTAACATAAGTTGATGTAGCCCCATAAAGGGTACAACCTTTTTTCAAATCTTTAATTTTATTCAAATTTAAAGGTGTATATCTTCTCCTTTTTTGATCTACAGAGTCAATCCCTTCAATCACAGGATATGCATGTATAAAATCACTTATATCTTGTCCTTCTCTCTTAGTGCTTTTTCTAATCTTGTCATAGGCTGCTTCACAGGTGATTCTGTTTGTGTTTCTGCCTCTTCCCCTCCTCCTCCTTCCTCCATCCCTGAAGGTAGAGTTCATGTGGGCCTGTCAATAATCTGCTCTCTAGGTGGGGCTGAAGCTTCTTCAAGAGAATCAGAGTCATCACACTCTAATTCCTCATTTAAATCCCCTTGCCCTTGGGCAAGATCTTGATTTTTCCATTTTTATAACTTCTCTTTCTCCTACAACTTGCTTGATAGTTTAAGGCTAATTGAACTACGTTGTATATATAAAATACCTCTTCGGAAATTGAATGAGACCCATTTTTTTTGTGTGAAATTCTTTCAATTGAAGTCCCACTAGCTTCCAGTTATCTACATTTAGTTTTTCTTTCTCTAAGAACCAAGGAGACACGTGTTTTAATGTGCTCAAGAGTTTAGCAATCTGTACTCAGGTTACAAGTAGACTGTGCTCCTCAATTATCTTAATTAAACTCTCTATAGCACCACTCCTGGTTGGGGCTGGGGATGAGTTGGCTGAGGTCGAGGGAATGCCTTTAGCTAACATCTGCCCCATTTCAGCTATAAGAGATTGCTGGTTTAGCCCTTAACAAGGTATGTTCCTTATTTGTTTATTAGAATACTCACCTAATCTCTTGGTCACCAGAGGACTTCAATGGAGGTAGGGTGTCTGTCCCTGTTTGGGCACCGAATTGTGAAGGTCCGGTCGTCTCTAAGTTATTCTTCCAGTCTGCCATCTCAACTCTGTCCCAGACTAGACTAACTCCTTGCCCTCCTGCCCTCCTCTTTTATCCTAGCAGAGATTGTAGTAAGAACTCAATAGAGCTTGTGAGAAAATACTTCAACCAATGAACTTGCTCCTTTTAAAGGTAGTGTAAACTTTTCAGAATTCCTTTTAAAGGTGTAAACTCCTTTAAATATGTAAACTCCTTCTCAAAAGTTCAAAGGTGTAAACTCCCCCTAAAGGCCAGAACTAAAAGTGTGAATTCTGAGCTAGAGAATTGTTTAGACAACCTGAGTTATCACCTTGTAATCCTAACACTCCTTAGCTAGCTTGTAATTTTCTTTTTACATATTTATTCTGTTCAAATGACTGAACAACAATAACAATAACAACACATAATTCTCTCTGAGTATAAAGTCTTTTCTGGTTAGGTTCTCAGAGGCTGCTTCTTTCTTAGCAGTCCTGCCATTCTACCTCAAGGGGCTATTCTGTTTAACCTGTCTCCTCCCTCAGATAATTGAGTCTCTGCATCTATATCTGTCTCTGTTCCTGGAAGCATTCTTTCTGATGACCTGGCTGATGGAGGGGGTGGGGAACAGAAGGAAATTAATTTCTTCTTCTTGCTGGTGTGAAGATTCAGCAGGTCTCTTAAGTCTTAAATCCTCAACTACTGCAGTGGAACTCTCATCAATCTGTTTAAAACTCTCAGATACTTGGATGACTTGTTTGCTTTGGTCCTAATCTAAGAGGTTCACTTTATAACTGTTATAACTTCGTAACAACTTTATAAAAGTTGTTGTTGTCTGCCCTTTATGTTTAAGAGGACCAGCGACATCATAAGGTGATTATTTTGACTCATGGGTGAATTAAATTTAAGGAAGGCAGAGTTGTGCAAAGTTGTTCATCTCTCCCTTCCAGAGTCATAATGTTCAGTGGCAGGTCAAAAGTCAAGATGATTGGCAATATCCTGAGATGGAGTAAATTACCTTGTTGTTATTGATGTCTGACCAAATTCTTAGAGTCTCATAGAGCCTGCTTCAGCAGACTTCATGACTGTTGGAGAATAATTAGAAGTGCCCAAAAGTTGGATGGGCTTCATTCAAGAGCTAACAGGAACCCTCTAACTAGAAATGTGCGAGCAAAGAACACTTGTGCACATGGTGGGATGATTTTTCAATTCACAGTGGTAGAAGGAATTGAAAAACATATCTTTGCTAAGAAAATCCCAAATGGAGTCACAAAGAGTTAAATGTGATTGAAATGACTGAACAACAGCAATATAACTCCCCTTGAGTGCAAATTTTTCACAAAGCCTTGCATTGCTTGGCACTAAACTTCACTTACAGTATAACTGTGCTGTTCAAAGTTTTTTAAGGGCATCTTCAAAGCTGATTTTTCACTAATGAAATTTCAGTTGAGGATGAAACAGGAAACAGAAAAGTGACTAGAAAATGAAAAATGGGAAAATTAACAAGTTCTCTGAGTCAACCTCAAAGTCTTCTTCGTCTTACTCTGATCTGTTACCTTGCCATAGATACTGACAAGCTATTAGTTTTGACTAACAGACTGAGGCAGGATTCTTGGTCTTGTGATACCAGAGGAGACAGTATCACTTGAAAATAAAATTGTGGATGGAAGGAATACCCACCATTTTTCCCATCCTCTTTATTCTGGTTACTTTGCCACTGCACTAGGATGGTTTTTCTAAAGTCTAAGCCTGACCATGTCTCGTTTGTGTTCAAAGAATTCTGGTGGCTTCCTATTACTTTCAAGATCAAATATAAATTCCTCTGGCTCCTTCTAGTTTTTCTAAGCTAACAGTTTATTCCTCTTCTTAAAATCTCTAAATACATTAGCTTATTGGCTATTTCTTGTAGGATTCTCCATTCTCCCAACTTCATGCTTTTTCATTTGCAGTTCTTCATACCCAAAGTGCTCTTCTTCACCTCTTCCACTTCTTGGTTGTCCTGGCTTCCTTTAATATTTAATCTACATACTATGAAGACATTTCCCTCTTCCAACCCTTGCTAATGTTTTTTTTTTTTTTTTTTTAATGTAGTCATCTTCATTGACCCCCGTTGGGGTTTTCTTGCTAAAGATACTGGAATGGTTTCCCTTTTCTTCTCCAACTCATTTTATAGATGATGTAACAGGCAAACAAAATTGTCACTTTTGCAGGGTCATGGAGGTGTCTGTGTCTGGATTTGAACTCAGGTGTTCCTGACTCTAGGGTCTATACTCTATCCACTGCACCATCCAGCTGCTGCTTCCCTATAGACTGTCTTTCTTTTTTTTTTTTTTTTTTTTTTGTATTCATTTTTCCAAATTACCCCCCCTCCCTCCCCCCGATGACAGGCAATCCCATACATTTTACATGTGTTATAATATAGTCTAGGTACAATACATGTGTGTGAATATCATTTTCTTGTTGCACAATAAACATTAGAATCCGAAGGTACATGCAACCTGGGCAGACAGATATTAGTGCTAACAATTTTCATTCCCCTCCCAGTGTTTCTTCTCTGGGTGTAGCTACTTCTGTCCATCATTGATCAACTGGAAGTGAGTTGGATCTTCTTTATGTTGAAGATTTCCACTTCCATCAGAATACATCCTCATACAGTATTGTTGTTGAAGTGTACAGTGATCTTCTGGTTCTGCTCATTTCACTCAGCATCAGTTGATTTAAGTCCCTCCAGGCCTCTCTATATTCCTCCTGCTGGTCATTTCTTACCGAGCAATAATATTCCATAACCTTAATATACCACAATTTACCCAACCATTCTCCAACTGATGGACATCCATTCATCTTCCAGTTTCTAGCTACAACAAAAAGAGCTGCCACAAACATTTTGGCACATATATGTCTCTTTCCGCTCTTTAGTATTTCTTTGGGATATAATCCCAGTAGTAGCGCTGCTGGGTCAAAGGGTATGCACAGTTTGATAACTTTTTGGGCATAATTCCAGATTGCTCTCCAGAATGGCTGGATTCTTTCACAACTCCACCAGCAATGTATTAGTGTCCCAATTTCCCCACATCCCCTCCAACATTTGTCATTATTTGTTCCTGTCATCTTAGCCAATCTGACAGGTGTGTAGTGGTATCTCAGAGTGGTCTTAATTTGCATTTCTCTGATCAGTAGTGATTTGGAACACTCTTTCATGTGAGTGGATATAGTTTCAATTTCTTCCTCTGAGAATTGTCTGTTCATATCCTTTGACCATTTATCAATTGGAGAATGGTTCAGTTTCTTATAAATTATGGTCAGTTCTCTATATATTTTGGAAATGAGACCTTTGTCAGAACCTTTGTTTTTAAAAATATTTTCCTAATTTGTTACTTCCCTTCTAATCTTGTTTGCATTAGTATTATTTGTACAGAAACTTTTTAGTTTGATGTAATCAAAATCTTCTATTTTGTGATAAATAATGATCTCTAGTTCTCCTCTGGTCATAAATTCCTTCCTCCTCCACAAGTCTGAGAGGTAGATTATCCTCTGTTCCTCTAATCTATTTATTATCTCCCTCTTTATGCCTAAATCATGGATCCATTTTGATCTTATCTTGGTATATGGTGTTAAGTGTGGATCCATATCTAATTTCTGCCATACTAATTTCCAGTTTTCCCAACAGTTTTTTCCGAATAATGAATTTTTATCCCTAATGTTGGAATCTTTGGGTTTGTCAAAGATTAGATTGCTATAGATGTACCCTTTTTTGTCCTTTGTATCTAATCTGTTCCACTGATCTACCGGTCTATTTCTTAGCCAATACCAAATGGTTTTGGTGACTGCTGCTATATAATATAGCTTTAGATCAGGTACACTTAGTCCACCTTCCTCTGAGTTTTTTTTCATTAGTTCCCTTGCAATTCTTGACCTTTTATTCTTCCATATGAATTTTGTTGTTATTTTTTCTAGGTCATTAAAATAGTTTCTTGGGAGTCTGATTGGTATAGCACTAAATAAATAGATTAGTTTGGGGAGTATTGTCATCTTTATTATATTCGCTCGGCCTATCCAAGAGCACTGAATGTCTTTCCAATTATTTAAATCTGATTTTATTTTTGTGGCAAGTGTTTTGTAATTTTTCTCATATAATTCCTGACTTTTCTTTGGTAGATGGATTCCCAAATATTTTATACTCTCAACATTTGTTTGGAATGGAATTTCTCTTTGTATCTCTTGCTGTTGCATTTTGTTAGTGATATATAAAAATGCCGAGGATTTATGTGGATTTATTTTGTATCCTGCCACTTTGCTGAAATTTTGAATTATTTCTAGTAGCTTTTTAGCAAAGTCTTTGGGGGTCTCTAAGTATACCATCATGTCATCTGCAAAAAGTGATAGTTTAATTTCCTCATTTCCTACTCTAATTCCTTGAATCTCTTTCTCGGCTCTTATTGCCGAGGCTAGCGTTTCTAGTACTATATTGAATAGTAATGGTGATAGTGGGCAACCTTGTTTCACTCCTGATCTTACTGGGAAAGGTTTCAGTTTATTTCTATTGCATATTATGCTTACTGACGGTCTTAAATATATACTCCTGATTATTCTAAGGAATAATCCATTTATTCCTATACTCTCAAGAGTTTTTAGTAGGAATGGATGTTGGATCTTATTTAAGATTTTAGCATCAATATTCATTAAGGAGATTGGTCTATAATTTTCTTTCTCAGTTTTCGATCTACCAGGTTTAGGTATCAGTACCATGTCTGTGTCATAAAAGGAGTTTGGTAGGACTCCTTCATCCCCTATTTTTTCAAATAATTTATATAACATTGGGGCTAATTGTTCTTTAAATGTTTGGTAGAATTCACATGTGAATCCATCTGGCCCTGGGGATTTTTTCCTGGGGAGTTGATTAATAGCTTGTTCTATTTCTTTATCTCCTCCTCTGTTAATCTAGGGAGCCTATATTTTTGGAGAAAGTCATCCATTTCACTTAAGTTATCAAATTTATTGGCATAAAGTTGGGCAAAGTAACTCCTTATTATTTCTCTAATTTCCTCTTCATTGGTGGAAAGATCCCCCTTTTCATTTGTAAGACTATCAATTTGATTTTCCTCTTTCTTTTTTTGATCAAATTTACCAAAGGTTTATCTATTTTATTGGCTTTTTCATAAAACCAACTTTTGGTTTTATTTATTAATTCAATAGTTTTTTTACTTTCAATTTTATTGATTTCTCCTTTTAATTTTTGTATTTCGAGTTTAATTTTTGGTTGGGGGTTTATAATTTGGTCTTTTTCTAGCCTTTCAAGTTGTAAGCCCAATTCGTTAATCTTCTCTTTCTCAATTTTCTTCAAATAAGCCTCTAAAGATATAAAATTTCCCCTTATTACTGCTTTAGCTGCATCCCAAAGATTTTGATATGATGTCTCATCATTATCATTATCTTGGGTGAAATTGTTAATTGTTTCTATAATTTGCTCTTTCACCCAGTCATTTTTTAAGATGAGATTATTCAGTTTCCAATTACTTTTTGGTGTATTTACCCCTAACTTTTTACTGAATGTAGCTTTTATTGCATTGTGATCTGAGAAGAAGGCATTTATTATTTCTGCCTTCCTACATTTAATTTTGAGATCTTTATGTCCTAATATATGGTCAGTTTTTGTATAGGATCCATGAACTGCTGAGAAGAAAGTATATTCCTTCCTATTGCCATTCAGTTTTCTCCAAAGGTCTATCATACCTAGTTTTTCTAATGTTCTATTTACTTTTTTAATTTCTTTCTTGTTTGTTTTGTGGTTTGATTTGTCTAAATCTGAGAGTGCAAGGTTGAGATCTCCCACTATTATAGTTTTACTGTCTATTTCTTCTTGCAGTTCTCTTAACTTTTCCTTTAGAAAGTTAGATGCTACACCACTTGGTGCATATATGTTTAGTATTGATATGGCTTCATTATTTATGCTACCTTTCAGCAGGATATAGTTTCCTTCCTTATCTTTTTTAACGAGATCTACTTCTGCTTTTGCTTGATCTGAGATAAGGATAGCTACCCCTGCTTTTTTGGCTTTACCTGAAGCATAATAGGCTCTGTTCCAACCTTTTACCTTTACTCTGTATGTATCTCCCTGCTTTAAGTGTGTTTCCTGTAGGCAACATATTGTAGGGTTCTGCTTTTTGATCCAATCTGCTATCCGTCTCCGTTTGATGGGATCGTTCATCCCATTTACATTTACAGTTAAAATTACTAATTCTGTATTTCCTGCCATCGTATTATCCCCAGATTATGCTTTTTTCCCTTGACCCCCTGATCCCCCTCCCCGATATTTAATTTACAGACCCCCCTTGTGACACGCAACCCTCCCTTTTTTTTTAGGATCCCTCCTCCCTCCCTCCAAGTCCCTTCACTTATTCTCCTTTTCCTTTTCCCTTTTCCTCTCCCCCCTTTTAATGAGGTGAGAGAAAATTCTCTGAAAAACAAATATGTTAATTATTTACTCTTTGAGCCTCTTCTGATGAGAGTAAGATTCACACAATGATTCTCCCCCTCACTAAGTTCCCTCAGATATGGTGTATTTTCTATGTCTCTTCCTGGGATGTAGTTTCCCTCTTTTTATCACTCCTTCCCCTTTTTCTGAACCGACCTCCTTCCCTTTACTATACCCCCCTTTTTTTCTTTTATATCAGTAAAATCAAATTATCCTTGAGTATTTTTTATATACCCACAACAGAGTTACAGTTCTCAAGGGTTCTGTGTACCTTTTTCTGTTTCTCTTCAGTCTTGTGGATGTAGATCAAATTTTTTGTTTAAGTCTGGTTTTTTTCTTAGAAACATATAGAATTCCTCTGTTTCATTGAATGACCATCTTCTTCCATGGAAAAAGATGCTAAACTTAGCTGGGTAGTTCATTCTTGGTTGCAGTCCTTGATCTTTTGCCTTATGGAATATCAGGTTCCAGGCCCTTCTATCTTTTAATGTGGAGGCAGCCAGATCTTGGGTGACCCTTATTGTGGCACCTTGGTATTTAAATTGTTTTTTTCTAGCTGCTTGCAGGATTTTCTCCTTTGTGTGGTAATTCTGCAGCTTAGCCACAATATTCCGTGGTGTTCTTTTTTTAGGGTCTATTTCAGAAGGAGTTCGATGAATTCTTTCCACATCTACTTTCCCTTCTGTTTCTATTATCTCTGGACAGTTCTCTTTGATAATTTCCTGTAAAATAGAATCTAGGCTCTTTTTTTGGTCATAGTTTTCTGGAAGTCCAATAATCCGCAGATTATCTCTCCTAGATATATTTTACAGGTCTATAGATTTTCCCAGTAAGTATTTGACGTTGTTCTCCAGCTTCTCATTTTTTTTGTTTTGTTTGACTGATTCTTGGGTTCTCTGTGAATCATTCTTTTCTAATTGTTCCATCCTGACTTTTAAGGAGTTATTTTCTTCTTTCACAGTTTTTAATTCTTTTTGTAAATGCCCAATTTCGTTTTTAAATGAATTATTTTGCTTTATTGAATTTTTTTCCATTTCCCTAATTTTTTTTTGAGAATTATTTTCTTTTTCCAATTCAGAAATTCTATTTTCTTGAGACTTTTTTATCTTTTCCAATTCAGAAATCCTACTTTCCTGTGTTTTTTTAACCTTTTCTAATTCACTAATTTTGTTTCCCTGCATCTCCTGTGAATTCTTTATTTTTTCCAACTCCAATTTCAGGACGTTGTTATTCTCTATCATAACTTCCCTTTCCTTTCCCCATTTTTCTTCGATATCCCTCAATTTTTTAAGAGCTTCTTCTAGGAGAGAGTTATGTGATGGGGGGCAGGAATCGTTCCCCTTTAGGTTGTTGTCTGCTGATTCTCTGCTGTCAACTTCCTCGGGGTTGGATACCCGCTCTTTCTCTGTATAGAAGGAATCTATGGTTTTTCTAGCTTTTTTGCTCATACTTAAAAAAATGTTTTGGGGTCTGTCCCTGGGGTAGGAAATTATTTACTTCTTTACCAGCTTCCCCCCAGACTGGATGGATGCAGCGGCTCCTGCACCTGAGCTAAGAGAGAGCTCTGGGAGAGAGTTCCCCACCCCCTCCCTGGAAGTGCCTCAGAGGTGATTAGCACTGCTGTGCTTCGAGGGCGTAGAATAGTGAAGACAGCACGAAGCCCAGCCTATGTGTCCGGGTGGGGAGTGGATGTCTGCAGCAGGTGACGTGAGAAGCCCCTGTGCTCAAACTGGAAGTGTCTGCCAGAAACCGCTGTCCCTAGTTCAAAGGTTCCGCTTCTCTGGGACTTCCTGGAGCTGAGTTCCACTCCCTCCAGCTAAGCTAGGCAGTGTGTGTTGCCTTGGGCCGTATCCACCCACTTGTCAATCTCTTAACTATTCTCAGGAGGTAGCTGAGGCCACACCCCCTGGTGCCAAGAGTTCTGCTGAGTCACCCCCAAGATCGGGGAAAATCTAATTTGAGTTTTAAAATATTTTGGCTTTCTCTTCTGAACTGCTAAATAATTAGCAGAGAAGAGCTAACAGCCTGTGCCAGATTCCTTTACCTCAGTGACTTCTCTGATCCCAGAGCCCTTCCCAGCGCAATGGGCGCAGTGTGCCCCTACCCCACCGTCTGTGCTGGTCTCTCTTATTCCTCCCCTGAGAACTGACCTTTCCTGTTGAAACTCCAGATTCTCTTCAGCTGGTAAGTCGTGCTTCCAGTCCTTGTGGTATCTATCAATCCTGAGCTAATTCTGAGACTTAATTTATCTAATTGGTTGTGAGGGAGTGAGGACGTTCACTGAGTCGTGTGTTTCTTCTCCGCCATCTTGGCTCCGCCCCCCGGATCATTGCATTTTTGAGAAGAGCTAAATCTATGTTTATCATCACACAACGTTGCTATTACTATGAGCAACATCTTCTATGGTACTTCTTTATTCAGCAACTTTATGCTGATAAATTCGATAACTTAAATGAAATGGAAGAATACCTTCAAAAATATAGCTTGCCCAGATTAACAGAGGAAGAAGTAAGTAGTCTAAATAGTCCCATCTCAGAAAAAGAAATAGACCAAGCTATTAACCAACTTCCTAAGAAAAAGTCCCCAGGACCAGATGGATTTACAGGTGAATTCTACCAAACATTTAAAGAACAACTAACTCCAATGCTAAGTAAACTATTTGAAAAAATAGGGATTGAAGGAGTCCTACCAAATTCCTTCTATGACACAGACATGGTACTGATACCTAAACCAGGTAGATTGAAAACTGAGAAAGAAAACTATAGACCAATTTCCTTAATGAATATTGATGCTAAAATCTTAAATAAGATATTAGCAAATAGACTTCAGAAAATCATCCCCAGGATAATACACTATGACCAAGTGGGATTTATACCAGGAATGCAAGGCTGGTTTAATATTAGGGAAACTATTAGTATAATTGACCATATTAATAATCAAATTAATAAAAACCATATGATCATCTCAATAGATGCAGAAAAGGCATTTGATAAAATCCAACATCCATTCCTACTAAAAACGCTTGAGAGTATAGGAATAAATGGACTATTCCTTAAAATAATAAGGAGCATATATTTAAAACCTTCAGTAAACATCATATGTAATGGTGATAAACTGGAACCTTTCCCTGTAAGATCAGGAGTGAAACAAGGTTGCCCACTATCACCATTACTATTCAGTATAGTACTAGAAACTCTAGCCTTGGCAATAAGAGCTGAGAAAGAGATCCAAGGAATTAGAGTAGGAAATGAAGAAATCAAATTGTCACTTTTCGCAGATGACATGATGGTATACTTAGAGAACCCCAAAGACTCAGCTAAAAAGCTATTAGAAATAATTCAGAATTTTAGCAAAGTAGCAGGATACAAAATAAATCCACATAAATCCTCAGGATTTTTATACATTACCAACACAATCCAACAGCAAGAGATACAAAGAGAAATCCCATTCAAAATAACAGTCGATAGTATAAAATATTTGGGAATATATCTACCAAAGGAGAGTCAGGAATTATATGAGCAAAATTACAAAACACTTGCCACAAAAATAAAGTCAGATTTAAATAATTGGAAAGACATTCAGTGTTCTTGGATAGGCCGAGCGAATATAATAAAGATGACAATACTCCCCAAACTAATCTATTTATTTAGTGCTATACCAATCAGACTCCCAAGAAACTATTTTAATGACCTAGAAAAAATAACAACAAAATTCATATGGAAGAATAAAAGGTCGAGAATTGCAAGGGAACTAATGAAAAAAAAGTCAGAGGAAGGTGGTCTAAGTGTACCTGATTTAAAGCTATATTATAAAGCAACAGTCATCAAAACCATTTGGTATTGGCTAAGAAATAGACTAGCTGATCAGTGGCATAGGTTAGGTTCACAGGGCAAGATAGTGAATAAAAATAGCAATCTAATCTTTGACAAACCCAAAGATCCCAAATTTTGGGATAAGAATTCATTATTTGACAAAAACTGCTGGGAAAATTGGAAATTAGTATGGCAGAAACTAGGCATGGAACCACATTTAACACCACATACTAAGATTAGATCAAAATGGGTCCAAGATTTAGGCATAAAGAACGAAATCATAAATAAATTGGAGGAACATGGGATGGTTTACCTCTCAGACTTGTGGAGGAGGAAGGAGTTTGTGTCCAAGGGAGAACTAGAGACCATTATTGATCACAAAATAGAACATTTTGATTACACCAAATTAAAAAGTTTCTGCACAAACAAAACTAATGCAAGCAAGATTAGAAGGGAAGTAACAAATTGGGAAAAATTTTTTACAGTTAAAGGTTCTGATAAAGGCCTCATCTCCAAAATATACAGAGAATTGACTTTAATTTATAAGAAATCAAGCCATTCTCCAATTGATAAATGGTCAAAGGATATGAATAGACAATTTTCAGATGATGAAATTAAAACTATTTCCACTCATATGAAAGAGTGTTCCAAATCACTATTGATCAGAGAAATGCAAATTAAGACAACTCTGAGGTATCATTACACACCTGTCAGATTGGCTAAGATGACAGGAACAAATAACGATGAATGTTGGAGGGGATGTGGGAAAACTGGGACACTGATGCATTGTTGGTGGATTTGTGAAAGAATCCAACCATTCTGGAGAGCAATCTGGAATTATGCCCAAAAAGTTATCAAACTGTGCATACCCTTTGACCCAGCCATACTACTACTGGGCTTATACCCCAAGGAACTACTAAAGAAGGGAAAGGGACCTGTATGTGCCAACATGTTTGTGGCAGCCCTTTTCATAGTGGCTAGAAGCTGGAAGATGAATGGATGTCCATCAATTGGAGAATGGTTGGGTAAACTATGGTATATGAATGTTATGGAATATTATTGTTCTGTAAGAAATGACCAACAGGAGAAATACAGAGAGGCTTGGAGAGACTTACATCAACTGATGCTGAGTGAAACGAGCAGAACCAGAAGATCATTATACACTTCAACAATGATACTGTATGAGGATGTATGCTGATGGAAGTGGATTTCTTCAACATAGAGAAGAGCTAATCCAATTCCAATTGATTAATGATGGACAGAACCAGCTACATCCAGAAAAGGAACACTGGGAAATGAATGTAAACTGTTATTTTTACCTTCTGAATCCAATTCTTCCTGTGCAACAAAAAATTTGGTTCTACACACGTATATTGTATCTAGAATATACTGTAATATATTTAACATATATAAGACTGATTGCCATCTGGGGGAGGGGATTGGGGGAGGAAGGGAAAAAATCTGAATAGAAGTAAGTGCAAGGGATAATGTTGTAAAAAATTACCCATGCATATGTACTGTCAAAAAAATGGTATAATTATAAAATAAAATAAAAATTAAAAAAAAAAAGAAAAAATATAAAATGTGAATCTTTATTTCATGTTTCCCCTTATGTCATTTCATTTAAGGCAGGAATTCTGATCCTGACTTTTTTTTTTTTTTTATAGATTTCTTTGGCCATGTGGTAAAATTTATTGATTCCTCAGAATAATATTTTTAAAGGGATAAAGTAAAATATGTAGGTTTCTAAAGAAAACCAATTATATTGAAATGAAGTTTTCAAAATATATTAAAAAACAAGTTCATGGGGGCAGCTAGGTGGTGCAGTGGATAGAGCACCAGCCCTAAAGTAAGGAGTTCAAATGTGATCTCAGACACTTAACACTTCCTAGCTGTGTGACCCTGAAAAAGGCACTTAACCCCAATTTCCTCAGCAAAATAAAGCCCCCTCCAAAAAACAGTGACATGAAGTTTTGGAATTCTAAAATTCTATTTGGTATGAGCAGTGAGTGACTTGTTTGATGTCCAGATAATCACAGACTCTATGATAATAAATCTGATTCCAGCTCACCTGTTTATCTGCCCTTAGGTCTTCTTTTTAAAGTCATTGATTCATATCATTGAAGAAAGAAAGAAAAACAACTGATACACTGAAAACAAATAAATCTCTTAAAAGTCCAACATGTACATGTAGAATCCAGGAATCTTTTTTTTTCCTTCCTTTGGTGCATAATTGTTAGAGTACAAATGGAAAAATTACAGAAAATACCAAAGTTCAGATAGCCAAGGAAGTGGAAAAGCAAATCAGAAGAAGGAAAATGTAAGCATACTTTAAGGTGGAAAACTCATAGCAAAAGATACAAAATAGACAAAGTAGTAATACTTTCTTGGAATCTTGGTCTTTACTGGAAATAGGAAACTAATCCCAAGTTGGAAGTTGAAAGAATGATGAGTTTCAAAAATAAGTTCAAACTGCAGATCCTAATGAGATAAGAAGACAGTACTGTTCAAACCGGTTCACAAAACACTTACTAAGCATTTACTATGTTCTAGGTGCTGGAAATGCAAAAACAAAAACAGACCTTTTCTTTCAGGAGCCTGCATTCTGTATGGATATTATAACTAACCATCAAATTTTACTATTTCTACCTCCACAACACCTCTTACAATAGTTTCCTTTTCTCCACTTATATGACCACCTTATTAGGCTCTCACTGGTACTTATTCGACTATTGCAAAAGACTCATAATAGGTTAAGTCTCTTCACCCTTCAATATATTCTCCACACAGCTGCTAAAGTGATTTTCCTAAAATAAGATATGATCCCACTCTTTTCCTATTCAATGAACTCAAATGGCTCCCCTATTACTTCTAAGATCAAATACAAATTCCAGCACTTACCATTCAGAGTCCCCACCCCATCCCCCCTCAATTTGGCTTTAGCTTACTTTTCTAGACTTATTACACAATTCCAATTTGTGTAGACGTTAAAATGCTTTATGGATTCTATAGTACATCTACACTGGCATCCTTGTTATACATCAAAGATGGCACTCCTCCTATGGACTCATGTTCAGAATCCTTTCTCTCTTCCTTTCTCTCTTAGATCCCTTACTTTGCTTCAGTACTCAGCTCAAACTCTACCTCCTACATGAAACCTTGTTTGATTTCTGAGTGCCTTTTCCCTCACAATTATATAATTATGACCTGTATATTTATCTACATTTATAATCTACAATTATAATTCTATAGGTATTTCTATCTCTATCTTTATCTACATTTCCCTTCCTCCCTTTCCCCCCCTCTCTCTCCCCTTGTTTCCTTCCTTTCTTCTTTCCTTCCTCCCTTCCTCTTTCCTTTCTTTCATTCCTGATTAGCTGTGGAAGCATTCAAAATATTCAGTAGATTTACGCCATTTCTCATTGACATTAGTTCTCTTGGTTTCTAGTCCTGTAAAATTAGAGGTCTTTAGTGCCTTAGTGCATTCTTCCTTCTATTGCACCTGAGAAAAGAGCCTCTTTGGTCTTTGGCCTCTGAATTTGTTCTTTGCTATTTTAGGGAGTGAAGATTATAACCTTGTGAGTTTGAAAAAGTTTGGAGGGAGTTTCAGGACCTTAACATCTACAAGTCTGGAGGACTCTTAAGTGCTGTGGAATTGCAGACTGTATTTTACAACTGGCCCTGAGGAGTAAGGAGTGATCTTCTGGATCGAAGCTAATGGAAGCTGAGACTGTTACCTGGTATTTATGCTGCAGGAATTTGGTAGGATAGAGCTATGTCAAAAATGAAGCCTACTTTTTCTAGAGATTGGTGTGATGGAGGAGAGAATAGCCTTCTGAGTATTGAAAAAAATATGTTGTGATGTTTTTTATCATTGTTTTTTTTCTACCTTTGAAATAAATATGACCTTATAAAATTACATATAATATATACATAATATAAAAATTAGTGTTAAGTTGCTAAATGAAATGGGGATGCTATTTATTGTCCTCTAATAATGAGGAACAGAGTTCATAGGGGCTTGAACCAACAGCATTATAGAAAGTATATCTCAAAAATCAAAAACCTCATAGGGTACTTTGGAACCCTGAGAGGGCAGACCTCATGACTGAGAAAAACAAGAAGGAACAAGGAATATAACTTCCATAGCTGTTTATACACTACTGTGATTTTGCTCTATAAAAATAGCATCCTTCCAACAAGTAAACGAATTGCTTTCTTGTATCCTGCCCGATTCATTGTCTTTCTTATCAGCATGTCACCCAAACTGGAACCAGGTTGGATCTGCTGGATGGACCAGAAAAAAAACAATACTTACTGATTGATGAAGACAAGAGAATACAAGATAACTAGGGAAATGGAGAGAACTAGCAAAGGTAATAACATACCAGTTAGTTGTAGGATACTAGGATCATAGATTTGTAGACTGAAGATGGCTTCTACAGGTATGTTTTATATCCCGTGTTGTGACAAGACTTTTCTGGACCCTCTCCCTCCTATTAAAGTATACTTGCTTGCATTCTGTTTCCTTTAGAAACTGAAGACCAGAAACAACTAGATTTCAGAGAGTTGGCAAACTTGCATAGAAAAAAAAAAGGCCTTTATTTTCACTAATGTTTGACTGAAATCCATAATTTCCTTCAATAATTTAAAAGAAAACACATTATTATTAGAATGGATCCATATGTTTCACATTCTCAAAGGGATCCATGACACACGAAAAAAAGTTATTAAGAACTTCTGCCTTAGGGACTGAATGAATTCAAATCCCTTTCCTACCACTATTACTTCTAGTTGAAAATAATCCAGCCAATTAGTTTAGACTGAAGTGGGAATAACAGATAATAGTTTTCTGGTTTACCTTCTCCTTTCAGAGATTCCTAGAAAAATAGTGGCTTAACCCAAAGGGATGAACCTTTAAAGATGAAATTTTAGACATGGTGATAGGCCAGTGGGGAAGATAAATTTAAGGGGGTAGTATAAAGTTAGGATGAGGTATTCTATAGAATTTTTCAGGTCATTGTATAGGTAGATCTGCCTTTGAATAATCTAAGGCCCAGGAATACTTGATATATTTATGACATCTTGTTTTAATAAAGAAATTGATTCAAATATAAAATAATAAAGAGAATATTTGGGGACCAATGAAATGAATTTATTGTCTCCTATATACCAAACATTGCAATAAGGCTCAAGGGAAGAGAAATGAAGGGAAGGGAAGGGAGACAAAAATGAAATAGCCCCTTTTTTCATAGGGAATCTTATATTCTACAAGAGAAGAAAACATGAATACACGTAAATATATAGAAAAAAGCATATGAAAATATGTATTAAATCCATAAAAAGGTAATTTGGCTGCATTAATAGTTAAAGTTAGACTTTATATAAGAAGAAGCATTTGATATGAGCTATGAAAGAGACCTGGAATCCTAGGAGGTAGAGGTGAGGGCATGCTTTTCAGGTATGGTGATCAGCCTGGGTGAAAAAGCACAGAGTTTAGAAATTCTGACGACAGTCCTAACACAAGCAATGTGGTTTTTTTTTTTTTTTTTTTTTTTTTTTTTTTTTTTTTAATAGGAAGCATGAAAAAACTATTAAAGAACTGGTGGGAAAAAAAAAAAACACAACAACAACAAAACTGTAGTTCGTGCTGTATTAACTGGAACCAGGGAAGGGAAAGGATTTCATTGTAGGCATAGTCAGATGAGGTTTGATTTCAGTTCCATCCCTGACAGCTGTTTGTAACTGCTTGCCCTGGCTTGATTTTCTGAGGGGCACTAGAGTCCCTTATTTTCTTCTATCTGTTAAAGTGTCCAGAACCAGCTGTAAAAGGCAGAGAGAATGCTATTTTTCCAAAACTTGAGTTTTAGTTAAGTGTGAATAGTTGTCACACAAATAACAAATACTTAGGGGAAAGTCTGAATTGCCAACTTCTTGGACAAAGAACTGCATTAATTTCTGGCTTCAGATTCCCTTTGCTAAGCTTATTTTGATTGAGGTTAGGGTAGGAGGTCTCTTCAAACACTTGCTTATTTGTTTATTCTCTTGAGTGACTTTTTGGATCTAAAACAACTAATCCTTGTCTCTATAAAGTATCTTTCTTCTGCTCAACTCAGAGGCCATCCCTTTTTAATCCTTACACCGTCTCTGTAAGGCAGGTAGATAACAGGACTGTCCTCATTTCTCCTCAGAATTGTGATTTCTCTTTCCTTGAGGCTACCCAGAGCACTGGCAAAAAACTGACATAACTTTCTCTGAGTACCTTCCAGCTTCTCTCTCCACCCCCATTCCTTCCCTGTGGTGTTCTTATGTCCAGGAGAGGACACTCTTGAGCATAAGAGCACTATTGAGATTAATTTTTCTGTAGTTTTCAGGGTTACAGAATTCTAGAGCTAGAGGAGATTTTAGCTATCATTCAGTCTACTTCATCCTCATTTGATAAGGGAATTTTTGATGTTGTTAAGAAAGAAATCTAGTCTGTGAATTCCAAGATATCGAGGGAGGAAGATAAAAAAGGAAGGAAGGAAGGAAGGAAGGAAGAAGGAAGGAAGGAAGGAAGGAAGAAGGAAGGAAGAAGGAAGGAAGGAAGGAAGGAAGGAAGGAAGGAAGGAAGGAAGGAAGGAAGGAAGGAAGGAAGGAAGGAAGGAAGGAAGGAAGGAAGGAAGGAAGAAAGGAAGGAAAGAAGGAAGAAAGGAAGGAAGGAAGGAAGGAAGGAAGGAAGGAAGGAAGGAAGGAAGGAAGGAAGGAAGGAAGGAAGGAAGGAAGGAAGGAAGGAAGGAAGGAAGGAAGGAAGGAAGGAAAGTAGCTGCATTGCTTGTTCCTCACTGGGCAGCTCCTTCTCACAGAGATAGTTGTTTGTGCTTCATTATCTTTGAGTGAAGATGGGCTATGCAGGGTCACCAGCCTCACTTTCTCCTTCAGAAGCATCTGGGTCCAGTGGCCAGATATAGATCAGGATGACTGGAGAGGACCCTCAGTGTAGTGATGATATGATTTTAGTTCTAGTTTCAAATGATGTTTGGGGTTCAATACCAAATGCTGGGGTTTAGTCATGTGAAGAATTCACATTGGTCATTCTCTTTGGCAAAAGATAGGTTTATTTAGAAGAAGAGATAAGAGCCAAAATGAAGAGATACAATAGAACCAAGAGTGGTAAATATGAAATAGAGTTGGGAGAGCATATAGCAGCAAGGAGAGAGATTTTAACAATGATGGAAAACTCATATTTCCTAATGGAACTCACAATTAACCAGGAGAAAGGAAATA
Organism: Sminthopsis crassicaudata; assembly: GCF_048593235.1. Classification (NCBI taxonomy): domain Eukaryota; kingdom Metazoa; phylum Chordata; class Mammalia; order Dasyuromorphia; family Dasyuridae; genus Sminthopsis; species Sminthopsis crassicaudata. The sequence goes on along the minus strand of NC_133619.1, from coordinate 179,176,328 downwards.
CCTCATGAGGCAGGAGCATGTCCTTCACTGATGCAAAATCTATAGAGGAATTTAGCAGCCTAAAAGAGTTTGCTAAAAGGAGAAAGAATAGATAGGAGAGATACATGTTACATGGGGGAGAGAGGAGAGGAAAGACATCATGAAGTAGAGTCTATGATGGGCTGTAATTTCAAGAGCAAAGATGGTGTGAGCCATGGACAGGTTTATAGGGGAAATTTAACCTTAAGGGTTTAACCTAGCTCTGATTTCTGACTGGACACAGCAAAGGAAGGCTGCCCATGACCTCCACAAAGGTAAATTTGATCACCGTTAGTGATGTTCCCTGCTTAGAGGAGGGAACAATTCCATCAATACTCAGGACTTCATCAGTGGGAAAGCTTGGTCCCTTAAACTTATTTAAAAGGTTTCACTTTGATGGAGGCCACCCAGCTGTGATTAAGGTTAAGTAAGAAAGATGTAAGTGTAAAGGAGTAAACTGATTTGCCCCAAAGCAACCAGCATTCACTTGACTAGATTACAAACTACATTCAAAACATTATCTTATTTCGGTATTTCTCTTTTCTGAGAAGATTTGTTTAGCAGAGCTAATTATTCTTTTGAATTGGCCTTCTGGATTCCAGTCCCCCTTATCTGGCTTACCCTTCACATAAGCATCCAAGTAATTTTCTTAATGCATGGTACTCTCCTAATTATTTCTGACCCTGGTGGGGGCACCCAGACCTTGTGCCAAACACTGCCTTTCCTTTTGCCCACTCCAGGTTGACCCAGAATCTACTGCAACCTTCCTGTAAATAAATGCCTTTAATAATTTCTTTGTCACACTATTCCTCCCTGAACATTCAATATTCCTGCCACATTCTCATCTAGAAATATTCCCTCTTTATCTAAACTATTTGAAATGCTGTTGTCATTGTTATTGTTGATTTGTTATTTCATGGCCTAGTTTAAATGTTGTTTCCTCCATGAAAATTTTCTCTTTCTTATTTTTCTAATTGATGAAAGTGATTTTTTCTTTCTATTTTCATAGCATTATATGAAGACCAAGGAGTCTTAACCTTCAATCCATAGATTCATGGATAGATTACAGTAAATTGATCTTGGATTTGGAAAAAAAAATTGCATCTTTACTTTCATTAACTCTAACTGAAATTTAGCATTTCTATCAATTTTTTTTTTTTTTTTAGTTTATTTTGAGAAGTCTGTAATCTTCAGTAGATTGACAAAGAGGTCAAGGTTAAGAAACTCTGATTTTAACATTTCCTTTGTCCTCATCAAATTCTGTCTTTTATCATATCCTAGGAAAACACTGTACCTGAATTTCAGGCTATTGATAGGTGAAGAAGAGAAAAAGGGTGAAAGTTGCTCTTCTGCACCCATTTGAAATGTAAATATCCTTGGTAGAATCTATTCCTTGAGACATGAACAGCTATAATTTTATTTAGCAAGTAATACTCCCCTCCCCCCATTAACTGATGGCTTATCAATTTTTACCAGTGACTGGTCAATCAATGATCATTTAAGCGGTTTGTTCTAAATTATCCACAACCAAGTTTGTCTCTTCTCTTCTTGAAGTTCTCTAGGACTGATTTCTTTTAGTTATCTTGATGTTTCATAGACATCAATATTTTTGATGTAATATAGCAATGATGTTGATTTTAGATTTTAGAGGGGGCTTCTGTTCTAACAGTAAGTCAGTAATCTTCTGGACTTTCCACACTCCCAGTCTAAGAACGTCAATCTGTCTGAATAGACCACTCCTGGATTCATTGCTGACTGATAATCTGTTCTGTGAGAACCAAATTCCAGAGACCATTCCTCTCCTACCTCTGGGCCACAGAATTAGCATGTCAATGATGCTGGATAAAGGGGTCTTCTCTCTCTTAGCACTTTGCTAATTTCTTTTGGAACTTAGCCAGCTTGTAATGGCATTACAACTACAATAAAACTTTTCCCCTTAACTAGGAAATGGGTTCAAGCTTGCAAATTCTTTTGAGATACCTTGCAACACTGGTTAGTTAACTTAAACTTTTGGGATCCCTTTCCCAATCTCAACATTTTGATGTTCATAAATCAGGTATGGGATGTCATGAAGAGCATTTATTATTCCCATATTTTTTAATATAAAAAATTTCCAGCAAATTTTTGATGCAATGAGAGCTATTCAGTCATGTTGAATTTCTCATCAGTAAAAGTCCATGTCCATGACTTGAACTGATTTTGATATTTAGTTTATTGATGTAACAGATAATTGTGGTAATTGGCCATTCTTCAGAAAATTTTTGTAGTTTCATGTATCTTACTATTGAATTTTGTATTCATATCCCAATGCAATTACTGTAAAGGCACTAGTGAATAATTCAAAGGATAAAGTGAAAATAAATATTTATTTCTGAAAAAGATCTAGTTAGTGATGTTATTGCTTCAACCCCATTATTTTCTTGTCCCATGACACTTCAAAATGAAACTTAGAGATTAGTCTTTAAAAGAATCTATTATGTTCTGGAAATCTTATACCCTATGGTTTCACAAATACATTAAAAATATTTAAAATAATGCTTAGTACTTGATTTCTTTGTCTGAATTTTCTATGGGAGAAACTAATTATCATCCCCTCTCATTCAGCAGAAACAAAAGACAATTTATTACTGCAGTCTAGATATGAAGAAGAGTATCTAGGAGGTATAATCAGTTAGTGCCTCCAACCTTGAAGTTTAAAAATTAACATTGAGTAAATAGTTAAGAAAGAAATGAGGTCTTAGAGAAAAAATAATAGCTACTTATGATAGTTATAGGAGTAAAGTTTCTTATTAAATGAAGTTGTAGGATTATAGCTTTAGAGACCAAAGACATCTTAAAGGTCGTTAAGTCCAACTCTCTCATTTTCAGTATGTATTATGTCTCTATCAATCTTCCTGCTCTTTCTACTTTGAAGGAAAAAAGTGGGACTTTACAATAGATTGAGATTTAAATGAAGTGGCCAGTAGGACTGCAAAGGAGAAGCATTATGTGTAAACTGAGAGACCCAGAGATTCCCCCATAGCACTCTGCCATAATAGCTTAAATTGAAGGAATTAAGGTCAAAGACAGGAAGGAAATAAAGCAATTAAAATGGTGAATTGAGTGGAGAAAAGTTTTTAACTTTCCCACTTTTGACTACACTCCTGTTCCATGAAGATGAGTTATTCTATCAAGATGTAATGTAACATATAAATATATAATATTATAAAATAGATATAATAAAGATTATATGACCAAGGTTTAGTGAAACATATCAGTTCAATTTTTGTTAATGCTGGTTTTTATCAATAGGATGAGGGCTTGAAGCTGATTCTGATTAGATAAATCCTCAGACCTATAATCCTTAGCCTAACAAGTCAATATGATATAGAGAGAGGTGGAACCAGAAGTGAGAACATTACTCATTCTGTGAAAATTTTGGGCAACTTGACACTTCTCTAGCACCTTTCCTCATATAGATGAAAGAACTCAAGGTTCACTGAGCATTTGAGCCTTCCTATTGAATAGGATCAGCATCATGGATAGTAATCTTACTGTTAAATAAATAAAAAGTAAAAATAATGGTAAAGAAATAAGGAAATTGATGTTCAGAAAAATTAAGTAATTGTCTAAGGTCAGACTAGTTCTTATACAATCCTCTTTTTCCCCTTAAATCAGGTGATATTATCACGTACAGATTGCAGATGAAAAGTTGATTTTCTTTAAGAAATCAATTATTGAGCTAATTTATTGAGTAAAACTTTTCTGTAAGACATTGAGTTATATGCTGAGTAAATATTTCTTTGGGATCTGAAAGTTTATAGTCTGCTAGTAAAGAATAAACTAGAAAAGACAATATAAGTTAAAAGCTAGTTAAGTAGTAGACCTAATAAATGCCAGAAGAATCCCATACCTTATACCCAGTAGGTGCTTAATAAATGACATTAAATGAATTTGTAATACTGCCCTCTGACCAACTCCCCCAACTTGCACTGGCACTTGAAGTGCTACTACATGAATCCCCAACTTTGTACTTTCCATTTACAGTTAGTAGAAACAGTTAGCTGTTAGTAAAAACATTTACAAATATGACCCAATAAAAGAATATCTATAAGGCATTACATGTATAGATCTATGACATGTTCCCACAGATAACCATAGCATTCTTAAGAATGGGCTCAAACTTATAGCACAATGGTAGTGAGGCACATTTGTAAGAAAGATATTGGTAAAGGCAACTCACAACTCCTGGTATCATACGTCCTAAGAGCCCTTTCTGTTTTTATAGAGTCCAATTCCAGCTCCCATTGGGTACAGTATTTTTATTGGATTTTTTTTTAATGGAGTTCCAAAGATTTGCTTCTCTCCATGTCTCTCTTCTTTGCTTCCAGGGGTTTCTTCCTTGAAGTTGCAATCTCTGACAAGTATCCTTCTAAATCTGAATCTGTCTGCTGTATTATACCTGAAGATCTCTTTAACCAATCAACCAACTATTTCATGAGATGTCCTGCAAAACACTCCTGAGCCCACACAAATTTGAATTGAATTACTATAGATTTTGAAAGCCTTGTAGAAGTATGCCAAATTCCTGCTTATCCAATGAGATTATGCCTTTTTGTTTTATTAGAGGAAAATATTTCACATGCAATAAAGAGTTCAGATCATAGATTTATTTCTACAGGTAGTTTAATACTCAGGTATTTTTTGGGCTATTGGGACTAGTGGTTTTGTTTCCTATAAATTAAAGAAATATCATTGTAAGCTTAAGTGATCAGGAAAAAGAGATGAAATTTCTTGTTGGTCTTGAAGGACAAGAAGTGTTTGTGGAGATTAGAAATGCCCACAGCAGAGATGATGTGGATTCACAAGGTATAGTCTGGGAAACTAAGTATATACAGAGAATTTAGAGAGATTGCAGAAAGGAAGGTTGAAAAGGCTAGTAAGAGACATTCATTAGAGGCTAAGGAATTTGGATTTATTAAAGTCTACTTTACTCTCTTCTCAAACTAATTAAAGAGTTGCTCAGAACTAGCTTATGTCTTTGATTGATTGATTGATTCAATGAGAAGTCTGGGCCTCCTGTATTTAAATGTCAATGTTGCATGGAAACTGTTATTCTATACTTCTAGATATATTTCACATTATTCTCCTTTATTCACTGTTTTCCAGTTAAAATGGCTCACTTGCTTTTCCCCCAACTTGGCATCATATCACCCATTGATTGGTTAGAATTGAGACAAAACCAATTTTTAGATTTTCCCAAATAACAATGAGCTAGCAAGCAAGGGAATCTGATTAGTTCAGCCTTTTACTCAAAATAAAATTTTCAACAACCTGTGGGGTCAATTATCACACTAATTATAAGTTAAACATGAACAGATTTCTTTACAATTAATACAGTATAATAGCCCCCAAAGACCATTCGTTCACTTTCTATGCTCATGTTTGCAGGCTTCTGTGTATCACTAGAGAAAGTTCTAACATCAAACTGACTTCTTCCACTAGAAATTTGTGGTGCTGGACCTCAGTTCAATGCTTCCAGTAGGTTTTACGACTTCTTATCTCATTGATAGCCAATTTTGCAAATCTTTTCATCTTATCTCAAGCCTCTAAGTTCTCTTGTTCCCAATTTCTCCTCCCACACATCTATAAATGAGTGAGCTTTCATGGAAGAAACTGTGGCCATCCATAGGAGACTCCTTCAGCTCCCTTTCCACACTCCTCAAAACTTTTCAGCTTCACCACATTTCTGTCTTCTTTTCTGTCTCTAAGGAAGAATTAATTTTACAATATGCAGAAACTAATCTTTCCATCTAATCTCTTCAGCCTATCCCTTCCCACCAAATCTCTCTATTCTCTCCCTGTTCCAACCCATTCTTCAAATTTCCACTTCATAGAATTGGATAATTACTCTAGATCCCTTAATTTTGCAAATGAGGAAATGGAGTCCCATAGAGGTTATCAAGGGTCATAAAGATAGGATTTGAACTCTGAGATAGGATTTGAACTACTATTTTCCTAACTTCAAGTCTGGTAGTTAATATATTGCCATCCTGCCTCATTTCTGCAATCTAGTGCTGCTTTTAAAATAAAGGGGGAAAAAAGACCACTTTATGTGGCTAGTTTTTTTCCTACCTCAAATTCATTTTTTGCTAGTTTTTTTCTTTGCTAGTTACACTTATACTTTTAGATATACCAATCCAAGAAGAAGAGTTAGCATCCTCTTTGTTCCCATTGCCATTTGTCACCATTGCTCAATAATATTCTCATCTCCTTTGGGGTGGCTCCATTTCTTCGTATTATTTCATTTAAATCCTTATTTCTCTCAACAACCAGCTTCTAAGTAATTCTTTCTCCTTTTAAAAAAAATCTCAGTATTTGACTCATAGTCTTTAACTCCCCTCCTCATAATTAGGGGCTTCATTGTCTACCTTGATGCTCCCTCAAATACATGCTCCCTCAAATACCCTAGCCTTCCAGGTTATCAATATAACCAACTTTTATGACTGACATCTTTATTCCAATTTGTCCACCCACAAGATGGTCATTCTTTGGAACTCATTATCACCCATAACTATACCATTTCTATAATTTTGAACTCTAGAATTCACCTGTTTTTAATAATAATCTCCTTTCTGTCCACTTCCCTTTCTCTCTCATTCTAAATCTATAATTCATTCTCTCCATGATTTCATGACCTTTGTCATTTAATGTTTTTCCTTCTAGAAGGAAATCTTATTTCAACTTCTTCCTCATCAAAGTCTTGACCTTATGGCTAAATACTTTAGTTAAATGTATTCCACACTTGAGTTTCTTATTTGTTGCTGTTGACACTTTCCCAATTCTTATCCTGGAACGACTCACTTTTAGCATCTACTTTCTATGTTTCTACTCTTAGACTACTAAATTTTGCTGTGGAAAGTTACACAACTGACAGGGATTGCTACAAATTCTCATTATCCAATCTCATTTGCTACATGACATTCTTTTTCTTCTCTTCTATTTGATTTTTCTTACTACTCTCTTCTATTCCAATCCTTCCATTTCCTCCTAGATTCTTTCTCAGAAGATGATTTTATATCTTGTTTTACCAGGAAAAAAGTAAAGTTTTTCATTTCTCCCAAATTTCTCTAGATGTTCTTTCACTCTGTCTTATTTTGCTCTAGTCTCTGAGGAAGAGGTGACTTTTCTCTAGAGTCTACAGAGCTCCCAGGACAAGCTTTCTAAGGCAAGGGTCTGATCATGTCATTATCTTGCTCATAGAACTTCAATGGCTCTCTTGCCTCCTGGAGAAGATGAATATCATCAAAGATAGCATATGTAGTTTGTTTCCAACCTACCTTTCTAATCTTATTTTATATTCACCTTCATGTACTCTTTATTCCAGTAAACTGGATTACTTGCTATTCTCCAAACCCCACATTATCTTTTCTTACTTCAGGCATTCTTATGAACCATCCCACGTGCCTGCAATATGCTTCTTTCTCATTTATACATTTTAGAAGATTAGTCTTCTTTCAATTCTCAGAATTCTCTTAAAAGGATCATTTTCTTGGATGAGCTTTCCTTATGTATTCTCAGCTCTTCTATTCCTCAAGTATTTGTTTGTGTGTGTGTGTGTGTGTGCATGTGTGTGTGTGTGTGTGTGTGTGTGTGTGTGTATGTACATAACTTAGCCTCTTCCTCCCAGTAGAATGTAAGTATTTTGAAAGCATGGCTCTTTTATTTGTGTCTTTATACTCCTCTGCACTTAACATAATATTCTGCACACAGTGTGTTCTTAATGATAATTTCTTGAATTGAATTCATACCAAACCAAATTTATCTTATGTCACTCTTTTAATCAAATTTTTTCTGTCTTCCTTTCACTTACTGTATAATATTCAAATCCCTTAACCCAACATTAGAGGCCTTTTGTAGTTTTTATTTTTTGTTTTAAATAAATTTTAATTGCTTCCTTTTCTATAGAAAGCCAAACATTTCTTGATTCACTTTGTCATTCTTTCACCTTCCCTTCCCAGAGAATCATCCCATAAAACAAATAACTTTTTAAAAACAAAAAAGAAAAAAGAAAATATTCAGCAACACTGATTAATACAGTATGATAACTGAACATATATATATATGTGTGTGTGTGTGTGTATGTGTGTGTGTGTATATATATAAAATGTACTATAGTCATTGCCCTCTAACTACAAAGGGCTGGAAATGTCTTCTCATTTTTCTTCTTTGGAGCTATGTTTTTTTTTTTTTTTTTTTTTTTGTAATTTACTTTTCAATATTTTCGTAGTTATTCATTCCACTTAAATTATTTTAGTCATATGTTATTTTCTTGTTTGTTGTTTAATTCTTCATCAGTTTATGTAGATCTTCCTAAGATTCTCTGTATTTTTTGCAATATTTGTTATTTCTAATAGCACATTGATGTTTAACAATTTGTTTAGTTTTTCTCTAATTAATATGTATCTACTAATTCTTTGCTTTTACAAAAAAGTGCTGCTTTAACTATTTTAACATTTATGAGGATTTTCATTTTATCAATAGCTTTTTTGGCTTATAAGGCCTAGTAGTAAAACCTCAAGGTCACTTTATTTGCATAAATTCAAATTATTTTCCCAAGTGTCCAACCAATCTTTCTAGTATTTGATTTGCCCTATTTGTAAATCAAGTTGAACAATTCTAAATCTTTTATTCATTTTTTTTCTTCTGTATATTTTTTCATGTGATTCCTTTATCTATTAAAATAATTCTAGTTCTTTAAATATAAACTGAAAATATTATCTTTTCCATGAATCATTTCCTGATTCTCTTGCATGGTAATGACTTTTATTCTTTTACACCTTCCATAACATTTTCTTGGTGGCTTTTTTATTCACCTGTATATCATGTTTGCAAGTTCTTGATTTGCAAATGATTCCTAGATGTATATATCCAGACCTACTTTCACTTTTAAGCTGCGGTCCTACATCTATTGCTTATTGAACACCTCAAAGTGGATATTCTATAAGTATCTTAAATTCAACGTGTTCAAAATAAAACTCATTATAATTCTCTCTTCCCATCCAATCTTTTTCCTCTCCCTCACTTTTTTTTTTTTTTTTTTTTGTTACTATGGAGGATAGCACTGTCTTCCTATTCTCCTACACTTTTAATTTCATTTTGTTTTTGACTTCACTCTCCCTCCATATATCTAAACTGTGATCAAAATTTGATTATTTTGGTCATTTTTACCTCCACAGAATCTTTCTTTTATAAGTCTGCTTCTCTCTATTCACCTAGTCACCACTTTAGTTCAGATCCTCATCGTTTTTATATTGGTCTCTTATAGTAGATGTTTGACTTGTTTCAAGTCTCTCCTTATTCCAAGCTATCCTTTGCTAAGGATAAATCTTATGCTGAACTGCATTGTAAAAAGTGAACCCTTAAGACTTTTTGTTGGTTTTACTCCTCAAAATTTAGTTTTACATGCTTTTTTAAAAAATTATAACTTTTTATTGAAAGAAAAAAGAAAAAGAGGAGGAAAAGACCAAAGAAAGAACAAGAAGAAGACAAAGGAGTAGAAGAAGAAAAAAGAAGTTGGAAAAAAAATTAGCAGCTATTTTCTCATAAGCCTACTTTCTGTCTTCACTTCAGAGTCCACAGTTACTATGAGAGACAATAGGTTATGGTAGGTTCAAGGATAGGTGTCCTGCTGGAAGGAATTTAGGGGATTTTCTTAGTGGGCAGAGCTAGAGAACATGGCTAATCTTAAAAACATATATAAGTCTATAGAAATGAATGCCTGGATAATTTTTTACAACATTATTGCTTGCACTCACTTTTGTTCTGACTTTTCCCTTCCCTCTCTCCACCCCTTCCCCTAGATGGCAAGCAGTCTTATACATTACATGCTTTTTAAAGTTGTTTAGAGATGTTTTCTGGGAAAATTTGGCAGAAAAGATCACTTTATCACCTTGGCTCTTCCCTCATCCTCAAATTCCTCAATTATTTTGCTTTAGCCCCTGAAATTCTTGGCATTGTTGATAATTAATTTCTTTGGTATACACTTTTGTATCCCATGAATCACATCTTGAAAATATTTCTGCTGGAGTAACAAAATAAAGTGAAATCACTCATTAATATGCTAGCAATAATTAGTTTATTAGCCAATGAAATTCATGTGAAAGCTAAACAGAGAATCAAGAGATGATTGTTAGTTGAAATATTCCTGTGTTAAAACTAGATTGGGAATAAGGTAGAATTATAGCATAAACAAGCTGAAAATAATAATCTACAGTATAGTTCTTGGAATTGATTGAAACTGCTACAATGGTAGTAGCTGAATTAAAAGCCATTACTAGTATATCACAGGTTGAAATGATCAGATTTAGCATTGATATCTGATGAAACTCAAGCCAAGTTAAAACTAGGATCATAATAAAATTCAAGGGATAAAGCAGAAGGTTTTAGGGATCAAGTGTTTGCTACTAGTTACAGGGCATGGATCTAAAGTGCAATAATTTATTGAAGATTCATTTCTATAGACTTATATATGTTTTTAAGATTAGCCATGTTCCCTAGCTCTGCCCTCTAACAAAATCCCCTAAATTCCTTCCAGCAGGACACCTATCCTTGATCCTATCATAACCTATTATCTCCCATAGTAACTGTGGACTCTGAAGTGAAGACAGAAAGTAGGCTTATGAGAAAATAGCTGCTAATTTTTTTCCAACTTCTTTTTTCTTCTTCTACTCCTTGATCTTCTTTTTTCTTTTTTTGGTCTCTTCCTCCTCTTTCTCTTTTTTCTTTTCAAAAATAATTAAATGAAGGCTTTCCTCTTTCCACAATTTTTTTTTAAGCTCACTATCACTAGACAACTTTTTTTCAAACCTTCTTAGTGTTTTTTTTTTTTTTTTTTCCTTCCATGAACTTGTTTTTCCTGGCGCTTGCTCCTTTTGAGTGAGAAGCTAGATTCCTCAAACAATGCTTGCTCAGGATTAATACATCCTTTCCTTTAATGAGTCTCTTGATGTCAATGCATCTCTGTCACTGTAGGAACAGTGAGACAAATGCACCATTTATTACTTTTCTAAAAGAGACTGTTTTAGTTACTTGCAATGAAGATACTGAGTTCCTCCATGTATGTTTTCAAATGATCGTAGTTTATCACCATGGATTTAGCTTTATGGCCTCAGTGGTGATTCCAGTACTTTTATTTTTCCTGGCAGTAGGAGTGCTTATTTGAAGTACATGAGAGGAAGATTTGACCAGATCTTTTTTAATGCTTAACTGAAAAAATATTTGCTGACTCATAAATGGAGTGAGTTTGAGCAAGAAGACTCAAGAAGAAAACAAAAAAATTCAACAAGTTGAGTACCTACAGTAATAAGTATGGTACTGGTTTGGTGTCACAGCTCCTTTTCTCGGGAATGGATTGATGGGATGGAAGCCAATGATGGTAAGAAAAAGACTTCACTTTATTGAGCAGTACAGCCTTTGTTTTATATGATTCAGCAGGCATGATCAGTGAGCACTCTTCAATCATTATGCAGAGAATCTGCATGAGCACCTCTTGGACAGTAAAGGAACACCAGTTGGAGGAGAGCCTACCCAGCACATCAGCTGCTGATTGCCAAGTGAGCTGTTCTGTGGGAACATCCTTGCACAGTCAGCATCTAGCTGTGACCCTCAGCTATTTCCCTGTTCACATGTAGACGTGGCAACTTCTTGTCACATCCTGAGAACAAGGAATGCCTTTCATTCCCATGGATTTGCCTCACAATCTCCCCCCCCTTTTTTTTTTTAAAGTGCATTAGTTTTATTTCAGTAGAGATCTCCTACACATTGTTGAACAATGCGCTAAAGAAGCATCCAAAACATATGGATCCACAAAATAAAATGAGTAAAATAACTGATTATGACAATCCATTGTTCAATACTCCACCATTAATTGGAGGAGTTATCAAACCAGTGTATAATTTTTTCTGCTGTCTTATTCAGGTTCAAATATGCATAAGAAGTCTTTTCGATGTCTAAAGTCAATTTGTACAGACTTTCTATATCATCTGCCATGGTATTATTGAAGAACAGATAGTTTAAATGTTTTCTGATCTCATCCCAAAAGTAATCTGACCCAGATTATTTATATTGGAGATTCGTTACACATAGATTTGTATATTTGTAATAGCATTTCAAGGTCCTCTGTAATTTAAGCAATTCAACTTCCATTCTTATTTCTAAAGTGGCTTCTTTTAAGTTCTTTATTATCAGATAAAACTGACTGTCAATTCTGGCTTTTTTGGTAAATCCTGCTGACACATTTCTAGCTAGTTCCTCCATGATAGTGTGCCTGCTCTATACTATTCTGTAACTCAGAAATAGATATTGCTAATGAACAAGATAATGCAATCAGGGCCACCAACAGTGTGATACCTAAAATGACACAACAGATACACAGTTTAGTCTATGAGCTACTGAGTACTCTTTTTTTTTCTTATAATGGTGGCAAATATGTGCTCTATTTTGCTGTGATACCAGTCTTTACCTGAATCTTAATAATAACGAGCTCGGTCTGATTGCCCACTTCTGGGCCTAAATAACTATTCACCAACAGTATAATTTTTTATAGGTAACATTAAAATAGTCACCCTGATTAGTAACATGAACATCATTTCCCCACATAAATGCATATTTCCCCCTAAACATGCCCTAGCTCCCATCATGTATCCTATCTTTGTTCCCGTTATCCATGAGTGACTGCCAAAGATTTTCTATGCCCATATTGAGTTCCTAGTTCTTGTATAATCCATGACAAGGAGTACCTTCCACTTTCCAAGGATTCCCTACTGCTGATATCCATGCGAGCACAGGCATTTCCTCTTAAGAATGTCCCTCAGTCACATCTCAAGATTGAACAATATTCCCAGTCAAACTCATACAAATATGAAAATGTTCAACACATGGTTCCAGAAGAGGCCACATGGAGTCATTAGTCAGTTTGCACCTGTCCAAGCCCCCTGGATGCAAGAGGGTGGTATTTGGGCAAGGCATCCCTTGCCCTCCTTGCAAGTGGAGCCTCATTCCTGGAACAGTTATATTGAGTGTGAGGTTTTGCACTTGTCCGTAATAGGGATGCATTTTTCTTTGCCAACATAATGGTGGATGCAAGATGAGGCCTGTAAAGTTATATTTTACTGACAGTACCATTTTGTTCCTTATTTCTTGAAACATGAATTCTCCACGTATCAAACGAAATCTATTTCCTGAGAGTACCACATTAGGTAATTTATCATCCTATGTAGTTATTCTCGGCCACGAAGGGCCCATCAGTGATTCTCTCCTTTGGCTGCCAATGGCACCATAGTTAGCATTGCAAGAGTGATCACTATCTGTTGAATGGGTCTGTTCATCTTTTTCCACCTCTTCTGTCTCTTCAATGGGCATCGTCTTCTCCTGTATCGTCTCGGTATTAGCAACAACCTTGAGATGTTCTGAAGGAACCCACTGTTCAGATGCCCCTATTGAGATACAAACATATCCTGGTCCCCAGATTGATACCCTATGGGAGCTTTGCCATCTATTTGGTCCTTTCCACTTGGCTTCTGTGTCTTGAGGAGGGATTTGCGTATAGTGGCTTGATTAAGCCCTATTGTGCTTTGTGAAGTATAAAATTTCATTACCAGACTCAGTTCTTGGGAGTCACATTTTCAATAATTTATAGTATATATGACTTTGTCTATATCCCCTTGTGTCACTCGGGGCACCTAGACTCCCCCCTTTTGTTTTGGAAGGAATGTTTTTATAGTCTGATATGTACATTCCACAATGGCTTGACCTGTGAGGTTATATGGTATTCCAAATATATGACATATGCCATGATTGAGAAGAAACTGCTGAACAATCTTGAACATGTAGGACAGCCTGTTGTCAGTTTTATGTTTCTTGGCAACGCCGCTATTGAAAAACTATGATACAGATGATGGATAATATGAGGGGCAGCCTCTCCTCTCTGTAAAGTGACCATAGTAAATCCTGAATAAGTCTCCACTGTAACATGTATTTTGGACTTTTTGTAATGTGAAATGTCCATTTGCCAAATATTATTAGGTTTATCCCCTCATGGGTTAACATCTTTCTGAAGGGGTGAGGATTGATAAGGGACATAAACAGTGCATGTTTCCACTATTTGTCTTGCTTTTTCCTTCTTTATATAACTTTTTAAGAGATTTCATAGAAATATAATCAGCATGGGCCCATCCTAATGGGATGATGACTGTATATGTTTCTAGGGATGCATCAACTCCCTTGTTACCCTCAAATATGGGTCCTTGTTTATCAGTATGAGATCTCACATGTGTAATAAAAAAGGGATTAACACATTGTTGGATTGTGTTTTGAGCCAGTTTAAAAAGTCTAGTGATTTCTGACAGACTTTCTTTTATGCTTGCTGTTTCCTATTCTTTGTACAACCCTCACAGCTATCAGATATAATATTTATAGGGAGTTCTAGCATAAGAGCCTGCATAATAGCATACAGCTCATTCTTTTGAGTGGAAGCATAAAGAGTAGAATATACATTCTTAATATGCATGGCAGAGAATAAAATAGCTGTCTTATGAACCCTTGTAGTATCTGTGAAAATACTGGGGCCAGCTACAGGGGTAAATTTGGTAAATTTGGGAATAATCCAGAGCCAGCTTTCACAGAACTTCACTTAGGTGAGGACTCTCCCTGCTTTAATCTCACCTACTTTCAGCTGTTTGGTCCATAACTCATTCTGAGCCAATGAGAACTCCAGTCAGCTCTTATCTAGGTTGGTCCAGATTCCCCCCTTTCTGCCACTTATTTATAAGATGTAGTCTAGCACTTTCCTAATAATCTCATTTAAGTTCAAGTAAGGTTCTATCATCTTCTTAATTTTTGACATATATATTCACTCAATAATATTATTTCCTTGATGTATTACTCCTAACGGTTGTTCTAGAGTAAGAAACACAGAAGCTTCAATGGGTTTATGAATATTTCACTTTCCAGCTTATATAACCTTATGATCCCCTGAATGCTAGTTATGGCCTCTCAGGATCATTGCCTAAATGAGGACAAGCAAGGGTCAGCTTTCACTATTTCATATAAGGGCTGCATGAGTATTAGGAATAATGATTCATGGGCCTCAACCATTGTATATCCCCTATCATCTTCTAAAAGACATTTAATGTATTTATGTGATTTAGTCTTATCTCTGATAATGTCTTGCATGATAGTGTCTTGACTCACTTCAAATCCTGAATATTGATTTTTGAAACTTATCTGGTGCTAATCTAAGCCCCAAGGCATGTAATGCCTTTGTCATAACCTTCAATATTTGTTCTAATAATTTGGAGATAGGATAGCTGCAAAGAATTTCATCCATATAATGCAGCACATAAGCATCAGGGTATCATCTCAGTTCCTTTAAGGCCACTTATAAAATTCTTCATTCTTTGGGACAGCACCTTCCACTGATATCTATGCATTGGTCCTTAAAAGTTCACAGTGGGAACCGAAAAAGCA
The DNA here is from genome assembly GCF_048593235.1 of Sminthopsis crassicaudata. NCBI lineage: Eukaryota > Metazoa > Chordata > Mammalia > Dasyuromorphia > Dasyuridae > Sminthopsis > Sminthopsis crassicaudata. The sequence continues at coordinate 179,160,803 of NC_133619.1, read as the reverse complement.
AAATATTTCCGCTCCTCAGGATGCAAAGGTATGAAGTAAAACAGTCTTTGATATCTATGATTCATAAAGGATACTGTCTGGGAATTATTTTAGAGGAAGGTAAGCCCAATTGTAAAGGGCCCATTTCTTTCAACATATTGTTAACTTGCCATAGATCAGTTAACATTTTCTACTTTCCTGATTTCTTTTTCATAACAAAGACTAGATCCTTCCATGGGCACTGGGTCTCTTCTATATGACCCAATTTCAATTGTTCTTCTACTGTTTCTTTTAAGGCAGCTAGCTTTTCAATAGAGAGGGGCCATTGTTCCACTCATACAGGACTGTTGGATTTCCATGACATTTTTGGGGTTGGTGATAGCCATGACTTGTGCAATGGCGCCTTTTAAAAAATTATTGGGAGAACAATACCCAAATCCTGATTAAATTCAAATGCAGCCCTTAAAGTATAAATGGCCTAATATGTCCTGTCTTCCCTCTTTTTTTCCATTTTAGGGAGGGCAACGATACCTTGGTATCCTGTTATCTTGACTTCTGCATCTGTGATAGGCCACCATTGATCAGCAGATATAACAGTCTGGTTAGCTTTCATATCTATAAGTTCCTACAAGACATTTCCTATTTATATTGTAGTAATGGGTCTATTTACTTGTATGGCTTGTGTAAAGTAGGTGCCAACAATGGCCTCCGTGTTAGAGGAAGTCAATGGGGGTTGTTGTATGCCTTTATCCTTCATTTTAACTTGTTGCTCATTGGGAAGGATTATACCCTAAGCAATGCGTTGTCCTTGTTCTATATATGTATCATCATTGTCAGTATTATACAAAGTGAGGATAGGTGGGATATGGGTGTAAAGCCAGATTGCCAGGATGGCCAGGGAATAAGGTTGGGTAGGGGGGCAAGATAGTAAAAATTCTTAGGTTATCTCCATTTGGATATCTTTGGATCAGGACTTCCCATACTCCATGGGGAGGTAGTCTACAGAATCCATTACCACAAAGGAGAATTACAGTGAAGGTTGAGTGTGATTCAACAAACAAAGAAACAGTGGTTTCTTGAATAATTTATTGAAATAAGCAATAATGCTGATTTCATTACTGCTTCTGAGGTGAGCCTCAGGATGATGCATTTTTCAATCGCAGAAACTCTTAAAGATTAAGACATCTAAGAATTGTGACATCTACATGTGTTAGAATTATGCATGCCAATAAAATCATGAGCCCTTAAAGAATAGGAGTTGATTAAAAAAAAAGAAGAGAGAGAAAAAGATTGAGAAAGAAAGAGATTAAAAGAGAGGCAAAGGAGGGGGGAGACAGTGAGAAAAGGTGCTTATTTATGTTGAGTTCTGAATTTTCAGTTTTTCTTTCTTTTTTCCCCTGTAGTACTATCATTTTGAACTACAAGAAAACAGCCCAAGAGCAGCTGATTTAAGGATGATGCTATCCATCACAGCTCATAAACAGCTCTTTTCCAAATAAGAAACAGAGGCAGAAAAAGCTTATTTGGAGGAACCAGGAAGACAGGGTTTGAAGGTATTCAAATCTACTCACCTCTCAGTTTAGTGAATTGTGTATGATCTCTCTTTGCTAATGCACAGACCTTAGTAGATCCCTGTTTTCTTTGAATTGTCTTTTGAAGTTGAAGTGTGGTTCTATTCTCCCTCTGACTTTCTCAACATCTCACTAAATAGTTCTTTTACTTGAGCTTTTGTTTTAGTTTTTTAATTTTTTAAATTTATTTTTCCAACAACTAATTCTTTTGTTCTTGTTTCTGGTTTTTTACAAACTGAGACTTTACTTGGATCCACTGGGTACTACACTCCTAAAACTTTGGTAGGGGCTATGGAGAACATTTGATTCTTGTCCTCAGAGAGGGCCAGGTAAAACTGCAGAAGTAAAGAGTCCCGTATTTTAAAATATTGGAAAAACAATTAGTATCCTGCTTCCCTTGGTTCTGTCTTCAAGCAATAATTTCTCACGATTTGTCATAGTAACTGAATTTAATTTCCCTGTGGAGTTTTAATCTACTTGTGTAGAAGTGTTTTTGTCTCTCCCTCATCCTCAGCCTTGTTTTTCTTGATGGCCCCATTTGTGGAGCACACCCATTTCTTTCTTTTCTTTCTTATTTGTTTTATTGTTTAAGTTTATTTTTATACAATCTGTTTTACTTTCATTTTTAAAACTAAAAAAAACTTTTCTATTTATACCATTTTCATTTCCAAATAGATCTCACTCCTCTCTTCCCTATCAAGCAAACTGTCTCTACATCAAAGATTTAAAAAGAATGAAAAAACCAGAATTCACTTTAATTGAAGAAAAAGAATTACCGCTATTCTCTTCCTCATTTTTTCCTGTTGACTAAATGGGAAATAGCTGTGTTAGATTCTTGATGATTATCTAGCAACACTAGAAACTGGAATAAACATATATTGATCAGATTTTTTTGTCTGTATACGTTTTTCAGTTGCAAAATCATCTTTTAAACAGCATTTCAACATCATTTTGTTATGACATTCATTGTGTCTGTGTAATTTCTCTTTTTATCACTGGTAGTCACACTGCCACATTTCTTTGGAGAGGTGTATTTCAGGTCCATTTTAGTCCCACTAAATAAGCCAGCTTCTAATTTAAAGTGGGAGAATGCTCAGGGAGTCTTAAATCCAAACACCAACAAGGGTGTCTGGAACAAACGGACTGGAAGAGAGATTAAATATAGTTCAAGTCTACTTCTTACTATTATCTTTTGGTCATAAATTGGTGTAGTCTTACTTTTAATTGGGTTAATAACATAACTTAAAAGGTTAAGGAAGGGGTGCGTAATTTTTTTAAAGGAAGGGTTATTTAACCTTTCTTCATTTCTTACTAAAGCCAAAGTATTTTCTAATTTCAATGATTTGTACACAGTTAATTGTCCTTGATAAAACAAAAGCAGACTTTTCCTTGCATAAAAGTCATTTGATTTTCAGTGGTAGAGGATTGTTCAGAACTATAAATATATCAACCTGAAGATTTTTTTCTAATATACTGGAAGGCTTTCCGCCTCCCCCCCTTTAATAAAATATACAAGTTGGACTTTTTTCTTCAATCAGACTAAAAATCTGCACCCTCCCCAAGAGATTGAACATAAAGAAATGATAGTGCATTATATACACCCTCTTTCACTTCAGTTTCTCAGTCTGCCTGCTTAAAAGATTGTTTTTAAATTTAGCAGCTGATGATTCTGGAGGTGCTCCATTTGCTCTAAAAATACCTGTTATCTTTCAATCTTTACAGAATGCCTGAGGTAATGATAAGAAAAGGTTGTTGTCCATGTTGAAGGGAGAGCAGACTAGAGAAGATTTCCAATTTGTCTTGGTAGAGAATTTGCATTTTACATGGAGCACTGGAAATTTATACTATGTTTAATTAATACTGCTGGGATTAGAGTTAACAGACTTAAAAACTAGTAACTGCTGTGTAAAGTCTGCACAAGGGAAAAACAAAGCACATTGACAAAGTAGCATTCACAGAGTCAGCTATAGTGTATTGCCTTAGTTTCCCTGAATTATTATGCCCTGAATAAAATTATTTTAGCCCCACTCCTTTGTTTCTTGCCATTAGAACTGGAGGCCCTGAAATACCATTGAGTCATAAAACTCCAGGTGCCTTATCTCAAATTTTTGCTGAGATTATTTCCCCAATGTTTGAGTTTTTCCCCTTACCTCAGTGTCTCTTGCCCTCAACCTTTTTATATTGACTTCTGAAACTATGGCTTGTCTACTAATCTAGTGACCTCATCCCCTTGCCTTTATTTCCCCTATATCTGGAGCCCTATAAAAGTCTCCTGCTGAATGCTTTGAGACAAGAGTCCCATGTAGCCAGCTGGCCTTGGATAGTCTAAATTGTCCACAATTAAAATATTAAAAATCAATCTCCATCTTACCTCAGTTTCTCTGGCATTACAATATGGCTCTCATTATTTCTGGGAGTTACTCATCCAGCTTCTAATACTTTGATTTTGAAAGCACCCAGATAAAGTGATGGAAAAATAACTTAGAAATTTCCATTCTGTGCTTTATAAGATTCCTCTTGATTTCTTCACTTAATACCTGATATGGGTGATGATAGCCACAGTGAAGAGGGTTAGATTTTTAGTAACTGCAGAAATTAAGAAACCTGAAGTGAAACATTCAATTAAAAAAAAAAAAAAACATAAAAGTTTCTGGCTGCCCTAATCAATATCTCCTGACCTAGTCATGTTCATAGAAAATAGAGAATATCTCCGTAGATGTTCTTAAACACTTAGCTACAGCTGACCCGGCAGTGTCATATTTCCAAACCCTCTAACATCTCAGCCACTTCACTGCATGACCCAGTACATAAACTTTTCCTAGGGTCACATACAACAGAGGATAATTATAAAAAATTGTTAAAATCACTTCTATAAACAGCACTCACCTACAAAGAAGCATTATCTGGACTATTCTCTCGTGATTCTTGGTAGATTGGACAGGTCTCATGAACACCAATGTGAGCAATCGATTTCAGCTTGCTTTTTTTTTTCCTATTGCCCATGGGCAATTGTAGAGTAGAAGAAGTATGGATATGGACCTCAGGGCTACTTTCTGAAGCTACTGGTTTCTGTTTCTGTCATTCAGCTGTCTTAGCTTTCCTAATGTGGCCACCACATTGTTTTTTCTTTTTAAATGTCTTAGATTTCAGGTTCTAACTATGGGGCTCAAAACTGTGAGAGAAATATATAGCAGAATATAATGAAAGACAAATATGGCATTGCAGACAATGAGTTCTGTGGTTAGTCAAGAAATATGAAGATCAATTTGAGTTAGAATTATGTGGAAAGTGTTCATAGAAGATCTGAGACTAACTTGGTCTTGAAGGATACAACTGCTTATTTTCTTTAATTGCATTTATCATTTTTAAAATTGCTTTCCCATTTCCTTGATATTACTTACTGAGTGAGAGATTGTATTTTTGTAAGCAACTGAAGCTTCAGATCTAGGTACTTCTTTTTTCACTTATTACTCATAAATGCCAGATCTGATGTCAAAACTCTTTATGGTTTCTTTTTGCTTGTCTAATAAAGAACGGGATTCAAGAAACTCCTCAATCTGACACCAACCTAACCCTTCTCCCCTCTTTTCTCTGTCCCTACTTTACTCTACTCTACTACCAATCATGAACATGATGCTCTCCCCCTCCAGCACCACACTCATGTTTTCCTATTATCACATCTTTATTCTTGCTGTGCCTTACAATTGGAAAGCCTCAGCCAGATAAGCCAATAACAATGAGAAATGTTAGAGGAGCAGGAATTCCTTAGAGGTTCTTCCTCCTCCTCATTTTTCTGATAGCATACTTAAAACAAAATCAATGACCACAACCTTGGGGACACTGCCTATCACTGTTTCTTGTTGGAAATGAAAAGCTTGTCCTTGTCCTTCCTGACCTGACCCCAACCTACCATTTTAGTTTTTTTATATATCACTCCTTTCCTGACTTCTATGGCCTAGTCAAATTGACTCAGTTGTTTTTCCTTATATGGGACTCCATTTCTTTTATGCACTGATTGGAATTGCATTCTCTTCTCACCTGAGCTTCACAGAATTCCTTATTTCTCTTAAGTCTCAGTTCAAGAGCTACCTTCTACATGAAACCTTTTCAGTTCAGTACCCTGCCTTTCCCTATTTCCTACTCTTACTGCCCTTCTTTCCTATGATCTTATATTTATTTCATATTTATTCTGAAAGTGTTTATATATACAGTATATACATGTTGTCTTACCAGATAGAATGTGAGAGATATGAGCCTTCTTGAAAATGTTCCCCTCTCCACCCCATCAATAAAGTTTTGTCTGGAGCTCTAGGAAACACTTTTGGAATCACCAAGGATATTTCGAAGAAACTATGAGATTTTAAAAAACCTAACTACTCCCGATAATTCACCATTTCTCCCCTTTTATATCTTCTACATCATTTTGTTATTCCTGATCAGTAATTTACCTAAAGAGAATTTAGTTCTATTTTGTTTTCTATAATGCAAAGGCATTATAGAAAACATTCTATAGGATCAGTAAAAAGGAAGCAAATTTTGTTTTATTTCATTGTTTATCATGAAAACCCATTTAGTGTAAACTCATATGCTTAGTGAAATGTAAATAAATTTAAGCTGAAAGTTATATTCAAGAATTTTTTATTCCAATATCTTTCTAATGAATTAAAAAAAAATAAATTATTTTTAATTGTCTAAAAGACTTAAAAGCAGTCTTTACAAATACTGTCAGTATGAATATCCAAGAATTAGAATTGCTTAGCTATCTGCATAGGCAGATAATTAATAACTGATCTCAAGCTTCTGTATTCACTAAGTATGCTGGTTTTTTTCTTGTCTAGGACAGTATCTCTGCAGCACAGCTGGGTCAGGAGTTTCTAATCACCATAGATTCTCTCAGTCTTTCTAGACTCAGAACCCTCATTCTTCAAGCTGTCCAGGAGGTGAAAGCTTCTCTGATTTCCAACCTGGCTCCAGACAAGCCCATCTAGCCCTGGGGTTCTCCAGTTCTTTGGTGCTAGCCTAGAAGTGTTTGCATTGATTCACACTGGTTAATCCCTGGCCTGGGATTTTTCTTCTGGTCTTTTTGGGTTCCCAGGAGGACCCCTATTTTGACCATTTTTGTTTTTCACCAATCTATGTTCACCCTGAGGAGCAAATTTGTTCTGTTTGTGGGAGAAATCTGGAAAGCTTGAAATTTACTGATCTACTCCACCATTTTCCCCAAATCCTCCCCTTTTTCTTTGTTTCTTATAAACATTCTAGAATGTGTCATTAGAGAGATAATTAGTGAACAGTTAGAAAAGGAAGCAATGTCTGCAAAGAGACAGGGTGTCTTCATAAACAGGGTAAACCAAACTAATTTTATTTAAACATTTTTGGGACAAGCTTACTAAACTTTGTAGAATAGAGAATTCTATATTTCTGAAAGCATAACATATATCTCATCAATCCAAAAGTTTCACTAAATGTGTATTTCATGTTATGTTATTACCAATAAATGAACATGTATAGATAAATAATTTTAATATAAATTTTATTTGGCCAGAATATATAAATGTATATAAATATATAAAACTAAAATATTTTCAAGATGAATAAATTTGTTCCATTACATACATATATTAATATATTATGTACTAAATTCACAACATGTCAAACATACAAAGAATTCAACAGAAATAGCTATTCTTATTAAAAGGAAATTATATATTCACAGGTCAGCTGACCCTACTGTAATGTTGTCAATTGTGGCATGAGCAAAGAAAACCTAAGAACCACTGCTGTAGATAACATGTATTTTGATTTTAGCAGAATATTTAATAAAACATTTTTAACAAAGCAATATCATAATTAAATGGACTTGAAATTGACCAGTTCCAAAGAGAAATTATAAAAAGTTTATGTGATATTGGAAGGAAGTCTGAGATGTTGTATCCTTAGGGATTCATTCTTGGCCCTCTGCTGTTTAAAATCTTTATTAATGACTTCAATGAAGGCATAGATATTCTTATCAAGTTTGTAGATAGCACACTGTTGATTAAGATAGTTAATATGTTAGATGATATATTACAATCCAAATTTACCTAGATCACTGCCTAGATTATTGGATCATCTAAGTTTAAATGCAATGGGACAAAAGTAAAATCTTAGACTAAATTTAAATCATTTAAAGTAATTTAAAATCATTAAAGATTTTAAAAGTCTTGTGAAAAATCAATTTCACAAGATGGAACTGACATGATTAGAGTATAGTTTCTTTGAAAAATATAAGAGAGATGCAGGCTCCAAATGATATCCAAAAAAGATGAGATCTAAATCTGCCTTACTTTGCCCTGATCAGATCACATATAGCGTATTGTGTTCAGTTCTGTGTATGTTGTGATACACGAGCCACCTGCCAGTGGCTGCTGGAGGTCTAATTTAGACCTGTAGAATGGATCTCTTCATGTGAGAGGATGATGGTGATACAAGGATACTGAGAGGCAGTTGCTATTCTCTGACCTTTCCACTGAGAGGCAATTGTGTTGTCTGACCTCTCTCCTCTTCCCTCTTGCCTCCAATTTATTTTGTTCCCAGTCCATAAGCAACATCTGTGGCAGCAAAGGCTGCCTGCAGCTCCCTCAAGCGTCAATCCACAGCTTCGGAGGCTCTCAGAGAATTGACCTCCCTTTCACCCAGGAATGATCCTTAAACAGTGTACTACATTTTAGGAAGAATACTGCTAACTTGGAATGAGTTCAAAAGACATAGCCAGGCTTGTTAAGATCCTTGAGTTCATTATACATAAGGATCAGTTGAAGAAATTGAGAATTTTTAGACTAGAGGAGAAAAGACTTAGAGAAAGAGTTAGGGGGTACATTTAGCTGTCTTCAGTTTTCTTGAAGAGCATTCCTGGGAAGGAAGGATTATATTTGTTCTGTTTGATCTTTAAAAAAAAACATTAAAGGTTGATTTAAGGAAAAATCTTCCTAATAGTTAGAACTATTCAAAAGTGGAATGATCTATTCTTGAAAGATGCAGATTCACCAGAAATTTTAAAATAAAATCTGAAAGATTACTTGTTAGGTATGTTATATGGGGGATTATTTGTGAGTTATGTATTGGACTAATTAGCCACTGTTCCTTCCAAGCCCCCTTTCCAAGCCCCAAAAAGTAATTTTGCTATTACTATTTTGGAATGCATCATTGATATTTTTCTCTAGGTATAGTAAGAGTGATGACAAGCTTTCTTGAACATCATTACTGAAATTATACTCTTCTGATGTGGTTTGAAAGAAGAATGCTATTTGATTCCACTGCCACTGTGTGTCAAAGTAGAAAACTGCAGATAAGGCATGAAGCAGAGCATTAAACATATAAAGCCTAAGAGATACAAAATAGTGTTTCTCATTAAGTTCCCAATGGACCAGTAGCAAGTCATAATTGGAACCCTTCTCAGTAAACTCAGCTGAGGTTTTGACTCTTAAGTTAGTAGAAGGAGCTATTTCCTATCAAGGTTGAAGAAACATAGTGAGGAGAAACATGAGGTAATGGAAAAAGACTGGATTAAGAACCACACAAATTTAATTTAAACTTCAGGGCTTTGACTTCCTAATTCTGTATCTTTGAGTAAATCACTTTTCCTTTACAGAAATCAGTTTCCTCTTCTGACAAATGAGGGGAGCGATGTTTATAGTCCCTGCAACTCTAAAATGCTATAATCAGGAAAAGAAATATAAAAAACTGCTGCTGAAAATACTTCTCCACTAACTGTATTAGTTCCTTGGATTAACAGAAAGTTCATTACCAGGATTAATTCAGCATCCTGAATACTACATTTAAATTTATAGACAAAAAATTCTAACCACTTTAATGATACATTTAAACTCTGAATTAGAGGTTATTGTTAGTTTTTGTATGTCATAGGTAAAAGTTCTCAATCTTATCAAGGGGAAAAGTTTTTCAGAAAAATTAAATCCAACGTTATGAAGCATCACATCTTCTGTATCTTTCCTGAGTTGTATTTGAATCGCAAAATCAACATAATAGCTAACCAGTTCACAGAAACCAAATAGTAACCCAACAAGGAATGCACAGATGAACATATTGTATACAACATACACACACATGCATAAGGAATTCATACCTACATTAGAAATCTAATTGGAGTGTATTCATGCAAAGACTCCTTGACTTTATAGAGATCCTAGAAGGGCCTCTATTAATCTGATCGGCAGAAATCTTTGATTTTTCATATTTTTAATAGACCTTGGAGATTCCATGTTGATTTACACTGGATTTGTGACAGACAGTTACTCCTTTAATATCACCATCTTTTTGTTCACAGTGTTTGATTTCAGCAATTGGACAGCACGCAAATACAAAGAATAACAGTGAAAAGGGAACACTGCAATTCACAAGATAAAAACCTACAGAAGAGAGAGGACATCTGTGATAAAAAATGAATCATATTTATAACTTTAAATATCTATATTATCATGTCCATAACATGTGTGATCTTTTTAAAAAGCTAAAATGAGGGGCATCTAGTTGGTGCAGTGAATAGAGCACCAGCCCTAAAGTCAGGAGGACCTGTGTTCAAATCTGACCTCAGAAACTTAGCATTCTTAGCTATGTGATTCTGGGCAAGTCACTTAACTCCAATTGCATCAAGAAAAAAAAGCTAAGTTAAAAATTTTAGCATAAGGATGCAAAAAAAGGATGAAATTGACAACTGAAATATAATAATAAGGATAAATTTTTTATTATATATTTTTTATAATATTATCCCTTGTATTCATTTTTCCAAATTATCCCCCCCTCTACTCCCTCCCCCCGATGACAGGCAATCCCATACATTTTACATGTATTACAATATAACCTAGATACAATACATGTGTGTAAATACCATTTTCTTGTTGCACAATAAGCATTAGATTCCGAAGGTACATGTAACCTGGGCAGACAGATATTAGTGCTAACAATTTACATTCACTTCCCAGTGTTTCTTCTCTGGGTGTAGTTGTTTCTGTCCATTATTGATCAACTGGAAGTGAGTTGGCTCTTCTTTATGTTGAAGATTTCCACTTCATAAAGGATAATTTTTTAAAAACCCGATTAAAGAGAAAATTAGTACTGTATGCTAAGAAGATATGTTGTTGTGTTTAGTTATTGAGCAGTATCATATTCTTTGTGACTCTGTAGACAAACTTTCCAAGAGATTTTCTTTCCAACAGTTTAATGCTAAGTGACTTGGCCAGGGTCACATAGCTAATAAATATCTGAGGTCTTATTTGAACTTTAATCTTTCTGACTTTTTATTGACTGCCACCTTACTGCCTCAGAAGATATACTTATGTGTAAATCCATGAACTCAAAGAAAATTAAAGGGCATTTGGATTAGGACAAAATGAGAAAGAAGCAAGAATTATGTTATTTTGGGAGTACACTGATGAATGATTGATTAAGTGAAAGAAATAGGTAATGACTTCAAGAGTAATAACAAAAATGCTGTTACTTTTATGTAGCATTTTAAAGTTTCCAAAGTGTTTTACTCGTAATATTCCTGTAAGCTAAGTAATACAATTATTTTAGTCCCATTTTTCTGAATCAGCTAAATAACTTGTTCAATTTTACAAAGTAGTAACCTAAGAAAATGGGATTGACTCCAGGTCTTCTGATTATAAATCTGGCATTCTTTGCATCATATCACACTTCCCCTCAAAAAACTCCTCACAAAATACATGTATACTATTTTCTATAAGCACAAAATAAGGAAGGAAGACTTCCTTTTAGTAGGAAACTCCAATCACCTGTATATCAACTGAAAGTCTCATTCCAATAAAGGACATCTAGCAAATTGTTGACTTGTTTTTTACTGATACCTCAATCTCTCAAAAGGTAGACATGCTGACTAAAACTGTGATTATACTTAATTCCTATCAACTATAGGGAGTATATGGAAATAGAAGTGAAAAGAAGAAAAGGGGAGGGGAAGAAAAAGATGATGCCATTTTAGAGTTTGTGATAGACAAAAAGGAAATGATAGCTGTAGACTTAGTGATGAAGGACTTCAATATAATTGCCAAAAGGGTGTGAGTCAGGGTTCAGATAAGTCATGGATCAACATATATATAATCAAGAAGCATATATATTATACATATGCAATTGCACATTTGTTTAAAAGATGGGTGGGACTGGTTATCAAACAAAATTTTGCAAGAGTTTGCTTGAATTATATGCATTCAAAGTCTTCTATAAGACAATATTTCAAAACAAGTTTTAATGATTTTTTTCCATTCCATTCATTTATAGACAAACCTTTCTACTACCATCCTCATATTTCCTGGCAAAGATTTGTTAGTTGTAAAACAATAAAATCAGTTGAGCAAAAAAGAATAAACTTAGTGACCACAACTAACATAATATAAAAATAATAGTATATATAGTCCACCCAGGAATACCATATTAAAAAAGGGAAGTACATTTCATTATATTTTCTTTATAATACATTCTAGCCATTACACTTACTCAGAGTTTGGTGCTTTTTAAAATTTTAATTTACATTGTATCATGAAAGTTATTACCTTTATATTATGGTTTTTATGAGAAAACATTGTAGCCAACTAAGAAGAAGTCTAGTATCAAAGACAAGTTTCTCAGACTGATGTGGCTTCACATGGAGCTCTCTGATGAATTCAGATTTTAAAAAGTTGCTTATAGAGTATGGGCCCAAGGATAAATCCAAAAAATGACACAGATCTCTAAGAATAATTTATATATCCTAGTTCAGGTGGATTATATGCCATTATTCTAAGAAAACTTACAAATATAGTGACTGATTCATTTTTAGTGATTTTTAAGGAATCTTGGAGAATAGTTCTAGAATATTGGTTTAGAAGTAAACATCACTATTTTTAAATAAAGGGGAGTGAGGTGAGTCCTACAAACTATTGACTCATGAGCTGAATTTATTTTCAACAAAAGTCTAAAACTGATTATTAAGGAGTTTGAGAATGACAAAGAGAAATCGTGAGAAATAGGAACCAGTATTTATTTACTAATAAAAAAATCATACCAAACTAACACCTTGAACACTTTTCAAAGAATAACTATGCTGTTAGATCAAAGGAATGAACTTATCATGGATTTAAATAATTTATCTGTATTTTCCAGTTTTGCAGCTAAAATGCAATATCATCATCTATTTCCTTGGCATATTGTTTCCATTAATGAGATAATAAAATAGGATGAACATCTACCCATAATAATCATATAAAGATAAGTTATATCTACCCTTCTGACCTTCTTGATTTTGGTACCACAAATTGTTTAGCAGACATTTTGGAATGGACCTCTCATACATCTAGGTAGAATATAGCAGTATTTCAAAATCTTATGATATTCTTCTTATTCTATATTCTTATATATGAGATACTTATCTAATATGATAGTGCAGTTAAATGGAATCAAAATCAGCTGAATGACCATAATTCAAAATATATTAATCATTAAATATTTATTAATATGAAGAGAGAGTTCTGCCTTTGGCCTTGCTCAGAACTCAATTTTTAATTATACATTTAACAAATGTTAATTAAGTGCCTACCATATTTGAGGCACTGGGACATTTTTGTTAGTGATATCAATAAAGATATCCAAAGTTTGATAAATATATGAATAGCATGAAACTGGATTGGTTTGATAATATATTATGTTATTAAGTCTTTTAGGTCATCTTTTTCAATAAGTCCTAGGGTTTTAGTTGACCTCAAACTTAATGAGAGTCATCTCTATGATAGGGAAATTGAAAAATGAATATAATTTCAAAAAAGGGAAACAATCATCCTTAGGAACTTGTGTTGCTTCACTAATAAAACACAGGTATAATATCTAATAATACAAATAATAATATTTAGACTAACAATAAAAGTTGCAATATTCTATGTATTGATCAGATCACATCAAAAATATTATGTATGATCTTGGACACTGAGTAATTTTGATTAACTAGAGGGTATTTGAAGGAAGATGGCCAGGAGATTGAGTCTCTAAACCATGATTGATTAAAAGAAGTAGGAATACTTGGCTTAAAGAAGAGTAGACATAGAGAGGCTATGATAACTGTTTTCAGATATCTGAAGAGTGATCACCTACAGGAAATTTATATTTATTTTGAATGGCTTCACTGTAGGAGTTGTCATCTTGGGGTCTGTGAACTTGTATTAAATTTTAATAACTGTATTTCAATATCATTGGATTTTTTTGTTCATCATATGTATTTCATTTTATACATTTACTCTGAGAAGGGGTCCATAGACTTCTAAAAGGGTATACAACACAAAAAAGACTAAGGATTTTTGCTCTGGAAGGCAAAATGAGGTCAAATATGTAGTAGTTTCAATGAAGTGAGTTCCAATATTAGGAAGAAGCTGTCTTAGAATGTAAAAGGTTGCCTTATAAGGTCATGAATTTTTTGTCCCTGTAGGTATTCAAACTGAGGCTGGATGTCTACTTGGCAGAAATATTAAAGAGGGAATTCATGCACAGGGTACTGAGTTTAGATTTAACAATATTTAAAATTCCAAAGCATCATGAACTATAGACATATAAAGGGGGAGATAATTAACTGGCAAATTGATACTTCTATTTCAACTAGAATTTTATCTGCCTGCCTGTCTATTCTATTGTAGACAAAATTCTATGATCTTGATTAGATTTGGAATTCTCCAATAGTAAATATAGAAAGTTATACTTTGAATTGTGATTCATAGTAGTGATACATAGTAGTAACCAATAAAAGTTTTCAAACAGACATAAATTGTAAAAAAAAATAGAATTCAGTAAAATTATTCTGAGGCAGAGGTTACAGAAATAAATGTCTGACAAGAAAAAATAGTACAGGATTTTTATCTATTTTTTAAAGTTGAGTTTATAATTTTCATATGCATGCCTTTTCACTGGCTGGAACTTATTTTCTCTTAAATATATCAACTCTTAAATCACGTCACCCAAGGAAGCAGCTGTGCTTCATTAATTTGGATGCTATAAATATAGAAGAAGCTATCTAGGAATAGAATGTTGTTAGCAAGAAAGAGAAAACTCTTCACAAGGTAAGGATAGAAGAACCAAATGAACTTTGGAAATAATTCCAGCTTGAAGGAACCCCAATAGGAAACCTTCACTGATTAATTATTTAGAGTATCTGACACTAGAGTAGGAGAAAAGCTTCAAGAAAAAGAATTTAAACATTCCTTTAAGTTCCATTCCACACACTTGTTACTATAACAATTTTCTATGTTCAAATTATTTTTCTTTTTCTGTATTTTTTATTATTTCTATGTCTCTGTGACCTACATAAGTAGGGTGTGTGCTAGCCACCATTTACTTAAACTTTAGATACATTTACTCAACCAAAAATGATGATGTTTATCCTTGTTCAATGTTATCAATATTTAGATTATTAAATGCCTTCAGCTCAGTAATCTGAAGTTTGATTTGAGAAATCAAGAAATAATAAAACAAAACCAAACAATGTGAAATATCTCATTGGAAAAACAACTGATTTGGAAAAAAAAATCCAGGAGAGATCATTAAAAGTTTTCAGACTTCTTGAAAACCATGATCAAGAAAAGAGTCTACACAGCATATTTCAAGAAATTATCAAGGAAAATTATCCTGATATTCTAGAACCAGAGGGCAAAATAGAAATGAAAAGAATCCATTGATCACCTCCTGAAAGAGATCCCAAGATGAAAACTCCAGGGATATTATAGCCAAATTCATGAACAAGGAAAACATTTCAAGAATCCAAAAAGAAATAATTCATCTATGGTGGAGCCATAGTCTAGGTAACAAAAAAAATTGACAGCTTTTACATTGAAGGATTGGAGGGCTTAGAATATGATATTCCAGAGACTAAAGGAGCTCTAATTATAACTAAGAGTCACCTACCAGCAAAGCTTAATATAATCCTTCAGGGGGAAAATGGATATTCAATGAAATAGAGGACTTTCAGGCATTCTTGATGAAAAGAGCAGAGCTGAATAGAAATTTTGATTTTCAAATACGAGATTCAAGAGAATCATAAAAACAAAAAAAACTAATTAGGAAAGGGAAATCATAAAGTACTTGATAAGGTTAATTTATTTATGTTTCTACACTTGAGTATGATGTTTGTAGCACATAGGAACTTTCTCATTATTATGTCAGCTAGTACAGTTAGAGGAGTATATAAAGACAGAGAGCACAAATGTGAAGTGAATATAAAGGGATATCTAAAAAAATAAATTTAAAATAGAAATATACTGGGAGAAAGAAAAAGGAAAAGATGGAATGGTGTAAATTATCTGCCATAAAAGAGGTAAGATAAAGCTTTTGCAATGGAAAAGAAGAAGGAGAGAGGAGGGAGGGAGAGTAAGTGAAGCTCACTTTCACTAAAATTGGCTCAAAGAGAGAACAGTAAACAAACTCAATTGGATATATTAATCTATCTTGTTCTGTAGGAAAGTAAGAGAGGAAAGAGATATGAAAAATAAGTGGTGATGGCGATAGAAGAGAGGGAAGATTGGAGGAGAGGTTAGTCAGAAGCAAATACGTTTCAGGAGGAACAACAGTGTAAAAGGAATGAGAGAATAGAATAAATGTTGTGAAATACAATTAGCAATTATTGTAAAAAATAATTTTGAAGCAACTTTCTTAGATAAAGGTCTCCTTTCTCAAACATAAAGATAACCAAGTTAAATTTATTAAAAAAAAATTGAGTCATTCCCCAATTGATAAATGATGAAAAGATAGGAACAGTTTTAAGACAAAATAATCAAGCTATTTATAGTGACAAGAAAAAAATACTCTCACAATTTATTGATAATTAAAACAATTAAAACAATTCTGAGGTATTAGCTCATACCCTATTAGATTGACCAACAAGACAGAAAAGAAAAATGACAAATGTTGGAAGGAATGTAGGAAAGGTGATTTGGTGCATGCTGGTGGAGTTGTAAACTGATTTAACTACTCTGTGGAGTAATTTGGAACTGTGCCCAAAGGACTATACAGCCATGATTGTCTTTTAGCCTAACAATACTACTGCTAGGCATGGATTCCCAAAGAGATTTTTAAAAAGAAGAGGAGGGGGACTATGTATATTTATTTATAGCAGATCTTTTCTCAGATCTTTTGCAATTTTCTCAATGATAATATGGAATGATAAGTTGTTAATGACTTTGATTTTCTCAGCAATATAGTGACCCAGGTCAGCTCTGAGGGACTTAATGCTTTCCATACTTAGAAATGGAACTGATTGTATCTAAATATAAATTAAAGCATACTTTAAAACAAATAACAAACCTTACTGTCATAAATATATGGTGTAATCTCCTACCAATACAGATTTGTATTGACTTGGCAACTCACTTGGCATATCATTTTGCAGGCCATGCTCTGGCATGGGTTTTCTTAGCTCTTTCATCTATAAAATATTTTTGATAGAGACTGTTGTGGAGATCACTGCCTATTGGGCAAACAACATCTAGATTTAGGAGCTTGTGAATCACTTGAACATATAAAGTTGCTGCTAAGATTAGAAGTATCGACCTCAAATATCTGCATAAAAATGCAATCTCTGGTGTCAGACAAATAAATACCCAAATTTCCATTTGTGAGCAGCCATTGTAACTATGCATGGAGGTTTTTGAAGAAGAGATTCTCCTCCTTCTAGAGAGTTGAAAAAATTAAATAAGCAGAAGTCTATTTTTTCTTCTTCACCGATCTAGCACAATGCCAGCTTGCCTCTTTCTTTTTCTTTTTTTTTTTTTTATTAATTTTATAATTATATATTTTTGACAGTTTTTAATTATAATTTTTTTTGACAGTGGCTTGCCACTTTCTTAAAGTGAAGGAGAGGACAAGGACGATCTAGGGTTTGCCTCATGCCATAGTGACAATTCCTTCAGAGGTGGCTTAGGGTAAGCCAGCAAAGTAGTCATGTGAAATTCCCCATAATGTCCATTTAATAAAAATTTAGAATTGGCAGGGAAAATGAACAAGTCACAGAAAAAAAATTCCAACACATGTTCCCTGGATTTGTATTCCAATTCAACCAAAAAATAAAAGCAGCCCCTGTCCTTAAAAAGTTTACTTTATAATGGAGAAAAACAAACACAAAAGATACATAGAGAGTGATGGAAGAGAACTTTAGAGGGGAAGTCTGTAGAAGCTAATAGGAGTAGAAAAATACCTCCCTCAAAAAGTGCCATTTGAGGTCAGTATTAAAGGAAGCCAGAGATTTTAAGAGGGAGATGTGACACAAGATTTGATTACAAGCATCAGGGAGAGCCTGTGCAGTCAATCAGCTAGCAGCAATTAATCAATTACTATGTGCTATGTGACAAACACTGAGAATATGTTTTAAAAGATCAGTATTTGTCCTCAAGGAGTTATAGTCCAGCAAGAAAAAAATAAATATACAAACAAGAACATACAAGAGAAGTACAGAATAGATGGAAGGTAATCTTAGAGAGCATAACTCCTAACCACAGGAGGTCCTGGAGAAGATGATACTTGAATGGAATCTTAAAGAACGAGTAGATGAGAATGATTTGTTCAAGTAGTCATGAAGGTGGCTGAAGCAGGTTCTTTGGAGAGCTTAGAGCTTGATCAGACATCAAGGATGCTTTGTTATCCATTGAATCCCTGGCCATTGCCAGTCATCATGACTTTTTTCTTGCAGGGGAATTTGATGCCTGGAAAGAGAGGGAGACTGATGACTTTGCTTAGTTCTGCCTCACTTAAAATGAATTCAGGTACAAGTTAAGGCATTACCTTGTTTTAGGTAACTTAAAGTACTAAGAATGACACCAAAGTAAGAAGTTACAAAATTTAGAAATTTGGAGGAAGAACATTCCAGACATGAAGAAAAGAAAATGTAAAGGTGCAGAAATAGAAGAAGAAAGTTGTATGTGAGGAACAGCAAGGATGACAAAGTGGCTAGAATATAGAGTTTGTGAAGGCAATTAATGTGTTTATTATATGTATGGAAAGGTGGGCTGTAGGAAAGTTTTGGAGCCTTTTCAAGTTCAAACAGAGAAGGTTTATATTTTATCCTAAGGACAATTGGAAACCACTGCAATTTATGGAGTTGGGGAGTAACATAGTTAAAACTGTGCTTTATGAATATTACTATGGCAACTATGTAGAGGCTGAAATGCAAAAGGAAGAGACTTGGGGCAAGGAGATTTAATTAGCTATTTTAATAGTGCAGATGAAAGGTGATAAGACAATGAACTTGGGTGGTAGTTATGGCACTATATGGAGGCTGAAATAAAAAAAAAAAGCAGAACTTGGGGCAAGAAGATCTAATTACGTTATTTTAATAGTGCAAATGAAACGTGCTTGATAAAGTAATGAACTTGGTGTGTGTTATGTGAATAGAAAGAAGAGATGCAAAAATATTACTAAGATATAACTGACAAGATTTGGCAACTTAATGAATATAGTGGAATGAGGAAGAGTGAAGAATTTAAGACATTTGAGAATCTGAGTGTTAGAAATATACTCTTGACACTGAAAATCAGATATGGAAGGAAAATTTTTAAAGAAGAATTTTAAGGAATTATCTTAAAGTTTTTGGTCAGCAGTGGGCTTTGCTTTTCTTTGGGAAAAAGGACCCCTGAGCACAGAAGCAGAAGAAGCTTTATACTTGTTAGTTTGTTACAATCCCTCCCTTCAGAGACCAAGATTGGTCCATTCCCTTTCGGGTTGCAATCTTTCTGATAAACCCACTACATATTCCCTGCATGTTCTCACTCCCTTGCCATATATTCCATGTTCAACATTGGAGGAAAACTTGTTTAATATTCAATTAGCCTATTAAGCAGGTGCCATAGTGACTTGGTCAAGTCAGATCATTGACCCCAACTAGTTTGGGTTGGATCAGCTATTATTTTAAATTTGTGGTTTTCTTGAAACCACCAGACTCCTTCTGATTGATTGAATCTACCTGTGTCTTCCTACCTCTCCAATTCCTTGTTTGCTCAAGTCTATTGATCACTTAATTGTTCTGTGGAATCTTAACCTTCATTAACCTCTCACATTCTGAAAACCTCTTGATTAGTAGTATCCACTATCCTATACTACCTCTAAGCTTATAACACTCTCTGGAAACCCAGATTTTCAGTATTTCTCACAATAGGAATAAGGAAGTTAGGTGGGATTTGTGGGGACACATATTGTATTTCGTTCTGGATATGTTGAAAATACATTCCTAAAGTTCAAATTTAAAACTCAAAATCAAGTACATTGGAGATTTTATTAATTCCAATGATTCAGATCACAATGCTTCTATGCATGCCCCTCTTGTGAGATTGTTGTCCATGCCCTTCCATAAGTTCATTACAGAAAGTACACCTAACATTCTGATTTTTTTTTTTTAACTTTCTTCTATTATTAGAAAGATATCAGTAAAGGACCCATTTTGTTTTTATGTGATTCCTTGGCTTGGCCATAGGTCCAACTCAGCTTCATTTTCTCTCATACATTTCCTTGACAGCAACTTTTTCTGACCCTTTTTTGAAGTTTCTTAATTTCTGTATGTTTAAATCTCCCATATGCTTCTTAACAACTCTTACATTTACGATTCTATATGTCAAGGGTCTAATTGTCCAATGCAGTCATTTGCAATGCATTGGCAAGAAAGAAAAAACAAGATAGAGTAAAAATTGTTATCTGTTACCTGAGGCTACAGTGGGTGTGGTAGTTGAGTTGTGCCATCAGAAAATTTAAAAAACAATTCTCTGGTCATCTTTCTAAGACGAAGTCAGAGTTGAGACAGAGAGGGAGGGAGGGAGGGAGGGAGGGAGAGAGAGAGAGAGAGAGAGAGAGAGAGAGAGAGAGAGAGAGAGAGAGAGAGAGAGAGAGAGAGAGAGAGAGAGCGCTCTTCATGTAAGTAAATTAAGTAGAACTGGGGGCTTGAGATTGATTACCTTAGAAACATTCACTAGGCAGTGATAGAAGTGAGGTGAGAAGCAAGTGATAGACAAACCAAAGGTCATATAAAGAAGAAAAAGTCTAAATCAAATCAGAATCAGATTTATGATTGACAGAGATACTAACTAGCAATAAGCCTATACACCCTTAAGTAGAACATCCTTTTATTGGAAAAATTGAATCTGTCAACCACAGTCACTTAATAAATATTTGACTTTTTACTTTTTGAGATAAGCCTTTTTTTTTTTCCATGTTTCTCCATTTCACTTTTTAAAAAAATTCCTCAATATATAACAGAGAGTTGTGAGAGGTAGGTACTGGAGAAATGTCGCACAATAGGCAAGGCTGAACACAATTGGCCCACCTCCCAAAAGGAAGTAATGGATTCATAACTCCCACCAATGGAAGGGGATCATTTGTATGTGTCATCTGGGCAATTGCTAATTGCTTTCTCCCTCTCTCTCTCCTGTCCCAACCCAGTCCCCTAGTGAAATAGAATCTGTGCTGGGTCTTGGCTTGGGACCAGGAATTAGGTGCTATCAGATGACAGAATCTGCATTGTAAGATTGCTGTTAGTAAGTCAAGGTCACGATTTGTTTAGAAATTGAATTTTTTGTTTTTTACTAGTATCGCTTTTTATATTTTGGCATAATAGTCACTACTTCCACTAAAGATATTTTAAAAAAACTGAATTGCTGAAGATAAGGAGAGAGCAACTATGGCAGCGTTTCAGAATTCAGGAAATCTAAAGGAATATATCACTTTCCCACTAAGAGTGGTACTTGCTAAGTGACCTTGGGCAGGTCAGTGAATTCATGAGACAATGGTTATCGAGTTTAGCATGGTGATTAATAGTTCTCCAGTTCAGTACATATACTTAGTACTTAATATAGTTCTACAAGATTCACACCTATGATAATGTAATAAGAGAGCATATAAACTGGGACAAACTCAGCCAGACAGATTCATTCCATGGTCCACCTTTGTAGTGGCTGGAGGCTGGAGCACAAGTCCTCAGAGATTCATTCCATCTCACACCACAGTGGTGGCTGGCTGTCCTCCTGCTCCCCCCACTGAGACCAAGGCTCATTTGAAGGACCTCAAGAAAGCTAGCCGAGCCCCAGGCAAGGAGACAATAAAGAATTTGGATTTTATCCCTGGCTTTTCTTGTGGTGATTAATCTACTGAAGCGAAGGCTGGTCCAGAGACCTCCAGAAAGCTATCAAAGAACACTATACAATAAAACATAGATAATACTGCATTTTAAAATTATATTGAAATACAGCACCAAGGATCCTTATGTATGGTTTAATAGCCTCTTAAGATTACAAATTGTATAGCAAGTACTAATCTGCTATAGTGAGGGAGTTTCCTTGACTGAGAGCTCCTTATACCAATGAAAATCAAAAGGGAAAATCAATAGCTCCTCCATTAGTATAGCCCTTCCTACTTTTCAAAGGACTTTTACCTACATTTTACATGCATACTATAGTTATTAGAGGGGTAGAAATCAGAATGACAAATGAAAAAGAATTTTAAGGCAAATGATGTATTTTTTATCTTTTTTTTATTAAAGCTTTTTATTTTCAAAACATATGCATGGATAACTTTTCAACATTAATCCTTGCAAAACCTTGTATTCCAATTTTCCATTTGCTTATCCACTCCCTGCCCTAGATGGTAAGTAATCCAATATAGTGGAAGTATATGCTAAATTTAATATATGCATACATATTTATATGATAGCTGCACAAGAAAAATCAAATCAAACAGGAAAAAAAAATGAGAAAGAAAGTAAAATGCAAGCAAACCACAACAAAAAGTAAAAATGCGATGTTGTGAACCATACTCAGTTCCTATATTCCTCTCTCTGGGTGTAGATGATTTTCTTCATTTTAAGATCATTGGAACTAGTCTGAATCCTCTCATTGTTGAAGAAAGTAAATAACGTATTATTACAAGGACTGTTGAGAGCCTTTGTTTTTAAATTATTTAAATTATTAAATTATTATTCAATAAAAACCACATTCTTGAGAATTTAGTGGTGTTTCAGAAAAATGGAGGGGAAAAACCCGTGAGCCTGGTTGTACATTAAATTTCAGGCCTTTAGGTACATCTATAGCAATCTAATCTTTGACAAACCCAAAGATTCCAACATTAGGGATAAAAATTCATTATTCGGAAAAAACTGTTGGGAAAACTGGAAATTAGTATGGCAGAAATTAGATATGGATCCACACTTAACACCATATACCAAGATAAGATCAAAATGGGTCCATGATTTAGGCATAAAGAGGGAGATAATAAATAGATTAGAGGAACAGAGGATAATCTACCTCTCAGACTTGTGGAGGAGGAAGGAATTTATGACCAGAGGAGAACTAGAGATCATTATTGATCACAAAATAGAAGATTTTGATTACATCAAACTAAAAAGTTTCTGTACAAACAATACTAATGCAAACAAGATTAGAAGGGAAGTAACAAATTGGGAAAATATTTTTAAAAACAAAGGTTCTGACAAAGGTCTCATTTCCAAAATATATAGAGAACTGACCATAATTTATAAGAAACCAAACCATTCTCCAATTGATAAATGGTCAAAGGATATGAACAGACAATTCTCAGAGGAAGAAATTGAAACTATATCCACTCACATGAAAGAGTGTTCCAAATCACTACTGATCAGAGAAATGCAAATTAAGACCACTCTGAGATACCACTACACACCTGTCAGATTGGCTAAGATGACAGGAACAAATAATGACAAATGTTGGAGGGGATGTGGGGAAATTGGGACACTAATACATTGCTGGTGGAGTTGTGAAAGAATCCAGCCATTCTGGAGAGCAATCTGGAATTATGCCCAAAAAGTTATCAAACTGTGCATACCCTTTGACCCAGCAGCGCTACTACTGGGATTATATCCCAAAGAAATACTAAAGAGCGGAAAGAGACATATATGTGCCAAAATGTTTGTGGCAGCTCTTTTTGTTGTAGCTAGAAACTGGAAGATGAATGGATGTCCATCAGTTGGAGAATGGTTGGGTAAATTGTGGTATATGAAAGTTATGGAATATTATTGCTCGGTAAGAAATGACCAGCAGGAGGAATACAGAGCGGGTTGGAGAGACTTAAATCAACTGATGCTGAGTGAAATGAGCAGAACCAGAAGATCACTGTATACTTCAACAACGATACTGTATGAGGATGTATTCTGATGGAAGTGGAAATCTTCAACATAAAGAAGATCCAACTCACTTCCAGTTGATCAATGATGGACAGAGGTAGATACACCCAGAGAAGAAACACTGGGAGGGGAATGTAAATTGTTAGCACTAATATCTGTCTGCCCAGGTTGCATGTACCTTCGGATTCTAATGTTTATTGTGCAACAAGAAAATGATATTCACACACATGTATTGTACTTAGACTATATTGTAACACATGTAAAATGTATGGTATTGCCTGTCGTCGGGGGGAGGGAATAAGGGAGGGGGGGTAATTTGGAAAAATGAATACAAGGGATAATATTATAAAATATATATATATATATATAATAAAAAAAAATTTAAAAAAAAAAATTTCAGGCCTTTAGCAAGCGCCAAAAAAGAGTTTATTCTCTGTACAGACTGTGAGTCATAGATTTAGAGATGGAAGACTTCTTAGAGAACATCTAATCCAAGATTCTTGCACTCAGGCTTGGAGAGATTAAATACCTTATCCAAGGTTACATACATAATTGTCAGAATTGGATGTGAACCCAGGTTTCCTAGTTTCCAGTTCAGTGTTCTTTCCATTGCACCACACTGGTATTAGATGAAGGCTGTCCTTTGACTTCAGAACTGTATTCCTACAAGACCTAGAATCTCCTTTACAAAGAGGAACACAATAAAAAGCACATCAACTTCCCTTCTCCTTCCACAAAGATATACAGGAAACTAAGAAAGTCATGTAAAGCTAAAAAGCCAAAATATTAATAATAATATAAATAATTTACATTTATATCATGCTTAAAGGCTTCTAAAAGACTTTCCTGAGAAATTGTGGGAATTTATTTCATTAAATAATATAAAACCTTCTGTTTTTCTTGTGCTTCTATCCATGTCAATAAGGATGGCATGGGTATCCATGACTTTTGCAATATGTCCTAAAAATGCCTTCCCTATTGCAAATTTCTCTGACTACAAATTACTTATTTCATTTCCAGTGGTGAATATATCCCTCTAAAGGCCTTGCCACAGACCCATATCAGTAATAGTTTTTGTTCATATCCTCATAAATAATGCCCACAAATTGGATTGATTTGACAATTAGTTTGCCATTTAGGCAAGACTCTTTGTGTTTCCTTTATTTTTATTTCTTACAAGAGAAGATCAATTACATTAAATAAATTCCCTCTGAAGACACAAACCCAGGCATTTTTTGTTGATCTTAGTGACTCTTTCATCTAGTTTCATGTCTATTTTAGATTCTGAGAGTTTAGGAGGATGCTTGGGATAGATTCTGATCAGGTGCCAGCTCCCTGTAATTTGCCACAGGGACTGTTCAGTTGGAAAGCAGAACTGGAAGAATTCATGTACAATAAAAGAACTCTGCTAATATTGGACTTTTGCCAAAGAAGATTTCCAAGACCTCATGTGAACTTCCCAAAGCTCTCAAGAGAAGTCAGAAGTATTGGAGCCCCAAGTCTAAGTCTAAGTCTAAGAGAGCAGCCAGGTGTAGGAGAGTACAAGTTCAATAGTTGAAAGATTTCAGTTCTGGTTATGGCTCATGCCCCTCTAGTAATATTACTAAATCATACTGCTACTACTATATGATTATGTATAACTTGCTTCTGTGTTTCAGTCACTTTATCTGTGAAATGGGTATAGTAATACCTCACATCACAGGTTTATTAGATAACTGGTATTCCCTTTTCACACCCTTATATTCTATAATTGATAATTATTTCTATTGTCACTTAGAATGATTGGTCTGCGATGTGATATCTATTTTTCTGCCTTACTTTAAAGAATAACTCTTGAAGGACAGACTGCTCAATCGAAATCCTTTCTATTCTCTCAGGATTTGGTATAATATATTTTAAATATCCTTCAATGGCAAATGAGCTCTGAAATAAATATATGTTGTCCTTGCTTTATTATCATTTTGGCCACTTGCTCTTCAAATACTTGTAGTTAAAAATGAAAAATTAAATCTACATTTGATTTATTCCCTTTCTAAAATCATTCCTTTATCTCTTTTCAATTCTTAATTCCTGATCAGAAGGCATATTCCAAACACCCCCGTGTGCATTAGACAGCTGTTGCCATGAGTAATTTGATGGGTGTTATAAAGTCCTGCACTGTTACAAAACAACTCTCTTTCTGACCTACTGTGACACCTGAAATTCTCCTTATTAGAATTATCCACTGAGGTTAACTAAGATACCAGAAGAAGTGGAAGGGAGCAAGGTGCCTATTGATATCTCATTAAGACATAAGCTTTGAGATTTTGGGCAAGTCTTTTTTAGGGACTCAGGGGCCATACTTGTCCTAAGAGGTTTGATCCAGATGATCTCTAAGATTCTTTTTTCAAATTTCTGACTTTACATCAAGTGGTCAGTTATTTTTTCTCACTGAAAAACAATGAGACCTACTACCAGATAAATACAGTATCTTTCTTTCAAAATGGTGAATTATGTCTTTTTATCAACAGGTGGATTTGAGAATGGACCTGTTGATTATCTGTCATCTTGATGTTTTGTCGTAATTTGTTGTTTCTATTTTGCTGTGTGCTTTTAAAAGCAACAAAAGTCTTTAATTTAATTTATTATACTTTCCTCCAGTTATTTAGTCAGAATACTATGGAACTCTCTCATCTGGTCAACAGTCAGTATAGCTGTCTAAGAAACCATCTGTCATTACACCTTAAAGCAGGCAGTCTCAATCCTCCTTAAGATGATTTTAGATTTGTTGAAATCCTCTTGGGATCCTATTGACCTCTTTTTAGGTCTTTATTTGGAAAAAAGAAGAATTATTTCTGATATATTCTTATCTTGCTATATGTGGCTCCAATTTCATTCGAGTATTATCTTTTATTTGTTTTCCAAAACTTAGAATGGGGATGATGAAAGGAAGGAATAAGCAAAACAGAATTAACAATTTAGGTTAATTTTGATTGTGGCTTAAAGTTCTAGGTGATGGTATAAACAGTTGAATTTCAATGTTAGTTCCCAGACAAAGGCTATGAAACTGTACTGAGTTTATTAGCAAAATCTCTGGACCTATTTTCTTGATGCTTTGGGATCTTTTAGGAGATGAATTAAGCTAGAACCTACATAAAGAACATGAGTTTGTATCTGAGTCAAAACAGAGAGAGAATAATTCTTTCTAGGATGGTCTGATTTCATGCCAATCTCCTCCACCCCAAGCTTCCAGGTAAACTTGTCTACTTATTGTTTCCCATGCTCTATATTATATCTCCTAAATCTAAGCTTTTGAGTTCTGAAAATATACCATTAAAGACATGGATTAGAATTCTCTCTTTTATTAGTTATATGACCTTGTTTAAGCCACTTAGTTTTATTGTTGTTTCATCTGTAAATTTAGATCCTTTTTTAAAAATGTGACTGATCCCTAAGAGTAAGTTTTGATAAAGGGAGAAAGGAGTGAGAGCAAAGGAAAGCTCTAATTCAAACTATATTACTTTAGTCAATGTTCTGAATTTGGAATTAAATCAAGGTGGTGTCATTAGAATCATAATTTTATCTTCTCTTCCTGTTAAAACTTTTTTTTGAGAGTAAACAAACCAAAGGAAACAAAGCTAGTAGTCTAAAAGTGTTATTTTCCCCAAACCAAAGAAACTAAAAGTATGAAATGTCAGAGGTACAGGAAAAGGAGGAGAGATTCGCATGGTTACATAAAATCTTCATTTCTCTCTTTTTTTTTTAAATCGCTGCTAATATTAAAAAAAAAAAACTCAGTGAAGGTTTGTGAAGAAGACTTCACTATAAAACATAAACTAATGGTATAATGTAAGGGAAATAGTTCATGGAAAAAAGAGAAATCTCAAGACACAGCAAAGTAGCCAAAGTTGTACTATCTCACTAAATATTGGATAACTTAGTTGTCCAAAAAAAATCTTCACAAAAGATCAATCATTCTTAAGGTTAGAAGAAGAAACAATTTCAAAATAATAGGTTCGTCTGAAAAAACAAAATACACTACCAGTTCTCATTTCTGGGCATAAGGAATACAATAAAATTCCATTTTTATGGAATGGGTTAGTACCAAGGTCATTCCATTAAATTAGTTTTCTGGAAAGAACAAGAAACTGAGAATTTACTCTTCAGAATTACATAGAAAAAAAGATTGTTATGCTAAAATAATGATTAGAGATAAACCATGCCAGTCTTTTACTTTCTTTACTTTAATAATGAATTAGGATTCACCAAGTTAATTTAAAAATACATAAAAGACTCACCAGCCATATTCAAACTTTTATGAGGTAGCTACTTGAATCTTGTAAAAATGAAATTGCCACTTAAATGGCATGTTATAAAAATGGAACCTTTATTGTATTTCAACTTTTTTGAGTTAACTGCTCCTCATCCCAAATCCTTTTAGCCACTAGTAGCAGGTAGGGAACACTAGCTTACAGATACCAAGTTTGTTGCTTATTTAAATAAAAGACTCACAAGGTCATTGTCAAATAGTTCCCAACTTGATGTTCTGCAGCATTGCTCAGATAAGCAGTCAAGCATCCCAAAGAGATTGAAAGAACAGATCATATTTGTGAATGAATGTCTGAACAAATATTGAAAGTTACTGTTGCCTGCTTATTAACTTGAAAATTTCTTGGAACATGATTTAAGGTCTTGAGTAAAACTAGATATGGTCCAACCAACCAATCAATAGATTAATAAACACACATTCATTAAGCAACTACTATATACACTATGCTAAGCACATTGGGATATAATGAAAGATAAAAATAGTTCCTATTCTTAAGGATGTCATTGTATAGATATAATGAATATAAATGCAGAGTAGTTGGAAGTTATTTCAAAGGGGAAGACACTACCATTTGGAGGACCTAGAAAGGCATTCTGCTAAAAGTTAGATTTCAGCTAAGAGGGGAGAGATTAAGATATTGATGAAAGATGGGAGAGCAGTCTAGGAACGAGAGAAATGCAATTCAAAGATGAGGAAATTTAATGTTGGATTCAAGGAATAGCAAATACACTGGGTAACAGATTGTACAGTATGTGAAGGGCAGTAGAACACAAAAGGCCTAGCAGGAGGAGTCTAAGTTGTAAAGACCTTTAAATGCTTAACAAAATTTCTTATTTTTTCAAGGAGGCCATAGGGAATAATTGGAATTTGTTGGATAGAAGATAACATAAGTAGACCTACAGACTAGAAAAATCATGTTAGCAGTTGAAAAATAAATGGATTAGAATGAGAAGAGACTTTGGAGCTTTGGTTTGAAGGTTTGAAGCTCAACCAGAAGACTGCTGCATTAGTCCAGAAGACAGGAGATGAGGGCCTGAACGACAATGAATGATAGCTATAAAAGTGGAGAGGAATATATACATATAAGTTCTTTGTTTTCAAAGAGAAACAAAATGACATCATTATATTAAAGTCAAGTCACATTATGTCCTAGTGCTGATCATAATAATATAAGCTTGGAATCTCTGCCACAGGTTGGGCACAGATAGTCCATGTGAACCCTTCAGGTAGACTCTTTAAATGTATGTATCTTGTGAGGTTTTTTTTTTTTTTTTTTTTTTTTTGAGATACTTCAATTCTGCTTTGCTGATGAGGGCATGCCATGCTGGGTGGTCCTATACTAGTGTCTCCTATATTCACACAATCAATTCCAAAGTTCTTAAAGGAAATTTTGAGCGTCCTTGTAGTACTTTTTCTGACTACCATGTAAGCACTTGTCCTGTGTGAGTTCTTTATAAAATAGTCTTTTTGGCAAGCATACATTTGACATTGGAACATGACCAGTCCCATCGGGGTTGTGCTCTCTGCAGTCGTTTGAATTCCTGAGAAAGGATTTGAGTTTGAGAAAGGATCTTGGTACCTAGTATCTCATCCTGTCAAGTGATCCTCAGAATATTTCTGAGGCAATTCAAGTGTAAGCGATGCAGTTTCCTGATATGGTGCTGGTATACTGTTCAGGTTTTACAAGCATACAGCAATGAAGTCAGCACAACAACCTTATAGATTTTCAGTTTGGTAGTGAATCTAATACTTCTTCTCTCGCACATTTTCATTCAGAACCTTTCAAATACTGAACTAGTTCTGCAATGCATGTGTCAGCCTCATTATCAATGTGGACATCCCTGGAAAGTATGCTGCCAAGATATGGGAATCTGTCCACAGTATTCAAAATTTCTCCATTTGCTAGAACCAGTGGTTCCGCATATGGATGGTGTGGTGCTGGCTGATGGAATATCTGACTTTTCTTGATGTCAATTTTTAAGCCAAAAGGAGCACAAGCAGTGGAGAATCAATCTATGCCTTGATGTATTTAAGTTTCAGCGGCTAATTGAGCACACAATCATCTGCAAACAAAAAAATCATGCACCAACACTTTCTCCACTTTAGTCTTTGCCTGTAGCCTTTTTAAGTTGAAGAATTTACTATTGGTGCAGCAGTTGAACTTGTTGCCATGAAATTTGTCCTCATGGAAGGAAGGCATTTGACAGCATGCCTGAAAGCATCATGTTAAAAAGCATAGGAGCAAGTACACAGCCTTGTTTCATTCCATTGATGACTGGGAAAGCACAAGGACATTATTATTCAGAACATGAGCAAGCATGTCATTGTGAAATTGGCATATAATCTTTTTGAAATTTTCTGGGCAACCAAATTTTGGCATAATTTTCCGTAAGCTCTTGTGACTGACAGTATCAAAAGTCTTGGTCAGATCTGTTCTACTCCTGACATTTCTCCTGGACTTGTCAGACAGCAAACATTATATCAGCTATTCCTCTGGTCTTTCTGAAGCCACACTGACTCTCAGGCAGATGACCATCTTCCAGGTGAAGAATTAGTCTATTAAGGAGGACTCTGGCAAGAAATTCATCATCAATGACTAAGAAAGAGACCCTCTGTGATTGTCACAGGACAATCAATTCTCTTTATCTTTATAGAGTTGGGCAATGGAAGCATCCTTGAACCCCATCTTGCTATAGAACCCCAATAAATATCAGTCACCTTTTTGTATGAACAATGGATCCCTTACCTTGTAAATCTCATCTGGAATAGAATCAAAATCAGGTGCTTCACTACATCAAAGTAGTCTAATGTCATTCAAAACCTCTTCTTCAGTTGAAAGGAGGGATTGACTTCAACTTGAAGTAAATGGTCAGTGATTTCAGCATTGATTAATGATGTTTGTTGATAATGTCCTTATCACTAATCAATGTGGCTCCATTAGCATTGAATAGTTGAGATGCTCCATGGGCCTTTGGCATTCAGGACCGTGGTCCTCATTGAACTGAAGCACCAGAATTAGTGAACAAGGCAGGGACTCAGAGTTAGAAAGGGAGGGCTTGAACACAATGAAGCCAGAAAAAAAGAGTCCAATGAGTAGAAGCTGGACCACAAGGTCTGAGTGTGACAGCTAGCAAGGTTGACTTAAGCTCTTGTACTGAAATATTCCATTTCATAATGCCACAGTTAATCTCTGAGTTTGAGAAAGAATGAACCTAGAGACTAAGTGTTTTTGATTATAAAGGTTAGAAGGATACAGAGACAGGGAACCAAGTAGGTCATTATACTGAGGAATACAAAAAAAAAAAGTATAATTTCCCATCTACAACCTCAAGGGTTTTCTCATGGTGAATCATTCATTGAGTGGCTGATTGGAATGCTTTAAAATGCTGAGGCACATGACTGACATTCTGCCCCTTCTGCTGATAAGAGGGAATGGCAATAACAATAACAATCTGAACTGCTTATGAAGTTAAATAGTCAACTTAGATTAAATAGTATTTTTCCCACTCAATATAATATATAGAGCTGTGATTAGATTATTAAAGAACTTCAGGTTTCAAGATTGCTAATTCTGAAGTTTATTATCAAATGGGGGATGGCAAATTTCCCCTCTTAATGAATAATGTTGATTTCCCTCCAAACTTAGGGAAGTAGGAATTTCTTCTACTCTGTTTTCACTTACAGGGAAGCTAGGTGACACAGTGGATGGAGTGCCAGGTCTAAATCAGGAATATTCATCTTCCTGAGTTGAAATCTGGACTAGCTGTGTGACCCTGAAAAAGTCACTTAATCCTATTTGCCTCACTTTTCTCATCTGCAATATGAACAAGAGGAGGAAATACATTATCTTTGCTATGAAAACCCCAAATGGGATCCTGAAAAGTCAGACACAACTGAAAAACAAACCCCAAATGAAATAATGAAGAGCAGACACAAATGAAAAACAACAATGAAAAATTTCATCTAGGCTAATAAGTTTCTTTCTCTCCTTTCTTCTCTTTTCCTTTCCTTCCTCCATCTTTCCCTTTCCCTTTCCTTTCCCTTTCCTTCCTCCATCCTTCTCTTTCCCTTTCCCTTTCCCTTTCCCTTTCCCTTTCCCTTTCCCTTTCCCTTTCCCTTTCCTTTTCGCTTTCCTTTCCTTTCCTTTCCTTTCCTTTCCTTTCCTTTCCTTTCCTTTCCTTTCCTTTCCTTTCCTTTCCTTTCCTTTCCTTTCCTTTCCTTTCCTTCCCTTTCCTTTCCTTCCCTTTCCCAAAGGATCTTTACTTGGTAGTAGAAACTAAGTAGTTCCATGATCCAAAGCAATCCCAAAAGACTTTGAACAGAAAATGCCATCTGCAACCAGAAAAAGAATTAAAGAGACTGAATGTAAAACACATGCTTTGTTCACTTCTTTTAAAAACTTTTTTTTTTATCTCTCCCATGGTTTTTCCCTTTTGCTATGATTTTTCTCTCCCAACATAATTCATAAAATACTGTGTATTAAAAATAAATAAACTAAAAAAAAAGAATTTCTTTCCTTTGCAGGTTTCCTTTTTCAAAATATTAAAGAAAAGAAAATAAGAAATATTTTCTCTACAAAATTCTATTTCTCCCCACTTCTCCCCCACTTAGAAGCTATAATTATTATTGCTTTAGAATTACAGATTTAGAATTGAAAGGTACTTTTGAAGCTCTTTTGCCCTTATTCTATACATGCAAAAAACTAAGTTCCAGAAAGTAAAATAAATTGTGTGCAGTCTCATGGAGAATATGCATTGAGTTCAGATTGGAATCAATGTTCTCTGATTCCAAATCTATTGTTTTTTCCAATTTATGGAATTTATTTTTGGCTAAATTAGACAAGTAGTAGATGAACAGAAAGTGTCACGCAGAAGAAGGAAAAGCCAGATACACTCCTTTTTTTTTGTTCTATTTTATTTCTTTAATATTTTTCAGTTACATTCAAAACAAAAAAATTACATTTGTTTTAAAATTTTTTCAGTTCTAGGTTCTCTTCCCTTATCCCCACCCACAATTAAAAAATCAGTTGTGAAATTATGCAAAACATTTCTACAAAAATTAAATTGTGAAAAAAAACAAAACAAAACAAAACAAAACAAAAACCTATGGATCTTTCACCCTAATGAAAACAAAAACCCTCAAGAAAATTAAATTAAAAGAGAGAGCTAGAAAAAGAGAGAATGCTATAATCTATATTCAGATATAATTAGTTTTTTTTTTCTGGGTATGAATAGGATTTTTCATCATAAGTCCTTCAGAGTAGTCATGGATAATTGTACTATGCTGAGAATAGCAAAGTCGTTCACAGATAGTCATCTTAGGACATTGTTATTACTTTGTATACGGTACATTGCATTTTGCTTGAGTTCATAGAGGACTTTCTAGATTGTTTATTTTCCTGAGAGGATTCTCCTCATCATTTCCCATATAGCAATAATATTTCATCATAAACATACACCACAATTTATTTGAGCTATTTCCCAATTGATGGGCAGCACCTCAATTTCCATTTTTTTTTCCTTAGAAGAGAGTTGTTATGAATATTTTCTTGTACATATAGGTCATTTGCCATTTTAAAAAAAAATCTCTTTTGCTATTTATGCCAAGGGGTAGTGTTGTTAGGGTAAAACTATATGCATGAATTTATATCCCTTTGGGCATAGATCATATCTTTTGATCATTTATCAATTGGGGAATAGCTTTTATTTTTTATATATTTGACACTTTTTTTTCTATGTTTGAGAAATGAGAGTTTATCAGAGAAACTTGCTCTGAAATTCCTTTTATAATTACTATTGCTAACTGTATTTCGCCCCCATTTATTCTCTTTGCTTTCACCCTATCCCTTCTCAAAAATGTTTTGGTACTGATTACTCCCTCTCCCAGTATATTCTCTCTCTTTTTATTACCCTGCCCCCTTCCCATATCCCATTTCCCACCTATTTCCTTGCAGGTTAAGATAGATTTCTATATTCCTATTGAGTATGTATGTTATTTCTTCTTTGAGCCAATTCTGATAAGATTCACTATCTTTCCTTCTTGCCCCTCTTTCTCCTCCACTGTAAAACCTTTATTCTTGCCTTTTTTATGACAGATAATTTGCACCATTCCACTTCTCCCTTTCCCAATCTCCCAGTACATTTCTCTCACCCTTTAATTTAATAATTAAAAAATATTATCCCTTCACATTCAATTCATACTCGTGCCTCTGTTGATACATACTCCTAACTGCCATAATAATCAGAAAGTTCTAATGAATTACCAATATTATCTTCCCATGTAGGAATGTAAACAGATAAATCTTATTAAGACTTTTATGATACCATTTTCCTGATTAACTCCTATGCTTCTCCAGAGTTCTGTATTTGAAATTTTTTTCCACTCAGCTCTGGTCCTTTTGTCACAAATGTTTGAAAATCTTCTATTTTAGTGAATGGCTACCTTTTCCTCTGAAGGATGATACTCAGTTTTTCTGGGTAAGCGATTTTTAATTGCAATTCTAGCTCCATTGCTGTTTGGAAGATCATATCCCAAGTCTTCCAGTCTTTTAATATAGAAGTTGCTGAATCTTGTGTTATCCTGACTGTGACTCTACTATACTTGAATTGTTTCTTTCTTCTCTTCATTAGCTTTTTGTATTTCCTTTTGCACTCAACTTTTTTTTCCCTCATTTTTTCCACTATTTCTCTATTTCTCTTACTTGATTTTCAAAATCCTTTTTGAGCTCTTCTAGGTCTGAGCTCAATTCTTATTTTTCTTGGAAGCTTTGGATATAGGAGCTTTGACTTTGTTATCAACTTTTGAATATGTGATTTGATCTTCCTTGTCACCATAATAACTTTCAGTGGCCAGAAGCTTTTTTTTGTTGTCTGCTCATTTTCCTAACCTAATACTTGGTTTTAATTCTTTGTTAAAGTGGGGCTCTGTTTCTAGGGTGGAGGATGCATTGTCCCAGGCTTCAAAGCAATAGAGTTCTGCTTTGCTGATAATAAGGCCCCAGATCTGGGCCTGCACTGGGACAGCATACCAGACTCCCATCCTGTTGCCATAGGCCCTCTCCACTGACCATCTGAATCCTCCCTGGTGTTCCCAGCTGAGAAGTCCAGAAACTTCTAATACTATTGCTGATTCAGAGGTCCCATCTCATTGATGCTGGAGCCCAGACGCTGACACAGGCTGCACTGGGATTTTGCTGGGCTTCTACTCAGATTACACAGACTTCTGCTGACTTCTAAGTTGCCTTCATCTGGAAAATGTTCTACTCCATCTTTTTGGGTGTTCCGCTATTCTAAAATTTGTTTAGAGTCATCACTTAAAGAAATGTGGAGCAGTTTGAGGGAGAGGTGGAGGAAGTTCCTGCTTTTACTCCACCATCTTGGCTCTGCCTCTCCACATCATTTTTTAAGTCCCTAAGCCATAACTTTATTGCTGATCATTGTTAAGGACTGATGGACATCAGAATCACCTGTTCCCCTGCTAATCCAGCTCCTAATTGATGATCTGCTTCCTTGTGTATTTGGGATATAGGTGCCATTCTGTCTGGGATACTATAAAAGTAGCAGCAAAACACTTGGCAATCCCTGTAGTTGCAAATTAAACAAATTAAATAAGAAATGTGAATATAAATATTTAAATGTATGAATAAACAAATATAACATATAAAATATATTGCTTTAATTTGTACATTACTTTATAAACATGCATCAAAGTTAAACAATATTCTTAGGAAACAGGGATTTATGCCAACAGACAGTAGATAATGTTTTTTAGTTGACTAAAGTACAAGGTTACTGTTATTAAAAGAAACATTTGCTGAATATGATCAGAGAGCATGAGTTATGGAGTCCAGAAACCACTGGGAAGATGCTTTCCTCTGCTAGAGTGGCTCTGGTTACACTCCCTACATTATCCCACCTTACTACTTTCATTCTCAGTTTGATGGGTGGCTGTTGCTAATGCCAGCAGCAGCAGGCCTAGATAGGATTGACTGATGAGATGAGACCGACCAGTGAAGACTTGGCTGACATTTGTAGAAATTCCCCAGGAGTACACTAGGAAGAATCATGGAGAAAAGGTTGGATTGTCAAAACAGAGTCGAAAGAGAATTCTGAATTCATCTAGTCTAGTCTGTATGTAAACAGAAAATCCTTCTAAACATATTCAAATAGTAAGCTTCAATTTGAACTTGATCCAGTGATGGGGAACTTTTTTAGGAAAGTATGATATGGATAATATGTAGAAATGTGATATGGATAATATATAGACTATATAAACATAATGGTTTGCATGAGTGTGGGGCCCCAGGTAGGTGGATTGTAGCTTAGGGGCAATATAGTAGCAGGCAATAGGAAGGAATAGGCAATAGTAGGAAAGTGGCTAATGCCATGGAAGTCTGGCATTAGATAATAAAATCTTAGCAACATGTTCTGGAAGGACTGGGACAGAGTACCAGGGGAAGACTCATAGACAAGGGAAAGTGAGATAGAAACCTAGTGTCGGAACTAGGGACAGAGTTAAAATTCAACTGCTAAAACCATGTTACAAGTTACAAGAAGACCAGTAAAACATCTATCTTGCTTCCTTGCTTAGGAACCAGATTGGTCCCTGATCCTGCACCTGCAGGTGGAGGTTGTGTCCTAAACTGGAGGGATTTGGGGACAGAGAGCTAGCTGAGTTATTAATTGCATCACTACTCATTCACACTCCCTATTTATCTTGGTTATGTTCCAACCATCTCTGGACAGGCAATCCAGTACTGTTTGTTCCCTGATGCACCTGTTAGGAGCTAAACTACAGCTGCAACTGTAGCTTAGTTCTATTGAGAAAAAAAATGAGACAAGAAATTACAGTGGAAAAATGTCATTCATATACAATATCCATTTCTTGGTTTTTGTTTTCCTTTTTAAAAGTTCATTTTTTACCTTCCATGCTTTTTAAGAAGTTATTTCTATATCAGGTTTAAAACTCCAACTAAAGAACAACTATTAATAAATCCATTTCTTAAGACTATATTTATGCTTTTATTATCAATTGAAATGTAATGCTAGAATCAGAGTTTCTCTCCTGACACATAGAGCTGAGAACATTTTGGTGACTTTTTTTCCCCTCTCTGCGTCATTTTCCCTGACTCAGACAAATTCTGGTAACTTCATTTTCAGTATATATATTTTAATTGTTATTGTTATTCAAGACATTTCAGTTGTGTCCAACTTTTGATGATTCCATTTGAGGTTTTTTTGCAGAGATACTGGAGCAGTTTGCTATTCCCATCTCCAATTCATTTTACAGATAAGGCAATAGAAGCAAGTTAAGTGATTGCCCACAGTCATATAGCTATTAAATATCTGAGGCCAGATTTTTTTTTTTTTTGCATTTTTAACTTTCTTTCTATTTTATTTTTTAATAGTTTTTTTTTTGCCAGATATATGCATGGATAATTTTACAACATTGACAATTGCCAAATCTTTTGTTCTAATTTTGCCTCTCCTTCCCCCCACCCAGATGTCAGGTTGACCAATACATGTTAAATATGTTAGAGTATAAATTAAATACAATATCTGTATACATGCCCTAACAGTTGTTTTGTTGTACAAAAAGAATCAGACTTTGAAAGAGTGAACAATTAGCCTGTGAAGGAAATCAAAAATGCAGGTGGACAAAATTAGAGGGATTGGGAATTCTATGTAGTGGTTCATAGTCATCTCCCAGAGTTCTTTTGCTGGGTGTAACTGGTTCAGTTCATTACTGCTCTATTGGAACTGATTTGGTTCATCTCATTGTTGAAGAGGGCCTTGTTCATCAGAATTGATCATCACATAGTATTGTTGTTGAAGTATACTTAATGATCTCCTGGTCCTGCTCATTTCACTCAGCATCAGTTTATGTAAGTCTCTCCAGGTGAGGCCAGATTTGAATTTTGATCTCCCTAACTTCAGACTTAAAGCTCTGTCCACTGTAGCTCCTAGCTTGAGAATATTTATTTAGTGCCATTCTCCAAATGGTAACTTTCAAGGCTGTTTACTAGTATTTATTTAGTTGATGATGGGTTTAATCTAACAAAAATTCATGAATTCAACTTAATTTTTTGGTGAGCTATATTTAGCTACTTATGTTGTTAAAACTTTTGTCATTATTTTGCAATCATTTCTGAAACAAACTCTGTCTACCCTTTGAACTGTAGGAACTAACTAGTGTAGTGGTTAGAGCCCTGGCTCAGGAATCAGAAAGGAGTTCAAATGAAATATGAATCTTTGCTTCATTTTCTGTAAAATCGGGATAAAAGAACTTACCTCACAGGATTATTGTGAGGATCAATGAAATAGTATTTATAAAGTGCTTAGTACAGAACTTGGCACATAGTAGGTGCTTAAGAAATGTTTATTCCTTTTATCATCCCCACTAGATTAAATCCTATCTTGAAATTAAAAAAAAAAAAAGAGCAAAACATCCACTAAAATAACTGAATTTGATAATAATTGTATATGCTGAACTCTGTCCCAGAAGTTTCCCACCTTTCTTCCATGTGGAATGATGCATACTTGGCTGTCTGTTTTTTCTAGACAATCACTAGCTTTATTTTAATTTATTAGTTTTTGGTTTGGGATTTAGCTTCCTTTTAATTATCTTTTCTTTTACATTGGTATTCATGTGCTTACACACTCAATAATCTTGTGACTTGATTGTTTGTAGCCAAGGCCCTTCTTGATCAGCTGGTTATTTTTCTTCCCTTTGATTGTCTTCTGTTGTCTTCTGGGGGAAGAGTTGGAAGAGCATTTTTTTAAAAAACTTAAATTTTTAAAAATGTTCTTTAAAATGTTGCATTCATGGTATAAAGTTATCTCCTGGTTCTGTTCATATTAGTTTTCCCAGATAACCCATATCACACTTTTCAGCAAGTGCCTTACTTAATATATAGTTAATATCTGAATTAAATAAATAAATAACAAATAAATTTGCTGATCTGAATATAAAATTTGCTAATAGTGATTACTGATTTATCAAATTCTGTTTCTGTCTGCTTATGAATGTCAGTTGTTTTTACATCTGTGTATATTCCTCTCACTAGCCTATTTATTAATTAAAGTGTGAAATTAAAAAAAAAACGTTAGAGAGACATAATTTCTGGGTAATTTAATCATTTTTTAACAAGCTTAGTATATTAGTAAAAGGATGGTCACCTGGCTATTTCATGCTTAAACCCAAGGCCTTAAAGGGAGGAGCTTACAGTTTATAAGCCTTTCAAAGAGTAGGTGTTGCTGAGGATGGCAATTAACTCTGAGTGGTTAATTACATTGAGAAGGTGGTCTATATTACAGTGATCATCCAAGTCTTTCAAAAAGACTTATCATTTTCCATATCTCTCTGACCAAAAAGTAGGACCCATGTTTTCCCAGACCTGTCTGAACAAAGGTAATGAGCAAGAATTTATCCATTAACCCAAACTTAGAATTTTTTTAACAGTCTTTGCTTAGATCTTGGCCTGGGTAAATCTTTAAGAGAGATTTCCCTCACTGCCTGGTTTCTGAATGAGTAAGTAGAAAAAGGGAAAAACCTTGATCCTAATATAATAATTAGTAATTAATATCAATGTCCCATATTACACTGAACATAGAAAAAAAAGCATCTTTTGGTGCACTGTGAGAGGCTTCAATCAGATAGTCTTTTGGAAGCAGGAAAGGTACAAAATAATACTTTGAATAAATTGTTGGAAATTTTGTTTTCTATTTTAAAAACAAAACAAAAAAAAGAGAGGTCGTTAGAAACATGGAGAGACATTATGCCATAAGCAGGCCCATAATTGCTTTACTTTTTTTTGAATTACATTTTATGAACAACTGGTATAATTGGCTCTAGACTCATAGAATAGATATCACAATATTGCTATAAAGTAGACAGGTTTTTAAAGGCAGCAGATATTGTACAAGGACAAATAAGAATTGATATGTTTAATCTTGTACTGATTATGTTGTAAATGCTGTTAAGATATCATCTATTTTTTGGCTTTAGAAATCATACAAGTTTTCAAAATGTATTTGTTAGACAGTCAAGAGACATATTGGTTCAATTGAGACCAAGAAATGAGTATTCACAGAATTATAAAATGTGGTATTTATATATAAGTATTAGAAATATTATTATATTCAAGATCAATAAAAGAATGTGAAGAAATAAAAATCCAGATTAAAAAGCAAATGAGGAAGGATTTGTGTTAATTTTCCATACCTTACAACTTTTTTTAAGTTAAAAAAAGTAAATGGAATTTTAATCTAATTAGTGCTCATCATGCATTTAGAGACAGCAGCAAAAAGACACATTCAGAGAACAATTCTCATGCTGTATTCTTGAGCCATCAGCTG
Source organism: Sminthopsis crassicaudata (assembly GCF_048593235.1). Taxonomy (NCBI): domain Eukaryota; kingdom Metazoa; phylum Chordata; class Mammalia; order Dasyuromorphia; family Dasyuridae; genus Sminthopsis; species Sminthopsis crassicaudata. Next base: position 179,120,435 of record NC_133619.1, on the reverse strand, counting down.
GAGTGTCTGCTGAAAGGTCAAAGCATTCCAGTTGGCAGGGCAAATTCTTGTTGTCAATACCAGGAACTGTTAAATGAGGAAAATCTGTCTGTCTATCTATCCTATCTGCCTTTCTGTCTTTCTGTGTGTATGTTTGTCTGTTGTCTGTTCATGTCTGTATTTGTTATTTGTTGTTTATTTATTTCTTCTATATACTTATCTATTTATCTGTCTGCTGGATATTGTCTGTAATGTCCAATTAAATTCCATCTAAAGACTACCTACTTAGGCTATAACTGGAGTACTAACAGGTGTTATGGTTAAAGACATCTGGAGATTGAGGGGCAAAATCCTAGTTTTATTGATAGATCAAACTGGGGGAAGTGTTCTATTTGTCTACAAAAGGGGCTGACTAATCATGTGAGCTTAGACAAATTTTTAGCCATTTGGGAGACCAGGGCTATCTCCAGAACCCACCAAAGCAATGGGTAATAAAGAGACCAAACTGATCAGTATAACTAGTCACTGGCAGATCACTAAGTTATACCTGTCAATAGTGCTAATGACAATCTTCATTAATTCTAAAATCAAAGCTTTAGAATTGGAAGGGAAATCAGGAGCCATTTAATCTAACCCACCCCATTTTACAGATGAGGAAACAAACTCAGAGAGGTTGAAGATTTGTCCAAGTTCTTATCTGCTGCTCTATCTGGTTACAGTTCCAAGGAAGGAGATGCCCATTCTTAATCTGGATTAAACTCATCACTTCTAATCTCATTATCATGCTACTAACTCAAATCTTCAATGGCATCTCCTCCATCAGCCTCCTCCCCCTTAGACTGGAAGACTAGAGAGTCAGTATCAAATTCTTCTCAATGCCTTCCTTTATAAAAGTGGACTTGGGCTCACTTCACTCTGTATCTTCTGTTCTGTCTGGTTTTAACTCCACAGTACAAGATGTACTTTCTGGTATCTCTCCCCTGTAACACTCCACCTCTGCTACTTTCTTTTCTTTTTTAGTGTGCTTTCTCCACTTCTTCCCCTTCTCCCTCATTAGGCTGTAAGCTCCCTGAGGTATGGCATTATTTTTCTTTTTTTAATTTTTATCAATTGTATCCCAGCACTTAGAACACTGCACACCTTAACAAATATTTTTTGGATTGGAAATATCAGAGCTAATATTTATGTTTTGGTCCTCTGATTTCAAACTCAATGCCATTTCCACTATACTATATTGCTTTGAAGCCTGAATTATTTTTTTAATGTGAAATTAATACCACTCTAGAGGAGTTATAAAGATACATGAGAAAACAAATATAATATATTATAAATCCATTATTTCCTTAGCAGTTTTACTCCTGCTAAACAAAACTTTCCACCAAAAAACTTAAGGTACTTATGAGACTTTTATTTTATTTTGTATTTTTTAAAATAAAATTTTATTTTATTTTAAAGCTTTTTATTTTCAAAACATAAACATAGTTTTCAACGTTCCTCCTTGCAAAACCTTGTAATCCAATTTGTTCTCCTTCCCTTCCCCCATCACTTCCCTCAGATGACAAGTAATTCAATATATATTTAAACATGTGCAATTCTTCTATACATATTTCCATAATTATCATGATGCACAAGAAAAAAATCAAGTCAAAAAAGAAAAAGAATGAGAAAAAAACCAAAATGCGAGTAAATAACAACCAAAAAAGTGAAAATACTATGTTGTGATCTACACTGAATCCCCAGTCTTCTGTCTGGGTGTAGATGCCCCTCTATCATAAGACCATTGAAACTAGCCTGAGTCACCTCGCTGACGACATGATAATAAAACAATAATATTCTATAACATTCATACACCATAGCTTATTCAGCCATTCTCCAACTGATGAGCATGTACTCAGTTTCCAGTTCCTTGCTACAACAAAAAGGGCTGCTACAAATATTTTTGCACATATAGATCCTTTCCTTATTTTAATTTCTTTGGGATATAGGCCCAGTAGAGACACTGCTGGACTAAAGGGTCTATAATTTGATACCCCTTTGGATATAGTTCTATATTGCTCTTCAGAATAGTTGGATCAGTTTCCCAATGTTATAATCAATGTATTAGTAACCCAGTTTCCCCATATTCCCTCCAAAATTCATCATTATCTTTTCCTACTATGTTAGATAATCTGAGAGCCTTTCTGAAATCATCCTGCTGGTCGTTTCTTATAGAACAATAATATTCTATAACATTCATATAACATAACTTATTCAATCATTCTCCAACTGATGGCATCTTTGTAAATTGTAAAATCATTTAATTTCTTCATTTGAAAACTGTTTCTTCATATCCTTTCACCATTTATAAACTGGACAATGGTTTATATTCTCATGAGTTTGAGTAAATTCTCTTTATCATAGTCTTCAATGTAAAATTTTTTTCCAAGTTTATTGCTTCCCTTCTAATTTTGTCTGCATTGGCTTTGCTTGTACAAAAACCTTTTAACTTAATATGATCAAAATTATCCATTTTACATTTCAAAACATACTCTAGTTCTTCTTTGGACACAAATTCCTTCCTTCTCCACAGATCTGAGAGGTAGACTACCCTTTATTCTTCTAATTTGCACTTTTTATGTCTAAATCATGAATCCATTTTGATCTTATTTTGGTATCTAGGTAAAAAAAAATAATCTATTCCACTGATTGACTACTCTATTTCTTAGCTAGTATCAGATGGTTTTGATGATTCTAGCTTTATAATATAGTTTTTGATCTGATATAGCTAGGACACCTTCATTTGCATTTTTATCATTAATTCCCTTAAAATTCTTGATGCTTTGTTCTTCCAGATTAACTTTGTTATTATTTTTTCTAGCTCTGTAAAATAATTTCTTGGGAGTTTGATGAGTATGGCACTGAATAAATAGATTAATTTAGGTAGAATTGCCATTTTTATTATATTAGCTTGGCCTACTCATGAGCACTTGATATTCTTCTAGTTGATTGGATTTGACTTTATTTGTGTGGAAAGTGTTTTGTAATTGTGTTCTTTGACTTTTTTGTAATTGTTTTCTTGACTTTGCAGGTAGATTCTCAAATATCTTATATTATCTACAGTAATTTTAAATGGAATTTATCTTTGTATCTCTTACTGCTAGACTTTGTTGGTAACATGTAGGAGTGCTAATGATTTATGTAGATTTAATTTGTATCCTGCAACTTTGCTAAAATTATGAATTGTTTCTACAAGTTTTCTAGTTGATTCTCTAGGATTCTTTCAGTATACTATCATATCTGCAAAGAATGATAATTTGGTTTCTTCATTATCTACTCCAATTTCTTTTTTTCTCTTATTGCTAAAGTTAATAGTTCTAATACAATATTGAATAGTAATGATGATAGCAGGCAACTTTGTTTCACCCCTGACTTTATTGGGAATGATTTTAGTTTATTCCCATTGTATATGATGCTTGTTGATAGTTTTAAATAGATGCTACTGAATATTTTTAAGGAAAACTCCATTTATTCCTGTGTTCTCTAGTGTTTTTTTTTTTTATTTTTAATAGGAATGAGTGTTGGATTTTGTCAAATATTTTTTCTGGAACTATTGAGATAATCATATGATTTCTGTTAGTTTGGTTATTGATATAGTCAATTATGTTAATAGTTTTCCTAATATTGAACTAGCCTTGCATTCCTGATATAAATCCTACTTGGTCATGGTGGTTTTATCCTTGTGATAACTTGCTGTAATCTGATAATAATTTATTTAAGATTTTTTGGTCAATATTCCTTAGATCAATTGGTCTAGAATTTTCTTTTTCTGTTTTACCCCTACCTCGTTTCAGAATCAGCACCATATCTGTCTCATAAAAGGCATTTGTTAAGATTCTTTCTTTACTTATTTTTCCAAATAGTTTGCATAGTACTGAAATTAATTGTTCTTTAAATGTTTGGTAGAATTTGTAGGTAAATATAAGATCTTTTTAACTCCTCCCTGCATTTTTTCCCTAGCACTTTAGAAATATGTACATTGGATATCCTGATTTCTGTTGACCCTTGAATTGTCATGTGTGGGGTGCTGGCACTGTACTTTTTAAATTATCCATACTTTTCTCTCAGAGGTGGAAACAGGCTGAGATTTTACATTCAACATTATATTCATGTACATATTTCAGAATCACAGGGAAAGGAAGAAATATACATTCAAGGAAGGAGCCCTGAGGATGGGGTACAAGCTTTGTTATTTCTTATTTTTAAGTTCTAGTTTCTTATATTTCCTCAGATTCTTGGAAGAGGTAGCCAAGCCTTGGTTAGGATCCAATTTTCAATGATGAGGAGCTTAAGAGCTCCTGTCATACTGCAAGGCCTTCTTATATTTTTAAAGAAATGAGCACAAAGCACCCTGGGGATAGCTTTTAATGTGGTTCTGCATCTTCTGCCTGTGCTGCCCAATTTGCAGCAGCTAAAAACAAAATCCAGAATCATGTTAAATGTGTCCTGCTCATTTGTAGTTGCTTAGCTTTCACTATCCTCAATAAAAACTGCTTAAAAATAATCTCTATCCATCTGCTCCATCATGTCAGTTGTCTGGTATCTCATTTCCTAGTAGTTTTTCTTCTACCTTAGGCAAAGCAATCCCATGAGTCTAGTGCCAGCTATGTCTGTGATTTTCCACTACAGTCAACACAGAAGCCCAACCTTCTGTTCTTTCCGATTCCCTAATGAGAAAACAAACTATAGCGACATATTTGTAGGCAAAAATCGGACTACTGTTTTTCTTTTTAGATCATTTTAATCTATCAGTCTGGTCTGTGTTTTGGCATACAGACTATATTTTTTCCTCTTTCAGAGATTAGAGTGTGGTGTATGTTTTCTGATTCATGTTAGCATCCTGTTGCTTAGAGTTTTTAGGGTTATTATATTTCTAATGATCCATTCAAGATTTCTTTTTTCACTTTCACAAATTGTACCAATGATGGTAACTAAACACATAAGTGCCATTCTTTATTCTTATTATTTTAGGAAGAAATCCCTTCTCTACACCATTATGTGCAGGTTATGATGGTCAAAAGAGCTTTGAACCTGAGTTCAAATCCTGATTCTGTCAACCACGAACTATGTAGCTTTATGCATATCATTTAACCTTTCTGGACCTTAGTTTCCTCACCTGAAAAATAAGGAGGTTGGAGTATATGGCATCTAATATAGGTTATTACTGAGATCTATGATTTCTTAAAATTCTTTAAGGCTTAGAAAAATATCAGTCATTTTTTTCCTTCCTCTCCTAGACTCCTTCCCTCTCCACCCACCCACCCCCCCACACCCCCCCCCCCCCCCCACACACACACACAAGATTTCTGTAACAAATAAGTATAATCAAAAGAAATTTCCATATTGGTCACATGTAAAAATGTGTGTTTCATTTTTACATTAATATATCATATCTTTTTTAGATATGGGTAACATTTTTTATCATTTATCTTCTAGAATCATGACTAATCACTGTGGTGAGCAGAATTCTTACTTAAATCCCTTCGGTTTTTTGGTGCACTTTTCTAATGTGTAAAGGCACTGACAGAGTCTATTGCCTTAGAGATGAATACTTGTTTTGGTATTGCTATTTCCCCATACCAAGGAGTACATGAATTCTCATTGGCCTTTCCTGTGTAGTATCACATATTTTCTTTTTTTTTAAATAATAGCTTTTTTATTTTCAAAATACATGTAAAGATAGTTTTCAACATTCACCCTTGCAAAACCTTGTGTTGCAAACTTTTCTCTCTCTCTTCCCCTACCCCTTCCCCTAGACAGCAAGCAGTCTGCTGGAATTGATTGTTAACTTTTCCTTGTGAGCGTTTGCACCCCCAAAATTAGCAAATACCACAAATTAGGGCTTAATTTATTGTTTTGTTCACTGTCTAGACCTAACAAATGGATAAAGAAAATGTTAATAACTCAAATTAAATCTAAAATTGGTGTGACAGTTGGCTGGTACAGTGAATAGAGCTCTGGGCCTGGAATCAGGAAGATCTTATTTCAAATATGGCTCAGACACTTACTAGCTATATGATCTTGGGCAAGTCACTTACCTCCCATTGCTTCATCAAAAAACCTCAAATCCTCTCCCCCCCAAAAAATGTAAATATAAAATTGTATATACTTCTTTCCACCCCCAGAGCCTGATGTTAAGTATTGACCAGCATACCTCTAGGCATAAACTTTGTAGGTGGTAAAACTTTACCTTGGACCCAAGTTCTCTTTTCACCATAGCCTACTGCATCCCATTAGGCTAAGTAAGTTTGCTTTCATTATATTAATATATTTATTATTATATCTTTATATCTGTAAAGGAAGTATCGATTTGACATTTTATTCTTTAAAAAAGATATATTGATTGCTAAACTATTCAATTAGGGCTTTTATTGATAATTGTATTGTGGAGGACAACCATTTAGCTGACATAACACTATTGCTTTTAATGGGAACTGATTAATTAATTAATATTGTTGAAATGAGTCCTGCTGGGGAGTTAGGGACATTTCACTCTAATGTGAAAATCAAATATCTATTCCTGAGGGTAGTAATAAGCTTAAGAGATTTTGATTCAAGGAAAAGGATAATTATAGTTGACATGAGGAGAGAAATCACAACCCTGACACATAGAAGGGATTCTTCTTCAGGAAGTCTTGAATTAGATGATCTCTGACAACTCTTCCAACTCTCTGATTCTGTGCTTCTGTTGATCTAATGAATATAGACAGGCTAAACAGATAATCCAGGGCACATACATGCACAATGTGTTTTTTGACTTTTATTCAACTTGGCAATTTTTATTGATTGAATTAACAGGGTGATCATCAAAACTCTTCTTCACATCATGCTGGCAGGTGCCCACCATATTCTAGTCTATGCCATCGTCTAGTCATGGTATTTGCTGTAATGATGTTGCTTCTTCCATACACAGGATGTGCTATTAGAATTATTCCATGTTTATCAGGTGGAAGAAATCCATGTCATGCACAAGGACTTTGACAAATGTCTGCTCAGGCACATTGATTTTATGTTTCACAGCAAAATGACAAATGCAGACAGGACTTATGATAAAACTTGAATCATTAATAGTTTGGGTTCTTGTGTTTCTTAGCTAGAAGAATCCAGGTGGATGCTGCCATCTAGAGTAAAGGAACATGATGTGTTTGTTCCTTTCAGTCAGAAAATATTTTTTAGTTTAAGTTAAAACAAACAAATAAACCCTTATAATCACCTTGCTATTGGTGTGACCTGTAGCAATCTTGTACTTTCTCTCTCAAATAACATATATTTTCTTTCATTATTTTTCCTTGAATAGGTTTTACCACTTAATATTGAGTTCTAATAAAGAAGAAAATCATAGAGAAAGGAGAATCACTGAACCCAGTTTGGTCATGTGAAAATTTAGTCATATGGGCATTTAAAGTATGATTGGTCCAGTTTGATAAATTGGAAAATAAAGTCTACTCAATTAATGTAAAAAAAATGAGACTTAAATATTAATGGAAATCAATGCACCTATGACCTACCTTAATTATTCTTGTCAATTATTATCATAATTAAATGCCATATATGTTTTTCAGAATGTTTTATTTCAGAAAATGGTTAATATATTAGAACTGGAACTTCAATGAAAAATGTTTACATGGAGGAAAACAAGTGTGATTAGATTTGGTAGATCCTAATTCACATTTACATAGCATTTTAAAACAAAATAAGATTTATGAAAATTTTTTATAACAATCTTGAAAAGTCCTGAGTATTATGAGTATTACTTATATGAGTATTACTATTCCCATATTAGATGAGAAAACAGAAGCTCTGAGAAATTAAGTGATATATTTATAATCACATAGGTAACTTATTATGGTTTATTCATTTTTTTTTTTTTTTGGTTGAGGCAATTGGAGTTAAGTGACTTGCCCAGGGTCACACAGCTAGGAAGTGTTAAGTGTCTGAAACCATATTTGAACTCAGGTCCTCCTGACTTCAGGACTGGTTGCCCCAGTTCCACAACTCCTTCTATTCTGCTTTTCTTCCTTTCTTTCTCTTTTGACCTTTCTCTTTTCCCCTTTCTCTATTTTTCTTTCTCTGAGTACCTTTTTTTTCTCTCTCTCTTTTGCCTTTTTCTTTTTCCTTTCTGTGTTTTTCTCTCTCTTTCTTTCTAAATATGTATACACACAACATATTTGAATACACACATATGTGTGTATGTATTTTGTTGTTATTTAGTTGTTTTAGTCATGTCTGAATCTTTGTTACCCCATTTGAATTTTTCTTGGCAAAGATACTGGATTTGTTTTCCATTTCCTTCTCCAGCTCATTTTACAAATGAGGAAACTGAGGTAAATAGGATTAAGTGATTTGTCCAGGTTCACACAGCTAGTAAGTGTCTGAATCCAAATGTGAACTCCTAAAGATGAATCTTCCTAATTTAAGGTCTGGCATTCTATGCACTAGCCACCTAGCTCCGTCTATGAAAACAAACTGTCTGTCTGTGTCTCTTTTGAGACTTTAGTGAAGAGTGTATGGAAGATCTTGATTTAAAATTCTTTGGTGTGGAGAATTGTCATAAAGGAAATTCTCTACAGTAGTACAGATTGATAAATTATTGGTAATAAATTTATCCCATGGAAAAAATGAGTTACCATACATAAAATTTTTTTGAAAAGCTTACATCACTATATAAATGCTATCTTTCTTTATTAGCTATTACATGGACACATTGATACACAGCTAAGTGAGATGCACCAAGGTAGTCTTGGCGAATTGCCTGGGACAGAGTTATCAAACACACAGGGTGATACTCCTGAAATGAAATATTCATCAAAATACATAAAAAACCACAGTAAAACATAGCTATTATAAGTATGTGATTTTTCTAAGTCAATATGCAGCCAATAGAGATTCTTATACAAAATTCTATTTGAGTTCAACACCACTGACCTAGGATATTGAGTTCCCCATAGTAACACAGTTAGTTTATGCTAAAGTCAGGAAATTAACATAGGTCTTTCTGACTATAAAGGCAATCTTTTACCTCACTTTTCCCATCCTTCTTTTCTAACTTAATGTTATAAATTGTAAAAAGAAAGGTTGGTAGCATTACATTGATAAATGTGAACAATGAATAATTTTGATTACTGGAAAGAGTTGTAAAATTATTTTTATTCTAATCCTAAATGTTTGCTTTTGGGATACACACACATATTTATTATAGATGCAATAAGTTTGTTGGCTAAGTAGTATAGATAAAGGAAAAGATATGCAGAGTCATTTGAAAGTAGCAATCAATCAATAAAAGTTTATTAAACATGTATTTACTTTCTACCCATTAGGATTAGATACCTTTGAATGTCCATAGTACTATATAGTTCCCCTTTACCACTTATATTTGGTCTACAAATTTAATAATATAATTATCTTGTTCAATTTTACTGAACTTCTAAAGATTTCGTTAATTTAATTGTTTGTATGCTCATTTCATTGTTTCTATTTAATTGGAAGATCCATCTGCTGAAAAAGATCAAAACACAGTAAAACAGGATAAGGCCTGAGCAAGAGGAAGCTGCAGAGGATAGGATCATTACTACTGACTTGCCACAAAGGAAAAAAATGCAGAACGGTAGAGAACAGTTGTTGGGAACACATATAAAGAACAATCGTTGATCCTTGCTGAGAGTGGCAGAAGGAAAACATTATTGAAGATAAGCAGAGAGGAAAGCCATGTAGAACCATACTCTAGGTAGGAAAACAATCTCTGACCATCTTCATTGGAATCTTATTGAGGGCAGAAAGAATATTGTAGATTTCTGGAGGAGTCCTTTGTTATTATGGATTCAAATGCATCTTACCTATTTCCATTAACTCATTAAATTTTTTAATTTTTTTTTCTGAGACTGGGGTTAAGTGACTTGCCCAGGGTCACACAGCTAGAAAGTGTTAAGTGTCTGAGACCAGATTTGAACTCGGGTCCTCCTGAATTCAGGGCTGGTGCTCTATCCACTGCACCACCTAGCTGCCCCTCTCATTAAATTTTTAAATTAAAATTATATTGCAATTTTTTTCTCTTTGTTTTTTCCTCCCTTCTCTATTCCTCCAACCCCAGAAAAAAATAAAAAAGAAATATAAAACCCTTATAACAAAAACATAGTGAGACAAAACAAATCATCTCATTCTGCTATTAGTCCATGAACTATCTGTTATCAAATGGGAAACACTCTTAACCATTGGTCTTCTAGAATTATAGTAGATCATCAAATTGTGAGCCAAGGTAGATTTTGTGTGTAGATTCCTCTCCTGGGCACAGTGAAGGTACTGAGTAAAATTTGGGATGGAATAGTGAAGATCTTAGCACTTGAGCCATAGAGCTTGAACTCCTGTAGTATGGGTAGGATAGATGTCAAAACTATTGTAGCTGAGATGGCAGAGAAGCTGCTAGGACAATTATAGCAATGACAATTGTTGTGATAGCAGCATTCATACAGCTTCCCTTCCCATAGCTGGAAGAAGAGAAGACATTTGTGAGTTGTTAGAAAGGGACTTCTCAATTGGGGTAGTTTACCCACATGACTGAAGTTCCACTTGGTTATCAGATGCATTGTTGTGAGGAATGTGGAGGAACTGATGTCTCCAAAAGGTTCCATTCCCTCTTCCATTTCCTTTTTTATCACTAAATACATTGTACCAAGCTATTTTTCTTTACAATGACTTCTGCACTTTCTCTTAAAAGATGCTTGGCCAAAATGCATATTTACATGTAAACCTTTTTTTCCAGAAGAAAACAGAATTAAGCAGTGTAACTTTCAAGCTACCATATATACTTAATAACCAAAGCAAATTTTACAAGAGACTCAAAAGAGGTACTAGCTAAATGTTTCCATTTCTAGTGGGAGAGAGCTGTTATATATTCTATTGGGAGTTTATTAGACTATAAATAAGCTTAAAATAATTGACTAACCAATTTAAAGAATGTTTTAAAAATGACTTTGACTGAATACCTTATTTTGTCTCTTAAAAATGCCCATGTGGATAGCATCCAAAGAAAGAACTGATAACTAGAAGTACGAATATAATAAATTTATACACACACACACACACACACACATATATATATATATGCATATATATATATATATATATATATATGAATTTAATGATAGCCATCTCTAAAGTACAGGGGATGGGAAAGAAAAAAAAAAGAAATTTACATGAAAATTTTGTTGTATAGTTGAAAAAAAGTTGTGCAGAGTAGATTTACAGTTTTACGTACAATCATCTTTTTATATCAACATTATGGAAATGTTTGTTTTAGTCCATAAATTAAAAATAAAATTATAAAGAACTTGAAAAAATAATTAATTCAACTACTCTAAACAATAGAGCCTTAAAAAAGCATTCATTTTGATTTTTCCTAAGGAAAAAAAAGTGGTCATGATCTATGTGTGGCTCACCATTTGAAGACATGGTGTTACCTCTCCTGTCTTTACCCAAGCAAAAGAAGAGAGAAACTGGGAGGAACTAGAAGGCCCTGCCTTAGTGGGAGTGATCAGTGAGGAGTTGGACCTTTCCTGAGAAGTAGAAGGGAATGAGGAATAAGTTATCAGCTAATCATACTGACACTTGTAGATTACATTTGTAAGGGAATGCATTCACTGTCCTGGAGAGTGTCAGATACTTGATAATTTGGACTGGATCAATGAACTGGTAGGAATAAGAGGTCTCCATACTCACCTTGGAACTTTTTTTCAGATGAGAAAACCTAGTAAAAGTATTGCATATGGAAAAAAATCCTAATCATTAGATCTTTCCAAAAAAGTTACCTTAAAAGCTAATGACTTCCCTGTGGCTTGAAGTAATGAAAAAGAAGATGAATGGATGACCACTTGGAAACGTTGTAGTTGGACTCTCTATTTCAGGTATGAATTTTATTAGATGGCCTCTGAGATTTCTTCTAATACTGACATCTGATTCTATGAATATTCTCTACATAAAAGTAAGTTACTAATTTCTGAAAACCAATGTTTAGCAATGTGTTTTATTCAATTCAGACCGGCTTGTGAGAATTGATTATTAAAATTTCAATGTGAGCATTTAATGAATCTTAGAAATCAGCAAGCTATAAATCAGGCTCGTTGTTCAGATTATTGATTGTTGTCAGCCAACTACAGCCCAGGACCAAATCTAGTCTTGTTTCCATATACATAAATACTTTAAAATGTTTTTGTTTTTATATTTTAAAATATTTTATTTTTTCATTAATAGTATTTTGCTTTTCTAAATACATGTAAAGATAATTTTCAACATTCATTTTTGTAAAACTTTGTATTTCAAATTTTTCTTCTTTCCTTTCTTCCTCCCTTTCTCTTCAAAACAGCAAGCAATCTGATATAGGTTAAATATGTGCTATCCTTTTAAACATTTTTCCATATTTGTCATGTTATGCAAGAAAAATTGGACCAAATCAGATCAGAAAAAAATAAGAAAAAACCCCAAATAAACAAAAAGGCAAAAATACTATGCTTCAAGCCACATTCAGTCTCCATACTTCTCTCCCTAGATGTGATTGGTATTTTCCATTCCAAGTCTATTGGAATTGCCTTAAATCACTATATTGTTGAGAAGAGCCAAGTCTATCACAACTGATCATTATATAATCTTGTTGTTTCTATGTATAATGCTCTCTTAGTTCTGCTCACTTCATTCAGCATCAGTTCATGTAGGTCTTTTTAGGCTTTTCTGAAATTATTCTGCTTACCATAAAATACTATATTTTAAAACATGACAACCATCCTTAACTCCTGGATGATACAAAAACAGTGCAAGCGGGGAAGGGTATCCAATGGAGAGAAGAAAGGTGTCCAAAAACAAACTTTGTTTTTTTGGAAAGAAGAAAGCCAATGCTTTTACACTTTTCTGTACTTTGGAGGGCCCTAAGAGGGAAGCTGCTGGATAGCTCTCCAGAGACAAGTAGGGAGAACTGTAGTAGTACTGATAGGGGAGGATTTGGAGATACTGGTGGGAGAGCAGCCAATTCCACTGGGGGAGTGGGTGTGGGTGAGGTGGAATCCAGGATTCCTAACACTAGTAAAGGTAGAAACGAAGTACGCTGGGGCTCATGTTTATTAGAGTTGGAAAGGCAGTGGAGAGGAAGCCTCATAAAGCCGATGCTGGGGAAATATAAACAAAGTGCAGCAGGTCAAGCTGTCTTCAACCCTCACAGCTTGGAGTAGGCTGCAGAGAAGCTCCTGCAGAACAAGGAGCAAGGCAGGAGGGGACAGAACACTACATTATTTGGTCACAGGACTCTTGTTGGAGTCTTATTTCCTAATTAACACTTTGGTTCTTTTTCCTTACCACCTTCAGAAAGGGGAAATAGGGGATAGAATAAAACAGTGAAGTCTGCCTTTTAAAAAAAAATGATGCTGAACCTCAACACATTGGGCATAGTTGGACAGTGAAATGAACAATTTGAAGTGAAGAGCATGAAAAAGACACTCATATCAGTCTGAAAAGTGGCCTGGGATCAGAGGGGAAAAATGTTTGTAAACGTTTTGGAAAGTAAGTATCTTTGATTAAATGAAGAAAAGATAAAATTCTTTAGCGTGTGTGTGTGTGTGTGTGTGTGTGTGTGTGTGTGTGTGTGTGTGAGAGAGAGAGAGAGAGAGAGAGAGAGAGAGAGAGAGAGAGAGAGAGAGACAAAGACAGACAGACAACAGAGAAACTCAGAGAGAGAGAAAGAGAGAGAAAGGAGAGGGAAGGGGAGGGGGGGGAGAGAGAGAGAGAGGAAAAGTGAAAAGGAGAGGGAAAAGGAGAGGGAGAAGGAGAGAGACAGACAACAGAGAAACTCAGAGAGAGAGAGAGAGAGATCTAGAGAAAGTCAGAAATAGAAAAAGGAGAGAAAGACAAGAGACAAAGAGGAGAGACAGAAGAAGAGTGCACTTGTTGAGAGGGGGAGATGAAGAGACAGAGAAACAGAAATACAGAAATAATGTGTGTGAAAGACAAAGAGACAGACTGATAGAAAGACAGAGATAGAAAGGAAGGGAGGGAGGGAGAGAGAGAAGGAAATAGAGAGGAAAAGAGATTGCCAGAGGAGAGACACAAAGAAAAAAGAATAAAGGGAGAGAGAGAGAGAAAGATGGGGAGACAAAGACAGAGACAGGTTGTATGTATTGTCTCACACGGGGGGTTTGATCCCATGAAATGTTTTGAGTAAACCTAGGTTAATATAGATAAATAAAATTCTAGTAGATTGGTAGCAAGATCTTCAATAAATAAATACAAGCTTTGTGCTATAAATACACCAGATTACTCTCTAAAAATGAGTATTTGGACCTCTGAAAAACATTTCAAGATGATTCTGGTTTTACTTCTGAGTGAATCATTCTGTGTCTCATAAATTTCCAGTTCATTAGAAAATACTGAATAATAGCAATTATGAAGGAAAAGAAAGAGAAGGTATCAATTAAAAATACTATCTTGTTATGTTAATTTTATAGTACAGGTAAATATAACGATGTAAAGTCTATCATACTGGCCTTTCATTGCCAGATCAAGGACCAATTTTGATTTGTGAATATGTTCAACTAGCAAAACTGGGACGCAATACATATTGTATTGGTATACATTGTAGAGAGATTAAAAGAACACCAGCTAAGGCCCAGATATATATTCAGAAGCAGGAGTAGTGCCACTTATTTTTCAAAATACATAGGATTCATATATTTATTAAATAAAGTTTGAAATAGTGTTACTAATTTTCTTAATAGTAAAATAATTTAGACTTAAGAAATAAAATTTTAATTGAAATAACTAGACCATGCAAAATATCTATCTTTCAAACATTTTGATACTTTTTATGTAATTTGTCTTGGGTAAGGTTGCTATTATTCAATCATTTCAGTTGAGTCTGACTCTTTGTAACTTCATTTGGAATTTTTTTTTGGGGCAAAGATACTGGATTGGTTCGTCATTTCTTTCTCCATTTCATTTTTATTGATAAGGAAATTGAGACAAACAGGGTAGAGTGACTTGTTCAAAGTCACATTGTGAGTGTCTGAGGCCAAATTTGAACTCAGTAAAATGAATCTATCTATCTACTCTATCTACTGTGCCATCTAACCCAGGTATGTTGCATATCAGCATTTTAGCTATAATAATCTATTTCCCAAGAGTATGATATTTTAGAAAGCAAACATGCACATATAGAAATTTATATATATATATACATATATATATATATATATATATATATAAATTCAGACTATAAACTCATATAATGTACATTGACAGGAGACTCAAGATATCAGTTGTTAGAAAGGAAAAAAAATTAGTCAATAGATTCAATTTGCTAGAGAAAACTTTCTTTATTAGACAACAGAAGACCAACAAGCCTTCTATTTTTCGAAGGCAGAAAGAATATAATAGAAAACTTGAAAAGTCATCTTTTTTTCTTTTCATTTCTATAAAATTTAAAAAAAATGTATGGCATTCATGAGAATTTGGATTTGAGAGTCAGGTACAAGTAGGTGCTAATTTAAAACAAAGAATGACCAAGATTCCCAAGCACATAGAAGGAGGAAAAAGCACCGGTCAAAACACTGAATTTTGTGGAAACTTTCAGTGAATAGGAAGAAAGCCCAGGTCCTTGAACACAGGCATAATATTGTACTTTATTCAATATTTTATAGATTCATAAAAGTGCTTTCTTCATAGTAAACCTCTAAGTAGTTGGTACAAGTATTTCCCTATTTTACAAACAAGAGAATTGTTGCTTAAGAGAGATAAAGTGCTTTGTTCAAAGTTTAACAAACAGGCAGTAATACCTCATTGATATAGGACATGAATATGGATCTTGTGACTAATAGATTTGAATCAAAGAAGATGGTTTTAAATCCTGGTCCTGTAACTTGCTCTCTGTCTGACTTTAGTAATGTTAGATTTTCTGGAACTAATTTTTTCTTTTAATCTGAAAAAGGGGGTTGTATTAGAAGATCTCTAAAATCCTTTCCAAGTCTAATAATTTATAATCTTAAGACACCAAGTTTATTGCAGTGATGAGCTCTGTAGACATTTGTTGAACAAAGTAGAAGGAAACAAAGGGCCAAAAGAAGTAATTAGAAACCTAAGTAAAAAAAATAATCTAGTAAGTAATGTCTGTGAAACTGATGCTAAAAGAAAGAAGAATCCTTAACCGCACTTAGAACAGCATGGCATTATATTGGAAGTTACTAATATACTACATGAAAAATTGTGTTATTTCTTTAGACCTCAGTTTTCTTATCTATAAAATGACATGGAGGAAACGATCTATCTCTGTAGTGGTTCAGTGCTCTTTACCTGCTTCATGTAGCTCCTATTTCTCTGCATGATTATGATTAACTATAGGAATATCAAGTTAATTGAATACTGTTATTGTTCACCCACCCTTTTTAGTCATGTTTGACTCTTCATGACTGTATTTGAGATTTTCTTGGCACATTTACTAGAATGACTTGCCATTTTCTTTTCCAATTCATTTTCTAGCTAAGGCAAACAGAGTTAAGTGATTTGTCCAGGTGCCACAGCTAATAAGTGTATGATACCATATTTGAACTCAGTAGAATGATGAGACTTCCTAACTCTAGAACCAGTACTCTATACACTGTGCCATCTACCTAGGTTATTGAATAGTAACAACTCAAATTTATATAGTGTCATTTATATAGTTTATATAAATATTATATATAAATTATATATATATTATATAAATTTATATAGTGTTTGGCTTTTAAGCTTGACAAAAATCTTCCTCAAAACAATCCTGTAAGAAAGAATAAATATTATTATTCTCATCTGACACATGATAGGAACATGGAGCACATTTGAAGCTCTGGTTACATTCAACTGAGGAAACTGAGACTGAGAATTTAAATAACTTCTATAGAATTACATAAGTGTCAAAAGCAAGATTTAAATCAAAAGCTGCTGCCTTCATGTACAGTACTCTTTCTATTGCATCATATGGCTTCTCAATGTTTGTATTCGTTTTTAGTATGCGTGTGTATCTGTACTGGCATGTTGTTAAATTCAAGAATCTTGAAATCTGTCATATTTTCAGATTGTACAAGACTATGATTGAGATGCCTGGTCATGGCGTGAGAATGAACATCTTAACTTTCATCTTCTCTTCCCTTCTTCCTTCATCTCTATAGGATACTTTGTCATGAGGAGATGATATTGGATATTACCATTTGTAATAGTGCTCCCCTGAGGAACTTCCTTCAACATGAGGAAAGAAACCTTACGAGAAAGCATTTGAACATTGAACCTTCTCCAGATTATGGTTTCTAACAAGTCAAGATAAAAACAGGCCTTTTTCAGACTACTCTTGAAACCAGGTACTTCTGGTAAAGATTAAAAAAAAAAAAACTTTGATCCTATTCACAGAACTATTTCTGAACCTATTGCTCTCAGACGACTTAATGACTACTTCCTAGAGTAAAAGTGAAAGAATTAAAAAAAAATTGTGACACCTGAAATATTTGGAAAGTATTTTTCTTTTCTGAATTTCTCTTCATCTGGTATCCAGAATGAGTATCAATCTGACCATAAACCTGAGCTTTGAAACTCTGCTGACTGACTCTGAGGAGAAGCAAAGAAGTGGGCTTTCTAGGACAGGCCTTACAGTTGTGGCAGTATTCCTTGGTATAATTCTTATATTGGGTTTCATCAATAACTTCATTGTGCTCATCCTCTTTTGCAAGTTTAAAGTCCTTCGAAATCCTGTGAACATGCTTCTGCTGAACATCAGTATCAGTGACATGCTAGTTTGCCTTTCAGGCACTACACGAAGTTTTGCATCGAGTATCCGAGGCAGGTGGATTGGAGGGTACCATGGATGCAGGTGGTATGGTTTTGCCAACTCTTGCTTTGGTAAGGAGATCAGATGTCTAAAATGTCTTAGCAGTCATGAGCTGAGTCATAAACCTTTTTTTCTTGAATGTGGTTATAAATTGAGGTTTTTAGTTCCTGAGAATTCAAAAATATGGTAAATCAAAAAGATTCTTTTGGTGTATTTTTCAGATTCATGATTAAGCCTAAATAATACTATATTTTCCCTTTATTTGAACCACAGAAGCAAAGGAGGAATTGTAAAAATCACATTTTTCACAGATGACATTATGTCTCATTATGTTTGCTGTCTTTAGTTATTCATTTGAAAAAGCATGTGTTAACACAGAATGGTTGAATAATGAAATGGTGGAGAGAGTGATTGATTATCAGTGACATCCCTTGGGAACAAGACTTCTTTAATTAGGTTACTTGGTTAGTTATAGGCTTTCTCTGAGTATGTAAAAAGTGACCTGACACCTGTGATAGAATTTAATTTCTAAAAATGTATATGCCTAACAGTTTAGCTTACTTGGTTGCAATACTAATTTATACTTAGAAACAGAATTTATGGGCAGCTAGGGAGCAATGTAGAGACTAGAAAATCTGAATTCAGATCTAGCCTCAGACACTGAGGAGCTGAGTGACACTTGGCAAATTACAGAACCTTATTTTCCTCAGTTTCCTCATCTGTAAAATGACCTGGAGAAGGAAATGGCAAACCACTCCAGTATTTTTGCCGAGATAATCCCAAAAAGGGGTCACAAAGAACCGGACGAGACTAAAATTTTAACAACTAAAGAACAGAAATAGAATTTATGAAACTGATTCAAAACTGTAACAGAGTACATAGAAACCTTGTCTTCAGTTAGGAAGTCCAGAATTTAAAAGTCCTACCTCTGACATGAAGTGCCGATGAGGCATTGGGCAAATCCCAGAAAAAGCCCTAAGACTGGGAGGTATAGAGCAGGTGCCTATTTACTCCTGTAGAGAGAATTTCTTTGGTCTCTATTCCAGTACTATTACAGATTTTTGTATAATAATGATGATGATGATAATGATGATGAAGATGATGATAAATAGTATCCTAGTTCTCTGAAGAAATTTTAGATGTTATTTAGTCCAAACCTCTTATTTTAAAGAGATGAAAGCTAAAGGAAAAGAAGAGATTTTCTCATGATCAGACAGATGTGTTAAAGCAGTCTCTTTTGGTAACAAACCTATAACAAATTCTGGTGTTTCTGTTGTGAGATACCAAAATGCAAATCAGGTTACCAAAATTGTTCTTAATAAGCAAACTGAAGAGGCTTTGGTATGTTGATTTAGCCTCCTGCACAAGCCTTTGCTGTTAGTTCTTTAAAAACTTTTTTTTTTTTTTCAACATCCAAAAGGTTTGGATAAAGGCTCTTGCTTTGGGGAAAAAAAGCTAAAGATTTGTCTGGAACAGCTTCTAACAGGACAAAATATCCTACTGTAATTCTGCTTTGGACAGTTATCTAAAAATATAATTAATACATCCATTCTTGAAAAACAAAAGTTTTTAATTAAATAATTAAGTCCACTGTATTATTATGCATAAATAATTGAAATATGCAAGTTTGAAAGTTATTTACCATTACAATATTCTTGTGAATTCTTTCCTCAGTAATTGGAGAAGGGGTAAAAGGAAGGAGACTGGGATCACATGAGCAGGAATTGTCCCATAATCCTGTTCTGTCCTTTCTCAGATGTGACTTCCAGCTCTTTATATTACAAACCTATAGAGAAAAGTAAAAGGAAAAAGGAACAGGATGACAGATGAAATACTTCTATTGAGATACCATTAAGTAACTAACAAGTAATGAAATTGATTTAGATCTCAAAAGTTCTGGCCACAGGGATTTTTAACCCTTTATATCCCTGATTTTCGGTGAACACTAAGAACCCCTTGTCAGAACAGGTTTTTTAAATGCATAAAATACAGTACAAAAATTATAAAGAAAAATCACAATTAGTGACAATAAAGTTGTAATTTTCACTTCCAAGTTTAAAGATTCTCTGAAATTTATGAATAGAATCCTTGAGGATCCATATTTAAGAACTTTTGTTCTAGGTTGATGCATTGATTATAGTGGACTTGCATTGAATATTTGACTTTTAGCAATGGAAAGGCACCCTGGCATGCCCCATCTTTAATGTAAACATTTGAACTTTAAGACAGAAACATTATAATATGGAAGCTTGTCATAGCTTATCTGGAACAGCTGAGTTGTCTTCAAGTCCTTTTCTTAGACCTAAGACTTGAATAGGTAAATCTTAGAGACAGAGATTAAGTGACTTGCTCCAGATTAAACCTCTAGTATCAATGTTGAGACTTTAACCTAGTTTTCCTGATTCTAGACTCAGCACTCTATTTACTGCTTCAAGCTATCTCTAGGTTTATCATTTTGTCTAAATTTATTTTTTTTAAAGAAATGAGGGAAAATTTTTATATAACTTTATTATATATTTAAAAGGAATAGAAAGTTGTATATAATAGGTTTACAATTTCAGGTGCAATTATCTTTTTATTATACGATGCTATGGAAATGCATAAATTAAAAGTAAATTAATTTAAAATATTATTGTATTTGGTCATGAATCTACAAAAAATGGAGGCTGACTGACTATTGTGATTGAGGTATTTATGCCTTTGACAGTAATATCTCTAGTCAAAGTTTATTTTGTTGCTTTGTATATTTAAAATAGATTTCATCCATTAAGACCAGTTTGATGATCAAAGGAGATATAATGTAGCTTAATTAAAAATAAGAAATTGGCTCATAAACTCAAAGTTTCACTAAGAAGTACTTGTCACTACCAATAAAACACACCTGCATGTCTGCAAGTTCTTTGACCAGTAGAAATATTCATTTGTAAAAACAAAGTCAAGACAGAGTTTTTTCGATAATAGAGTCAGAATACAGGTAATTGGATTTTTGCTTGGAAGACCCAAGTTCAAATCTAGCCTCAAACATTTAATAACTCTGTAACCCAGAATAAATCACTTAATCACTGTTACTTCAGTTTTCTCATCTGTAAAATGGGAATAATAATAGTACATACCTCTCAGGATTGTTGTGAAAAAATATTTGTTAAATATTTAGCATAGTGTCTGTTACATAGTATGCATTATATATAAAGATAAGTTACTATCATTACTTGTATCATATGTTATTGTTGATGTTATTATGATTATTATTAGTTTACCAATCTAATTTGATATTTCCCATTTTAGGGCTTTCAGTCTATAAAGAATATTGGGATATTGTGTTGCCTGATCAGGGTACCTTCTTCTCTTCATGCTATTGGAGATAATCTTTACAATAGCTCTACTTTACTGCGATTCTATTTTCCCAATGTTTCTCATCAATCGCCAAAGGCTTTCATTATCACAACACAACTTGTGATGGACATAATATGATTTGTCTGGTAACAATCTCCTTATGTTTTAGGTGGGAGTCAGAAGATGCTCAATGATCTTATGATCATATTTATCAATTATCTCTTTTTAGGTACATTATTTTCTGGGAATTTTTCCACAGAGAACTGATCTAATACATTTTGTGCTGCTTCTTGCTAGTTTCAATTTTAGAGATGTAACATTGTTTGACATTTCCCTAAATTTTGGGTAATATATTTTCTTAATTCTTTCTCCATTTTTTTGCACATGAAACTAAAAGCAAAGTTATTATAAATTTCTTTTTTCCTTTTTTTCTCCCTTCCACACTAAAGGTAACTATATTAGACACAAATTGGAATATATATATATATATGTATATATGTATATATATATATATATATATATATATATATATATATATATATATATATATATATATAATTCTACATATTTATTCATCAATTCTTTCCCTGGATGGAGATAGCATCTTTATTTGTTCTTTGTTTTTAATGTATATACTTATAATTGTCACAATTAATTCCTCATTTGAAGTAATTTTTAACACAATATTGCTTTTACTGTATATGTTTTCATTGTCTTGCTCACTTCACTACATCATTTTGTATATATTTTTCATGCCTTCTAAAGTCACTGAATTTCTCATTTCTCATGATGCAGTAGTATTCCATCACAACCATACTCCACAAAAAAATGTTCAGCCAGCCATTCCCCAGTGGATAGAGAGTCTTGTAATTCCCAGTTCTTTGCCATCATGAAGACAAGTGCCATAACTATCCAATTCACATTCAAAGTGATAATTACTATTTGTGAGTTTCCCTTCGTTTTATTTTTAATCATTATTTTCTTTCACAGCCTCTCTTTTTACCCTATCCCTTTAATCTTCTCTTCCCACTAGAAGAGAATGACAAAGGATTTAATTGTTCCATTTCTCATAAGGCTGAGTTTGCTCTGTCCAGATGAAGGTTTAGAAGATACTTCCCCCCCATAATCTATGTCTAAAACTTTTAAATTTCAGTAGGAAAATAATAAGTAGTAGGGTATCATCAAAAATAGTTCCCCAGAGACTAGTGATCATTTAGTCCTAGAAAGGATCTTAGAGACCATATTGTCCAGCCCTTTTGTTTTTATAGAAGAAAAAACTAAGTCACAGAGAAGTAATTTGCTCAAGTCAAATAGCTAGTAAGTGTCCAAAGTGAAATTTACCCTATTACAATCAAATAAGAGACTTGGGTCTTTTTTTTGACTTTAGGCCCAGTGCTCTATCCATTATGCCATGTTAGAGATAACTAGGTGGCACAAGAGATAGAATGCTCAGATCAGGAAAACCTGAGTACTAATGTGGCCTCTGGCACTTGCTACCTGTTTAGGACTAGGCAAGTCACTTAACACCTGTCTGCCTCAGTTTGTTCAACTGTAAAATGGGGATAATAGTATCTATTTCATAGAGTTGTGAATATCAAAAGAATTAATTCTTGTAAAGTGCTTAGTATAGTATCTGGCACATAATATGCTTTTTTGTAAATGCTCCTTTGCTTAATTGTCTGAGGCAGAATTTGAATGTTGGTCTTTTTTTTTTTTTTCACAGCTAAAAAGCAAAATCATTTATTTTGATTTAAATGCAAATAGTCTGTTTCAGGTTCTAATATGGATGTTATTTTTCTTTTCTTTTTTTAAAAATAGTTTTTATTTACCAGATATATGCATGGGTAATTTTACAGCATTGACAATTGCCAAACCTTTTGTTCTAATTTTTCCCCTCCTTCCCCCACCCCTAAGATGGCAGGTTGACCAATACATGTTAAATAGGTTAAAGTATAAATTAAATACAATATATGTACACATGTCCAAATAGTTGTTTTGCTGTACAAAAAGAATCGACTTTGAAATAGTGTACAATTAGCCTGTGAAGTAAATCAAAAATGTAGATGGACAAAAATAGAGGGATTGGGAATTCTATGTAGTGGTCCATAATCATCTCCCAGAGTTCCTTCACTGGGTGTAGCTGGTTCAGTTCATTATTGCTCTAGTGGAACTGATTTGGTTCGAATCTTGGTCTTTTTGACCCCAGGCCTAGTATATTTAACCACTGTATTTCCTAGCTCATCTAGGATACCCTAAAACAGAAAGCAAAATAAATAGCAGGTAGATAAATGAAATAATAAATGCTTACACTACCCATTTCCAGTCACCAA
Source organism: Sminthopsis crassicaudata (assembly GCF_048593235.1). Classification (NCBI taxonomy): domain Eukaryota; kingdom Metazoa; phylum Chordata; class Mammalia; order Dasyuromorphia; family Dasyuridae; genus Sminthopsis; species Sminthopsis crassicaudata. Next base: position 179,096,933 of record NC_133619.1, on the reverse strand, counting down.
CTTGTAGTATAGAAGATTATGAACATGATTATATATTATTATAATTATAATTATGATTATGTTCATTGATTTCTGCCCTCGTTGCTGCATGGTCTTGTTGGCTGGTTGGGGGCGGGGGGAGTAGAGGATATAGTGGTGGTGATGATTATAAATTTGTTCAATAAAACCAATGATGAAGCACAGTTGCTGTGTTTCACCATAAGAGTGCTGATGCACTACAAAGTAAGCTTCCTCTCAGAAAGTAGGAGAGGCAAATGCTTCCTACTATCTACCAGGAATAATCAAACTATCCTAAGTCTGACACAACTGTGAGGAAATGCCTCCTACTGCTAGTACCAGCATGGCCTATATGGAGTTAAGGAGAATGATTTATAACACTGTCCCTGACAGGAGTGACAATAATCTTCCTTTTTCTCTCCTCTTTTTGGGGCTTTGTTGTCTAGACTCCTCTGCTCACTGAAGCTAGACTAATATACTGATTTTAGTTTTTCTGTTCCAGCAGCTTTCAATTGTATCCTCGGAGGTTATGATGCAAAGGTGGTTATGATTCATTTTCTTTTAAAAGTGTTTATTTTAATCTTATACAATGTATTGTAGATGCTTGTGTATCTTAGGATCCATTCTCTATCTCCATACAGTGTATACTATGGATCATAACTTGAATGTTGCTTCCCCCTGCTGCCCACTCAGTGTGTGTGCAAGCAATGCAAATTATTTTTGCTGGACTCTTGGCTCCTTAATTATATTATACTTAAATTGATATTAAAACTAATCATCTTTCCCCAAGAAAATTAGGAATTATTTTTATTATGTATGCTATCACTCTATTGGTATGGCAAAAGAAAATGAACTACAGGTAAATTAAAGGCCCTTAGCTCATCCAAGATGTTTCACTGTTCTGAGGTTTCCCCCTCATTTGCCCCATAAAGCTCACAATTTTTTCCCCTGAGGCAATTGGGGTTAAGTGACCTGCCCAGGGTGACACAGCCAGGAAGTATTAAGTGTCTGAATTCGATCCTCCTGACTTCAGGGCTGGTTTTCTATCCACTGCACCATGTAGCTGCCCCAAAGTCTGCAATTTTTGTGATTTTTGTGATTTTCCAAATGAACTCTGATAAATTATTTTTGGACTGTTTGGTGTCACTAAGCATCATTAATTTGGGGAAAATAATAATGCTTTATATTGGTTATTCTGTCTTATAGTTTTTGTGGTACTTTCCGATATGCTTTTTCATGTGTTCTTTGCAAATACTTTGGTGAGATTAGTAAGACAAATATATTTCAGGAAACTGAGGTGGATTAGAGTCACTTACTCAAGGTCACACAGTCAGTTGGTGGTAGAACCATCTTGGTGTTTTTATTCTAATACACTCTTCTATATCATACTGACTCATAATCATCTAATTATTCATTGTGAGTTCTGCCTAGAGGATTGGTTCCTTTTTGTTACATTTGGTCAAAATCCATTATCTAATTTTCCATTGAAAAATGGATCCGTGATCTTGGTCTCATTGATCTGAACATTCCCTCCAAAATATAGTTCATAATCCACACATGCCTTTTTAGCCTGTGTGGTTCAACACTTCTGCCTGCTAATGTAAGGGTTTTTTACTTGCAGTTTATGAACTTTTAAAAACATTTTTTTCATTACATGAAAAGACACTTTTTAACATTCATTTTTTATAAAATTTTGAGTTGCAAGTTTTTCTCCCTTCTTTCTCCCCCACCCCAAGATAGCAAATAATTTTATATAGGTTATATGTATATATATATATATATATATATATATATATATATATATATATATTATATATATATATATATATATATATATGTAATTTTATTAATTTATTTAGGTTATATATGTGCAATCCGAATTAATCATATTGTGGAAGAAGAAACAGAACAAAAATTAAAAATAAGCACAAAAACAAATAAGGTGAAAATAGCATGCTTCAATCTGTATTCATACTAGTTTATGTACTTAAAGATGTTTTAATAGCTATATTGCAAAGAAAGAACCTTTCTTTACAATATTATGCATTTTATTTTATTCACTTAAAATATTATTCTGACAAGGCCACAAAAAAGTTAATGTAGATCTTCTCTACAATATTGCTGATTTATTTTTTTCTTTATTTTGTTGTATTTTTTTACATTTTCTTTTTTAAAGTTTTCATATTTTCAAAATATATGCATAGTTTTCAACATTCACTTTGCAAAACTTTGTATTTCAAATTTTTTCTCCATCCCTCCCTTCCCCATCCCCCTCCTTTAGGCAGCAAGTAATCCAATATATGTTAAACATGTGCAATTCTTTTATACACATATCAATATGCTGCACAAGAAAAATTAGATTAAAAAGGAAAAACGAGAAAGAAAATAAAAAGAGAGCAAACAACAACAAAAAAGTGAAAATATTACATTGGGATTCATACTCAGTCTGCACAGTCTCTGGGTGCAAATGGCTTTCTATATCACAAGACCATTGAAACTGGCCTGAATCACCTGGTTGTTGAAAAGAGCCACATCCTTCACAATTGATCATCATATAATCTTGTTCCTTTGTATAATGTTCTCTTGGTTATATTCACTTCACTCAGCATAAGTTCATGCAAGTTTCTCCAGGCCTCTCTGAAATCATCCTGCTGATTGTTTCTTGTAGAACAATAATATTCCATAACATTCATGTGCCATAACTTATTTAGCTATTCTCCAGCTGATGGGCATCCACTCAGTTTCCAGTTCCCTGCCACTACAAGATGGACTGCTACAAACATTTTTGCACATATGGGTCCTTTTATTTTTGTGTGATCTCTTTGGGATACAGCCCAATAGAGACACTGTTAAATCAAAGGCTATGCACAGTTCCTTTGCTCTTTGAGCACAGTTCCACATTGCTCTCCAGAATGGCTGGATCAGTTCACAACTCCACCAACAATGTATTAGTGTCCAAGTTTTCCCACATCCCTTCAACATTCATCATTTTCTTTTCCTTCATATTAGCCAATCTGAGAGCTGTGTAGTGATATCTCAGAGCTGTCTTAACCTGCATTTCTCTTATCAATAGTGATTTAGAACATTAAAAAAACCAACAACAATTAGAAATGGTTTTAATTTCTTCATTTGAAATTATTCATATCCTTTGACCATTTCTCAATTGGAGAATAATACCATTGATTTTAACTCATCTAGCCAATATAATTCTGTACAACTCTTATTTACAGACTCTCATAGTTCTTTCACAGAAGATAAACTCAATGGATGGGAGCTTCCTCCTTAGAATTTTTGATGCTGCCTAAGTGTTACTGGAATGCATAGGCAGTTAGTGAAATACATCTACTTCACATTTAGTCTCTCTTTCTACTCCTATTTTTGATGATATTATATGTCATAGTTTGTACTAAATTATTTTTTTTATTATTTAAAAAATTTTAAAAGAAGAAATAGAATAATAAAAAAATCAAAAGGAATACAAAACAAAATAAAACAAAACAAAAGAGAACATTATCATATGCCCAGTAGGAGCCAAGATGGCGGAGAAGAAACACACGACTCAGTGAACGTCCTCACTCCCTCACAACCAATTAGATAAATTAAGTCTCAGAATTAGCTCAGGACTGATAGATACCACAAGGACTGGAAGCACGACTTACCAGCTGAAGAGAATCTGGAGTTTCAACAGGAAAGGTCAGTTCTCAGGGGAGGAATAAGAAAGACCAGCACAGACGGTGGGGTAGGGGCACACTGCGCCCATTGCCCTGGGAAGGGCTCTGGGATCAGAGAAGCCACTGAGGTAAAGGAATCTGGCACAGGCTGTTAGCTCTTCTCTGCTAATTATTTAGCAGTTCAGAAGAGAAAGCCAAAATATTTTAAAACTCAAATTAGATTTTCCCCGATCCTGGGGGTGACTCAGCAGACTCGGCACCAGGGGGTGTGGCCTCAGCTACCACCTGAGAATAGTTAAGAGATTGACAAGTGGGTGGATACGGTCCAAGGCAACACACACTGCCTAGCTTAGCTGGAGGGAGTGGAACTCAGCTCCAGGAAGTCCCAGAGAAGCGGAACCTTTGAACTAGGGACAGCGGTTTCTGGCAGACACTTCCAGTTTGAGCACAGGGGCTTCTCACGTCACCTGCTGCAGACATCCACTCCCCACCCGGACACATAGGCTGGGCTTTGTGCTGTCTTCACTATTCTACGCCCTCCAAGCACAGTAGTGCTAATCACCTCTGAGGCACTTCCAGGGAGGGGGTGGGGAACTCTCTCCCAGAGCTCTCTCTTAGCTCAGGCGCAGGGGCCGCTGCATCCATCCAGTCTGGGAGGAAGCTGGTAAAGAAGTAAATAATTTCCTACCCCAGGGACAGACCCCAAAACATTTTTTTAAATATGAGCAAAAAAGCTAGAAAAACTATAGATTCCTTCTATACAGAGAAAGAGCGGGTATCCAACCCCGAGGAAGTTGACAACAGAGAATCAGCAGATAACAACCTAAAGGGGAACGATTCCTGCCCCCCATCACATAACTCTCTCCTAGAAGAAGCTCTTAAAAAATTGAGGGAGATCGAAGAAAAATGGGGAAAGGAAAGGGAAACTATGATAGAGAATAACAACGTCCTGAAATTGGAGTTGGAAAAAATAAAGAATTCACAGGAGATGCAGGGAAACAAAATTAGTGAATTAGAAAAGGTTAAAAAAACACAGGAAAGTAGGATTTCTGAATTGGAAAAGATAAAAAAGTCTCAAGAAAATAGAATTTCTGAATTGGAAAAAGAAAATAATTCTCAAAAAAAAATTAGGGAAATGGAAAAAAATTCAATAGAGCAAAATAATTCATTTAAAAACGAAATTGGGCATTTACAAAAAGAACTAAAAACTGTGAAAGAAGAAAATAACTCCTTAAAAGTCAGGATGGAACAAATAGAAATGAATGATTCACAGAGAACCCAAGAATCAGTCAAACAAAACAAAAAAAATGAGAAGCTGGAGAACAATGTCAAATACTTACTAAGAAAATCTATAGACCTGGAAAATAGATCTAGGAGAGAGAATCTGCGGATTATTGGACTTCCAGAAAACTATGACCAAAAAAAGAGCCTAGATTCTATTTTACAGGAAATTATCAAAGAGAACTGTCCAGAGATAATAGAAACAGAAGGGAAAGTAGATGTGGAAAGAATTCATCGAACTCCTTCTGAAATAGACCCTAAAAAAAGAACACCACGGAATATTGTGGCTAAGCTGCAGAATTACCACACAAAGGAGAAAATCCTGCAAGCAGCTAGAAAAAAACAATTTAAATACCAAGGTGCCACAATAAGGGTCACCCAAGATCTGGCTGCCTCCACATTAAAAGATAGAAGGGCCTGGAACCTGATATTCCGTAAGGCAAAAGATCAAGGACTGCAACCAAGAATGAACTACCCAGCTAAGTTTAGCATCTTTTTCCATGCAAGAAGATGGTCATTCAATGAAACAGAGGAATTCTATATGTTTCTAAGAAAAAAAACAGACATAAACAAAAAATTTGATCTACATCCACAAGACTGAAGAGAAACAGAAAAAGGTACACAGAACCCTTGAGAACTGTAACTCTGTTGTGGGTATATAGAAAGTACACATGGATAATTTGATTTTACTGATATAAAAGAAAAAAAGGGGGGTGTAGTAAAGGGAAGGAGGTCGGTTCAGAAAAAGGGGAAGGAGTGATAAAAAGAGGGAAACTACATCCCAGGAAGAGACATAGAAAATACACCATATCTGAGGGAACTTAGTGAGGGGGAGAATCATTGTGTGAATCTTACTCTCATCAGAAGAGGCTCAAAGAGTAAATAATTAACATATTTGTTTTTCAGAGAATTTTCTCTCACCTCATTAAAAGGGGGGAGAGGAAAAGGGAAAAGGAAAAGGAGAATAAGTGAAGGGACTTGGAGGGAGGGGGGAGAGAATCCTAAAAAAAAAAAAAAAAAAAAAAAGAGGGAGGGTTGCGCGTCACAAGGGGGGGTCTGTAAATTAAATATCGGGGAGGGGGATCAGGGTGGTCAAGGGAAAAAAGCATAATCTGGGGATAATACGATGGCAGGAAATACAGAATTAGTAATTTTAACTGTAAATGTAAATGGGATGAACGATCCCATCAAACGGAGACGGATAGTAGATTGGATCAAAAAGCAGAACCCTACAATATGTTGCCTACAGGAAACACACTTAAAGCAGGGAGATACATACAGAGTAAAGGTAAAAGGTTGGAACAGAGCCTATTATGCTTCAGGTAAAGCCAAAAAAGCAGGGGTAGCTATCCTTATCTCAGATCAAGCAAAAGCAGAAGTAGATCTTGTTAAAAAAGATAAGGAAGGAAACTATATCCTGCTGAAAGGTAGCATAAATAATGAAGCCATATCAATACTAAACATATATGCACCAAGTGGTATAGCATCTAACTTTCTAAAGGAAAAGTTAAGAGAGTTGCAAGAAGAAATAGACAGTAAAACTATAATAGTGGGAGATCTCAATCTTGCACTCTCAGATTTAGACAAATCAAACCACAAAACAAACAAGAAAGAAATTAAAAAAGTAAAGAGAACATTAGAAAAACTAGGTATGATAGACCTTTGGAGAAAACTGAATGGCAATAGGAAGGAATATACTTTCTTCTCAGCAGTTCATGGATCCTATACAAAAATTGACCATATACTAGGACATAAAGATCTGAAAATTAAATGTAGGAAGGCAGAAATAATAAATGCCTTCTTCTCAGATCACAATGCAATAAAAGCTACATTCAGTAAAAAGTTAGGGGTAAATAGACCAAAAAGTAATTGGAAACTGAATAATCTCATCTTAAAGAATGACTGGGTGAAAGAGCAAATTATAGAAACAATTAACAATTTCACCCAAGATAATGATAATGATGAGACATCATATCAAAATCTTTGGGATGCAGCTAAAGCAGTAATAAGGGGAAATTTTATATCTTTAGAGGCTTATTTGAAGAAAATTGAGAAAGAGAAGATTAACGAATTGGGCTTACAACTTAAAAGGCTAGAAAAAGACCAAATTATAAACCCCCAACCAAAAATTAAACTCGAAATACAAAAATTAAAAGGAGAAATCAATAAAATTGAAAGTAAAAAAACTATTGAATTAATAAATAAAACCAAGAGTTGGTTTTATGAAAAAGCCAATAAAATAGATAAACCTTTGGTAAATCTGATCAGAAAAAAGAAAGAGGAAAATCAAATTGATAGTCTTACAAATGAAAAGGGGGATCTTTCCACCAATGAAGAGGAAATTAGAGAAATAATAAGGAGTTACTTTGCCCAACTTTATGCCAATAAATTTGATAACTTAAGTGAAATGGATGACTTCCTCTAAAAATAGAGGCTCCCTAGATTAACAGAGGAGGAGATAAATTGCTTAAATAGTCCCATTTCATAAAAAGAAATAGAACAAGCTATTAATCAACTCCCCAGGAAAAAATCCCCAGGGCCAGATGGATTCACATGTGAATTCTACCAAACATTTAAAGAACAATTAGCCCCAATGTTATATAAATTATTTGAAAAAATAGGGGATGAAGGAGTCCTACCAAATTCCTTTTATGACACAGACATGGTACTGATACCTAAACCTGGTAGATCGAAAACTGAGAAAGAAAATTATAGACCAATCTCCTTAATGAATATTGATGCTAAAATCTTAAATAAGATATTAGCAAAAAGACTTCAGAAAATCATCTCCAAGATAATACACTATGATCAAGTAGGATTTATTCCAGGAATGCAGGGCTGGTTTAATATTAGGAAAACTATTAATATAATTGACCATATTAATAATCAAATTAATAAGAACCATATGATCATCTCAATAGATGCAGAAAAAGCATTTGACAAAATCCAACATCCATTCCTACTAAAAACTCTTGAGAGTATAGGAATAAATGGATTCTTCCTTAGAATAATCAGGAGCATATATTTAAGACCTTCAGTAAGCATAATATGCAATAGAAATAAACTGCAACCTTTCCCAGTAAGATCAGGAGTGAAACAAGGTTGCCCACTATCACCATTACTATTCAATATAGTACTAGAAACGCTAGCCTTGGCAATAAGAGCCGAGAAAGAGATTCAAGGAATTAGAGTAGGAAATGAGGAAATTAAACTATCACTTTTTGCAGATGACATGATGGTATACTTAGAGAACCCCAAAGACTCTGCTAAAAAGCTACTAGAAATAATTCAAAATTTCAGCAAAGTGGCAGGATACAAAATAAATCCACATAAATCCTCGGCATTTTTATATATCACTAACAAAATGCAACAGCAAGAGATACAAAGAGAAATTCCATTCCAAACAAATGTTGAGAGTATAAAATATTTGGGAATCCATCTACCAAAGAAAAGTCAGGAATTATATGAGAAAAATTACAAAACACTTGCCACAAAAATAAAATCAGATTTAAATAATTGGAAAGACATTCAGTGCTCTTGGATAGGCCGAGCGAATATAATAAAGATGACAATACTCCCCAAACTAATCTATTTATTTAGTGCTATACCAATCAGACTCCCAAGAAACTATTTTAATGACCTAGAAAAAATAACAACAAAATTCATATGGAAGAATAAAAGGTCAAGAATTGCAAGGGAACTAATGAAAAAAACTCAGAGGAAGGTGGTCTAAGTGTACCTGATCTAAAGCTATATTATATAGCAGCAATCACCAAAACCATTTGGTATTGGCTAAGAAATAGACCGGTAGATCAGTGGAACAGATTAGATACAAAGGACAAAAAAGGGTACATCTATAGCAATCTAATCTTTGACAAACCCAAAGATTCCAACATTAGGGATAAAAATTCATTATTCGGAAAAAACTGTTGGGAAAACTGGAAATTAGTATGGCAGAAATTAGATATGGATCCACACTTAACACCATATACCAAGATAAGATCAAAATGGGTCCATGATTTAGGCATAAAGAGGGAGATCATAAATAGATTAGAGGAACAGAGGATAATCTACCTCTCAGACTTGTGGAGGAGGAAGGAATTTATGACCAGAGGAGAACTAGAGATCATTATTGATCACAAAATAGAAGATTTTGATTACATCAAACTAAAAAGTTTCTGTACAAATAATACTAATGCAAACAAGATTAGAAGGGAAGTAACAAATTGGGAAAATATTTTTAAAAACAAAGGTTCTGACAAAGGTCTCATTTCCAAAATATATAGAGAACTGACTATAATTTATAAGAAACCGAACCATTCTCCAATTGATAAATGGTCAAAGGATATGAACAGACAATTCTCAGAGGAAGAAATTGAAACTATATCCACTCACATGAAAGAGTGTTCCAAATCACTACTGATCAGAGAAATGCAAATTAAGACCACTCTGAGATACCACTACACACCTGTCAGATTGGCTAAGATGACAGGAACAAATAATGACAAATGTTGGAGGGGATGTGGGGAAATTGGGACACTAATACATTGCTGGTGGAGTTGTGAAAGAATCCAGCCATTCTGGAGAGCAATCTGGAATTATGCCCAAAAAGTTATCAAACTGTGCATACCCTTTGACCCAGCAGCGCTACTATTGGGATTATATCCCAAAGAAATACTAAAGAGCGGAAAGAAACATATATGTGCCAAAATGTTTGTGGCAGCTCTTTTTGTTGTAGCTAGAAACTGGAAGATGAATGGATGTCCATCAGTTGGAGAATGGTTGGGTAAATTGTGGTATATGAAGGCTATGGAATATTATTGCTCGGTAAGAAATGACCAGCAGGAGGAATACAGAGAGGGTTGGAGAGACTTAAATCAACTGATGCTGAGTGAAATGAGCAGAACCAGAAGATCACTGTACACTTCAACAACAATACTGTATGAGGATGTATTCTGATGGAAGTGGAAATCTTCAACATAAAGAAGATCCAACTCACTTCCAGTTGATCAATGATGGACAGAGGTAGCTACACCCAGAGAAGAAACACTGGGAGGGGAATGTAAATTGTTAGCACTAATATCTGTCTGCCCAGGTTGCATGTACCTTCGGATTCTAATGTTTATTGTGCAACAAGAAAATGATATTCACACACATGTATTGTACCTAGACTATATTGTAACACATGTAAAATGTATGGTATTGCCTGTCGTCGGGGGGAGGGAATAGAGGGAGGGGGGGTAATTTGGAAAAATGAATACAAGGGATAATATTATAAAATATATATATATATATATATAAAAGAACATCAGGGAGGATTCAAAATAAGTAATAATAAATCACCAGATCAAGAATATAATACATATATATATGTAGAAGAAATTATATTAATGAATGTCCACTTCTTATTTCCTCATAAATTGTTCTTTTATTCTCCGCTGTATACCTTATTTACTTAATTTTCCCTTTGTTATTCCCCACCAACCCCAAACAAGCTATAGTTATAAAAAAATATATTTATGTATACATATGTATATGTATATAGTACACACACACACACACACACACACAAACACACACACCACATACACACATATCTTTCCTAAACCTGCTGACTTTGCTTTAATTCTTCTCCTTAACTTGCCTTGCTATTATTTAACCTTCCCCATTCATGGATCCTTTTATTATCTTCTTCCCATATTCCTTACATCCCCATCTACCCATTCCTTCCCCCTTATTTCTTTACAGATTTTGGAGGGTGATATACCCTTCTTCATATATATGTAGTATTGCCTATTAAACCCATTTGTGATGTGAAGAAGTTTTCAGAACTATGTGTCCTCTTTCCCCCCTTTAATACCTCTGTGTCTATTCTTCCTCTGTACTTCATTTGTACAATATCATTACTATTTTTACCTTAACTCTATCTTTGTTTTGAGCTACACTATTGTTGATATGAATCTTAAATACATAGTGTACAAAACAACAAACCATTTGTGCATATTGAGTTTCTTGAAACTGATCTTTGATATTGGCTCTTATATGTTTACTTTTCTATTAAGTTTAGTTTTGGTTGACAGAAAGTCCTGAAAAACTGTAAGTTTGTTGAATGTTCATTTTTTCTCATTCAATATTATGGATAATTTTGTTGTATAGGATTTTTTGGCCACAAGTCTCATTCTTTTGATTGTTGGTAGGTATGATTTCAGGACCTGCCATCTTTTTTTGTAGCACTTGGTGTTTCTGCAGAGCTAGCCCTGAGGTGTTTGCACTTCACATGGATTAATCCTGGACTGGGGTCTTTCTTTAGATCTGGTTGGATTATACTAGGAGGACCCCTCTTCTGTTCTAGATCTTCTTGATTTTTCACTACTCTATATTCACCCTGAAGTGTTAATTTGTTCTATTTGTGGGGGAAATCTGGAGAGCTTGAAATTTACCAACCTACTCTGCCATCTTCTCAGAATCCTCCCTTTGTACTAAATTCTTCATTGACAATATTGTACAGCCTACTCATGCTCACCAAATATCTCTCTATTTTCCTATGGGTGACAATTTTGATTCTTTGGGAATTGTGAAATTATAGAATTTGAAACCATGCAGTATCGTTGAAGGATATTTAATTGATGGAGTTTTAGGTTAAGAAGCTGCTGTAGATAGCTGAAAGTGCTGTACAACTTCCCAAACACAATCAATAATATTTGTATAAGATATATGTATGGATAAACCAACTATTCATCTAGCTGTATATCCCTGTCTAGACAGTAGACATGAAACACGTGCCCTGGAGCCTACATTTTGGCTTGAAACTCAAGAATATGACATGAAGTATATTAAAATGCAATTGGGAAATATTTAGCAAATAAAAAATACAATAGAATATAGATGATATTTTCTAAATCAATATATGATCTACAGGGATCCTTATGTATTACCTTAAACTAAAGACATTTACTAAGATAAACCAAGGGCTTACTCTACCAAAAATAGTAGAGTCAATGCATACTTAGACATGAGAAGACACACCTAGCTCAGTACTTTACAGAGGTGGAAAGTTCACTAGCTTGGCATATTAACTATATTTTCAGACTTATTTCACTGTATTAACAGGTTTTGATGATTTTTTAAAAGTCTATTATTTTTTGTTGTTTAAAAATACTCTCTAGGAGAGGAAGGGAAAGGAACGCTTGGAGAAATTCCAGCAACATAAACAATAAAAGCTATCAATAAGTTTTTATTTTAAAACTCAACTCCTCCTATTAATATATTTTTTGCTTTTTAAAAATTGAACTGGACAAGATGAGCTTTTTTTTCAGCCAGCATCCTTTTAACCTTAAATATTTCCTCATAACCTAAAGTCAATCTAATTTATTAGGTTGCAAATTCATTGTACCATTCTTTAACATATGGATGTTGAAAGTTCAGAATACTTAGTGAGAGAGTGCAAATTAAAATGCCTATGAGAAAATTGGGAATTAATTCAGGAAGCTATGAAATAGCTTAAATGGGAAATAAAGACCAAAAACAAATAGCCACTTTTGACTAAAAATAAAGCACAAATAAACTATCAGGGATACTTATAACTTCTTAGGCCAGCTGAAAGTCTGAACAGTGACTATTCTGTATCCTTGCTACAATGTACCACTTTAAGCATTCTGTATCCCTAACATGGTACACCTTCTTGCTCAATTTGTCTTCCTGGGATAGTGTAACTCTCTGTGTATGTCCTAGGTTCTCAGCACAGTCCCTGAAGCAATATATTATTATGGACTAGCAAGTTCCTCCATTTCAACTCAATATTTAACTGAAGATTTACATAGAACTACCTGCATATTACAGTGTGGGAAAAAGAATTCTCTGAACAACTTGAAATAAACAGAACTGAAGGGCAACTCTTCTATTTGCAATTCTTTACATGGGAAAGTTCTCCAGCTTTTGCATAGTCACAGCAGGACAAGGAAACATTTGACAAACACATTCTGCTCTCATACATGTCATTCCCACTTCTCAAAGGCATCAATATTTATTTCATAGAATCTTAAATTTAGAACAAGAGAAGAACTTCAGACGTCATCTAGTTCAAACTTATCTTACATATGAGGAAAACTGAGACCAACCAATAAACATTCAAAAACCTAGCTCAAACACTAAATCTGAATAGGCATAAAAATCAGGAGGAAAGAGACAGGGAAGGATGGAGAGAGACTACGAAGCAGGCTGTTTTTGATTTTTGCAAAAAAAAAAAAATCTATTCTTTATTTAGAAGACAAATATGAATGACAAAAAACATCTCCAGAAAAAAAGTGAAAAAATGTAAACACACATGAGAAGACAGAGTTGGCTACAAGGTATACATCAAAATCACCTCAGAATGCAATGATAAAGAGAAAAAAAATGTAACGATGGCTTTGCTTTGGTACAGTTGCAATAGAAAATATTTTCTCTAGGTAAAAAATTTAATCAGTCTTTCCACTGGAAAATTGAAAGGGAAAAGTTTTGTCAAAGAAAATGTACCCTTAAAGGTAATAATATCATTTGATACTTACATGATATCTTATGGCTTCAAGTAAGGCATTGGAACCTCACAAATACCTTATAAGGTACAGATGAGAAAAACTACAGTGTAGTGGCTTGCCCCAAGTGCCAAACCTTGATCTTCTTAAGTCAAGTCCATTGCAAGCTTGATACTTCAATACATTAAGGTTTAGTGATTTTATCAAAAAAGATTTTGTATAAGGTTATATTTGATAACATCTAGCATTTATGAAACATTTTGTGTTTTACACAATGCTTTATATAATACTGCCTTATTTGGTCCTCCCAATTTTGTGTAGTAAGTAAAATTAAAATCCCCATATTCCAGATGAGGGAACTAAAGGCAGAAGATAATAAATAATATTCCCAGGGTCACACAATATGTTTCTGAGGTAGAATTCGAATCCAGATGTTTTGATTCACTGTTCTGCCCTCTATTCACAGAATCATTTAGAGGCCTTATAACATCAGTGTGGCTACACTGATTAAAACATGCAGACTAAAACTTCTCCATGATTTTAATAGTCTGTAAAAGTTTCTGCATTTAAAAAAATTTGTCAGACTATGATAAATTTCTTTGATTTGGTCATTTGGATGGTCACATGTGTGCTGTCCATTCCTAGACCTTTACTCTTTCAAGCTAAGTAGGAAGGACCTATCGGAGGCTCATGTTTCAAAGGAAAAAACAACAACAAACAACCTTTTTTTGAATCTATGTTTACTCTCATGCCATGAGTCATTAGTGCTGGCTTTACAGGAAGATTAAAGAACCTACATGTATGTATGAAGCCATCTGGTCCAACCCACAGCTGAAGAGGAATCCTTCTGATAGCAGGAACCAACTTCCTTTTCTATGTGTAGGTTCCAGGATTGGGACAGGGCTCATTACTTTATTGTTAATATTGTTGTCTAGTCATTAGTTATGTCTGACTATTATTATATGATTCTATTTGGAGTTTTCTTGGCAAAGACACTGGAATGGGTTCCCATTTCTTTCTCCAGAATATTTTACCAATGAGGAAGTAAGGCAAACAGGGTTAAGTGATTTGCCCAGAGTCATACAGCTACTAAAGGTCTGAGGCTGAATTTCAACTTAAATCCTTAAGAGTCTAGAAGGGCAACAAGGTGAAGCGGTATAGTACTATGGCGGTAAGAGTTGGTCTTCCTATTTATGTGACCTCAAAACTTTGGGCTTCATCTGTAAAATGGATCAAATGGCCTCTGAGATTCTTCTGGCTCTAGAGCAACAACCCTTTGGTTCACCAAGAGCCCAAGGATTACAGGGTTCACTGTTTTCACTCACTATTTCCCTCTGTTTTTCAGGCATCTCCAATAGCTCAAAGATTAATAATAATAATAGCTGACCTGGTACTTTACTGTTAAAAAGATTTTGTATGTTGTGCTTATCCTAACCATCAATCCCATGATCTAGATTCCACTAGGACCTTGGATTTCCATAAACTGGGGACTCCAAGGTCCATTTTAACTGTCTGTTCTTTGCAACCAAGAAGCATTACCCTCTTCTGATTCCTCTCCCCTTCTTCTCCCCAAAGTTAGAGAGAAATAATCCTACAGAGTTGGTTCACAATGATGAGCTTTCAAGCCCAAAATCTTTGCTATCCTTTGGCAACTTAGATCTTTGTTTTTTTTAATGAGTATGACAGTCACTGGCAGAATCTGTGTATAAATGATAGTTGGAGATTAGTATAAAACCGTATGTAATATGAAAAGTACAACTATATGCATATATCCAGAAAACTATGAACATTAGTGCTATTTTAGATACTAGTTCTCACATCAAGAGCTATAATGGGGAAAAGGAGAATTGAGTTAATTGTACAAAAGAAGTAGTCAAATATCCTGGATTAGCTACAATTCTTGTTTATTTAAGACCAGTATAACTCAGTTAGGTGGATAAGCTCTAGGGTCTGGAGTCACAATCTGAATTCAAATCCAGCTTTAGACACTTAACTAGCAGCATGACTCTGGGCAAGTATGGGCACCTGCTTCACAAGCTTATTGTAAGGATTAAATGAGATGGTAACCGTAAAACATTTAGTCTTATTTGGCACATAGTAGGTGATAAGTAAATATTTATTTCCTTCCTCTTCTCCTTGGGTAAACTACTTCACCTTTCCAGCTCTGTTTTCTTTGGTTTCAACTAGAGTTCTTCCTTTTAACTCTAACTCCTACAAGAAGAAATGCTGAAGTTGGATGGTGAATTCAAACTTGCCTCTTTCCAGTTTATATCTTGACTTCAGTCTCTAGCTCTATATTGTGCATATTCTAAACATATTACGGACCAAAATGTTGTTGAAATTCATGAAATGCCACTGTATAAAGAACTCTTTAGATATATTATTTCAATTTAATTTCCTCATAAACTTTTTAATGGACACTATAAATCCTGTTCCCCACAACCTCCTATCGATGTGAAATGTGGTCATCTGCTATTTTTTTTTATTTTTTTATTTTAATTTTGCTTATACTTTAAGTTCCAAACTGAATCTCTCCCTACTCACTCCATATTAGAGAGCCATCATTTGATACATATACACAGACACACAATAATTATACTATGTATATCTTCATTTAACAATTATTTCTCTGAAGGTATACTAAAATGTTCGGGTTAGCTTTCTGAAGGTCTTTCGAAGCTTAGTCTCAAGAATAGTCAGGAACAGAGTGTAGAGTTTTTATTGTCTCCTTCACAGTCTTTCTCCTTTACAGTCTGTGTCTATCACAGTCTGACCCAGTCTTGATCTTAGTGAAGGAGTGCAGGAGGCAAGAGACACACCAGGAGGATGGTCAAAAATGGAACATCTCATTTCTAGTCCTTCTCAGCCCTTTTATACTTTATTGTAATTACATCATTACAGCATACTGATTATGTGTGAACTAGAGAACCATAACACTACAATGCAACACACCAAGTATATGTATACTAAAGAACCATCATCTCATCAATTCCACTGAGTTAACACCTTGTTGTAAGTATCCTTGTTTCAAGTATACTTCTTCAAAGTTTCAGCCCTCTACAATTACAGTTTCTTCTTTCATAAATTCTTAGAAATTGATTTTAGCATTTATAATACTCTTAATAACTTGACCATTTTTAAAAAAATATAACCCAGATGAATTAAATCTCTATAACTTATATCTAGGTTCTCTATATGCTTTGCAGATTATCCATGGCATTTTTTTTAAATCCTAGATGCCATCTAGTTTATTCCTGAATGTTTTCTGCACTCAGCTGGTGTGTACTCAAGGAATAAGTTTACTTTAATGAACTAAACATAATATAAAAAGTTCATCTGCAGTTTCAAAACTTATAATGCATTATAAAGCCAAATCTGCCTTTAGATTATCTAGGGACCTATTTCCATTAATATGCACAATGGAGAATTAACAGACTAAGCCCTAAAATCTAATGCATGCAGATATACATTTATTTATACAAGTCATATGTTCCTTTAAAGTGAACAAAGTTAATGCATAGGTTTGGGAGATTTTCTTGTAAACAAGAATGAAGGGAACCAAGCCTGGATTTCTGCTAACTTCAAGTTTTACTAGGTTCAAAAAGAAGAAAAATAAAAAGTAACTAGTTGAGATCAGGGAGATAATAACAGAAAGAGGAAAGAGAACAAGGAGTAATTTACTCCTTCCCTTCTTTGCAGAGATGGGGTTAGTTTGGCTGAGGTTTATTTTTTCTTCTTTTATTCAGTTTTGTTATAAAGGATGGATTGCTGAATAGAAGAAGGGGGTGAGTATATATTTAGAAATGAGAATGATTCAAAAACAAAAAGACTAATAAATTAAAATCAAAATCTATTAGATTACATTTTTTTTATTTAAGAAAAAAGTACTACAGATAAAATTCCATTATAGATGCTATGAGGCAATCAAATTGTTTTCTTCCAATAGAATTTGGACATAATGAGCACATTGGAATAAATCACATCCCCATTCTTAAAGACCTCATGCCAGAGACCCAATGTTAGGACTTTAGAGTTTTTGCCTCACCAGACCTTCAGCACTACCTGTTTTTAGAGATTCCCCTAATGTATTTTCTTCTCTCATTAGAATGCAGACTCTATGAGGGCAGAGCTAGTTTTGTCTATTAATATTCTATCCCCTTCCCTAGCACCCCCAGCTCCAGTTTATCACATTATAAAGGAGTTAAATAAAATGCTTTATCACTGCAGCTAGGTGATTCAATCAAGTGCCTGGTCTGAAGTAAGGAAGAGAAATCTGCTCTCAGACACCTAACTAGCTTTTTGACCCTGGACAAATCACTTAACCCTGTTTGTTTACATTTTCTCATCTGTAAAATTAAATGGAAAAGGAATTGACAAAACATTCTAGTAGCTACCAAGGAAATACTATATGAAGAGTCATACATGACTGAAAAAATAACTGAATAACATAAATCCAAATTGAGTACAAGCATTTTGTTGAGGGCGTTAGCCTCTTGATATTCCTTGTTTGATCTCCAACTTCCTTTGGGACTTGGACCTTTGATACAAGATCTGGTCAAACTAGTTTGGGCTATCTGAGCTGGCCAGGGTTTTACAGCCCCCATTCTAATCTGCTCAGATAGACCAAATGCCATCAGGAAATTCCTTTTCAGGAAGAGACTTCTGTCTGTCCCCAAAAGATAACAAAAGAATCCTTATCTTATTTACATCATTCTCCAGAACCTCCTTACATCACTGCATCTGAATGATTGTGCTCTTGTATAAAACAGAGTCCTCAAAAATCTATTCTTTGCAAAATTGGCCTTGTACCATGCAGCCATTTTGTCCACAGGCTCTCTGGAGTTTCCATTCTAATCAATAAAGACTATGTTTCCATACAGCATTGAGTAGCAAATTCATTTGCTGCTGACCCCGCCCTTGGTTACTTTGGGGAAGGAAGGAGAGAGAGAAAAGGAACTGACCCATCTCAGTTTAGACCTCAGTTTACTCCTCATCAATTTCAAGGCCCTTCATTTTACAAAGAAATTGGTAACTTAAGTGACTTGCCCAAGATCATATACTCTCCTTCATCTCAAATACTCAGTCACTTGCTAAATCTTGCCATTTCTAACTCCACAGCATCTCTCACATACAATTCCATCTTTCTGCTATCATAATCCTAGTTCAGATATTCAGCCTGTTTCACCTGGATTATTAACCTACTAAGTGTTTCTTTCCTCTCCAATCCATTCTCCACCTATCTTTCCTAAAGTACATATGTAAATATGTTTAGATAAGTAAATTTCATACAATTCCTTCTTTCTGCTGTCATAATCCTAGTTCAGATATTCAGCCTGTCTCACCTGCATTATTAACCTAAGAGTTTCTTTCCTCTCCAATCCATTCTCCACCTATCTTTCCTAAAGTACATATGCAAATATGTTTATATAAATAAATTTCAAAAAGATGAGTAAGTAGTATCTCTATAAAGACAATTCCTTTACTTGTATGCTTACTCCCACCCACTTTTACTCTTCCAGGCCTTTACTCTAGGAGTCACATCCCCTTTTATACAGTCAATAATCTCTCTTCCTCTACAGCAGTGGTCCTCAAACTTTTTAAAATAGGGGGCCAGTTCACTGTCCCTCAGACTGTTGGAGGACCGGACGATAGTAAAAACAAAAGCTCCCATTCGGTCTCCACCCCTCAGCCCATTTGCCATAACCCAGCTGGCCACATAAAAGTCCTCAGCCAGCTGCATTGGCCCCGCCATAGTTTGAGAACCCCTGCTCTACAGGTTCTTTCCCAACTGTCAACAAACATGGGTCAAACAACCATAAGATAATATGCTGCAGAACTGGAAGACATTTCAAAAAGTTATCTAGTCTTAATTCTTTATCACACACAAAAAGAAAATGAGGCCCTTGGAGTTAAATACCATGCCAAAAGCTGCAAATGTAGTAAATGCCAAAGGCAGGAATAACATCCAGGTCTTCTGATTAAAGTATTATTGCCTCTAGACTGCCTTAGATCTCTCATAATCTTAAAAATATCTTCCTCTAAACTATTAACATAAATGTATCAATAACCAAATTAACAAAAAACATATGATCATCTCAATAGATGCAGAAAAAGCATTTGATAAAATCCAACACCCATTCCTATTAAAAACATCAGAGAGTATAGGAATAAATGGACCTTTCCTTAAAATAGTCAGTAGCATCTATTTAAAACCGTCAATAAGCATCATATGTAATGGTGATAAAAGGAACCACTCTCAAGAAAATAAGGAGTGAAACAAGGTTGCCCACTATCACCATTACTATTCAATATTGTATTAGAAATGCTAGTTTTGGCAATAAGAAATGAAAAAGAGATTAAAGGAACTAGAGTAGGTAATGAGGAAACCAAATCATTACTCTTTGCAGATGATATGATGGTGTATTTAGAGAACCCCAGAGATTCTACTAAAAAGTTATTAGAAAAAATCCACAACTTTAGCAAAGTTGCAGGATACATAAATCCTCAGCATTTTTATACTTCACCAAAAAAAATCCAACAGCAAGAGATACAAAGAGAAACTCCATTTAAAATAACTGTCGATACCATAAAATATTTGGGAATCTATTTGCCAAAGGAAAGTCAGAAACTATATGAGCCAAACTATAAAACACTTTCCATACAAATAAAGTCAGATCTAAACAATTGGAAAAATATTAAGTGGTTTTGGATAGGCCGAGCGAATATAATAAAGATGACAATACTACCTAAACTAATCTCTTTAGTGCTATACCAATCAGACTCCCAAGGAGCTGTTTTAATGACCTAGAAAAAAATAACAACATCTGGAAGAATAAAAGGTCAAGAATTTCAAGGGAACTAATGAAAAAAAAAATCAAATTAAGGTGGCCTAGCTGAACCTGATCTAAAACTATATTATAAAGTAGCAGTCATGAAAACCATTTGGTATTGGCTAAAAAATAGACTAGTTGATCAGTGGAATAGGTTAGGTTCACAGGACAAAATAGTCCTACGGCAATCTAATATTTGACAAACCCAAAGAACCCCAACTTTTGGGATAAGAATGCACTATTTGAGAAAAACTGCTGGGGAAATTGGAAATTAGTATGGCAGAAATTAGGAACTTACCTACAGTTTACACCATACACCAAGATAAGATCAAAATGGGTTCATGATGTAGGGATAAAGAATGAGATTATAAATAAATTAGAAGAACATAGGATAGTTTACCTCTCAGACCTGTGGAGAAGGAAGGAATTTGTGACCGAAGAAGAACTAGAGATCATTACTGATCACAAAACAGGAAATTTTGATTATATCAAGTTAAAAACCTTTACACAAACAAAACTGATGCAGACAAGATTAGAAGGGAAGCAATAAACTGGAAAAACATTTTTACAGTTAAAGACTCTGATAAAGGCCTCATTTCCAAAACAAATAGAGAATTGACTCCAATTTATAAGAAATCAAGCCATTTTCCAATTGAAAAATGGTCAAAAGTTATGAACAGACAATTTTCAGATGAAGAAATTGAAACTATTTCTAATTCTTACAAAAAGATATTCCAAATCATTATTGATCAGAGAAATGCAAACTAAGATAACTCTGAGATACCACTACACACCTCTCAGATTGGCTAAGATGACAGGAAAAGATAATGACGAATGTTGGAGGGGATGTGAGAAAACTGGGACACTGATACATTGTTGGTGGAGTTGTGAGCGGATCCAACCATTCTGGAGAGCAATTTGGAACTATACTCAAGTTATCAAACTGTTCAATACCCTTTGATCTAGCAGTGTTACTACTGGGCTTACATACCAAAGAGATATTAAAGAGGGGAAAGGAAAAAGGCAGCCTTTTTCATAGCTAGAAACTGGAAACTGAATGGATGCCCATCAATTGGAGAATGGCTGAGTAAATTGTGGTATATGAATGTTATGGAATATTATTTCTGTACTGTAAGAAATGACCAGCAGGATGAATACAGAAAGACTTGAAGAGACTGACATGAACTGATGCTAAGTGAAATGAGAAGAACCAGGAGATCTTTATATACTTCAACAACAATACTATATGAGGATCAATTCTGATGGAAGTTGCTACCTTCATCAATGAGAGGATCCAAATCAGTTCCAATTGATCAGTAATGAACAAAACCAGCTACACCCAATGAAAGAACATCGGGAAATGAGTATGGATCGCAAGATGGCGTTTCCACTCTTTCTGTTATTATTTGCTTACATTTTTGTTTTTCTTCTCAGGTTATTTTTACCTTCTTTCTAAATCCGATTTTTTTTTGGTGCAGCAAGGTAACTGAGTAAATATGTATACATATAGTGTATTTAACATGTACTTTAATATATTTAACATGTATGGGACTACCTGCTATCTAGGGGAGGGGGTGGAGGGAAGGAGAGGAAAAGTTGGAACAGAAGTTTTTGCAAGGGTCAATTTTGAAAAATTACCCATGCATATGTTTTGTCAACAAAAAGCTATAACAAAAAATAAATAACTATATATCTATATATATATATGGTCTCCTTCCCAGTACTAGACATCATGAGATAAGCAAAATACCCAACTGGAGATATTTTCTTCTCTTGATTTCCAATTCACATAATCTCTACGTTACTTCTATTTTTCTATCTATTCTTCCCTGTCCCTTGGGGATTCAAGTATAGGTACTATTCTAAGACTTTTCAGTTGAATTTCTTAGCTTTCTCTAATTGCTCTCCCACAGAAACTTCATTCAATCCCCTTATCCCTTCCTATTCCTGCTGTAACCACCCTAGTGTAGGCCCTCACTACTTCCAGTTCAGACAAATGAAGTAATATAACAGGCCTTCACAAGGAAAATGCTCCAAAATTTTCAACAGCCTGTAAGAAATCATGAAATGATTAATATAGAGACACATGAAAAGATTTAAAAAACTAAAGCAAAATGAAACAGAAACAGGAAAGCAATACTGACGATTACTACTGTATAAATGTAAATAAGGACAAGAAAACAATAAAAAAGGAATATTATAAAATTACAGTAACTAAGCTTGGCCCCTCTAATCCACAGAGGTAAAGCTATAAAATTAGCCAACAAGCATTTGTTAATCACTTACTATGTGTTAGGTACTATGGTAAACACTAGGGATAATGAGAAAGGCAAAAAACATTCTCTGGCTTCAAGAAGTTCATATTCTGGGGGATGAGGAGTTCTGGGTAATCACCATATACATAAACCATTTAAGAAAATGGGAAGTAATATACATACACCAAGAAATAAATAAGTAATAATAATAAGTAATATACATACACCATATATATACCACATACATACATCATTTAAGAAAATGGGAAGTAATCTCAAAGGGAAGGCACAAAGGGGAGAAAGAGAAGGGCAATCAAAAAATGTCTCTTATAAAAGGTCAGATTTGGGCAATCTTGAAAGAAGTCAAGGAATCCGATAGTCAGACATAAACGGGAGAGAACATTCCAGGCATGGAAGAGAACCAGTGGAAAGGTAAGAGTTAGAGTTTATTGATCAAGAAATAGCAATGAGGGCAGTTTGCTGATAATAAAATGCATGGAGAAGATTCAAATGTAAGATTAGAAAGATACAAAGGAACCAGAATGTAAGGTGTATATATGTGATGCATTTAACTGCAGGTTAGACTTTTTTCCATTTGTTAGTTAATTTTACTGAATTGTTCTCCCTCTCTTTAAAAAAAAATAAAAAATAAGTAAATAGTTCTCCCATTTGGAACTATGCCCAAAGGGCTACTGAATTATGCATACCTTTGATCCAGCAGTGTCTCTAACTGGGTCTGTATCTCTTTGACATAAGTAAAAAGGAAAAAGGATCCACTCGTGCACAGATGTTTGTAGCAGCCTTTTTTTGTAGTGACAAGGAACAGGAACTGAGTGGATGCCTATCAGCTAGGGAATAGCTGAATAAGTTATGGTATATGAATGTAATAAATACTATTGTTCCAATCAGCAGGATCATTTCAGAAAGGCTGGAGGGATTTACAGGAACTGATGTTAAGTGAAATGAGAACATTGTACACAGGAACCACAAGTGTGAGATTCAATCACTTTTGATGGATATGACTCTTTTCAACAATGAGGGCATTCCGGTCAATTTCAATAGACTAATAATGAACAGAGACATCTGCATTCAAAGAGAGGCCCATAGGCTATGCATTACAACATAGTATTTTCATTTTTGTAGTTTGCTTGCTTGTCCTCCCCCCTCATTTTTTTTTCTTTTGATCTGATTTTTCTTGCACAACATGATAAATGTGGAAATATATTTAGAAGAATGGCACATGTTTAATCTATATTGGATTGCTTGCTGTCTAAGGAAGAGGAGAGGAGGGAGAAAAATTTTAAACACAAGATTTTACAAGGGTGAATGTTGAAAACTATCTTATAGATTTTGAAAAATAAAAAGCTATCAGTATAAAACAATAAATAGCTTTCCAAGAGAGAGAGTGTTACATTGAGAAATGTACTCTGTATAAAGCAAAAGATATCTATAATAATACTATTATTATTTTTAAAAATTTCAGTGGTTTCACACTGTTTAACACCTTTTAGCAAGCAAAGCCCAATCCTGACCACTGAATTCCAAATCATCTTTGAAAGCTTAAATAAAAGTCATCCCCTCTTAAGATGCTTTCTGTGATTTCTCCCCTTCCTCCCCCTCTCTCTCTCTCCCCCCCCTCTCTCCCTCTCTCTCTCTCTCTCTCTCTCTCTCTCTCTCTCTCTCTCTCTCTCTCTCTCTCTCTCTCTCTCTCTCACACACACACACACACACACACTCACAAATAATAAGCCTCTCATACCACTTTCTCAGCTGTGAACTTCCTCCCCTTGAACCTCTTACAAAGTACCATGCTTGTACCTCTTTAATGAACTTATTTGTTGTAGCTGGATATAGCAAATTCTCCAACAAAACCTTTCTAAAATTTCTAGTTCCCACACATCTGGAATAGAGCTCTTACCAGCACTTATTAATGTTTAATAAATGTTTGATTAATTGGACAAAGTAAAGACCAGAACCTGAACCAGAGAAACTGAAAAAAGCATTTATTAACCATTGCCAGACCCTGTGCAAAATATGGAGCATATAAAGAAAGGTAAATAGTTACTCTTGCTCACAGACCAATAGGAATTCACATTCCAGTAGAGGAGACAACACTCAAACAATCATCTATAAACAATAAACAGGATAAATTGATGATAATCTCATGTGGAAAGCACCAACATTAAAGAGATATTGGCAAAAGCTTCTTGCAGAAGGTATAATTTTAGCTGGGGCCTGAAAAACAAGAAAGCCAAGTGAAGAGAGATGTGAGAGAGAGATGTGAGAGAGAGATGTGAGAGAGAGAGAGAGATGTGAGAGAGAGAGATGTGAGAGAGAGAGAGAGAGAGAGAGAGAGAGAGAGAGAGAGAGAGAGAGAGAGAGAGAGAGAGAGAGAGAGAGAGAATGAGAATTCCAGGCATAAGGAACAGGTAATGAAAAATGCTGAAGAGTTGGGGAGATGGATAGTCTTGTGCAAAGATGGTGCTATTCTGATCTTCATCAGTGGTGGCAGAAGCAGACAAAAGAAGGTAAAAGCAAAAGGATTTGGTAACAGATTGTGTACAGTGAGGTGAGAGAGTGAGGATTGATGATAAAAACTACATTGCAAATCTGAGTAACTGAAAGATACCCACATGGTAATAGGGAAGTTGGGAGGTGAGCAGGGAGAGAAAGATAATGAGTTCAGTTTTGGACAAAATAAATTTTAAGTCATCTATAGGACACCCAATTCAAGATGTTAGTTGAAGAAGAGTGACTAGGAGTTAGATTAACTTATTTAGAAACCAGAAAAATAATGTACTATTGAAGTCTTCTAAGACTTTTAATTTTACAACTTTTGTTTCTCTGCAGCTAGTAACTAAAAATCCCTAAAAAAAGAAATTTTAAAAAGGTTATGTATCTCTTTAAGGACAACACGAAACAGGAAGTGAAAACCTGTCACCCCTGATGCATTATTTGCAAAGGCCCTTTTCACAAATGTTACCATCTCCACCCTGTATATAACCCCATTTGTACTAGCTACCTGTCCTCCCAGGGGAATAACTTTAACCTGACTCTCCTTTGTCTTCTTGCCAGAAAGATAATAATTGTAGAATATGTATTCCAAAATTTTTTTTCTGGCAAATGCACTCATAATGCTTCTATTCCACCTTTCTTGAAGCTTCTTCATACTCACTTGAACAAAAACAAAACAAAACAAAACAAAACAAAACAAACAAAAAAAACTGCTTTCCAAATTTTGAAACCTATTTTCACTGGTTACAAGCTAGGAGAAATAATTAAATAGATCTATCAAATGTGCCTAGTTTGTGAAAGGGCTGCTAAAACCCCCATCCTGAGGGCTGCATATTTAGGGAAGGACTAGTAGATTTTACAGAATTTTTTTTTTTTTTTTTTTTTTTTTTTTTTACTAGAAGGCTTTTACACATATGCGCCCTCTCAGGGGCTTCAAACTGCTTTTTGGTTTTTGTTGTCACCTTTACTAATTGGGTAAAAGTCTTCTTTGAAGGTTCAGGTTTTTGCTAAAAGACATCAAACCCATTTAAGATCAATTATTATTTCCACTCTGCATGTAATCCTCTCTACCCAATGCTTAAC
The DNA here is from genome assembly GCF_048593235.1 of Sminthopsis crassicaudata. Lineage (NCBI taxonomy): Eukaryota > Metazoa > Chordata > Mammalia > Dasyuromorphia > Dasyuridae > Sminthopsis > Sminthopsis crassicaudata. The sequence continues at coordinate 179,070,789 of NC_133619.1, read as the reverse complement.
ATCTTTACAGATGTTACTTGCACCCTAGGTCATCTGAGTGCTTCTTTCACTGTGTATAATGCCACTGCTTCAAACACTGCTGTCACCCCTTCAAGGAGACAAGAGTGGGGATTTGGGGTGTTTATCCTAGGAAAAGCTGTCTGGATGAGGCCTTCATGATAGCCTCATCTTCCCCCCACCCCAGCCTTCCTCTGGGTGGGGTTCCTGGCTATTGTCCCTACTAACTCTACTTTTAATTATCGCTCCTATTTGGCCCCTGCATTTTTAATCTACTTGTAAGATTTGTTTCCTCAAGGCTCCAAGCTATGAACTTCAAACTATTTGTTCACCCTGAATACCACACTTGCTAACTGACTCTGATACTCAGCACCTCACTGAATGCTGCCGCCATCTTACTTCCCCTTCTCAGTCTGGACCCCCACTGGGCAAGGACAGCTTTACCTCCCTTGTCAGCAATGAGCAGCTTCAAAAGATGAGACCTCCATCCCTTTGTCCCAAATGAATTTGGGGATGATTGCTTGAGGGGGGAAAATGATGTAATATGAAACCCTAAAACTTTTGGTTTTGGAATCTGCCTCAGGAAACTCCTATGACCAGTACATCTGATTCTGAATGGACTACTTCTCAGTTCATTTCTGACTGATGATCTCCTCAGTGACTATCAAATTTCAGAGACCATCCTCAATTCATCTGGAGATTACTTCCTGACCTACCCTTGAGTCATAGAATTAGCATATCTGATTGAAAGCTGTATAAGTGTATCTCCTTGCTTCTGTTTCTTTACTGAATTCCCTTACAATTCAGTCTGCTGTGTATTGGTGTTATACTTCAATAAAGCTTTGCCCCTTAGGAGGAAAAAAAAATCTATCACCCTTTCCACAGAGGACATGGGTGCTGAAAAATGCATGTAGTATGGGGCAGCTAGATGGTACAATGTAGAAAGCATTAAGCCTAGGGTCATGAACCCTGAGTTCAAATTTGGCCTCAGTTACTTAGCTGTATATCTCCAAACCAGTCACTGTGATTGCCTCCAAAAAATGATAGAAAAGATTCAAAGGAGAAGGTGGGCCAAACCTTGACAGTCTTAGGAAACCAGTACATAAGTATCATAGAAAGTCAAGACAGGAAGAGATTAGTGTGGATCAAAAGAATCACTGAAGCAACAAGATATGGAACACTGAATATCTCAAAGGAGAAATGGTTAGCTGCAGTCCTTCATTCTCGAATAGGACCATAATGACATCATTATATTAGAGTTAAGTTACAATGTGTTTGACTGTGGCTGATCAGACCAACACAAGCCCAGAATGCTCTGGTCAGACATAAACAGTCCATACGAACATTTGGGATAGCTTCTCTAATTTTGCGTATCTAGCATTTCCGTTGGACTAATTCAATTCTGCTTTGCTCATACAGCATGTTCTTTGATAAGGAGAAACATGAGAAAGGAGCAGGAAAACTAGGTATGTTATTTGTTTATTTGAAGGGGGGGTTTCAAGGAAGACTTTACAAAGATTTTACTCTTAATAAAGGATATAAGAAGAGAACACATTATTAATTGTAAAGTACGAGAGACAAGATATAATACTCAGCTATCAAATTTCTGTTTGAGTCCCTGATCTTTTCGCATTAAAAAAGCCACACATGCTTGCCAATGTTTGTTTTCAGAGGAGCTTCCATCAAGATGTCTCACCATTACCTTCAAATCAAAATGTCCAAGCTGAAATCATTTCCTCCAAATCAGATTCTGCCTTCCCAATTCAGTTGTCTTGGTCATTTGACTCACTCATTCAACTTTGATTTAAAATAATCACAGCCAAATCCTGTTAATTTCTCCAAAATGTATTTCAGATTTGATTTTTTTTTCTATCTACATCACCACTGTCCAAATCTAGGGCCCAGAAATGCAAATTAAGACAACTCTGAGGTATCATTACACACCTGTCAGATTGGCTAAGATGACAGGAACAAATAACGATGAATGTTGGAGGGGCTGTGGGAAAACTGGGACACTGATGCATTGTTGGTGGAGTTGTGAAAGAATCCAACCATTCTGGAGAGCAATCTGGAATTATGCCCAAAAAGTTATCAAAATGTGCATACCCTTTGACCCAGCCATACTACTACTGGGCTTATACCCCAAGGAACTACTAGAGAAGGGAAAGGGTCCTGTATGTGCCAAAATGTTTGTGGCAGCCCTTTTCATAGTGGCTAGAAGTTGGAAGATGAATGGATGTCCATCAATTGGAGAATGGTTGGGTAAACTATGGTATATGAATGTTATGGAATATTATTGTTCTATAAGAAATGACCAACAGGAGAAATACAGAGAGGCTTGGAGAGACTTACATCAACTGATGCTGAGTGAAATGAGCAGAACCAGAAGATCATTATACACTTCAACAATGATACTGTACGAGGATGTATGCTGATGGAAGTGGATTTCTTCAACATAGAGAAGAACTAATCCAATTCCAATTGATTAATGATGGACAGAACCAGCTACATCCAGAAAAGGAACACTGGGAAATGAATGTAAACTGTTATTTTTACCTTCTGAATCCAATTCTTCCTGTGCAACAAAAAAATTCGGTTCTACACACATATATTGTATCTAAATTATACTGTAATATATTTAACATATATAAGACTGCTTGCCATCTGGGGGAGGGGGTTGGGGGAGGAAGGGAAAAAATCTGAATAGAAGTAAGTGCAAGGGATAATGTGGTAAAAAATTACCCATGCATATGTACTGTTAAAAAATGTTATAATTATAAAATAAAATAAAAAATTAAAAAAAAAAAAAAAAATCTAGGGCCCTCATTATTTAAAGAAATAATTATACTAACAGCCTCCTAAAAGTCAGCCTGACTATTTTTAAAGGTTCTCTTTCCCTAATTAGTCTACACCTCATTGTCAGATTAATCTGTATAAAGTTGGTGATACTACTCCTCCACACTACTCCTCCACACTAAAGCTCAATTATGTTTCCAGATAGGGTGCTTTACAAAAAAAAAAAAAAAATCCTACTCTGCTCAACCTCTTCAGTCACTCCTTATGCCTTACCTCTTCAACTAAACTCTTCTATTTTCAAACCTTAGTGAATTAGGAATTCTTACTTTTAATGTACTTTTCCTGTCCCACCTTTTTTCTTATCTTTGAAAGTCTAGCTCCAAGACTTACTCTTTCTCAGTGAAGACCAAATGCTTCCAACCATCACTTTCTGATTCCTAGAGGGGTACAGGGGTTCTCAAACTACAGCAGGAGAAAGTTTATGCAGCCCTCGGGTTATGGCAAATGGGCTGAGGGGCGGAGACAGAGTGTGAGTTTTTGTTTTTACTATAGTCCGGCCCTCCCACAGTCTGAGGGACAGTGAACTGGCCCCTATTTAAAAAGTTTGAGGACCACTGGAACTTAGCCTGTACCTCACAATGGAATGGGAAGGCTTCAAAAGTTAGAATTACTTAACCCCAATCATACTGCTCCTAAACAACATGGTGCTCATAAAGCTTCCATTAAATTTCAATCTCCCTTTCCATTCCCAATAAGATACCTTCATATATACTTTAGGGCCAGCATTTTCAAAGCCTAAAGCTGATGTGCTTTGACTATTTGGGTGAATTATATGGCCATTGTGGCTGAATATAGTGTGTGTGTGTGTGTGTGTGTGTGTGTGTGTGTGCTTGTGTGTGTATGCGTGTGTGAGTACATGTCTGTATATTCCATATAGAAACTCATACTATACCAGAGTCTCTGAGGGCCTTGTTGATAGTGAGATAATGTAAACTACAAATGGAGAAGTGTTTTCCTTGAGTTCAAACTTTATATTATCCATGGAAGGATTTGTCCTTTTTTTCTTGTATTTAAGATTTTTTTTTTATCTGCCTCAAAAAGAGCAAAGATGACACCATATTGATTTTAAAAAGTCATTTTCTCTTTGGAAACACCAATTTTTTTAAGGGTAAGGCCTATATTTAAACCAGAATGAGTAGATGTTGCCAGTTATGCTTGAATTCCACTTCTAGTTAGATTTTCTTTCTTCTCCGACCCAAATTAGAATTCTTTCACTTTCTTTTTTTTTTTAAAGTTTTATTGTCATTTACATTTTTTATATCACAGCTTCTAATAATAATAATAATGAAGTAATGAAATAGCATTTATTTAATGTTTGAAAGTTTGCAGAGAACTTTAGAAATATTTCATCTGATGCAGTAAGACAAGGTGGGAACTTTTGTCTCTATTATATAGATGAGGAAACTAAGGACAGCAGCTTTGTTCACTGTCAGTTGTGGTTCACCCTTTATTTCTAAAGAGGACTAACAACATTCAACCTCAAGGTCACAATAATTGACATTTATATGGCACATTTGTTGTTTAGTTGTGACCACATTTGGGGTTTTCTTGACAAAGACACTGGCTACCATTGCCCTCTGAGCCTAGATTTAGAGCTGTCCAACTCCATTTTACACAGCCAATGCAGAAGATCTGGTATTTGAATCCACAGCCCCCAGCTCCAAAGCCAGACTTTCCCAGTGTACCAGACTTCTTCCTTTCTAAGGTAGAGAAGCCTAAAGCAAAGATTATCGTTGACCCAATGCTTGCTTGGTCCTGGAAGGCCCCTTGTGCCAGGAATGGAGACCCAAATCAGAGGAAGGTTTGAGTTAGGAGGTGGAGTAGCCAGAGCCTCAGGAACCCAGGCTTGAAAATGGAGCAGCTATTCGTCTTTGGAGCGAGAGAGAGAGTGGTATTAGAAGGAGGGAGCAATTCTAACTGAAAGCAAAATAACGTTCTGTCCAAATTCTCAGCAGTACTGTTGCGTCCACAGTAGTAGATAACAGAAACCAAGTGTACAGGTTCTGAGGAAGGATGAAGAGTGAAGAGCACAGATTCTGAGGATCCAAGTTGGGAGGGATGATGAGGAGTGATGAGCACAGATTCTGAGGGTCCAAGTTCAGAGTGATGATGAGGAGTGATGAGCACACATTCTGAGATGGAGCATAAGGTAGCTACCATCTTGCTCCCCCAAGCCATGAACCTCAGAAAATCTTAAATTAGATTGCATTCCGTTCTTGAAACTTGGAAATGGGGTCTGTCTGCCCCGAAACCCGAGTCAATTAAAAGGTAATAACCCATGCCCTTTGTGTTTCTTTCACCATGGCTAAGGCAGGAGTGGACTTTCCCTCCCTAATTATATGTGGTGCTTCCCCACCCCCTCCTGTTCTTAGGTATTGTGCTGTCCAGGGGACTCCTGAGCCTATTTAACATTACAGAGCTGTTATTTGCAATGGAAGGACTTCATCCTGACATTGGCAACTGAGCCAGATTCATCTGCTAAGAAGATAAGACTTAGCCATCTCTAAAGACCCTCTCTATTGTGACCATTAGAGATAACACTTCCTAAACACTACAACTTCATCCAGACATTGGCATCTATGCCAAATGCATCTGCTAAGGAGATAAGACTTAGCCATCTCCAAAGACCCTCTCTATTGACACCAGTAGAGATATGTTTCCTAAACTCTACCCTGTTAACCAATTTTGGGAATAATTGAATCCTGCCTTAAGGTCCTGGATAATGGGGAGAGGAGTGGGGGAAAAGGAGAGAGATTGCTGTTGGGGAGTTTTGATCTATACTCTGGAGTTTATTGTACTGGTGGTGGGAAGGGGAGAGATGTTGTTGCCAAGTTTCCCGCTGGCTGCTTCTACTCATGTCCCCAGTTTCTGGTCCCTGTGTCTTTTGTGACCATATCATTCATCTGGTAGCCCTCCTCATCCATCTTCCTTAGACTACTCAATCAGCAAAGCACAATTAAACAAGGAGCAAACATATATTACATACTTACTAGGGGTCATATATTACACTAGACCCTGGAGACATAAAGATAAAAACAAAATGGTCTTGCCCTCAAAATTTATATTCTATTGGGGAAAATGATGTCAACAAAAAGAACTAGGAAGAAAATCTATGCATAACCAAGATTATTGGATAAATATTTTACATACATTGGATTAAGCATATATTTTCACACATTTAATATGTAATTACCTGTCATCTAGGGGCAGAGGTGGAAGGAAGGAGGGAAAAGTTGGAAGAGAAGGTTTTGCAAGGGTCAGTGTTAAAAACTTACCCCTTCATATGTTTTGTAAATAAAAAGCTTTCTTAAAACAATTTTTTAAAAGAAAAAACTCCACATACAGGCTAAGCTTACTTTCTCCATGGAGACCTCATTGTGTCATGCCCATTGTGACACGCCTGAGAACACTCAAGGTTTTCTGACTTAAAGGTGATGTTCTCGCCCCAATAACCCAGTTGGATCCTGACAGCAAAGGGCGAAGGAAGTGTGAATAGAAGGATGGATGAGTGGACAAATAGACTAATAGACTAGATACATAGATAACTGGTGATAGATGGAATAGAAAGGATAAACAAATAGATCTAATGGATACACTTGATGCATAGTTAAATAGATAATGATGGGAAGATAAGTGAAAAGATAGATTTATAGTAGAAAAGTTTATAGGTAGAAAAGATATTTATAGGAAGAAAAGAAATTTATAATTAGAAAAGAGATTTATATGAAAAAAAGCGATATATAAGTAGAAAAGAGATATATAAGTAAAAAAAGTGATTTAGAAGAAGAAAAGAGATTTATATGTAGAAAAGAGATTTATAGGCAGAAGAGAATGAATAGCTGCATTAAATTATAAAAAGATAATGAATGAGTCAATGGAGGGTTAAGTAAATCAGTAAATAAATTACTGGATAGAGAGATCCATTCAGGCCCTCATCAGTATGATACAAAGGGCTGCTGTCAAAGATTGAGACTGCCTTCACGTCAGTATTAAAATATTATATTTTATTCTTCAATATTATAGAAGCTAAAATGGTTGCTTTCTATCTGGCTTGGGAAATTGTTGATTTCTCTTTCTTCCCCTCTTCCCCCACCCCCAAAACAATTGCAGTTTGTGGATGGTTATTCCAGTAGATGTGGATGGTTATTCCAGTAGATCAATTGGACACATATCTTTCACTTATGCTGTAACATTTTACCTTTTCAGGCATCCTATAAGCCACTGCTGAAGCAGAGGAGATATTGAACCAGTTGTGACCAGATGCTGGTGATATTGAACGCATCTTTGGGCCTCAGGATCTACTTTAAACGGGATTTAACATGTTCATGAAGGTAAAACATCTACATAGAGATAATCTACCTGCAGCTTCCCTCCTGCAGTCAGTATTAATAGGAGATCAAGGTAGGACCAGGTTGCTGACTAGCCCTATATATACTAGAACTACAAATAATGTGGGAAATAGAGAGCTTACACTTAAAAACAAACAAACAAAAGCAAATTCTTTTAGTTCGGAAACTATTTTCCTTTTCCTCATCCTATGCCTGGTTCCCAGAAACAAGATGACTTGCTCATATTAGAGGTTTCATAAATGCTTGTTGAATTCAATTACATATAGATGTAGACTTTTTCTAAAATTATTGGCAGCTGGCTGGTTCAGTGGATAACACTGTTCGACCTCCCTTGAATCAGCAAGTGATTTCAAACACCAGCTGTAGGACTCTGGGCAAGTCACTTAATCTGTGTTTGCCTCAATTTCCTCCTCTGTAAAATGGGAATGATACAATCATGTTGGCTCCACAGAGAATAAGCCTCTGAGAACTATTTGTTTTCAAGTAGAGTCACAGCATCGTGGATTTTGAGCTGGCAGGAATATTTCAGGGTTTCTACTTCCATATTTTACAGAGAAAGTCACTGAGATTCAAGGAAGTTTAGTATAGTTAATATATTGTTCAAGCACATACAAGTTGTAAATGGCAGAGACAAGATTCAAACAGATCCTGTTAATACTATCATGTTACCTCTAAGTGTTCATTATATATGTGTGTATGTTTGTGCATATATGTGTGTGTATAGTTCCATACTCCAATCTTCTAACCTATAGCTAAACGTATTAAGTCTTAAAAAAAAAAAAAGTGGTGGGATGGGGTAGGGAAAAGACACTGTAATAAAGTAACATTAAACAAGTGGTATTTTGCTCTGCTGTTTGTTTCTTACCTTCATGACTTTTTATTAACACTTTAAACTCCCTGAGCCTCAGTTTCCTCACATGTTAAATGAGAGACTTGAGCTCCATGACCACTAGGAAACTACATTTCCATTTCTAAAATTGTGATTCCACAGCTGAAAATCTAGGAACATTGCCTCCTAATGTAAGGTCTGTATTTGATCATTAATGAGTCATATATTTTATCTTGGATTTTATATAGTTCATTTGCAGCAACATTAACCTGGCATTCTTGTCTGAGGGCTGAACCCGTCCTTGTTGTGGTGACTGTTACAGGTGAGCCGCCCTCATCCCGGTGACCATCCATTCCAGATCCTCTTTGTGGTTGGTGGGGTGACGATATCAAAAGCCAAAATGTTGAAAGATCTCGTTTCTTCCCTGAAGCCTGGAACACAGGTACCGAACCCGAAATAACAGGACATGTGTCTCCCTGGCCCAAGGATGGGAGTGTCTGGCTCTTCCCACAAGACTTGTTCTGAGCCTTAGGGGTAGCATCAGAGGAGATGATCTATAGAACTTGGGAGATGGTGAAGCACTGTGTAAATATCAGATACTACTCTTACTACTACTATTATTACTCATACTCTTACCCTATTATTATTATTACTACTTCTACTATTACTCCTCTTCCTACTCCTATTAGTATTACTCCTACGATTACTACTATTATTATTTCACCAACTACTACAATTACTCCCACTCTTATTACTGTTATTATTCCTTCTAGATCTCTTCCTCCTGCTACTAGTACTATCATTGCTCCTCTTCCTATTAATACTCCTTTTACTACCACTACTATTATTTCTACTACCACTTTTACCATTACTATTACTACTACAATTCCTACTCCTACTACTCCTACTACTAGTATAACTCCCATTCCTATTGTTATTACTATTGCTATTACTACTTCTTCTACTACTATTATTCCTACTGCTATTATTATTAGTACTACTACCATTACTATTACTTTTATCATTACTACTCTTCCTACTACTTTTATCACTACTATTATTCCTCCTCTTATTACTGTTACTACTCATACTACTCCTACTTCTTCTACTCCTCCACCTCCTACTATTACCACTGCTCCTTTCTCACTACTATTACTATAATTACTACTACTACTACTACTACTACTACTACTACTACTACTACTACTACTACTACTACTACTACTATTACTACTACTACTATTGCTACTCTTCTATTACTATTATTATTCGTACTAGGAGTACTGTTAAGTTTTCCTAGTGCGATGACCAATTTCTTGCCCTTCTAGGAGCAGACAACTTAACCATTACAACAACAGAAAAGGTGAAAGTGAGATGGTACAGCTGATAGAGGGCAGGGGCTTCAAGGCAGGAAGACTTAGAGTCTAATTTACCTTCCAAAACTTACTATATGTTTTGAAATTAAATAAGTCATTTTACATCTGCCCTCAGTTTTCTCAATAGTGAAACGTTGTTTACAATAATCCCTATTGCCTAAGTTGTTGTGAGAGTCAAATGATATCATAATTATAAAATAGTGCAAATGCCAGCAAGTTATTATTATTTTTTATTGATTTTTAATTATAGCATTTTTTTGACAGTACATATGCATAAGTAATTTTTCTTTACAACATTATCCCTTCTACTCCTTTCTATTCTGAATTATTCCCCTACTTCCCTCCATGCCCTGCAATAGGGGGCAGGCATTCCCATACATATTAAATATCTTATAGTATATTCTTGGTACAATATATATGTGCAGAACGAAATTTTATTGTTGTTGTTATTGCAAAGGAAGAATTGTATTCAGAAGGTAAAAATAATCTGTGAAGAAAAATAAAAAAAACAAACAAACAAACAAAAATGCTCACAGTTTACATATCCCAGTGTTCAGGTTCTGGGTGTAGCTGATTCTCTCCATCATTGCTCAATTGGAATTGGATTAGCTCTTCTCCATATTGAAGATATACACTTCCATTAGAATACATCCTCACACAATATCATTGTTGAAGTGTATAAAGATCTCCTAATTCTGCTCGTTTGACTCTGCATCAGTTGATGTAAGTCTCTCCAATCCTCTCTGTTTTCCTCCTGTTGGTCATTTCTTAGAGAAAAATAATATTCCATAACATTCTTATACCATAATTTACCCAACCATTCTCCAATTGATGGAAATCCGATCATTTTCCAGTTTCTAGCCACTACAAAAAGTGCTGCCACAAACACTTTGGCACATACAGGTCCTTTTCCCTTCTTTAGTATTTCCTTGGGATATAAGCCCAGTAGTAGCACTGCTGGGTCAACGGATTTGCAGATTTTGATAACTTTTGGGGCATAATTCCAGATTGCTCTCCAGAATGGTTGGATTCTTTCACAACTCCACCAACAATGCATCATATTCCCAATTTTCTCACAGCCCCTCCAACATTCATCATTATTTTTTCCTGTCATCTTAACGGATGTGACAGGTGTGTAGTGGTATCTCACACTTGTGATTTGGAACTTGTGAGTGGAAATAGTTTTAATTTCATCATCGGAAAATTGTCTGTTCATATCCTTTCACCATTTTTCAATTTGAGAATGGCTTGATTACATATAAATTAGAGTCAATTCTCTGTATATCTTGGAGATGCGGCCTTCATCAGAACCTTTAACTGTAAAAATGTTTTCCCAATTTGTTACTTCCATTCTAAGCTTGTTTGCATTAGTTTACCCCCCCTGGGAAAACTTTTTAATTTGATGTAATCTAAATTTTCTATTTTCTGATCAATAATGATCTCTAGGTTTCCTTTGGTTACATAATCCTTCCTCCTCCACAAGTCTGAGAGGTAAACTATCCTATGTTCCTCTAATTTATTTATGATCTCGTTCTTTATGCCTAAATCATGGACCCATTTTGATCTTATCTTAGTATATGGTGTTAAGTATGGGTCCATGCCTAGTTTCTGCCCTACTAATTTCCAGTTTTTCCAGCAGTTTTTGTCAAATAATGAATTCTTATGCCAAAAGTTGGGATCTTTGGGTTTGTCAAAGACAAGATTGCTATTTTTATTCACTATCTTGCCTTGTGAAAGTATCCTACTCCACTGAACAACTAGTCTATTTCTTAAGCAATACCAAATGGTTTTGGTGAGTGTAGCTTTATAATATAGTTCTAGATCAGGCACAGCTAGACAGCTAGACCACCTTCATTTTTTTTTCATTCCTTCCCTTGAAATAATCGAACTTTTGTTGTTCCATATGAATTCTGTTGTTATTTTTCCTAGGTCTTTAAAAAAAGTTCCTTGGGAGTCATATTGGTGTAGCACTAAATAAATGGATGAGTTTAGGGCGTATTGTCATCTTCATTATATTCTCTTGGCCTATCCAAAAGCACTGAATGTCTTTCTAATTATTTAAATCTGATTTCCTTTTTGTGGCAAGTGTTTCGTAATTTTGCTCATATAATTCCTAACTTTCCTTTGTTAGATATATTCCCAAATATTTTATACTATCAACAGTTATTTGAATGGAGTTTCTCTTTGTATCTCTTGCTGTTGGATTGTGTTGGTAATGTATAAAAATGCTGAGGATTTATGTGGATCTATTTTATATCCTGCAATTTTGCTAAAGTTCTGAATTATTTCTAATAGCTTTTTAGCAGAGTGTTTGGGGTTCTCTAAGTATACCATTATGTCATCTGCAAAGAGTGATAGTTTGATTTCCTCATTTCCTACTCTAATTCCTTGAATCTCTTTCTCAGCACTCTTTGCCAAGGCTAGCATTTCTAGTACTATATTGAATAATAATGGTGATAGTGGGAAACCTTGTTTCACTCCTTATCTTACAGGGAAAGGTTCCATAAGATACTTACTGACGGTTTTAAATATATGTTCCTTATTATTTTAAGGAATAGTCCATTTATTCCTATACTCTCAAGTGTTTTTTGTAGGAATGGATGTTGGATTTTATCAAATGCTTTTTCTGCATCTATTGAGATGATCATATGGTTTTTATTAATTGGATTATTAATGTGGACAATTATACTAATAGTTTTCCTAATATTAAACCAACCCAGCATTCCTGGGATAAATCCTGCTTGATCATAATGTATTATCCTGGGGATGATTATCTGAAGTCTTTTTGCTAATATCTTATTTAAGATTTTAGCATCAATATTCAAGAAGGAAATTGGTCTTTAGTTTTCTTTCTCAGTTTACAGTCTACTTGGTTTTAGGTATCAGTACCATGTCTGGATCATAAAAGAAATTTGGTAGGCCTCCCTCAATTTCCCTTTTCTTTTTTTTTCAAAATTTTTAAATAGCATTTATTGTTAGTTGTTCTTTAAATGTTTGGTAGAATTCACATGTCAATCCATCTCTTCCTGAGGATTTTTTCTTAGGCTGTTGGTTAATAGCTTCTTCTATTGCTTTTTCTGAAATGGGACTATTTAGACTATTTACTTCTTCCTCTGTTAATCTGGGCAAGCTTATTTTTGAGGGTATTCTTCCATTTCATTTAAGTTATCGAATTTATTGCTGTAAAGTTGGGCCAATTAGCTCCTAAATATTGTTCTAATTTCCTCTTCATTAGTGGTGAGTTCCCCCTTTTCATTTTTAAGACTAACAATTTTTGTTTCAAATACAGACAACTACAGGCACACAGTAGTAGACAGAGTCTAAAGTCGAGTCCTGTCTTCTTTTTAACATCCTTTCTTTCTTATTTTTGGATCATGGACTTTTTTGACAGTCTGGTGACTGCCTCTTCTAGGAATAGTCGTTTTTAAATGCTTAAAATAAAGGAACAGGATAACAAGGGAATCAGTATTACTGAAATACAGTTTTAAAATATGTTTTTTCTCAATAGTATTTTATTTTTTTCCAAATACAGGTAAAGATAGTTTTCGACATTCATTATTACAATTCGTTTTGAAAATCAACCTGATATATCCCAGGTTGAGAACCTCTGAACTAGGCACTTGAAATTTTCCCCCTCTCTCTGATCCTGGAAATGTCTCCATTCTTTATGAGGTCACTCTGTTGGTCCCCTCTTTCCAACCTGAGGTTGCTCTGAGTTCCTTGGGAAACTGAAGGAGGTATAGACCTGGCTGAGTCTCCCCAGGCCTACTCCTTAGTTACTTGAGCTGTGGTTCTGTGAGGAACCCATACAGAACTATCAGCCTCCACCTTGGAGCTGGTGAAGAACCAGTTCTAATTCTGTGGGCAATGCCAGAGGCACTTGTTGCTTCTCTGTTGCCAATTACTTCTTTAAAAGCCTGGCTGTATTTATTAATACAGACAGAATAATTTCTCATAGATCCACAGAATGCACTCCCTGGGATGTAAGGCACACACAGACACACAAAGGGAGGCCTTGCATCCCACAGCACCAAGCTCTAATCCCTCTTAGTCTGAAAACTCAAAAAATTCCATTACTCAGGACAATCATGAAGCAAGAATGAATGGTAAATAATTGTAGGGAGTCACCCTGGCATCCTTTTAGGAAGGTCTCTGCAAACAGCTTAGATCCCCTTCCGCCTCCTGGAAGGCTCTAAATCTTACCCATGCTCACTGAGCAGAGAAGGAGCTCCCCGGCTGCCGTGATACTGGCATGGGAAGGCGCTGAGTGCTTTTCCTTCATTGTGCATTGGTTACCAGGAGATGCAGCCGCTCCAGTGTCCATGGCACAGCCTTGGGCTTCACGGGGCAGAGACAGGTTACTGAGGGGAGGGGTAAGTTGGAGGTCTGAGCCAGTGAGGCAGTGGTAATGTTCTTGGTTTTTAGTCACCAAGCATTCATCAAATGCCCAGTGCAGCAGACAGATCCCAGGCCTGAAGCCAGATGTGGCCTCAGGCTCACTGGCCTTGTCACCCAGGGAGAGGTTGCCCAGCTGCCTCATTTTTAAAAGGGAGAAAAAAGAATACCCCCACTTCCAAGTTTGAGAGGAGGATCCAACTGGGATAAATGCAAAGTTTAGCATGGGAGGTAGCATCTGGGGAGCGCTGTGCTAGGTGAGATGGTGAGGGTGCTGGGGACTGGAATGGGGATGATGAAGATGATTACCAGGCATTGTACAAAGCACTTTTTTAAGGCTAGAATGTCCCTATCACCTTTTATCTTTGTGGAAAGCCTGGTAGGAGAAATATTTGCCAGGGTTTCTCCACAACCTGGATTAGGGCCATACCTCCCTCTAACCTCAGCAGTTCCAGACCCACTCCCCTTCAATTCACTCTTCCTAAAAGGGAGACATCCTGGCCTGTTCTTAGCCCTCGATTTAAATTGGTTGGATTTATTCAGGGTGCTCGGCTGCCTGACGATTGGAACACATCGTTTTATTTCATTGAAAAGGGTCTTTACCCTACAATTTCTCCAAGCAAATGCTTCTGTTTAATGTGAGCTTCAATCTCTTCCCCCAGTTGTTGCAACATTTGATTTATTGCTGTATTAAGCAGATGTTGTTCTCAGGGCATGTTGCTTGTGACCTCTTCCAGACTTACTATCCTATGGATCTAACATGATAACCTTGGCATAAGATTCGACGTGTCTTGTACAGACACCTCTCTCCTAATTAACAAAGGGATCCAAGATCTGCATCGTTCAAAGGGGTATTTTCCAAATTTTCCAAGATGAAAGGTACCTGATAAAGAGGTCCGGGAACTTCACTGTGGCCCTAGGCTCCATCCGAAGAGCAATATGTGGGCTTAGCTCCCTTTACCGCTGTCTGCTTCTACTCATGTCCCCAGTTTCTGGTCTCTGTGTCTTTTGTGACCGTATCATTCATTTGGTAGCCTACCTCATCCATCAGCCTTAGACTACTCAATCAGCAAAGCACAAATAAACAAGGAGCAAACATATATTACAGACTTGCTATGTCTCATATGTTATACTAGACCCTGGAGACATAAAGTTAAAAACAAAATGGTCTTGCCCTCAAAGTATATATATTATTGCGGAAAATGATGTCAACAACAACAAAAAAAAAGAAGTAGGAAGATTTTATATACATTGGATTTATCATATATTTTCACATATTTAACATGTAATTACCGGTCATCTAGGGAAGGAGGTGGAAGGAAGGAGGGGGAATGTTGGAACAGCAGGTTTCACAAGGCTCAGTGTTGAAAACTTTCCCCTTCATATGTTTTCTAAAATAAAAAGGTTTCCTGAAAAATATTTTTAAAAGAAAACCTCCGCATAAAGCCTGGCACAATCCTCATCTGATGAGCAGTTTCCTTGCTTACCTTGGCCATGGAGACCTCATTGTGTGATGCTCATTGTGACGCGCTGGAGAACACCCAAACTTTTCTGACTTAAAGGTGATGATCTCGCCACAACAACCCAGTTGGATCCTGACAGCAAACGGAGTAGTATGTGAATATGAGAATGGATGCGTGGACAAATAGACTAATAGACTAGATACATAGAAAACTGGTGATGGATGGATGGGATAGATAGGATACACAAATAGATTGAATAGATACACTTGATGCATAGTTAAAAAGATAATGATGGATAGATAAGTGAAAAGATAGATTTGTAGTAGAAATGTTTATAGGTAGAAAAGAGATTTATAGGAAGAAAAGCAATTTATAAGTAGAAAAGAGATTTATAATAAAGTGATTTATAATAGAAAAGAGATTTTTAGATTAAAAAAGGGATTTATAAGCAGAAAAGAGATTTATAGGTAGAAACGAGATTTATAGGCAGAAGAGAATGAATAGCTGGATTAAAATATACAAACACCCCCCAAAAAATATTGCAGTTTATGGATGGTTTTTCCAGTATATTAAAAGGACACATATCTTTCACTTATGCTGTAACATTTTACCTTTTCAGGCAACCTATAAGCCAATACTGAAGCAAAGGAGATACTGAACCCAGAGTGACCAGATTCTGGCGATATTGAACACATGTTTTCGGGCCTTGAAGATCTACTTCAAACGGGATTTAGATTGTTGTTGGGGATTTTTGATCTATACTTTGGAGTTTATTGTACTGGTGGGGGGAAGGGGACAGATGATGTTGCTGATTGTTGTTGGGGAGTTTTGATCTATACTTTGGAGTTTATTGTACTGGTGGGGGGAAGGGGACAGATGTTGCGGAGTTTGATGGGGTTTTTAAAAAAAAAAAGTTTTTTTCTGTTTCCAAAAGTGTCAAGTTGTCATTCTTTCAGCTTCCACATGATTAGTGATATTTCCCAGTTTCTTCTGTGCTATCTAGTGATTAGATTTGCCAGCTCGTTAATCTAAAGAAATACTTGTTGGCAAACTTATTGGGTAAATTAAATTTTTCCCTTATTTGCAGCTAGCCCATACTGCTGATGGGTAAAGCTGGCTATATCCTATCTGGGTTTGGGAATAAGAGAGGGAGGCAGATTTCTTCTTCTTTGAGATTGTGAAACAACTGTAACCAGGACCTTTGCCATCAGAGGCTTGGGACCGTCTGAAAGTCTGGGAGCAAAGAGCTATTGGGGGTTAACAAGCAGCAGGTCTGTTGTGTTCTAGCCAGAGAAGTCCCAGAGAAGCTAGGAAGTGGCCCTGCTGAAGTCTTTTGGATCTTCCTGGAGGAGCAGAGCAGCCATTCCATACCTGGAGGGCAATTCAGAATGACAAGGGACTGGCTTAGAGATTTGCATCCAGGTGCTTCCCCTCAGCTCCAGGCGAAGGCTGAGCCAGAAAATAATTGGTGTCCCCACAGGCTTGTGCTAGAGCCCCCCATTCCCCCTTTGAAGTTTCTTCTGCCTGACTTGTGCTCATTATAATCTATATGACTGAAATGTAAAATTTCTGTTTCTGAAAATCTAACCTTTCTTCAGAAGTTGGGAACCTAAATCCCCTGGATGAAGAAGGGGGATAGTAAGAGTGCTAGAAAAGCAAATGGGTGCTCTGGAGCCAGCAAGATTGGAGATGGGAAAACCCCTTCTGATTTGATTCCATAGATAGTGGCAAACCTCAGGTTAGCCACAAAAGATGTTTGCACTGAATGATAAAGCTGGAACAATACCTCTTGTGAATTGATGTACAGGCCCTGGCAATAAAATGAAACCAAACTAACTCCCAAGCAGAATGCAGCCTTCATTGGATGAAGGGCCCCAGAAGGCTTTGACAAGCCAGTCAAGCCGGCTTCCAGAGCTAGTGCTTAGTTTGGCCTTGGGAATCCTCCCAGGGTGTGGAAGAGAAGGTGGTCTGGATTGCTCTCTGACAGCACCTTCTCATCCTCCATCTTGGGCTTTCCACTTCTGGGCTTGGGCTTGGAGGGTCTCATCTACAGAAAACCACCTCCTTGAGGGCAAGAACTGTTGGAGCTTTTCCGTGGTAGCTCTGCCATTTTTCCACTTCGAATCACTTCCAATTTACCAATATTTCTTAAGGAAACAAGCATTTATTAAACTCCTATGTACCAAGCACTGTGCTAAGCACTTTACATATATTCTCTCCTCAACAACACTGGGAGGTAGGTGCTATTATCCACACTCTCAGTTAAAGAAACTGAGGCAACAGGTCAGCAAAATAGAGGCTAGATTGAAACAGATCTTGTCTTGTACAGACAACTCTGGCCTAATTAACAAGGGGATTCTAGATCTGCAGCGTTCAATGGGGTGTTTTCCAAATTCTATATGATGAAAGTTACCTGATAAAGCTGTCTGGGGTCTTAACTGTGGCCCTAGCTCCTCTTGCTTTTCAGCCAAAACGTAGGTTCCATCCCAAGAGCAATATGGGGGCTTAGCTCCCTTTCCCGCTGGCTGCTTCTACTCATGTCCCCAGTTTCTGGTCCCTGTGTCTTTTGTGACCATATCATTCATTTGGTAGCCTACCTCACCCATCTTCCTTAGACTACTCAATCAGCAAAGCACAACTAAACAAGGAGCAAACATATATTACATACTTACTAGGGGTCATGTATTACACTAGACCTTGGAGACATAAAGATGAAAACAAAATGGTCTTGGTTCATGGGTGGAGCCAAGATGGTGGAGAAGATACACCGCGACTGTGTAAGCTCCTTTCTTCCCTCACAACCAACTAGATTTACTCAGCCTCAGAAATAGCGCTGGACTGATAGAATCCACAAGGACTGGAAGCACGACTTACCAGCTGAAGAGAATCTGGAATTTGAACAGGAAAGGTCAGCTCCCAGGGGAGGAAGAAGAGAGGCCAGTGCAGACGGTGGGGTGGTGGCACACTGCGCTGATCGCGCTGGGGAGGGCTCTGGGATCAGAGAATCCACTGAGATAGAAGAATCTGGCACAGGCTGTTAGCTCTTCTCTGCTTATAATACAGCAGTTCAGAAGAGAAATCTCAGCAACTTTAAAATTTAAAACCAGATTGGATCTTCCTGGATCCCGGGGGTGACTCAGCACATCTTGGCACTGGTGGGTGTGGCCGACATAGGCAATCCAGGCTTTCACCTGGGGGGTAGTTAAGAGATTGAAAAGTGGGCGGGGCTGTAACTCATATTGCCTGGCTTGGCTAGAGGCTGTGGAATGGAAGTCCCAGAGAAGCAGAACCTTTGAACTAGGGACCGCGGTTTCTGGCAGACACTTCCAGTGTGAGCGCAGGGGCTTTTCAGGTCACCTGCTGCAGACATCCACGTCTCAACCGGACACATAGGCTAGGCTTTGAGTCGCCTTTACTGTACAGTCTCAAACATCAGGGAAGCCACTAGAACACAGTGCCCTCAAAGCACAGCACTGCTGATCGCCTCTGAGGCACTTCCAGGGAGGGGGTGGGGAACTCTCTCCCAGAGCTCTCTCTTAGCTCAGGCGCAGGGGCCGCTGCATCCATCAAGTCTGGGAAGAAGTGGTAAAGAAAGAAAGAAATAATTTCCTACCCCAGGGACAGACCCGAAAAGATTTTTTAAGTATGAGCAAAAAGCCCCCCAAAAATATAGATTCCTTCTACACAGAGAAAGAGCAGGTATCCAACCCCAAGGAAGTTAACAGCAGAGAGTCAGCAGATAACAACCTAAAGGGGAATAATTCCTGCCCCCCATCACATAACTCTCTCCTTGAAGAGACTATTAAAAAGTTAAGAGAGTTTGAAGAAAAATGGGGAAAGGAAAGAGAATAACAACGTTGTGAAATTGGGGTTGGAAAAAATAAAGAATTCACAGGAGATGCAGGGAAACAAAATTAGTGAATTAGAAAAGGTAAAAAAAAAACACAGGAAAGTAGGATTTCTGAACTGGAGAAGATAAAAAAATCTCAAGAAAATAGTATTTCTGAATTGGAGAACATAAAAGAGTCCCAAGAAAATAGGATTTCTGAATTGGAAGAAGAAAATAATTCTCAAAAAAAAAAAATTAGGGAAATGGAAAAAAAAAATCAATAGAGCAAAAATAACTCATTTAAAAACGAAATTGGGCATTTACAAAAAGAAGTAAAAACTGTGAATGAAGAAAATAACTCCTTAAAATTCAGGATGGAACAAATAGAAATGAATGATTCACTGAGAACCCAAGAATCAGTCAAACAAAACAAAAAAAAAAAATGAAAAGCTGGAGAATAACGTCAAATACTTACTGGGAAATTCTATAGACCTGGAAAATAGATCTAGGAGAGATAATCTGCGGATCATTGGACTTCCCAAAAACTATGACCAAAATAAGATCCTAGATTCTATTTTACAGGAAATTATTAAAGAGAACTGTCCAGAGATAATAGAAACAGAGGGGAAAGTAGATGTTGTAAGAATTCATCGAACTCCTTCTGAAATAGACCCTAAAAAAGAACACCACGGAATATTGTGCCTAAGCTGCAGAATTAGCACACAAAGGAGAAAATCCTGCAAGCAGCTAGAAAAAAACAATTTAAATACCAAGGGGCCACAATAAGGATCACACAAGATCTGGCTGCCTCCACATTAAAAGATAGAAGGGCCTGGAACCTGATATTCCGAAAGGCAAAAGATCAAGGATTGCAACCATGAATAAACTACCCAGCTAAGTTTAGCATCTTTTTCCATGGAAGAAGATGGTCATTCAATGCAATAGAGGAATTCCATATGTTTCTAAGAAAAAAACCAGACTTAAACAAAAAATTTGATCTATATCCACAAGACTGAAGAGAAACAGAAAAAGGTACACAGAACCCTTGAGAACTATATCTCTGTTGTGGGTATATAGAAAGTACACATGGATAATTTGATTTTACTGATATAAAAGAAAAAAAAAAGGAGGGGGTGTAGTAAAAGGAAGGGGGTATTATCAGAAAAAGGGTTGGGTGTGATAAAAAGAGGGAAACTACATCCCAGGAAGAGGCATAGAAAATACACATTATCTGAGGGAATTTAGAGAGGGGGAGAATCATTGTGTAAATCTTACTCTCATCAGAAAAGACTCAAAGAGTAAATAATTGTCATATTTGTTTTTCAGAGAATTCTCTCTCACCTCATTAAAAGGGGGGAGAGGAAAAAGAAAAAGGAAAAGGAGAATAAGGGAAGGGATGTGGAGGGAGGGGGGAGGGACACACAAAAAAGGGAGGGCTGCGTGTCACAAGGGGGGTCTATAAATTAAATATCGGGGAAGGGGTTCAGGGGGGTCAAGGGAAAAGGCATAATCTGGGGATAATATGATGGCAGGTAATACAGAATTAGTAATTTTAACTGTAAATGTGAATGGGATGAATGCTCCCATCAAATGGAGACGGATAGCAGACTGGATCAAAAATCAGAACCCTACAATATGTTGTTTACAGGAAACACACTTAAATCAGGGAGATATATATATAGAGAGAGTAAAGGTAAAAGGTTGGAGCAGAATCTATTACGCTTCAGGTAAAGCCAAAAAAGCAGGGGTAGATATCCTTATCTCAGATCAAGCAAAAGCCGAAGATGATCTAATTAAAAGTTATAAGGAAGGAAACTATATCCTGCTGAAAGGTAGCATAAATAATGAAGCCATATCGATACTAAACATATATGCACCAAGTGGTATAGCATCTAACTTTCTAAAGGAAAAGTTAAGAGAGTTGCAAGAAGAAATAGACAGTAAAACTATAATAGTGGGAGATCTCCTCCTTGCACTCTCAGATTTAGACAAATCAAACCACAAAACAAACAAGAAAGAAATTAAAAAAGTAAAGAGAACATTAGAAAAACTAGGTATGATAGATCTTTGGAGAAAACTGAATGGCAATAGAAAGGAATATACTTTCTTCTCAGCAATTCATGGATCCTATACAAAAATTGACCATGTAATAGGACATAAAGATCTCAAAATTCAATGTAGGAAGGCAGAAATAATAAATGCCTTCTTCTCAGACCACAATGCAATAAAAGCTACATTCAGTAAAAAGTTAGGGATAAATAGACCAAAAAGTAATTGGAAACTGAATAATCTCATCTTAAAGAATGACTGGGTGAAAGAGCAAATTATAGAAACAATAATTTCACCCAAGATAATGACAATGATGAGACATCATACCAAAATCTGTGGGATGCAGCTAAAGCAGTAATAAGGGGAAATTTTATATCTTTAGAGGCTTCTATGAAGAAAATAGAGAAAGAGAAGATTAACGAATTGGGCTTGCAACTTAAAAGGCCAGAAAAAGAACAAATAAAAAACCCCCAACCAAAAATTAAACTTGAAATACAAAAATTAAAAGGAGAAATCAATAATATTGAAAGTAAAAAACTATTGAATTAATAAATAAAACCAAGAGTTGGTTTTATGAAAAAGCCAATAAAATAGATAAACCTTTGGTAAATCTGATCAGAAAAACGAAAGAGGAAAATCAAATTGTTAGTCTTACAAATGAAAAGGGGGACCTTTCCACCAATGAAGAGGAAATTAGAGAAATAATGTGTTACTTTACCCAACTTTATGCCAATAAATTTGATAACTTAAGTGAAATGGATGACTTCCTCCAAAAATATAGGCTTCTTAGATTAACAGAGGAGGAAATAAATTGCTTAAATAGTCCCATTTCAGAAAAAAAAATAGACCAAGGTATTAATCAACTCCCCAGGAAAAATCCCCAGGACCAGATGGATTTACATGTGAATTCTACCAAACATTTAAAGAACAATTTGCCCCAATGCTATATAAACTATTTGAAAAAATAGGGAATGAAGGAGTCCTGCCAAACTCCTTTTATGACACAGACATGGTACTGATACCTAAACCAGGTCGATCGAAAACTGAGAAAGAAAATTATAGACCAATTTCCTTAATGAATATTGATGCTAAAATCTTAAATAAGATATTAGCAAAAAGACTTCAGAAAATCATCCCCAGGATAATATACTATGATCAAGTAGGATTCATACCAGGAATGCAGGGCTGGTTTAATATTAGGAAAACTATTAGTATAATTGACCATATTAATAATCAAATTAATAAAAACCATATGATCATCTCAATAGATGCAGAAAAAGCATTTGACAAAATCCAACATCCATTCCTACTAAAAACTCTTGAGAGTATAGGAATAAATGGATTCTTCCTTAGAATAATCAGGAGCATATATTTAAGACCTTCAGTAAGCATAATATGCAATAGAAATAAACTGCAACCTTTCCCAGTAAGATCAGGAGTGAAACAAGGTTGCCCACTATCACCATTACTATTCAATATAGTACTAGAAACGCTAGCCTCGGCAATAAGAGCCAAGAGAGATTCAAGGAATTAGAGTAGGAAATGAGGAAATCAAACTATCACTCTTTGCAGATGACATGATGGTATACTTAGAGAACCCCAAAGACTCTGCTAAAAAGCTATTAGAGAGAATTCAGAATTTTAGCAAAGTGGCAGGATACAAAATAAATCCACATAAATCCTCAGCATTCTTATATATCACCAACAAAATGCAACAGGAAGAGATACAAAGAGAAATTCCATTCCAAACAAATGTTGAGAGTACAAAGTATTTGGGAATCCATTTACCAAAGAATAGTCAGGAATTATATGAGAAAAATTACAAAACACTTGCCACAAAAATAGTCAGATTTAAATAATTGGAAAGACATTCAGTGCTCTTGGGTAGGCTGAGCGAATATAATAAAGATGACAATACTCCCCAAACTAATCTATTTATTTAGTGCTATACCAATCAGACTCCCAAGAAACTATTTTAATGATCTAGAAAAAATAACAACAAAATTCATATGGAAGAATATGCAAGAGAACTAATGAAAAAAAAGTCAGAGGAAGGTGGTCCAAGTGTACCCGATCTAAAGCTATATTATATAGCAGCAGTCACCAAAACCATTTGGTACTGGCTAAGAAATAGAACGGTAGATCAGTGGAACAGATTAGATACAAAGGACAAAAAAGGGTACATCTATAGCAATCTAATCTTTGACAAACCCAAAGATACCACCATTAGGGATAAAAATTCATTATTCGGAAAAAAACTGTTGGGAAAACTGGAAATTAGTATGGCAGAAATTAGATATGGATCCACACTTAACACCATGATCAAAATGGGTCCATGATTTAGGCATAAAGAATGAGATCATAAATAGATTAGAGGAACAGAGAATAGTCTACCTCTCAGACCTGTGGAGGAGGAAGGAATTTATGACCAGAGGAGAACTAGAGAGCATTATTGATCACAAAATAGAAGATTTTGATTACATCAAACTAAAAAGTTTCTCTACAAACAATAGTAATGCAAACAAGATTAGAATGGAAGTAACAAATTGGCAAAATATTTTTAAAAGTAAAGGTCCTGACAAAAGTCTCATTTCCAAAATATATAGAGAACTGACCCTGATTTATAGGAAACCAAACCATTCTCCAATTGATAAATGGTCAAGGGATATGAACAGACAATTCTCAGATGATGAAATTGAAACTATTTCCACTCATATGAAAGAGTGTTCCAAATCACTACTGATCAGAGAAATGCAAATTAAGACAACTCTGAGATACCACTACACACCTGTCAGATTGGCTAAGATGACAGGAACAAATAATGATGAATGTTGGAGGGGCTGTGGGAAAACTGGGACACTGATACATTGTTGGGGGAGTTGTGGAAGAATCCAGCCATTCTGGAGAGCAATTTGGAACTATGCCCAAAAAGTTATCAAACTGTGCATACCCTTTGACCCAGCATTGCTGTTATTGGGATTATATCCCAAAGAAATACTAAAGAGCGGAAAGGGACCTGCATGTGCCAAAATGTTTGTGGCAGCTCTTTTTGTTGTAGCTAGAAACTGGAAGTTGAATGGATGTCCATCAGTTGGAAAATGGTTGGGTAAATTGTGGTATATGAAGGTTATGGAATATTAGTGCTCTGTAAGAAATGACCAGCAGGAGGAATACAGAGAGGCCTGGAGAGACTTAAATCAACTGTTGCTGAATGAAATGAATAGAACCAGAAGATCACTGTACATTTCAACAACAATACTGTATGAGGATGTATTCTGATGGAAGTGGAAATGTTCAACATGTTCAACAAGAAGATCCAACTCACTTCCAGTTGATCAATGATGGACAGAAATAACTACACCCAGAGAAGGAACACTGGGAAGTGAATGTAAAGTGTTAGCACTACTGTCTATCTACCCAGGTTACTTATACCTTCGGAATCTAATACTTAATGTGCAACAAGAAAATGGTATTTACACACATATATTGTATCTAGGGTATATTGTAACACATGTAAAATGTATGGGATTGCCTGTCATCGGGGGGGGAGAGAATGGAGGGGGGGGATAATTTGGAAAAATGAATTAAAAAAAATGGTCTTGCCCTCAAAGTTTACATATTATTGCGGAAAATGATGTCAACAAAAAAAAGTAGGAAGAAAATCTCTGCATAAGCAAGATAATTGTATAAATATTTTTATATACATTGGATTTATCATATATTTTCACATATTTAACATGTAATTACAGGTCACCCAGGCTAGGAGGTGGAAGGAAGGAGGGGGAATGTTGGAACAGGAGGTTTAGCAAGGCTCAGTGTTGAAAACTTGCCATTTCATATGTTTTTTAAATAAAAAGGTTTCCTAAAAAATATTTTTAAAAGAAAACCTCTGCATACAGCCTGAGCAAAATCCTCATCTGATGAGCAGTTGCCTTGCTTACCTTAGCCATGGAGACCTCATTGGGTGATGCCCATTGTGACATGCTCTAGTTCATTGTGACATGCCTGAGAACACCCAAGGTTTTCTGACTTAAAGGTGATGATCTCGCCACAACAACCCAGTTGGATCCTGAAAGCAAAGGGAGTAGGATGTGTGTATAGAAGAATGGATGAGTGGACAAATAGACTATTAGACTAGATACATAGATAACTGGTGATGGATGGATGGGATAGATAGTATAGACAAATAGATTGAATAGATACACTTGATGCATAGTTAAAAAGATAATGATGAATAGATAAGTGAAAAGATAGATTTATAGTAGAAAAGTTTATAGGTAGAATAGAGATTTATAGGAAGAAAAGTGATATATAGGTAGAAAAGAGATTTATAAGTAGAAAAGCGATTCATAGGCAGAAAAGAGATTTATAGGAAGAAAAGCGATTCATAGGTAGAAAAGAGATTTATAGGAAGAAAAGCAATTTATAAGTAGAAAAGATTTATAGTAATTAAAGCGATTTATAAGTAGAAAACAGATTATTAGATAAAAAAAGTGATTTTTAATTAGACAAGAGATTTATAGGTAGAAAAGGGGTTTATAGGCAGAAGAGAATGAATAGCTGCATTAAATATACATAGATAATGATTGAGTCAATGGAGGGTTAGGTAAATCAGTAAATAAATTACTGGAAAAAGAGATCCTTTCTGGTCCTCATCAGCATCATACCAAGTGCTCCTGTCAAAGATTGAGACTGCCTTCAGGTCAGTATTAAACTATTATATTTTATTCTTCAATATTATAGAAGCTAAAATGGTTGCTTTCTATCTGGCTTGGGAAATATTTGACTTCTCTTTCCTTCCCTCTTCCCCCACCCACAAAAAATTCCAGTTTGTGGATGGTTATTCCAGTAGATCAAATGGACACATATCTTTCACTTATGCTGTAACATTTTACCTTTTCAGGCATCCTATAAGCCACTGCTAAAGCAGAGGAGATACTGAACCACTTGTGACCAGATGCTGGTGATATTGAAGGCATGTCTTCGGACCTCAGTGATCTACATAAACTGGGATTTAGCATGTTCATGAAGGTAAAGCAGCTATATAGAGATAATCTATCTTCAGTTTCCCTCCTGCAGTCAGTGTTAATAAGGGGTTGAAGGTAGGGCCAGGTTGCTGACTAACCCTATATGTACTAGAAGTACAAATAATCTGGGAAATAGAGAGCCTACCTTTACAAACAAACAAACAATCAAAAGCAGATTCTTTGAGTTCAGAAACTATTTTCTTTTTCATCATCCTATGCCTGGTTCCCAGAAACAAGATGACTTGCTCATATTAGAGGTTTCATAAATGCTTGTTGAATTCAGTTACATATAGATGAAGACCTTTTCTAAAATTATTGGCAGCTGGCTGGTACAGTGGATAACACTGTTGGACCACACTTGAATCAGCACCTGATTTCAAACACCAACTGTAGGACTCTGGGCAAGTCACTTAATCTGTGTTTGCCTCAATTTCCTCATCTGTAAAATGGGAATGGTACAATCATTTTTGCTCCACCGAGAATAAGCCTTTGAGAAATACTTGGTTTCAAGTAGAGTCACAGCATCGTGGATTTTGAGCTGGCGGGAATATTTCAGGGTTTCTGCTTCCATATTTTACAGAGAAAGTTACTGAGACTCAGGGTGGTTAAGTATATTTAGTATATTGTCCCAGCGCATACAGGTTGTAAAAGGCAGAGACAAGAGTCAAACAGATCCTGTTTATACTATCATGTTAACTCTAAGTGTTCATTACATATGTGTGTA
The DNA here is from genome assembly GCF_048593235.1 of Sminthopsis crassicaudata. Lineage (NCBI taxonomy): Eukaryota > Metazoa > Chordata > Mammalia > Dasyuromorphia > Dasyuridae > Sminthopsis > Sminthopsis crassicaudata. The sequence continues at coordinate 179,043,895 of NC_133619.1, read as the reverse complement.
TGTGTGTGCATATATGTGTGTGTGTATTTCCATACTTCAATCTTTTAACCTACAGCTAAACATATTAATTCTTAAAAAAAAAAAAAAAAAAAAAAAGGTGGTGGGATGGGATACGGGAAAGACACTGTAATAAAGTAACATTAAACAAGTGGAATTTTGCTGTGCTGATTATTTCTTACCTGCATGACTTTTTATTATCACTTAAATTCCCTGAGCGTCAGTTTCCTCACATGTTAAATGAGATACTTGAGCTCCACGACCACAAGGAGACTACATTTCTAGTTCTAAAGTTCTGATTCCACAGCTGAAAATCTACGAACATTATGTCCTAACGTAAGATCTTTATTTGATCATTAATGAGTCATACATTAACCTGACATGCTTGTCTGATGGCTGACCCCATCCTTGTTATGGTGAATGTTACAGGTGAGCCGACCTCATCCTGGTGATCATCCACTGCAGATCCTCTTTGTGGTTGGTGGGGTAACGATATCGGAAGCCAAAATGGTGAAAGATCTTGTTTCTTCCCTGAAGCCTGGAACACAGGTACTGAACCCTAAATAACAGGACATGCATCTCCCTGGCTCAAGGATGGGAGAGTCTGGCTGTTCCCATAAGGGTGGGTCTGAGCCTTAGGGGTAGCATCAGAGAAAACATGGTCTATATTACTTTGGAGATGGTGAAGCACTGTGTAAATGTCAGATACTATTCTTACTACTACTATTATTACTCGTACTCTTACACCTATTATTATTACTACTACTTCTACTATTACTCCTCTTCCTACTCCTATTAGTATCACTCTTAAGATTACTACTATTACTCTTCCACCAACTACTACAATTACTCCCACTCTTATTACTGTTACTATTCATACTACTCCCATTCCTTCTAGTTCTCTTCCTCCTGCTACTACTACTATCATTGCTCTTATTCCTATTAATACTCCTTCTACTACCACTACTACTATTATTTGTAATACTACCTTTACTATTACTATTACTATTACTTTACTATTACTATTACTATTACTTTACTATTACTATTACTACTATTTCTACTACTAGTAGTCTAACTCCTATTCCTAGTATTATTACTATTGCTTTTACTACTTATTCAACAAAAAAAAGAAGTAGGAAGAAAATCTCTGCATAAGCAAGATAATTGCATAAATATTTTTATATACATTGGATTTATCATATATTTTCACATATTTAACATGTAATTACCGGTCATCTAGGGAAGGAGGTGGAAGGAAGGAGGGGGAATGTTGGAACAGCAGGTTTCACAAGGCTCAGTGTTGAAAACTTTCCCCTTCATATGTTTTCTAAAATATAAAGGTTTCCTAAAAAATATTTTTAAAAGAAAACCTCCGCATAAAGCCTGGCACAATCCTCATCTGATGAGCAGTTTCCTTGCTTACCTTGGCCATGGAGACCTCATTGTGTGATGCTCATTGTGACGCGCCGGAGAACACCCAAACTTTTCTGACTTAAAGGTGATGATCTCGCCACAACAACCCAGTTGGATCCTGACAGCAAAGGGAGTAGTATGTGAATATGAGAATGGATGAGTGGACAAATAGACCAATAGACTAGATACATAGAAAACTGGTGATGGATGAATGGGATAGATAGGATACACAAATAGATTGAATAGATACACTTGATGCATAGTTAAAAAGATAATGATGGATAGATAAGTGAAAAGATAGATTTGTAGTAGAAATGTTTATAGGTAGAAAAGAGATTTATAGGAAGAAAAGCAATTTATAAGTAGAAAAGAGATTTATAATAAAGTGATTTATAATAGAAAAGAGATTTTTAGATTAAAAAAGGGATTTATAAGCAGAAAAGAGATTTATAGGTAGAAACGAGATTTATAGGCAGAAGAGAATGAATAGCTGGATTAAAATATACAAACACCCCCCAAAAAATATTGCAGTTTATGGATGGTTTTTCCAGTATATTAAAAGGACACATATCTTTCACTTATGCTGTAACATTTTACCTTTTCAGGCAACCTATAAGCCAATACTGAAGCAAAGGAGATACTGAACCCAGAGTGACCAGATTCTGGCGATATTGAACACATGTTTTCGGGCCTTGAAGATCTACTTCAAACGGGATTTAGATTGTTGTTGGGGATTTTTGATCTATACTTTGGAGTTTATTGTACTGGTGGGGGGAAGGGGACAGATGATGTTGCTGATTGTTGTTGGGGAGTTTTGATCTATACTTTGGAGTTTATTGTACTGGTGGGGGGAAGGGGACAGATGTTGCGGAGTTTGATGGGGTTTTTAAAAAAAAAAAGTTTTTTTCTGTTTCCAAAAGTGTCAAGTTGTCATTCTTTCAGCTTCCACATGATTAGTGATATTTCCCAGTTTCTTCTGTGCTATCTAGTGATTAGATTTGCCAGCTCGTTAATCTAAAGAAATACTTGTTGGCAAACTTATTGGGTAAATTAAATTTTTCCCTTATTTGCAGCTAGCCCATACTGCTGATGGGTAAAGCTGGCTATATCCTATCTGGGTTTGGGAATAAGAGAGGGAGGCAGATTTCTTCTTCTTTGAGATTGTGAAACAACTGTAACCAGGACCTTTGCCATCAGAGGCTTGGGACCGTCTGAAAGTCTGGGAGCAAAGAGCTATTGGGGGTTAACAAGCAGCAGGTCTGTTGTGTTCTAGCCAGAGAAGTCCCAGAGAAGCTAGGAAGTGGCCCTGCTGAAGTCTTTTGGATCTTCCTGGAGGAGCAGAGCAGCCATTCCATACCTGGAGGGCAATTCAGAATGACAAGGGACTGGCTTAGAGATTTGCATCCAGGTGCTTCCCCTCAGCTCCAGGCGAAGGCTGAGCCAGAAAATAATTGGTGTCCCCACAGGCTTGTGCTAGAGCCCCCCATTCCCCCTTTGAAGTTTCTTCTGCCTGACTTGTGCTCATTATAATCTATATGACTGAAATGTAAAATTTCTGTTTCTGAAAATCTAACCTTTCTTCAGAAGTTGGGAACCTAAATCCCCTGGATGAAGAAGGGGGATAGTAAGAGTGCTAGAAAAGCAAATGGGTGCTCTGGAGCCAGCAAGATTGGAGATGGGAAAACCCCTTCTGATTTGATTCCATAGATAGTGGCAAACCTCAGGTTAGCCACAAAAGATGTTTGCACTGAATGATAAAGCTGGAACAATACCTCTTGTGAATTGATGTACAGGCCCTGGCAATAAAATGAAACCAAACTAACTCCCAAGCAGAATGCAGCCTTCATTGGATGAAGGGCCCCAGAAGGCTTTGACAAGCCAGTCAAGCCGGCTTCCAGAGCTAGTGCTTAGTTTGGCCTTGGGAATCCTCCCAGGGTGTGGAAGAGAAGGTGGTCTGGATGGCTCTCTGACAGCACCTTCTCATCCTCCATCTTGGGCTTTCCACTTCTGGGCTTGGGCTTGGAGGGTCTCATCTACAGAAAACCACCTCCTTGAGGGCAAGAACTGTTGGAGCTTTTCCGTGGTAGCTCTGCCATTTTTCCACTTCGAATCACTTCCAATTTACCAATATTTCTTAAGGAAACAAGCATTTATTAAACTCCTATGTACCAAGCACTGTGCTAAGCACTTTACATATATTCTCTCCTCAACAACACTGGGAGGTAGGTGCTATTATCCACACTCTCAGTTAAAGAAACTGAGGCAACAGGTCAGCAAAATAGAGGCTAGATTGAAACAGATCTTGTCTTGTACAGACAACTCTGGCCTAATTAACAAGGGGATTCTAGATCTGCAGCGTTCAATGGGGTGTTTTCCAAATTCTATATGATGAAAGTTACCTGATAAAGCTGTCTGGGGTCTTAACTGTGGCCCTAGCTCCTCTTGCTTTTCAGCCAAAACGTAGGTTCCATCCCAAGAGCAATATGGGGGCTTAGCTCCCTTTCCCGCTGGCTGCTTCTACTCATGTCCCCAGTTTCTGGTCCCTGTGTCTTTTGTGACCATATCATTCATTTGGTAGCCTACCTCACCCATCTTCCTTAGACTACTCAATCAGCAAAGCACAACTAAACAAGGAGCAAACATATATTACATACTTACTAGGGGTCATGTATTACACTAGACCTTGGAGACATAAAGATGAAAACAAAATGGTCTTGGTTCATGGGTGGAGCCAAGATGGTGGAGAAGATACACCGCGACTGTGTAAGCTCCTTTCTTCCCTCACAACCAACTAGATTTACTCAGCCTCAGAAATAGCGCTGGACTGATAGAATCCACAAGGACTGGAAGCACGACTTACCAGCTGAAGAGAATCTGGAATTTGAACAGGAAAGGTCAGCTCCCAGGGGAGGAAGAAGAGAGGCCAGTGCAGACGGTGGGGTGGTGGCACACTGCGCTGATCGCGCTGGGGAGGGCTCTGGGATCAGAGAATCCACTGAGATAGAAGAATCTGGCACAGGCTGTTAGCTCTTCTCTGCTTATAATACAGCAGTTCAGAAGAGAAATCTCAGCAACTTTAAAATTTAAAACCAGATTGGATCTTCCTGGATCCCGGGGGTGACTCAGCACATCTTGGCACTGGTGGGTGTGGCCGACATAGGCAATCCAGGCTTTCACCTGGGGGGTAGTTAAGAGATTGAAAAGTGGGCGGGGCTGTAACTCATATTGCCTGGCTTGGCTAGAGGCTGTGGAATGGAAGTCCCAGAGAAGCAGAACCTTTGAACTAGGGACCGCGGTTTCTGGCAGACACTTCCAGTGTGAGCGCAGGGGCTTTTCAGGTCACCTGCTGCAGACATCCACGTCTCAACCGGACACATAGGCTAGGCTTTGAGTCGCCTTTACTGTACAGTCTCAAACATCAGGGAAGCCACTAGAACACAGTGCCCTCAAAGCACAGCACTGCTGATCGCCTCTGAGGCACTTCCAGGGAGGGGGTGGGGAACTCTCTCCCAGAGCTCTCTCTTAGCTCAGGCGCAGGGGCCGCTGCATCCATCAAGTCTGGGAAGAAGTGGTAAAGAAAGAAAGAAATAATTTCCTACCCCAGGGACAGACCCGAAAAGATTTTTTAAGTATGAGCAAAAAGCCCCCCAAAAATATAGATTCCTTCTACACAGAGAAAGAGCAGGTATCCAACCCCAAGGAAGTTAACAGCAGAGAGTCAGCAGATAACAACCTAAAGGGGAATAATTCCTGCCCCCCATCACATAACTCTCTCCTTGAAGAGACTATTAAAAAGTTAAGAGAGTTTGAAGAAAAATGGGGAAAGGAAAGAGAATAACAACGTTGTGAAATTGGGGTTGGAAAAAATAAAGAATTCACAGGAGATGCAGGGAAACAAAATTAGTGAATTAGAAAAGGTAAAAAAAAAACACAGGAAAGTAGGATTTCTGAACTGGAGAAGATAAAAAAATCTCAAGAAAATAGTATTTCTGAATTGGAGAACATAAAAGAGTCCCAAGAAAATAGGATTTCTGAATTGGAAGAAGAAAATAATTCTCAAAAAAAAAAAATTAGGGAAATGGAAAAAAAAAATCAATAGAGCAAAAATAACTCATTTAAAAACGAAATTGGGCATTTACAAAAAGAAGTAAAAACTGTGAATGAAGAAAATAACTCCTTAAAATTCAGGATGGAACAAATAGAAATGAATGATTCACTGAGAACCCAAGAATCAGTCAAACAAAACAAAAAAAAAAAATGAAAAGCTGGAGAATAACGTCAAATACTTACTGGGAAATTCTATAGACCTGGAAAATAGATCTAGGAGAGATAATCTGCGGATCATTGGACTTCCCAAAAACTATGACCAAAATAAGATCCTAGATTCTATTTTACAGGAAATTATTAAAGAGAACTGTCCAGAGATAATAGAAACAGATGGGAAAGTAGATGTTGTAAGAATTCATCGAACTCCTTCTGAAATAGACCCTAAAAAAGAACACCACGGAATATTGTGCCTAAGCTGCAGAATTAGCACACAAAGGAGAAAATCCTGCAAGCAGCTAGAAAAAAACAATTTAAATACCAAGGGGCCACAATAAGGATCACACAAGATCTGGCTGCCTCCACATTAAAAGATAGAAGGGCCTGGAACCTGATATTCCGAAAGGCAAAAGATCAAGGATTGCAACCATGAATAAACTACCCAGCTAAGTTTAGCATCTTTTTCCATGGAAGAAGATGGTCATTCAATGCAATAGAGGAATTCCATATGTTTCTAAGAAAAAAACCAGACTTAAACAAAAAATTTGATCTATATCCACAAGACTGAAGAGAAACAGAAAAAGATACACAGAACCCTTGAGAACTATATCTCTGTTGTGGGTATATAGAAAGTACACATGGATAATTTGATTTTACTGATATAAAAGAAAAAAAAAAGGAGGGGGTGTAGTAAAAGGAAGGGGGTATTATCAGAAAAAGGGTTGGTTGTGATAAAAAGAGGGAAACTACATCCCAGGAAGAGGCATAGAAAATACACCATATCTGAGGGAATTTAGAGAGGGGGAGAATCATTGTGTAAATCTTACTCTCATCAGAAAAGACTCAAAGAGTAAATAATTGTCATATTTGTTTTTCAGAGAATTCTCTCTCACCTCATTAAAAGGGGGGAGAGGAAAAAGGAAAAGGAAAAGGAGAATAAGGGAAGGGATGTGGAGGGAGGGGGGAGGGACACACAAAAAAGGGAGGGCTGCGTGTCACAAGGGGGGTCTATAAATTAAATATCGGGGAAGGGGTTCAGGGGGGTCAAGGGAAAAGGCATAATCTGGGGATAATATGATGGCAGGTAATACAGAATTAGTAATTTTAACTGTAAATGTGAATGGGATGAATGCTCCCATCAAATGGAGACGGATAGCAGACTGGATCAAAAATCAGAACCCTACAATATGTTGTTTACAGGAAACACACTTAAATCAGGGAGATATATATATAGAGAGAGTAAAGGTAAAAGGTTGGAGCAGAATCTATTACGCTTCAGGTAAAGCCAAAAAAGCAGGGGTAGATATCCTTATCTCAGATCAAGCAAAAGCCGAAGATGATCTAATTAAAAGTTATAAGGAAGGAAACTATATCCTGCTGAAAGGTAGCATAAATAATGAAGCCATATCGATACTAAACATATATGCACCAAGTGGTATAGCATCTAACTTTCTAAAGGAAAAGTTAAGAGAGTTGCAAGAAGAAATAGACAGTAAAACTATAATAGTGGGAGATCTCCTCCTTGCACTCTCAGATTTAGACAAATCAAACCACAAAACAAACAAGAAAGAAATTAAAAAAGTAAAGAGAACATTAGAAAAACTAGGTATGATAGATCTTTGGAGAAAACTGAATGGCAATAGAAAGGAATATACTTTCTTCTCAGCAGTTCATGGATCCTATACAAAAATTGACCATGTAATAGGACATAAAGATCTCAAAATTCAATGTAGGAAGGCAGAAATAATAAATGCCTTCTTCTCAGACCACAATGCAATAAAAGCTACATTCAGTAAAAAGTTAGGGATAAATAGACCAAAAAGTAATTGGAAACTGAATAATCTCATCTTAAAGAATGACTGGGTGAAAGAGCAAATTATAGAAACAATAATTTCACCCAAGATAATGACAATGATGAGACATCATACCAAAATCTGTGGGATGCAGCTAAAGCAGTAATAAGGGGAAATTTTATATCTTTAGAGGCTTCTATGAAGAAAATAGAGAAAGAGAAGATTAACGAATTGGGCTTGCAACTTAAAAGGCCAGAAAAAGACCAAATAAAAAACCCCCAACCAAAAATTAAACTTGAAATACAAAAATTAAAAGGAGAAATCAATAATATTGAAAGTAAAAAACTATTGAATTAATAAATAAAACCAAGAGTTGGTTTTATGAAAAAGCCAATAAAATAGATAAACCTTTGGTAAATCTGATCAGAAAAACGAAAGAGGAAAATCAAATTGTTAGTCTTACAAATGAAAAGGGGGACCTTTCCACCAATGAAGAGGAAATTAGAGAAATAATGTGTTACTTTACCCAACTTTATGCCAATAAATTTGATAACTTAAGTGAAATGGATGACTTCCTCCAAAAATATAGGCTTCTTAGATTAACAGAGGAGGAAATAAATTGCTTAAATAGTCCCATTTCAGAAAAAAAAATAGACCAAGGTATTAATCAACTCCCCAGGAAAAATCCCCAGGACTAGATGGATTTACATGTGAATTCTACCAAACATTTAAAGAACAATTTGCCCCAATGCTATATAAACTATTTGAAAAAATAGGGAATGAAGGAGTCCTGCCAAACTCCTTTTATGACACAGACATGGTACTGATACCTAAACCAGGTCGATCGAAAACTGAGAAAGAAAATTATAGACCAATTTCCTTAATGAATATTGATGCTAAAATCTTAAATAAGATATTAGCAAAAAGACTTCAGAAAATCATCCCCAGGATAATATACTATGATCAAGTAGGATTCATACCAGGAATGCAGGGCTGGTTTAATATTAGGAAAACTATTAGTATAATTGACCATATTAATAATCAAATTAATAAAAACCATATGATCATCTCAATAGATGCAGAAAAAGCATTTGACAAAATCCAACATCCATTCCTACTAAAAACTCTTGAGAGTATAGGAATAAATGGATTCTTCCTTAGAATAATCAGGAGCATATATTTAAGACCTTCAGTAAGCATAATATGCAATAGAAATAAACTGCAACCTTTCCCTGTAAGATCAGGAGTGAAACAAGGTTGCCCACTATCACCATTACTATTCAATATAGTACTAGAAACGCTAGCCTCGGCAATAAGAGCCAAGAGAGATTCAAGGAATTAGAGTAGGAAATGAGGAAATCAAACTATCACTCTTTGCAGATGACATGATGGTATACTTAGAGAACCCCAAAGACTCTGCTAAAAAGCTATTAGAGAGAATTCAGAATTTTAGCAAAGTGGCAGGATACAAAATAAATCCACATAAATCCTCAGCATTCTTATATATCACCAACAAAATGCAACAGGAAGAGATACAAAGAGAAATTCCATTCCAAACAAATGTTGAGAGTACAAAGTATTTGGGAATCCATTTACCAAAGAATAGTCAGGAATTATATGAGAAAAATTACAAAACACTTGCCACAAAAATAGTCAGATTTAAATAATTGGAAAGACATTCAGTGCTCTTGGGTAGGCCGAGCGAATATAATAAAGATGACAATACTCCCCAAACTAATCTATTTATTTAGTGCTATACCAATCAGACTCCCAAGAAACTATTTTAATGATCTAGAAAAAATAACAACAAAATCCTTTTGGAAGAATATGCAAGGGAACTAATGAAAAAAAAGTCAGAGGAAGGTGGTCCAAGTGTACCCGATCTAAAGCTATATTATATAGCAGCAGTCACCAAAACCATTTGGTACTGGCTAAGAAATAGAACGGTAGATCAGTGGAACAGATTAGATACAAAGGACAAAAAAGGGTACATCTATAGCAATCTAATCTTTGACAAACCCAAAGATACCACCATTAGGGACAAAAATTCATTATTCGGAAAAAAACTGTTGGGAAAACTGGAAATTAGTATGGCAGAAATTAGATATGGATCCACACTTAACACCATGATCAAAATGGGTCCATGATTTAGGCATAAAGAATGAGATCATAAATAGATTAGAGGAACAGAGAATAGTCTACCTCTCAGACCTGTGGAGGAGGAAGGAATTTATGACCAGAGGAGAACTAGAGATCATTATTGATCACAAAATAGAAGATTTTGATTACATCAAACTAAAAAGTTTCTCTACAAACAATAGTAATGCAAACAAGATTAGAATGGAAGTAACAAATTGGCAAAATATTTTTAAAAGTAAAGGTCCTGACAAAAGTCTCATTTCCAAAATATATAGAGAACTGACCCTGATTTATAGGAAACCAAACCATTCTCCAATTGATAAATGGTCAAGGGATATGAACAGACAATTCTCAGATGATGAAATTGAAACTATTTCCACTCATATGAAAGAGTGTTCCAAATCACTACTGATCAGAGAAATGCAAATTAAGACAACTCTGAGATACCACTACACACCTGTCAGATTGGCTAAGATGACAGGAACAAATAATGATGAATGTTGGAGGGGCTGTGGGAAAACTGGGACACTGATACATTGTTGGGGGAGTTGTGGAAGAATCCAGCCATTCTGGAGAGCAATTTGGAACTATGCCCAAAAAGTTATCAAACTGTGCATACCCTTTGACCCAGCATTGCTGTTATTGGGATTATATCCCAAAGAAATACTAAAGAGCGGAAAGGGACCTGCATGTGCCAAAATGTTTGTGGCAGCTCTTTTTGTTGTAGCTAGAAACTGGAAGTTGAATGGATGTCCATCAATTGGAAAATGGTTGGGTAAATTGTGGTATATGAAGGTTATGGAATATTAGTGCTCTGTAAGAAATGACCAGCAGGAGGAATACAGAGAGGCCTGGAGAGACTTAAATCAACTGTTGCTGAATGAAATGAATAGAACCAGAAGATCACTGTACATTTCAACAACAATACTGTATGAGGATGTATTCTGATGGAAGTGGAAATGTTCAACATGTTCAACAAGAAGATCCAACTCACTTCCAGTTGATCAATGATGGACAGAAATAACTACACCCAGAGAAGGAACACTGGGAAGTGAATGTAAAGTGTTAGCACTACTGTCTATCTACCCAGGTTACTTATACCTTCGGAATCTAATACTTAATGTGCAACAAGAAAATGGTATTTACACACATATATTGTATCTAGGGTATATTGTAACACATGTAAAATGTATGGGATTGCCTGTCATCGGGGGGGGAGAGAATGGAGGGGGGGGATAATTTGGAAAAATGAATTAAAAAAAATGGTCTTGCCCTCAAAGTTTACATATTATTGCGGAAAATGATGTCAACAAAAAAAAGTAGGAAGAAAATCTCTGCATAAGCAAGATAATTGTATAAATATTTTTATATACATTGGATTTATCATATATTTTCACATATTTAACATGTAATTACAGGTCACCCAGGCTAGGAGGTGGAAGGAAGGAGGGGGAATGTTGGAACAGGAGGTTTAGCAAGGCTCAGTGTTGAAAACTTGCCATTTCATATGTTTTTTAAATAAAAAGGTTTCCTAAAAAATATTTTTAAAAGAAAACCTCTGCATACAGCCTGAGCAAAATCCTCATCTGATGAGCAGTTGCCTTGCTTACCTTAGCCATGGAGACCTCATTGGGTGATGCCCATTGTGACATGCTCTAGTTCATTGTGACATGCCTGAGAACACCCAAGGTTTTCTGACTTAAAGGTGATGATCTCGCCACAACAACCCAGTTGGATCCTGAAAGCAAAGGGAGTAGGATGTGTGTATAGAAGAATGGATGAGTGGACAAATAGACTATTAGACTAGATACATAGATAACTGGTGATGGATGGATGGGATAGATAGTATAGACAAATAGATTGAATAGATACACTTGATGCATAGTTAAAAAGATAATGATGAATAGATAAGTGAAAAGATAGATTTATAGTAGAAAAGTTTATAGGTAGAATAGAGATTTATAGGAAGAAAAGTGATATATAGGTAGAAAAGAGATTTATAAGTAGAAAAGCGATTCATAGGCAGAAAAGAGATTTATAGGAAGAAAAGCGATTCATAGGTAGAAAAGAGATTTATAGGAAGAAAAGCAATTTATAAGTAGAAAAGATTTATAGTAATTAAAGCGATTTATAAGTAGAAAACAGATTATTAGATAAAAAAAGTGATTTTTAATTAGACAAGAGATTTATAGGTAGAAAAGGGGTTTATAGGCAGAAGAGAATGAATAGCTGCATTAAATATACATAGATAATGATTGAGTCAATGGAGGGTTAGGTAAATCAGTAAATAAATTACTGGAAAAAGAGATCCTTTCTGGTCCTCATCAGCATCATACCAAGTGCTCCTGTCAAAGATTGAGACTGCCTTCAGGTCAGTATTAAACTATTATATTTTATTCTTCAATATTATAGAAGCTAAAATGGTTGCTTTCTATCTGGCTTGGGAAATATTTGACTTCTCTTTCCTTCCCTCTTCCCCCACCCGCAAAAAATTCCAGTTTGTGGATGGTTATTCCAGTAGATCAAATGGACACATATCTTTCACTTATGCTGTAACATTTTACCTTTTCAGGCATCCTATAAGCCACTGCTAAAGCAGAGGAGATACTGAACCACTTGTGACCAGATGCTGGTGATATTGAAGGCATGTCTTCGGACCTCAGTGATCTACATAAACTGGGATTTAGCATGTTCATGAAGGTAAAGCAGCTATATAGAGATAATCTATCTTCAGTTTCCCTCCTGCAGTCAGTGTTAATAAGGGGTTGAAGGTAGGGCCAGGTTGCTGACTAACCCTATATGTACTAGAAGTACAAATAATCTGGGAAATAGAGAGCCTACCTTTACAAACAAACAAACAATCAAAAGCAGATTCTTTGAGTTCAGAAACTATTTTCTTTTTCATCATCCTATACCTGGTTCCCAGAAACAAGATGACTTGCTCATATTAGAGGTTTCATAAATGCTTGTTGAATTCAGTTACATATAGATGAAGACCTTTTCTAAAATTATTGGCAGCTGGCTGGTACAGTGGATAACACTGTTGGACCACACTTGAATCAGCACCTGATTTCAAACACCAACTGTAGGACTCTGGGCAAGTCACTTAATCTGTGTTTGCCTCAATTTCCTCATCTGTAAAATGGGAATGGTACAATCATTTTTGCTCCACCGAGAATAAGCCTTTGAGAAATATTTGGTTTCAAGTAGAGTCACAGCATCGTGGATTTTGAGCTGGCGGGAATATTTCAGGGTTTCTGCTTCCATATTTTACAGAGAAAGTTACTGAGACTCAGGGTGGTTAAGTATATTTAGTATATTGTCCCAGCGCATACAGGTTGTAAAAGGCAGAGACAAGAGTCAAACAGATCCTGTTTATACTATCATGTTAACTCTAAGTGTTCATTACATATGTGTGTATGTGTGTGCATATATGTGTGTGTATATTTCCATACTTCAATCTTTTAACCTATAGCTAAACATATTAATTCTTAAAAAAAAAAAAAAAAAAGGTGGTGGGATGGGATACGGGAAAGACACTGCAATAAAGTAACATTAAACAAGTGGAATTTTGCTGTGCTGATTATTTCTTACCTGCATGACTTTTTATTATCACTTAAATTCCCTGAGCGTCAGTTTCCTCACATGTTAAATGAGATACTTGAGCTCCACGACCACAAGGAGACTACATTTCTAGTTCTAAAGTTCTGATTCCACAGCTGAAAATCTACGAACATTATGTCCTAACGTAAGATCTTTATTTGATCATTAATGAGTCATATATTAACCTGACATGCTTGTCTGATGGCTGACCCCATCCTTGTTATGGTGAATGTTACAGGTGAGCCGACCTCATCCCGGTGACCATCCACTGCAGATCCTCTTTGTGGTTGGTGGGGTAACGATATCGGAAGCCAAAATGGTGAAAGATCTTGTTTCTTCCCTGAAGCCTGGAACACAGGTACTGAACCCTAAATAACAGGACATGCATCTCCCTGGCTCAAGGATGGGAGAGTCTGGCTGTTCCCATAAGGGTGGGTCTGAGCCTTAGGGGTAGCATCAGAGAAAACATGGTCTATATTACTTTGGAGATGGTGAAGCACTGTGTAAATGTCAGATACTATTCTTACTACTACTATTATTACTCGTACTCTTACACCTATTATTATTACTACTACTTCTACTATTACTCCTCTTCCTACTCCTATTAGTATCACTCTTAAGATTACTACTATTACTCTTCCACCAACTACTACAATTACTCCCACTCTTATTACTGTTACTATTCATACTACTCCCATTCCTTCTAGTTCTCTTCCTCCTGCTACTACTACTATCATTGCTCTTATTCCTATTAATACTCCTTCTACTACCACTACTACTATTATTTGTAATACTACCTTTACTATTACTATTACTATTACTTTACTATTACTATTACTATTACTTTACTATTACTATTACTACTATTTCTACTACTAGTAGTGTAACTCCTATTCCTAGTATTATTACTATTGCTTTTACTACTTATTCAACAAAAAAAAGAAGTAGAAAGAAAATCTCTGCATAAGCAAGATAATTGCATAAATATTTTTATATACATTGGATTTATCATATATTTTCACATATTTAACATGTAATTACCGGTCATCTAGGGAAGGAGGTGGAAGGAAGGAGGGGGAATGTTGGAACAGCAGGTTTCACAAGGCTCAGTGTTGAAAACTTTCCCCTTCATATGTTTTCTAAAATAAAAAGGTTTCCTAAAAAATATTTTTAAAAGAAAACCTCCGCATAAAGCCTGGCACAATCCTCATCTGATGAGCAGTTTCCTTGCTTACCTTGGCCATGGAGACCTCATTGTGTGATGCTCATTGTGACGCGCCGGAGAACACCCAAACTTTTCTGACTTAAAGGTGATGATCTCGCCACAACAACCCAGTTGGATCCTGACAGCAAAGGGAGTAGTATGTGAATATGAGAATGGATGAGTGGACAAATAGACCAATAGACTAGATACATAGAAAACTGGTGATGGATGGATGGGATAGATAGGATACACAAATAGATTGAATAGATACACTTGATGCATAGTTAAAAAGATAATGATGGATAGATAAGTGAAAAGATAGATTTGTAGTAGAAATGTTTATAGGTAGAAAAGAGATTTATAGGAAGAAAAGCAATTTATAGGTAGAAAAGAGATTTATAATAAAGTGATTTATAATAGAAAAGAGATTTTTAGATTAAAAAAGGGATTTATAAGCAGAAACGAGATTTATAGGTAGAAACGAGATTTATAGGCAGAAGAGAATGAATAGCTGGATTAAAATATACAAACACCCCCCCAAAAATATTGCAGTTTATGGATGGTTTTTCCAGTATATTAAAAGGACACATATCTTTCACTTATGCTGTAACATTTTACCTTTTCAGGCAACCTATAAGCCAATACTGAAGCAAAGGAGATACTGAACCCAGAGTGACCAGATTCTGGCGATATTGAACACATGTTTTCGGGCCTTGAAGATCTACTTCAAACGGGATTTAAATTGTTGTTGGGGATTTTTGATCTATACTTTGGAGTTTATTGTACTGGTGGGGGGAAGGGGACAGATGATGTTGCTGATTGTTGTTGGGGAGTTTTGATCTATACTTTGGAGTTTATTGTACTGGTGGGGGGAAGGGGACAGATGTTGCGGAGTTTGATGGGGTTTTTAAAAAAAAAAGTTTTTTTCTGTTTCCAAAAGTGTCAAGTTGTCATTCTTTCAGCTTCCACATGATTAGTGATATTTCCCAGTTTCTTCTGTGCTATCTAGTGATTAGATTTGCCAGCTCGTTAATCTAAAGAAATACTTGTTGGCAAACTTATTGGGTAAATTAAATTTTTCCCTTATTTGCAGCTAGCCCATACTGCTGATGGGTAAAGCTGGCTATATCCTATCTGGGTTTGGGAATAAGAGAGGGAGGCAGATTTCTTCTTCTTTGAGATTGTGAAACAACTGTAACCAGGACCTTTGCCATCAGAGGCTTGGGACGGTCTGAAAGTCTGGGAGCAAAGAGCTATTGGGGGTTAACAAGCAGCAGGTCTGTTGTGTTCTAGCCAGAGAAGTCCCAGAGAAGCTAGGAAGTGGCCCTGCTGAAGTCTTTTGGATCTTCCTGGAGGAGCAGAGCAGCCATTCCATACCTGGAGGGCAATTCAGAATGACAAGGGACTGGCTTAGAGATTTGCATCCAGGTGCTTCCCCTCAGCTCCAGGCGAAGGCTGAGCCAGAAAATAATTGGTGTCCCCACAGGCTTGTGCTAGAGCCCCCCATTCCCCCTTTGAAGTTTCTTCTGCCTGACTTGTGCTCATTATAATCTATATGACTGAAATGTAAAATTTCTGTTTCTGAAAATCTAACCTTTCTTCAGAAGTTGGGAACCTAAATCCCCTGGATGAAGAAGGGGGATAGTAAGAGTGCTAGAAAAGCAAATGGGTGCTCTGGAGCCAGCAAGATTGGAGATGGGAAAACCCCTTCTGATTTGATTCCATAGATAGTGGCAAACCTCAGGTTAGCCACAAAAGATGTTTGCACTGAATGATAAAGCTGGAACAATACCTCTTGTGAATTGATGTACAGGCCCTGGCAATAAAATGAAACCAAACTAACTCCCAAGCAGAATGCAGCCTTCATTGGATGAAGGGCCCCAGAAGGCTTTGACAAGCCAGTCAAGCCGGCTTCCAGAGCTAGTGCTTAGTTTGGCCTTGGGAATCCTCCCAGGGTGTGGAAGAGAAGGTGGTCTGGATGGCTCTCTGACAGCACCTTCTCATCCTCCATCTTGGGCTTTCCACTTCTGGGCTTGGGCTTGGAGGGTCTCATCTACAGAAAACCACCTCCTTGAGGGCAAGAACTGTTGGAGCTTTTCCGTGGTAGCTCTGCCATTTTTCCACTTCGAATCACTTCCAATTTACCAATATTTCTTAAGGAAACAAGCATTTATTAAACTCCTATGTACCAAGCACTGTGCTAAGCACTTTACATATATTCTCTCCTCAACAACACTGGGAGGTAGGTGCTATTATCCACACTCTCAGTTAAAGAAACTGAGGCAACAGGTCAGCAAAATAGAGGCTAGATTGAAACAGATCTTGTCTTGTACAGACAACTCTGGCCTAATTAACAAGGGGATTCTAGATCTGCAGCGTTCAATGGGGTGTTTTCCAAATTCTATATGATGAAAGTTACCTGATAAAGCTGTCTGGGGTCTTAACTGTGGCCCTAGCTCCTCTTGCTTTTCAGCCAAAACGTAGGTTCCATCCCAAGAGCAATATGGGGGCTTAGCTCCCTTTCCCGCTGGCTGCTTCTACTCATGTCCCCAGTTTCTGGTCCCTGTGTCTTTTGTGACCATATCATTCATTTGGTAGCCTACCTCACCCATCTTCCTTAGACTACTCAATCAGCAAAGCACAACTAAACAAGGAGCAAACATATATTACATACTTACTAGGGGTCATGTATTACACTAGACCTTGGAGACATAAAGATGAAAACAAAATGGTCTTGGTTCATGGGTGGAGCCAAGATGGTGGAGAAGATACACCGCGACTGTGTAAGCTCCTTTCTTCCCTCACAACCAACTAGATTTACTCAGCCTCAGAAATAGCGCTGGACTGATAGAATCCACAAGGACTGGAAGCACGACTTACCAGCTGAAGAGAATCTGGAATTTGAACAGGAAAGGTCAGCTCCCAGGGGAGGAAGAAGAGAGGCCAGTGCAGACGGTGGGGTGGTGGCACACTGCGCTGATCGCGCTGGGGAGGGCTCTGGGATCAGAGAATCCACTGAGATAGAAGAATCTGGCACAGGCTGTTAGCTCTTCTCTGCTTATAATACAGCAGTTCAGAAGAGAAATCTCAGCAACTTTAAAATTTAAAACCAGATTGGATCTTCCTGGATCCCGGGGGTGACTCAGCACATCTTGGCACTGGTGGGTGTGGCCGACATAGGCAATCCAGGCTTTCACCTGGGGGGTAGTTAAGAGATTGAAAAGTGGGCGGGGCTGTAACTCATATTGCCTGGCTTGGCTAGAGGCTGTGGAATGGAAGTCCCAGAGAAGCAGAACCTTTGAACTAGGGACCGCGGTTTCTGGCAGACACTTCCAGTGTGAGCGCAGGGGCTTTTCAGGTCACCTGCTGCAGACATCCACGTCTCAACCGGACACATAGGCTAGGCTTTGAGTCGCCTTTACTGTACAGTCTCAAACATCAGGGAAGCCACTAGAACACAGTGCCCTCAAAGCACAGCACTGCTGATCGCCTCTGAGGCACTTCCAGGGAGGGGGTGGGGAACTCTCTCCCAGAGCTCTCTCTTAGCTCAGGCGCAGGGGCCGCTGCATCCATCAAGTCTGGGAAGAAGTGGTAAAGAAAGAAAGAAATAATTTCCTACCCCAGGGACAGACCCGAAAAGATTTTTTAAGTATGAGCAAAAAGCCCCCCAAAAATATAGATTCCTTCTACACAGAGAAAGAGCAGGTATCCAACCCCAAGGAAGTTAACAGCAGAGAGTCAGCAGATAACAACCTAAAGGGGAATAATTCCTGCCCCCCATCACATAACTCTCTCCTTGAAGAGACTATTAAAAAGTTAAGAGAGTTTGAAGAAAAATGGGGAAAGGAAAGAGAATAACAACGTTGTGAAATTGGGGTTGGAAAAAATAAAGAATTCACAGGAGATGCAGGGAAACAAAATTAGTGAATTAGAAAAGGTAAAAAAAAAACACAGGAAAGTAGGATTTCTGAACTGGAGAAGATAAAAAAATCTCAAGAAAATAGTATTTCTGAATTGGAGAACATAAAAGAGTCCCAAGAAAATAGGATTTCTGAATTGGAAGAAGAAAATAATTCTCAAAAAAAAAAAAATTAGGGAAATGGAAAAAAAAAATCAATAGAGCAAAAATAACTCATTTAAAAACGAAATTGGGCATTTACAAAAAGAAGTAAAAACTGTGAATGAAGAAAATAACTCCTTAAAATTCAGGATGGAACAAATAGAAATGAATGATTCACTGAGAACCCAAGAATCAGTCAAACAAAACAAAAAAAAAAAATGAAAAGCTGGAGAATAACGTCAAATACTTACTGGGAAATTCTATAGACCTGGAAAATAGATCTAGGAGAGATAATCTGCGGATCATTGGACTTCCCAAAAACTATGACCAAAATAAGATCCTAGATTCTATTTTACAGGAAATTATTAAAGAGAACTGTCCAGAGATAATAGAAACAGATGGGAAAGTAGATGTTGTAAGAATTCATCGAAGTCCTTCTGAAATAGACCCTAAAAAAGAACACCACGGAATATTGTGCCTAAGCTGCAGAATTAGCACACAAAGGAGAAAATCCTGCAAGCAGCTAGAAAAAAACAATTTAAATACCAAGGGGCCACAATAAGGATCACACAAGATCTGGCTGCCTCCACATTAAAAGATAGAAGGGCCTGGAACCTGATATTCCGAAAGGCAAAAGATCAAGGATTGCAACCATGAATAAACTACCCAGCTAAGTTTAGCATCTTTTTCCATGGAAGAAGATGGTCATTCAATGCAATAGAGGAATTCCATATGTTTCTAAGAAAAAAACCAGACTTAAACAAAAAATTTGATCTATATCCACAAGACTGAAGAGAAACAGAAAAAGATACACAGAACCCTTGAGAACTATATCTCTGTTGTGGGTATATAGAAAGTACACATGGATAATTTGATTTTACTGATATAAAAGAAAAAAAAAAGGAGGGGGTGTAGTAAAAGGAAGGGGGTATTATCAGAAAAAGGGTTGGTTGTGATAAAAAGAGGGAAACTACATCCCAGGAAGAGGCATAGAAAATACACCATATCTGAGGGAATTTAGAGAGGGGGAGAATCATTGTGTAAATCTTACTCTCATCAGAAAAGACTCAAAGAGTAAATAATTGTCATATTTGTTTTTCAGAGAATTCTCTCTCACCTCATTAAAAGGGGGGAGAGGAAAAAGGAAAAGGAAAAGGAGAATAAGGGAAGGGATGTGGAGGGAGGGGGGAGGGACACACAAAAAAGGGAGGGCTGCGTGTCACAAGGGGGGTCTATAAATTAAATATCGGGGAAGGGGTTCAGGGGGGTCAAGGGAAAAGGCATAATCTGGGGATAATATGATGGCAGGTAATACAGAATTAGTAATTTTAACTGTAAATGTGAATGGGATGAATGCTCCCATCAAATGGAGACGGATAGCAGACTGGATCAAAAATCAGAACCCTACAATATGTTGTTTACAGGAAACACACTTAAATCAGGGAGATATATATATAGAGAGAGTAAAGGTAAAAGGTTGGAGCAGAATCTATTACGCTTCAGGTAAAGCCAAAAAAGCAGGGGTAGATATCCTTATCTCAGATCAAGCAAAAGCCGAAGATGATCTAATTAAAAGTTATAAGGAAGGAAACTATATCCTGCTGAAAGGTAGCATAAATAATGAAGCCATATCGATACTAAACATATATGCACCAAGTGGTATAGCATCTAACTTTCTAAAGGAAAAGTTAAGAGAGTTGCAAGAAGAAATAGACAGTAAAACTATAATAGTGGGAGATCTCCTCCTTGCACTCTCAGATTTAGACAAATCAAACCACAAAACAAACAAGAAAGAAATTAAAAAAGTAAAGAGAACATTAGAAAAACTAGGTATGATAGATCTTTGGAGAAAACTGAATGGCAATAGAAAGGAATATACTTTCTTCTCAGCAGTTCATGGATCCTATACAAAAATTGACCATGTAATAGGACATAAAGATCTCAAAATTCAATGTAGGAAGGCAGAAATAATAAATGCCTTCTTCTCAGACCACAATGCAATAAAAGCTACATTCAGTAAAAAGTTAGGGATAAATAGACCAAAAAGTAATTGGAAACTGAATAATCTCATCTTAAAGAATGACTGGGTGAAAGAGCAAATTATAGAAACAATAATTTCACCCAAGATAATGACAATGATGAGACATCATACCAAAATCTGTGGGATGCAGCTAAAGCAGTAATAAGGGGAAATTTTATATCTTTAGAGGCTTCTATGAAGAAAATAGAGAAAGAGAAGATTAACGAATTGGGCTTGCAACTTAAAAGGCCAGAAAAAGACCAAATAAAAAACCCCCAACCAAAAATTAAACTTGAAATACAAAAATTAAAAGGAGAAATCAATAATATTGAAAGTAAAAAACTATTGAATTAATAAATAAAACCAAGAGTTGGTTTTATGAAAAAGCCAATAAAATAGATAAACCTTTGGTAAATCTGATCAGAAAAACGAAAGAGGAAAATCAAATTGTTAGTCTTACAAATGAAAAGGGGGACCTTTCCACCAATGAAGAGGAAATTAGAGAAATAATGTGTTACTTTACCCAACTTTATGCCAATAAATTTGATAACTTAAGTGAAATGGATGACTTCCTCCAAAAATATAGGCTTCTTAGATTAACAGAGGAGGAAATAAATTGCTTAAATAGTCCCATTTCAGAAAAAAAAATAGACCAAGGTATTAATCAACTCCCCAGGAAAAATCCCCAGGACTAGATGGATTTACATGTGAATTCTACCAAACATTTAAAGAACAATTTGCCCCAATGCTATATAAACTATTTGAAAAAATAGGGAATGAAGGAGTCCTGCCAAACTCCTTTTATGACACAGACATGGTACTGATACCTAAACCAGGTCGATCGAAAACTGAGAAAGAAAATTATAGACCAATTTCCTTAATGAATATTGATGCTAAAATCTTAAATAAGATATTAGCAAAAAGACTTCAGAAAATCATCCCCAGGATAATATACTATGATCAAGTAGGATTCATACCAGGAATGCAGGGCTGGTTTAATATTAGGAAAACTATTAGTATAATTGACCATATTAATAATCAAATTAATAAAAACCATATGATCATCTCAATAGATGCAGAAAAAGCATTTGACAAAATCCAACATCCATTCCTACTAAAAACTCTTGAGAGTATAGGAATAAATGGATTCTTCCTTAGAATAATCAGGAGCATATATTTAAGACCTTCAGTAAGCATAATATGCAATAGAAATAAACTGCAACCTTTCCCTGTAAGATCAGGAGTGAAACAAGGTTGCCCACTATCACCATTACTATTCAATATAGTACTAGAAACGCTAGCCTCGGCAATAAGAGCCAAGAGAGATTCAAGGAATTAGAGTAGGAAATGAGGAAATCAAACTATCACTCTTTGCAGATGACATGATGGTATACTTAGAGAACCCCAAAGACTCTGCTAAAAAGCTATTAGAGAGAATTCAGAATTTTAGCAAAGTGGCAGGATACAAAATAAATCCACATAAATCCTCAGCATTCTTATATATCACCAACAAAATGCAACAGGAAGAGATACAAAGAGAAATTCCATTCCAAACAAATGTTGAGAGTACAAAGTATTTGGGAATCCATTTACCAAAGAATAGTCAGGAATTATATGAGAAAAATTACAAAACACTTGCCACAAAAATAGTCAGATTTAAATAATTGGAAAGACATTCAGTGCTCTTGGGTAGGCCGAGCGAATATAATAAAGATGACAATACTCCCCAAACTAATCTATTTATTTAGTGCTATACCAATCAGACTCCCAAGAAACTATTTTAATGATCTAGAAAAAATAACAACAAAATCCTTTTGGAAGAATATGCAAGGGAACTAATGAAAAAAAAGTCAGAGGAAGGTGGTCCAAGTGTACCCGATCTAAAGCTATATTATATAGCAGCAGTCACCAAAACCATTTGGTACTGGCTAAGAAATAGAACGGTAGATCAGTGGAACAGATTAGATACAAAGGACAAAAAAGGGTACATCTATAGCAATCTAATCTTTGACAAACCCAAAGATACCACCATTAGGGACAAAAATTCATTATTCGGAAAAAAACTGTTGGGAAAACTGGAAATTAGTATGGCAGAAATTAGATATGGATCCACACTTAACACCATGATCAAAATGGGTCCATGATTTAGGCATAAAGAATGAGATCATAAATAGATTAGAGGAACAGAGAATAGTCTACCTCTCAGACCTGTGGAGGAGGAAGGAATTTATGACCAGAGGAGAACTAGAGATCATTATTGATCACAAAATAGAAGATTTTGATTACATCAAACTAAAAAGTTTCTCTACAAACAATAGTAATGCAAACAAGATTAGAATGGAAGTAACAAATTGGCAAAATATTTTTAAAAGTAAAGGTCCTGACAAAAGTCTCATTTCCAAAATATATAGAGAACTGACCCTGATTTATAGGAAACCAAACCATTCTCCAATTGATAAATGGTCAAGGGATATGAACAGACAATTCTCAGATGATGAAATTGAAACTATTTCCACTCATATGAAAGAGTGTTCCAAATCACTACTGATCAGAGAAATGCAAATTAAGACAACTCTGAGATACCACTACACACCTGTCAGATTGGCTAAGATGACAGGAACAAATAATGATGAATGTTGGAGGGGCTGTGGGAAAACTGGGACACTGATACATTGTTGGGGGAGTTGTGGAAGAATCCAGCCATTCTGGAGAGCAATTTGGAACTATGCCCAAAAAGTTATCAAACTGTGCATACCCTTTGACCCAGCATTGCTGTTATTGGGATTATATCCCAAAGAAATACTAAAGAGCGGAAAGGGACCTGCATGTGCCAAAATGTTTGTGGCAGCTCTTTTTGTTGTAGCTAGAAACTGGAAGTTGAATGGATGTCCATCAATTGGAAAATGGTTGGGTAAATTGTGGTATATGAAGGTTATGGAATATTAGTGCTCTGTAAGAAATGACCAGCAGGAGGAATACAGAGAGGCCTGGAGAGACTTAAATCAACTGTTGCTGAATGAAATGAATAGAACCAGAAGATCACTGTACATTTCAACAACAATACTGTATGAGGATGTATTCTGATGGAAGTGGAAATGTTCAACATGTTCAACAAGAAGATCCAACTCACTTCCAGTTGATCAATGATGGACAGAAATAACTACACCCAGAGAAGGAACACTGGGAAGTGAATGTAAAGTGTTAGCACTACTGTCTATCTACCCAGGTTACTTATACCTTCGGAATCTAATACTTAATGTGCAACAAGAAAATGGTATTTACACACATATATTGTATCTAGGGTATATTGTAACACATGTAAAATGTATGGGATTGCCTGTCATCGGGGGGGGAGAGAATGGAGGGGGGGGATAATTTGGAAAAATGAATTAAAAAAAATGGTCTTGCCCTCAAAGTTTACATATTATTGCGGAAAATGATGTCAACAAAAAAAAGTAGGAAGAAAATCTCTGCATAAGCAAGATAATTGTATAAATATTTTTATATACATTGGATTTATCATATATTTTCACATATTTAACATGTAATTACAGGTCACCCAGGCTAGGAGGTGGAAGGAAGGAGGGGGAATGTTGGAACAGGAGGTTTAGCAAGGCTCAGTGTTGAAAACTTGCCATTTCATATGTTTTTTAAATAAAAAGGTTTCCTAAAAAATATTTTTAAAAGAAAACCTCTGCATACAGCCTGAGCAAAATCCTCATCTGATGAGCAGTTGCCTTGCTTACCTTAGCCATGGAGACCTCATTGGGTGATGCCCATTGTGACATGCTCTAGTTCATTGTGACATGCCTGAGAACACCCAAGGTTTTCTGACTTAAAGGTGATGATCTCGCCACAACAACCCAGTTGGATCCTGAAAGCAAAGGGAGTAGGATGTGTGTATAGAAGAATGGATGAGTGGACAAATAGACTATTAGACTAGATACATAGATAACTGGTGATGGATGGATGGGATAGATAGTATAGACAAATAGATTGAATAGATACACTTGATGCATAGTTAAAAAGATAATGATGAATAGATAAGTGAAAAGATAGATTTATAGTAGAAAAGTTTATAGGTAGAATAGAGATTTATAGGAAGAAAAGTGATATATAGGTAGAAAAGAGATTTATAAGTAGAAAAGCGATTCATAGGCAGAAAAGAGATTTATAGGAAGAAAAGCGATTCATAGGTAGAAAAGAGATTTATAGGAAGAAAAGCAATTTATAAGTAGAAAAGATTTATAGTAATTAAAGCGATTTATAAGTAGAAAACAGATTATTAGATAAAAAAAGTGATTTTTAATTAGACAAGAGATTTATAGGTAGAAAAGGGGTTTATAGGCAGAAGAGAATGAATAGCTGCATTAAATATACATAGATAATGATTGAGTCAATGGAGGGTTAGGTAAATCAGTAAATAAATTACTGGAAAAAGAGATCCTTTCTGGTCCTCATCAGCATCATACCAAGTGCTCCTGTCAAAGATTGAGACTGCCTTCAGGTCAGTATTAAACTATTATATTTTATTCTTCAATATTATAGAAGCTAAAATGGTTGCTTTCTATCTGGCTTGGGAAATATTTGACTTCTCTTTCCTTCCCTCTTCCCCCACCCGCAAAAAATTCCAGTTTGTGGATGGTTATTCCAGTAGATCAAATGGACACATATCTTTCACTTATGCTGTAACATTTTACCTTTTCAGGCATCCTATAAGCCACTGCTAAAGCAGAGGAGATACTGAACCACTTGTGACCAGATGCTGGTGATATTGAAGGCATGTCTTCGGACCTCAGTGATCTACATAAACTGGGATTTAGCATGTTCATGAAGGTAAAGCAGCTATATAGAGATAATCTATCTTCAGTTTCCCTCCTGCAGTCAGTGTTAATAAGGGGTTGAAGGTAGGGCCAGGTTGCTGACTAACCCTATATGTACTAGAAGTACAAATAATCTGGGAAATAGAGAGCCTACCTTTACAAACAAACAAACAATCAAAAGCAGATTCTTTGAGTTCAGAAACTATTTTCTTTTTCATCATCCTATACCTGGTTCCCAGAAACAAGATGACTTGCTCATATTAGAGGTTTCATAAATGCTTGTTGAATTCAGTTACATATAGATGAAGACCTTTTCTAAAATTATTGGCAGCTGGCTGGTACAGTGGATAACACTGTTGGACCACACTTGAATCAGCACCTGATTTCAAACACCAACTGTAGGACTCTGGGCAAGTCACTTAATCTGTGTTTGCCTCAATTTCCTCATCTGTAAAATGGGAATGGTACAATCATTTTTGCTCCACCGAGAATAAGCCTTTGAGAAATATTTGGTTTCAAGTAGAGTCACAGCATCGTGGATTTTGAGCTGGCGGGAATATTTCAGGGTTTCTGCTTCCATATTTTACAGAGAAAGTTACTGAGACTCAGGGTGGTTAAGTATATTTAGTATATTGTCCCAGCGCATACAGGTTGTAAAAGGCAGAGACAAGAGTCAAACAGATCCTGTTTATACTATCATGTTAACTCTAAGTGTTCATTACATATGTGTGTATGTGTGTGCATATATGTGTGTGTATATTTCCATACTTCAATCTTTTAACCTATAGCTAAACATATTAATTCTTAAAAAAAAAAAAAAAAAAGGTGGTGGGATGGGATACGGGAAAGACACTGCAATAAAGTAACATTAAACAAGTGGAATTTTGCTGTGCTGATTATTTCTTACCTGCATGACTTTTTATTATCACTTAAATTCCCTGAGCGTCAGTTTCCTCACATGTTAAATGAGATACTTGAGCTCCACGACCACAAGGAGACTACATTTCTAGTTCTAAAGTTCTGATTCCACAGCTGAAAATCTACGAACATTATGTCCTAACGTAAGATCTTTATTTGATCATTAATGAGTCATATATTAACCTGACATGCTTGTCTGATGGCTGACCCCATCCTTGTTATGGTGAATGTTACAGGTGAGCCGACCTCATCCCGGTGACCATCCACTGCAGATCCTCTTTGTGGTTGGTGGGGTAACGATATCGGAAGCCAAAATGGTGAAAGATCTTGTTTCTTCCCTGAAGCCTGGAACACAGGTACTGAACCCTAAATAACAGGACATGCATCTCCCTGGCTCAAGGATGGGAGAGTCTGGCTGTTCCCATAAGGGTGGGTCTGAGCCTTAGGGGTAGCATCAGAGAAAACATGGTCTATATTACTTTGGAGATGGTGAAGCACTGTGTAAATGTCAGATACTATTCTTACTACTACTATTATTACTCGTACTCTTACACCTATTATTATTACTACTACTTCTACTATTACTCCTCTTCCTACTCCTATTAGTATCACTCTTAAGATTACTACTATTACTCTTCCACCAACTACTACAATTACTCCCACTCTTATTACTGTTACTATTCATACTACTCCCATTCCTTCTAGTTCTCTTCCTCCTGCTACTACTACTATCATTGCTCTTATTCCTATTAATACTCCTTCTACTACCACTACTACTATTATTTGTAATACTACCTTTACTATTACTATTACTATTACTTTACTATTACTATTACTATTACTTTACTATTACTATTACTACTATTTCTACTACTAGTAGTGTAACTCCTATTCCTAGTATTATTACTATTGCTTTTACTACTTATTCAACAAAAAAAAGAAGTAGAAAGAAAATCTCTGCATAAGCAAGATAATTGCATAAATATTTTTATATACATTGGATTTATCATATATTTTCACATATTTAACATGTAATTACCGGTCATCTAGGGAAGGAGGTGGAAGGAAGGAGGGGGAATGTTGGAACAGCAGGTTTCACAAGGCTCAGTGTTGAAAACTTTCCCCTTCATATGTTTTCTAAAATAAAAAGGTTTCCTAAAAAATATTTTTAAAAGAAAACCTCCGCATAAAGCCTGGCACAATCCTCATCTGATGAGCAGTTTCCTTGCTTACCTTGGCCATGGAGACCTCATTGTGTGATGCTCATTGTGACGCGCCGGAGAACACCCAAACTTTTCTGACTTAAAGGTGATGATCTCGCCACAACAACCCAGTTGGATCCTGACAGCAAAGGGAGTAGTATGTGAATATGAGAATGGATGAGTGGACAAATAGACCAATAGACTAGATACATAGAAAACTGGTGATGGATGGATGGGATAGATAGGATACACAAATAGATTGAATAGATACACTTGATGCATAGTTAAAAAGATAATGATGGATAGATAAGTGAAAAGATAGATTTGTAGTAGAAATGTTTATAGGTAGAAAAGAGATTTATAGGAAGAAAAGCAATTTATAGGTAGAAAAGAGATTTATAATAAAGTGATTTATAATAGAAAAGAGATTTTTAGATTAAAAAAGGGATTTATAAGCAGAAACGAGATTTATAGGTAGAAACGAGATTTATAGGCAGAAGAGAATGAATAGCTGGATTAAAATATACAAACACCCCCCCAAAAATATTGCAGTTTATGGATGGTTTTTCCAGTATATTAAAAGGACACATATCTTTCACTTATGCTGTAACATTTTACCTTTTCAGGCAACCTATAAGCCAATACTGAAGCAAAGGAGATACTGAACCCAGAGTGACCAGATTCTGGCGATATTGAACACATGTTTTCGGGCCTTGAAGATCTACTTCAAACGGGATTTAAATTGTTGTTGGGGATTTTTGATCTATACTTTGGAGTTTATTGTACTGGTGGGGGGAAGGGGACAGATGATGTTGCTGATTGTTGTTGGGGAGTTTTGATCTATACTTTGGAGTTTATTGTACTGGTGGGGGGAAGGGGACAGATGTTGCGGAGTTTGATGGGGTTTTTAAAAAAAAAAGTTTTTTTCTGTTTCCAAAAGTGTCAAGTTGTCATTCTTTCAGCTTCCACATGATTAGTGATATTTCCCAGTTTCTTCTGTGCTATCTAGTGATTAGATTTGCCAGCTCGTTAATCTAAAGAAATACTTGTTGGCAAACTTATTGGGTAAATTAAATTTTTCCCTTATTTGCAGCTAGCCCATACTGCTGATGGGTAAAGCTGGCTATATCCTATCTGGGTTTGGGAATAAGAGAGGGAGGCAGATTTCTTCTTCTTTGAGATTGTGAAACAACTGTAACCAGGACCTTTGCCATCAGAGGCTTGGGACGGTCTGAAAGTCTGGGAGCAAAGAGCTATTGGGGGTTAACAAGCAGCAGGTCTGTTGTGTTCTAGCCAGAGAAGTCCCAGAGAAGCTAGGAAGTGGCCCTGCTGAAGTCTTTTGGATCTTCCTGGAGGAGCAGAGCAGCCATTCCATACCTGGAGGGCAATTCAGAATGACAAGGGACTGGCTTAGAGATTTGCATCCAGGTGCTTCCCCTCAGCTCCAGGCGAAGGCTGAGCCAGAAAATAATTGGTGTCCCCACAGGCTTGTGCTAGAGCCCCCCATTCCCCCTTTGAAGTTTCTTCTGCCTGACTTGTGCTCATTATAATCTATATGACTGAAATGTAAAATTTCTGTTTCTGAAAATCTAACCTTTCTTCAGAAGTTGGGAACCTAAATCCCCTGGATGAAGAAGGGGGATAGTAAGAGTGCTAGAAAAGCAAATGGGTGCTCTGGAGCCAGCAAGATTGGAGATGGGAAAACCCCTTCTGATTTGATTCCATAGATAGTGGCAAACCTCAGGTTAGCCACAAAAGATGTTTGCACTGAATGATAAAGCTGGAACAATACCTCTTGTGAATTGATGTACAGGCCCTGGCAATAAAATGAAACCAAACTAACTCCCAAGCAGAATGCAGCCTTCATTGGATGAAGGGCCCCAGAAGGCTTTGACAAGCCAGTCAAGCCGGCTTCCAGAGCTAGTGCTTAGTTTGGCCTTGGGAATCCTCCCAGGGTGTGGAAGAGAAGGTGGTCTGGATGGCTCTCTGACAGCACCTTCTCATCCTCCATCTTGGGCTTTCCACTTCTGGGCTTGGGCTTGGAGGGTCTCATCTACAGAAAACCACCTCCTTGAGGGCAAGAACTGTTGGAGCTTTTCCGTGGTAGCTCTGCCATTTTTCCACTTCGAATCACTTCCAATTTACCAATATTTCTTAAGGAAACAAGCATTTATTAAACTCCTATGTACCAAGCACTGTGCTAAGCACTTTACATATATTCTCTCCTCAACAACACTGGGAGGTAGGTGCTATTATCCACACTCTCAGTTAAAGAAACTGAGGCAACAGGTCAGCAAAATAGAGGCTAGATTGAAACAGATCTTGTCTTGTACAGACAACTCTGGCCTAATTAACAAGGGGATTCTAGATCTGCAGCGTTCAATGGGGTGTTTTCCAAATTCTATATGATGAAAGTTACCTGATAAAGCTGTCTGGGGTCTTAACTGTGGCCCTAGCTCCTCTTGCTTTTCAGCCAAAACGTAGGTTCCATCCCAAGAGCAATATGGGGGCTTAGCTCCCTTTCCCGCTGGCTGCTTCTACTCATGTCCCCAGTTTCTGGTCCCTGTGTCTTTTGTGACCATATCATTCATTTGGTAGCCTACCTCACCCATCTTCCTTAGACTACTCAATCAGCAAAGCACAACTAAACAAGGAGCAAACATATATTACATACTTACTAGGGGTCATGTATTACACTAGACCTTGGAGACATAAAGATGAAAACAAAATGGTCTTGGTTCATGGGTGGAGCCAAGATGGTGGAGAAGATACACCGCGACTGTGTAAGCTCCTTTCTTCCCTCACAACCAACTAGATTTACTCAGCCTCAGAAATAGCGCTGGACTGATAGAATCCACAAGGACTGGAAGCACGACTTACCAGCTGAAGAGAATCTGGAATTTGAACAGGAAAGGTCAGCTCCCAGGGGAGGAAGAAGAGAGGCCAGTGCAGACGGTGGGGTGGTGGCACACTGCGCTGATCGCGCTGGGGAGGGCTCTGGGATCAGAGAATCCACTGAGATAGAAGAATCTGGCACAGGCTGTTAGCTCTTCTCTGCTTATAATACAGCAGTTCAGAAGAGAAATCTCAGCAACTTTAAAATTTAAAACCAGATTGGATCTTCCTGGATCCCGGGGGTGACTCAGCACATCTTGGCACTGGTGGGTGTGGCCGACATAGGCAATCCAGGCTTTCACCTGGGGGGTAGTTAAGAGATTGAAAAGTGGGCGGGGCTGTAACTCATATTGCCTGGCTTGGCTAGAGGCTGTGGAATGGAAGTCCCAGAGAAGCAGAACCTTTGAACTAGGGACAGCGGTTTCTGGCAGACACTTCCAGTGTGAGCGCAGGGGCTTTTCAGGTCACCTGCTGCAGACATCCACGTCTCAACCGGACACATAGGCTAGGCTTTGAGTCGCCTTTACTGTACAGTCTCAAACATCAGGGAAGCCACTAGAACACAGTGCCCTCAAAGCACAGCACTGCTGATCGCCTCTGAGGCACTTCCAGGGAGGGGGTGGGGAACTCTCTCCCAGAGCTCTCTCTTAGCTCAGGCGCAGGGGCCGCTGCATCCATCAAGTCTGGGAAGAAGTGGTAAAGAAAGAAAGAAATAATTTCCTACCCCAGGGACAGACCCGAAAAGATTTTTTAAGTATGAGCAAAAAGCCCCCCAAAAATATAGATTCCTTCTACACAGAGAAAGAGCAGGTATCCAACCCCAAGGAAGTTAACAGCAGAGAGTCAGCAGATAACAACCTAAAGGGGAATAATTCCTGCCCCCCATCACATAACTCTCTCCTTGAAGAGACTATTAAAAAGTTAAGAGAGTTTGAAGAAAAATGGGGAAAGGAAAGAGAATAACAACGTTGTGAAATTGGGGTTGGAAAAAATAAAGAATTCACAGGAGATGCAGGGAAACAAAATTAGTGAATTAGAAAAGGTAAAAAAAAAACACAGGAAAGTAGGATTTCTGAACTGGAGAAGATAAAAAAATCTCAAGAAAATAGTATTTCTGAATTGGAGAACATAAAAGAGTCCCAAGAAAATAGGATTTCTGAATTGGAAGAAGAAAATAATTCTCAAAAAAAAAAATTAGGGAAATGGAAAAAAAAAATCAATAGAGCAAAAATAACTCATTTAAAAACGAAATTGGGCATTTACAAAAAGAAGTAAAAACTGTGAATGAAGAAAATAACTCCTTAAAATTCAGGATGGAACAAATAGAAATGAATGATTCACTGAGAACCCAAGAATCAGTCAAACAAAACAAAAAAAAAATGAAAAGCTGGAGAATAACGTCAAATACTTACTGGGAAATTCTATAGACCTGGAAAATAGATCTAGGAGAGATAATCTGCGGATCATTGGACTTCCCAAAAACTATGACCAAAATAAGATCCTAGATTCTATTTTACAGGAAATTATTAAAGAGAACTGTCCAGAGATAATAGAAACAGAGGGGAAAGTAGATGTTGTAAGAATTCATCGAACTCCTTCTGAAATAGACCCTAAAAAAGAACACCACGGAATATTGTGCCTAAGCTGCAGAATTAGCACACAAAGGGAAAAATCCTGCAAGCAGCTAGAAAAAAACAATTTAAATACCAAGGTGCCACAATAAGGATCACACAAGATCTGGCTGCCTCCACATTAAAAGATAGAAGGGCCTGGAACCTGATATTCCGAAAGGCAAAAGATCAAGGATTGCAACCATGAATAAACTACCCAGCTAAGTTTAGCATCTTTTTCCATGGAAGAAGATGGTCATTCAATGCAATAGAGGAATTCCATATGTTTCTAAGAAAAAAACCAGACTTAAACAAAAAATTTGATCTATATCCACAAGACTGAAGAGAAACAGAAAAAGGTACACAGAACCCTTGAGAACTATATCTCTGTTGTGGGTATATAGAAAGTACACATGGATAATTTGATTTTACTGATATAAAAGAAAAAAAAAAGGAGGGGGTGTAGTAAAAGGAAGGGGGTATTATCAGAAAAAGGGTTGGGTGTGATAAAAAGAGGGAAACTACATCCCAGGAAGAGGCATAGAAAATACACCATATCTGAGGGAATTTAGAGAGGGGGAGAATCATTGTGTAAATCTTACTCTCATCAGAAGAGACTCAAAGAGTAAATAATTGTCATATTTGTTTTTCAGAGAATTCTCTCTCACCTCATTAAAAGGGGGGAGAGGAAAAAGGAAAAGGAAAAGGAGAATAAGGGAAGGGATGTGGAGGGAGGGGGGAGGGACACAAAAAAAAGGGAGGGCTGCGTGTCACAAGGGGGGTCTATAAATTAAATATCGGGGAAGGGTTCAGGGGGGTCAAGGGAAAAGGCATAATCTGGGGATAATATGATGGCAGGTAATACAGAATTAGTAATTTTAACTGTAAATGTGAATGGGATGAATGCTCCCATCAAATGGAGACGGATAGCAGACTGGATCAAAAATCAGAACCCTACAATATGTTGTTTACAGGAAACACACTTAAATCAGGGAGATATATATATAGAGAGAGTAAAGGTAAAAGGTTGGAGCAGAATCTATTACGCTTCAGGTAAAGCCAAAAAAGCAGGGGTAGATATCCTTATCTCAGATCAAGCAAAAGCCGAAGATGATCTAATTAAAAGTTATAAGGAAGGAAACTATATCCTGCTGAAAGGTAGCATAAATAATGAAGCCATATCGATACTAAACATATATGCACCAAGTGGTATAGCATCTAACTTTCTAAAGGAAAAGTTAAGAGAGTTGCAAGAAGAAATAGACAGTAAAACTATAATAGTGGGAGATCTCCTCCTTGCACTCTCAGATTTAGACAAATCAAACCACAAAACAAACAAGAAAGAAATTAAAAAAGTAAAGAGAACATTAGAAAAACTAGGTATGATAGATCTTTGGAGAAAACTGAATGGCAATAGAAAGGAATATACTTTCTTCTCAGCAGTTCATGGATCCTATACAAAAATTGACCATGTAATAGGACATAAAGATCTCAAAATTCAATGTAGGAAGGCAGAAATAATAAATGCCTTCTTCTCAGACCACAATGCAATAAAAGCTACATTCAGTAAAAAGTTAGGGATAAATAGACCAAAAAGTAATTGGAAACTGAATAATCTCATCTTAAAGAATGACTGGGTGAAAGAGCAAATTATAGAAACAATAATTTCACCCAAGATAATGACAATGATGAGACATCATACCAAAATCTGTGGGATGCAGCTAAAGCAGTAATAAGGGGAAATTTTATATCTTTAGAGGCTTCTATGAAGAAAATAGAGAAAGAGAAGATTAACGAATTGGGCTTGCAACTTAAAAGGCCAGAAAAAGACCAAATAAAAAACCCCCAACCAAAAATTAAACTTGAAATACAAAAATTAAAAGGAGAAATCAATAATATTGAAAGTAAAAAACTATTGAATTAATAAATAAAACCAAGAGTTGGTTTTATGAAAAAGCCAATAAAATAGATAAACCTTTGGTAAATCTGATCAGAAAAAAGAAAGAGGAAAATCAAATTGTTAGTCTTACAAATGAAAAGGGGGACCTTTCCACCAATGAAGAGGAAATTAGAGAAATAATGTGTTACTTTACCCAACTTTATGCCAATAAATTTGATAACTTAAGTGAAATGGATGACTTCCTCCAAAAATATAGGCTTCTTAGATTAACAGAGGAGGAAATAAATTGCTTAAATAGTCCCATTTCAGAAAAAAAAATAGACCAAGGTATTAATCAACTCCCCAGGAAAAATCCCCAGGACCAGATGGATTTACATGTGAATTCTACCAAACATTTAAAGAACAATTTGCCCCAATGCTATATAAACTATTTGAAAAAATAGGGAATGAAGGAGTCCTGCCAAACTCCTTTTATGACACAGACATGGTACTGATACCTAAACCAGGTCGATCGAAAACTGAGAAAGAAAATTATAGACCAATTTCCTTAATGAATATTGATGCTAAAATCTTAAATAAGATATTAGCAAAAAGACTTCAGAAAATCATCCCCAGGATAATATACTATGATCAAGTAGGATTCATACCAGGAATGCAGGGCTGGTTTAATATTAGGAAAACTATTAGTATAATTGACCATATTAATAATCAAATTAATAAAAACCATATGATCATCTCAATAGATGCAGAAAAAGCATTTGACAAAATCCAACATCCATTCCTACTAAAAACTCTTGAGAGTATAGGAATAAATGGATTCTTCCTTAGAATAATCAGGAGCATATATTTAAGACCTTCAGTAAGCATAATATGCAATAGAAATAAACTGCAACCTTTCCCTGTAAGATCAGGAGTGAAACAAGGTTGCCCACTATCACCATTACTATTCAATATAGTACTAGAAACGCTAGCCTCGGCAATAAGAGCCAAGAGAGATTCAAGGAATTAGAGTAGGAAATGAGGAAATCAAACTATCACTCTTTGCAGATGACATGATGGTATACTTAGAGAACCCCAAAGACTCTGCTAAAAAGCTATTAGAGAGAATTCAGAATTTTAGCAAAGTGGCAGGATACAAAATAAATCCACATAAATCCTCAGCATTCTTATATATCACCAACAAAATGCAACAGGAAGAGATACAAAGAGAAATTCCATTCCAAACAAATGTTGAGAGTACAAAGTATTTGGGAATCCATTTACCAAAGAATAGTCAGGAATTATATGAGAAAAATTACAAAACACTTGCCACAAAAATAGTCAGATTTAAATAATTGGAAAGACATTCAGTGCTCTTGGGTAGGCCGAGCGAATATAATAAAGATGACAATACTCCCCAAACTAATCTATTTATTTAGTGCTATACCAATCAGACTCCCAAGAAACTATTTTAATGATCTAGAAAAAATAACAACAAAATCCTTTTGGAAGAATATGCAAGGGAACTAATGAAAAAAAAGTCAGAGGAAGGTGGTCCAAGTGTACCCGATCTAAAGCTATATTATATAGCAGCAGTCACCAAAACCATTTGGTACTGGCTAAGAAATAGAACGGTAGATCAGTGGAACAGATTAGATACAAAGGACAAAAAAGGGTACATCTATAGCAATCTAATCTTTGACAAACCCAAAGATACCACCATTAGGGACAAAAATTCATTATTCGGAAAAAAACTGTTGGGAAAACTGGAAATTAGTATGGCAGAAATTAGATATGGATCCACACTTAACACCATGATCAAAATGGGTCCATGATTTAGGCATAAAGAATGAGATCATAAATAGATTAGAGGAACAGAGAATAGTCTACCTCTCAGACCTGTGGAGGAGGAAGGAATTTATGACCAGAGGAGAACTAGAGATCATTATTGATCACAAAATAGAAGATTTTGATTACATCAAACTAAAAAGTTTCTCTACAAACAATAGTAATGCAAACAAGATTAGAATGGAAGTAACAAATTGGCAAAATATTTTTAAAAGTAAAGGTCCTGACAAAAGTCTCATTTCCAAAATATATAGAGAACTGACCCTGATTTATAGGAAACCAAACCATTCTCCAATTGATAAATGGTCAAGGGATATGAACAGACAATTCTCAGATGATGAAATTGAAACTATTTCCACTCATATGAAAGAGTGTTCCAAATCACTACTGATCAGAGAAATGCAAATTAAGACAACTCTGAGATACCACTACACACCTGTCAGATTGGCTAAGATGACAGGAACAAATAATGATGAATGTTGGAGGGGCTGTGGGAAAACTGGGACACTGATACATTGTTGGGGGAGTTGTGGAAGAATCCAGCCATTCTGGAGAGCAATTTGGAACTATGCCCAAAAAGTTATCAAACTGTGCATACCCTTTGACCCAGCATTGCTGTTATTGGGATTATATCCCAAAGAAATACTAAAGAGCGGAAAGGGACCTGCATGTGCCAAAATGTTTGTGGCAGCTCTTTTTGTTGTAGCTAGAAACTGGAAGTTGAATGGATGTCCATCAGTTGGAAAATGGTTGGGTAAATTGTGGTATATGAAGGTTATGGAATATTAGTGCTCTGTAAGAAATGACCAGCAGGAGGAATACAGAGAGGCCTGGAGAGACTTAAATCAACTGTTGCTGAATGAAATGAATAGAACCAGAAGATCACTGTACATTTCAACAACAATACTGTATGAGGATGTATTCTGATGGAAGTGGAAATGTTCAACATGTTCAACAAGAAGATCCAACTCACTTCCAGTTGATCAATGATGGACAGAAATAACTACACCCAGAGAAGGAACACTGGGAAGTGAATGTAAAGTGTTAGCACTACTGTCTATCTACCCAGGTTACTTATACCTTCGGAATCTAATACTTAATGTGCAACAAGAAAATGGTATTTACACACATATATTGTATCTAGGGTATATTGTAACACATGTAAAATGTATGGGATTGCCTGTCATCGGGGGGGGAGAGAATGGAGGGGGGGGATAATTTGGAAAAATGAATTAAAAAAAATGGTCTTGCCCTCAAAGTTTACATATTATTGCGGAAAATGATGTCAACAAAAAAAAGTAGGAAGAAAATCTCTGCATAAGCAAGATAATTGTATAAATATTTTTATATACATTGGATTTATCATATATTTTCACATATTTAACATGTAATTACAGGTCACCCAGGCTAGGAGGTGGAAGGAAGGAGGGGGAATGTTGGAACAGGAGGTTTAGCAAGGCTCAGTGTTGAAAACTTGCCATTTCATATGTTTTTTAAATAAAAAGGTTTCCTAAAAAATATTTTTAAAAGAAAACCTCCGCATACAGCCTGAGCAAAATCCTCATCTGATGAGCAGTTGCCTTGCTTACCTTAGCCATGGAGACCTCATTGGGTGATGCCCATTGTGACATGCTCTAGTTCATTGTGACATGCCTGAGAACACCCAAGGTTTTCTGACTTAAAGGTGATGATCTCGCCACAACAACCCAGTTGGATCCTGAAAGCAAAGGGAGTAGGATGTGTGTATAGAAGAATGGATGAGTGGACAAATAGACTATTAGACTAGATACATAGATAACTGGTGATGGATGGATGGGATAGATAGTATAGACAAATAGATTGAATAGATACACTTGATGCATAGTTAAAAAGATAATGATGAATAGATAAGTGAAAAGATAGATTTATAGTAGAAAAGTTTATAGGTAGAATAGAGATTTATAGGAAGAAAAGTGATATATAGGTAGAAAAGAGATTTATAAGTAGAAAAGCGATTCATAGGCAGAAAAGAGATTTATAGGAAGAAAAGCGATTCATAGGTAGAAAAGAGATTTATAGGAAGAAAAGCAATTTATAAGTAGAAAAGATTTATAGTAATTAAAGCGATTTATAAGTAGAAAACAGATTATTAGATAAAAAAAGTGATTTTTAATTAGACAAGAGATTTATAGGTAGAAAAGGGGTTTATAGGCAGAAGAGAATGAATAGCTGCATTAAATATACATAGATAATGATTGAGTCAATGGAGGGTTAGGTAAATCAGTAAATAAATTACTGGAAAAAGAGATCCTTTCTGGTCCTCATCAGCATCATACCAAGTGCTCCTGTCAAAGATTGAGACTGCCTTCAGGTCAGTATTAAACTATTATATTTTATTCTTCAATATTATAGAAGCTAAAATGGTTGCTTTCTATCTGGCTTGGGAAATATTTGACTTCTCTTTCCTTCCCTCTTCCCCCACCCGCAAAAAATTCCAGTTTGTGGATGGTTATTCCAGTAGATCAAATGGACACATATCTTTCACTTATGCTGTAACATTTTACCTTTTCAGGCATCCTATAAGCCACTGCTAAAGCAGAGGAGATACTGAACCACTTGTGACCAGATGCTGGTGATATTGAAGGCATGTCTTCGGACCTCAGTGATCTACATAAACTGGGATTTAGCATGTTCATGAAGGTAAAGCAGCTATATAGAGATAATCTATCTTCAGTTTCCCTCCTGCAGTCAGTGTTAATAAGGGGTTGAAGGTAGGGCCAGGTTGCTGACTAACCCTATATGTACTAGAAGTACAAATAATCTGGGAAATAGAGAGCCTACCTTTACAAACAAACAAACAAACAATCAAAAGCAGATTCTTTGAGTTCAGAAACTATTTTCTTTTTCATCATCCTATGCCTGGTTCCCAGAAACAAGATGACTTGCTCATATTAGAGGTTTCATAAATGCTTGTTGAATTCAGTTACATATAGATGAAGACCTTTTCTAAAATTATTGGCAGCTGGCTGGTACAGTGGATAACACTGTTGGACCACACTTGAATCAGCACCTGATTTCAAACACCAACTGTAGGACTCTGGGCAAGTCACTTAATCTGTGTTTGCCTCAATTTCCTCATCTGTAAAATGGGAATGGTACAATCATTTTTGCTCCACCGAGAATAAGCCTTTGAGAAATATTTGGTTTCAAGTAGAGTCACAGCATCATGGATTTTGAGCTGGCGGGAATATTTCAGGGTTTCTGCTTCCATATTTTACAGAGAAAGTTACTGAGACTCCGGGTGGTTAAGTATATTTAGTATATTGTCCCAGCGCATACAGGTTGTAAAAGGCAGAGACAAGAGTCAAACAGATCCTGTTTATACTATCATGTTAACTCTAAGTGTTC
Organism: Sminthopsis crassicaudata; assembly: GCF_048593235.1. NCBI lineage: Eukaryota > Metazoa > Chordata > Mammalia > Dasyuromorphia > Dasyuridae > Sminthopsis > Sminthopsis crassicaudata. The sequence goes on along the minus strand of NC_133619.1, from coordinate 179,004,838 downwards.
ATTACATATGTGTGTATGTGTGTGCATATATGTGTGTGTATATTTCCATACTTCAATCTTTTAACCTATAGCTAAACATATTAATTCTTAAAAAAAAAAAAAAAAAAAAAAAGGTGGTGGGATGGGATACGGGAAAGACACTGTAATAAAGTAACATTAAACAAGTGGAATTTTGCTGTGCTGATTATTTCTTACCTGCATGACTTTTTATTATCACTTAAACTCCCTGAGCGTCAGTTTCCTCACATGTTAAATGAGATACTTGAGCTCCACGACCACAAGGAGACTACATTTCTAGTTCTAAAGTTCTGATTCCACAGCTGAAAATCTACGAACATTATGTCCTAACGTAAGATCTTTATTTGATCATTAATGAGTCATATATTAACCTGACATGCTTGTCTGATGGCTGACCCCATCCTTGTTATGGTGAATGTTACAGGTGAGCCGACCTCATCCCGGTGACCATCCACTGCAGATCCTCTTTGTGGTTGGTGGGGTAACGATATCGGAAGCCAAAATGGTGAAAGATCTTGTTTCTTCCCTGAAGCCTGGAACACAGGTACTGAACCCTAAATAACAGGACATGCATCTCCCTGGCTCAAGGATGGGAGAGTCTGGCTGTTCCCATAAGGGTGGGTCTGAGCCTTAGGGGTAGCATCAGAGAAAACATGGTCTATATTACTTTGGAGATGGTGAAGCACTGTGTAAATGTCAGATACTATTCTTACTACTACTATTATTACTCGTACTCTTACACCTATTATTATTACTACTACTTCTACTATTACTCCTCTTCCTACTCCTATTAGTATCACTCTTAAGATTACTACTATTACTCTTCCACCAACTACTACAATTACTCCCACTCTTATTACTGTTACTATTCATACTACTCCCATTCCTTCTAGTTCTCTTCCTCCTGCTACTACTACTATCATTGCTCTTATTCCTATTAATACTCCTTCTACTACCACTACTACTATTATTTGTAATACTACCTTTACTATTACTATTACTATTACTTTACTATTACTATTACTATTACTTTACTATTACTATTACTACTATTTCTACTACTAGTAGTGTAACTCCTATTCCTAGTATTATTACTATTGCTTTTACTACTTATTCAACAAAAAAAAGAAGTAGGAAGAAAATCTCTGCATAAGCAAGATAATTGCATAAATATTTTTATATACATTGGATTTATCATATATTTTCACATATTTAACATGTAATTACCGGTCATCTAGGGAAGGAGGTGGAAGGAAGGAGGGGGAATGTTGGAACAGCAGGTTTCACAAGGCTCAGTGTTGAAAACTTTCCCCTTCATATGTTTTCTAAAATAAAAAGGTTTCCTAAAAAATATTTTTAAAAGAAAACCTCCGCATAAAGCCTGGCACAATCCTCATCTGATGAGCAGTTTCCTTGCTTACCTTGGCCATGGAGACCTCATTGTGTGATGCTCATTGTGACGCGCCGGAGAACACCCAAACTTTTCTGACTTAAAGGTGATGATCTCGCCACAACAACCCAGTTGGATCCTGACAGCAAAGGGAGTAGTATGTGAATATGAGAATGGATGAGTGGACAAATAGACCAATAGACTAGATACATAGAAAACTGGTGATGGATGAATGGGATAGATAGGATACACAAATAGATTGAATAGATACACTTGATGCATAGTTAAAAAGATAATGATGGATAGATAAGTGAAAAGATAGATTTGTAGTAGAAATGTTTATAGGTAGAAAAGAGATTTATAGGAAGAAAAGCAATTTATAGGTAGAAAAGAGATTTATAATAAAGTGATTTATAATAGAAAAGAGATTTTTAGATTAAAAAAGGGATTTATAAGCAGAAAAGAGATTTATAGGTAGAAACGAGATTTATAGGCAGAAGAGAATGAATAGCTGGATTAAAATATACAAACACCCCCCAAAAAATATTGCAGTTTATGGATGGTTTTTCCAGTATATTAAAAGGACACATATCTTTCACTTATGCTGTAACATTTTACCTTTTCAGGCAACCTATAAGCCAATACTGAAGCAAAGGAGATACTGAACCCAGAGTGACCAGATTCTGGCGATATTGAACACATGTTTTCGGGCCTTGAAGATCTACTTCAAACGGGATTTAGATTGTTGTTGGGGATTTTTGATCTATACTTTGGAGTTTATTGTACTGGTGGGGGGAAGGGGACAGATGATGTTGCTGATTGTTGTTGGGGAGTTTTGATCTATACTTTGGAGTTTATTGTACTGGTGGGGGGAAGGGGACAGATGTTGCGGAGTTTGATGGGGTTTTTAAAAAAAAAAAAGTTTTTTTCTGTTTCCAAAAGTGTCAAGTTGTCATTCTTTCAGCTTCCACATGATTAGTGATATTTCCCAGTTTCTTCTGTGCTATCTAGTGATTAGATTTGCCAGCTCGTTAATCTAAAGAAATACTTGTTGGCAAACTTATTGGGTAAATTAAATTTTTCCCTTATTTGCAGCTAGCCCATACTGCTGATGGGTAAAGCTGGCTATATCCTATCTGGGTTTGGGAATAAGAGAGGGAGGCAGATTTCTTCTTCTTTGAGATTGTGAAACAACTGTAACCAGGACCTTTGCCATCAGAGGCTTGGGACCGTCTGAAAGTCTGGGAGCAAAGAGCTATTGGGGGTTAACAAGCAGCAGGTCTGTTGTGTTCTAGCCAGAGAAGTCCCAGAGAAGCTAGGAAGTGGCCCTGCTGAAGTCTTTTGGATCTTCCTGGAGGAGCAGAGCAGCCATTCCATACCTGGAGGGCAATTCAGAATGACAAGGGACTGGCTTAGAGATTTGCATCCAGGTGCTTCCCCTCAGCTCCAGGCGAAGGCTGAGCCAGAAAATAATTGGTGTCCCCACAGGCTTGTGCTAGAGCCCCCCATTCCCCCTTTGAAGTTTCTTCTGCCTGACTTGTGCTCATTATAATCTATATGACTGAAATGTAAAATTTCTGTTTCTGAAAATCTAACCTTTCTTCAGAAGTTGGGAACCTAAATCCCCTGGATGAAGAAGGGGGATAGTAAGAGTGCTAGAAAAGCAAATGGGTGCTCTGGAGCCAGCAAGATTGGAGATGGGAAAACCCCTTCTGATTTGATTCCATAGATAGTGGCAAACCTCAGGTTAGCCACAAAAGATGTTTGCACTGAATGATAAAGCTGGAACAATACCTCTTGTGAATTGATGTACAGGCCCTGGCAATAAAATGAAACCAAACTAACTCCCAAGCAGAATGCAGCCTTCATTGGATGAAGGGCCCCAGAAGGCTTTGACAAGCCAGTCAAGCCGGCTTCCAGAGCTAGTGCTTAGTTTGGCCTTGGGAATCCTCCCAGGGTGTGGAAGAGAAGGTGGTCTGGATTGCTCTCTGACAGCACCTTCTCATCCTCCATCTTGGGCTTTCCACTTCTGGGCTTGGGCTTGGAGGGTCTCATCTACAGAAAACCACCTCCTTGAGGGCAAGAACTGTTGGAGCTTTTCCGTGGTAGCTCTGCCATTTTTCCACTTCGAATCACTTCCAATTTACCAATATTTCTTAAGGAAACAAGCATTTATTAAACTCCTATGTACCAAGCACTGTGCTAAGCACTTTACATATATTCTCTCCTCAACAACACTGGGAGGTAGGTGCTATTATCCACATTCTCAGTTAAAGAAACTGAGGCAACAGGTCAGCAAAATAGAGGCTAGATTGAAACAGATCTTGTCTTGTACAGACAACTCTGGCCTAATTAACAAGGGGATTCTAGATCTGCAGCGTTCAATGGGGTGTTTTCCAAATTCTATATGATGAAAGTTACCTGATAAAGCTGTCTGGGGTCTTAACTGTGGCCCTAGCTCCTCTTGCTTTTCAGCCAAAACGTAGGTTCCATCCCAAGAGCAATATGGGGGCTTAGCTCCCTTTCCCGCTGGCTGCTTCTACTCATGTCCCCAGTTTCTGGTCCCTGTGTCTTTTGTGACCATATCATTCATTTGGTAGCCTACCTCACCCATCTTCCTTAGACTACTCAATCAGCAAAGCACAACTAAACAAGGAGCAAACATATATTACATACTTACTAGGGGTCATGTATTACACTAGACCTTGGAGACATAAAGATGAAAACAAAATGGTCTTGGTTCATGGGTGGAGCCAAGATGGTGGAGAAGATACACCGCGACTGTGTAAGCTCCTTTCTTCCCTCACAACCAACTAGATTTACTCAGCCTCAGAAATAGCGCTGGACTGATAGAATCCACAAGGACTGGAAGCACGACTTACCAGCTGAAGAGAATCTGGAATTTGAACAGGAAAGGTCAGCTCCCAGGGGAGGAAGAAGAGAGGCCAGTGCAGACGGTGGGGTGGTGGCACACTGCGCTGATCGCGCTGGGGAGGGCTCTGGGATCAGAGAATCCACTGAGATAGAAGAATCTGGCACAGGCTGTTAGCTCTTCTCTGCTTATAATACAGCAGTTCAGAAGAGAAATCTCAGCAACTTTAAAATTTAAAACCAGATTGGATCTTCCTGGATCCCGGGGGTGACTCAGCACATCTTGGCACTGGTGGGTGTGGCCGACATAGGCAATCCAGGCTTTCACCTGGGGGGTAGTTAAGAGATTGAAAAGTGGGCGGGGCTGTAACTCATATTGCCTGGCTTGGCTAGAGGCTGTGGAATGGAAGTCCCAGAGAAGCAGAACCTTTGAACTAGGGACCGCGGTTTCTGGCAGACACTTCCAGTGTGAGCGCAGGGGCTTTTCAGGTCACCTGCTGCAGACATCCACGTCTCAACCGGACACATAGGCTAGGCTTTGAGTCGCCTTTACTGTACAGTCTCAAACATCAGGGAAGCCACTAGAACACAGTGCCCTCAAAGCACAGCACTGCTGATCGCCTCTGAGGCACTTCCAGGGAGGGGGTGGGGAACTCTCTCCCAGAGCTCTCTCTTAGCTCAGGCGCAGGGGCCGCTGCATCCATCAAGTCTGGGAAGAAGTGGTAAAGAAAGAAAGAAATAATTTCCTACCCCAGGGACAGACCCGAAAAGATTTTTTAAGTATGAGCAAAAAGCCCCCCAAAAATATAGATTCCTTCTACACAGAGAAAGAGCAGGTATCCAAGCCCAAGGAAGTTAACAGCAGAGAGTCAGCAGATAACAACCTAAAGGGGAATAATTCCTGCCCCCCATCACATAACTCTCTCCTTGAAGAGACTATTAAAAAGTTAAGAGAGTTTGAAGAAAAATGGGGAAAGGAAAGAGAATAACAACGTTGTGAAATTGGGGTTGGAAAAAATAAAGAATTCACAGGAGATGCAGGGAAACAAAATTAGTGAATTAGAAAAGGTAAAAAAAAAAAACAGGAAAGTAGGATTTCTGAACTGGAGAAGATAAAAAAATCTCAAGAAAATAGTATTTCTGAATTGGAGAACATAAAAGAGTCCCAAGAAAATAGGATTTCTGAATTGGAAGAAGAAAATAATTCTCAAAAAAAAAATTAGGGAAATGGAAAAAAAAAATCAATAGAGCAAAAATAACTCATTTAAAAATGAAATTGGGCATTTACAAAAAGAAGTAAAAACTGTGAATGAAGAAAATAACTCCTTAAAATTCAGGATGGAACAAATAGAAATGAATGATTCACTGAGAACCCAAGAATCAGTCAAACAAAACAAAAAAAAAAAAATGAAAAGCTGGAGAATAACGTCAAATACTTACTGGGAAATTCTATAGACCTGGAAAATAGATCTAGGAGAGATAATCTGCGGATCATTGGACTTCCCAAAAACTATGACCAAAATAAGATCCTAGATTCTATTTTACAGGAAATTATTAAAGAGAACTGTCCAGAGATAATAGAAACAGAGGGGAAAGTAGATGTTGTAAGAATTCATCGAACTCCTTCTGAAATAGACCCTAAAAAAGAACACCACGGAATATTGTGCCTAAGCTGCAGAATTAGCACACAAAGGAGAAAATCCTGCAAGCAGCTAGAAAAAAACAATTTAAATACCAAGGTGCCACAATAAGGATCACACAAGATCTGGCTGCCTCCACATTAAAAGATAGAAGGGCCTGGAACCTGATATTCCGAAAGGCAAAAGATCAAGGATTGCAACCATGAATAAACTACCCAGCTAAGTTTAGCATCTTTTTCCATGGAAGAAGATGGTCATTCAATGCAATAGAGGAATTCCATATGTTTCTAAGAAAAAAACCAGACTTAAACAAAAAATTTGATCTATATCCACAAGACTGAAGAGAAACAGAAAAAGGTACACAGAACCCTTGAGAACTATATCTCTGTTGTGGGTATATAGAAAGTACACATGGATAATTTGATTTTACTGATATAAAAGAAAAAAAAAAGGAGGGGGTGTAGTAAAAGGAAGGGGGTATTATCAGAAAAAGGGTTGGGTGTGATAAAAAGAGGGAAACTACATCCCAGGAAGAGGCATAGAAAATACACCATATCTGAGGGAATTTAGAGAGGGGGAGAATCATTGTGTAAATCTTACTCTCATCAGAAGAGACTCAAAGAGTAAATAATTGTCATATTTGTTTTTCAGAGAATTCTCTCTCACCTCATTAAAAGGGGGGAGAGGAAAAAGGAAAAGGAAAAGGAGAATAAGGGAAGGGATGTGGAGGGAGGGGGGAGGGACACAAAAAAAAGGGAGGGCTGCGTGTCACAAGGGGGGTCTATAAATTAAATATCGGGGAAGGGGTTCAGGGGGGTCAAGGGAAAAGGCATAATCTGGGGATAATATGATGGCAGGTAATACAGAATTAGTAATTTTAACTGTAAATGTGAATGGGATGAATGCTCCCATCAAATGGAGACGGATAGCAGACTGGATCAAAAATCAGAACCCTACAATATGTTGTTTACAGGAAACACACTTAAATCAGGGAGATATATATATAGAGAGAGTAAAGGTAAAAGGTTGGAGCAGAATCTATTACGCTTCAGGTAAAGCCAAAAAAGCAGGGGTAGATATCCTTATCTCAGATCAAGCAAAAGCCGAAGATGATCTAATTAAAAGTTATAAGGAAGGAAACTATATCCTGCTGAAAGGTAGCATAAATAATGAAGCCATATCGATACTAAACATATATGCACCAAGTGGTATAGCATCTAACTTTCTAAAGGAAAAGTTAAGAGAGTTGCAAGAAGAAATAGACAGTAAAACTATAATAGTGGGAGATCTCCTCCTTGCACTCTCAGATTTAGACAAATCAAACCACAAAACAAACAAGAAAGAAATTAAAAAAGTAAAGAGAACATTAGAAAAACTAGGTATGATAGATCTTTGGAGAAAACTGAATGGCAATAGAAAGGAATATACTTTCTTCTCAGCAGTTCATGGATCCTATACAAAAATTGACCATGTAATAGGACATAAAGATCTCAAAATTCAATGTAGGAAGGCAGAAATAATAAATGCCTTCTTCTCAGACCACAATGCAATAAAAGCTACATTCAGTAAAAAGTTAGGGATAAATAGACCAAAAAGTAATTGGAAACTGAATAATCTCATCTTAAAGAATGACTGGGTGAAAGAGCAAATTATAGAAACAATAATTTCACCCAAGATAATGACAATGATGAGACATCATACCAAAATCTGTGGGATGCAGCTAAAGCAGTAATAAGGGGAAATTTTATATCTTTAGAGGCTTCTATGAAGAAAATAGAGAAAGAGAAGATTAACGAATTGGGCTTGCAACTTAAAAGGCCAGAAAAAGACCAAATAAAAAACCCCCAACCAAAAATTAAACTTGAAATACAAAAATTAAAAGGAGAAATCAATAATATTGAAAGTAAAAAACTATTGAATTAATAAATAAAACCAAGAGTTGGTTTTATGAAAAAGCCAATAAAATAGATAAACCTTTGGTAAATCTGATCAGAAAAAAGAAAGAGGAAAATCAAATTGTTAGTCTTACAAATGAAAAGGGGGACCTTTCCACCAATGAAGAGGAAATTAGAGAAATAATGTGTTACTTTACCCAACTTTATGCCAATAAATTTGATAACTTAAGTGAAATGGATGACTTCCTCCAAAAATATAGGCTTCTTAGATTAACAGAGGAGGAAATAAATTGCTTAAATAGTCCCATTTCAGAAAAAAAAATAGACCAAGGTATTAATCAACTCCCCAGGAAAAATCCCCAGGACCAGATGGATTTACATGTGAATTCTACCAAACATTTAAAGAACAATTTGCCCCAATGCTATATAAACTATTTGAAAAAATAGGGAATGAAGGAGTCCTGCCAAACTCCTTTTATGACACAGACATGGTACTGATACCTAAACCAGGTCGATCGAAAACTGAGAAAGAAAATTATAGACCAATTTCCTTAATGAATATTGATGCTAAAATCTTAAATAAGATATTAGCAAAAAGACTTCAGAAAATCATCCCCAGGATAATATACTATGATCAAGTAGGATTCATACCAGGAATGCAGGGCTGGTTTAATATTAGGAAAACTATTAGTATAATTGACCATATTAATAATCAAATTAATAAAAACCATATGATCATCTCAATAGATGCAGAAAAAGCATTTGACAAAATCCAACATCCATTCCTACTAAAAACTCTTGAGAGTATAGGAATAAATGGATTCTTCCTTAGAATAATCAGGAGCATATATTTAAGACCTTCAGTAAGCATAATATGCAATAGAAATAAACTGCAACCTTTCCCTGTAAGATCAGGAGTGAAACAAGGTTGCCCACTATCACCATTACTATTCAATATAGTACTAGAAACGCTAGCCTCGGCAATAAGAGCCAAGAGAGATTCAAGGAATTAGAGTAGGAAATGAGGAAATCAAACTATCACTCTTTGCAGATGACATGATGGTATACTTAGAGAACCCCAAAGACTCTGCTAAAAAGCTATTAGAGAGAATTCAGAATTTTAGCAAAGTGGCAGGATACAAAATAAATCCACATAAATCCTCAGCATTCTTATATATCACCAACAAAATGCAACAGGAAGAGATACAAAGAGAAATTCCATTCCAAACAAATGTTGAGAGTACAAAGTATTTGGGAATCCATTTACCAAAGAATAGTCAGGAATTATATGAGAAAAATTACAAAACACTTGCCACAAAAATAGTCAGATTTAAATAATTGGAAAGACATTCAGTGCTCTTGGGTAGGCCGAGCGAATATAATAAAGATGACAATACTCCCCAAACTAATCTATTTATTTAGTGCTATACCAATCAGACTCCCAAGAAACTATTTTAATGATCTAGAAAAAATAACAACAAAATCCTTTTGGAAGAATATGCAAGGGAACTAATGAAAAAAAAGTCAGAGGAAGGTGGTCCAAGTGTACCCGATCTAAAGCTATATTATATAGCAGCAGTCACCAAAACCATTTGGTACTGGCTAAGAAATAGAACGGTAGATCAGTGGAACAGATTAGATACAAAGGACAAAAAAGGGTACATCTATAGCAATCTAATCTTTGACAAACCCAAAGATACCACCATTAGGGACAAAAATTCATTATTCGGAAAAAAACTGTTGGGAAAACTGGAAATTAGTATGGCAGAAATTAGATATGGATCCACACTTAACACCATGATCAAAATGGGTCCATGATTTAGGCATAAAGAATGAGATCATAAATAGATTAGAGGAACAGAGAATAGTCTACCTCTCAGACCTGTGGAGGAGGAAGGAATTTATGACCAGAGGAGAACTAGAGATCATTATTGATCACAAAATAGAAGATTTTGATTACATCAAACTAAAAAGTTTCTCTACAAACAATAGTAATGCAAACAAGATTAGAATGGAAGTAACAAATTGGCAAAATATTTTTAAAAGTAAAGGTCCTGACAAAAGTCTCATTTCCAAAATATATAGAGAACTGACCCTGATTTATAGGAAACCAAACCATTCTCCAATTGATAAATGGTCAAGGGATATGAACAGACAATTCTCAGATGATGAAATTGAAACTATTTCCACTCATATGAAAGAGTGTTCCAAATCACTACTGATCAGAGAAATGCAAATTAAGACAACTCTGAGATACCACTACACACCTGTCAGATTGGCTAAGATGACAGGAACAAATAATGATGAATGTTGGAGGGGCTGTGGGAAAACTGGGACACTGATACATTGTTGGGGGAGTTGTGGAAGAATCCAGCCATTCTGGAGAGCAATTTGGAACTATGCCCAAAAAGTTATCAAACTGTGCATACCCTTTGACCCAGCATTGCTGTTATTGGGATTATATCCCAAAGAAATACTAAAGAGCGGAAAGGGACCTGCATGTGCCAAAATGTTTGTGGCAGCTCTTTTTGTTGTAGCTAGAAACTGGAAGTTGAATGGATGTCCATCAATTGGAAAATGGTTGGGTAAATTGTGGTATATGAAGGTTATGGAATATTAGTGCTCTGTAAGAAATGACCAGCAGGAGGAATACAGAGAGGGTGGAGAGACTTAAATCAACTGTTGCTGAATGAAATGAATAGAACCAGAAGATCACTGTACATTTCAACAACAATACTGTATGAGGATGTATTCTGATGGAAGTGGAAATGTTCAACATGTTCAACAAGAAGATCCAACTCACTTCCAGTTGATCAATGATGGACAGAAATAACTACACCCAGAGAAGGAACACTGGGAAGTGAATGTAAAGTGTTAGCACTACTGTCTATCTACCCAGGTTACTTATACCTTCGGAATCTAATACTTAATGTGCAACAAGAAAATGGTATTTACACACATATATTGTATCTAGGGTATATTGTAACACATGTAAAATGTATGGGATTGCCTGTCATCGGGGGGGGGAGAGAATGGAGGGGGGGGATAATTTGGAAAAATGAATTAAAAAAAATGGTCTTGCCCTCAAAGTTTACATATTATTGCGGAAAATGATGTCAACAAAAAAAAGTAGGAAGAAAATCTCTGCATAAGCAAGATAATTGTATAAATATTTTTATATACATTGGATTTATCATATATTTTCACATATTTAACATGTAATTACAGGTCACCCAGGCTAGGAGGTGGAAGGAAGGAGGGGGAATGTTGGAACAGGAGGTTTAGCAAGGCTCAGTGTTGAAAACTTGCCATTTCATATGTTTTTTAAATAAAAAGGTTTCCTAAAAAATATTTTTAAAAGAAAACCTCCGCATACAGCCTGAGCAAAATCCTCATCTGATGAGCAGTTGCCTTGCTTACCTTAGCCATGGAGACCTCATTGGGTGATGCCCATTGTGACATGCTCTAGTTCATTGTGACATGCCTGAGAACACCCAAGGTTTTCTGACTTAAAGGTGATGATCTCGCCACAACAACCCAGTTGGATCCTGAAAGCAAAGGGAGTAGGATGTGTGTATAGAAGAATGGATGAGTGGACAAATAGACTATTAGACTAGATACATAGATAACTGGTGATGGATGGATGGGATAGATAGTATAGACAAATAGATTGAATAGATACACTTGATGCATAGTTAAAAAGATAATGATGAATAGATAAGTGAAAAGATAGATTTATAGTAGAAAAGTTTATAGGTAGAATAGAGATTTATAGGAAGAAAAGTGATATATAGGTAGAAAAGAGATTTATAAGTAGAAAAGCGATTCATAGGCAGAAAAGAGATTTATAGGAAGAAAAGCGATTCATAGGTAGAAAAGAGATTTATAGGAAGAAAAGCAATTTATAAGTAGAAAAGATTTATAGTAATTAAAGCGATTTATAAGTAGAAAACAGATTATTAGATAAAAAAAGTGATTTTTAATTAGACAAGAGATTTATAGGTAGAAAAGGGGTTTATAGGCAGAAGAGAATGAATAGCTGCATTAAATATACATAGATAATGATTGAGTCAATGGAGGGTTAGGTAAATCAGTAAATAAATTACTGGAAAAAGAGATCCTTTCTGGTCCTCATTAGCATCATACCAAGTGCTCCTGTCAAAGATTGAGACTGCCTTCAGGTCAGTATTAAACTATTATATTTTATTCTTCAATATTATAGAAGCTAAAATGGTTGCTTTCTATCTGGCTTGGGAAATATTTGACTTCTCTTTCCTTCCCTCTTCCCCCACCCGCAAAAAATTCCAGTTTGTGGATGGTTATTCCAGTAGATCAAATGGACACATATCTTTCACTTATGCTGTAACATTTTACCTTTTCAGGCATCCTATAAGCCACTGCTAAAGCAGAGGAGATACTGAACCACTTGTGACCAGATGCTGGTGATATTGAAGGCATGTCTTCGGACCTCAGTGATCTACATAAACTGGGATTTAGCATGTTCATGAAGGTAAAGCAGCTATATAGAGATAATCTATCTTCAGTTTCCCTCCTGCAGTCAGTGTTAATAAGGGGTTGAAGGTAGGGCCAGGTTGCTGACTAACCCTATATGTACTAGAAGTACAAATAATCTGGGAAATAGAGAGCCTACCTTTACAAACAAACAAACAATCAAAAGCAGATTCTTTGAGTTCAGAAACTATTTTCTTTTTCATCATCCTATGCCTGGTTCCCAGAAACAAGATGACTTGCTCATATTAGAGGTTTCATAAATGCTTGTTGAATTCAGTTACATATAGATGAAGACCTTTTCTAAAATTATTGGCAGCTGGCTGGTACAGTGGATAACACTGTTGGACCACACTTGAATCAGCACCTGATTTCAAACACCAACTGTAGGACTCTGGGCAAGTCACTTAATCTGTGTTTGCCTCAATTTCCTCATCTGTAAAATGGGAATGGTACAATCATTTTTGCTCCACCGAGAATAAGCCTTTGAGAAATATTTGGTTTCAAGTAGAGTCACAGCATCGTGGATTTTGAGCTGGCGGGAATATTTCAGGGTTTCTGCTTCCATATTTTACAGAGAAAGTTACTGAGACTCAGGGTGGTTAAGTATATTTAGTATATTGTCCCAGCGCATACAGGTTGTAAAAGGCAGAGACAAGAGTCAAACAGATCCTGTTTATACTATCATGTTAACTCTAAGTGTTCATTACATATGTGTGTATGTGTGTGCATATATGTGTGTGTATATTTCCATACTTCAATCTTTTACCCTATAGCTAAACATATTAATTCTTAAAAAAAAAAAAAAAAAAAAAGGTGGTGGGATGGGATACGGGAAAGACACTGTAATAAAGTAACATTAAACAAGTGGAATTTTGCTGTGCTGATTATTTCTTACCTGCATGACTTTTTATTATCACTTAAACTCCCTGAGCGTCAGTTTCCTCACATGTTAAATGAGATACTTGAGCTCCACGACCACAAGGAGACTACATTTCTAGTTCTAAAGTTCTGATTCCACAGCTGAAAATCTACGAACATTATGTCCTAACGTAAGATCTTTATTTGATCATTAATGAGTCATATATTAACCTGACATGCTTGTCTGATGGCTGACCCCATCCTTGTTATGGTGAATGTTACAGGTGAGCCGACCTCATCCCGGTGACCATCCACTGCAGATCCTCTTTGTGGTTGGTGGGGTAACGATATCGGAAGCCAAAATGGTGAAAGATCTTGTTTCTTCCCTGAAGCCTGGAACACAGGTACTGAACCCTAAATAACAGGACATGCATCTCCCTGGCTCAAGGATGGGAGAGTCTGGCTGTTCCCATAAGGGTGGGTCTGAGCCTTAGGGGTAGCATCAGAGAAAACATGGTCTATATTACTTTGGAGATGGTGAAGCACTGTGTAAATGTCAGATACTATTCTTACTACTACTATTATTACTCGTACTCTTACACCTATTATTATTACTACTACTTCTACTATTACTCCTCTTCCTACTCCTATTAGTATCACTCTTAAGATTACTACTATTACTCTTCCACCAACTACTACAATTACTCCCACTCTTATTACTGTTACTATTCATACTACTCCCATTCCTTCTAGTTCTCTTCCTCCTGCTACTACTACTATCATTGCTCTTATTCCTATTAATACTCCTTCTACTACCACTACTACTATTATTTGTAATACTACCTTTACTATTACTATTACTATTACTTTACTATTACTATTACTACTATTTCTACTACTAGTAGTGTAACTCCTATTCCTAGTATTATTACTATTGCTTTTACTACTTATTCAACAAAAAAAAGAAGTAGGAAGAAAATCTCTGCATAAGCAAGATAATTGCATAAATATTTTTATATACATTGGATTTATCATATATTTTCACATATTTAACATGTAATTACCGGTCATCTAGGGAAGGAGGTGGAAGGAAGGAGGGGGAATGTTGGAACAGCAGGTTTCACAAGGCTCAGTGTTGAAAACTTTCCCCTTCATATGTTTTCTAAAATAAAAAGGTTTCCTAAAAAATATTTTTAAAAGAAAACCTCCGCATAAAGCCTGGCACAATCCTCATCTGATGAGCAGTTTCCTTGCTTACCTTGGCCATGGAGACCTCATTGTGTGATGCTCATTGTGACGCGCCGGAGAACACCCAAACTTTTCTGACTTAAAGGTGATGATCTCGCCACAACAACCCAGTTGGATCCTGACAGCAAAGGGAGTAGTATGTGAATATGAGAATGGATGAGTGGACAAATAGACCAATAGACTAGATACATAGAAAACTGGTGATGGATGGATGGGATAGATAGGATACACAAATAGATTGAATAGATACACTTGATGCATAGTTAAAAAGATAATGATGGATAGATAAGTGAAAAGATAGATTTGTAGTAGAAATGTTTATAGGTAGAAAAGAGATTTATAGGAAGAAAAGCAATTTATAGGTAGAAAAGAGATTTATAATAAAGTGATTTATAATAGAAAAGAGATTTTTAGATTAAAAAAGGGATTTATAAGCAGAAAAGAGATTTATAGGTAGAAACGAGATTTATAGGCAGAAGAGAATGAATAGCTGGATTAAAATATACAAACACCCCCCAAAAAATATTGCAGTTTATGGATGGTTTTTCCAGTATATTAAAAGGACACATATCTTTCACTTATGCTGTAACATTTTACCTTTTCAGGCAACCTATAAGCCAATACTGAAGCAAAGGAGATACTGAACCCAGAGTGACCAGATTCTGGCGATATTGAACACATGTTTTCGGGCCTTGAAGATCTACTTCAAACGGGATTTAAATTGTTGTTGGGGATTTTTGATCTATACTTTGGAGTTTATTGTACTGGTGGGGGGAAGGGGACAGATGATGTTGCTGATTGTTGTTGGGGAGTTTTGATCTATACTTTGGAGTTTATTGTACTGGTGGGGGGAAGGGGATAGATGTTGCGGAGTTTGATGGGGTTTTTAAAAAAAAAAGTTTTTTTCTGTTTCCAAAAGTGTCAAGTTGTCATTCTTTCAGCTTCCACATGATTAGTGATATTTCCCAGTTTCTTCTGTGCTATCTAGTGATTAGATTTGCCAGCTCGTTAATCTAAAGAAATACTTGTTGGCAAACTTATTGGGTAAATTAAATTTTTCCCTTATTTGCAGCTAGCCCATACTGCTGATGGGTAAAGCTGGCTATATCCTATCTGGGTTTGGGAATAAGAGAGGGAGGCAGATTTCTTCTTCTTTGAGATTGTGAAACAACTGTAACCAGGACCTTTGCCATCAGAGGCTTGGGACCGTCTGAAAGTCTGGGAGCAAAGAGCTATTGGGGGTTAACAAGCAGCAGGTCTGTTGTGTTCTAGCCAGAGAAGTCCCAGAGAAGCTAGGAAGTGGCCCTGCTGAAGTCTTTTGGATCTTCCTGGAGGAGCAGAGCAGCCATTCCATACCTGGAGGGCAATTCAGAATGACAAGGGACTGGCTTAGAGATTTGCATCCAGGTGCTTCCCCTCAGCTCCAGGTGAAGGCTGAGCCAGAAAATAATTGGTGTCCCCACAGGCTTGTGCTAGAGCCCCCCATTCCCCCTTTGAAGTTTCTTCTGCCTGACTTGTGCTCATTATAATCTATATGACTGAAATGTAAAATTTCTGTTTCTGAAAATCTAACCTTTCTTCAGAAGTTGGGAACCTAAATCCCCTGGATGAAGAAGGGGGATAGTAAGAGTGCTAGAAAAGCAAATGGGTGCTCTGGAGCCAGCAAGATTGGAGATGGGAAAACCCCTTCTGATTTGATTCCATAGATAGTGGCAAACCTCAGGTTAGCCACAAAAGATGTTTGCACTGAATGATAAAGCTGGAACAATACCTCTTGTGAATTGATGTACAGGCCCTGGCAATAAAATGAAACCAAACTAACTCCCAAGCAGAATGCAGCCTTCATTGGATGAAGGGCCCCAGAAGGCTTTGACAAGCCAGTCAAGCCGGCTTCCAGAGCTAGTGCTTAGTTTGGCCTTGGGAATCCTCCCAGGGTGTGGAAGAGAAGGTGGTCTGGATGGCTCTCTGACAGCACCTTCTCATCCTCCATCTTGGGCTTTCCACTTCTGGGCTTGGGCTTGGAGGGTCTCATCTACAGAAAACCACCTCCTTGAGGGCAAGAACTGTTGGAGCTTTTCCGTGGTAGCTCTGCCATTTTTCCACTTCGAATCACTTCCAATTTACCAATATTTCTTAAGGAAACAAGCATTTATTAAACTCCTATGTACCAAGCACTGTGCTAAGCACTTTACATATATTCTCTCCTCAACAACACTGGGAGGTAGGTGCTATTATCCACACTCTCAGTTAAAGAAACTGAGGCAACAGGTCAGCAAAATAGAGGCTAGATTGAAACAGATCTTGTCTTGTACAGACAACTCTGGCCTAATTAACAAGGGGATTCTAGATCTGCAGCGTTCAATGGGGTGTTTTCCAAATTCTATATGATGAAAGTTACCTGATAAAGCTGTCTGGGGTCTTAACTGTGGCCCTAGCTCCTCTTGCTTTTCAGCCAAAACGTAGGTTCCATCCCAAGAGCAATATGGGGGCTTAGCTCCCTTTCCCGCTGGCTGCTTCTACTCATGTCCCCAGTTTCTGGTCCCTGTGTCTTTTGTGACCATATCATTCATTTGGTAGCCTACCTCACCCATCTTCCTTAGACTACTCAATCAGCAAAGCACAACTAAACAAGGAGCAAACATATATTACATACTTACTAGGGGTCATGTATTACACTAGACCTTGGAGACATAAAGATGAAAACAAAATGGTCTTGGTTCATGGGTGGAGCCAAGATGGTGGAGAAGATACACCGCGACTGTGTAAGCTCCTTTCTTCCCTCACAACCAACTAGATTTACTCAGCCTCAGAAATAGCGCTGGACTGATAGAATCCACAAGGACTGGAAGCACGACTTACCAGCTGAAGAGAATCTGGAATTTGAACAGGAAAGGTCAGCTCCCAGGGGAGGAAGAAGAGAGGCCAGTGCAGACGGTGGGGTGGTGGCACACTGCGCTGATCGCGCTGGGGAGGGCTCTGGGATCAGAGAATCCACTGAGATAGAAGAATCTGGCACAGGCTGTTAGCTCTTCTCTGCTTATAATACAGCAGTTCAGAAGAGAAATCTCAGCAACTTGAAAATTTAAAACCAGATTGGATCTTCCTGGATCCCGGGGGTGACTCAGCACATCTTGGCACTGGTGGGTGTGGCCGACATAGGCAATCCAGGCTTTCACCTGGGGGGTAGTTAAGAGATTGAAAAGTGGGCGGGGCTGTAACTCATATTGCCTGGCTTGGCTAGAGGCTGTGGAATGGAAGTCCCAGAGAAGCAGAACCTTTGAACTAGGGACCGCGGTTTCTGGCAGACACTTCCAGTGTGAGCGCAGGGGCTTTTCAGGTCACCTGCTGCAGACATCCACGTCTCAACCGGACACATAGGCTAGGCTTTGAGTCGCCTTTACTGTACAGTCTCAAACATCAGGGAAGCCACTAGAACACAGTGCCCTCAAAGCACAGCACTGCTGATCGCCTCTGAGGCACTTCCAGGGAGGGGGTGGGGAACTCTCTCCCAGAGCTCTCTCTTAGCTCAGGCGCAGGGGCCGCTGCATCCATCAAGTCTGGGAAGAAGTGGTAAAGAAAGAAAGAAATAATTTCCTACCCCAGGGACAGACCCGAAAAGATTTTTTAAGTATGAGCAAAAAGCCCCCCAAAAATATAGATTCCTTCTACACAGAGAAAGAGCAGGTATCCAACCCCAAGGAAGTTAACAGCAGAGAGTCAGCAGATAACAACCTAAAGGGGAATAATTCCTGCCCCCCATCACATAACTCTCTCCTTGAAGAGACTATTAAAAAGTTAAGAGAGTTTGAAGAAAAATGGGGAAAGGAAAGAGAATAACAACGTTGTGAAATTGGGGTTGGAAAAAATAAAGAATTCACAGGAGATGCAGGGAAACAAAATTAGTGAATTAGAAAAGGTAAAAAAAAAAACAGGAAAGTAGGATTTCTGAACTGGAGAAGATAAAAAAATCTCAAGAAAATAGTATTTCTGAATTGGAGAACATAAAAGAGTCCCAAGAAAATAGGATTTCTGAATTGGAAGAAGAAAATAATTCTCAAAAAAAAAATTAGGGAAATGGAAAAAAAAAATCAATAGAGCAAAAATAACTCATTTAAAAATGAAATTGGGCATTTACAAAAAGAAGTAAAAACTGTGAATGAAGAAAATAACTCCTTAAAATTCAGGATGGAACAAATAGAAATGAATGATTCACTGAGAACCCAAGAATCAGTCAAACAAAACAAAAAAAAAAAAATGAAAAGCTGGAGAATAACGTCAAATACTTACTGGGAAATTCTATAGACCTGGAAAATAGATCTAGGAGAGATAATCTGCGGATCATTGGACTTCCCAAAAACTATGACCAAAATAAGATCCTAGATTCTATTTTACAGGAAATTATTAAAGAGAACTGTCCAGAGATAATAGAAACAGAGGGGAAAGTAGATGTTGTAAGAATTCATCGAACTCCTTCTGAAATAGACCCTAAAAAAGAACACCACGGAATATTGTGCCTAAGCTGCAGAATTAGCACACAAAGGAGAAAATCCTGCAAGCAGCTAGAAAAAAACAATTTAAATACCAAGGGGCCACAATAAGGATCACACAAGATCTGGCTGCCTCCACATTAAAAGATAGAAGGGCCTGGAACCTGATATTCCGAAAGGCAAAAGATCAAGGATTGCAACCATGAATAAACTACCCAGCTAAGTTTAGCATCTTTTTCCATGGAAGAAGATGGTCATTCAATGCAATAGAGGAATTCCATATGTTTCTAAGAAAAAAACCAGACTTAAACAAAAAATTTGATCTATATCCACAAGACTGAAGAGAAACAGAAAAAGGTACACAGAACCCTTGAGAACTATATCTCTGTTGTGGGTATATAGAAAGTACACATGGATAATTTGATTTTACTGATATAAAAGAAAAAAAAAAGGAGGGGGTGTAGTAAAAGGAAGGGGGTATTATCAGAAAAAGGGTTGGGTGTGATAAAAAGAGGGAAACTACATCCCAGGAAGAGGCATAGAAAATACACCATATCTGAGGGAATTTAGAGAGGGGGAGAATCATTGTGTAAATCTTACTCTCATCAGAAGAGACTCAAAGAGTAAATAATTGTCATATTTGTTTTTCAGAGAATTCTCTCTCACCTCATTAAAAGGGGGGAGAGGAAAAAGGAAAAGGAAAAGGAGAATAAGGGAAGGGATGTGGAGGGAGGGGGGAGGGACACAAAAAAAAGGGAGGGCTGCGTGTCACAAGGGGGGTCTATAAATTAAATATCGGGGAAGGGGTTCAGGGGGGTCAAGGGAAAAGGCATAATCTGGGGATAATATGATGGCAGGTAATACAGAATTAGTAATTTTAACTGTAAATGTGAATGGGATGAATGCTCCCATCAAATGGAGACGGATAGCAGACTGGATCAAAAATCAGAACCCTACAATATGTTGTTTACAGGAAACACACTTAAATCAGGGAGATATATATATAGAGAGAGTAAAGGTAAAAGGTTGGAGCAGAATCTATTACGCTTCAGGTAAAGCCAAAAAAGCAGGGGTAGATATCCTTATCTCAGATCAAGCAAAAGCCGAAGATGATCTAATTAAAAGTTATAAGGAAGGAAACTATATCCTGCTGAAAGGTAGCATAAATAATGAAGCCATATCGATACTAAACATATATGCACCAAGTGGTATAGCATCTAACTTTCTAAAGGAAAAGTTAAGAGAGTTGCAAGAAGAAATATACAGTAAAACTATAATAGTGGGAGATCTCCTCCTTGCACTCTCAGATTTAGACAAATCAAACCACAAAACAAACAAGAAAGAAATTAAAAAAGTAAAGAGAACATTAGAAAAACTAGGTATGATAGATCTTTGGAGAAAACTGAATGGCAATAGAAAGGAATATACTTTCTTCTCAGCAGTTCATGGATCCTATACAAAAATTGACCATGTAATAGGACATAAAGATCTCAAAATTCAATGTAGGAAGGCAGAAATAATAAATGCCTTCTTCTCAGACCACAATGCAATAAAAGCTACATTCAGTAAAAAGTTAGGGATAAATAGACCAAAAAGTAATTGGAAACTGAATAATCTCATCTTAAAGAATGACTGGGTGAAAGAGCAAATTATAGAAACAATAATTTCACCCAAGATAATGACAATGATGAGACATCATACCAAAATCTGTGGGATGCAGCTAAAGCAGTAATAAGGGGAAATTTTATATCTTTAGAGGCTTCTATGAAGAAAATAGAGAAAGAGAAGATTAACGAATTGGGCTTGCAACTTAAAAGGCCAGAAAAAGACCAAATAAAAAACCCCCAACCAAAAATTAAACTTGAAATACAAAAATTAAAAGGAGAAATCAATAATATTGAAAGTAAAAAACTATTGAATTAATAAATAAAACCAAGAGTTGGTTTTATGAAAAAGCCAATAAAATAGATAAACCTTTGGTAAATCTGATCAGAAAAAAGAAAGAGGAAAATCAAATTGTTAGTCTTACAAATGAAAAGGGGGACCTTTCCACCAATGAAGAGGAAATTAGAGAAATAATGTGTTACTTTACCCAACTTTATGCCAATAAATTTGATAACTTAAGTGAAATGGATGACTTCCTCCAAAAATATAGGCTTCTTAGATTAACAGAGGAGGAAATAAATTGCTTAAATAGTCCCATTTCAGAAAAAAAAATAGACCAAGGTATTAATCAACTCCCCAGGAAAAATCCCCAGGACCAGATGGATTTACATGTGAATTCTACCAAACATTTAAAGAACAATTTGCCCCAATGCTATATAAACTATTTGAAAAAATAGGGAATGAAGGAGTCCTGCCAAACTCCTTTTATGACACAGACATGGTACTGATACCTAAACCAGGTCGATCGAAAACTGAGAAAGAAAATTATAGACCAATTTCCTTAATGAATATTGATGCTAAAATCTTAAATAAGATATTAGCAAAAAGACTTCAGAAAATCATCCCCAGGATAATATACTATGATCAAGTAGGATTCATACCAGGAATGCAGGGCTGGTTTAATATTAGGAAAACTATTAGTATAATTGACCATATTAATAATCAAATTAATAAAAACCATATGATCATCTCAATAGATGCAGAAAAAGCATTTGACAAAATCCAACATCCATTCCTACTAAAAACTCTTGAGAGTATAGGAATAAATGGATTCTTCCTTAGAATAATCAGGAGCATATATTTAAGACCTTCAGTAAGCATAATATGCAATAGAAATAAACTGCAACCTTTCCCTGTAAGATCAGGAGTGAAACAAGGTTGCCCACTATCACCATTACTATTCAATATAGTACTAGAAACGCTAGCCTCGGCAATAAGAGCCAAGAGAGATTCAAGGAATTAGAGTAGGAAATGAGGAAATCAAACTATCACTCTTTGCAGATGACATGATGGTATACTTAGAGAACCCCAAAGACTCTGCTAAAAAGCTATTAGAGAGAATTCAGAATTTTAGCAAAGTGGCAGGATACAAAATAAATCCACATAAATCCTCAGCATTCTTATATATCACCAACAAAATGCAACAGGAAGAGATACAAAGAGAAATTCCATTCCAAACAAATGTTGAGAGTACAAAGTATTTGGGAATCCATTTACCAAAGAATAGTCAGGAATTATATGAGAAAAATTACAAAACACTTGCCACAAAAATAGTCAGATTTAAATAATTGGAAAGACATTCAGTGCTCTTGGGTAGGCCGAGCGAATATAATAAAGATGACAATACTCCCCAAACTAATCTATTTATTTAGTGCTATACCAATCAGACTCCCAAGAAACTATTTTAATGATCTAGAAAAAATAACAACAAAATCCTTTTGGAAGAATATGCAAGGGAACTAATGAAAAAAAAGTCAGAGGAAGGTGGTCCAAGTGTACCCGATCTAAAGCTATATTATATAGCAGCAGTCACCAAAACCATTTGGTACTGGCTAAGAAATAGAACGGTAGATCAGTGGAACAGATTAGATACAAAGGACAAAAAAGGGTACATCTATAGCAATCTAATCTTTGACAAACCCAAAGATACCACCATTAGGGACAAAAATTCATTATTCGGAAAAAAACTGTTGGGAAAACTGGAAATTAGTATGGCAGAAATTAGATATGGATCCACACTTAACACCATGATCAAAATGGGTCCATGATTTAGGCATAAAGAATGAGATCATAAATAGATTAGAGGAACAGAGAATAGTCTACCTCTCAGACCTGTGGAGGAGGAAGGAATTTATGACCAGAGGAGAACTAGAGATCATTATTGATCACAAAATAGAAGATTTTGATTACATCAAACTAAAAAGTTTCTCTACAAACAATAGTAATGCAAACAAGATTAGAATGGAAGTAACAAATTGGCAAAATATTTTTAAAAGTAAAGGTCCTGACAAAAGTCTCATTTCCAAAATATATAGAGAACTGACCCTGATTTATAGGAAACCAAACCATTCTCCAATTGATAAATGGTCAAGGGATATGAACAGACAATTCTCAGATGATGAAATTGAAACTATTTCCACTCATATGAAAGAGTGTTCCAAATCACTACTGATCAGAGAAATGCAAATTAAGACAACTCTGAGATACCACTACACACCTGTCAGATTGGCTAAGATGACAGGAACAAATAATGATGAATGTTGGAGGGGCTGTGGGAAAACTGGGACACTGATACATTGTTGGGGGAGTTGTGGAAGAATCCAGCCATTCTGGAGAGCAATTTGGAACTATGCCCAAAAAGTTATCAAACTGTGCATACCCTTTGACCCAGCATTGCTGTTATTGGGATTATATCCCAAAGAAATACTAAAGAGCGGAAAGGGACCTGCATGTGCCAAAATGTTTGTGGCAGCTCTTTTTGTTGTAGCTAGAAACTGGAAGTTGAATGGATGTCCATCAATTGGAAAATGGTTGGGTAAATTGTGGTATATGAAGGTTATGGAATATTAGTGCTCTGTAAGAAATGACCAGCAGGAGGAATACAGAGAGGCCTGGAGAGACTTAAATCAACTGTTGCTGAATGAAATGAATAGAACCAGAAGATCACTGTACATTTCAACAACAATACTGTATGAGGATGTATTCTGATGGAAGTGGAAATGTTCAACATGTTCAACAAGAAGATCCAACTCACTTCCAGTTGATCAATGATGGACAGAAATAACTACACCCAGAGAAGGAACACTGGGAAGTGAATGTAAAGTGTTAGCACTACTGTCTATCTACCCAGGTTACTTATACCTTCGGAATCTAATACTTAATGTGCAACAAGAAAATGGTATTTACACACATATATTGTATCTAGGGTATATTGTAACACATGTAAAATGTATGGGATTGCCTGTCATCGGGGGGGGGAGAGAATGGAGGGGGGGGATAATTTGGAAAAATGAATTAAAAAAAATGGTCTTGCCCTCAAAGTTTACATATTATTGCGGAAAATGATGTCAACAAAAAAAAGTAGGAAGAAAATCTCTGCATAAGCAAGATAATTGTATAAATATTTTTATATACATTGGATTTATCATATATTTTCACATATTTAACATGTAATTACAGGTCACCCAGGCTAGGAGGTGGAAGGAAGGAGGGGGAATGTTGGAACAGGAGGTTTAGCAAGGCTCAGTGTTGAAAACTTGCCATTTCATATGTTTTTTAAATAAAAAGGTTTCCTAAAAAATATTTTTAAAAGAAAACCTCCGCATACAGCCTGAGCAAAATCCTCATCTGATGAGCAGTTGCCTTGCTTACCTTAGCCATGGAGACCTCATTGGGTGATGCCCATTGTGACATGCTCTAGTTCATTGTGACATGCCTGAGAACACCCAAGGTTTTCTGACTTAAAGGTGATGATCTCGCCACAACAACCCAGTTGGATCCTGAAAGCAAAGGGAGTAGGATGTGTGTATAGAAGAATGGATGAGTGGACAAATAGACTATTAGACTAGATACATAGATAACTGGTGATGGATGGATGGGATAGATAGTATAGACAAATAGATTGAATAGATACACTTGATGCATAGTTAAAAAGATAATGATGAATAGATAAGTGAAAAGATAGATTTATAGTAGAAAAGTTTATAGGTAGAATAGAGATTTATAGGAAGAAAAGTGATATATAGGTAGAAAAGAGATTTATAAGTAGAAAAGCGATTCATAGGCAGAAAAGAGATTTATAGGAAGAAAAGCGATTCATAGGTAGAAAAGAGATTTATAGGAAGAAAAGCAATTTATAAGTAGAAAAGATTTATAGTAATTAAAGCGATTTATAAGTAGAAAACAGATTATTAGATAAAAAAAGTGATTTTTAATTAGACAAGAGATTTATAGGTAGAAAAGGGGTTTATAGGCAGAAGAGAATGAATAGCTGCATTAAATATACATAGATAATGATTGAGTCAATGGAGGGTTAGGTAAATCAGTAAATAAATTACTGGAAAAAGAGATCCTTTCTGGTCCTCATCAGCATCATACCAAGTGCTCCTGTCAAAGATTGAGACTGCCTTCAGGTCAGTATTAAACTATTATATTTTATTCTTCAATATTATAGAAGCTAAAATGGTTGCTTTCTATCTGGCTTGGGAAATATTTGACTTCTCTTTCCTTCCCTCTTCCCCCACCCGCAAAAAATTCCAGTTTGTGGATGGTTATTCCAGTAGATCAAATGGACACATATCTTTCACTTATGCTGTAACATTTTACCTTTTCAGGCATCCTATAAGCCACTGCTAAAGCAGAGGAGATACTGAACCACTTGAGACCAGATGCTGGTGATATTGAAGGCATGTCTTCGGACCTCAGTGATCTACATAAACTGGGATTTAGCATGTTCATGAAGGTAAAGCAGCTATATAGAGATAATCTATCTTCAGTTTCCCTCCTGCAGTCAGTGTTAATAAGGGGTTGAAGGTAGGGCCAGGTTGCTGACTAACCCTATATGTACTAGAAGTACAAATAATCTGGGAAATAGAGAGCCTACCTTTACAAACAAACAAACAAACAATCAAAAGCAGATTCTTTGAGTTCAGAAACTATTTTCTTTTTCATCATCCTATGCCTGGTTCCCAGAAACAAGATGACTTGCTCATATTAGAGGTTTCATAAATGCTTGTTGAATTCAGTTACATATAGATGAAGACCTTTTCTAAAATTATTGGCAGCTGGCTGGTACAGTGGATAACACTGTTGGACCACACTTGAATCAGCACCTGATTTCAAACACCAACTGTAGGACTCTGGGCAAGTCACTTAATCTGTGTTTGCCTCAATTTCCTCATCTGTAAAATGGGAATGGTACAATCATTTTTGCTCCACCGAGAATAAGCCTTTGAGAAATATTTGGTTTCAAGTAGAGTCACAGCATCGTGGATTTTGAGCTGGCGGGAATATTTCAGGGTTTCTGCTTCCATATTTTACAGAGAAAGTTACTGAGACTCCGGGTGGTTAAGTATATTTAGTATATTGTCCCAGCGCATACAGGTTGTAAAAGGCAGAGACAAGAGTCAAACAGATCCTGTTTATACTATCATGTTAACTCTAAGTGTTCATTACATATGTGTGTATGTGTGTGCATATATGTGTGTGTATATTTCCATACTTCAATCTTTTAACCTATAGCTAAACATATTAATTCTTAAAAAAAAAAAAAAAAAAAAAGGTGGTGGGATGGGATACGGGAAAGACACTGTAATAAAGTAACATTAAACAAGTGGAATTTTGCTGTGCTGATTATTTCTTACCTGCATGACTTTTTATTATCACTTAAACTCCCTGAGCGTCAGTTTCCTCACATGTTAAATGAGATACTTGAGCTCCACGACCACAAGGAGACTACATTTCTAGTTCTAAAGTTCTGATTCCACAGCTGAAAATCTACGAACATTATGTCCTAACGTAAGATCTTTATTTGATCATTAATGAGTCATATATTAACCTGACATGCTTGTCTGATGGCTGACCCCATCCTTGTTATGGTGAATGTTACAGGTGAGCCGACCTCATCCCGGTGACCATCCACTGCAGATCCTCTTTGTGGTTGGTGGGGTAACGATATCGGAAGCCAAAATGGTGAAAGATCTTGTTTCTTCCCTGAAGCCTGGAACACAGGTACTGAACCCTAAATAACAGGACATGCATCTCCCTGGCTCAAGGATGGGAGAGTCTGGCTGTTCCCATAAGGGTGGGTCTGAGCCTTAGGGGTAGCATCAGAGAAAACATGGTCTATATTACTTTGGAGATGGTGAAGCACTGTGTAAATGTCAGATACTATTCTTACTACTACTATTATTACTCGTACTCTTACACCTATTATTATTACTACTACTTCTACTATTACTCCTCTTCCTACTCCTATTAGTATCACTCTTAAGATTACTACTATTACTCTTCCACCAACTACTACAATTACTCCCACTCTTATTACTGTTACTATTCATACTACTCCCATTCCTTCTAGTTCTCTTCCTCCTGCTACTACTACTATCATTGCTCTTATTCCTATTAATACTCCTTCTACTACCACTACTACTATTATTTGTAATACTACCTTTACTATTACTATTACTATTACTTTACTATTACTATTACTACTATTTCTACTACTAGTAGTGTAACTCCTATTCCTAGTATTATTACTATTGCTTTTACTACTTATTCAACAAAAAAAAGAAGTAGGAAGAAAATCTCTGCATAAGCAAGATAATTGCATAAATATTTTTATATACATTGGATTTATCATATATTTTCACATATTTAACATGTAATTACCGGTCATCTAGGGAAGGAGGTGGAAGGAAGGAGGGGGAATGTTGGAACAGCAGGTTTCACAAGGCTCAGTGTTGAAAACTTTCCCCTTCATATGTTTTCTAAAATAAAAAGGTTTCCTAAAAAATATTTTTAAAAGAAAACCTCCGCATAAAGCCTGGCACAATCCTCATCTGATGAGCAGTTTCCTTGCTTACCTTGGCCATGGAGACCTCATTGTGTGATGCTCATTGTGACGCGCCGGAGAACACCCAAACTTTTCTGACTTAAAGGTGATGATCTCGCCACAACAACCCAGTTGGATCCTGACAGCAAAGGGAGTAGTATGTGAATATGAGAATGGATGAGTGGACAAATAGACCAATAGACTAGATACATAGAAAACTGGTGATGGATGGATGGGATAGATAGGATACACAAATAGATTGAATAGATACACTTGATGCATAGTTAAAAAGATAATGATGGATAGATAAGTGAAAAGATAGATTTGTAGTAGAAATGTTTATAGGTAGAAAAGAGATTTATAGGAAGAAAAGCAATTTATAGGTAGAAAAGAGATTTATAATAAAGTGATTTATAATAGAAAAGAGATTTTTAGATTAAAAAAGGGATTTATAAGCAGAAAAGAGATTTATAGGTAGAAACGAGATTTATAGGCAGAAGAGAATGAATAGCTGGATTAAAATATACAAACACCCCCCCAAAAATATTGCAGTTTATGGATGGTTTTTCCAGTATATTAAAAGGACACATATCTTTCACTTATGCTGTAACATTTTACCTTTTCAGGCAACCTATAAGCCAATACTGAAGCAAAGGAGATACTGAACCCAGAGTGACCAGATTCTGGCGATATTGAACACATGTTTTCGGGCCTTGAAGATCTACTTCAAACGGGATTTAAATTGTTGTTGGGGATTTTTGATCTATACTTTGGAGTTTATTGTACTGGTGGGGGGAAGGGGACAGATGATGTTGCTGATTGTTGTTGGGGAGTTTTGATCTATACTTTGGAGTTTATTGTACTGGTGGGGGGAAGGGGACAGATGTTGCGGAGTTTGATGGGGTTTTTAAAAAAAAAAGTTTTTTTCTGTTTCCAAAAGTGTCAAGTTGTCATTCTTTCAGCTTCCACATGATTAGTGATATTTCCCAGTTTCTTCTGTGCTATCTAGTGATTAGATTTGCCAGCTCGTTAATCTAAAGAAATACTTGTTGGCAAACTTATTGGGTAAATTAAATTTTTCCCTTATTTGCAGCTAGCCCATACTGCTGATGGGTAAAGCTGGCTATATCCTATCTGGGTTTGGGAATAAGAGAGGGAGGCAGATTTCTTCTTCTTTGAGATTGTGAAACAACTGTAACCAGGACCTTTGCCATCAGAGGCTTGGGACCGTCTGAAAGTCTGGGAGCAAAGAGCTATTGGGGGTTAACAAGCAGCAGGTCTGTTGTGTTCTAGCCAGAGAAGTCCCAGAGAAGCTAGGAAGTGGCCCTGCTGAAGTCTTTTGGATCTTCCTGGAGGAGCAGAGCAGCCATTCCATACCTGGAGGGCAATTCAGAATGACAAGGGACTGGCTTAGAGATTTGCATCCAGGTGCTTCCCCTCAGCTCCAGGCGAAGGCTGAGCCAGAAAATAATTGGTGTCCCCACAGGCTTGTGCTAGAGCCCCCCATTCCCCCTTTGAAGTTTCTTCTGCCTGACTTGTGCTCATTATAATCTATATGACTGAAATGTAAAATTTCTGTTTCTGAAAATCTAACCTTTCTTCAGAAGTTGGGAACCTAAATCCCCTGGATGAAGAAGGGGGATAGTAAGAGTGCTAGAAAAGCAAATGGGTGCTCTGGAGCCAGCAAGATTGGAGATGGGAAAACCCCTTCTGATTTGATTCCATAGATAGTGGCAAACCTCAGGTTAGCCACAAAAGATGTTTGCACTGAATGATAAAGCTGGAACAATATCTCTTGTGAATTGATGTACAGGCCCTGGCAATAAAATGAAACCAAACTAACTCCCAAGCAGAATGCAGCCTTCATTGGATGAAGGGCCCCAGAAGGCTTTGACAAGCCAGTCAAGCCGGCTTCCAGAGCTAGTGCTTAGTTTGGCCTTGGGAATCCTCCCAGGGTGTGGAAGAGAAGGTGGTCTGGATGGCTCTCTGACAGCACCTTCTCATCCTCCATCTTGGGCTTTCCACTTCTGGGCTTGGGCTTGGAGGGTCTCATCTACAGAAAACCACCTCCTTGAGGGCAAGAACTGTTGGAGCTTTTCCGTGGTAGCTCTGCCATTTTTCCACTTCGAATCACTTCCAATTTACCAATATTTCTTAAGGAAACAAGCATTTATTAAACTCCTATGTACCAAGCACTGTGCTAAGCACTTTACATATATTCTCTCCTCAACAACACTGGGAGGTAGGTGCTATTATCCACATTCTCAGTTAAAGAAACTGAGGCAACAGGTCAGCAAAATAGAGGCTAGATTGAAACAGATCTTGTCTTGTACAGACAACTCTGGCCTAATTAACAAGGGGATTCTAGATCTGCAGCGTTCAATGGGGTGTTTTCCAAATTCTATATGATGAAAGTTACCTGATAAAGCTGTCTGGGGTCTTAACTGTGGCCCTAGCTCCTCTTGCTTTTCAGCCAAAACGTAGGTTCCATCCCAAGAGCAATATGGGGGCTCAGCTCCCTTTCCCGCTGGCTGCTTCTACTCATGTCCCCAGTTTCTGGTCCCTGTGTCTTTTGTGACCATATCATTCATTTGGTAGCCTACCTCACCCATCTTCCTTAGACTACTCAATCAGCAAAGCACAACTAAACAAGGAGCAAACATATATTACATACTTACTAGGGGTCATGTATTACACTAGACCTTGGAGACATAAAGATGAAAACAAAATGGTCTTGGTTCATGGGTGGAGCCAAGATGGTGGAGAAGATACACCGCGACTGTGTAAGCTCCTTTCTTCCCTCACAACCAACTAGATTTACTCAGCCTCAGAAATAGCGCTGGACTGATAGAATCCACAAGGACTGGAAGCACGACTTACCAGCTGAAGAGAATCTGGAATTTGAACAGGAAAGGTCAGCTCCCAGGGGAGGAAGAAGAGAGGCCAGTGCAGACGGTGGGGTGGTGGCACACTGCGCTGATCGCGCTGGGGAGGGCTCTGGGATCAGAGAATCCACTGAGATAGAAGAATCTGGCACAGGCTGTTAGCTCTTCTCTGCTTATAATACAGCAGTTCAGAAGAGAAATCTCAGCAACTTTAAAATTTAAAACCAGATTGGATCTTCCTGGATCCCGGGGGTGACTCAGCACATCTTGGCACTGGTGGGTGTGGCCGACATAGGCAATCCAGGCTTTCACCTGGGGGGTAGTTAAGAGATTGAAAAGTGGGCGGGGCTGTAACTCATATTGCCTGGCTTGGCTAGAGGCTGTGGAATGGAAGTCCCAGAGAAGCAGAACCTTTGAACTAGGGACCGCGGTTTCTGGCAGACACTTCCAGTGTGAGCGCAGGGGCTTTTCAGGTCACCTGCTGCAGACATCCACGTCTCAACCGGACACATAGGCTAGGCTTTGAGTCGCCTTTACTGTACAGTCTCAAACATCAGGGAAGCCACTAGAACACAGTGCCCTCAAAGCACAGCACTGCTGATCGCCTCTGAGGCACTTCCAGGGAGGGGGTGGGGAACTCTCTCCCAGAGCTCTCTCTTAGCTCAGGCGCAGGGGCCGCTGCATCCATCAAGTCTGGGAAGAAGTGGTAAAGAAAGAAAGAAATAATTTCCTACCCCAGGGACAGACCCGAAAAGATTTTTTAAGTATGAGCAAAAAGCCCCCCAAAAATATAGATTCCTTCTACACAGAGAAAGAGCAGGTATCCAACCCCAAGGAAGTTAACAGCAGAGAGTCAGCAGATAACAACCTAAAGGGGAATAATTCCTGCCCCCCATCACATAACTCTCTCCTTGAAGAGACTATTAAAAAGTTAAGAGAGTTTGAAGAAAAATGGGGAAAGGAAAGAGAATAACAACGTTGTGAAATTGGGGTTGGAAAAAATAAAGAATTCACAGGAGATGCAGGGAAACAAAATTAGTGAATTAGAAAAGGTAAAAAAAAAAACAGGAAAGTAGGATTTCTGAACTGGAGAAGATAAAAAAATCTCAAGAAAATAGTATTTCTGAATTGGAGAACATAAAAGAGTCCCAAGAAAATAGGATTTCTGAATTGGAAGAAGAAAATAATTCTCAAAAAAAAAATTAGGGAAATGGAAAAAAAAAATCAATAGAGCAAAAATAACTCATTTAAAAATGAAATTGGGCATTTACAAAAAGAAGTAAAAACTGTGAATGAAGAAAATAACTCCTTAAAATTCAGGATGGAACAAATAGAAATGAATGATTCACTGAGAACCCAAGAATCAGTCAAACAAAACAAAAAAAAAAAAATGAAAAGCTGGAGAATAACGTCAAATACTTACTGGGAAATTCTATAGACCTGGAAAATAGATCTAGGAGAGATAATCTGCGGATCATTGGACTTCCCAAAAACTATGACCAAAATAAGATCCTAGATTCTATTTTACAGGAAATTATTAAAGAGAACTGTCCAGAGATAATAGAAACAGAGGGGAAAGTAGATGTTGTAAGAATTCATCGAACTCCTTCTGAAATAGACCCTAAAAAAGAACACCACGGAATATTGTGCCTAAGCTGCAGAATTAGCACACAAAGGAGAAAATCCTGCAAGCAGCTAGAAAAAAACAATTTAAATACCAAGGGGCCACAATAAGGATCACACAAGATCTGGCTGCCTCCACATTAAAAGATAGAAGGGCCTGGAACCTGATATTCCGAAAGGCAAAAGATCAAGGATTGCAACCATGAATAAACTACCCAGCTAAGTTTAGCATCTTTTTCCATGGAAGAAGATGGTCATTCAATGCAATAGAGGAATTCCATATGTTTCTAAGAAAAAAACCAGACTTAAACAAAAAATTTGATCTATATCCACAAGACTGAAGAGAAACAGAAAAAGGTACACAGAACCCTTGAGAACTATATCTCTGTTGTGGGTATATAGAAAGTACACATGGATAATTTGATTTTACTGATATAAAAGAAAAAAAAAAGGAGGGGGTGTAGTAAAAGGAAGGGGGTATTATCAGAAAAAGGGTTGGGTGTGATAAAAAGAGGGAAACTACATCCCAGGAAGAGGCATAGAAAATACACCATATCTGAGGGAATTTAGAGAGGGGGAGAATCATTGTGTAAATCTTACTCTCATCAGAAGAGACTCAAAGAGTAAATAATTGTCATATTTGTTTTTCAGAGAATTCTCTCTCACCTCATTAAAAGGGGGGAGAGGAAAAAGGAAAAGGAAAAGGAGAATAAGGGAAGGGATGTGGAGGGAGGGGGGAGGGACACAAAAAAAGGGAGGGCTGCGTGTCACAAGGGGGGTCTATAAATTAAATATCGGGGAAGGGGTTCAGGGGGGTCAAGGGAAAAGGCATAATCTGGGGATAATATGATGGCAGGTAATACAGAATTAGTAATTTTAACTGTAAATGTGAATGGGATGAATGCTCCCATCAAATGGAGACGGATAGCAGACTGGATCAAAAATCAGAACCCTACAATATGTTGTTTACAGGAAACACACTTAAATCAGGGAGATATATATATAGAGAGAGTAAAGGTAAAAGGTTGGAGCAGAATCTATTACGCTTCAGGTAAAGCCAAAAAAGCAGGGGTAGATATCCTTATCTCAGATCAAGCAAAAGCCGAAGATGATCTAATTAAAAGTTATAAGGAAGGAAACTATATCCTGCTGAAAGGTAGCATAAATAATGAAGCCATATCGATACTAAACATATATGCACCAAGTGGTATAGCATCTAACTTTCTAAAGGAAAAGTTAAGAGAGTTGCAAGAAGAAATATACAGTAAAACTATAATAGTGGGAGATCTCCTCCTTGCACTCTCAGATTTAGACAAATCAAACCACAAAACAAACAAGAAAGAAATTAAAAAAGTAAAGAGAACATTAGAAAAACTAGGTATGATAGATCTTTGGAGAAAACTGAATGGCAATAGAAAGGAATATACTTTCTTCTCAGCAGTTCATGGATCCTATACAAAAATTGACCATGTAATAGGACATAAAGATCTCAAAATTCAATGTAGGAAGGCAGAAATAATAAATGCCTTCTTCTCAGACCACAATGCAATAAAAGCTACATTCAGTAAAAAGTTAGGGATAAATAGACCAAAAAGTAATTGGAAACTGAATAATCTCATCTTAAAGAATGACTGGGTGAAAGAGCAAATTATAGAAACAATAATTTCACCCAAGATAATGACAATGATGAGACATCATACCAAAATCTGTGGGATGCAGCTAAAGCAGTAATAAGGGGAAATTTTATATCTTTAGAGGCTTCTATGAAGAAAATAGAGAAAGAGAAGATTAACGAATTGGGCTTGCAACTTAAAAGGCCAGAAAAAGACCAAATAAAAAACCCCCAACCAAAAATTAAACTTGAAATACAAAAATTAAAAGGAGAAATCAATAATATTGAAAGTAAAAAACTATTGAATTAATAAATAAAACCAAGAGTTGGTTTTATGAAAAAGCCAATAAAATAGATAAACCTTTGGTAAATCTGATCAGAAAAAAGAAAGAGGAAAATCAAATTGTTAGTCTTACAAATGAAAAGGGGGACCTTTCCACCAATGAAGAGGAAATTAGAGAAATAATGTGTTACTTTACCCAACTTTATGCCAATAAATTTGATAACTTAAGTGAAATGGATGACTTCCTCCAAAAATATAGGCTTCTTAGATTAACAGAGGAGGAAATAAATTGCTTAAATAGTCCCATTTCAGAAAAAAAAATAGACCAAGGTATTAATCAACTCCCCAGGAAAAATCCCCAGGACCAGATGGATTTACATGTGAATTCTACCAAACATTTAAAGAACAATTTGCCCCAATGCTATATAAACTATTTGAAAAAATAGGGAATGAAGGAGTCCTGCCAAACTCCTTTTATGACACAGACATGGTACTGATACCTAAACCAGGTCGATCGAAAACTGAGAAAGAAAATTATAGACCAATTTCCTTAATGAATATTGATGCTAAAATCTTAAATAAGATATTAGCAAAAAGACTTCAGAAAATCATCCCCAGGATAATATACTATGATCAAGTAGGATTCATACCAGGAATGCAGGGCTGGTTTAATATTAGGAAAACTATTAGTATAATTGACCATATTAATAATCAAATTAATAAAAACCATATGATCATCTCAATAGATGCAGAAAAAGCATTTGACAAAATCCAACATCCATTCCTACTAAAAACTCTTGAGAGTATAGGAATAAATGGATTCTTCCTTAGAATAATCAGGAGCATATATTTAAGACCTTCAGTAAGCATAATATGCAATAGAAATAAACTGCAACCTTTCCCTGTAAGATCAGGAGTGAAACAAGGTTGCCCACTATCACCATTACTATTCAATATAGTACTAGAAACGCTAGCCTCGGCAATAAGAGCCAAGAGAGATTCAAGGAATTAGAGTAGGAAATGAGGAAATCAAACTATCACTCTTTGCAGATGACATGATGGTATACTTAGAGAACCCCAAAGACTCTGCTAAAAAGCTATTAGAGAGAATTCAGAATTTTAGCAAAGTGGCAGGATACAAAATAAATCCACATAAATCCTCAGCATTCTTATATATCACCAACAAAATGCAACAGGAAGAGATACAAAGAGAAATTCCATTCCAAACAAATGTTGAGAGTACAAAGTATTTGGGAATCCATTTACCAAAGAATAGTCAGGAATTATATGAGAAAAATTACAAAACACTTGCCACAAAAATAGTCAGATTTAAATAATTGGAAAGACATTCAGTGCTCTTGGGTAGGCCGAGCGAATATAATAAAGATGACAATACTCCCCAAACTAATCTATTTATTTAGTGCTATACCAATCAGACTCCCAAGAAACTATTTTAATGATCTAGAAAAAATAACAACAAAATCCTTTTGGAAGAATATGCAAGGGAACTAATGAAAAAAAAGTCAGAGGAAGGTGGTCCAAGTGTACCCGATCTAAAGCTATATTATATAGCAGCAGTCACCAAAACCATTTGGTACTGGCTAAGAAATAGAACGGTAGATCAGTGGAACAGATTAGATACAAAGGACAAAAAAGGGTACATCTATAGCAATCTAATCTTTGACAAACCCAAAGATACCACCATTAGGGACAAAAATTCATTATTCGGAAAAAAACTGTTGGGAAAACTGGAAATTAGTATGGCAGAAATTAGATATGGATCCACACTTAACACCATGATCAAAATGGGTCCATGATTTAGGCATAAAGAATGAGATCATAAATAGATTAGAGGAACAGAGAATAGTCTACCTCTCAGACCTGTGGAGGAGGAAGGAATTTATGACCAGAGGAGAACTAGAGATCATTATTGATCACAAAATAGAAGATTTTGATTACATCAAACTAAAAAGTTTCTCTACAAACAATAGTAATGCAAACAAGATTAGAATGGAAGTAACAAATTGGCAAAATATTTTTAAAAGTAAAGGTCCTGACAAAAGTCTCATTTCCAAAATATATAGAGAACTGACCCTGATTTATAGGAAACCAAACCATTCTCCAATTGATAAATGGTCAAGGGATATGAACAGACAATTCTCAGATGATGAAATTGAAACTATTTCCACTCATATGAAAGAGTGTTCCAAATCACTACTGATCAGAGAAATGCAAATTAAGACAACTCTGAGATACCACTACACACCTGTCAGATTGGCTAAGATGACAGGAACAAATAATGATGAATGTTGGAGGGGCTGTGGGAAAACTGGGACACTGATACATTGTTGGGGGAGTTGTGGAAGAATCCAGCCATTCTGGAGAGCAATTTGGAACTATGCCCAAAAAGTTATCAAACTGTGCATACCCTTTGACCCAGCATTGCTGTTATTGGGATTATATCCCAAAGAAATACTAAAGAGCGGAAAGGGACCTGCATGTGCCAAAATGTTTGTGGCAGCTCTTTTTGTTGTAGCTAGAAACTGGAAGTTGAATGGATGTCCATCAATTGGAAAATGGTTGGGTAAATTGTGGTATATGAAGGTTATGGAATATTAGTGCTCTGTAAGAAATGACCAGCAGGAGGAATACAGAGAGGCCTGGAGAGACTTAAATCAACTGTTGCTGAATGAAATGAATAGAACCAGAAGATCACTGTACATTTCAACAACAATACTGTATGAGGATGTATTCTGATGGAAGTGGAAATGTTCAACATGTTCAACAAGAAGATCCAACTCACTTCCAGTTGATCAATGATGGACAGAAATAACTACACCCAGAGAAGGAACACTGGGAAGTGAATGTAAAGTGTTAGCACTACTGTCTATCTACCCAGGTTACTTATACCTTCGGAATCTAATACTTAATGTGCAACAAGAAAATGGTATTTACACACATATATTGTATCTAGGGTATATTGTAACACATGTAAAATGTATGGGATTGCCTGTCATCGGGGGGGGGAGAGAATGGAGGGGGGGGATAATTTGGAAAAATGAATTAAAAAAAATGGTCTTGCCCTCAAAGTTTACATATTATTGCGGAAAATGATGTCAACAAAAAAAAGTAGGAAGAAAATCTCTGCATAAGCAAGATAATTGTATAAATATTTTTATATACATTGGATTTATCATATATTTTCACATATTTAACATGTAATTACAGGTCACCCAGGCTAGGAGGTGGAAGGAAGGAGGGGGAATGTTGGAACAGGAGGTTTAGCAAGGCTCAGTGTTGAAAACTTGCCATTTCATATGTTTTTTAAATAAAAAGGTTTCCTAAAAAATATTTTTAAAAGAAAACCTCCGCATACAGCCTGAGCAAAATCCTCATCTGATGAGCAGTTGCCTTGCTTACCTTAGCCATGGAGACCTCATTGGGTGATGCCCATTGTGACATGCTCTAGTTCATTGTGACATGCCTGAGAACACCCAAGGTTTTCTGACTTAAAGGTGATGATCTCGCCACAACAACCCAGTTGGATCCTGAAAGCAAAGGGAGTAGGATGTGTGTATAGAAGAATGGATGAGTGGACAAATAGACTATTAGACTAGATACATAGATAACTGGTGATGGATGGATGGGATAGATAGTATAGACAAATAGATTGAATAGATACACTTGATGCATAGTTAAAAAGATAATGATGAATAGATAAGTGAAAAGATAGATTTATAGTAGAAAAGTTTATAGGTAGAATAGAGATTTATAGGAAGAAAAGTGATATATAGGTAGAAAAGAGATTTATAAGTAGAAAAGCGATTCATAGGCAGAAAAGAGATTTATAGGAAGAAAAGCGATTCATAGGTAGAAAAGAGATTTATAGGAAGAAAAGCAATTTATAAGTAGAAAAGATTTATAGTAATTAAAGCGATTTATAAGTAGAAAACAGATTATTAGATAAAAAAAGTGATTTTTAATTAGACAAGAGATTTATAGGTAGAAAAGGGGTTTATAGGCAGAAGAGAATGAATAGCTGCATTAAATATACATAGATAATGATTGAGTCAATGGAGGGTTAGGTAAATCAGTAAATAAATTACTGGAAAAAGAGATCCTTTCTGGTCCTCATCAGCATCATACCAAGTGCTCCTGTCAAAGATTGAGACTGCCTTCAGGTCAGTATTAAACTATTATATTTTATTCTTCAATATTATAGAAGCTAAAATGGTTGCTTTCTATCTGGCTTGGGAAATATTTGACTTCTCTTTCCTTCCCTCTTCCCCCACCCGCAAAAAATTCCAGTTTGTGGATGGTTATTCCAGTAGATCAAATGGACACATATCTTTCACTTATGCTGTAACATTTTACCTTTTCAGGCATCCTATAAGCCACTGCTAAAGCAGAGGAGATACTGAACCACTTGTGACCAG
Organism: Sminthopsis crassicaudata; assembly: GCF_048593235.1. Classification (NCBI taxonomy): domain Eukaryota; kingdom Metazoa; phylum Chordata; class Mammalia; order Dasyuromorphia; family Dasyuridae; genus Sminthopsis; species Sminthopsis crassicaudata. The sequence continues at coordinate 178,966,583 of NC_133619.1, read as the reverse complement.
ATGCTGGTGATATTGAAGGCATGTCTTCGGACCTCAGTGATCTACATAAACTGGGATTTAGCATGTTCATGAAGGTAAAGCAGCTATATAGAGATAATCTATCTTCAGTTTCCCTCCTGCAGTCAGTGTTAATAAGGGGTTGAAGGTAGGGCCAGGTTGCTGACTAACCCTATATGTACTAGAAGTACAAATAATCTGGGAAATAGAGAGCCTACCTTTACAAACAAACAAACAATCAAAAGCAGATTCTTTGAGTTCAGAAACTATTTTCTTTTTCATCATCCTATGCCTGGTTCCCAGAAACAAGATGACTTGCTCATATTAGAGGTTTCATAAATGCTTGTTGAATTCAGTTACATATAGATGAAGACCTTTTCTAAAATTATTGGCAGCTGGCTGGTACAGTGGATAACACTGTTGGACCACACTTGAATCAGCACCTGATTTCAAACACCAACTGTAGGACTCTGGGCAAGTCACTTAATCTGTGTTTGCCTCAATTTCCTCATCTGTAAAATGGGAATGGTACAATCATTTTTGCTCCACCGAGAATAAGCCTTTGAGAAATACTTGGTTTCAAGTAGAGTCACAGCATCGTGGATTTTGAGCTGGCGGGAATATTTCAGGGTTTCTGCTTCCATATTTTACAGAGAAAGTTACTGAGACTCAGGGTGGTTAAGTATATTTAGTATATTGTCCCAGCGCATACAGGTTGTAAAAGGCAGAGACAAGAGTCAAACAGATCCTGTTTATACTATCATGTTAACTCTAAGTGTTCATTACATATGTGTGTATGTGTGTGCATATATGTGTGTGTGTATTTCCATACTTCAATCTTTTAACCTACAGCTAAACATATTAATTCTTAAAAAAAAAAAAAAAAAAAAAAAGGTGGTGGGATGGGATACGGGAAAGACACTGTAATAAAGTAACATTAAACAAGTGGAATTTTGCTGTGCTGATTATTTCTTACCTGCATGACTTTTTATTATCACTTAAATTCCCTGAGCGTCAGTTTCCTCACATGTTAAATGAGATACTTGAGCTCCACGACCACAAGGAGACTACATTTCTAGTTCTAAAGTTCTGATTCCACAGCTGAAAATCTACGAACATTATGTCCTAACGTAAGATCTTTATTTGATCATTAATGAGTCATACATTAACCTGACATGCTTGTCTGATGGCTGACCCCATCCTTGTTATGGTGAATGTTACAGGTGAGCCGACCTCATCCTGGTGATCATCCACTGCAGATCCTCTTTGTGGTTGGTGGGGTAACGATATCGGAAGCCAAAATGGTGAAAGATCTTGTTTCTTCCCTGAAGCCTGGAACACAGGTACTGAACCCTAAATAACAGGACATGCATCTCCCTGGCTCAAGGATGGGAGAGTCTGGCTGTTCCCATAAGGGTGGGTCTGAGCCTTAGGGGTAGCATCAGAGAAAACATGGTCTATATTACTTTGGAGATGGTGAAGCACTGTGTAAATGTCAGATACTATTCTTACTACTACTATTATTACTCGTACTCTTACACCTATTATTATTACTACTACTTCTACTATTACTCCTCTTCCTACTCCTATTAGTATCACTCTTAAGATTACTACTATTACTCTTCCACCAACTACTACAATTACTCCCACTCTTATTACTGTTACTATTCATACTACTCCCATTCCTTCTAGTTCTCTTCCTCCTGCTACTACTACTATCATTGCTCTTATTCCTATTAATACTCCTTCTACTACCACTACTACTATTATTTGTAATACTACCTTTACTATTACTATTACTATTACTTTACTATTACTATTACTATTACTTTACTATTACTATTACTACTATTTCTACTACTAGTAGTGTAACTCCTATTCCTAGTATTATTACTATTGCTTTTACTACTTATTCAACAAAAAAAAGAAGTAGGAAGAAAATCTCTGCATAAGCAAGATAATTGCATAAATATTTTTATATACATTGGATTTATCATATATTTTCACATATTTAACATGTAATTACCGGTCATCTAGGGAAGGAGGTGGAAGGAAGGAGGGGGAATGTTGGAACAGCAGGTTTCACAAGGCTCAGTGTTGAAAACTTTCCCCTTCATATGTTTTCTAAAATAAAAAGGTTTCCTAAAAAATATTTTTAAAAGAAAACCTCCGCATAAAGCCTGGCACAATCCTCATCTGATGAGCAGTTTCCTTGCTTACCTTGGCCATGGAGACCTCATTGTGTGATGCTCATTGTGACGCGCCGGAGAACACCCAAACTTTTCTGACTTAAAGGTGATGATCTCGCCACAACAACCCAGTTGGATCCTGACAGCAAAGGGAGTAGTATGTGAATATGAGAATGGATGAGTGGACAAATAGACCAATAGACTAGATACATAGAAAACTGGTGATGGATGGATGGGATAGATAGGATACACAAATAGATTGAATAGATACACTTGATGCATAGTTAAAAAGATAATGATGGATAGATAAGTGAAAAGATAGATTTGTAGTAGAAATGTTTATAGGTAGAAAAGAGATTTATAGGAAGAAAAGCAATTTATAGGTAGAAAAGAGATTTATAATAAAGTGATTTATAATAGAAAAGAGATTTTTAGATTAAAAAAGGGATTTATAAGCAGAAAAGAGATTTATAGGTAGAAACGAGATTTATAGGCAGAAGAGAATGAATAGCTGGATTAAAATATACAAACACCCCCCCAAAAATATTGCAGTTTATGGATGGTTTTTCCAGTATATTAAAAGGACACATATCTTTCACTTATGCTGTAACATTTTACCTTTTCAGGCAACCTATAAGCCAATACTGAAGCAAAGGAGATACTGAACCCAGAGTGACCAGATTCTGGCGATATTGAACACATGTTTTCGGGCCTTGAAGATCTACTTCAAACGGGATTTAAATTGTTGTTGGGGATTTTTGATCTATACTTTGGAGTTTATTGTACTGGTGGGGGGAAGGGGACAGATGATGTTGCTGATTGTTGTTGGGGAGTTTTGATCTATACTTTGGAGTTTATTGTACTGGTGGGGGGAAGGGGACAGATGTTGCGGAGTTTGATGGGGTTTTTAAAAAAAAAAGTTTTTTTCTGTTTCCAAAAGTGTCAAGTTGTCATTCTTTCAGCTTCCACATGATTAGTGATATTTCCCAGTTTCTTCTGTGCTATCTAGTGATTAGATTTGCCAGCTCGTTAATCTAAAGAAATACTTGTTGGCAAACTTATTGGGTAAATTAAATTTTTCCCTTATTTGCAGCTAGCCCATACTGCTGATGGGTAAAGCTGGCTATATCCTATCTGGGTTTGGGAATAAGAGAGGGAGGCAGATTTCTTCTTCTTTGAGATTGTGAAACAACTGTAACCAGGACCTTTGCCATCAGAGGCTTGGGACCGTCTGAAAGTCTGGGAGCAAAGAGCTATTGGGGGTTAACAAGCAGCAGGTCTGTTGTGTTCTAGCCAGAGAAGTCCCAGAGAAGCTAGGAAGTGGCCCTGCTGAAGTCTTTTGGATCTTCCTGGAGGAGCAGAGCAGCCATTCCATACCTGGAGGGCAATTCAGAATGACAAGGGACTGGCTTAGAGATTTGCATCCAGGTGCTTCCCCTCAGCTCCAGGCGAAGGCTGAGCCAGAAAATAATTGGTGTCCCCACAGGCTTGTGCTAGAGCCCCCCATTCCCCCTTTGAAGTTTCTTCTGCCTGACTTGTGCTCATTATAATCTATATGACTGAAATGTAAAATTTCTGTTTCTGAAAATCTAACCTTTCTTCAGAAGTTGGGAACCTAAATCCCCTGGATGAAGAAGGGGGATAGTAAGAGTGCTAGAAAAGCAAATGGGTGCTCTGGAGCCAGCAAGATTGGAGATGGGAAAACCCCTTCTGATTTGATTCCATAGATAGTGGCAAACCTCAGGTTAGCCACAAAAGATGTTTGCACTGAATGATAAAGCTGGAACAATACCTCTTGTGAATTGATGTACAGGCCCTGGCAATAAAATGAAACCAAACTAACTCCCAAGCAGAATGCAGCCTTCATTGGATGAAGGGCCCCAGAAGGCTTTGACAAGCCAGTCAAGCCGGCTTCCAGAGCTAGTGCTTAGTTTGGCCTTGGGAATCCTCCCAGGGTGTGGAAGAGAAGGTGGTCTGGATGGCTCTCTGACAGCACCTTCTCATCCTCCATCTTGGGCTTTCCACTTCTGGGCTTGGGCTTGGAGGGTCTCATCTACAGAAAACCACCTCCTTGAGGGCAAGAACTGTTGGAGCTTTTCCGTGGTAGCTCTGCCATTTTTCCACTTCGAATCACTTCCAATTTACCAATATTTCTTAAGGAAACAAGCATTTATTAAACTCCTATGTACCAAGCACTGTGCTAAGCACTTTACATATATTCTCTCCTCAACAACACTGGGAGGTAGGTGCTATTATCCACATTCTCAGTTAAAGAAACTGAGGCAACAGGTCAGCAAAATAGAGGCTAGATTGAAACAGATCTTGTCTTGTACAGACAACTCTGGCCTAATTAACAAGGGGATTCTAGATCTGCAGCGTTCAATGGGGTGTTTTCCAAATTCTATATGATGAAAGTTACCTGATAAAGCTGTCTGGGGTCTTAACTGTGGCCCTAGCTCCTCTTGCTTTTCAGCCAAAACGTAGGTTCCATCCCAAGAGCAATATGGGGGCTTAGCTCCCTTTCCCGCTGGCTGCTTCTACTCATGTCCCCAGTTTCTGGTCCCTGTGTCTTTTGTGACCATATCATTCATTTGGTAGCCTACCTCACCCATCTTCCTTAGACTACTCAATCAGCAAAGCACAACTAAACAAGGAGCAAACATATATTACATACTTACTAGGGGTCATGTATTACACTAGACCTTGGAGACATAAAGATGAAAACAAAATGGTCTTGGTTCATGGGTGGAGCCAAGATGGTGGAGAAGATACACCGCGACTGTGTAAGCTCCTTTCTTCCCTCACAACCAACTAGATTTACTCAGCCTCAGAAATAGCGCTGGACTGATAGAATCCACAAGGACTGGAAGCACGACTTACCAGCTGAAGAGAATCTGGAATTTGAACAGGAAAGGTCAGCTCCCAGGGGAGGAAGAAGAGAGGCCAGTGCAGACGGTGGGGTGGTGGCACACTGCGCTGATCGCGCTGGGGAGGGCTCTGGGATCAGAGAATCCACTGAGATAGAAGAATCTGGCACAGGCTGTTAGCTCTTCTCTGCTTATAATACAGCAGTTCAGAAGAGAAATCTCAGCAACTTTAAAATTTAAAACCAGATTGGATCTTCCTGGATCCCGGGGGTGACTCAGCACATCTTGGCACTGGTGGGTGTGGCCGACATAGGCAATCCAGGCTTTCACCTGGGGGGTAGTTAAGAGATTGAAAAGTGGGCGGGGCTGTAACTCATATTGCCTGGCTTGGCTAGAGGCTGTGGAATGGAAGTCCCAGAGAAGCAGAACCTTTGAACTAGGGACCGCGGTTTCTGGCAGACACTTCCAGTGTGAGCGCAGGGGCTTTTCAGGTCACCTGCTGCAGACATCCACGTCTCACCCGGACACATAGGCTAGGCTTTGAGTCGCCTTTACTGTACAGTCTCAAACATCAGGGAAGCCACTAGAACACAGTGCCCTCAAAGCACAGCACTGCTGATCGCCTCTGAGGCACTTCCAGGGAGGGGGTGGGGAACTCTCTCCCAGAGCTCTCTCTTAGCTCAGGCGCAGGGGCCGCTGCATCCATCAAGTCTGGGAAGAAGTGGTAAAGAAAGAAAGAAATAATTTCCTACCCCAGGGACAGACCCGAAAAGATTTTTTAAGTATGAGCAAAAAGCCCCCCAAAAATATAGATTCCTTCTACACAGAGAAAGAGCAGGTATCCAAGCCCAAGGAAGTTAACAGCAGAGAGTCAGCAGATAACAACCTAAAGGGGAATAATTCCTGCCCCCCATCACATAACTCTCTCCTTGAAGAGACTATTAAAAAGTTAAGAGAGTTTGAAGAAAAATGGGGAAAGGAAAGAGAATAACAACGTTGTGAAATTGGGGTTGGAAAAAATAAAGAATTCACAGGAGATGCAGGGAAACAAAATTAGTGAATTAGAAAAGGTAAAAAAAAAAACAGGAAAGTAGGATTTCTGAACTGGAGAAGATAAAAAAATCTCAAGAAAATAGTATTTCTGAATTGGAGAACATAAAAGAGTCCCAAGAAAATAGGATTTCTGAATTGGAAGAAGAAAATAATTCTCAAAAAAAAAATTAGGGAAATGGAAAAAAAAATCAATAGAGCAAAAATAACTCATTTAAAAATGAAATTGGGCATTTACAAAAAGAAGTAAAAACTGTGAATGAAGAAAATAACTCCTTAAAATTCAGGATGGAACAAATAGAAATGAATGATTCACTGAGAACCCAAGAATCAGTCAAACAAAACAAAAAAAAAAAAATGAAAAGCTGGAGAATAACGTCAAATACTTACTGGGAAATTCTATAGACCTGGAAAATAGATCTAGGAGAGATAATCTGCGGATCATTGGACTTCCCAAAAACTATGACCAAAATAAGATCCTAGATTCTATTTTACAGGAAATTATTAAAGAGAACTGTCCAGAGATAATAGAAACAGAGGGGAAAGTAGATGTTGTAAGAATTCATCGAACTCCTTCTGAAATAGACCCTAAAAAAGAACACCACGGAATATTGTGCCTAAGCTGCAGAATTAGCACACAAAGGAGAAAATCCTGCAAGCAGCTAGAAAAAAACAATTTAAATACCAAGGGGCCACAATAAGGATCACACAAGATCTGGCTGCCTCCACATTAAAAGATAGAAGGGCCTGGAACCTGATATTCCGAAAGGCAAAAGATCAAGGATTGCAACCATGAATAAACTACCCAGCTAAGTTTAGCATCTTTTTCCATGGAAGAAGATGGTCATTCAATGCAATAGAGGAATTCCATATGTTTCTAAGAAAAAAACCAGACTTAAACAAAAAATTTGATCTATATCCACAAGACTGAAGAGAAACAGAAAAAGGTACACAGAACCCTTGAGAACTATATCTCTGTTGTGGGTATATAGAAAGTACACATGGATAATTTGATTTTACTGATATAAAAGAAAAAAAAAAGGAGGGGGTGTAGTAAAAGGAAGGGGGTATTATCAGAAAAAGGGTTGGGTGTGATAAAAAGAGGGAAACTACATCCCAGGAAGAGGCATAGAAAATACACCATATCTGAGGGAATTTAGAGAGGGGGAGAATCATTGTGTAAATCTTACTCTCATCAGAAGAGACTCAAAGAGTAAATAATTGTCATATTTGTTTTTCAGAGAATTCTCTCTCACCTCATTAAAAGGGGGGAGAGGAAAAAGGAAAAGGAAAAGGAGAATAAGGGAAGGGATGTGGAGGGAGGGGGGAGGGACACAAAAAAAAGGGAGGGCTGCGTGTCACAAGGGGGGTCTATAAATTAAATATCGGGGAAGGGGTTCAGGGGGGTCAAGGGAAAAGGCATAATCTGGGGATAATATGATGGCAGGTAATACAGAATTAGTAATTTTAACTGTAAATGTGAATGGGATGAATGCTCCCATCAAATGGAGACGGATAGCAGACTGGATCAAAAATCAGAACCCTACAATATGTTGTTTACAGGAAACACACTTAAATCAGGGAGATATATATATAGAGAGAGTAAAGGTAAAAGGTTGGAGCAGAATCTATTACGCTTCAGGTAAAGCCAAAAAAGCAGGGGTAGATATCCTTATCTCAGATCAAGCAAAAGCCGAAGATGATCTAATTAAAAGTTATAAGGAAGGAAACTATATCCTGCTGAAAGGTAGCATAAATAATGAAGCCATATCGATACTAAACATATATGCACCAAGTGGTATAGCATCTAACTTTCTAAAGGAAAAGTTAAGAGAGTTGCAAGAAGAAATAGACAGTAAAACTATAATAGTGGGAGATCTCCTCCTTGCACTCTCAGATTTAGACAAATCAAACCACAAAACAAACAAGAAAGAAATTAAAAAAGTAAAGAGAACATTAGAAAAACTAGGTATGATAGATCTTTGGAGAAAACTGAATGGCAATAGAAAGGAATATACTTTCTTCTCAGCAGTTCATGGATCCTATACAAAAATTGACCATATATTAGGACATAAAGATCTCAAAATTCAATGTAGGAAGGCAGAAATAATAAATGCCTTCTTCTCAGATCACAATGCAATAAAAGCTACATTCAGTAAAAAGTTAGGGATAAATAGACCAAAAAGTAATTGGAAACTGAATAAACTCATCTTAAAGAATGACTGGGTGAAAGAGCAAATTATAGAAACAATAATTTCACCCAAGATAATGACAATGATGAGACATCATACCAAAATCGGTGGGATGCAGCTAAAGCAGTAATAAGGGGAAATTTTATATCTTTAGAGGCTTCTATGAAGAAAATAGAGAAAGAGAAGATTAACGAATTGGGCTTGCAACTTAAAAGGCCAGAAAAAGACCAAATAAAAAACCCCCAACCAAAAATTAAACTTGAAATACAAAAATTAAAAGGAGAAATCAATAATATTGAAAGTAAAAAACTATTGAATTAATAAATAAAACCAAGAGTTGGTTTTATGAAAAAGCCAATAAAATAGATAAACCTTTGGTAAATCTGATCAGAAAAAAGAAAGAGGAAAATCAAATTGTTAGTCTTACAAATGAAAAGGGGGACCTTTCCACCAATGAAGAGGAAATTAGAGAAATAATGTGTTACTTTACCCAACTTTATGCCAATAAATTTGATAACTTAAGTGAAATGGATGACTTCCTCCAAAAATATAGGCTTCTTAGATTAACAGAGGAGGAAATAAATTGCTTAAATAGTCCCATTTCAGAAAAAAAAAATAGACCAAGGTATTAATCAACTCCCCAGGAAAAATCCCCAGGACCAGATGGATTTACATGTGAATTCTACCAAACATTTAAAGAACAATTTGCCCCAATGCTATATAAACTATTTGAAAAAATAGGGAATGAAGGAGTCCTGCCAAACTCCTTTTATGACACAGACATGGTACTGATACCTAAACCAGGTCGATCGAAAACTGAGAAAGAAAATTATAGACCAATTTCCTTAATGAATATTGATGCTAAAATCTTAAATAAGATATTAGCAAAAAGACTTCAGAAAATCATCCCCAGGATAATATACTATGATCAAGTAGGATTCATACCAGGAATGCAGGGCTGGTTTAATATTAGGAAAACTATTAGTATAATTGACCATATTAATAATCAAATTAATAAAAACCATATGATCATCTCAATAGATGCAGAAAAAGCATTTGACAAAATCCAACATCCATTCCTACTAAAAACTCTTGAGAGTATAGGAATAAATGGATTCTTCCTTAGAATAATCAGGAGCATATATTTAAGACCTTCAGTAAGCATAATATGCAATAGAAATAAACTGCAACCTTTCCCTGTAAGATCAGGAGTGAAACAAGGTTGCCCACTATCACCATTACTATTCAATATAGTACTAGAAACGCTAGCCTCGGCAATAAGAGCCAAGAGAGATTCAAGGAATTAGAGTAGGAAATGAGGAAATCAAACTATCACTCTTTGCAGATGACATGATGGTATACTTAGAGAACCCCAAAGACTCTGCTAAAAAGCTATTAGAGAGAATTCAGAATTTTAGCAAAGTGGCAGGATACAAAATAAATCCACATAAATCCTCAGCATTCTTATATATCACCAACAAAATGCAACAGGAAGAGATACAAAGAGAAATTCCATTCCAAACAAATGTTGAGAGTACAAAGTATTTGGGAATCCATTTACCAAAGAATAGTCAGGAATTATATGAGAAAAATTACAAAACACTTGCCACAAAAATAGTCAGATTTAAATAATTGGAAAGACATTCAGTGCTCTTGGGTAGGCCGAGCGAATATAATAAAGATGACAATACTCCCCAAACTAATCTATTTATTTAGTGCTATACCAATCAGACTCCCAAGAAACTATTTTAATGATCTAGAAAAAATAACAACAAAATCCTTTTGGAAGAATATGCAAGGGAACTAATGAAAAAAAAGTCAGAGGAAGGTGGTCCAAGTGTACCCGATCTAAAGCTATATTATATAGCAGCAGTCACCAAAACCATTTGGTACTGGCTAAGAAATAGAACGGTAGATCAGTGGAACAGATTAGATACAAAGGACAAAAAAGGGTACATCTATAGCAATCTAATCTTTGACAAACCCAAAGATACCACCATTAGGGACAAAAATTCATTATTCGGAAAAAAACTGTTGGGAAAACTGGAAATTAGTATGGCAGAAATTAGATATGGATCCACACTTAACACCATGATCAAAATGGGTCCATGATTTAGGCATAAAGAATGAGATCATAAATAGATTAGAGGAACAGAGAATAGTCTACCTCTCAGACCTGTGGAGGAGGAAGGAATTTATGACCAGAGGAGAACTAGAGATCATTATTGATCACAAAATAGAAGATTTTGATTACATCAAACTAAAAAGTTTCTCTACAAACAATAGTAATGCAAACAAGATTAGAATGGAAGTAACAAATTGGCAAAATATTTTTAAAAGTAAAGGTCCTGACAAAAGTCTCATTTCCAAAATATATAGAGAACTGACCCTGATTTATAGGAAACCAAACCATTCTCCAATTGATAAATGGTCAAGGGATATGAACAGACAATTCTCAGATGATGAAATTGAAACTATTTCCACTCATATGAAAGAGTGTTCCAAATCACTACTGATCAGAGAAATGCAAATTAAGACAACTCTGAGATACCACTACACACCTGTCAGATTGGCTAAGATGACAGGAACAAATAATGATGAATGTTGGAGGGGCTGTGGGAAAACTGGGACACTGATACATTGTTGGGGGAGTTGTGGAAGAATCCAGCCATTCTGGAGAGCAATTTGGAACTATGCCCAAAAAGTTATCAAACTGTGCATACCCTTTGACCCAGCATTGCTGTTATTGGGATTATATCCCAAAGAAATACTAAAGAGCGGAAAGGGACCTGCATGTGCCAAAATGTTTGTGGCAGCTCTTTTTGTTGTAGCTAGAAACTGGAAGTTGAATGGATGTCCATCAATTGGAAAATGGTTGGGTAAATTGTGGTATATGAAGGTTATGGAATATTAGTGCTCTGTAAGAAATGACCAGCAGGAGGAATACAGAGAGGCCTGGAGAGACTTAAATCAACTGTTGCTGAATGAAATGAATAGAACCAGAAGATCACTGTACATTTCAACAACAATACTGTATGAGGATGTATTCTGATGGAAGTGGAAATGTTCAACATGTTCAACAAGAAGATCCAACTCACTTCCAGTTGATCAATGATGGACAGAAATAACTACACCCAGAGAAGGAACACTGGGAAGTGAATGTAAAGTGTTAGCACTACTGTCTATCTACCCAGGTTACTTATACCTTCGGAATCTAATACTTAATGTGCAACAAGAAAATGGTATTTACACACATATATTGTATCTAGGGTATATTGTAACACATGTAAAATGTATGGGATTGCCTGTCATCGGGGGGGGAGAGAATGGAGGGGGGGGATAATTTGGAAAAATGAATTAAAAAAAATGGTCTTGCCCTCAAAGTTTACATATTATTGCGGAAAATGATGTCAACAAAAAAAAGTAGGAAGAAAATCTCTGCATAAGCAAGATAATTGTATAAATATTTTTATATACATTGGATTTATCATATATTTTCACATATTTAACATGTAATTACAGGTCACCCAGGCTAGGAGGTGGAAGGAAGGAGGGGGAATGTTGGAACAGGAGGTTTAGCAAGGCTCAGTGTTGAAAACTTGCCATTTCATATGTTTTTTAAATAAAAAGGTTTCCTAAAAAATATTTTTAAAAGAAAACCTCTGCATACAGCCTGAGCAAAATCCTCATCTGATGAGCAGTTGCCTTGCTTACCTTAGCCATGGAGACCTCATTGGGTGATGCCCATTGTGACATGCTCTAGTTCATTGTGACATGCCTGAGAACACCCAAGGTTTTCTGACTTAAAGGTGATGATCTCGCCACAACAACCCAGTTGGATCCTGAAAGCAAAGGGAGTAGGATGTGTGTATAGAAGAATGGATGAGTGGACAAATAGACTATTAGACTAGATACATAGATAACTGGTGATGGATGGATGGGATAGATAGTATAGACAAATAGATTGAATAGATACACTTGATGCATAGTTAAAAAGATAATGATGAATAGATAAGTGAAAAGATAGATTTATAGTAGAAAAGTTTATAGGTAGAATAGAGATTTATAGGAAGAAAAGTGATATATAGGTAGAAAAGAGATTTATAAGTAGAAAAGCGATTCATAGGCAGAAAAGAGATTTATAGGAAGAAAAGCGATTCATAGGTAGAAAAGAGATTTATAGGAAGAAAAGCAATTTATAAGTAGAAAAGATTTATAGTAATTAAAGCGATTTATAAGTAGAAAACAGATTATTAGATAAAAAAAGTGATTTTTAATTAGACAAGAGATTTATAGGTAGAAAAGGGGTTTATAGGCAGAAGAGAATGAATAGCTGCATTAAATATACATAGATAATGATTGAGTCAATGGAGGGTTAGGTAAATCAGTAAATAAATTACTGGAAAAAGAGATCCTTTCTGGTCCTCATCAGCATCATACCAAGTGCTCCTGTCAAAGATTGAGACTGCCTTCAGGTCAGTATTAAACTATTATATTTTATTCTTCAATATTATAGAAGCTAAAATGGTTGCTTTCTATCTGGCTTGGGAAATATTTGACTTCTCTTTCCTTCCCTCTTCCCCCACCCGCAAAAAATTCCAGTTTGTGGATGGTTATTCCAGTAGATCAAATGGACACATATCTTTCACTTATGCTGTAACATTTTACCTTTTCAGGCATCCTATAAGCCACTGCTAAAGCAGAGGAGATACTGAACCACTTGTGACCAGATGCTGGTGATATTGAAGGCATGTCTTCGGACCTCAGTGATCTACATAAACTGGGATTTAGCATGTTCATGAAGGTAAAGCAGCTATATAGAGATAATCTATCTTCAGTTTCCCTCCTGCAGTCAGTGTTAATAAGGGGTTGAAGGTAGGGCCAGGTTGCTGACTAACCCTATATGTACTAGAAGTACAAATAATCTGGGAAATAGAGAGCCTACCTTTACAAACAAACAAACAATCAAAAGCAGATTCTTTGAGTTCAGAAACTATTTTCTTTTTCATCATCCTATGCCTGGTTCCCAGAAACAAGATGACTTGCTCATATTAGAGGTTTCATAAATGCTTGTTGAATTCAGTTACATATAGATGAAGACCTTTTCTAAAATTATTGGCAGCTGGCTGGTACAGTGGATAACACTGTTGGACCACACTTGAATCAGCACCTGATTTCAAACACCAACTGTAGGACTCTGGGCAAGTCACTTAATCTGTGTTTGCCTCAATTTCCTCATCTGTAAAATGGGAATGGTACAATCATTTTTGCTCCACCGAGAATAAGCCTTTGAGAAATATTTGGTTTCAAGTAGAGTCACAGCATCGTGGATTTTGAGCTGGCGGGAATATTTCAGGGTTTCTGCTTCCATATTTTACAGAGAAAGTTACTGAGACTCAGGGTGGTTAAGTATATTTAGTATATTGTCCCAGCGCATACAGGTTGTAAAAGGCACAAGAGTCAAACAGATCCTGTTTATACTATCATGTTAACTCTAAGTGTTCATTACATATGTGTGTATGTGTGTGCATATATGTGTGTGTATATTTCCATACTTCAATCTTTTAACCTATAGCTAAACATATTAATTCTTAAAAAAAAAAAAAAAAAAAAAAGGTGGTGGGATGGGATACGGGAAAGACACTGTAATAAAGTAACATTAAACAAGTGGAATTTTGCTGTGCTGATTATTTCTTACCTGCATGACTTTTTATTATCACTTAAACTCCCTGAGCGTCAGTTTCCTCACATGTTAAATGAGATACTTGAGCTCCACGACCACAAGGAGACTACATTTCTAGTTCTAAAGTTCTGATTCCACAGCTGAAAATCTACGAACATTATGTCCTAACGTAAGATCTTTATTTGATCATTAATGAGTCATATATTAACCTGACATGCTTGTCTGATGGCTGACCCCATCCTTGTTATGGTGAATGTTACAGGTGAGCCGACCTCATCCCGGTGACCATCCACTGCAGATCCTCTTTGTGGTTGGTGGGGTAACGATATCGGAAGCCAAAATGGTGAAAGATCTTGTTTCTTCCCTGAAGCCTGGAACACAGGTACTGAACCCTAAATAACAGGACATGCATCTCCCTGGCTCAAGGATGGGAGAGTCTGGCTGTTCCCATAAGGGTGGGTCTGAGCCTTAGGGGTAGCATCAGAGAAAACATGGTCTATATTACTTTGGAGATGGTGAAGCACTGTGTAAATGTCAGATACTATTCTTACTACTACTATTATTACTCGTACTCTTACACCTATTATTATTACTACTACTTCTACTATTACTCCTCTTCCTACTCCTATTAGTATCACTCTTAAGATTACTACTATTACTCTTCCACCAACTACTACAATTACTCCCACTCTTATTACTGTTACTATTCATACTACTCCCATTCCTTCTAGTTCTCTTCCTCCTGCTACTACTACTATCATTGCTCTTATTCCTATTAATACTCCTTCTACTACCACTACTACTATTATTTGTAATACTACCTTTACTATTACTATTACTTTACTATTACTATTACTACTATTTCTACTACTAGTAGTGTAACTCCTATTCCTAGTATTATTACTATTGCTTTTACTACTTATTCAACAAAAAAAAGAAGTAGGAAGAAAATCTCTGCATAAGCAAGATAATTGCATAAATATTTTTATATACATTGGATTTATCATATATTTTCACATATTTAACATGTAATTACCGGTCATCTAGGGAAGGAGGTGGAAGGAAGGAGGGGGAATGTTGGAACAGCAGGTTTCACAAGGCTCAGTGTTGAAAACTTTCCCCTTCATATGTTTTCTAAAATAAAAAGGTTTCCTAAAAAATATTTTTAAAAGAAAACCTCCGCATAAAGCCTGGCACAATCCTCATCTGATGAGCAGTTTCCTTGCTTACCTTGGCCATGGAGACCTCATTGTGTGATGCTCATTGTGACGCGCCGGAGAACACCCAAACTTTTCTGACTTAAAGGTGAGGATCTCGCCACAACAACCCAGTTGGATCCTGACAGCAAAGGGAGTAGTATGTGAATATGAGAATGGATGAGTGGACAAATAGACCAATAGACTAGATACATAGAAAACTGGTGATGGATGAATGGGATAGATAGGATACACAAATAGATTGAATAGATACACTTGATGCATAGTTAAAAAGATAATGATGGATAGATAAGTGAAAAGATAGATTTGTAGTAGAAATGTTTATAGGTAGAAAAGAGATTTATAGGAAGAAAAGCAATTTATAGGTAGAAAAGAGATTTATAATAAAGTGATTTATAATAGAAAAGAGATTTTTAGATTAAAAAAGGGATTTATAAGCAGAAAAGAGATTTATAGGTAGAAACGAGATTTATAGGCAGAAGAGAATGAATAGCTGGATTAAAATATACAAACACCCCCCAAAAAATATTGCAGTTTATGGATGGTTTTTCCAGTATATTAAAAGGACACATATCTTTCACTTATGCTGTAACATTTTACCTTTTCAGGCAACCTATAAGCCAATACTGAAGCAAAGGAGATACTGAACCCAGAGTGACCAGATTCTGGCGATATTGAACACATGTTTTCGGGCCTTGAAGATCTACTTCAAACGGGATTTAAATTGTTGTTGGGGATTTTTGATCTATACTTTGGAGTTTATTGTACTGGTGGGGGGAAGGGGACAGATGATGTTGCTGATTGTTGTTGGGGAGTTTTGATCTATACTTTGGAGTTTATTGTACTGGTGGGGGGAAGGGGACAGATGTTGCGGAGTTTGATGGGGTTTTTAAAAAAAAAAAGTTTTTTTCTGTTTCCAAAAGTGTCAAGTTGTCATTCTTTCAGCTTCCACATGATTAGTGATATTTCCCAGTTTCTTCTGTGCTATCTAGTGATTAGATTTGCCAGCTCGTTAATCTAAAGAAATACTTGTTGGCAAACTTATTGGGTAAATTAAATTTTTCCCTTATTTGCAGCTAGCCCATACTGCTGATGGGTAAAGCTGGCTATATCCTATCTGGGTTTGGGAATAAGAGAGGGAGGCAGATTTCTTCTTCTTTGAGATTGTGAAACAACTGTAACCAGGACCTTTGCCATCAGAGGCTTGGGACCGTCTGAAAGTCTGGGAGCAAAGAGCTATTGGGGGTTAACAAGCAGCAGGTCTGTTGTGTTCTAGCCAGAGAAGTCCCAGAGAAGCTAGGAAGTGGCCCTGCTGAAGTCTTTTGGATCTTCCTGGAGGAGCAGAGCAGCCATTCCATACCTGGAGGGCAATTCAGAATGACAAGGGACTGGCTTAGAGATTTGCATCCAGGTGCTTCCCCTCAGCTCCAGGCGAAGGCTGAGCCAGAAAATAATTGGTGTCCCCACAGGCTTGTGCTAGAGCCCCCCATTCCCCCTTTGAAGTTTCTTCTGCCTGACTTGTGCTCATTATAATCTATATGACTGAAATGTAAAATTTCTGTTTCTGAAAATCTAACCTTTCTTCAGAAGTTGGGAACCTAAATCCCCTGGATGAAGAAGGGGGATAGTAAGAGTGCTAGAAAAGCAAATGGGTGCTCTGGAGCCAGCAAGATTGGAGATGGGAAAACCCCTTCTGATTTGATTCCATAGATAGTGGCAAACCTCAGGTTAGCCACAAAAGATGTTTGCACTGAATGATAAAGCTGGAACAATACCTCTTGTGAATTGATGTACAGGCCCTGGCAATAAAATGAAACCAAACTAACTCCCAAGCAGAATGCAGCCTTCATTGGATGAAGGGCCCCAGAAGGCTTTGACAAGCCAGTCAAGCCGGCTTCCAGAGCTAGTGCTTAGTTTGGCCTTGGGAATCCTCCCAGGGTGTGGAAGAGAAGGTGGTCTGGATGGCTCTCTGACAGCACCTTCTCATCCTCCATCTTGGGCTTTCCACTTCTGGGCTTGGGCTTGGAGGGTCTCATCTACAGAAAACCACCTCCTTGAGGGCAAGAACTGTTGGAGCTTTTCCGTGGTAGCTCTGCCATTTTTCCACTTCGAATCACTTCCAATTTACCAATATTTCTTAAGGAAACAAGCATTTATTAAACTCCTATGTACCAAGCACTGTGCTAAGCACTTTACATATATTCTCTCCTCAACAACACTGGGAGGTAGGTGCTATTATCCACACTCTCAGTTAAAGAAACTGAGGCAACAGGTCAGCAAAATAGAGGCTAGATTGAAACAGATCTTGTCTTGTACAGACAACTCTGGCCTAATTAACAAGGGGATTCTAGATCTGCAGCGTTCAATGGGGTGTTTTCCAAATTCTATATGATGAAAGTTACCTGATAAAGCTGTCTGGGGTCTTAACTGTGGCCCTAGCTCCTCTTGCTTTTCAGCCAAAACGTAGGTTCCATCCCAAGAGCAATATGGGGGCTTAGCTCCCTTTCCCGCTGGCTGCTTCTACTCATGTCCCCAGTTTCTGGTCCCTGTGTCTTTTGTGACCATATCATTCATTTGGTAGCCTACCTCACCCATCTTCCTTAGACTACTCAATCAGCAAAGCACAACTAAACAAGGAGCAAACATATATTACATACTTACTAGGGGTCATGTATTACACTAGACCTTGGAGACATAAAGATGAAAACAAAATGGTCTTGGTTCATGGGTGGAGCCAAGATGGTGGAGAAGATACACCGCGACTGTGTAAGCTCCTTTCTTCCCTCACAACCAACTAGATTTACTCAGCCTCAGAAATAGCGCTGGACTGATAGAATCCACAAGGACTGGAAGCACGACTTACCAGCTGAAGAGAATCTGGAATTTGAACAGGAAAGGTCAGCTCCCAGGGGAGGAAGAAGAGAGGCCAGTGCAGACGGTGGGGTGGTGGCACACTGCGCTGATCGCGCTGGGGAGGGCTCTGGGATCAGAGAATCCACTGAGATAGAAGAATCTGGCACAGGCTGTTAGCTCTTCTCTGCTTATAATACAGCAGTTCAGAAGAGAAATCTCAGCAACTTTAAAATTTAAAACCAGATTGGATCTTCCTGGATCCCGGGGGTGACTCAGCACATCTTGGCACTGGTGGGTGTGGCCGACATAGGCAATCCAGGCTTTCACCTGGGGGGTAGTTAAGAGATTGAAAAGTGGGCGGGGCTGTAACTCATATTGCCTGGCTTGGCTAGAGGCTGTGGAATGGAAGTCCCAGAGAAGCAGAACATTTGAACTAGGGACCGCGGTTTCTGGCAGACACTTCCAGTGTGAGTGCAGGGGCTTTTCAGGTCACCTGCTGCAGACATCCACGTCTCAACCGGACACATAGGCTAGGCTTTGAGTCGCCTTTACTGTACAGTCTCAAACATCAGGGAAGCCACTAGAACACAGTGCCCTCAAAGCACAGCACTGCTGATCGCCTCTGAGGCACTTCCAGGGAGGGGGTGGGGAACTCTCTCCCAGAGCTCTCTCTTAGCTCAGGCGCAGGGGCCGCTGCATCCATCAAGTCTGGGAAGAAGTGGTAAAGAAAGAAAGAAATAATTTCCTACCCCAGGGACAGACCCGAAAAGATTTTTTAAGTATGAGCAAAAAGCCCCCCAAAAATATAGATTCCTTCTACACAGAGAAAGAGCAGGTATCCAAGCCCAAGGAAGTTAACAGCAGAGAGTCAGCAGATAACAACCTAAAGGGGAATAATTCCTGCCCCCCATCACATAACTCTCTCCTTGAAGAGACTATTAAAAAGTTAAGAGAGTTTGAAGAAAAATGGGGAAAGGAAAGAGAATAACAACGTTGTGAAATTGGGGTTGGAAAAAATAAAGAATTCACAGGAGATGCAGGGAAACAAAATTAGTGAATTAGAAAAGGTAAAAAAAAAAACAGGAAAGTAGGATTTCTGAACTAGAGAAGATAAAAAAATCTCAAGAAAATAGTATTTCTGAATTGGAGAACATAAAAGAGTCCCAAGAAAATAGGATTTCTGAATTGGAAGAAGAAAATAATTCTCAAAAAAAAAATTAGGGAAATGGAAAAAAAAATCAATAGAGCAAAAATAACTCATTTAAAAATGAAATTGGGCATTTACAAAAAGAAGTAAAAACTGTGAATGAAGAAAATAACTCCTTAAAATTCAGGATGGAACAAATAGAAATGAATGATTCACTGAGAACCCAAGAATCAGTCAAACAAAACAAAAAAAAAAAAATGAAAAGCTGGAGAATAACGTCAAATACTTACTGGGAAATTCTATAGACCTGGAAAATAGATCTAGGAGAGATAATCTGCGGATCATTGGACTTCCCAAAAACTATGACCAAAATAAGATCCTAGATTCTATTTTACAGGAAATTATTAAAGAGAACTGTCCAGAGATAATAGAAACAGAGGGGAAAGTAGATGTTGTAAGAATTCATCGAACTCCTTCTGAAATAGACCCTAAAAAAGAACACCACGGAATATTGTGCCTAAGCTGCAGAATTAGCACACAAAGGAGAAAATCCTGCAAGCAGCTAGAAAAAAACAATTTAAATACCAAGGGGCCACAATAAGGATCACACAAGATCTGGCTGCCTCCACATTAAAAGATAGAAGGGCCTGGAACCTGATATTCCGAAAGGCAAAAGATCAAGGATTGCAACCATGAATAAACTACCCAGCTAAGTTTAGCATCTTTTTCCATGGAAGAAGATGGTCATTCAATGCAATAGAGGAATTCCATATGTTTCTAAGAAAAAAACCAGACTTAAACAAAAAATTTGATCTATATCCACAAGACTGAAGAGAAACAGAAAAAGGTACACAGAACCCTTGAGAACTATATCTCTGTTGTGGGTATATAGAAAGTACACATGGATAATTTGATTTTACTGATATAAAAGAAAAAAAAAAGGAGGGGGTGTAGTAAAAGGAAGGGGGTATTATCAGAAAAAGGGTTGGGTGTGATAAAAAGAGGGAAACTACATCCCAGGAAGAGGCATAGAAAATACACCATATCTGAGGGAATTTAGAGAGGGGGAGAATCATTGTGTAAATCTTACTCTCATCAGAAGAGACTCAAAGAGTAAATAATTGTCATATTTGTTTTTCAGAGAATTCTCTCTCACCTCATTAAAAGGGGGGAGAGGAAAAAGGAAAAGGAAAAGGAGAATAAGGGAAGGGATGTGGAGGGAGGGGGGAGGGACACAAAAAAAAGGGAGGGCTGCGTGTCACAAGGGGGGTCTATAAATTAAATATCGAGGAAGGGGTTCAGGGGGGTCAAGGGAAAAGGCATAATCTGGGGATAATATGATGGCAGGTAATACAGAATTAGTAATTTTAACTGTAAATGTGAATGGGATGAATGCTCCCATCAAATGGAGACGGATAGCAGACTGGATCAAAAATCAGAACCCTACAATATGTTGTTTACAGGAAACACACTTAAATCAGGGAGATATATATATAGAGAGAGTAAAGGTAAAAGGTTGGAGCAGAATCTATTACGCTTCAGGTAAAGCCAAAAAAGCAGGGGTAGATATCCTTATCTCAGATCAAGCAAAAGCCGAAGATGATCTAATTAAAAGTTATAAGGAAGGAAACTATATCCTGCTGAAAGGTAGCATAAATAATGAAGCCATATCGATACTAAACATATATGCACCAAGTGGTATAGCATCTAACTTTCTAAAGGAAAAGTTAAGAGAGTTGCAAGAAGAAATAGACAGTAAAACTATAATAGTGGGAGATCTCCTCCTTGCACTCTCAGATTTAGACAAATCAAACCACAAAACAAACAAGAAAGAAATTAAAAAAGTAAAGAGAACATTAGAAAAACTAGGTATGATAGATCTTTGGAGAAAACTGAATGGCAATAGAAAGGAATATACTTTCTTCTCAGCAGTTCATGGATCCTATACAAAAATTGACCATATATTAGGACATAAAGATCTCAAAATTCAATGTAGGAAGGCAGAAATAATAAATGCCTTCTTCTCAGATCACAATGCAATAAAAGCTACATTCAGTAAAAAGTTAGGGATAAATAGACCAAAAAGTAATTGGAAACTGAATAAACTCATCTTAAAGAATGACTGGGTGAAAGAGCAAATTATAGAAACAATAATTTCACCCAAGATAATGACAATGATGAGACATCATACCAAAATCTGTGGGATGCAGCTAAAGCAGTAATAAGGGGAAATTTTATATCTTTAGAGGCTTCTATGAAGAAAATAGAGAAAGAGAAGATTAACGAATTGGGCTTGCAACTTAAAAGGCCAGAAAAAGACCAAATAAAAAACCCCCAACCAAAAATTAAACTTGAAATACAAAAATTAAAAGGAGAAATCAATAATATTGAAAGTAAAAAACTATTGAATTAATAAATAAAACCAAGAGTTGGTTTTATGAAAAAGCCAATAAAATAGATAAACCTTTGGTAAATCTGATCAGAAAAACGAAAGAGGAAAATCAAATTGTTAGTCTTACAAATGAAAAGGGGGACCTTTCCACCAATGAAGAGGAAATTAGAGAAATAATGTGTTACTTTACCCAACTTTATGCCAATAAATTTGATAACTTAAGTGAAATGGATGACTTCCTCCAAAAA
Source organism: Sminthopsis crassicaudata (assembly GCF_048593235.1). Classification (NCBI taxonomy): domain Eukaryota; kingdom Metazoa; phylum Chordata; class Mammalia; order Dasyuromorphia; family Dasyuridae; genus Sminthopsis; species Sminthopsis crassicaudata. The sequence continues at coordinate 178,944,748 of NC_133619.1, read as the reverse complement.
TATAGGCTTCTTAGATTAACAGAGGAGGAAATAAATTGCTTAAATAGTCCCATTTCAGAAAAAAAAATAGACCAAGGTATTAATCAACTCCCCAGGAAAAATCCCCAGGACCAGATGGATTTACATGTGAATTCTACCAAACATTTAAAGAACAATTTGCCCCAATGCTATATAAACTATTTGAAAAAATAGGGAATGAAGGAGTCCTGCCAAACTCCTTTTATGACACAGACATGGTACTGATACCTAAACCAGGTCGATCGAAAACTGAGAAAGAAAATTATAGACCAATTTCCTTAATGAATATTGATGCTAAAATCTTAAATAAGATATTAGCAAAAAGACTTCAGAAAATCATCCCCAGGATAATATACTATGATCAAGTAGGATTCATACCAGGAATGCAGGGCTGGTTTAATATTAGGAAAACTATTAGTATAATTGACCATATTAATAATCAAATTAATAAAAACCATATGATCATCTCAATAGATGCAGAAAAAGCATTTGACAAAATCCAACATCCATTCCTACTAAAAACTCTTGAGAGTATAGGAATAAATGGATTCTTCCTTAGAATAATCAGGAGCATATATTTAAGACCTTCAGTAAGCATAATATGCAATAGAAATAAACTGCAACCTTTCCCTGTAAGATCAGGAGTGAAACAAGGTTGCCCACTATCACCATTACTATTCAATATAGTACTAGAAACGCTAGCCTCTGCAATAAGAGCCAAGAGAGATTCAAGGAATTAGAGTAGGAAATGAGGAAATCAAACTATCACTCTTTGCAGATGACATGATGGTATACTTAGAGAACCCCAAAGACTCTGCTAAAAAGCTATTAGAGAGAATTCAGAATTTTAGCAAAGTGGCAGGATACAAAATAAATCCACATAAATCCTCAGCATTCTTATATATCACCAACAAAATGCAACAGGAAGAGATACAAAGAGAAATTCCATTCCAAACAAATGTTGAGAGTACAAAGTATTTGGGAATCCATTTACCAAAGAATAGTCAGGAATTATATGAGAAAAATTACAAAACACTTGCCACAAAAATAGTCAGATTTAAATAATTGGAAAGACATTCAGTGCTCTTGGGTAGGCCGAGCGAATATAATAAAGATGACAATACTCCCCAAACTAATCTATTTATTTAGTGCTATACCAATCAGACTCCCAAGAAACTATTTTAATGATCTAGAAAAAATAACAACAAAATCCTTTTGGAAGAATATGCAAGGGAACTAATGAAAAAAAAGTCAGAGGAAGGTGGTCCAAGTGTACCCGATCTAAAGCTATATTATATAGCAGCAGTCACCAAAACCATTTGGTACTGGCTAAGAAATAGAACGGTAGATCAGTGGAACAGATTAGATACAAAGGACAAAAAAGGGTACATCTATAGCAATCTAATCTTTGACAAACCCAAAGATACCACCATTAGGGACAAAAATTCATTATTCGGAAAAAAACTGTTGGGAAAACTGGAAATTAGTATGGCAGAAATTAGATATGGATCCACACTTAACACCATGATCAAAATGGGTCCATGATTTAGGCATAAAGAATGAGATCATAAATAGATTAGAGGAACAGAGAATAGTCTACCTCTCAGACCTGTGGAGGAGGAAGGAATTTATGACCAGAGGAGAACTAGAGATCATTATTGATCACAAAATAGAAGATTTTGATTACATCAAACTAAAAAGTTTCTCTACAAACAATAGTAATGCAAACAAGATTAGAATGGAAGTAACAAATTGGCAAAATATTTTTAAAAGTAAAGGTCCTGACAAAAGTCTCATTTCCAAAATATATAGAGAACTGACCCTGATTTATAGGAAACCAAACCATTCTCCAATTGATAAATGGTCAAGGGATATGAACAGACAATTCTCAGATGATGAAATTGAAACTATTTCCACTCATATGAAAGAGTGTTCCAAATCACTACTGATCAGAGAAATGCAAATTAAGACAACTCTGAGATACCACTACACACCTGTCAGATTGGCTAAGATGACAGGAACAAATAATGATGAATGTTGGAGGGGCTGTGGGAAAACTGGGACACTGATACATTGTTGGGGGAGTTGTGGAAGAATCCAGCCATTCTGGAGAGCAATTTGGAACTATGCCCAAAAAGTTATCAAACTGTGCATACCCTTTGACCCAGCATTGCTGTTATTGGGATTATATCCCAAAGAAATACTAAAGAGCGGAAAGGGACCTGCATGTGCCAAAATGTTTGTGGCAGCTCTTTTTGTTGTAGCTAGAAACTGGAAGTTGAATGGATGTCCATCAATTGGAAAATGGTTGGGTAAATTGTGGTATATGAAGGTTATGGAATATTAGTGCTCTGTAAGAAATGACCAGCAGGAGGAATACAGAGAGGCCTGGAGAGACTTAAATCAACTGTTGCTGAATGAAATGAATAGAACCAGAAGATCACTGTACATTTCAACAACAATACTGTATGAGGATGTATTCTGATGGAAGTGGAAATGTTCAACATGTTCAACAAGAAGATCCAACTCACTTCCAGTTGATCAATGATGGACAGAAATAACTACACCCAGAGAAGGAACACTGGGAAGTGAATGTAAAGTGTTAGCACTACTGTCTATCTACCCAGGTTACTTATACCTTCGGAATCTAATACTTAATGTGCAACAAGAAAATGGTATTTACACACATATATTGTATCTAGGGTATATTGTAACACATGTAAAATGTATGGGATTGCCTGTCATCGGGGGGGGAGAGAATGGAGGGGGGGGATAATTTGGAAAAATGAATTAAAAAAAATGGTCTTGCCCTCAAAGTTTACATATTATTGCGGAAAATGATGTCAACAAAAAAAAGTAGGAAGAAAATCTCTGCATAAGCAAGATAATTGTATAAATATTTTTATATACATTGGATTTATCATATATTTTCACATATTTAACATGTAATTACAGGTCACCCAGGCTAGGAGGTGGAAGGAAGGAGGGGGAATGTTGGAACAGGAGGTTTAGCAAGGCTCAGTGTTGAAAACTTGCCATTTCATATGTTTTTTAAATAAAAAGGTTTCCTAAAAAATATTTTTAAAAGAAAACCTCTGCATACAGCCTGAGCAAAATCCTCATCTGATGAGCAGTTGCCTTGCTTACCTTAGCCATGGAGACCTCATTGGGTGATGCCCATTGTGACATGCTCTAGTTCATTGTGACATGCCTGAGAACACCCAAGGTTTTCTGACTTAAAGGTGATGATCTCGCCACAACAACCCAGTTGGATCCTGAAAGCAAAGGGAGTAGGATGTGTGTATAGAAGAATGGATGAGTGGACAAATAGACTATTAGACTAGATACGTAGATAAGTGGTGATGGATGGATGGGATAGATAGTATAGACAAATAGATTGAATAGATACACTTGATGCATAGTTAAAAAGATAATGATGAATAGATAAGTGAAAAGATAGATTTATAGTAGAAAAGTTTATAGGTAGAATAGAGATTTATAGGAAGAAAAGTGATATATAGGTAGAAAAGAGATTTATAAGTAGAAAAGCGATTCATAGGCAGAAAAGAGATTTATAGGAAGAAAAGCGATTCATAGGTAGAAAAGAGATTTATAGGAAGAAAAGCAATTTATAAGTAGAAAAGATTTATAGTAATTAAAGCGATTTATAAGTAGAAAACAGATTATTAGATAAAAAAAGTGATTTTTAATTAGACAAGAGATTTATAGGTAGAAAAGGGGTTTATAGGCAGAAGAGAATGAATAGCTGCATTAAATATACATAGATAATGATTGAGTCAATGGAGGGTTAGGTAAATCAGTAAATAAATTACTGGAAAAAGAGATCCTTTCTGGTCCTCATCAGCATCATACCAAGTGCTCCTGTCAAAGATTGAGACTGCCTTCAGGTCAGTATTAAACTATTATATTTTATTCTTCAATATTATAGAAGCTAAAATGGTTGCTTTCTATCTGGCTTGGGAAATATTTGACTTCTCTTTCCTTCCCTCTTCCCCCACCCGCAAAAAATTCCAGTTTGTGGATGGTTATTCCAGTAGATCAAATGGACACATATCTTTCACTTATGCTGTAACATTTTACCTTTTCAGGCATCCTATAAGCCACTGCTAAAGCAGAGGAGATACTGAACCACTTGTGACCAGATGCTGGTGATATTGAAGGCATGTCTTCGGACCTCAGTGATCTACATAAACTGGGATTTAGCATGTTCATGAAGGTAAAGCAGCTATATAGAGATAATCTATCTTCAGTTTCCCTCCTGCAGTCAGTGTTAATAAGGGGTTGAAGGTAGGGCCAGGTTGCTGACTAACCCTATATGTACTAGAAGTACAAATAATCTGGGAAATAGAGAGCCTACCTTTACAAACAAACAAACAATCAAAAGCAGATTCTTTGAGTTCAGAAACTATTTTCTTTTTCATCATCCTATGCCTGGTTCCCAGAAACAAGATGACTTGCTCATATTAGAGGTTTCATAAATGCTTGTTGAATTCAGTTACATATAGATGAAGACCTTTTCTAAAATTATTGGCAGCTGGCTGGTACAGTGGATAACACTGTTGGACCACACTTGAATCAGCACCTGATTTCAAACACCAACTGTAGGACTCTGGGCAAGTCACTTAATCTGTGTTTGCCTCAATTTCCTCATCTGTAAAATGGGAATGGTACAATCATTTTTGCTCCACCGAGAATAAGCCTTTGAGAAATATTTGGTTTCAAGTAGAGTCACAGCATCGTGGATTTTGAGCTGGCGGGAATATTTCAGGGTTTCTGCTTCCATATTTTACAGAGAAAGTTACTGAGACTCCGGGTGGTTAAGTATATTTAGTATATTGTCCCAGCGCATACAGGTTGTAAAAGGCAGAGACAAGAGTCAAACAGATCCTGTTTATACTATCATGTTAACTCTAAGTGTTCATTACATATGTGTGTATGTGTGTGCATATATGTGTGTGTATATTTCCATACTTCAATCTTTTAACCTATAGCTAAACATATTAATTCTTAAAAAAAAAAAAAAAAAAAGGTGGTGGGATGGGATACGGGAAAGACACTGTAATAAAGTAACATTAAACAAGTGGAATTTTGCTGTGCTGATTATTTCTTACCTGCATGACTTTTTATTATCACTTAAACTCCCTGAGCGTCAGTTTCCTCACATGTTAAATGAGATACTTGAGCTCCACGACCACAAGGAGACTACATTTCTAGTTCTAAAGTTCTGATTCCACAGCTGAAAATCTACGAACATTATGTCCTAACGTAAGATCTTTATTTGATCATTAATGAGTCATATATTAACCTGACATGCTTGTCTGATGGCTGACCCCATCCTTGTTATGGTGAATGTTACAGGTGAGCCGACCTCATCCCGGTGACCATCCACTGCAGATCCTCTTTGTGGTTGGTGGGGTAACGATATCGGAAGCCAAAATGGTGAAAGATCTTGTTTCTTCCCTGAAGCCTGGAACACAGGTACTGAACCCTAAATAACAGGACATGCATCTCCCTGGCTCAAGGATGGGAGAGTCTGGCTGTTCCCATAAGGGTGGGTCTGAGCCTTAGGGGTAGCATCAGAGAAAACATGGTCTATATTACTTTGGAGATGGTGAAGCACTGTGTAAATGTCAGATACTATTCTTACTACTACTATTATTACTCGTACTCTTACACCTATTATTATTACTACTACTTCTACTATTACTCCTCTTCCTACTCCTATTAGTATCACTCTTAAGATTACTACTATTACTCTTCCACCAACTACTACAATTACTCCCACTCTTATTACTGTTACTATTCATACTACTCCCATTCCTTCTAGTTCTCTTCCTCCTGCTACTACTACTATCATTGCTCTTATTCCTATTAATACTCCTTCTACTACCACTACTACTATTATTTGTAATACTACCTTTACTATTACTATTACTATTACTTTACTATTACTATTACTATTACTTTACTATTACTATTACTACTATTTCTACTACTAGTAGTGTAACTCCTATTCCTAGTATTATTACTATTGCTTTTACTACTTATTCAACAAAAAAAAGAAGTAGGAAGAAAATCTCTGCATAAGCAAGATAATTGCATAAATATTTTTATATACATTGGATTTATCATATATTTTCACATATTTAACATGTAATTACCGGTCATCTAGGGAAGGAGGTGGAAGGAAGGAGGGGGAATGTTGGAACAGCAGGTTTCACAAGGCTCAGTGTTGAAAACTTTCCCCTTCATATGTTTTCTAAAATAAAAAGGTTTCCTAAAAAATATTTTTAAAAGAAAACCTCCGCATAAAGCCTGGCACAATCCTCATCTGATGAGCAGTTTCCTTGCTTACCTTGGCCATGGAGACCTCATTGTGTGATGCTCATTGTGACGCGCCGGAGAACACCCAAACTTTTCTGACTTAAAGGTGATGATCTCGCCACAACAACCCAGTTGGATCCTGACAGCAAAGGGAGTAGTATGTGAATATGAGAATGGATGAGTGGACAAATAGACCAATAGACTAGATACATAGAAAACTGGTGATGGATGGATGGGATAGATAGGATACACAAATAGATTGAATAGATACACTTGATGCATAGTTAAAAAGATAATGATGGATAGATAAGTGAAAAGATAGATTTGTAGTAGAAATGTTTATAGGTAGAAAAGAGATTTATAGGAAGAAAAGCAATTTATAGGTAGAAAAGAGATTTATAATAAAGTGATTTATAATAGAAAAGAGATTTTTAGATTAAAAAAGGGATTTATAAGCAGAAAAGAGATTTATAGGTAGAAACGAGATTTATAGGCAGAAGAGAATGAATAGCTGGATTAAAATATACAAACACCCCCCCAAAAATATTGCAGTTTATGGATGGTTTTTCCAGTATATTAAAAGGACACATATCTTTCACTTATGCTGTAACATTTTACCTTTTCAGGCAACCTATAAGCCAATACTGAAGCAAAGGAGATACTGAACCCAGAGTGACCAGATTCTGGCGATATTGAACACATGTTTTCGGGCCTTGAAGATCTACTTCAAACGGGATTTAAATTGTTGTTGGGGATTTTTGATCTATACTTTGGAGTTTATTGTACTGGTGGGGGGAAGGGGACAGATGATGTTGCTGATTGTTGTTGGGGAGTTTTGATCTATACTTTGGAGTTTATTGTACTGGTGGGGGGAAGGGGACAGATGTTGCGGAGTTTGATGGGGTTTTTAAAAAAAAAAGTTTTTTTCTGTTTCCAAAAGTGTCAAGTTGTCATTCTTTCAGCTTCCACATGATTAGTGATATTTCCCAGTTTCTTCTGTGCTATCTAGTGATTAGATTTGCCAGCTCGTTAATCTAAAGAAATACTTGTTGGCAAACTTATTGGGTAAATTAAATTTTTCCCTTATTTGCAGCTAGCCCATACTGCTGATGGGTAAAGCTGGCTATATCCTATCTGGGTTTGGGAATAAGAGAGGGAGGCAGATTTCTTCTTCTTTGAGATTGTGAAACAACTGTAACCAGGACCTTTGCCATCAGAGGCTTGGGACCGTCTGAAAGTCTGGGAGCAAAGAGCTATTGGGGGTTAACAAGCAGCAGGTCTGTTGTGTTCTAGCCAGAGAAGTCCCAGAGAAGCTAGGAAGTGGCCCTGCTGAAGTCTTTTGGATCTTCCTGGAGGAGCAGAGCAGCCATTCCATACCTGGAGGGCAATTCAGAATGACAAGGGACTGGCTTAGAGATTTGCATCCAGGTGCTTCCCCTCAGCTCCAGGCGAAGGCTGAGCCAGAAAATAATTGGTGTCCCCACAGGCTTGTGCTAGAGCCCCCCATTCCCCCTTTGAAGTTTCTTCTGCCTGACTTGTGCTCATTATAATCTATATGACTGAAATGTAAAATTTCTGTTTCTGAAAATCTAACCTTTCTTCAGAAGTTGGGAACCTAAATCCCCTGGATGAAGAAGGGGGATAGTAAGAGTGCTAGAAAAGCAAATGGGTGCTCTGGAGCCAGCAAGATTGGAGATGGGAAAACCCCTTCTGATTTGATTCCATAGATAGTGGCAAACCTCAGGTTAGCCACAAAAGATGTTTGCACTGAATGATAAAGCTGGAACAATACCTCTTGTGAATTGATGTACAGGCCCTGGCAATAAAATGAAACCAAACTAACTCCCAAGCAGAATGCAGCCTTCATTGGATGAAGGGCCCCAGAAGGCTTTGACAAGCCAGTCAAGCCGGCTTCCAGAGCTAGTGCTTAGTTTGGCCTTGGGAATCCTCCCAGGGTGTGGAAGAGAAGGTGGTCTGGATGGCTCTCTGACAGCACCTTCTCATCCTCCATCTTGGGCTTTCCACTTCTGGGCTTGGGCTTGGAGGGTCTCATCTACAGAAAACCACCTCCTTGAGGGCAAGAACTGTTGGAGCTTTTCCGTGGTAGCTCTGCCATTTTTCCACTTCGAATCACTTCCAATTTACCAATATTTCTTAAGGAAACAAGCATTTATTAAACTCCTATGTACCAAGCACTGTGCTAAGCACTTTACATATATTCTCTCCTCAACAACACTGGGAGGTAGGTGCTATTATCCACACTCTCAGTTAAAGAAACTGAGGCAACAGGTCAGCAAAATAGAGGCTAGATTGAAACAGATCTTGTCTTGTACAGACAACTCTGGCCTAATTAACAAGGGGATTCTAGATCTGCAGCGTTCAATGGGGTGTTTTCCAAATTCTATATGATGAAAGTTACCTGATAAAGCTGTCTGGGGTCTTAACTGTGGCCCTAGCTCCTCTTGCTTTTCAGCCAAAACGTAGGTTCCATCCCAAGAGCAATATGGGGGCTTAGCTCCCTTTCCCGCTGGCTGCTTCTACTCATGTCCCCAGTTTCTGGTCCCTGTGTCTTTTGTGACCATATCATTCATTTGGTAGCCTACCTCACCCATCTTCCTTAGACTACTCAATCAGCAAAGCACAACTAAACAAGGAGCAAACATATATTACATACTTACTAGGGGTCATGTATTACACTAGACCTTGGAGACATAAAGATGAAAACAAAATGGTCTTGGTTCATGGGTGGAGCCAAGATGGTGGAGAAGATACACCGCGACTGTGTAAGCTCCTTTCTTCCCTCACAACCAACTAGATTTACTCAGCCTCAGAAATAGCGCTGGACTGATAGAATCCACAAGGACTGGAAGCACGACTTACCAGCTGAAGAGAATCTGGAATTTGAACAGGAAAGGTCAGCTCCCAGGGGAGGAAGAAGAGAGGCCAGTGCAGACGGTGGGGTGGTGGCACACTGCGCTGATCGCGCTGGGGAGGGCTCTGGGATCAGAGAATCCACTGAGATAGAAGAATCTGGCACAGGCTGTTAGCTCTTCTCTGCTTATAATACAGCAGTTCAGAAGAGAAATCTCAGCAACTTTAAAATTTAAAACCAGATTGGATCTTCCTGGATCCCGGGGGTGACTCAGCACATCTTGGCACTGGTGGGTGTGGCCGACATAGGCAATCCAGGCTTTCACCTGGGGGGTAGTTAAGAGATTGAAAAGTGGGCGGGGCTGTAACTCATATTGCCTGGCTTGGCTAGAGGCTGTGGAATGGAAGTCCCAGAGAAGCAGAACCTTTGAACTAGGGACCGCGGTTTCTGGCAGACACTTCCAGTGTGAGCGCAGGGGCTTTTCAGGTCACCTGCTGCAGACATCCACGTCTCAACCGGACACATAGGCTAGGCTTTGAGTCGCCTTTACTGTACAGTCTCAAACATCAGGGAAGCCACTAGAACACAGTGCCCTCAAAGCACAGCACTGCTGATCGCCTCTGAGGCACTTCCAGGGAGGGGGTGGGGAACTCTCTCCCAGAGCTCTCTCTTAGCTCAGGCGCAGGGGCCGCTGCATCCATCAAGTCTGGGAAGAAGTGGTAAAGAAAGAAAGAAATAATTCCCTACCCCAGGGACAGACCCGAAAAGATTTTTTAAGTATGAGCAAAAAGCCCCCCAAAAATATAGATTCCTTCTACACAGAGAAAGAGCAGGTATCCAAGCCCAAGGAAGTTAACAGCAGAGAGTCAGCAGATAACAACCTAAAGGGGAATAATTCCTGCCCCCCATCACATAACTCTCTCCTTGAAGAGACTATTAAAAAGTTAAGAGAGTTTGAAGAAAAATGGGGAAAGGAAAGAGAATAACAACGTTGTGAAATTGGGGTTGGAAAAAATAAAGAATTCACAGGAGATGCAGGGAAACAAAATTAGTGAATTAGAAAAGGTAAAAAAAAAAAACAGGAAAGTAGGATTTCTGAACTGGAGAAGATAAAAAAATCTCAAGAAAATAGTATTTCTGAATTGGAGAACATAAAAGAGTCCCAAGAAAATAGGATTTCTGAATTGGAAGAAGAAAATAATTCTCAAAAAAAAAATTAGGGAAATGGAAAAAAAAAATCAATAGAGCAAAAATAACTCATTTAAAAATGAAATTGGGCATTTACAAAAAGAAGTAAAAACTGTGAATGAAGAAAATAACTCCTTAAAATTCAGGATGGAACAAATAGAAATGAATGATTCACTGAGAACCCAAGAATCAGTCAAACAAAACAAAAAAAAAAAAAAAATGAAAAGCTGGAGAATAACGTCAAATACTTACTGGGAAATTCTATAGACCTGGAAAATAGATCTAGGAGAGATAATCTGCGGATCATTGGACTTCCCAAAAACTATGACCAAAATAAGATCCTAGATTCTATTTTACAGGAAATTATTAAAGAGAACTGTCCAGAGATAATAGAAACAGAGGGGAAAGTAGATGTTGTAAGAATTCATCGAACTCCTTCTGAAATAGACCCTAAAAAAGAACACCACGGAATATTGTGCCTAAGCTGCAGAATTAGCACACAAAGGAGAAAATCCTGCAAGCAGCTAGAAAAAAACAATTTAAATACCAAGGGGCCACAATAAGGATCACACAAGATCTGGCTGCCTCCACATTAAAAGATAGAAGGGCCTGGAACCTGATATTCCGAAAGGCAAAAGATCAAGGATTGCAACCATGAATAAACTACCCAGCTAAGTTTAGCATCTTTTTCCATGGAAGAAGATGGTCATTCAATGCAATAGAGGAATTCCATATGTTTCTAAGAAAAAAACCAGACTTAAACAAAAAATTTGATCTATATCCACAAGACTGAAGAGAAACAGAAAAAGGTACACAGAACCCTTGAGAACTATATCTCTGTTGTGGGTATATAGAAAGTACACATGGATAATTTGATTTTACTGATATAAAAGAAAAAAAAAAGGAGGGGGTGTAGTAAAAGGAAGGGGGTATTATCAGAAAAAGGGTTGGGTGTGATAAAAAGAGGGAAACTACATCCCAGGAAGAGGCATAGAAAATACACCATATCTGAGGGAATTTAGAGAGGGGGAGAATCATTGTGTAAATCTTACTCTCATCAGAAGAGACTCAAAGAGTAAATAATTGTCATATTTGTTTTTCAGAGAATTCTCTCTCACCTCATTAAAAGGGGGGAGAGGAAAAAGGAAAAGGAAAAGGAGAATAAGGGAAGGGATGTGGAGGGAGGGGGGAGGGACACACAAAAAAGGGAGGGCTGCGTGTCACAAGGGGGGTCTATAAATTAAATATCGGGGAAGGGGTTCAGGGGGGTCAAGGGAAAAGGCATAATCTGGGGATAATATGATGGCAGGTAATACAGAATTAGTAATTTTAACTGTAAATGTGAATGGGATGAATGCTCCCATCAAATGGAGACGGATAGCAGACTGGATCAAAAATCAGAACCCTACAATATGTTGTTTACAGGAAACACACTTAAATCAGGGAGATATATATATATAGAGAGAGTAAAGGTAAAAGGTTGGAGCAGAATCTATTACGCTTCAGGTAAAGCCAAAAAAGCAGGGGTAGATATCCTTATCTCAGATCAAGCAAAAGCCGAAGATGATCTAATTAAAAGTTATAAGGAAGGAAACTATATCCTGCTGAAAGGTAGCATAAATAATGAAGCCATATCGATACTAAACATATATGCACCAAGTGGTATAGCATCTAACTTTCTAAAGGAAAAGTTAAGAGAGTTGCAAGAAGAAATAGACAGTAAAACTATAATAGTGGGAGATCTCCTCCTTGCACTCTCAGATTTAGACAAATCAAACCACAAAACAAACAAGAAAGAAATTAAAAAAGTAAAGAGAACATTAGAAAAACTAGGTATGATAGATCTTTGGAGAAAACTGAATGGCAATAGAAAGGAATATACTTTCTTCTCAGCAGTTCATGGATCCTATACAAAAATTGACCATATATTAGGACATAAAGATCTCAAAATTCAATGTAGGAAGGCAGAAATAATAAATGCCTTCTTCTCAGATCACAATGCAATAAAAGCTACATTCAGTAAAAAGTTAGGGATAAATAGACCAAAAAGTAATTGGAAACTGAATAAACTCATCTTAAAGAATGACTGGGTGAAAGAGCAAATTATAGAAACAATAATTTCACCCAAGATAATGACAATGATGAGACATCATACCAAAATCTGTGGGATGCAGCTAAAGCAGTAATAAGGGGAAATTTTATATCTTTAGAGGCTTCTATGAAGAAAATAGAGAAAGAGAAGATTAACGAATTGGGCTTGCAACTTAAAAGGCCAGAAAAAGACCAAATAAAAAACCCCCAACCAAAAATTAAACTTGAAATACAAAAATTAAAAGGAGAAATCAATAATATTGAAAGTAAAAAACTATTGAATTAATAAATAAAACCAAGAGTTGGTTTTATGAAAAAGCCAATAAAATAGATAAACCTTTGGTAAATCTGATCAGAAAAAAGAAAGAGGAAAATCAAATTGTTAGTCTTACAAATGAAAAGGGGGACCTTTCCACCAATGAAGAGGAAATTAGAGAAATAATGTGTTACTTTACCCAACTTTATGCCAATAAATTTGATAACTTAAGTGAAATGGATGACTTCCTCCAAAAATATAGGCTTCTTAGATTAACAGAGGAGGAAATAAATTGCTTAAATAGTCCCATTTCAGAAAAAAAAATAGACCAAGGTATTAATCAACTCCCCAGGAAAAATCCCCAGGACCAGATGGATTTACATGTGAATTCTACCAAACATTTAAAGAACAATTTGCCCCAATGCTATATAAACTATTTGAAAAAATAGGGAATGAAGGAGTCCTGCCAAACTCCTTTTATGACACAGACATGGTACTGATACCTAAACCAGGTCGATCGAAAACTGAGAAAGAAAATTATAGACCAATTTCCTTAATGAATATTGATGCTAAAATCTTAAATAAGATATTAGCAAAAAGACTTCAGAAAATCATCCCCAGGATAATATACTATGATCAAGTAGGATTCATACCAGGAATGCAGGGCTGGTTTAATATTAGGAAAACTATTAGTATAATTGACCATATTAATAATCAAATTAATAAAAACCATATGATCATCTCAATAGATGCAGAAAAAGCATTTGACAAAATCCAACATCCATTCCTACTAAAAACTCTTGAGAGTATAGGAATAAATGGATTCTTCCTTAGAATAATCAGGAGCATATATTTAAGACCTTCAGTAAGCATAATATGCAATAGAAATAAACTGCAACCTTTCCCTGTAAGATCAGGAGTGAAACAAGGTTGCCCACTATCACCATTACTATTCAATATAGTACTAGAAACGCTAGCCTCGGCAATAAGAGCCAAGAGAGATTCAAGGAATTAGAGTAGGAAATGAGGAAATCAAACTATCACTCTTTGCAGATGACATGATGGTATACTTAGAGAACCCCAAAGACTCTGCTAAAAAGCTATTAGAGAGAATTCAGAATTTTAGCAAAGTGGCAGGATACAAAATAAATCCACATAAATCCTCAGCATTCTTATATATCACCAACAAAATGCAACAGGAAGAGATACAAAGAGAAATTCCATTCCAAACAAATGTTGAGAGTACAAAGTATTTGGGAATCCATTTACCAAAGAATAGTCAGGAATTATATGAGAAAAATTACAAAACACTTGCCACAAAAATAGTCAGATTTAAATAATTGGAAAGACATTCAGTGCTCTTGGGTAGGCCGAGCGAATATAATAAAGATGACAATACTCCCCAAACTAATCTATTTATTTAGTGCTATACCAATCAGACTCCCAAGAAACTATTTTAATGATCTAGAAAAAATAACAACAAAATCCTTTTGGAAGAATATGCAAGGGAACTAATGAAAAAAAAGTCAGAGGAAGGTGGTCCAAGTGTACCCGATCTAAAGCTATATTATATAGCAGCAGTCACCAAAACCATTTGGTACTGGCTAAGAAATAGAACGGTAGATCAGTGGAACAGATTAGATACAAAGGACAAAAAAGGGTACATCTATAGCAATCTAATCTTTGACAAACCCAAAGATACCACCATTAGGGACAAAAATTCATTATTCGGAAAAAAACTGTTGGGAAAACTGGAAATTAGTATGGCAGAAATTAGATATGGATCCACACTTAACACCATGATCAAAATGGGTCCATGATTTAGGCATAAAGAATGAGATCATAAATAGATTAGAGGAACAGAGAATAGTCTACCTCTCAGACCTGTGGAGGAGGAAGGAATTTATGACCAGAGGAGAACTAGAGATCATTATTGATCACAAAATAGAAGATTTTGATTACATCAAACTAAAAAGTTTCTCTACAAACAATAGTAATGCAAACAAGATTAGAATGGAAGTAACAAATTGGCAAAATATTTTTAAAAGTAAAGGTCCTGACAAAAGTCTCATTTCCAAAATATATAGAGAACTGACCCTGATTTATAGGAAACCAAACCATTCTCCAATTGATAAATGGTCAAGGGATATGAACAGACAATTCTCAGATGATGAAATTGAAACTATTTCCACTCATATGAAAGAGTGTTCCAAATCACTACTGATCAGAGAAATGCAAATTAAGACAACTCTGAGATACCACTACACACCTGTCAGATTGGCTAAGATGACAGGAACAAATAATGATGAATGTTGGAGGGGCTGTGGGAAAACTGGGACACTGATACATTGTTGGGGGAGTTGTGGAAGAATCCAGCCATTCTGGAGAGCAATTTGGAACTATGCCCAAAAAGTTATCAAACTGTGCATACCCTTTGACCCAGCATTGCTGTTATTGGGATTATATCCCAAAGAAATACTAAAGAGCGGAAAGGGACCTGCATGTGCCAAAATGTTTGTGGCAGCTCTTTTTGTTGTAGCTAGAAACTGGAAGTTGAATGGATGTCCATCAATTGGAAAATGGTTGGGTAAATTGTGGTATATGAAGGTTATGGAATATTAGTGCTCTGTAAGAAATGACCAGCAGGAGGAATACAGAGAGGCCTGGAGAGACTTAAATCAACTGTTGCTGAATGAAATGAATAGAACCAGAAGATCACTGTACATTTCAACAACAATACTGTATGAGGATGTATTCTGATGGAAGTGGAAATGTTCAACATGTTCAACAAGAAGATCCAACTCACTTCCAGTTGATCAATGATGGACAGAAATAACTACACCCAGAGAAGGAACACTGGGAAGTGAATGTAAAGTGTTAGCACTACTGTCTATCTACCCAGGTTACTTATACCTTCGGAATCTAATACTTAATGTGCAACAAGAAAATGGTATTTACACACATATATTGTATCTAGGGTATATTGTAACACATGTAAAATGTATGGGATTTCCTGTCATCGGGGGGGGGAGAGAATGGAGGGGGGGGATAATTTGGAAAAATGAATTAAAAAAAATGGTCTTGCCCTCAAAGTTTACATATTATTGCGGAAAATGATGTCAACAAAAAAAAGTAGGAAGAAAATCTCTGCATAAGCAAGATAATTGTATAAATATTTTTATATACATTGGATTTATCATATATTTTCACATATTTAACATGTAATTACAGGTCACCCAGGCTAGGAGGTGGAAGGAAGGAGGGGGAATGTTGGAACAGGAGGTTTAGCAAGGCTCAGTGTTGAAAACTTGCCATTTCATATGTTTTTTAAATAAAAAGGTTTCCTAAAAAATATTTTTAAAAGAAAACCTCTGCATACAGCCTGAGCAAAATCCTCATCTGATGAGCAGTTGCCTTGCTTACCTTAGCCATGGAGACCTCATTGGGTGATGCCCATTGTGACATGCTCTAGTTCATTGTGACATGCCTGAGAACACCCAAGGTTTTCTGACTTAAAGGTGATGATCTCGCCACAACAACCCAGTTGGATCCTGAAAGCAAAGGGAGTAGGATGTGTGTATAGAAGAATGGATGAGTGGACAAATAGACTATTAGACTAGATACATAGATAACTGGTGATGGATGGATGGGATAGATAGTATAGACAAATAGATTGAATAGATACACTTGATGCATAGTTAAAAAGATAATGATGAATAGATAAGTGAAAAGATAGATTTATAGTAGAAAAGTTTATAGGTAGAATAGAGATTTATAGGAAGAAAAGTGATATATAGGTAGAAAAGAGATTTATAAGTAGAAAAGCGATTCATAGGCAGAAAAGAGATTTATAGGAAGAAAAGCGATTCATAGGTAGAAAAGAGATTTATAGGAAGAAAAGCAATTTATAAGTAGAAAAGATTTATAGTAATTAAAGCGATTTATAAGTAGAAAACAGATTATTAGATAAAAAAAGTGATTTTTAATTAGACAAGAGATTTATAGGTAGAAAAGGGGTTTATAGGCAGAAGAGAATGAATAGCTGCATTAAATATACATAGATAATGATTGAGTCAATGGAGGGTTAGGTAAATCAGTAAATAAATTACTGGAAAAAGAGATCCTTTCTGGTCCTCATCAGCATCATACCAAGTGCTCCTGTCAAAGATTGAGACTGCCTTCAGGTCAGTATTAAACTATTATATTTTATTCTTCAATATTATAGAAGCTAAAATGGTTGCTTTCTATCTGGCTTGGGAAATATTTGACTTCTCTTTCCTTCCCTCTTCCCCCACCCGCAAAAAATTCCAGTTTGTGGATGGTTATTCCAGTAGATCAAATGGACACATATCTTTCACTTATGCTGTAACATTTTACCTTTTCAGGCATCCTATAAGCCACTGCTAAAGCAGAGGAGATACTGAACCACTTGTGACCAGATGCTGGTGATATTGAAGGCATGTCTTCGGACCTCAGTGATCTACATAAACTGGGATTTAGCATGTTCATGAAGGTAAAGCAGCTATATAGAGATAATCTATCTTCAGTTTCCCTCCTGCAGTCAGTGTTAATAAGGGGTTGAAGGTAGGGCCAGGTTGCTGACTAACCCTATATGTACTAGAAGTACAAATAATCTGGGAAATAGAGAGCCTACCTTTACAAACAAACAAACAATCAAAAGCAGATTCTTTGAGTTCAGAAACTATTTTCTTTTTCATCATCCTATGCCTGGTTCCCAGAAACAAGATGACTTGCTCATATTAGAGGTTTCATAAATGCTTGTTGAATTCAGTTACATATAGATGAAGACCTTTTCTAAAATTATTGGCAGCTGGCTGGTACAGTGGATAACACTGTTGGACCACACTTGAATCAGCACCTGATTTCAAACACCAACTGTAGGACTCTGGGCAAGTCACTTAATCTGTGTTTGCCTCAATTTCCTCATCTGTAAAATGGGAATGGTACAATCATTTTTGCTCCACCGAGAATAAGCCTTTGAGAAATATTTGGTTTCAAGTAGAGTCACAGCATCGTGGATTTTGAGCTGGCGGGAATATTTCAGGGTTTCTGCTTCCATATTTTACAGAGAAAGTTACTGAGACTCAGGGTGGTTAAGTATATTTAGTATATTGTCCCAGGGCATACAGGTTGTAAAAGGCAGAGACAAGAGTCAAACAGATCCTGTTTATACTATCATGTTAACTCTAAGTGTTCATTACATATGTGTGTATGTGTGTGCATATATGTGTGTGTATATTTCCATACTTCAATCTTTTAACCTATAGCTAAACATATTAATTCTTAAAAAAAAAAAAAAAAAAAAAAAGGTGGTGGGATGGGATACGGGAAAGACACTGTAATAAAGTAACATTAAACAAGTGGAATTTTGCTGTGCTGATTATTTCTTACCTGCATGACTTTTTATTATCACTTAAACTCCCTGAGCGTCAGTTTCCTCACATGTTAAATGAGATACTTGAGCTCCATGACCACAAGGAGACTACATTTCTAGTTCTAAAGTTCTGATTCCACAGCTGAAAATCTACGAACATTATGTCCTAACGTAAGATCTTTATTTGATTATTAATGAGTCATATATTAACCTGACATGCTTGTCTGATGGCTGACCCCATCCTTGTTATGGTGAATGTTACAGGTGAGCCGACCTCATCCCGGTGACCATCCACTGCAGATCCTCTTTGTGGTTGGTGGGGTAACGATATCGGAAGCCAAAATGGTGAAAGATCTTGTTTCTTCCCTGAAGCCTGGAACACAGGTACTGAACCCTAAATAACAGGACATGCATCTCCCTGGCTCAAGGATGGGAGAGTCTGGCTGTTCCCATAAGGGTGGGTCTGAGCCTTAGGGGTAGCATCAGAGAAAACATGGTCTATATTACTTTGGAGATGGTGAAGCACTGTGTAAATGTCAGATACTATTCTTACTACTACTATTATTACTCGTACTCTTACACCTATTATTATTACTACTACTTCTACTATTACTCCTCTTCCTACTCCTATTAGTATCACTCTTAAGATTACTACTATTACTCTTCCACCAACTACTACAATTACTCCCACTCTTATTACTGTTACTATTCATACTACTCCCATTCCTTCTAGTTCTCTTCCTCCTGCTACTACTACTATCATTGCTCTTATTCCTATTAATACTCCTTCTACTACCACTACTACTATTATTTGTAATACTACCTTTAC
The DNA here is from genome assembly GCF_048593235.1 of Sminthopsis crassicaudata. Taxonomy (NCBI): domain Eukaryota; kingdom Metazoa; phylum Chordata; class Mammalia; order Dasyuromorphia; family Dasyuridae; genus Sminthopsis; species Sminthopsis crassicaudata. The sequence continues at coordinate 178,925,754 of NC_133619.1, read as the reverse complement.
TATTACTATTACTACTATTTCTACTACTACTAGTGTAACTCCTATTCCTAGTATTATTACTATTGCTTTTACTACTTATTCTGCTACTATTATTCCTACTTAATTTGCTTTTACTACTCATACTACTACTACTTCTTCTACGCCTCCTCCTACCACTATTCCTTTCTCCCTACTATTATTATAAATACTATTACTACTACTACTACTACTACTACTACTACTACTACTACTACTACTACTACTACTACTACACTAATTTCTATTACTTTTAATACTCCTCCTATGAGTACTGTTAAATTTTCTAGTGCCATGACCAATTTATTGCCCTTCTAGGAGCGAACAACTTAACCATTACAACACCAGCAAGGGTTTCAATGACATGGTACAGTGGATAGAGGGCAGTGGCTTCAAGGCAGGAAGACTTAGAGTTCTAAATTTTCTTCCAACACTTACTATCTGTTTTGACCTTAAACAAGTCATCCTACATCTGCCCTCAGTTTTCCCAATAGTAAAACGGTGTTTACACAAATCACTATTTCCTAAGTTGTTTTGAGGGTCAAATGAGATAATGATTATAAAATAGTACAGTGCCTGACACATAGTACAAATGTTAGCAAGTTATTCATATTTTTCATTAATTTTTAATTATAGCATTTTTGACAGTACATATGCATTAGGTAATTTTTTTTTTACAACATTATCCTTTGTACTCCTTTCTGTTCTGAATTATTCCCCTATTTCCCTCCATGCCCTCCAATAGAGGGCAGGCATTCCCATATATATTAAATATCTCATAGTAAATGCTTGGTACAATATATATGTGCAGAACCAAATTTTATTGTTGTTGTTGTTGCAAAGGAAGAATTGTATTCAGAAGGTAAAAAATAATCTGTGAAGAAAAACAAAAAACAAACAAATAAAAAAAAATGCTCACAGTTTACATATCCCAGTGTTCAGGTTCTGGGTGTAGCTGATTCTGTCCATCATTGCTCAATTGGAATTGGATTAGCTCTTCTCCATATTGAAGATATACACTTCCATTAGAATACATCCTCATACAGTATCATTGTTGAAGTGTATAAAGATCTCCTAGTTCTGCTCGTTTGATTCTGCATCAGTTGATGTAAGTCTCTCCAAGGCTCTCTGTTTTCCTCCTGTTGGTCTTTTCTTACAGAACAATAATATTCCATAACATTCTTATACCATAATTTACCCAACCATTCTCCAATTGATGGACATCCGTTCATTTTCCAGTTTCTAGCCACTACAAAAAGTGCTGCCACAAACATTTTGGCACATACAGGTCCTTTTCGTTTCTGTAGTATTTCCTTGGGATATAAGCCCAGTAGTAGCACTGCTGGGTCAACGGATTTGCAGATTTTGATAACGTTTGGGGCATAATTCCAGATTGTTCTCCAGAATGGTTGGATTCTTTCACAACTCCACCTACAATGCATCATTTTCCGAATTTTCTCACAACCGCTCCAACATTCACCATTATTTGTTCCTGTCATCTCAACAAATGTGACTAGTGTGTAATGCTATCTCAGACTTGTGATTTGAAACTTGTGAGTGAAAATAGTTTTGATTTCATCATCTGGAAAGTGTCTGTTCATATCCTTTGACCACTTTTCCATTTGAGAATGGCTTGATTTCTTATAAATTAGCGTCAATTCTCTTTATATTTTGAAGATGAGGCCTTTATCTGAACCTTTAACTGCAAAAATGTTTTCCCAATTTCTTACTTCCCTTCTAATCTTGTTGGCATTAGTTTTTCTTTTTTTTTTTTTTTAATGCAGGAACTTTGTAATTTGATTTTATCAAAATTTTCTATTTAGTGATCAATAATGATCTCTAGTTCTTTTTTGGACACAAATTCCTTCCTCCTTCACAAGTCTGAGAGGTAGAGTATCCTATGATCCTCTAATTTATTTATGTTCTCGTTTCTGCTGTTATTATTCCTTCTAGATCTCTTCCTCCTGCTTCTAGTACTATCAATGCTCCTATTCCTATTAATACTCCTTTGACTACCACTACTACTATTATTTCTGCTACCACTTTTACTATTACTATTACTACTCCTACTCCTACTACTCCTACTACTAGTGTAACTCCCATTCCTATTATTACTATTGCTATTACTACTTCTTCTACTACTTTTATTCCTACTGCTATTATTATTAGTACTACTACCATTACTATTACTTTTATCATTACTACTCTTCTACTACTTTTATCACTACTATTATTCCTCCTCCTATTATTGTTACTACTCATACTACTCCTACTTCTTCTACTCCTCCACTTCCTACTACTACCACTACTCCTTTCTCCCTACTATTACTATAATTACTACTACTACTACTACTACTACTACTACTACTACTACTACTACTACTACTACTATTGCTACTCTTACTTCTATTACTATTATTACTCCCACTAGGAGTACTGTTAAGTATTCCTAGTGCCATGACCAATTTCTTGCCCTTCTAGGAGCAGACAACTTAACCATTACAACACCAGAAAGGGTGAAAGTGAGATGGTACAGCTGATAGAGGGCAGGGACTTCAAGGCAGGAAGACTTAGAGTCTAATTTACCTTCCAAAACTTACTATATGTTTTGACGTTAAACAAGTCATTCTACATCTGCCCTCAGTTTTCTCAATAGTGAAACTTTGTTTATAATAATCCCTATTGCCTAAGTTGTTGTGAGAGTCAAATGAGATAATAATTATAAACTAGTACAAATGCCAGCAAGTTATTATTATTTTTTATTGATTTTTAATTGTAGCATTTTTTGACAGTACATAGGCATAGATAATTTTTCATTGCTACATTATCCCTTCTACTCCTTTCTGTTCTGAATTATACCCCTATTTCCCCCTAGTCCCTCCCATAGAGGGCAGTCATTCCCATACATATTAAATATCTTATAGTATATTCTTGGTACAATATATATATGTGCAGAACCAAATTTTATTGTTGTTGTTATTGCAAAGGAAGAATTGTATTCGGAAGGTAAAAATAATCTGTGAAGAAAAATAAAAAACAAACAAATAAAAAAAAATGCTCACAGTTTACATATCCCAGTGTTCAGGTTCTGGGTGTAGCTGATTCTGTCCATCATTGCTCAATTGGAATTGGATTAGCTCTTCTCCATATTGAAGATATACACTTCCATTAGAATACATCCTCATACAGTATCATTGTTGAAGTGTATAAAGATCTCCTAGTTCTGCTCGTTTGATTCTGCATCAGTTGATGTAAGTCTCTCCAAGGCTCTCTGTTTTCCTCCTGTTGGTCTTTTCTTACAGAACAATAATATTCCATAACATTCTTATACCATAATTTACCCAACCATTCTCCAATTGATGGACATCCGTTCATTTTCCAGTTTCTAGCCACTACAAAAAGTGCTGCCACAAACATTTTGGCACATACAGGTCCTTTTCCTTTCTGTAGTATTTCCTTGGGATATAAGCCCAATAGTAGCACTGCTGGGTCAACGGATTTGCAGATTTTGATAACGTTTGGGGCATAATTCCAGATTGTTCTCCAGAATGGTTGGATTCTTTCACAACTCCACCTACAATGCATCATTTTCCGAATTTTCTCACAACCGCTCCAACATTCACCATTATTTGTTCCTGTCATCTCAACAAATGTGACTAGTGTGTAATGCTATCTCAGACTTGTGATTTGAAACTTGTGAGTGAAAATAGTTTTGATTTCATCATCTGGAAAGTGTCTGTTCATATCCTTTGACCACTTTTCCATTTGAGAATGGCTTGATTTCTTATAAATTAGCGTCAATTCTCTTTATATTTTGAAGATGAGGCCTTTATCTGAACCTTTAACTGCAAAAATGTTTTCCCAATTTCTTACTTCCCTTCTAATCTTGTTGGCATTAGTTTTTCTTTTTTTTTTTTTTTTTAATGCAGGAACTTTGTAATTTGATTTTATCAAAATTTTCTATTTAGTGATCAATAATGATCTCTAGTTCTTTTTTGGACACAAATTCCTTCCTCCTTCACAAGTCTGAGAGGTAGAGTATCCTATGATCCTCTAATTTATTTATGTTCTCGTTTCTGCTGTTATTATTCCTTCTAGATCTCTTCCTCCTGCTTCTAGTACTATCAATGCTCCTATTCCTATTAATACTCCTTTGACTACCACTACTACTATTATTTCTGCTACCACTTTTACTATTACTATTACTACTCCTACTCCTACTACTCCTACTACTAGTGTAACTCCCATTCCTATTATTACTATTGCTATTACTACTTCTTCTACTACTTTTATTCCTACTGCTATTATTATTAGTACTACTACCATTACTATTACTTTTATCATTACTACTCTTCTACTACTTTTATCACTACTATTATTCCTCCTCCTATTATTGTTACTACTCATACTACTCCTACTTCTTCTACTCCTCCACTTCCTACTACTACCACTACTCCTTTCTCCCTACTATTACTATAATTACTACTACTACTACTACTACTACTACTACTACTACTACTACTACTACTACTATTGCTACTCTTACTTCTATTACTATTATTACTCCCACTAGGAGTACTGTTAAGTATTCCTAGTGCCATGACCAATTTCTTGCCCTTCTAGGAGCAGACAACTTAACCATTACAACACCAGAAAGGGTGAAAGTGAGATGGTACAGCTGATAGAGGGCAGGGACTTCAAGGCAGGAAGACTTAGAGTCTAATTTACCTTCCAAAACTTACTATATGTTTTGACGTTAAACAAGTCATTCTACATCTGCCCTCAGTTTTCTCAATAGTGAAACTTTGTTTATAATAATCCCTATTGCCTAAGTTGTTGTGAGAGTCAAATGAGATAATAATTATAAACTAGTACAAATGCCAGCAAGTTATTATTATTTTTTATTGATTTTTAATTGTAGCATTTTTTGACAGTACATAGGCATAGATAATTTTTCATTGCTACATTATCCCTTCTACTCCTTTCTGTTCTGAATTATTCCCCTATTTCCCCCTAGTCCCTCCCATAGAGGGCAGTCATTCCCATACATATTAAATATCTTATAGTATATTCTTGGTACAATATATATATGTGCAGAACCAAATTTTATTGTTGTTGTTATTGCAAAGGAAGAATTGTATTCGGAAGGTAAAAATAATCTGTGAAGAAAAATAAAAAACAAACAAATAAAAAAAAATGCTCACAGTTTACATATCCCAGTGTTCAGGTTCTGGGTGTAGCTGATTCTGTCCATCATTGCTCAATTGGAATTGGATTAGCTCTTCTCCATATTGAAGATATACACTTCCATTAGAATACATCCTCATACAGTATCATTGTTGAAGTGTATAAAGATCTCCTAATTCTGCTCGTTTGACTCTGCATCCATTGATGTCAGTCTCTCCAAGGCTCTCTGTATTCCTCCTGTTGGTCATTTCTTAAAGAACAATAATATTCCATAACATTCTTATACCATAATTTACCCAACCATTCTCCAATTGATGGACATCCGTTCATTTTCCAGTTTCTAGCCACTACAAAAAGTGCTGCCTCAAACATTTTGGCACATACAGGTCCTTTTCCCTTCTTTAGTATTCCCTTGGGATATAAGCCCAGTAGTAGCACTGCTGGGTCAACGGATTTGCAGATTTTGATAACGTTTGGGGCATAATTCCAGATTGCTCTCCAGAATGGTTGGATTCTTTCACAACTCCACCAACAATGCATTATTTTCCCAATTTTCTCACAGCCCCTCTAACATTCATCATTATTTTTTCCTGTCATCTTAACGAATGTGACAGGTGTGTAGTGGTATCTCACACTTGTGATTTGGAACTTGTGAGTGGAAATAGTTTTAATTTCATCATCTCAAAATTGTCTGTTCGTATCCTTTCACCATTTTTCAATTTGAGAATGGCTTGATTACTTATAAATTAGAATCAATTCTCTGTATATCTTGGAGATGCGGCCTTTATCAGAACCTTTAACTGTAAAAATGTTTTCCCAATTTGTTACTTCTCTTATAATCTTGTTTGCATTTGTTTCCACCCCCCCCCCCGGGGAAATTTTTTAATTTGATGTAATCTAAATTTTCCATTTTGTGATCAATAATGATCTCTAGGTTTCCTTTGGTCACATAATCCTTCCTCCTCCACAAGTCTGAGAGGTAAACTATCCTATGTTCCTCTTATTTATTTATGATCTCATTCTTTATGCCTAAATCATGGACCCATTTTGATCTTATCTTAGTATATGGTGTTAAGTTAAGTTAAGTCCATGCCTAGTTTCTGCCTTACTAATTTCCAGTTTTTCCAGCAGTTTTTGTCAAATAATGAATTCTTATGCCAAAAGTTGGGATCTTTGGGTTTGTCAAACACTAGATTGCTATTTTTATTCACTATCTTGCCCTGTGAACCTATGCTACTCCACTGGTCTATTTCTTAAGCAATACCAAATGGTTTTGGTGACTGTTGCTTTATAATATAGTTCTAGATCAGGTACAGCTAGACAGCTAGACCACCTTCATTTTTTTTTTTCATTCTTTCCCTTGAAATTCTCGAACTTTTGTTGTTCCATATGAATTCTGTTGTTATTTTTTCTAGGTCTTTAAAAAAAGTTCCTTAGGAGTCATATTGGTATAGCACTAAATAAATAGATGAGTTTAGGGCGTATTGTCATCTTCATTATATTCTCTCGGCCTATTCAAAAGCACTGAATGTCTTTCTAATTATTTAAATCTGACTTCCTTTTTGTGGCAAGTGTTTCGTAATTTTGCTCATATAATTCCTAACTTTCCTTTGTTTGATATATTCCCAAATATTTTATACTATCAACAGTTATTTGAATGGAATTTCTCTTTGTATCTCTTGCTGTTGGATTGTGTTGGTAATGTATAAAAATGCTGAGGATTTATGTGGATCTATTTTATATCCTGCAATTTTGCTAAAGTTCTGAATTATTTCTAATAGCTTTTTAGCAGAGTGTTTGGGGTTCTCTAAGTATACCATTATGTCATCTGCAAAGAGTGATAGTTTGATTTCCTCATTTCCTACTCTAATTCCTTGAATCTCTTTCTCAGCACTTTTTGCCAAGGCTAGCATTTCTAGTACTATATTGAATAATAATGGTGATAGTGGGAAACCTTGTTTCACTCCTTATCTTACAGGGAAAGGTTCCATAAGATACTTACTGACGCTTTTAAATATATGTTCCTTATTATTTTAAGGAATAGTCCATTTATTCCTATACTCTCAAGTGTTTTTTGTAGGAATGGATGTTGGATTTTATCAAATGCTTTTTCTGCATCTATTGAGATGATCATATGGTTTTTATTAATTGGATTATTAATGTGGACAATTATACTAATAGTTTTCCTAATATTAAACCAACCCAGCATTCCTGGGATAAATCCTGCTTGATCATAATGTATTATCCTGGGGATGATTATCTGAAGTCTTTTTGCTAATATCTTATTTAAGATTTTAGCATCAATATTCAAGAAGGAAATTGGTCTTTAGTTTTCTTTCTCAGTTTACAATCTACTTGGTTTTAGGTATCAGTCCATGTCTGGGGCATAAAAGGAATTTGGTAGGCCTCCTTCAATTCCTTTTTTTTTTCAAATTTTTTATATAGTATTAGAGGTAGTTGTTCTTTAAATGTTTGGTAGAATTCACATGTCAATCCATCTCTTCCTGAGGATTTTTTCTTAGGGTGTTGGTTAATAAGTTGTTCTATTTCTTTTTCTGCAATGGGACTATTTAGACTTCTTACTTCTTCCTCTGTTAATCTGCGCAAGTTATATTTCCTCCACAAGTCTGAGAGGTAAACTATCCTATGTTCCTCTAATTCATTTATGATCTCATTCTTTATTCCTAAATCATGGACCCATTTTGATCTTTTCTCAGTATTTGGTGTTAATGTGGGTCCATGCCTAGTTTCTGCCCTACTAATTTCCAGTTTTCCCAGCAGTTTCTGTCAAATAATGAATTCTTATTCCAAAATTTGGGATCTTTGGGTTTGTCAAAAACTAGATAGCTATTTTTATTCAATATCTCTGCCTGTGAAGCTAACCTATTCCACTGATCAACTTGTCTATTTCTTAGCCAACACCCAATGGTTTTGGTGACTGCTGCTTTATAATATAGTTTAGATCAGGTACAGCTAGGCTACCTTCATTTGATTTTTTTTTTCATTACTTCCCTTGCAATTCTCGATTTTTTGTTCTTTCCTATGAATGTTGTTGTTATTTTTTCTAGGTCATTAAAATAGTTTCTGATTGGTGTAGCACTAAATAAATAGATTAATTTAGAGAGTATTGTCATCTTGATAATATTCGCTGTGCTTATCCAAGAGCACTGAATGTCTTTCCAATTATTTAAATCTGACTTTAGTTTTGTGGCAAGTGTTTTGTAATTTTTCTCATATAATTCCTGACTATTCTTTGGTAAATGGATTCCCAAATACTTTATACTCTCAACATTTGTTTGGAATGGAATTTCTCTTTGTATCTCTTGCTGATGGATTATGTTGGTAATGTATAAAAATGCTGAGGATTTAGGCGGATTTTTTTTGTATCTTGAAACTTTGCTCAAGCTCTGAATTTATTCTAATAGCTTTTTAGCAGAGTTTTTGGGGTTCTCTAAGTATACCATCATGTCATCTGCAAAGAGTGATAGTTTGATTTCCTCATTACCTACTCTAATTCCTTGAAAATCTCTGGGCTCTTATTGCCCAGGCTAGCATTTCTAATACAATATTGAATAGTAATGGTGATAGTGAGCAACTGTTGTTTCACTCCTTATCTTACTGGGAAAGGTTCCAGTGTATCACCATTACATATGATGTTTGCTGACAGTTTTAAATATATAATCATTATTTTAAGGAATAGTCCATTTATTCCTATACCCTCAAGCGTTTTTAGTAGGAATGGATGTTGGATTTTATGAAATGCTTTTTCTTCATCTATTGAGATGATCATATGGTTTCTGTTAATTTGATTATTGATATAGTGGATTCTACAAATAGTTTTCCTAATATTGAACCAGCCCTTCATTCCTGGTATAAATCCCACTTGGCCATAGTTTATTATCCTGGGGATGGTTTTCTGTAGTCTTTTTCATAATATTTGATTTAAGATTTTATCATCATTAGGGAGATTGGTCTATAATTTTGTTTCTCTGTTTTCAGCCTACCTGGTTTAGGTATCAGTACCATGTCTGTGTCATAAAAGGAATTTGGTAGGACTCCTTCAATCCCTATTTTTTCAAATAGTTTATAAAGCATTGGAGTTAGTTGTTCTTTAAATTTTTGGTAGAATTCACATGTAAATCCATCTGGTCCTGGGGATTATTTTTTCTCAGCAGTTGCTTAATAGCTTCTTCTATTGCTTTTTCTGAAATGGGACTATTTAGACTATTTACTTCTTCCTCTGTTAATCTGGGCAAGCTTATTTTTGAGGGTATTCTTCCATTTCATTTAAGTTATCGAATTTATTGCTGTAAAGTTGGGCCAATTAGCTCCTAAATATTGTTCTAATTTCCTCTTCATTAGTGGTGAGTTCTCCCTTTTCATTTTTAAGACTAACAATTTTTGTTTCAAATACAGACAACTACAGGCACACAGTAGTAGACAGAGTCTAAAGTCGAGTCCTGTCTTCTTTTTAACATCCTTTCTTTCTTAACTTTTTTGGATCATGGACTTTTTTGACAGTCTGGTGACTGCCTCTTCTAGGAATAGTCGTTTTTAAATGCTTAAAATAAAGGAACAGGATAACAAGGGAATCAGTATTACTGAAATACAGTTTTAAAATATGTTTTTTCTCAATAGTATTTTATTTTTTTCCAAATACAGGTAAAGATAGTTTTCGACATTCATTATTACAATTCGTTTTGAAAATCAAGCTGATATATCCCAGGTTGAGAACCTCTGAACTAGGAACTTGGAATTTTCCCCCTCTCTCTGATCCTGGAAATGTCTCCATTCTTTATGAGGTCACTCTGTTGGTCCCCTCTTTCCAACCTGAGGTTGCTCTGAGTTCTTTGGGAAACTGAAGGAGGGATAGACCTGGCTGAGTCTCCCCAGGCCTACTCCTTAGTTACTTGAGCTGTGGTTCTGTGAGGAACCCATACAGAACTATCAGCCTCCACCTTGGAGCTGGTGAAGAACCAGTTCTAATTCTGTGGGCAATGCCAGAGGCACTTGTTGCTTCTCTGTTGCCAATTACTTCTTTAAAAGCCTGGCTGTATTTATTAATACAGACAGAATAATTTCTCATAGATCCACAGAATGCACTCCCTGGGATGTAAGGCACACACAGACACACAAAGGGAGGCCTTGCATCCCACAGCACCAAGCTCTAATCCCTGTTAGTCTGCAAACTCAAAAATTCCATTACTCAGGACAATCATGAAGCAAGAATGAATGGTAAATAATTGTAGGGAGTCACCCTGGCATCCTTTTAGGAAGGTCTCTGCAAACAGCTTAGACCCCCTTCCGCCTCCTGGAAGGCTCTAAATCTTACCCATGCTCACTGAGCAGAGAAGGAGCTCCCCGGCTGCCGTGATACTGGCATGGGAAGGCGCTGAGTGCTTTTCCTTCATTGTGCATTGGTTACCAGGAGATGCAGCCGCTCCAGTGTCCATGGCACAGCCTTGGGCTTCACGGGGCAGAGACAGGTTACTGAGGGGAGGGGTAAGTTGGAGGTCTGAGCCAGTGAGGCAGTGGTAATGTTCTTGGTTTTTAGTCACCAAGCATTCATCAAATGCCCAGTGCAGCAGACAGATCCCAGGCCTGAAGCCAGATGTGGCCTCAAGGCTCACTGGCCTTGTCACCCAGGGAGAGGTTGCCCAGCTGCCTCATTTTTAAAAGGGAGAAAAAAGAATACCCCCACTTCCAAGTTTGAGAGGAGGATCCAACTGGGATAAATGCAAAGTTTAGCATGGGAGGTAGCATCTGGGGAGCGCTGTGCTAGGTGAGATGGTGAGGGTGCTGGGGACTGGAATGGGGATGATGAAGATGATTACCAGGCATTGTACAAAGCACTTTCTTAAGGCTAGAATGTCCCTATCACCTTTTATCTTTGTGGAAAGCCTGGTAGGAGAAATATTTGCCAGGGTTTCTCCACAACCTGGATTAGGGCCATACCTCCCTCTAACCTCAGCAGCTCCAGACCCACTCCCCTTCAATTCACTCTTCCTAAAAGGGAGACATCCTGGCCTGTTCTTAGCCCTCGATTTAAATTGGTTGGATTTATTCAGGGGACTGGGCTGCCTGACGATTGGAACACATCGTTTGATTTCATTGAAAAGGGTCTTTACCCTACAATTTCTCCAAGCAAATGCTTCTGTTTAATGTGAGCTTCAATCTCTTCCCCCAGTTGTTGCAACATTTGATTTATTGCTGTATTAAGCAGATCTTGTTCTCAGGGCATGTTGCTTGTGACCTCTTCCAGACTTACTATCCTATGGATCTAACATGATAACCTTGGCATAAGATTGGACGTGTCTTGTACAGACAACCCTCTCCTAATTAACAAAGGGATCCAAGATCTGCATCGTTCCAAGGGGTATTTTCCAAATTTTCCAAGATGAAAGGTACCTGATAAAGAGGTCCGGGGACTTCACTGTGGCCCTAGGCTCCATCCCAAGAGCAATATGTGGGCTTAGCTCCCTTTACCGCTGGCTGCTTCTACTCATGTCCCCAGTTTCTGGTCTCTGTGTCTTTTGTGACCGTATCATTCATTTGGTAGCCTACCTCATCCATCAGCCTTAGACTACTCAATCAGCAAAGCACAAATAAACAAGGAGCAAACATATATTACAGACTTGCTATGTGTCATATGTTACACTAGACCCTGGAGACATAAAATTAAAAACAAAATGGTCTTGCCCTCAAAGTTTATATATTATTGCGGAAAATGATGTCAACAACAAAAAAAAGAAGTAGGAAGAAAATCTCTGCATAAGCAAGATAATTGCATAAATATTTTTATATACATTGGATTTATCATATATTTTCACATATTTAACATGTAATTACCGGTCATCTAGGGAAGGAGGTGGAAGGAAGGAGGGGGAATGTTGGAACAGCAGGTTTCACAAGGCTCAGTGTTGAAAACTTTCCCCTTCATATGTTTTCTAAAATAAAAAGGTTTCCTAAAAAATATTTTTAAAAGAAAACCTCCGCATAAAGCCTGGCACAATCCTCATCTGATGAGCAGTTTCCTTGCTTACCTTGGCCATGGAGACCTCATTGTGTGATGCTCATTGTGACGCGCCGGAGAACACCCAAACTTTTCTGACTTAAAGGTGATGATCTCGCCACAACAACCCAGTTGGATCCTGACAGCAAAGGGAGTAGTATGTGAATATGAGAATGGATGCGTGGACAAATAGACCAATAGACTAGATACATAGAAAACTGGTGATGGATGGATGGGATAGATAGGATACACAAATAGATTGAATAGATACACTTGATGCATAGTTAAAAAGATAATGATGGATAGATAAGTGAAAAGATAGATTTGTAGTAGAAATGTTTATAGGTAGAAAAGAGATTTATAGGAAGAAAAGCAATTTATAGGTAGAAAAGAGGTTTATAATAAAGTGATTTATAATAGAAAAGAGATTTTTAGATTAAAAAAGGGATTTATGAGCAGAAAAGAGATTTATAGGTAGAAAAGAGATTTATAGGCAGAAGAGAATGAACAGCTGGATTAAAATATACATACACCCCCCCCCAAATATTGCAGTTTATGGACGGTTTTTCCAGTATATTAAAAGGACACATATCTTTCACTTATGCTGTAACATTTTACCTTTTCAGGCAACCTATAAGCCAATACTGAAGCAAAGGAGATACTGAACCAGATGTGACCAGATGCTGGCGATATGGAACACATGTTTTCGGGCCTTGAAGATCCACTTCAAACGGGATTTAGATTGTTGTTGGGGAGTTTTGATCTATACTTTGGAGTTTATTGTACTGGTGGGGGGAAGGGGACAGATGATGTTGCTGATTGTTGTTGGGGAGTTTTGATCTATACTTTGGAGTTTATTGTACTGGTGGGGGGAAGGGGACAGATGTTGCGGAGTTTGATGGGGTTTTTAAAAAAAAAAAAAAAGTTTTTTTCGGTTTCCAAAAGTGTCAAGTTGTCATTCTTTCAGCTTCCACATGATTAGTGATATTTCCCAGTTTCTTCTGTGCTATCTGGTGATTAGATTTGCCAGCTCGTTAATCTAAAGAAATACTTGTTGGCAAACTTAATGGGTAAATTAAATTTTTCTCTTATTTGCAGCTAGCCCATACTGCTGATGGGTAAAGCTGGCTATATCCTATCTGGGTTTGGGAATAAGAGAGGGAGGCAGATTTCTTCTTCTTTGAGATTGTGAAACAACTGTAACCAGGACCTTTGCCATCAGAGGCTTCGGACGGTCTGAAAGTCTGGGAGCAACGAGCTATTGGGGGTTAACAAGCAGCAGGTCTGTTGTGTTGTAGCCAGAGAAGTCCCAGAGAAGCTAGGAAGTGGCCCTGCTGAAGTCTTTTGGATCTTCCTGGAGGAGCAGAGCAGCCATTCCATACCTGGAGGGCAATTCAGAATGACAAGGGACTGGCTTAGAGATTTGCATCCAGGTGCTTCCCCTCAGCTCCAGGCGAACGCTGAGCCAGAAAATAATTGGTGTCCCCACAGGCTTGTGCTAGAGCCCCCCATTCCCCCTTTGAAGTTTCTTCTGCCTGACTTGTGCTCATTATAATCTATATGACTGAAATGTAAAATTTCTGTTTCTGAAAATCTAACCTTTCTTCAGAAGTTGGGAACCTAAATCCCCTGGATGAAGAAGGGGGATAGTAAGAGTGCTAGAAAAGCAAATGGGTGCTCTGGAGCCAGCAAGATTGGAGATGGGAAAACCCCTTCTGATTTGATTCCATAGATAGTGGCAAACCTCAGGTTAGCCACAAAAGATGTTTGCACTGAATGATAAAGCTGGAACAATACCTCTTGTGAATTGATGTACAGGCCCTGGCAATAAAATGAAACCAAACTAACTCCCAAGCAGAATGCAGCCTTCATTGGATGAAGGGCCCCAAAAGGCTTTGACAAGCCAGTCAAGTCAGCTTCCAGAGCTAGTGCTTAGTTTGGCCTTGGGAATCCTCTCAGGGTGTGGAATAGAAGGAGGTCTGGATTGCTCTCTGACAGCACCTTCTCATCCTCCATCTTGGGCTTTCCACTTCTGGGCTTGGGCTTGGACGGTCTCATCTACAGAAAACCACCTCCTTGAGGGTCTCATCTACAGAAAACCACCTCCTTGAGGGCAAGAACTGTTGGAGCTTTTCCGTGGTAGCTCTGCCATTTTTCCACTTCGAATCACTTCCAATTTACCAATATTTCTTAAGGAAATAAGCATTAAACTCCTTTGTACCAAGCACTGTGCTAAGCACTTTACATATATTCTCTCCTCAACAACATTAGGAGGTAGGTGCTATTATCCACACTCTCAGTTAAAGAAACTGAGGCAACAGGTCAGCAAAATAGAGGCTAGATTGAAACAGATCTTGTCTTGTACAGACAACTCTGGCCTGATTAAGAAGGGGATTCTAGATCTGCAGCGTTCAATGGGGTGTTTTCCAAATTCTATATGATGAAAGTTACCTGATAAAGCTGTCTGGGGTCTTAACTGTGGCCCTAGCTCCTCTTGCTTTTCAGCCAAACCCTAGGCTCCATCCCAAGAGCAATATGTGGGCTTAGCTCCCTTTCCCGCTGGCTGCTTCTACTCATGTCCCCAGTTTCTGGTCCCTGTGTCTTTTGTGACCATATCATTCATTTGGTAGCCTACCTCACCCATCTTCCTTAGACTACTCAATCAGCAAAGCACAACTAAACAAGGAGCAAACATATATTACATACTTACTAGGGGTCATGTATTACACTAGACCTTGGAGACATAAAGATGAAAACAAAATGGTCTTGGTTCATGGGTGGAGCCAAGATGGTGGAGAAGATACACCGCGACTGTGTAAGCTCCTTTCTTCCCTCACAACCAACTAGATTTACTCAGCCTCAGAAATAGCGCTGGACTGATAGAATCCACAAGGACTGGAAGCACGACTTACCAGCTAAAGAGAACCTGAAGTTTGAACAGGAAAGGTCAGCTCCCAGGGGAGGAAGAAGAGAGGCCAGCGCAGACGGTGGGGTGGTTGCACACTGCGCTGATCGCGCTGGGGAGGGCTCTGGGATCAGAGAATCCACTGAGATAGAAGAATCTGGCACAGGCTGTTAGCTCTTCTCTGCTTATAATACAGCAGTTCAGAAGAGAAATCTCAGCAACTTGAAAATTTAAAACCAGATTGGATCTTCCTGGATCCCGGGGGTGACTCAGCACATCTTGGCACTGGTGGGTGTGGCCGACATAGGCAATCCAGGCTTTCACCTGGGGGGTAGTTAAGAGATTGAAAAGTGGGCGGGGCTGTAACTCATAGTGCCTGGCTTGGCTAGAGGCTGTGGAATGGAAGTCCCAGAGAAGCAGAACCTTTGAACTAGGGACCGCGGTTTCTGGCAGACACTTCCAGTGTGAGCGCAGGGGCTTTTCAGGTCACCTGCTGCAGACATCCACGTCTCAACCGGACACATAGGCTAGGCTTTGAGTCGCCTTTACTGTACAGTCTCAAACATCAGGGAAGCCACTAGAACACAGTGCCCTCAAAGCACAGCACTGCTGATCGCCTCTGAGGCACTTCCAGGGAGGGGGTGGGGAACTCTCTCCCAGAGCTCTCTCTTAGCTCAGGCGCAGGGGCCGCTGCATCCATCCAGTCTGGGAGGAAGTGGTAAAGAAAGAAATAAATAATTTCCTACCCCAGAGACAGACCCGAAAAGATTTTTTAAATATGAGCAAAAAGCCCCCCCAAAATCTAGATTCCTTCTACACAGAGAAAGAGCGGGTATCCAACCCCAAGGAAGTTAACAGCAGAGAGTCAGCAGATAACAACCTAAAGAGAAACGATCCCTGCCCCCCATCACATAACTCTCTCCTTAAAGAGACTATTAAAAAGTTAAGAGAGTTTGAAGAAAAACGGGGAAAGGAAAGAGAACCTATGATAGAGAATAACAACGTTGTGAAATTGGGGTTGGAAAAAATAAAGAATTCACAGGAGATGCAGGGAAACAAAATTAGTGAATTAGAAAAGGTAAAAAAAAAACAGGAAAGTAGGATTTCTGAACTGGAGAAGATAAAAAAGTCTCAAGAAAATAGGATTTCTGAATTGGAGAACATAAAAGAGTCCCAAGAAAATAGGATTTCTGAATTGGAAGAAGGAAATAATTCTCAAAAAAAAAAAAATTAGAGAAATGGAAAAAAAAATTCAATAGAGCAAAAATAACTCATTTAAAAACGAAATTGGGCATTTACAAAAAGAAGTAAAAACTGTGAATGAAGAAAATAACTCCTTAAAATTCAGGATGGAACAAATAGAAATGAATGATTCACTGAGAACCCAAGAATCAGTCAAACAAAACAAAAAAAAAAAAAAAATGAAAAGCTGGAGAATAACGTCAAATACTTACTGGGAAATTCTATAGACCTGGAAAATAGATCTAGGAGAGATAATCTGCGGATCATTGGACTTCCCAAAAACTATGACCAAAATAAGATCCTAGATTCTATTTTACAGGAAATTATCAAAGAGAACTGTCCAGAGATAATAGAAACAGAGGGGAAAGTAGATATTGTAAGAATTCATCGAACTCCTTCTGAAATAGACCCTAAAAAAGAACACCACGGAATATTGTGCCTAAGCTGCAGAATTAGCACACAAAGGGGAAAATCCTGCAAGCAGCTAGAAAAAAACAATTTAAATACCAAGGTGCCACAAAAAGGATCATGCAAGATCTGGCTGACTCCACATTAAAAGATAGAAGGGCCTGGAACCTGATATTCCCAAAGGCAAAAGATCAAGGATTGCAACCATGAATAAACTACCCAGCTAAGTTTAGCATCTTTTTCCATGGAAGAAGATGGTCATTCAATGCAATAGAGGAATTCCATATGTTTCTAAGAAAAAAACCAGACTTAAACAAAAAATTTGATCTATATCCACAAGACTGAAGAGAAACAGAAAAAGGTACACAGAAACCTTGAGAACTATATCTCTGTTGTGGGTATATAGAAAGTACACATGGATAATTTGATTTTACTGATATAAAAGGAAAAAAAAGCAGGGGGTGTAGTAAAAGGAAGGGGGTAGTATCAGAAAAAGGGTTGGGTGTGATAAAAAGAGGGAAACTACATCCCAGGAAGAGGCATAGAAAATACACCATATCTGAGGGAATTTAGAGAGGGGGAGAATCATTGTGTAAATCTTACTCTCATCAGAAGAGACTCAAAGAGTAAATAATTGTCATATTTGTTTTTCAGAGAATTCTCTCTCACCTCATTAAAAGGGGGGAGAGGAAAAAGGAAAAGGAAAAGGAGAATAAGGGAAGGGATGTGGAGGGAGGGGGGAGGGATACAAAAAAAAAAGGGAGGGCTGCGTGTCACAAGGGGGGTCTTTAAATTAAATATCGGGGAAGGGGTTCAAGGGGGTCAAGGGAAAAGGCATAATCTGGGGATAATATGATGGCAGGTAATACAGAATTAGTAATTTTAACTGTAAATGTGAATGGGATGAATGCTCCCATCAAATGGAGACGGATAGCAGACTGGATCAAAAATCAGAACCCTACAATATGTTGTTTACAGGAAACACACTTAAATCAGGGAGATATATATATAGAGAGAGTAAAGGTAAAAGGTTGGAGCAGAATCTATTACGCTTCAGGTAAAGCCAAAAAAGCAGGGGTAGATATCCTTATCTCAGATCAAGCAAAAGCCGAAGATGATCTAATTAAAAGAGATAAGGAAGGAAACTATATCCTGCTGAAAGGTAGCATAAATAATGAAGCCATATCGATACTAAACATATATGCACCAAGTGGTATAGCATCTAACTTTCTAAAGGAAAAGTTAAGAGAGTTGCAAGAAGAAATAGACAGTAAAACTATAATAGTGGGAGATCTCCACCTTGCACTCTCAGATTTAGACAAATCAAACCACAAAACAAACAAGAAAGAAATTAAAAAAGTAAAGAGAACATTAGAAAAACTAGGTATGATAGACCTTTGGAGAAAACTGAATGGCAATAGAAAGGAATATACTTTCTTCTCAGCAGTTCATGGATCCTATACAAAAATTGACCATGTAATAGGACATAAAGATCTCAAAATTCAATGTAGGAAGGCAGAAATAATAAATGCCTTCTTCTCAGACCACAATGCAATAAAAGCTACATTCAGTAAAAAGTTAGGGATAAATAGACCAAAAAGTAATTGGAAACTGAATAATCTCATCTTAAAGAATGACTGGGTGAAAGAGCAAATTATAGAAACAATAATTTCACCCAAGATAATGACAATGATGAGACATCATACCAAAATCTGTGGGATGCAGCTAAAGCAGTAATAAGGGGAAATTTTATATCTTTAGAGGCTTCTATGAAGAAAATAGAGAAAGAGAAGATTAATGAATTGGGCTTGCAACTTAAAAGGCCAGAAAAAGACCAAATAAAAAACCCCCAACCAAAAATTAAACTTGAAATACAAAAATTAAAAGGAGAAATCAATAATATTGAAAGTAAAAAACTATTGAATTAATAAATAAAACCAAGAGTTGGTTTTATGAAAAAGCCAATAAAATAGATAAACCTTTGGTAAATCTGATCAGAAAAAAGAAAGAGGAAAATCAAATTGTTAGTCTTACAAATGAAAAGGGGGACCTTTCCACCAATGAAGAGGAAATTAGAGAAATAATGCGTTACTTTACCCAACTTTATGCCAATAAATTTGATAACTTAAGTGAAATGGATGACTTCCTCCAAAAATATAGGCTTCTTAGATTAACAGAGGAGGAAATAAATTGCTTAAATAGTCCCATTTCAGAAAAAGAAATAGAACAAGCTATTAATCAACTCCCCAGGAAAAAATCCCCAGGGCCAGATGGATTTACATGTGAATTCTACCAAACATTTAAAGAACAATTATCCCCAATGCTATATAAACTATTTGAAAAAATAGGGAATGAAGGAGTCCTGCCAAATTCCTTTTATGACACAGACATGGTACTGATACCTAAACCAGGTCGATCGAAAACTGAGAAAGAAAATTATAGACCAATTTCCTTAATGAATATTGATGCTAAAATCTTAAATAAGATATTAGCAAAAAGACTTCAGAAAATCATCCCCAGGATAATACACTATGATCAAGTAGGATTCATACCAGGAATGCAGGGCTGGTTTAATATTAGGAAAACTATTAGTATAATTGACCATATTAATAATCAAATTAATAAAAACCATATGATCATCTCAATAGATGCAGAAAAAGCATTTGACAAAATCCAACATCCATTCCTACTAAAAACTCTTGAGAGTATAGGAATAAATGGATTCTTCCTTAGAATAATCAGGAGCATATATTTAAGACCTTCAGTAAGCATAATATGCAATAGAAATAAACTGCAACCTTTCCCAGTAAGATCAGGAGTGAAACAAGGTTGCCCACTATCACCATTACTATTCAATATAGTACTAGAAACGCTAGCCTCGGCAATAAGTGCCGAGAGATTCAAGGAATTAGAGTAGGAAATGAGGAAATCAAACTATCACTCTTTGCAGATGACATGATGGTATACTTAGAGAACCCCAAAGACTCTGCTAAAAAGCTATTAGAGAGAATTCAGAATTTTAGCAAAGTGGCAGGATACAAAATAAATCCACATAAATCCTCAGCATTCTTATATATCACCAACAAAATGCAAGAGGAAGAGATACAAAGAGAAATTCCATTCCAAACAAATGTTGAGAGTAGAAAGTATTTGGGAATCCATTTACCAAAGAATAGTCAGGAATTATATGAGAAAAATTACAAAACACTTGCCACAAAAATAGTCAGATTTAAATAATTGGAAAGACATTCAGTGCTCTTGGATAGGCCGAGCGAATATAATAAAGATGACAATACTCCCCAAACTAATCTATTTATTTAGTGCTATACCAATCAGACTCCCAAGAAACTATTTTAAAGACCTAGAAAAAATAACAACAAAATCCATATGGAAGAATATGCAAGGGAACTAATGAAAAAAAAAGTCAGAGGAAGGTGGTCCAAGTGTACCCGATCTAAAGCTATATTATATAGCAGCAGTCACCAAAACCATTTGGTACTGGCTAAGAAATAGAACGGTAGATCAGTGGAACAGATTAGATACAAAGGACAAAAAAGGGTACATCTATAGCAATCTAATCTTTGACAAACCCAAAGATACCACCATTAGGGACAAAAATTCATTATTCGGAAAAAAACTGTTGGGAAAACTGGAAATTAGTATGGCAGAAATTAGATATGGATCCACACTTAACACCATGATCAAAATGGGTCCATGATTTAGGCATAAAGAATGAGATCATAAATAGATTAGAGGAACAGAGAATAGTCTACCTCTCAGACCTGTGGAGGAGGAAGGAATTTATGACCAGAGGAGAACTAGAGATCATTATTGATCACAAAATAGAAGATTTTGATTACATCAAACTAAAAAGTATCTCCTACAAACAATACTAATGGAAACAAGATTAGAATGGAAGTAACAAATTGGCAAAATATTTTTAAAAGTAAAGGTCCTGACAAAAGTCTCATTTCCAAAATATATAGAGAACTGACCCTGATTTATAGGAAACCAAACCATTCTCCAATTGATAAATGGTCAAGGGATATGAACAGACAATTCTCAGATGATGAAATTGAAACTATTTCCACTCATATGAAAGAGTGTTCCAAATCACTACTGATCAGAGAAATGCAAATTAAGACAACTCTGAGATACCACTACACACCTGTCAGATTGGCTAAGATGACAGGAACAAATAATGATGAATGTTGGAGGGGCTGTGGGAAAACTGGGACACTGATACATTGTTGGGGGAGTTGTGGAAGAATCCAGCCATTCTGGAGAGCAATTTGGAACTATACCCAAAAAGTTATCAATCTGTGCATACCCTTTGACCCAGCATTGCTGTTATTGGGATTATATCCCAAAGAAATACTAAAGAGCGGAAAGGGACATGCATGTGCCAAAATGTTTGTGGCAGCTCTTTTTGTTGTAGCTAGAAACTGGAAGTTGAATGGATGTCCATCAATTGGAGAATGGTTGGGTAAATTGTGGTATATGAAGGTTATGGAATATTAGTGCTCTGTAAGAAATGACCAGCAGGAGGAATACAGAGAGGCTTGGAGAGACTTAAATCAACTGTTGCTGAATGAAATGAATAGAACCAGAAGATCACTGTACATTTCAACAACAATACTATATGAGGATGTATTCTGATGGAAGTGGAAATGTTCAACATGTTCAACAAGAAGACCCAACTCACTTCCAGTTGATCAATGATGGACAGAAATAACTACACCCAGAGAAGGAACACTGGGAAGTGAATGTAAAGTGTTACCACTACTGTCTATCTACCCAGGTTACTTATACCTTCGGAATCTAATACTTAATGTGCAACAAGAAAATGGTATTTACACACATATATTGTATCTAGGGTATATTGTAACACATGTAAAATGTATGGGATTGCCTGTCATTGGGGGGGGAGAAAATGGAGGGGGGGGGGATAATTTGGAAAAATGAATTTTAAAAAATGGTCTTGCCCTCAAAGTTTACATATTATTGCGGAAAATGATGTCAACAAAAAAAAGTAGGAAGAAAATCTCTGCATAAGCAAGATAATTGTATAAATATTTTATATACATTGGATTTATCATATATTTTCACATATTTAACATGTAATTACAGGTCACCCAGGCTAGGAGGTGGAAGGAAGGAGGGGGAATGTTGGAACAGGAGGTTTAGCAAGGCTCAGTGTTGAAAACTTGCCATTTCATATGTTTTTTAAATAAAAAGGTTTCCTAAAAAATATTTTTAAAAGAAAACCTCCGCATACAGCCTGAGCAAAATCCTCATCTGATGAGCAGTTGCCTTGCTTACCTTAGCCATGGAGACCTCATTGGGTGATGCCCATTGTGACATGCTCTAGTTCATTGTGACATGCCTGAGAACACCCAAGGTTTTCTGACTTAAAGGTGATGATCTCGCCACAACAACCCAGTTGGATCCTGAAAGCAAAGGGAGTAGGATGTGTGTATAGAAGAATGGATGAGTGGACAAATAGACTATTAGACTAGATACATAGATAACTGGTGATGGATGGATGGGATAGATAGTATAGACAAATAGATTGAATAGATACACTTGATGCATAGTTAAAAAGATAATGATGAATAGATAAGTGAAAAGATAGATTTATAGTAGAAAAGTTTATAGGTAGAATAGAGATTTATAGGAAGAAAAGTGATATATAGGTAGAAAAGAGATTTATAAGTAGAAAAGCGATTCATAGGCAGAAAAGAGATTTATAGGAAGAAAAGCGATTCATAGGTAGAAAAGAGATTTATAGGAAGAAAAGCAATTTATAAGTAGAAAAGATTTATAGTAATTAAAGCGATTTATAAGTAGAAAACAGATTATTAGATAAAAAAAGTGATTTTTAATTAGACAAGAGATTTATAGGTAGAAAAGGGGTTTATAGGCAGAAGAGAATGAATAGCTGCATTAAATATACATAGATAATGATTGAGTCAATGGAGGGTTAGGTAAATCAGTAAATAAATTACTGGAAAAAGAGATCCTTTCTGGTCCTCATCAGCATCATACCAAGTGCTCCTGTCAAAGATTGAGACTGCCTTCAGGTCAGTATTAAACTATTATATTTTATTCTTCAATATTATAGAAGCTAAAATGGTTGCTTTCTATCTGGCTTGGGAAATATTTGACTTCTCTTTCCTTCCCTCTTCCCCCACCCACAAAAAATTCCAGTTTGTGGATGGTTATTCCAGTAGATCAAATGGACACATATCTTTCACTTATGCTGTAACATTTTACCTTTTCAGGCATCCTATAAGCCACTGCTAAAGCAGAGGAGATACTGAACCACTTGTGACCAGATGCTGGTGATATTGAAGGCATGTCTTCGGACCTCAGTGATCTACATAAACTGGGATTTAGCATGTTCATGAAGGTAAAGCAGCTATATAGAGATAATCTATCTTCAGTTTCCCTCCTGCAGTCAGTGTTAATAAGGGGTTGAAGGTAGGGCCAGGTTGCTGACTAACCCTATATGTACTAGAAGTACAAATAATCTGGGAAATAGAGAGCCTACCTTTACAAACAAACAAACAATCAAAAGCAGATTCTTTGAGTTCAGAAACTATTTTCTTTTTCATCATCCTATGCCTGGTTCCCAGAAACAAGATGACTTGCTCATATTAGAGGTTTCATAAATGCTTGTTGAATTCAGTTACATATAGATGAAGACCTTTTCTAAAATTATTGGCAGCTGGCTGGTACAGTGGATAACACTGTTGGACCACACTTGAATCAGCACCTGATTTCAAACACCAACTGTAGGACTCTGGGCAAGTCACTTAATCTGTGTTTGCCTCAATTTCCTCATCTGTAAAATGGGAATGGTACAATCATTTTTGCTCCACTGAGAATAAGCCTTTGAGAAATATTTGGTTTCAAGTAGAGTCACAGCATCGTGGATTTTGAGCTGGCGGGAATATTTCAGGTTTTCTGCTTCCATATTTTACAGAGAAAGTTACTGAGACTCAGGGTGGTTAAGTATATTTAGTATATTGTCCCAGCGCATACAGGTTGTAAAAGGCAGAGACAAGAGTCAAACAGATCCTGTTTATACTATCATGTTAACTCTAAGTGTTCATTACATATGTGTGTATGTGTGTGCATATATGTGTGTGTATATTTCCATACTTCAATCTTTTAACCTATAGCTAAACATATTAATTCTTAAAAAAAAAAAAAAAAAAAAAAAAGGTGGTGGGATGGGATACGGGAAAGACACTGTAATAAAGTAACATTAAACAAGTGGAATTTTGCTGTGCTGATTATTTCTTACCTGCATGACTTTTTATTATCACTTAAACTCCCTGAGCGTCAGTTTCCTCACATGTTAAATGAGATACTTGAGCTCCACGACCACAAGGAGACTACATTTCTAGTTCTAAAGTTCTGATTCCACAGCTGAAAATCTACGAACATTATGTCCTAACGTAAGATCTTTATTTGATCATTAATGAGTCATATATTAACCTGACATGCTTGTCTGATGGCTGACCCCATCCTTGTTATGGTGAATGTTACAGGTGAGCCGACCTCATCCCGGTGACCATCCACTGCAGATCCTCTTTGTGGTTGGTGGGGTAACGATATCGGAAGCCAAAATGGTGAAAGATCTTGTTTCTTCCCTGAAGCCTGGAACACAGGTACTGAACCCTAAATAACAGGACATGCATCTCCCTGGCTCAAGGATGGGAGAGTCTGGCTGTTCCCATAAGGGTGGGTCTGAGCCTTAGGGGTAGCATCAGAGAAAACATGGTCTATATTACTTTGGAGATGGTGAAGCACTGTGTAAATGTCAGATACTATTCTTACTACTACTATTATTACTCGTACTCTTACACCTATTATTATTACTACTACTTCTACTATTACTCCTCTTCCTACTCCTATTAGTATCACTCTTAAGATTACTACTATTACTCTTCCACCAACTACTACAATTACTCCCACTCTTATTACTGTTACTATTCATACTACTCCCATTCCTTCTAGTTCTCTTCCTCCTGCTACTACTACTATCATTGCTCTTATTCCTATTAATACTCCTTCTACTACCACTACTACTATTATTTGTAATACTACCTTTACTATTACTATTACTATTACTTTACTATTACTATTACTATTACTTTACTATTACTATTACTACTATTTCTACTACTAGTAGTGTAACTCCTATTCCTAGTATTATTACTATTGCTTTTACTACTTATTCAACAAAAAAAAGAAGTAGGAAGAAAATCTCTGCATAAGCAAGATAATTGCATAAATATTTTTATATACATTGGATTTATCATATATTTTCACATATTTAACATGTAATTACCGGTCATCTAGGGAAGGAGGTGGAAGGAAGGAGGGGGAATGTTGGAACAGCAGGTTTCACAAGGCTCAGTGTTGAAAACTTTCCCCTTCATATGTTTTCTAAAATAAAAAGGTTTCCTAAAAAATATTTTTAAAAGAAAACCTCCGCATAAAGCCTGGCACAATCCTCATCTGATGAGCAGTTTCCTTGCTTACCTTGGCCATGGAGACCTCATTGTGTGATGCTCATTGTGACGCGCCGGAGAACACCCAAACTTTTCTGACTTAAAGGTGAGGATCTCGCCACAACAACCCAGTTGGATCCTGACAGCAAAGGGAGTAGTATGTGAATATGAGAATGGATGCGTGGACAAATAGACCAATAGACTAGATACATAGAAAACTGGTGATAGATGAATGGGATAGATAGGATACACAAATAGATTGAATAGATACACTTGATGCATAGTTAAAAAGATAATGATGGATAGATAAGTGAAAAGATAGATTTGTAGTAGAAATGTTTATAGGTAGAAAAGAGATTTATAGGAAGAAAAGCAATTTATAGGTAGAAAAGAGATTTATAATAAAGTGATTTATAATAGAAAAGAGATTTTTAGATTAAAAAAGGGATTTATAAGCAGAAAAGAGATTTATAGGTAGAAACGAGATTTATAGGCAGAAGAGAATGAATAGCTGGATTAAAATATACAAACACCCCCCAAAAAATATTGCAGTTTATGGATGGTTTTTCCAGTATATTAAAAGGACACATATCTTTCACTTATGCTGTAACATTTTACCTTTTCAGGCAACCTATAAGCCAATACTGAAGCAAAGGAGATACTGAACCCAGAGTGACCAGATTCTGGCGATATTGAACACATGTTTTCGGGCCTTGAAGATCTACTTCAAACGGGATTTAGATTGTTGTTGGGGATTTTTGATCTATACTTTGGAGTTTATTGTACTGGTGGGGGGAAGGGGACAGATGATGTTGCTGATTGTTGTTGGGGAGTTTTGATCTATACTTTGGAGTTTATTGTACTGGTGGGGGGAAGGGGACAGATGTTGCGGAGTTTGATGGGGTTTTTAAAAAAAAAAGTTTTTTTCTGTTTCCAAAAGTGTCAAGTTGTCATTCTTTCAGCTTCCACATGATTAGTGATATTTCCCAGTTTCTTCTGTGCTATCTAGTTATTAGATTTGCCAGCTCGTTAATCTAAAGAAATACTTGTTGGCAAACTTATTGGGTAAATTAAATTTTTCCCTTATTTGCAGCTAGCCCATACTGCTGATGGGTAAAGCTGGCTATATCCTATCTGGGTTTGGGAATAAGAGAGGGAGGCAGATTTCTTCTTCTTTGAGATTGTGAAACAACTGTAACCAGGACCTTTGCCATCAGAGGCTTGGGACCGTCTGAAAGTCTGGGAGCAAAGAGCTATTGGGGGTTAACAAGCAGCAGGTCTGTTGTGTTCTAGCCAGAGAAGTCCCAGAGAAGCTAGGAAGTGGCCCTGCTGAAGTCTTTTGGATCTTCCTGGAGGAGCAGAGCAGCCATTCCATACCTGGAGGGCAATTCAGAATGACAAGGGACTGGCTTAGAGATTTGCATCCAGGTGCTTCCCCTCAGCTCCAGGCGAAGGCTGAGCCAGAAAATAATTGGTGTCCCCACAGGCTTGTGCTAGAGCCCCCCATTCCCCCTTTGAAGTTTCTTCTGCCTGACTTGTGCTCATTATAATCTATATGACTGAAATGTAAAATTTCTGTTTCTGAAAATCTAACCTTTCTTCAGAAGTTGGGAACCTAAATCCCCTGGATGAAGAAGGGGGATAGTAAGAGTGCTAGAAAAGCAAATGGGTGCTCTGGAGCCAGCAAGATTGGAGATGGGAAAACCCCTTCTGATTTGATTCCATAGATAGTGGCAAACCTCAGGTTAGCCACAAAAGATGTTTGCACTGAATGATAAAGCTGGAACAATACCTCTTGTGAATTGATGTACAGGCCCTGGCAATAAAATGAAACCAAACTAACTCCCAAGCAGAATGCAGCCTTCATTGGATGAAGGGCCCCAGAAGGCTTTGACAAGCCAGTCAAGCCGGCTTCCAGAGCTAGTGCTTAGTTTGGCCTTGGGAATCCTCCCAGGGTGTGGAAGAGAAGGTGGTCTGGATGGCTCTCTGACAGCACCTTCTCATCCTCCATCTTGGGCTTTCCACTTCTGGGCTTGGGCTTGGAGGGTCTCATCTACAGAAAACCACCTCCTTGAGGGCAAGAACTGTTGGAGCTTTTCCGTGGTAGCTCTGCCATTTTTCCACTTCGAATCACTTCCAATTTACCAATATTTCTTAAGGAAACAAGCATTTATTAAACTCCTATGTACCAAGCACTGTGCTAAGCACTTTACATATATTCTCTCCTCAACAACACTGGGAGGTAGGTGCTATTATCCACACTCTCAGTTAAAGAAACTGAGGCAACAGGTCAGCAAAATAGAGGCTAGATTGAAACAGATCTTGTCTTGTACAGACAACTCTGGCCTAATTAACAAGGGGATTCTAGATCTGCAGCGTTCAATGGGGTGTTTTCCAAATTCTATATGATGAAAGTTACCTGATAAAGCTGTCTGGGGTCTTAACTGTGGCCCTAGCTCCTCTTGCTTTTCAGCCAAAACGTAGGTTCCATCCCAAGAGCAATATGGGGGCTTAGCTCCCTTTCCCGCTGGCTGCTTCTACTCATGTCCCCAGTTTCTGGTCCCTGTGTCTTTTGTGACCATATCATTCATTTGGTAGCCTACCTCACCCATCTTCCTTAGACTACTCAATCAGCAAAGCACAACTAAACAAGGAGCAAACATATATTACATACTTACTAGGGGTCATGTATTACACTAGACCTTGGAGACATAAAGATGAAAACAAAATGGTCTTGGTTCATGGGTGGAGCCAAGATGGTGGAGAAGATACACCGCGACTGTGTAAGCTCCTTTCTTCCCTCACAACCAACTAGATTTACTCAGCCTCAGAAATAGCGCTGGACTGATAGAATCCACAAGGACTGGAAGCACGACTTACCAGCTGAAGAGAATCTGGAATTTGAACAGGAAAGGTCAGCTCCCAGGGGAGGAAGAAGAGAGGCCAGTGCAGACGGTGGGGTGGTGGCACACTGCGCTGATCGCGCTGGGGAGGGCTCTGGGATCAGAGAATCCACTGAGATAGAAGAATCTGGCACAGGCTGTTAGCTCTTCTCTGCTTATAATACAGCAGTTCAGAAGAGAAATCTCAGCAACTTTAAAATTTAAAACCAGATTGGATCTTCCTGGATCCCGGGGGTGACTCAGCACATCTTGGCACTGGTGGGTGTGGCCGACATAGGCAATCCAGGCTTTCACCTGGGGGGTAGTTAAGAGATTGAAAAGTGGGCGGGGCTGTAACTCATATTGCCTGGCTTGGCTAGAGGCTGTGGAATGGAAGTCCCAGAGAAGCAGAACCTTTGAACTAGGGACCGCGGTTTCTGGCAGACACTTCCAGTGTGAGCGCAGGGGCTTTTCAGGTCACCTGCTGCAGACATCCACGTCTCAACCAGACACATAGGCTAGGCTTTGAGTCGCCTTTACTGTACAGTCTCAAACATCAGGGAAGCCACTAGAACACAGTGCCCTCAAAGCACAGCACTGCTGATCGCCTCTGAGGCACTTCCAGGGAGGGGGTGGGGAACTCTCTCCCAGAGCTCTCTCTTAGCTCAGGCGCAGGGGCCGCTGCATCCATCAAGTCTGGGAAGAAGTGGTAAAGAAAGAAAGAAATAATTTCCTACCCCAGGGACAGACCCGAAAAGATTTTTTAAGTATGAGCAAAAAGCCCCCCAAAAATATAGATTCCTTCTACACAGAGAAAGAGCAGGTATCCAAGCCCAAGGAAGTTAACAGCAGAGAGTCAGCAGATAACAACCTAAAGGGGAATAATTCCTGCCCCCCATCACATAACTCTCTCCTTGAAGAGACTATTAAAAAGTTAAGAGAGTTTGAAGAAAAATGGGGAAAGGAAAGAGAATAACAACGTTGTGAAATTGGGGTTGGAAAAAATAAAGAATTCACAGGAGATGCAGGGAAACAAAATTAGTGAATTAGAAAAGGTAAAAAAAAAACACAGGAAAGTAGGATTTCTGAACTGGAGAAGATAAAAAAATCTCAAGAAAATAGTATTTCTGAATTGGAGAACATAAAAGAGTCCCAAGAAAATAGGATTTCTGAATTGGAAGAAGAAAATAATTCTCAAAAAAAAAAATTAGGGAAATGGAAAAAAAAATCAATAGAGCAAAAATAACTCATTTAAAAACGAAATTGGGCATTTACAAAAAGAAGTAAAAACTGTGAATGAAGAAAATAACTCCTTAAAATTCAGGATGGAACAAATAGAAATGAATGATTCACTGAGAACCCAAGAATCAGTCAAACAAAACAAAAAAAAAAAAATGAAAAGCTGGAGAATAACGTCAAATACTTACTGGGAAATTCTATAGACCTGGAAAATAGATCTAGGAGAGATAATCTGCGGATCATTGGACTTCCCAAAAACTATGACCAAAATAAGATCCTAGATTCTATTTTACAGGAAATTATTAAAGAGAACTGTCCAGAGATAATAGAAACAGATGGGAAAGTAGATGTTGTAAGAATTCATCGAACTCCTTCTGAAATAGACCCTAAAAAAGAACACCACAGAATATTGTGCCTAAGCTGCAGAATTAGCACACAAAGGAGAAAATCCTGCAAGCAGCTAGAAAAAAACAATTTAAATACCAAGGGGCCACAATAAGGATCACACAAGATCTGGCTGCCTCCACATTAAAAGATAGAAGGGCCTGGAACCTGATATTCCGAAAGGCAAAAGATCAAGGATTGCAACCATGAATAAACTACCCAGCTAAGTTTAGCATCTTTTTCCATGGAAGAAGATGGTCATTCAATGCAATAGAGGAATTCCATATGTTTCTAAGAAAAAAACCAGACTTAAACAAAAAATTTGATCTATATCCACAAGACTGAAGAGAAACAGAAAAAGGTACACAGAACCCTTGAGAACTATATCTCTGTTGTGGGTATATAGAAAGTACACATGGATAATTTGATTTTACTGATATAAAAGAAAAAAAAAAAGGAGGGGGTGTAGTAAAAGGAAGGGGGTATTATCAGAAAAAGGGTTGGGTGTGATAAAAAGAGGGAAACTACATCCCAGGAAGAGGCATAGAAAATACACCATATCTGAGGGAATTTAGAGAGGGGGAGAATCATTGTGTAAATCTTACTCTCATCAGAAGAGACTCAAAGAGTAAATAATTGTCATATTTGTTTTTCAGAGAATTCTCTCTCACCTCATTAAAAGGGGGGAGAGGAAAAAGGAAAAGGAAAAGGAGAATAAGGGAAGGGATGTGGAGGGAGGGGGGAGGGACACAAAAAAAAGGGAGGGCTGCGTGTCACAAGGGGGGTCTATAAATTAAATATCGGGGAAGGGGTTCAGGGGGGTCAAGGGAAAAGGCATAATCTGGGGATAATATGATGGCAGGTAATACAGAATTAGTAATTTTAACTGTAAATGTGAATGGGATGAATGCTCCCATCAAATGGAGACGGATAGCAGACTGGATCAAAAATCAGAACCCTACAATATGTTGTTTACAGGAAACACACTTAAATCAGGGAGATATATATATAGAGAGAGTAAAGGTAAAAGGTTGGAGCAGAATCTATTACGCTTCAGGTAAAGCCAAAAAAGCAGGGGTAGATATCCTTATCTCAGATCAAGCAAAAGCCGAAGATGATCTAATTAAAAGTTATAAGGAAGGAAACTATATCCTGCTGAAAGGTAGCATAAATAATGAAGCCATATCGATACTAAACATATATGCACCAAGTGGTATAGCATCTAACTTTCTAAAGGAAAAGTTAAGAGAGTTGCAAGAAGAAATAGACAGTAAAACTATAATAGTGGGAGATCTCCTCCTTGCACTCTCAGATTTAGACAAATCAAACCACAAAACAAACAAGAAAGAAATTAAAAAAGTAAAGAGAACATTAGAAAAACTAGGTATGATAGATCTTTGGAGAAAACTGAATGGCAATAGAAAGGAATATACTTTCTTCTCAGCAGTTCATGGATCCTATACAAAAATTGACCATATATTAGGACATAAAGATCTCAAAATTCAATGTAGGAAGGCAGAAATAATAAATGCCTTCTTCTCAGATCACAATGCAATAAAAGCTACATTCAGTAAAAAGTTAGGGATAAATAGACCAAAAAGTAATTGGAAACTGAATAAACTCATCTTAAAGAATGACTGGGTGAAAGAGCAAATTATAGAAACAATAATTTCACCCAAGATAATGACAATGATGAGACATCATACCAAAATCTGTGGGATGCAGCTAAAGCAGTAATAAGGGGAAATTTTATATCTTTAGAGGCTTCTATGAAGAAAATAGAGAAAGAGAAGATTAACGAATTGGGCTTGCAACTTAAAAGGCCAGAAAAAGACCAAATAAAAAACCCCCAACCAAAAATTAAACTTGAAATACAAAAATTAAAAGGAGAAATCAATAATATTGAAAGTAAAAAACTATTGAATTAATAAATAAAACCAAGAGTTGGTTTTATGAAAAAGCCAATAAAATAGATAAACCTTTGGTAAATCTGATCAGAAAAAAGAAAGAGGAAAATCAAATTGTTAGTCTTACAAATGAAAAGGGGGACCTTTCCACCAATGAAGAGGAAATTAGAGAAATAATGTGTTACTTTACCCAACTTTATGCCAATAAATTTGATAACTTAAGTGAAATGGATGACTTCCTCCAAAAATATAGGCTTCTTAGATTAACAGAGGAGGAAATAAATTGCTTAAATAGTCCCATTTCAGAAAAAAAAAATAGACCAAGGTATTAATCAACTCCCCAGGAAAAATCCCCAGGACCAGATGGATTTACATGTGAATTCTACCAAACATTTAAAGAACAATTTGCCCCAATGCTATATAAACTATTTGAAAAAATAGGGAATGAAGGAGTCCTGCCAAACTCCTTTTATGACACAGACATGGTACTGATACCTAAACCAGGTCGATCGAAAACTGAGAAAGAAAATTATAGACCAATTTCCTTAATGAATATTGATGCTAAAATCTTAAATAAGATATTAGCAAAAAGACTTCAGAAAATCATCCCCAGGATAATATACTATGATCAAGTAGGATTCATACCAGGAATGCAGGGCTGGTTTAATATTAGGAAAACTATTAGTATAATTGACCATATTAATAATCAAATTAATAAAAACCATATGATCATCTCAATAGATGCAGAAAAAGCATTTGACAAAATCCAACATCCATTCCTACTAAAAACTCTTGAGAGTATAGGAATAAATGGATTCTTCCTTAGAATAATCAGGAGCATATATTTAAGACCTTCAGTAAGCATAATATGCAATAGAAATAAACTGCAACCTTTCCCTGTAAGATCAGGAGTGAAACAAGGTTGCCCACTATCACCATTACTATTCAATATAGTACTAGAAACGCTAGCCTCGGCAATAAGAGCCAAGAGAGATTCAAGGAATTAGAGTAGGAAATGAGGAAATCAAACTATCACTCTTTGCAGATGACATGATGGTATACTTAGAGAACCCCAAAGACTCTGCTAAAAAGCTATTAGAGAGAATTCAGAATTTTAGCAAAGTGGCAGGATACAAAATAAATCCACATAAATCCTCAGCATTCTTATATATCACCAACAAAATGCAAGAGGAAGAGATACAAAGAGAAATTCCATTCCAAACAAATGTTGAGAGTAGAAAGTATTTGGGAATCCATTTACCAAAGAATAGTCAGGAATTATATGAGAAAAATTACAAAACACTTGCCACAAAAATAGTCAGATTTAAATAATTGGAAAGACATTCAGTGCTCTTGGGTAGGCCGAGCGAATATAATAAAGATGACAATACTCCCCAAACTAATCTATTTATTTAGTGCTATACCAATCAGACTCCCAAGAAACTATTTTAATGATCTAGAAAAAATAACAACAAAATCCTTTTGGAAGAATATGCAAGGGAACTAATGAAAAAAAAGTCAGAGGAAGGTGGTCCAAGTGTACCCGATCTAAAGCTATATTATATAGCAGCAGTCACCAAAACCATTTGGTACTGGCTAAGAAATAGAACGGTAGATCAGTGGAACAGATTAGATACAAAGGACAAAAAAGGGTACATCTATAGCAATCTAATCTTTGACAAACCCAAAGATACCACCATTAGGGACAAAAATTCATTATTCGGAAAAAAACTGTTGGGAAAACTGGAAATTAGTATGGCAGAAATTAGATATGGATCCACACTTAACACCATGATCAAAATGGGTCCATGATTTAGGCATAAAGAATGAGATCATAAATAGATTAGAGGAACAGAGAATAGTCTACCTCTCAGACCTGTGGAGGAGGAAGGAATTTATGACCAGAGGAGAACTAGAGATCATTATTGATCACAAAATAGAAGATTTTGATTACATCAAACTAAAAAGTTTCTCTACAAACAATAGTAATGCAAACAAGATTAGAATGGAAGTAACAAATTGGCAAAATATTTTTAAAAGTAAAGGTCCTGACAAAAGTCTCATTTCCAAAATATATAGAGAACTGACCCTGATTTATAGGAAACCAAACCATTCTCCAATTGATAAATGGTCAAGGGATATGAACAGACAATTCTCAGATGATGAAATTGAAACTATTTCCACTCATATGAAAGAGTGTTCCAAATCACTACTGATCAGAGAAATGCAAATTAAGACAACTCTGAGATACCACTACACACCTGTCAGATTGGCTAAGATGACAGGAACAAATAATGATGAATGTTGGAGGGGCTGTGGGAAAACTGGGACACTGATACATTGTTGGGGGAGTTGTGGAAGAATCCAGCCATTCTGGAGAGCAATTTGGAACTATGCCCAAAAAGTTATCAAACTGTGCATACCCTTTGACCCAGCATTGCTGTTATTGGGATTATATCCCAAAGAAATACTAAAGAGCGGAAAGGGACCTGCATGTGCCAAAATGTTTGTGGCAGCTCTTTTTGTTGTAGCTAGAAACTGGAAGTTGAATGGATGTCCATCAATTGGAAAATGGTTGGGTAAATTGTGGTATATGAAGGTTATGGAATATTAGTGCTCTGTAAGAAATGACCAGCAGGAGGAATACAGAGAGGCCTGGAGAGACTTAAATCAACTGTTGCTGAATGAAATGAATAGAACCAGAAGATCACTGTACATTTCAACAACAATACTGTATGAGGATGTATTCTGATGGAAGTGGAAATGTTCAACATGTTCAACAAGAAGATCCAACTCACTTCCAGTTGATCAATGATGGACAGAAATTACTACACCCAGAGAAGGAACACTGCGAAGTGAATGTAAAGTGTTAGCACTACTGTCTATCTACCCAGGTTACTTATACCTTCGGAATCTAATACTTAATGTGCAACAAGAAAATGGTATTTACACACATATATTGTATCTAGGGTATATTGTAACACATGTAAAATGTATGGGATTGCCTGTCATCGGGGGGGGGGGGAGAAAATGGAGGGGGGGGGATAATTTGGAAAAATGAATAAAAAAAATGGTCTTGCCCTCAAAGTTTACATATTATTGCGGAAAATGATGTCAACAAAAAAAAGTAGGAAGAAAATCTCTGCATAAGCAAGATAATTGTATAAATATTTTTATATACATTGGATTTATCCTATATTTTCACATATTTAACATGTAATTACAGGTCACCCAGGCTAGGAGGTGGAAGGAAGGAGGGGGAATGTTGGAACAGGAGGTTTAGCAAGGCTCAGTGTTGAAAACTTGCCATTTCATATGTTTTTTAAATAAAAAGGTTTCCTAAAAAATATTTTTAAAAGAAAACCTCTGCATACAGCCTGAGCAAAATCCTCATCTGATGAGCAGTTGCCTTGCTTACCTTAGCCATGGAGACCTCATTGGGTGATGCCCATTGTGACATGCTCTAGTTCATTGTGACATGCCTGAGAACACCCAAGGTTTTCTGACTTAAAGGTGATGATCTCGCCACAACAACCCAGTTGGATCCTGAAAGCAAAGGGAGTAGGATGTGTGTATAGAAGAATGGATGA
The DNA here is from genome assembly GCF_048593235.1 of Sminthopsis crassicaudata. NCBI lineage: Eukaryota > Metazoa > Chordata > Mammalia > Dasyuromorphia > Dasyuridae > Sminthopsis > Sminthopsis crassicaudata. Next base: position 178,890,458 of record NC_133619.1, on the reverse strand, counting down.
GTGGACAAATAGACTATTAGACTAGATACGTAGATAAGTGGTGATGGATGGATGGGATAGATAGTATAGACAAATAGATTGAATAGATACACTTGATGCATAGTTAAAAAGATAATGATGAATAGATAAGTGAAAAGATAGATTTATAGTAGAAAAGTTTATAGGTAGAATAGAGATTTATAGGAAGAAAAGTGATATATAGGTAGAAAAGAGATTTATAAGTAGAAAAGCGATTCATAGGCAGAAAAGAGATTTATAGGAAGAAAAGCGATTCATAGGTAGAAAAGAGATTTATAGGAAGAAAAGCAATTTATAAGTAGAAAAGATTTATAGTAATTAAAGCGATTTATAAGTAGAAAACAGATTATTAGATAAAAAAAGTGATTTTTAAGTAGACAAGAGATTTATAGGTAGAAAAGGGGTTTATAGGCAGAAGAGAATGAATAGCTGCATTAAATATACATAGATAATGATTGAGTCAATGGAGGGTTAGGTAAATCAGTAAATAAATTACTGGAAAAAGAGATCCTTTCTGGTCCTCATCAGCATCATACCAAGTGCTCCTGTCAAAGATTGAGACTGCCTTCAGGTCAGTATTAAACTATTATATTTTATTCTTCAATATTATAGAAGCTAAAATGGTTGCTTTCTATCTGGCTTGGGAAATATTTGACTTCTCTTTCCTTCCCTCTTCCCCCACCCGCAAAAAATTCCAGTTTGTGGATGGTTATTCCAGTAGATCAAATGGACACATATCTTTCACTTATGCTGTAACATTTTACCTTTTCAGGCATCCTATAAGCCACTGCTAAAGCAGAGGAGATACTGAACCACTTGTGACCAGATGCTGGTGATATTGAAGGCATGTCTTCGGACCTCAGTGATCTACATAAACTGGGATTTAGCATGTTCATGAAGGTAAAGCAGCTATATAGAGATAATCTATCTTCAGTTTCCCTCCTGCAGTCAGTGTTAATAAGGGGTTGAAGGTAGGGCCAGGTTGCTGACTAACCCTATATGTACTAGAAGTACAAATAATCTGGGAAATAGAGAGCCTACCTTTACAAACAAACAAACAATCAAAAGCAGATTCTTTGAGTTCAGAAACTATTTTCTTTTTCATCATCCTATGCCTGGTTCCCAGAAACAAGATGACTTGCTCATATTAGAGGTTTCATAAATGCTTGTTGAATTCAGTTACATATAGATGAAGACCTTTTCTAAAATTATTGGCAGCTGGCTGGTACAGTGGATAACACTGTTGGACCACACTTGAATCAGCACCTGATTTCAAACACCAACTGTAGGACTCTGGGCAAGTCACTTAATCTGTGTTTGCCTCAATTTCCTCATCTGTAAAATGGGAATGGTACAATCATTTTTGCTCCACCGAGAATAAGCCTTTGAGAAATATTTGGTTTCAAGTAGAGTCACAGCATCGTGGATTTTGAGCTGGCGGGAATATTTCAGGGTTTCTGCTTCCATATTTTACAGAGAAAGTTACTGAGACTCCGGGTGGTTAAGTATATTTAGTATATTGTCCCAGCGCATACAGGTTGTAAAAGGCAGAGACAAGAGTCAAACAGATCCTGTTTATACTATCATGTTAACTCTAAGTGTTCATTACATATGTGTGTATGTGTGTGCATATATGTGTGTGTATATTTCCATACTTCAATCTTTTAACCTATAGCTAAACATATTAATTCTTAAAAAAAAAAAAAAAAAAAGGTGGTGGGATGGGATACGGGAAAGACACTGTAATAAAGTAACATTAAACAAGTGGAATTTTGCTGTGCTGATTATTTCTTACCTGCATGACTTTTTATTATCACTTAAACTCCCTGAGCGTCAGTTTCCTCACATGTTAAATGAGATACTTGAGCTCCACGACCACAAGGAGACTACATTTCTAGTTCTAAAGTTCTGATTCCACAGCTGAAAATCTACGAACATTATGTCCTAACGTAAGATCTTTATTTGATCATTAATGAGTCATATATTAACCTGACATGCTTGTCTGATGGCTGACCCCATCCTTGTTATGGTGAATGTTACAGGTGAGCCGACCTCATCCCGGTGACCATCCACTGCAGATCCTCTTTGTGGTTGGTGGGGTAACGATATCGGAAGCCAAAATGGTGAAAGATCTTGTTTCTTCCCTGAAGCCTGGAACACAGGTACTGAACCCTAAATAACAGGACATGCATCTCCCTGGCTCAAGGATGGGAGAGTCTGGCTGTTCCCATAAGGGTGGGTCTGAGCCTTAGGGGTAGCATCAGAGAAAACATGGTCTATATTACTTTGGAGATGGTGAAGCACTGTGTAAATGTCAGATACTATTCTTACTACTACTATTATTACTCGTACTCTTACACCTATTATTATTACTACTACTTCTACTATTACTCCTCTTCCTACTCCTATTAGTATCACTCTTAAGATTACTACTATTACTCTTCCACCAACTACTACAATTACTCCCACTCTTATTACTGTTACTATTCATACTACTCCCATTCCTTCTAGTTCTCTTCCTCCTGCTACTACTACTATCATTGCTCTTATTCCTATTAATACTCCTTCTACTACCACTACTACTATTATTTGTAATACTACCTTTACTATTACTATTACTATTACTTTACTATTACTATTACTATTACTTTACTATTACTATTACTACTATTTCTACTACTAGTAGTGTAACTCCTATTCCTAGTATTATTACTATTGCTTTTACTACTTATTCAACAAAAAAAAGAAGTAGGAAGAAAATCTCTGCATAAGCAAGATAATTGCATAAATATTTTTATATACATTGGATTTATCATATATTTTCACATATTTAACATGTAATTACCGGTCATCTAGGGAAGGAGGTGGAAGGAAGGAGGGGGAATGTTGGAACAGCAGGTTTCACAAGGCTCAGTGTTGAAAACTTTCCCCTTCATATGTTTTCTAAAATAAAAAGGTTTCCTAAAAAATATTTTTAAAAGAAAACCTCCGCATAAAGCCTGGCACAATCCTCATCTGATGAGCAGTTTCCTTGCTTACCTTGGCCATGGAGACCTCATTGTGTGATGCTCATTGTGACGCGCCGGAGAACACCCAAACTTTTCTGACTTAAAGGTGAGGATCTCGCCACAACAACCCAGTTGGATCCTGACAGCAAAGGGAGTAGTATGTGAATATGAGAATGGATGAGTGGACAAATAGACCAATAGACTAGATACATAGAAAACTGGTGATGGATGAATGGGATAGATAGGATACACAAATAGATTGAATAGATACACTTGATGCATAGTTAAAAAGATAATGATGGATAGATAAGTGAAAAGATAGATTTGTAGTAGAAATGTTTATAGGTAGAAAAGAGATTTATAGGAAGAAAAGCAATTTATAGGTAGAAAAGAGATTTATAATAAAGTGATTTATAATAGAAAAGAGATTTTTAGATTAAAAAAGGGATTTATAAGCAGAAAAGAGATTTATAGGTAGAAACGAGATTTATAGGCAGAAGAGAATGAATAGCTGGATTAAAATATACAAACACCCCCCAAAAAATATTGCAGTTTATGGATGGTTTTTCCAGTATATTAAAAGGACACATATCTTTCACTTATGCTGTAACATTTTACCTTTTCAGGCAACCTATAAGCCAATACTGAAGCAAAGGAGATACTGAACCCAGAGTGACCAGATTCTGGCGATATTGAACACATGTTTTCGGGCCTTGAAGATCTACTTCAAACGGGATTTAGATTGTTGTTGGGGATTTTTGATCTATACTTTGGAGTTTATTGTACTGGTGGGGGGAAGGGGACAGATGATGTTGCTGATTGTTGTTGGGGAGTTTTGATCTATACTTTGGAGTTTATTGTACTGGTGGGGGGAAGGGGACAGATGTTGCGGAGTTTGATGGGGTTTTTAAAAAAAAAAGTTTTTTTCTGTTTCCAAAAGTGTCAAGTTGTCATTCTTTCAGCTTCCACATGATTAGTGATATTTCCCAGTTTCTTCTGTGCTATCTAGTGATTAGATTTGCCAGCTCGTTAATCTAAAGAAATACTTGTTGGCAAACTTATTGGGTAAATTAAATTTTTCCCTTATTTGCAGCTAGCCCATACTGCTGATGGGTAAAGCTGGCTATATCCTATCTGGGTTTGGGAATAAGAGAGGGAGGCAGATTTCTTCTTCTTTGAGATTGTGAAACAACTGTAACCAGGACCTTTGCCATCAGAGGCTTGGGACCGTCTGAAAGTCTGGGAGCAAAGAGCTATTGGGGGTTAACAAGCAGCAGGTCTGTTGTGTTCTAGCCAGAGAAGTCCCAGAGAAGCTAGGAAGTGGCCCTGCTGAAGTCTTTTGGATCTTCCTGGAGGAGCAGAGCAGCCATTCCATACCTGGAGGGCAATTCAGAATGACAAGGGACTGGCTTAGAGATTTGCATCCAGGTGCTTCCCCTCAGCTCCAGGCGAAGGCTGAGCCAGAAAATAATTGGTGTCCCCACAGGCTTGTGCTAGAGCCCCCCATTCCCCCTTTGAAGTTTCTTCTGCCTGACTTGTGCTCATTATAATCTATATGACTGAAATGTAAAATTTCTGTTTCTGAAAATCTAACCTTTCTTCAGAAGTTGGGAACCTAAATCCCCTGGATGAAGAAGGGGGATAGTAAGAGTGCTAGAAAAGCAAATGGGTGCTCTGGAGCCAGCAAGATTGGAGATGGGAAAACCCCTTCTGATTTGATTCCATAGATAGTGGCAAACCTCAGGTTAGCCACAAAAGATGTTTGCACTGAATGATAAAGCTGGAACAATACCTCTTGTGAATTGATGTACAGGCCCTGGCAATAAAATGAAACCAAACTAACTCCCAAGCAGAATGCAGCCTTCATTGGATGAAGGGCCCCAGAAGGCTTTGACAAGCCAGTCAAGCCGGCTTCCAGAGCTAGTGCTTAGTTTGGCCTTGGGAATCCTCCCAGGGTGTGGAAGAGAAGGTGGTCTGGATGGCTCTCTGACAGCACCTTCTCATCCTCCATCTTGGGCTTTCCACTTCTGGGCTTGGGCTTGGAGGGTCTCATCTACAGAAAACCACCTCCTTGAGGGCAAGAACTGTTGGAGCTTTTCCGTGGTAGCTCTGCCATTTTTCCACTTCGAATCACTTCCAATTTACCAATATTTCTTAAGGAAACAAGCATTTATTAAACTCCTATGTACCAAGCACTGTGCTAAGCACTTTACATATATTCTCTCCTCAACAACACTGGGAGGTAGGTGCTATTATCCACACTCTCAGTTAAAGAAACTGAGGCAACAGGTCAGCAAAATAGAGGCTAGATTGAAACAGATCTTGTCTTGTACAGACAACTCTGGCCTAATTAACAAGGGGATTCTAGATCTGCAGCGTTCAATGGGGTGTTTTCCAAATTCTATATGATGAAAGTTACCTGATAAAGCTGTCTGGGGTCTTAACTGTGGCCCTAGCTCCTCTTGCTTTTCAGCCAAAACGTAGGTTCCATCCCAAGAGCAATATGGGGGCTTAGCTCCCTTTCCCGCTGGCTGCTTCTACTCATGTCCCCAGTTTCTGGTCCCTGTGTCTTTTGTGACCATATCATTCATTTGGTAGCCTACCTCACCCATCTTCCTTAGACTACTCAATCAGCAAAGCACAACTAAACAAGGAGCAAACATATATTACATACTTACTAGGGGTCATGTATTACACTAGACCTTGGAGACATAAAGATGAAAACAAAATGGTCTTGGTTCATGGGTGGAGCCAAGATGGTGGAGAAGATACACCGCGACTGTGTAAGCTCCTTTCTTCCCTCACAACCAACTAGATTTACTCAGCCTCAGAAATAGCGCTGGACTGATAGAATCCACAAGGACTGGAAGCACGACTTACCAGCTGAAGAGAATCTGGAATTTGAACAGGAAAGGTCAGCTCCCAGGGGAGGAAGAAGAGAGGCCAGTGCAGACGGTGGGGTGGTGGCACACTGCGCTGATCGCGCTGGGGAGGGCTCTGGGATCAGAGAATCCACTGAGATAGAAGAATCTGGCACAGGCTGTTAGCTCTTCTCTGCTTATAATACAGCAGTTCAGAAGAGAAATCTCAGCAACTTTAAAATTTAAAACCAGATTGGATCTTCCTGGATCCCGGGGGTGACTCAGCACATCTTGGCACTGGTGGGTGTGGCCGACATAGGCAATCCAGGCTTTCACCTGGGGGGTAGTTAAGAGATTGAAAAGTGGGCGGGGCTGTAACTCATATTGCCTGGCTTGGCTAGAGGCTGTGGAATGGAAGTCCCAGAGAAGCAGAACCTTTGAACTAGGGACCGCGGTTTCTGGCAGACACTTCCAGTGTGAGCGCAGGGGCTTTTCAGGTCACCTGCTGCAGACATCCACGTCTCAACCAGACACATAGGCTAGGCTTTGAGTCGCCTTTACTGTACAGTCTCAAACATCAGGGAAGCCACTAGAACACAGTGCCCTCAAAGCACAGCACTGCTGATCGCCTCTGAGGCACTTCCAGGGAGGGGGTGGGGAACTCTCTCCCAGAGCTCTCTCTTAGCTCAGGCGCAGGGGCCGCTGCATCCATCAAGTCTGGGAAGAAGTGGTAAAGAAAGAAAGAAATAATTTCCTACCCCAGGGACAGACCCGAAAAGATTTTTTAAGTATGAGCAAAAAGCCCCCCAAAAATATAGATTCCTTCTACACAGAGAAAGAGCAGGTATCCAAGCCCAAGGAAGTTAACAGCAGAGAGTCAGCAGATAACAACCTAAAGGGGAATAATTCCTGCCCCCCATCACATAACTCTCTCCTTGAAGAGACTATTAAAAAGTTAAGAGAGTTTGAAGAAAAATGGGGAAAGGAAAGAGAATAACAACGTTGTGAAATTGGGGTTGGAAAAAATAAAGAATTCACAGGAGATGCAGGGAAACAAAATTAGTGAATTAGAAAAGGTAAAAAAAAAACACAGGAAAGTAGGATTTCTGAACTGGAGAAGATAAAAAAATCTCAAGAAAATAGTATTTCTGAATTGGAGAACATAAAAGAGTCCCAAGAAAATAGGATTTCTGAATTGGAAGAAGAAAATAATTCTCAAAAAAAAAAAATTAGGGAAATGGAAAAAAAAAATCAATAGAGCAAAAATAACTCATTTAAAAACGAAATTGGGCATTTACAAAAAGAAGTAAAAACTGTGAATGAAGAAAATAACTCCTTAAAATTCAGGATGGAACAAATAGAAATGAATGATTCACTGAGAACCCAAGAATCAGTCAAACAAAACAAAAAAAAAAAATGAAAAGCTGGAGAATAACGTCAAATACTTACTGGGAAATTCTATAGACCTGGAAAATAGATCTAGGAGAGATAATCTGCGGATCATTGGACTTCCCAAAAACTATGACCAAAATAAGATCCTAGATTCTATTTTACAGGAAATTATTAAAGAGAACTGTCCAGAGATAATAGAAACAGATGGGAAAGTAGATGTTGTAAGAATTCATCGAACTCCTTCTGAAATAGACCCTAAAAAAGAACACCACGGAATATTGTGCCTAAGCTGCAGAATTAGCACACAAAGGAGAAAATCCTGCAAGCAGCTAGAAAAAAACAATTTAAATACCAAGGGGCCACAATAAGGATCACACAAGATCTGGCTGCCTCCACATTAAAAGATAGAAGGGCCTGGAACCTGATATTCCGAAAGGCAAAAGATCAAGGATTGCAACCATGAATAAACTACCCAGCTAAGTTTAGCATCTTTTTCCATGGAAGAAGATGGTCATTCAATGCAATAGAGGAATTCCATATGTTTCTAAGAAAAAAACCAGACTTAAACAAAAAATTTGATCTATATCCACAAGACTGAAGAGAAACAGAAAAAGGTACACAGAACCCTTGAGAACTATATCTCTGTTGTGGGTATATAGAAAGTACACATGGATAATTTGATTTTACTGATATAAAAGAAAAAAAAAAAAGGAGGGGGTGTAGTAAAAGGAAGGGGGTATTATCAGAAAAAGGGTTGGGTGTGATAAAAAGAGGGAAACTACATCCCAGGAAGAGGCATAGAAAATACACCATATCTGAGGGAATTTAGAGAGGGGGAGAATCATTGTGTAAATCTTACTCTCATCAGAAGAGACTCAAAGAGTAAATAATTGTCATATTTGTTTTTCAGAGAATTCTCTCTCACCTCATTAAAAGGGGGGAGAGGAAAAAGGAAAAGGAAAAGGAGAATAAGGGAAGGGATGTGGAGGGAGGGGGGAGGGACACAAAAAAAAGGGAGGGCTGCGTGTCACAAGGGGGGTCTATAAATTAAATATCGGGGAAGGGGTTCAGGGGGGTCAAGGGAAAAGGCATAATCTGGGGATAATATGATGGCAGGTAATACAGAATTAGTAATTTTAACTGTAAATGTGAATGGGATGAATGCTCCCATCAAATGGAGACGGATAGCAGACTGGATCAAAAATCAGAACCCTACAATATGTTGTTTACAGGAAACACACTTAAATCAGGGAGATATATATATAGAGAGAGTAAAGGTAAAAGGTTGGAGCAGAATCTATTACGCTTCAGGTAAAGCCAAAAAAGCAGGGGTAGATATCCTTATCTCAGATCAAGCAAAAGCCGAAGATGATCTAATTAAAAGTTATAAGGAAGGAAACTATATCCTGCTGAAAGGTAGCATAAATAATGAAGCCATATCGATACTAAACATATATGCACCAAGTGGTATAGCATCTAACTTTCTAAAGGAAAAGTTAAGAGAGTTGCAAGAAGAAATAGACAGTAAAACTATAATAGTGGGAGATCTCCTCCTTGCACTCTCAGATTTAGACAAATCAAACCACAAAACAAACAAGAAAGAAATTAAAAAAGTAAAGAGAACATTAGAAAAACTAGGTATGATAGATCTTTGGAGAAAACTGAATGGCAATAGAAAGGAATATACTTTCTTCTCAGCAGTTCATGGATCCTATACAAAAATTGACCATATATTAGGACATAAAGATCTCAAAATTCAATGTAGGAAGGCAGAAATAATAAATGCCTTCTTCTCAGATCACAATGCAATAAAAGCTACATTCAGTAAAAAGTTAGGGATAAATAGACCAAAAAGTAATTGGAAACTGAATAAACTCATCTTAAAGAATGACTGGGTGAAAGAGCAAATTATAGAAACAATAATTTCACCCAAGATAATGACAATGATGAGACATCATACCAAAATCTGTGGGATGCAGCTAAAGCAGTAATAAGGGGAAATTTTATATCTTTAGAGGCTTCTATGAAGAAAATAGAGAAAGAGAAGATTAACGAATTGGGCTTGCAACTTAAAAGGCCAGAAAAAGACCAAATAAAAAACCCCCAACCAAAAATTAAACTTGAAATACAAAAATTAAAAGGAGAAATCAATAATATTGAAAGTAAAAAACTATTGAATTAATAAATAAAACCAAGAGTTGGTTTTATGAAAAAGCCAATAAAATAGATAAACCTTTGGTAAATCTGATCAGAAAAAAGAAAGAGGAAAATCAAATTGTTAGTCTTACAAATGAAAAGGGGGACCTTTCCACCAATGAAGAGGAAATTAGAGAAATAATGTGTTACTTTACCCAACTTTATGCCAATAAATTTGATAACTTAAGTGAAATGGATGACTTCCTCCAAAAATATAGGCTTCTTAGATTAACAGAGGAGGAAATAAATTGCTTAAATAGTCCCATTTCAGAAAAAAAAAAATAGACCAAGGTATTAATCAACTCCCCAGGAAAAATCCCCAGGACCAGATGGATTTACATGTGAATTCTACCAAACATTTAAAGAACAATTTGCCCCAATGCTATATAAACTATTTGAAAAAATAGGGAATGAAGGAGTCCTGCCAAACTCCTTTTATGACACAGACATGGTACTGATACCTAAACCAGGTCGATCGAAAACTGAGAAAGAAAATTATAGACCAATTTCCTTAATGAATATTGATGCTAAAATCTTAAATAAGATATTAGCAAAAAGACTTCAGAAAATCATCCCCAGGATAATATACTATGATCAAGTAGGATTCATACCAGGAATGCAGGGCTGGTTTAATATTAGGAAAACTATTAGTATAATTGACCATATTAATAATCAAATTAATAAAAACCATATGATCATCTCAATAGATGCAGAAAAAGCATTTGACAAAATCCAACATCCATTCCTACTAAAAACTCTTGAGAGTATAGGAATAAATGGATTCTTCCTTAGAATAATCAGGAGCATATATTTAAGACCTTCAGTAAGCATAATATGCAATAGAAATAAACTGCAACCTTTCCCTGTAAGATCAGGAGTGAAACAAGGTTGCCCACTATCACCATTACTATTCAATATAGTACTAGAAACGCTAGCCTCGGCAATAAGAGCCAAGAGAGATTCAAGGAATTAGAGTAGGAAATGAGGAAATCAAACTATCACTCTTTGCAGATGACATGATGGTATACTTAGAGAACCCCAAAGACTCTGCTAAAAAGCTATTAGAGAGAATTCAGAATTTTAGCAAAGTGGCAGGATACAAAATAAATCCACATAAATCCTCAGCATTCTTATATATCACCAACAAAATGCAACAGGAAGAGATACAAAGAGAAATTCCATTCCAAACAAATGTTGAGAGTACAAAGTATTTGGGAATCCATTTACCAAAGAATAGTCAGGAATTATATGAGAAAAATTACAAAACACTTGCCACAAAAATAGTCAGATTTAAATAATTGGAAAGACATTCAGTGCTCTTGGGTAGGCCGAGCGAATATAATAAAGATGACAATACTCCCCAAACTAATCTATTTATTTAGTGCTATACCAATCAGACTCCCAAGAAACTATTTTAATGATCTAGAAAAAATAACAACAAAATCCTTTTGGAAGAATATGCAAGGGAACTAATGAAAAAAAAGTCAGAGGAAGGTGGTCCAAGTGTACCCGATCTAAAGCTATATTATATAGCAGCAGTCACCAAAACCATTTGGTACTGGCTAAGAAATAGAACGGTAGATCAGTGGAACAGATTAGATACAAAGGACAAAAAAGGGTACATCTATAGCAATCTAATCTTTGACAAACCCAAAGATACCACCATTAGGGACAAAAATTCATTATTCGGAAAAAAACTGTTGGGAAAACTGGAAATTAGTATGGCAGAAATTAGATATGGATCCACACTTAACACCATGATCAAAATGGGTCCATGATTTAGGCATAAAGAATGAGATCATAAATAGATTAGAGGAACAGAGAATAGTCTACCTCTCAGACCTGTGGAGGAGGAAGGAATTTATGACCAGAGGAGAACTAGAGATCATTATTGATCACAAAATAGAAGATTTTGATTACATCAAACTAAAAAGTTTCTCTACAAACAATAGTAATGCAAACAAGATTAGAATGGAAGTAACAAATTGGCAAAATATTTTTAAAAGTAAAGGTCCTGACAAAAGTCTCATTTCCAAAATATATAGAGAACTGACCCTGATTTATAGGAAACCAAACCATTCTCCAATTGATAAATGGTCAAGGGATATGAACAGACAATTCTCAGATGATGAAATTGAAACTATTTCCACTCATATGAAAGAGTGTTCCAAATCACTACTGATCAGAGAAATGCAAATTAAGACAACTCTGAGATACCACTACACACCTGTCAGATTGGCTAAGATGACAGGAACAAATAATGATGAATGTTGGAGGGGCTGTGGGAAAACTGGGACACTGATACATTGTTGGGGGAGTTGTGGAAGAATCCAGCCATTCTGGAGAGCAATTTGGAACTATGCCCAAAAAGTTATCAAACTGTGCATACCCTTTGACCCAGCATTGCTGTTATTGGGATTATATCCCAAAGAAATACTAAAGAGCGGAAAGGGACCTGCATGTGCCAAAATGTTTGTGGCAGCTCTTTTTGTTGTAGCTAGAAACTGGAAGTTGAATGGATGTCCATCAATTGGAAAATGGTTGGGTAAATTGTGGTATATGAAGGTTATGGAATATTAGTGCTCTGTAAGAAATGACCAGCAGGAGGAATACAGAGAGGCCTGGAGAGACTTAAATCAACTGTTGCTGAATGAAATGAATAGAACCAGAAGATCACTGTACATTTCAACAACAATACTGTATGAGGATGTATTCTGATGGAAGTGGAAATGTTCAACATGTTCAACAAGAAGATCCAACTCACTTCCAGTTGATCAATGATGGACAGAAATTACTACACCCAGAGAAGGAACACTGCGAAGTGAATGTAAAGTGTTAGCACTACTGTCTATCTACCCAGGTTACTTATACCTTCGGAATCTAATACTTAATGTGCAACAAGAAAATGGTATTTACACACATATATTGTATCTAGGGTATATTGTAACACATGTAAAATGTATGGGATTGCCTGTCATCGGGGGGGGGGGAGAAAATGGAGGGGGGGGGATAATTTGGAAAAATGAATAAAAAAAATGGTCTTGCCCTCAAAGTTTACATATTATTGCGGAAAATGATGTCAACAAAAAAAAGTAGGAAGAAAATCTCTGCATAAGCAAGATAATTGTATAAATATTTTATATACATTGGATTTATCCTATATTTTCACATATTTAACATGTAATTACAGGTCACCCAGGCTAGGAGGTGGAAGGAAGGAGGGGGAATGTTGGAACAGGAGGTTTAGCAAGGCTCAGTGTTGAAAACTTGCCATTTCATATGTTTTTTAAATAAAAAGGTTTCCTAAAAAATATTTTTAAAAGAAAACCTCTGCATACAGCCTGAGCAAAATCCTCATCTGATGAGCAGTTGCCTTGCTTACCTTAGCCATGGAGACCTCATTGGGTGATGCCCATTGTGACATGCTCTAGTTCATTGTGACATGCCTGAGAACACCCAAGGTTTTCTGACTTAAAGGTGATGATCTCGCCACAACAACCCAGTTGGATCCTGAAAGCAAAGGGAGTAGGATGTGTGTATAGAAGAATGGATGAGTGGACAAATAGACTATTAGACTAGATACATAGATAACTGGTGATGGATGGATGGGATAGATAGTATAGACAAATAGATTGAATAGATACACTTGATGCATAGTTAAAAAGATAATGATGAATAGATAAGTGAAAAGATAGATTTATAGTAGAAAAGTTTATAGGTAGAATAGAGATTTATAGGAAGAAAAGTGATATATAGGTAGAAAAGAGATTTATAAGTAGAAAAGCGATTCATAGGCAGAAAAGAGATTTATAGGAAGAAAAGCGATTCATAGGTAGAAAAGAGATTTATAGGAAGAAAAGCAATTTATAAGTAGAAAAGATTTATAGTAATTAAAGCGATTTATAAGTAGAAAACAGATTATTAGATAAAAAAAGTGATTTTTAATTAGACAAGAGATTTATAGGTAGAAAAGGGGTTTATAGGCAGAAGAGAATGAATAGCTGCATTAAATATACATAGATAATGATTGAGTCAATGGAGGGTTAGGTAAATCAGTAAATAAATTACTGGAAAAAGAGATCCTTTCTGGTCCTCATCAGCATCATACCAAGTGCTCCTGTCAAAGATTGAGACTGCCTTCAGGTCAGTATTAAACTATTATATTTTATTCTTCAATATTATAGAAGCTAAAATGGTTGCTTTCTATCTGGCTTGGGAAATATTTGACTTCTCTTTCCTTCCCTCTTCCCCCACCCGCAAAAAATTCCAGTTTGTGGATGGTTATTCCAGTAGATCAAATGGACACATATCTTTCACTTATGCTGTAACATTTTACCTTTTCAGGCATCCTATAAGCCACTGCTAAAGCAGAGGAGATACTGAACCACTTGTGACCAGATGCTGGTGATATTGAAGGCATGTCTTCGGACCTCAGTGATCTACATAAACTGGGATTTAGCATGTTCATGAAGGTAAAGCAGCTATATAGAGATAATCTATCTTCAGTTTCCCTCCTGCAGTCAGTGTTAATAAGGGGTTGAAGGTAGGGCCAGGTTGCTGACTAACCCTATATGTACTAGAAGTACAAATAATCTGGGAAATAGAGAGCCTACCTTTACAAACAAACAAACAATCAAAAGCAGATTCTTTGAGTTCAGAAACTATTTTCTTTTTCATCATCCTATGCCTGGTTCCCAGAAACAAGATGACTTGCTCATATTAGAGGTTTCATAAATGCTTGTTGAATTCAGTTACATATAGATGAAGACCTTTTCTAAAATTATTGGCAGCTGGCTGGTACAGTGGATAACACTGTTGGACCACACTTGAATCAGCACCTGATTTCAAACACCAACTGTAGGACTCTGGGCAAGTCACTTAATCTGTGTTTGCCTCAATTTCCTCATCTGTAAAATGGGAATGGTACAATCATTTTTGCTCCACCGAGAATAAGCCTTTGAGAAATATTTGGTTTCAAGTAGAGTCACAGCATCGTGGATTTTGAGCTGGCGGGAATATTTCAGGGTTTCTGCTTCCATATTTTACAGAGAAAGTTACTGAGACTCCGGGTGGTTAAGTATATTTAGTATATTGTCCCAGCGCATACAGGTTGTAAAAGGCAGAGACAAGAGTCAAACAGATCCTGTTTATACTATCATGTTAACTCTAAGTGTTCATTACATATGTGTGTATGTGTGTGCATATATGTGTGTGTATATTTCCATACTTCAATCTTTTAACCTATAGCTAAACATATTAATTCTTAAAAAAAAAAAAAAAAAAAGGTGGTGGGATGGGATACGGGAAAGACACTGTAATAAAGTAACATTAAACAAGTGGAATTTTGCTGTGCTGATTATTTCTTACCTGCATGACTTTTTATTATCACTTAAACTCCCTGAGCGTCAGTTTCCTCACATGTTAAATGAGATACTTGAGCTCCACGACCACAAGGAGACTACATTTCTAGTTCTAAAGTTCTGATTCCACAGCTGAAAATCTACGAACATTATGTCCTAACGTAAGATCTTTATTTGATCATTAATGAGTCATATATTAACCTGACATGCTTGTCTGATGGCTGACCCCATCCTTGTTATGGTGAATGTTACAGGTGAGCCGACCTCATCCCGGTGACCATCCACTGCAGATCCTCTTTGTGGTTGGTGGGGTAACGATATCGGAAGCCAAAATGGTGAAAGATCTTGTTTCTTCCCTGAAGCCTGGAACACAGGTACTGAACCCTAAATAACAGGACATGCATCTCCCTGGCTCAAGGATGGGAGAGTCTGGCTGTTCCCATAAGGGTGGGTCTGAGCCTTAGGGGTAGCATCAGAGAAAACATGGTCTATATTACTTTGGAGATGGTGAAGCACTGTGTAAATGTCAGATACTATTCTTACTACTACTATTATTACTCGTACTCTTACACCTATTATTATTACTACTACTTCTACTATTACTCCTCTTCCTACTCCTATTAGTATCACTCTTAAGATTACTACTATTACTCTTCCACCAACTACTACAATTACTCCCACTCTTATTACTGTTACTATTCATACTACTCCCATTCCTTCTAGTTCTCTTCCTCCTGCTACTACTACTATCATTGCTCTTATTCCTATTAATACTCCTTCTACTACCACTACTACTATTATTTGTAATACTACCTTTACTATTACTATTACTATTACTTTACTATTACTATTACTATTACTTTACTATTACTATTACTACTATTTCTACTACTAGTAGTGTAACTCCTATTCCTAGTATTATTACTATTGCTTTTACTACTTATTCAACAAAAAAAAGAAGTAGGAAGAAAATCTCTGCATAAGCAAGATAATTGCATAAATATTTTTATATACATTGGATTTATCATATATTTTCACATATTTAACATGTAATTACCGGTCATCTAGGGAAGGAGGTGGAAGGAAGGAGGGGGAATGTTGGAACAGCAGGTTTCACAAGGCTCAGTGTTGAAAACTTTCCCCTTCATATGTTTTCTAAAATAAAAAGGTTTCCTAAAAAATATTTTTAAAAGAAAACCTCCGCATAAAGCCTGGCACAATCCTCATCTGATGAGCAGTTTCCTTGCTTACCTTGGCCATGGAGACCTCATTGTGTGATGCTCATTGTGACGCGCCGGAGAACACCCAAACTTTTCTGACTTAAAGGTGAGGATCTCGCCACAACAACCCAGTTGGATCCTGACAGCAAAGGGAGTAGTATGTGAATATGAGAATGGATGAGTGGACAAATAGACCAATAGACTAGATACATAGAAAACTGGTGATGGATGAATGGGATAGATAGGATACACAAATAGATTGAATAGATACACTTGATGCATAGTTAAAAAGATAATGATGGATAGATAAGTGAAAAGATAGATTTGTAGTAGAAATGTTTATAGGTAGAAAAGAGATTTATAGGAAGAAAAGCAATTTATAGGTAGAAAAGAGATTTATAATAAAGTGATTTATAATAGAAAAGAGATTTTTAGATTAAAAAAGGGATTTATAAGCAGAAAAGAGATTTATAGGTAGAAACGAGATTTATAGGCAGAAGAGAATGAATAGCTGGATTAAAATATACAAACACCCCCCAAAAAATATTGCAGTTTATGGATGGTTTTTCCAGTATATTAAAAGGACACATATCTTTCACTTATGCTGTAACATTTTACCTTTTCAGGCAACCTATAAGCCAATACTGAAGCAAAGGAGATACTGAACCCAGAGTGACCAGATTCTGGCGATATTGAACACATGTTTTCGGGCCTTGAAGATCTACTTCAAACGGGATTTAGATTGTTGTTGGGGATTTTTGATCTATACTTTGGAGTTTATTGTACTGGTGGGGGGAAGGGGACAGATGATGTTGCTGATTGTTGTTGGGGAGTTTTGATCTATACTTTGGAGTTTATTGTACTGGTGGGGGGAAGGGGACAGATGTTGCGGAGTTTGATGGGGTTTTTAAAAAAAAAAGTTTTTTTCTGTTTCCAAAAGTGTCAAGTTGTCATTCTTTCAGCTTCCACATGATTAGTGATATTTCCCAGTTTCTTCTGTGCTATCTAGTGATTAGATTTGCCAGCTCGTTAATCTAAAGAAATACTTGTTGGCAAACTTATTGGGTAAATTAAATTTTTCCCTTATTTGCAGCTAGCCCATACTGCTGATGGGTAAAGCTGGCTATATCCTATCTGGGTTTGGGAATAAGAGAGGGAGGCAGATTTCTTCTTCTTTGAGATTGTGAAACAACTGTAACCAGGACCTTTGCCATCAGAGGCTTGGGACCGTCTGAAAGTCTGGGAGCAAAGAGCTATTGGGGGTTAACAAGCAGCAGGTCTGTTGTGTTCTAGCCAGAGAAGTCCCAGAGAAGCTAGGAAGTGGCCCTGCTGAAGTCTTTTGGATCTTCCTGGAGGAGCAGAGCAGCCATTCCATACCTGGAGGGCAATTCAGAATGACAAGGGACTGGCTTAGAGATTTGCATCCAGGTGCTTCCCCTCAGCTCCAGGCGAAGGCTGAGCCAGAAAATAATTGGTGTCCCCACAGGCTTGTGCTAGAGCCCCCCATTCCCCCTTTGAAGTTTCTTCTGCCTGACTTGTGCTCATTATAATCTATATGACTGAAATGTAAAATTTCTGTTTCTGAAAATCTAACCTTTCTTCAGAAGTTGGGAACCTAAATCCCCTGGATGAAGAAGGGGGATAGTAAGAGTGCTAGAAAAGCAAATGGGTGCTCTGGAGCCAGCAAGATTGGAGATGGGAAAACCCCTTCTGATTTGATTCCATAGATAGTGGCAAACCTCAGGTTAGCCACAAAAGATGTTTGCACTGAATGATAAAGCTGGAACAATACCTCTTGTGAATTGATGTACAGGCCCTGGCAATAAAATGAAACCAAACTAACTCCCAAGCAGAATGCAGCCTTCATTGGATGAAGGGCCCCAGAAGGCTTTGACAAGCCAGTCAAGCCGGCTTCCAGAGCTAGTGCTTAGTTTGGCCTTGGGAATCCTCCCAGGGTGTGGAAGAGAAGGTGGTCTGGATGGCTCTCTGACAGCACCTTCTCATCCTCCATCTTGGGCTTTCCACTTCTGGGCTTGGGCTTGGAGGGTCTCATCTACAGAAAACCACCTCCTTGAGGGCAAGAACTGTTGGAGCTTTTCCGTGGTAGCTCTGCCATTTTTCCACTTCGAATCACTTCCAATTTACCAATATTTCTTAAGGAAACAAGCATTTATTAAACTCCTATGTACCAAGCACTGTGCTAAGCACTTTACATATATTCTCTCCTCAACAACACTGGGAGGTAGGTGCTATTATCCACACTCTCAGTTAAAGAAACTGAGGCAACAGGTCAGCAAAATAGAGGCTAGATTGAAACAGATCTTGTCTTGTACAGACAACTCTGGCCTAATTAACAAGGGGATTCTAGATCTGCAGCGTTCAATGGGGTGTTTTCCAAATTCTATATGATGAAAGTTACCTGATAAAGCTGTCTGGGGTCTTAACTGTGGCCCTAGCTCCTCTTGCTTTTCAGCCAAAACGTAGGTTCCATCCCAAGAGCAATATGGGGGCTTAGCTCCCTTTCCCGCTGGCTGCTTCTACTCATGTCCCCAGTTTCTGGTCCCTGTGTCTTTTGTGACCATATCATTCATTTGGTAGCCTACCTCACCCATCTTCCTTAGACTACTCAATCAGCAAAGCACAACTAAACAAGGAGCAAACATATATTACATACTTACTAGGGGTCATGTATTACACTAGACCTTGGAGACATAAAGATGAAAACAAAATGGTCTTGGTTCATGGGTGGAGCCAAGATGGTGGAGAAGATACACCGCGACTGTGTAAGCTCCTTTCTTCCCTCACAA
Source organism: Sminthopsis crassicaudata (assembly GCF_048593235.1). Lineage (NCBI taxonomy): Eukaryota > Metazoa > Chordata > Mammalia > Dasyuromorphia > Dasyuridae > Sminthopsis > Sminthopsis crassicaudata. Next base: position 178,871,596 of record NC_133619.1, on the reverse strand, counting down.
CCAACTAGATTTACTCAGCCTCAGAAATAGCGCTGGACTGATAGAATCCACAAGGACTGGAAGCACGACTTACCAGCTGAAGAGAATCTGGAATTTGAACAGGAAAGGTCAGCTCCCAGGGGAGGAAGAAGAGAGGCCAGTGCAGACGGTGGGGTGGTGGCACACTGCGCTGATCGCGCTGGGGAGGGCTCTGGGATCAGAGAATCCACTGAGATAGAAGAATCTGGCACAGGCTGTTAGCTCTTCTCTGCTTATAATACAGCAGTTCAGAAGAGAAATCTCAGCAACTTTAAAATTTAAAACCAGATTGGATCTTCCTGGATCCCGGGGGTGACTCAGCACATCTTGGCACTGGTGGGTGTGGCCGACATAGGCAATCCAGGCTTTCACCTGGGGGGTAGTTAAGAGATTGAAAAGTGGGCGGGGCTGTAACTCATATTGCCTGGCTTGGCTAGAGGCTGTGGAATGGAAGTCCCAGAGAAGCAGAACCTTTGAACTAGGGACCGCGGTTTCTGGCAGACACTTCCAGTGTGAGCGCAGGGGCTTTTCAGGTCACCTGCTGCAGACATCCACGCCTCAACCAGACACATAGGCTAGGCTTTGAGTCGCCTTTACTGTACAGTCTCAAACATCAGGGAAGCCACTAGAACACAGTGCCCTCAAAGCACAGCACTGCTGATCGCCTCTGAGGCACTTCCAGGGAGGGGGTGGGGAACTCTCTCCCAGAGCTCTCTCTTAGCTCAGGCGCAGGGGCCGCTGCATCCATCAAGTCTGGGAAGAAGTGGTAAAGAAAGAAAGAAATAATTTCCTACCCCAGGGACAGACCCGAAAAGATTTTTTAAGTATGAGCAAAAAGCCCCCCAAAAATATAGATTCCTTCTACACAGAGAAAGAGCAGGTATCCAAGCCCAAGGAAGTTAACAGCAGAGAGTCAGCAGATAACAACCTAAAGGGGAATAATTCCTGCCCCCCATCACATAACTCTCTCCTTGAAGAGACTATTAAAAAGTTAAGAGAGTTTGAAGAAAAATGGGGAAAGGAAAGAGAATAACAACGTTGTGAAATTGGGGTTGGAAAAAATAAAGAATTCACAGGAGATGCAGGGAAACAAAATTAGTGAATTAGAAAAGGTAAAAAAAAAACACAGGAAAGTAGGATTTCTGAACTGGAGAAGATAAAAAAATCTCAAGAAAATAGTATTTCTGAATTGGAGAACATAAAAGAGTCCCAAGAAAATAGGATTTCTGAATTGGAAGAAGAAAATAATTCTCAAAAAAAAAAATTAGGGAAATGGAAAAAAAAATCAATAGAGCAAAAATAACTCATTTAAAAACGAAATTGGGCATTTACAAAAAGAAGTAAAAACTGTGAATGAAGAAAATAACTCCTTAAAATTCAGGATGGAACAAATAGAAATGAATGATTCACTGAGAACCCAAGAATCAGTCAAACAAAACAAAAAAAAAAAATGAAAAGCTGGAGAATAACGTCAAATACTTACTGGGAAATTCTATAGACCTGGAAAATAGATCTAGGAGAGATAATCTGCGGATCATTGGACTTCCCAAAAACTATGACCAAAATAAGATCCTAGATTCTATTTTACAGGAAATTATTAAAGAGAACTGTCCAGAGATAATAGAAACAGATGGGAAAGTAGATGTTGTAAGAATTCATCGAACTCCTTCTGAAATAGACCCTAAAAAAGAACACCACGGAATATTGTGCCTAAGCTGCAGAATTAGCACACAAAGGAGAAAATCCTGCAAGCAGCTAGAAAAAAACAATTTAAATACCAAGGGGCCACAATAAGGATCACACAAGATCTGGCTGCCTCCACATTAAAAGATAGAAGGGCCTGGAACCTGATATTCCGAAAGGCAAAAGATCAAGGATTGCAACCATGAATAAACTACCCAGCTAAGTTTAGCATCTTTTTCCATGGAAGAAGATGGTCATTCAATGCAATAGAGGAATTCCATATGTTTCTAAGAAAAAAACCAGACTTAAACAAAAAATTTGATCTATATCCACAAGACTGAAGAGAAACAGAAAAAGGTACACAGAACCCTTGAGAACTATATCTCTGTTGTGGGTATATAGAAAGTACACATGGATAATTTGATTTTACTGATATAAAAGAAAAAAAAAAAGGAGGGGGTGTAGTAAAAGGAAGGGGGTATTATCAGAAAAAGGGTTGGGTGTGATAAAAAGAGGGAAACTACATCCCAGGAAGAGGCATAGAAAATACACCATATCTGAGGGAATTTAGAGAGGGGGAGAATCATTGTGTAAATCTTACTCTCATCAGAAGAGACTCAAAGAGTAAATAATTGTCATATTTGTTTTTCAGAGAATTCTCTCTCACCTCATTAAAAGGGGGGAGAGGAAAAAGGAAAAGGAAAAGGAGAATAAGGGAAGGGATGTGGAGGGAGGGGGGAGGGACACAAAAAAAAGGGAGGGCTGCGTGTCACAAGGGGGGTCTATAAATTAAATATCGGGGAAGGGGTTCAGGGGGGTCAAGGGAAAAGGCATAATCTGGGGATAATATGATGGCAGGTAATACAGAATTAGTAATTTTAACTGTAAATGTGAATGGGATGAATGCTCCCATCAAATGGAGACGGATAGCAGACTGGATCAAAAATCAGAACCCTACAATATGTTGTTTACAGGAAACACACTTAAATCAGGGAGATATATATATAGAGAGAGTAAAGGTAAAAGGTTGGAGCAGAATCTATTACGCTTCAGGTAAAGCCAAAAAAGCAGGGGTAGATATCCTTATCTCAGATCAAGCAAAAGCCGAAGATGATCTAATTAAAAGTTATAAGGAAGGAAACTATATCCTGCTGAAAGGTAGCATAAATAATGAAGCCATATCGATACTAAACATATATGCACCAAGTGGTATAGCATCTAACTTTCTAAAGGAAAAGTTAAGAGAGTTGCAAGAAGAAATAGACAGTAAAACTATAATAGTGGGAGATCTCCTCCTTGCACTCTCAGATTTAGACAAATCAAACCACAAAACAAACAAGAAAGAAATTAAAAAAGTAAAGAGAACATTAGAAAAACTAGGTATGATAGATCTTTGGAGAAAACTGAATGGCAATAGAAAGGAATATACTTTCTTCTCAGCAGTTCATGGATCCTATACAAAAATTGACCATGTAATAGGACATAAAGATCTCAAAATTCAATGTAGGAAGGCAGAAATAATAAATGCCTTCTTCTCAGATCACAATGCAATAAAAGCTACATTCAGTAAAAAGTTAGGGATAAATAGACCAAAAAGTAATTGGAAACTGAATAAACTCATCTTAAAGAATGACTGGGTGAAAGAGCAAATTATAGAAACAATAATTTCACCCAAGATAATGACAATGATGAGACATCATACCAAAATCTGTGGGATGCAGCTAAAGCAGTAATAAGGGGAAATTTTATATCTTTAGAGGCTTCTATGAAGAAAATAGAGAAAGAGAAGATTAACGAATTGGGCTTGCAACTTAAAAGGCCAGAAAAAGACCAAATAAAAAACCCCCAACCAAAAATTAAACTTGAAATACAAAAATTAAAAGGAGAAATCAATAATATTGAAAGTAAAAAACTATTGAATTAATAAATAAAACCAAGAGTTGGTTTTATGAAAAAGCCAATAAAATAGATAAACCTTTGGTAAATCTGATCAGAAAAAAGAAAGAGGAAAATCAAATTGTTAGTCTTACAAATGAAAAGGGGGACCTTTCCACCAATGAAGAGGAAATTAGAGAAATAATGTGTTACTTTACCCAACTTTATGCCAATAAATTTGATAACTTAAGTGAAATGGATGACTTCCTCCAAAAATATAGGCTTCTTAGATTAACAGAGGAGGAAATAAATTGCTTAAATAGTCCCATTTCAGAAAAAAAAAAATAGACCAAGGTATTAATCAACTCCCCAGGAAAAATCCCCAGGACCAGATGGATTTACATGTGAATTCTACCAAACATTTAAAGAACAATTTGCCCCAATGCTATATAAACTATTTGAAAAAATAGGGAATGAAGGAGTCCTGCCAAACTCCTTTTATGACACAGACATGGTACTGATACCTAAACCAGGTCGATCGAAAACTGAGAAAGAAAATTATAGACCAATTTCCTTAATGAATATTGATGCTAAAATCTTAAATAAGATATTAGCAAAAAGACTTCAGAAAATCATCCCCAGGATAATATACTATGATCAAGTAGGATTCATACCAGGAATGCAGGGCTGGTTTAATATTAGGAAAACTATTAGTATAATTGACCATATTAATAATCAAATTAATAAAAACCATATGATCATCTCAATAGATGCAGAAAAAGCATTTGACAAAATCCAACATCCATTCCTACTAAAAACTCTTGAGAGTATAGGAATAAATGGATTCTTCCTTAGAATAATCAGGAGCATATATTTAAGACCTTCAGTAAGCATAATATGCAATAGAAATAAACTGCAACCTTTCCCTGTAAGATCAGGAGTGAAACAAGGTTGCCCACTATCACCATTACTATTCAATATAGTACTAGAAACGCTAGCCTCGGCAATAAGAGCCAAGAGAGATTCAAGGAATTAGAGTAGGAAATGAGGAAATCAAACTATCACTCTTTGCAGATGACATGATGGTATACTTAGAGAACCCCAAAGACTCTGCTAAAAAGCTATTAGAGAGAATTCAGAATTTTAGCAAAGTGGCAGGATACAAAATAAATCCACATAAATCCTCAGCATTCTTATATATCACCAACAAAATGCAACAGGAAGAGATACAAAGAGAAATTCCATTCCAAACAAATGTTGAGAGTACAAAGTATTTGGGAATCCATTTACCAAAGAATAGTCAGGAATTATATGAGAAAAATTACAAAACACTTGCCACAAAAATAGTCAGATTTAAATAATTGGAAAGACATTCAGTGCTCTTGGGTAGGCCGAGCGAATATAATAAAGATGACAATACTCCCCAAACTAATCTATTTATTTAGTGCTATACCAATCAGACTCCCAAGAAACTATTTTAATGATCTAGAAAAAATAACAACAAAATCCTTTTGGAAGAATATGCAAGGGAACTAATGAAAAAAAAGTCAGAGGAAGGTGGTCCAAGTGTACCCGATCTAAAGCTATATTATATAGCAGCAGTCACCAAAACCATTTGGTACTGGCTAAGAAATAGAACGGTAGATCAGTGGAACAGATTAGATACAAAGGACAAAAAAGGGTACATCTATAGCAATCTAATCTTTGACAAACCCAAAGATACCACCATTAGGGACAAAAATTCATTATTCGGAAAAAAACTGTTGGGAAAACTGGAAATTAGTATGGCAGAAATTAGATATGGATCCACACTTAACACCATGATCAAAATGGGTCCATGATTTAGGCATAAAGAATGAGATCATAAATAGATTAGAGGAACAGAGAATAGTCTACCTCTCAGACCTGTGGAGGAGGAAGGAATTTATGACCAGAGGAGAACTAGAGATCATTATTGATCACAAAATAGAAGATTTTGATTACATCAAACTAAAAAGTTTCTCTACAAACAATAGTAATGCAAACAAGATTAGAATGGAAGTAACAAATTGGCAAAATATTTTTAAAAGTAAAGGTCCTGACAAAAGTCTCATTTCCAAAATATATAGAGAACTGACCCTGATTTATAGGAAACCAAACCATTCTCCAATTGATAAATGGTCAAGGGATATGAACAGACAATTCTCAGATGATGAAATTGAAACTATTTCCACTCATATGAAAGAGTGTTCCAAATCACTACTGATCAGAGAAATGCAAATTAAGACAACTCTGAGATACCACTACACACCTGTCAGATTGGCTAAGATGACAGGAACAAATAATGATGAATGTTGGAGGGGCTGTGGGAAAACTGGGACACTGATACATTGTTGGGGGAGTTGTGGAAGAATCCAGCCATTCTGGAGAGCAATTTGGAACTATGCCCAAAAAGTTATCAAACTGTGCATACCCTTTGACCCAGCATTGCTGTTATTGGGATTATATCCCAAAGAAATACTAAAGAGCGGAAAGGGACCTGCATGTGCCAAAATGTTTGTGGCAGCTCTTTTTGTTGTAGCTAGAAACTGGAAGTTGAATGGATGTCCATCAATTGGAAAATGGTTGGGTAAATTGTGGTATATGAAGGTTATGGAATATTAGTGCTCTGTAAGAAATGACCAGCAGGAGGAATACAGAGAGGCCTGGAGAGACTTAAATCAACTGTTGCTGAATGAAATGAATAGAACCAGAAGATCACTGTACATTTCAACAACAATACTGTATGAGGATGTATTCTGATGGAAGTGGAAATGTTCAACATGTTCAACAAGAAGATCCAACTCACTTCCAGTTGATCAATGATGGACAGAAATTACTACACCCAGAGAAGGAACACTGCGAAGTGAATGTAAAGTGTTAGCACTACTGTCTATCTACCCAGGTTACTTATACCTTCGGAATCTAATACTTAATGTGCAACAAGAAAATGGTATTTACACACATATATTGTATCTAGGGTATATTGTAACACATGTAAAATGTATGGGATTGCCTGTCATCGGGGGGGGGGGGAGAAAATGGAGGGGGGGGATAATTTGGAAAAATGAATAAAAAAAATGGTCTTGCCCTCAAAGTTTACATATTATTGCGGAAAATGATGTCAACAAAAAAAAGTAGGAAGAAAATCTCTGCATAAGCAAGATAATTGTATAAATATTTTTATATACATTGGATTTATCCTATATTTTCACATATTTAACATGTAATTACAGGTCACCCAGGCTAGGAGGTGGAAGGAAGGAGGGGGAATGTTGGAACAGGAGGTTTAGCAAGGCTCAGTGTTGAAAACTTGCCATTTCATATGTTTTTTAAATAAAAAGGTTTCCTAAAAAATATTTTTAAAAGAAAACCTCTGCATACAGCCTGAGCAAAATCCTCATCTGATGAGCAGTTGCCTTGCTTACCTTAGCCATGGAGACCTCATTGGGTGATGCCCATTGTGACATGCTCTAGTTCATTGTGACATGCCTGAGAACACCCAAGGTTTTCTGACTTAAAGGTGATGATCTCGCCACAACAACCCAGTTGGATCCTGAAAGCAAAGGGAGTAGGATGTGTGTATAGAAGAATGGATGAGTGGACAAATAGACTATTAGACTAGATACGTAGATAAGTGGTGATGGATGGATGGGATAGATAGTATAGACAAATAGATTGAATAGATACACTTGATGCATAGTTAAAAAGATAATGATGAATAGATAAGTGAAAAGATAGATTTATAGTAGAAAAGTTTATAGGTAGAATAGAGATTTATAGGAAGAAAAGTGATATATAGGTAGAAAAGAGATTTATAAGTAGAAAAGCGATTCATAGGCAGAAAAGAGATTTATAGGAAGAAAAGCGATTCATAGGTAGAAAAGAGATTTATAGGAAGAAAAGCAATTTATAAGTAGAAAAGATTTATAGTAATTAAAGCGATTTATAAGTAGAAAACAGATTATTAGATAAAAAAAGTGATTTTTAAGTAGACAAGAGATTTATAGGTAGAAAAGGGGTTTATAGGCAGAAGAGAATGAATAGCTGCATTAAATATACATAGATAATGATTGAGTCAATGGAGGGTTAGGTAAATCAGTAAATAAATTACTGGAAAAAGAGATCCTTTCTGGTCCTCATCAGCATCATACCAAGTGCTCCTGTCAAAGATTGAGACTGCCTTCAGGTCAGTATTAAACTATTATATTTTATTCTTCAATATTATAGAAGCTAAAATGGTTGCTTTCTATCTGGCTTGGGAAATATTTGACTTCTCTTTCCTTCCCTCTTCCCCCACCCGCAAAAAATTCCAGTTTGTGGATGGTTATTCCAGTAGATCAAATGGACACATATCTTTCACTTATGCTGTAACATTTTACCTTTTCAGGCATCCTATAAGCCACTGCTAAAGCAGAGGAGATACTGAACCACTTGTGACCAGATGCTGGTGATATTGAAGGCATGTCTTCGGACCTCAGTGATCTACATAAACTGGGATTTAGCATGTTCATGAAGGTAAAGCAGCTATATAGAGATAATCTATCTTCAGTTTCCCTCCTGCAGTCAGTGTTAATAAGGGGTTGAAGGTAGGGCCAGGTTGCTGACTAACCCTATATGTACTAGAAGTACAAATAATCTGGGAAATAGAGAGCCTACCTTTACAAACAAACAAACAATCAAAAGCAGATTCTTTGAGTTCAGAAACTATTTTCTTTTTCATCATCCTATGCCTGGTTCCCAGAAACAAGATGACTTGCTCATATTAGAGGTTTCATAAATGCTTGTTGAATTCAGTTACATATAGATGAAGACCTTTTCTAAAATTATTGGCAGCTGGCTGGTACAGTGGATAACACTGTTGGACCACACTTGAATCAGCACCTGATTTCAAACACCAACTGTAGGACTCTGGGCAAGTCACTTAATCTGTGTTTGCCTCAATTTCCTCATCTGTAAAATGGGAATGGTACAATCATTTTTGCTCCACCGAGAATAAGCCTTTGAGAAATATTTGGTTTCAAGTAGAGTCACAGCATCGTGGATTTTGAGCTGGCGGGAATATTTCAGGGTTTCTGCTTCCATATTTTACAGAGAAAGTTACTGAGACTCCGGGTGGTTAAGTATATTTAGTATATTGTCCCAGCGCATACAGGTTGTAAAAGGCAGAGACAAGAGTCAAACAGATCCTGTTTATACTATCATGTTAACTCTAAGTGTTCATTACATATGTGTGTATGTGTGTGCATATATGTGTGTGTATATTTCCATACTTCAATCTTTTAACCTATAGCTAAACATATTAATTCTTAAAAAAAAAAAAAAAAAAAGGTGGTGGGATGGGATACGGGAAAGACACTGTAATAAAGTAACATTAAACAAGTGGAATTTTGCTGTGCTGATTATTTCTTACCTGCATGACTTTTTATTATCACTTAAACTCCCTGAGCGTCAGTTTCCTCACATGTTAAATGAGATACTTGAGCTCCACGACCACAAGGAGACTACATTTCTAGTTCTAAAGTTCTGATTCCACAGCTGAAAATCTACGAACATTATGTCCTAACGTAAGATCTTTATTTGATCATTAATGAGTCATATATTAACCTGACATGCTTGTCTGATGGCTGACCCCATCCTTGTTATGGTGAATGTTACAGGTGAGCCGACCTCATCCCGGTGACCATCCACTGCAGATCCTCTTTGTGGTTGGTGGGGTAACGATATCGGAAGCCAAAATGGTGAAAGATCTTGTTTCTTCCCTGAAGCCTGGAACACAGGTACTGAACCCTAAATAACAGGACATGCATCTCCCTGGCTCAAGGATGGGAGAGTCTGGCTGTTCCCATAAGGGTGGGTCTGAGCCTTAGGGGTAGCATCAGAGAAAACATGGTCTATATTACTTTGGAGATGGTGAAGCACTGTGTAAATGTCAGATACTATTCTTACTACTACTATTATTACTCGTACTCTTACACCTATTATTATTACTACTACTTCTACTATTACTCCTCTTCCTACTCCTATTAGTATCACTCTTAAGATTACTACTATTACTCTTCCACCAACTACTACAATTACTCCCACTCTTATTACTGTTACTATTCATACTACTCCCATTCCTTCTAGTTCTCTTCCTCCTGCTACTACTACTATCATTGCTCTTATTCCTATTAATACTCCTTCTACTACCACTACTACTATTATTTGTAATACTACCTTTACTATTACTATTACTATTACTTTACTATTACTATTACTATTACTTTACTATTACTATTACTACTATTTCTACTACTAGTAGTGTAACTCCTATTCCTAGTATTATTACTATTGCTTTTACTACTTATTCAACAAAAAAAAGAAGTAGGAAGAAAATCTCTGCATAAGCAAGATAATTGCATAAATATTTTTATATACATTGGATTTATCATATATTTTCACATATTTAACATGTAATTACCGGTCATCTAGGGAAGGAGGTGGAAGGAAGGAGGGGGAATGTTGGAACAGCAGGTTTCACAAGGCTCAGTGTTGAAAACTTTCCCCTTCATATGTTTTCTAAAATAAAAAGGTTTCCTAAAAAATATTTTTAAAAGAAAACCTCCGCATAAAGCCTGGCACAATCCTCATCTGATGAGCAGTTTCCTTGCTTACCTTGGCCATGGAGACCTCATTGTGTGATGCTCATTGTGACGCGCCGGAGAACACCCAAACTTTTCTGACTTAAAGGTGATGATCTCGCCACAACAACCCAGTTGGATCCTGACAGCAAAGGGAGTAGTATGTGAATATGAGAATGGATGCGTGGACAAATAGACCAATAGACTAGATACATAGAAAACTGGTGATGGATGGATGGGATAGATAGGATACACAAATAGATTGAATAGATACACTTGATGCATAGTTAAAAAGATAATGATGGATAGATAAGTGAAAAGATAGATTTGTAGTAGAAATGTTTATAGGTAGAAAAGAGATTTATAGGAAGAAAAGCAATTTATAGGTAGAAAAGAGGTTTATAATAAAGTGATTTATAATAGAAAAGAGATTTTTAGATTAAAAAAGGGATTTATGAGCAGAAAAGAGATTTATAGGTAGAAAAGAGATTTATAGGCAGAAGAGAATGAACAGCTGGATTAAAATATACATACACCCCCCCCCAAAATATTGCAGTTTATGGACGGTTTTTCCAGTATATTAAAAGGACACATATCTTTCACTTATGCTGTAACATTTTACCTTTTCAGGCAACCTATAAGCCAATACTGAAGCAAAGGAGATACTGAACCAGATGTGACCAGATGCTGGCGATATTGAACACATGTTTTCGGGCCTTGAAGATCCACTTCAAACGGGATTTAGATTGTTGTTGGGGAGTTTTGATCTATACTTTGGAGTTTATTGTACTGGTGGGGGGAAGGGGACAGATGATGTTGCTGATTGTTGTTGGGGAGTTTTGATCTATACTTTGGAGTTTATTGTACTGGTGGGGGGAAGGGGACAGATGTTGCGGAGTTTGATGGGGTTTTAAAAAAAAAAAAAAAAAGTTTTTTTCTGTTTCCAAAAGTGTCAAGTTGTCATTCTTTCAGCTTCCACATGATTAGTGATATTTCCCAGTTTCTTCTGTGCTATCTGGTGATTAGATTTGCCAGCTCGTTAATCTAAAGAAATACTTGTTGGCAAACTTAATGGGTAAATTAAATTTTTCTCTTATTTGCAGCTAGCCCATACTGCTGATGGGTAAAGCTGGCTATATCCTATCTGGGTTTGGGAATAAGAGAGGGAGGCAGATTTCTTCTTCTTTGAGATTGTGAAACAACTGTAACCAGGACCTTTGCCATCAGAGGCTTGGGACCGTCTGAAAGTCTGGGAGCAAAGAGCTATTGGGGGTTAACAAGCAGCAGGTCTGTTGTGTTCTAGCCAGAGAAGTCCCAGAGAAGCTAGGAAGTGGCCCTGCTGAAGTCTTTTGGATCTTCCTGGAGGAGCAGAGCAGCCATTCCATACCTGGAGGGCAATTCAGAATGACAAGGGACTGGCTTAGAGATTTGCATCCAGGTGCTTCCCCTCAGCTCCAGGCGAAGGCTGAGCCAGAAAATAATTGGTGTCCCCACAGGCTTGTGCTAGAGCCCCCCATTCCCCCTTTGAAGTTTCTTCTGCCTGACTTGTGCTCATTATAATCTATATGACTGAAATGTAAAATTTCTGTTTCTGAAAATCTAACCTTTCTTCAGAAGTTGGGAACCTAAATCCCCTGGATGAAGAAGGGGGATAGTAAGAGTGCTAGAAAAGCAAATGGGTGCTCTGGAGCCAGCAAGATTGGAGATGGGAAAACCCCTTCTGATTTGATTCCATAGATAGTGGCAAACCTCAGGTTAGCCACAAAAGATGTTTGCACTGAATGATAAAGCTGGAACAATACCTCTTGTGAATTGATGTACAGGCCCTGGCAATAAAATGAAACCAAACTAACTCCCAAGCAGAATGCAGCCTTCATTGGATGAAGGGCCCCAAAAGGCTTTGACAAGCCAGTCAAGTCAGCTTCCAGAGCTAGTGCTTAGTTTGGCCTTGGGAATCCTCTCAGGGTGTGGAATAGAAGGAGGTCTGGATTGCTCTCTGACAGCACCTTCTCATCCTCCATCTTGGGCTTTCCACTTCTGGGCTTGGGCTTGGACGGTCTCATCTACAGAAAACCACCTCCTTGAGGGTCTCATCTACAGAAAACCACCTCCTTGAGGGCAAGAACTGTTGGAGCTTTTCCGTGGTAGCTCTGCCATTTTTCCACTTCGAATCACTTCCAATTTACCAATATTTCTTAAGGAAATAAGCATTAAACTCCTTTGTACCAAGCACTGTGCTAAGCACTTTACATATATTCTCTCCTCAACAACATTAGGAGGTAGGTGCTATTATCCACACTCTCAGTTAAAGAAACTGAGGCAACAGGTCAGCAAAATAGAGGCTAGATTGAAACAAATCTTGTCTTGTACAGACAACTCTGGCCTAATTAACAAGGGGATTCTAGATCTGCAGCGTTCAATGGGGTGTTTTCCAAATTCTATATGATGAAAGTTACCTGATAAAGCTGTCTGGGGTCTTAACTGTGGCCCTAGCTCCTCTTGCTTTTCAGCCAAACCCTAGGCTCCATCCCAAGAGCAATATGTGGGCTTAGCTCCCTTTCCCGCTGGCTGCTTCTACTCATGTCCCCAGTTTCTGGTCCCTGTGTCTTTTGTGACCATATCATTCATTTGGTAGCCTACCTCACCCATCTTCCTTAGACTACTCAATCAGCAAAGCACAACTAAACAAGGAGCAAACATATATTACATACTTACTAGGGGTCATGTATTACACTAGACCTTGGAGACATAAAGATGAAAACAAAATGGTCTTGGTTCATGGGTGAAGCCAAGATGGTGGAGAAGATACACCGCGACTGTGTAAGCTCCTTTCTTCCCTCACAACCAACTAGATTTACTCAGCCTCAGAAATAACGCTGGACTGATAGAATCCACAAGGACTGGAAGCACGACTTACCAGCTAAAGAGAACCTGAAGTTTGAACAGGAAAGGTCAGCTCCCAGGGGAGGAAGAAGAGAGGCCAGCGCAGACGGTGGGGTGGTTGCACACTGCGCTGATCGCGCTGGGGAGGGCTCTGGGATCAGAGAATCCACTGAGATAGAAGAATCTGGCACAGGCTGTTAGCTCTTCTCTGCTTATAATACAGCAGTTCAGAAGAGAAATCTCAGCAACTTGAAAATTTAAAACCAGATTGGATCTTCCTGGATCCCGGGGGTGACTCAGCACATCTTGGCACTGGTGGGTGTGGCCGACATAGGCAATCCAGGCTTTCACCTGGGGGGTAGTTAAGAGATTGAAAAGTGGGCGGGGCTGTAACTCATAGTGCCTGGCTTGGCTAGAGGCTGTGGAATGGAAGTCCCAGAGAAGCAGAACCTTTGAACTAGGGACCGCGGTTTCTGGCAGACACTTCCAGTGTGAGCGCAGGGGCTTTTCAGGTCACCTGCTGCAGACATCCACGCCTCACCCCGACACATAGGCTAGGCTTTGAGTCGCCTTTACTGTTCAGTCTCAAACCTCAGGGAAGCCACTAAAACACAGTGCCCTCAAAGCACAGCACTGCTGATCACCTCTGAGGCACTTCCAGGGAGGGGGTGGGGAACTCTCCCCCTGAGCTCTCTCTTAGCTCAGGCGCAGGGGCCGCTGCATCCATCCAGTCTGGGAGGAAGTGGTAAAGAAAGAAAGAAATAATTTCCTACCCCAGGGACAGACCCGAAAAGATTTTTTAAATATGAGCAAAAAGCCCCCCCAAAATCTAGATTCCTTCTACACAGAGAAAGAGCGGGTATCCAACCCCAAGGAAGTTAACAGCAGAGAGTCAGCAGATAACAACCTAAAGAGAAACGATCCCTGCCCCCCATCACATAACTCTCTCCTTAAAGAGACTATTAAAAAGTTAAGAGAGTTTGAAGAAAAACGGGGAAAGGAAAGAGAACCTATGATAGAGAATAACAACGTTGTGAAATTGGGGTTGGAAAAAATAAAGAATTCACAGGAGATGCAGGGAAACAAAATTAGTGAATTAGAAAAGGTAAAAAAAATCACAGGAAAGTAGGATTTCTGAACTGGAGAAGATAAAAAAGTCTCAAGAAAATAGGATTTCTGAATTGGAGAACATAAAAGAGTCCCAAGAAAATAGGATTTCTGAATTGGAAGAAGGAAATAATTCTCAAAAAAAAAAATTAGAGAAATGGAAAAAAAAATTCAATAGAGCAAAAATAACTCATTTAAAAACGAAATTGGGCATTTACAAAAAGAAGTAAAAACTGTGAATGAAGAAAATAACTCCTTAAAATTCAGGATGGAACAAATAGAAATGAATGATTCACTGAGAACCCAAGTTCAAACAAAACAAGTCAAACAAAACAAAAAAAATGAAAAGCTGGAGAATAACGTCAAATACTTACTGGGAAATTCTATAGACCTGGAAAATAGATCTAGGAGAGATAATCTGCGGATCATTGGACTTCCCAAAAACTATGACCAAAATAAGATCCTAGATTCTATTTTACAGGAAATTATCAAAGAGAACTGTCCAGAGATAATAGAAACAGAGGGGAAAGTAGATATTGTAAGAATTCATCGAACTCCTTCTGAAATAGACCCTAAAAAAGAACACCACGGAATATTGTGCCTAAGCTGCAGAATTAGCACACAAAGGGGAAAATCCTGCAAGCAGCTAGAAAAAAACAATTTAAATACCAAGGTGCCACAAAAAGGATCATGCAAGATCTGGCTGACTCCACATTAAAAGATAGAAGGGCCTGGAACCTGATATTCCCAAAGGCAAAAGATCAAGGATTGCAACCATGAATAAACTACCCAGCTAAGTTTAGCATCTTTTTCCATGGAAGAAGATGGTCATTCAATGCAATAGAGGAATTCCATATGTTTCTCAGAAAAAAACCAGACTTAAACAAAAAATTTGATCTATATCCACAAGACTGAAGAGAAACAGAAAAAGGTACACAGAAACCTTGAGAACTATATCTCTGTTGTGGGTATATAGAAAGTACACATGGATAATTTGATTTTACTGATATAAAAGAAAAAAAAAGCAGGGGGTGTAGTAAAAGGAAGGGGGTAGTATCAGAAAAAGGGTTGGGTGTGATAAAAAGAGGGAAACTACATCCCAGGAAGAGGCATAGAAAATACACCATATCTGAGGGAATTTAGAGAGGGGGAGAATCATTGTGTAAATCTTACTCTCATCAGAAGAGACTCAAAGAGTAAATAATTGTCATATTTGTTTTTCAGAGAATTCTCTCTCACCTCATTAAAAGGGGGGAGAGGAAAAAGGAAAAGGAAAAGGAGAATAAGGGAAGGGATGTGGAGGGAGGGGGGAGGGATACAAAAAAAAAAAGGGAGGGCTGCGTGTCACAAGGGGGGTCTTTAAATTAAATATCGGGGAAGGGGTTCAAGGGGGTCAAGGGAAAAGGCATAATCTGGGGATAATATGATGGCAGGTAATACAGAATTAGTAATTTTAACTGTAAATGTGAATGGGATGAATGCTCCCATCAAATGGAGACGGATAGCAGACTGGATCAAAAATCAGAACCCTACAATATGTTGTTTACAGGAAACACACTTAAATCAGGGAGATATATATAGAGAGAGAGTAAAGGTAAAAGGTTGGAGCAGAATCTATTACGCTTCAGGTAAAGCCAAAAAAGCAGGGGTAGATATCCTTATCTCAGATCAAGCAAAAGCCGAAGATGATCTAATTAAAAGAGATAAGGAAGGAAACTATATCCTGCTGAAAGGTAGCATAAATAATGAAGCCATATCGATACTAAACATATATGCACCAAGTGGTATAGCATCTAACTTTCTAAAGGAAAAGTTAAGAGAGTTGCAAGAAGAAATAGACAGTAAAACTATAATAGTGGGAGATCTCCACCTTGCACTCTCAGATTTAGACAAATCAAACCACAAAACAAACAAGAAAGAAATTTAAAAAGTAAAGAGAACATTAGAAAAACTAGGTATGATAGACCTTTGGAGAAAACTGAATGGCAATAGAAAGGAATATACTTTCTTCTCAGCAGTTCATGGATCCTATACAAAAATTGACCATGTAATAGGACATAAAGATCTCAAAATTCAATGTAGGAAGGCAGAAATAATAAATGCCTTCTTCTCAGACCACAATGCAATAAAAGCTACATTCAGTAAAAAGTTAGGGATAAATAGACCAAAAAGTAATTGGAAACTGAATAATCTCATCTTAAAGAATGACTGGGTGAAAGAGCAAATTATAGAAACAATAATTTCACCCAAGATAATGACAATGATGAGACATCATACCAAAATCTGTGGGATGCAGTTAAAGCAGTAATAAGGGGAAATTTTATATCTTTAGAGGCTTCTATGAAGAAAATAGAGAAAGAGAAGATTAACGAATTGGGCTTGCAACTTAAAAGGCCAGAAAAAGACCAAATAAAAAACCCCCAACCAAAAATTAAACTTGAAATACAAAAATTAAAAGGAGAAATCAATAATATTGAAAGTAAAAAACTATTGAATTAATAAATAAAACCAAGAGTTGGTTTTATGAAAAAGCCAATAAAATAGATAAACCTTTGGTAAATCTGATCAGAAAAAAGAAAGAGGAAAATCAAATTGTTAGTCTTACAAATGAAAAGGGGGACCTTTCCACCAATGAAGAGGAAATTAGAGAAATAATGAGTTACTTTACCCAACTTTATGCCAATAAATTTGATAACTTAAGTGAAATGGATGACTTCCTCCAAAAATATAGGCTTCTTAGATTAACAGAGGAGGAAATAAATTGCTTAAATAGTCCCATTTCAGAAAAAGAAATAGAACAAGCTATTAATCAACTCCCCAGGAAAAAATCCCCAGGGCCAGATGGATTTACATGTGAATTCTACCAAACATTTAAAGAACAATTATCCCCAATGCTATATAAACTATTTGAAAAAATAGGGAATGAAGGAGTCCTGCCAAATTCCTTTTATGACACAGACATGGTACTGATACCTAAACCAGGTCGATCGAAAACTGAGAAAGAAAATTATAGACCAATTTCCTTAATGAATATTGATGCTAAAATCTTAAATAAGATATTAGCAAAAAGACTTCAGAAAATCATCCCCAGGATAATACACTATGATCAAGTAGGATTCATACCAGGAATGCAGGGCTGGTTTAATATTAGGAAAACTATTAGTATAATTGACCATATTAATAATCAAATTAATAAAAACCATATGATCATCTCAATAGATGCAGAAAAAGCATTTGACAAAATCCAACATCCATTCCTACTAAAAACTCTTGAGAGTATAGGAATAAATGGATTCTTCCTTAGAATAATCAGGAGCATATATTTAAGACCTTCAGTAAGCATAATATGCAATAGAAATAAACTGCAACCTTTCCCAGTAAGATCAGGAGTGAAACAAGGTTGCCCACTATCACCATTACTATTCAATATAGTACTAGAAACGCTAGCCTCGGCAATAAGAGCCGAGAGATTCAAGGAATTAGAGTAGGAAATGAGGAAATCAAACTATCACTCTTTGCAGATGACATGATGGTATACTTAGAGAACCCCAAAGACTCTGCTAAAAAGCTATTAGAGAGAATTCAGAATTTTAGCAAAGTGGCAGGATACAAAATAAATCCACATAAATCCTCAGCATTCTTATATATCACCAACAAAATGCAACAGGAAGAGATACAAAGAGAAATTCCATTCCAAACAAATGTTGAGAGTACAAAGTATTTGGGAATCCATTTACCAAAGAATAGTCAGGAATTATATGAGAAAAATTACAAAACACTTGCCACAAAAATAGTCAGATTTAAATAATTGGAAAGACATTCAGTGCTCTTGGATAGGCCGAGCGAATATAATAAAGATGACAATACTCCCCAAACTAATCTATTTATTTAGTGCTATACCAATCAGACTCCCAAGAAACTATTTTAATGACCTAGAAAAAATAACAACAAAATCCATATGGAAGAATATGCAAGGGAACTAATGAAAAAAAAAGTCAGAGGAAGGTGGTCCAAGTGTACCCGATCTAAAGCTATATTATATAGCAGCAGTCACCAAAACCATTTGGTACTGGCTAAGAAATAGAACGGTAGATCAGTGGAACAGATTAGATACAAAGGACAAAAAAGGGTACATCTATAGCAATCTAATCTTTGACAAACCCAAAGATACCACCATTAGGGACAAAAATTCATTATTCGGAAAAAAACTGTTGGGAAAACTGGAAATTAGTATGGCAGAAATTAGATATGGATCCACACTTAACACCATGATCAAAATGGGTCCATGATTTAGGCATAAAGAATGAGATCATAAATAGATTAGAGGAACAGAGAATAGTCTACCTCTCAGACCTGTGGAGGAGGAAGGAATTTATGACCAGAGGAGAACTAGAGATCATTATTGATCACAAAATAGAAGATTTTGATTACATCAAACTAAAAAGTATCTCCTACAAACAATACTAATGGAAACAAGATTAGAATGGAAGTAACAAATTGGCAAAATATTTTTAAAAGTAAAGGTCCTGACAAAGGTCTCATTTCCAAAATATATAGAGAACTGACCCTGATTTATAGGAAACCAAACCATTCTCCAATTGATAAATGGTCAAGGGATATGAACAGACAATTCTCAGATGATGAAATTGAAACTATTTCCACTCATATGAAAGAGTGTTCCAAATCACTACTGATCAGAGAAATGCAAATTAAGACAACTCTGAGATACCACTACACACCTGTCAGATTGGCTAAGATGACAGGAACAAATAATGATGAATGTTGGAGGGGCTGTGGGAAAACTGGGACACTGATACATTGTTGGGGGAGTTGTGGAAGAATCCAGCCATTCTGGAGAGCAATTTGGAACTATACCCAAAAAGTTATCAATCTGTGCATACCCTTTGACCCAGCATTGCTGTTATTGGGATTATATCCCAAAGAAATACTAAAGAGCGGAAAGGGACATGCATGTGCCAAAATGTTTGTGGCAGCTCTTTTTGTTGTAGCTAGAAACTGGAAGTTGAATGGATGTCCATCAATTGGAAAATGGTTGGGTAAATTGTGGTATATGAAGGTTATGGAATATTAGTGCTCTGTAAGAAATGACCAGCAGGAGGAATACAGAGAGGCTTGGAGAGACTTAAATCAACTGTTGCTGAATGAAATGAATAGAACCAGAAGATCACTGTACATTTCAACAACAATACTGTATGAGGATGTATTCTGATGGAAGTGGAAATGTTCAACATGTTCAACAAGAAGACCCAACTCACTTCCAGTTGATCAATGATGGACAGAAATAACTACACCCAGAGAAGGAACACTGGGAAGTGAATGTAAAGTGTTACCACTACTGTCTATCTACCCAGGTTACTTATACCTTCGGAATCTAATACTTAATGTGCAACAAGAAAATGGTATTTACACACATATATTGTATCTAGGGTATATTGTAACACATGTAAAATGTATGGGATTGCCTGTCATTGGGGGGGGAGAAAATGGAGGGGGGGGGATAATTTGGAAAAATGAATTTAAAAAAATGGTCTTGCCCTCAAAGTTTACATATTATTGCGGAAAATGATGTCAACAAAAAAAAGTAGGAAGAAAATCTCTGCATAAGCAAGATAATTGTATAAATATTTTATATACATTGGATTTATCATATATTTTCACATATTTAACTTGTAATTACAGGTCACCCAGGCTAGGAGGTGGAAGGAAGGAGGGGGAATGTTGGAACAGGAGGTTTAGCAAGGCTCAGTGTTGAAAACTTGCCATTTCATATGTTTTTTAAATAAAAAGGTTTCCTAAAAAATATTTTTAAAAGAAAACCTCCGCATACAGCCTGAGCAAAATCCTCATCTGATGAGCAGTTGCCTTGCTTACCTTGGCCATGGAGACCTCATTGTGTGATGCCCATTGTGACATGCTCTAGTTCATTGTGACATGCCTGAGAACACCCAAGGTTTTCTGACTTAAAGGTGATGATCTCGCCACAACAACCCAGTTGGATCCTGAAAGCAAAGGGAGTAGGATGTGTGTATAGAAGAATGGATGAGTGGACAAATAGACTATTAGACTAGATACATAGATAACTGGTGATGGATGGATGGGATAGATAGTATAGACAAATAGATTGAATAGATACACTTGATGCATAGTTAAAAAGATGATGAATAGATAAGTGAAAAGATAGATTTATAGTAGAAAAGTTTATAGGTAGAATAGAGATTTATAGGAAGAAAAGTGATATATAGGTAGAAAAGAGATTTATAAGTAGAAAAGCGATTCATAGGCAGAAAAGAGATTTATAGGAAGAAAAGCGATTCATAGGTAGAAAAGAGATTTATAGGAAGAAAAGCAATTTATAAGTAGAAAAGATTTATAGTAATTAAAGCGATTTATAAGTAGAAAACAGATTATTAGATAAAAAAAAGTGATTTTTAAGTAGACAAGAGATTTATAGGTAGAAAAGGGGTTTATAGGCAGAAGAGAATGAATAGCTGCATTAAATATACATAGATAATGATTGAGTCAATGGAGGGTTAGGTAAATCAGTAAATAAATTACTGGAAAAAGAGATCCTTTCTGGTCCTCATCAGCATCATACCAAGTGCTCCTGTCAAAGATTGAGACTGCCTTCAGGTCAGTATTAAACTATTATATTTTATTCTTCAATATTATAGAAGCTAAAATGGTTGCTTTCTATCTGGCTTGGGAAATATTTGACTTCTCTTTCCTTCCCTCTTCCCCCACCCGCAAAAAATTCCAGTTTGTGGATGGTTATTCCAGTAGATCAAATGGACACATATCTTTCACTTATGCTGTAACATTTTACCTTTTCAGGCATCCTATAAGCCACTGCTAAAGCAGAGGAGATACTGAACCACTTGTGACCAGATGCTGGTGATATTGAAGGCATGTCTTCGGACCTCAGTGATCTACATAAACTGGGATTTAGCATGTTCATGAAGGTAAAGCAGCTATATAGAGATAATCTATCTTCAGTTTCCCTCCTGCAGTCAGTGTTAATAAGGGGTTGAAGGTAGGGCCAGGTTGCTGACTAACCCTATATGTACTAGAAGTACAAATAATCTGGGAAATAGAGAGCCTACCTTTACAAACAAACAAACAAACAATCAAAAGCAGATTCTTTGAGTTCAGAAACTATTTTCTTTTTCATCATCCTATGCCTGGTTCCCAGAAACAAGATGACTTGCTCATATTAGAGGTTTCATAAATGCTTGTTGAATTCAGTTACATATAGATGAAGACCTTTTCTAAAATTATTGGCAGCTGGCTGGTACAGTGGATAGCACTGTTGGACCACACTTGAATCAGCACCTGATTTCAAACACCAGCTGTAGGACTCTGGGCAAGTCACTTAATCTGTGTTTGCCTCAATTTCCTCATCTGTAAAATGGGAATGGTACAATCATTTTTGCTCCACCGAGAATAAGCCTTTGAGAAATATTTGGTTTCAAGTGGAGTCACAGCATCGTGGATTTTGAGCTGGCAGGAATATTTCAGGGTTTCTGCTTCCATATTTTACAGAGAGAGTTACTGAGACTCAAGGTAGTTAAGTATATTTAGTATATTGTCCCAGCGCATACAGGTTGTAAAAGGCAGAGACAAGATTCAAACAGATCCTGTTTATACTATCATGTTAACTCTAAGTGTTCATTACATATGTGTGTATGTGTGTGCATATATGTGCATCTATATTTCCATACTTCATCTTAAAAAAAAATTTGGTGGGATGGGATACGGAAAAGACACTGTAATAAAGTAACATTAAACAAGTGGAATTTTGCTCTGCTGATTATTTCTTACCTGCATGACTTTTTATTATCACTTAAACTCCCTGAGCGTCAGTTTCCTCACATGTTAAATGAGATACTTGAGCTCCATGACCACAAGGAGACTACATTTCTAGTTCTAAAATTCTGATTCCACAGCTGAAAATCTATGAAAATTATGTCCTAATGTAAGATCTTTATTTGATCATTAATGAGTCATATATTAACCTGACATGCTTGTCTGATGGCTGACCCCATCCTTGTTATGGTGAATGTTACAGGTGAGCCGACCTCATCCCGGTGACCATCCACTCCAGATCCTCTTTGTGGTTGGTGGGGTAATGATATCGGAAGCCAAAATGGTGAAAGATCTTGTTTCTTCCCTGAAGCCTGGAACACAGGTACTGAACCCTAAATAACAGGACATGCATCTCCCTGGCTCAAGGATGGGAGAGTCTGGCTGTTCCCATAAGGGTGGGTCTGAGCCTTAGGGGTAGCATCAGAGAAAACATGGTCTATATTACTTTGGAGATGGTGAAGCACTGTGTAAATGTCAGATACTATTCTTACTACTACTATTATTACTCGTACTCTTACACCTATTATTATTACTACTACTTCTACTATTACTCCTCTTCCTACTCCTATTAGTATCACTCTTAAGATTACTACTATTACTCTTCCACCAACTACTACAATTACTCCCACTCTTATTACTGTTATTATTCATACTACTCCCATTCCTTCTAGTTTTCTTCCTCCTGCTACTACTACTATCATTGCTCTTATTCCTATTAATACTCCTTCTACTGCCACTACTACTATTATTTGTAATACTACCTTTACTATTACTATTACTACTATTTCTGCTACTACTAGTGTAACTCCTATTCCTAGTATTATTACTATTGCTATTACTACTTATTCTGCTACTATTATTCCTACTTCTATTGCTTTTACTACTCATACTACTACTACTTCTTCTACTCCTCCTCCTACCACTATTCCTTTCTCCCTACTATTACTATAATTACTATTACTATTACTACTACTACTACTACACTTACTTCTATTACTTTTAGTACTCCTCCTATGAGTACTGTTAAATTTTCTAGTGCCATGACCAATTTATTGCCCTTCTAGGAGCGAACAACTTAACTTAACAACTTAACCATTACAACACCAGAAAGGGTTTCAGTGACATGGTACAGTGGATAGAAGGCAGTGCCTTCAAGGCAGGAAGACTTAGAGTTCTAAATTTTCTTCCAACACTTACTATCTGTTTTGACCTTAAACAAGTCATTCCACATCTGCCCTCAGTTTTCCCAATAGTAAAATGGTGTTTACACTAATCACTATTTCCTAAGTTGTTTTGAGGGTCAAATGAGATAATGATTATAAAATAGTACAGTGCCTGACACATAGTACAAATGTTAGCAAGTTATTCATATTTTTTATTAATTTTTAATTATAGCATTTTTTGACATTAAATATGCATTAGGTAATTTTTTTTTTCAACATTATCCTTTGTACTCCTTTCTGTTCTAAATTATTCCCCTACTTCCCTCCATGCCCTCCAATAGAGGGCAGGCATTCCCATATATATTAAATATCTCATAGTAAATGCTTGGTACAATATATATGTGCAGAACCAAATTTTATTGTTGTTGTTGTTGCAAAGGAAGAATTGTATTCAGAAGGTAAAAAATAATCTGTGAAGAAAAACAAA
The DNA here is from genome assembly GCF_048593235.1 of Sminthopsis crassicaudata. Taxonomy (NCBI): domain Eukaryota; kingdom Metazoa; phylum Chordata; class Mammalia; order Dasyuromorphia; family Dasyuridae; genus Sminthopsis; species Sminthopsis crassicaudata. The sequence goes on along the minus strand of NC_133619.1, from coordinate 178,847,855 downwards.
AAACAAACAAAAAAAAAAAAAATGCTCACAGTTTACATAACCCAGTGTTCAGGTTCTGGGTGTAGCTGATTCTGTCCATCATTGCTCAATTGGAATTGGATTAGCTCTTCTCCATATTGAAGATATACACTTCCATTAGAATACATCCTCATACAGTATCATTGTTGAAGTGTATAAAGATCTCCTAGTTCTGCTCGTTTGATTCTGCACCAGTTGATGTAAGTCTCTCCAAGGCTCTCTGTTTTCCTCCTGTTGGTCTTTTCTTAGAGAACAATAATATTCCATAACATTCTTATACCATAATTTATCCAACCATTCTCCAATTGATGGACATCCGTTCATTTTCCAGTTTCTAGCCACTACAAAAAGTGCTGCCACAAACATTTTGGCACATATAGGTCCTTTTCCCTTCTTTAGTATTTCCTTGGGATATAAGCCCAGTAGTAGAACTGCTGGGTCAACGGATTTGCAGATTTTGATAACTTTGGGGGCATAATTCCAGATTGTTCTCCAGAATGGTTGGATTCTTTCACAACTCCACCTACAATGCATCATTTTCCGAATTTTCTCACAACCGCTCCAACATTCACCATTATTTGTTCCTGTCATCTCAACAAATGTGACTAGTGTGTAGTGCTATCTCAGACTTTGATTTGAAACTTGTAAGTGAATTTGAAAATTGTCTGTTCATATCCTTTGACCACTTTTCAATTTGAGAATGGCTTGATTTCTTATAAATTAGCATCAATTCTCTTTATATTTTGAAGATGAGGCCTTTATCTGAAACTTTAACTGTAAACATGTTTTCCCAATTTCTTACTTCCCTTTTAATCTTGTTGGCATTAGTTTTTCTTTTTTTTTTTTTTAATGCAGGAACTTTGTAATTTGATGTTATCAAAATTTTCTATTTAATGATCAATAATGATCTCTAGTTCTTTTTTGGACACAAATTCCTTCCTCCTCCACAAGTCTGAGAGGTAGAGTATCCTATGATCCTCTAATTTATTTATGTTCTCGTTTCTGCCTAAATCATGGACCCATTTTGATCTTATCTTAGTATGTGGTTTGAAATGTGGGTCCATGCCTAGTTTCTGCCCTACTAATTTCCAGTTTTTCCAGCAGTTTTTGTCAAATAATGAATTCTTATGCCATAAATTGGGATCTTTGGGTTTGTCAAACACTAGATTGCTATTTTTATTCACTATCTTGCCCTGTGAACCTATGCTACTCCACTGAACAATTAGTCTATTTCTTAAACAATACCAAATGGTTTTGGTGACTGTTGCTTTATAATATAGTTCTAGATCAGGTACAGCTAGACAGCTAGTCCACCTTCATTTTTTTTTTTCATTCTTTCCCTTGAAATTCTCGAACTTTTGTTGTTCCATATGAATTCTGTTGTTATTTTTTCTAGGTCTTTAAAAAAGTTTCTTGGGAGTCATATTGGTATAGCACTAAATAAATAGATGAGTTTAGGGCGTATTGTCACCTTCATTATATTCTCTCGGCCTATCCAAAAGCACTGAATGTCTTTCTAATTAAATCTGACTTCCTTTTTGTGGCAAGTGTTTTGTAATTTTTCTCATATAATTCCTGACTTTCCTTTGTTAGATATATTCCCAAATATTTTATACTATCGACAGTTATTTTGAATGGAATTTCTCTTTGTATCTCTTGCTGTTGGATTGTGTTGGTAATGTATAAAAATGCTGAGGATTTATGTGGATCTATTTTATATCCTGCAATTTTGCTAAAGTTCTGAATTATTTCTAATAGCTTTTTAGCAGAGTCTTTGGGGTTCTCTAAGTATATGTATATATAAGTATATATATACATATATATATATACATATATATATAAGTCTTCTGCAAAGAGTGATAGTTTGATTTCCCCATTTCCTACTCTTAATTCCTTGAATCTCTTTCTCAGTTCTTTTTGCTGAGGCTAGTGTTTCTAGTACTATATTGAATAGTAATGGTGATAGTGGGAAACTCTGTTCCACTCCTTATCTTACAGGGAAGGGTTCCATAAGATATTTACTGACATTTTTAAATATATGTTCCTTATGATTTTAAGTAATAGTCCATTTATTCCTATACTCTGAAGCGTTTTTTGTAGGAATGGATGTTGGGTTTTATCAAATGCTTTTTCTGCATCTATTGAAATGATCATGTATTTTATTTATTTGATTATTAATGTGGACAACTATACTAATAATTTTCCTAATATTAAACCAACACTGCATTCCTGGTATAAATCCTACTTGATCATAGTCTAATATCCTGGGAAGATTTCCTGAAGCCTTTTTGCTTATATCTTATTTAAATTTTAGCATCAATATTCATTAAGGAAATTGGTGTATAGTTTTCTTTCTCAGTTTTCAATCTACCTGGTTTTAGGTATCAGTACCATGTCTGGATCATAAAAGGAATTTGGTAGGACTCCTTCAATCCCTTTTTTTTAAAAATAGTTTATATATCATTAGACTTAGTTTTTCTTTAAATGTTTGGTAGAATTCACATGTCAATCCATCTTTTCCTGGGGATTTTTTCTTAGGGAGTTGGTTAATAGCTTGTTCTCTTACTTTTTATGAAATGGGACTATTTAGACTACTTACTTCTTCCTCTGTTAATCTGGGCAAGCTACATTTTTGAAGGTATTCTTCCATTTCTTTTAAGTTATCGAATTAATTGACATAAAGTTGAGCAAGTAGCTCCTAAGTATTGTTCTAATTTCCTCTTCATTAGTGGTGAGTTCTCCCTTTTCATTTTCAAGGCTAAGAATTTGCTTTTTCCAGTAATAAGGGGAAATTTTATATCTTTAGAGGCTTATTTGAAGAAAATTGAGAAAGAGAAGATTAACGAATTGGGCTTACAACTTAAAAGGCTAGAAAAAGACCAAATTATAAACCCCCAACCAAAAATTAAACTCGAAATACAAAAATTAAAAGGAGAAATCAATAAAATTGAAAGTAAAAAAACTATTGAATTAATAAATAAAACCAAGAGTTGGTTTTATGAAAAAGCCAATAAAATAGATAAACCTTTGGTAAATTTGATCAAAAAAAAGAAAGAGGAAAATCAAATTGATAGTCTTACAAATGAAAAGGGGGATCTTTCCACCAATGAAGAGGAAATTAGAGAAATAATAAGGAGTTACTTTGCCCAACTTTATGCCAATAAATTTGATAACTTAAGTGAAATGGATGACTTCCTCCAAAAATATAGGCTCCCTAGATTAACAGAGGAGGAGATAAATTGCTTAAATAGTCCCATTTCAGAAAAAGAAATAGAACAAGCTATTAATCAACTCCCCAGGAAAAAATCCCCAGGGCCAGATGGATTCACATGTGAATTCTACCAAACATTTAAAGAACAATTAGCCCCAATGTTATATAAATTATTTGAAAAAATAGGGGATGAAGGAGTCCTACCAAATTCCTTTTATGACACAGACATGGTACTGATACCTAAACCTGGTAGATCGAAAACTGAGAAAGAAAATTATAGACCAATCTCCTTAATGAATATTGATGCTAAAATCTTAAATAAGATATTAGCAAAAAGACTTCAGAAAATCATCTCCAAGATAATACACTATGATCAAGTAGGATTTATTCCAGGAATGCAGGGCTGGTTTAATATTAGGAAAACTATTAATATAATTGACCATATTAATAATCAAATTAATAAGAACCATATGATCATCTCAATAGATGCAGAAAAAGCATTTGACAAAATCCAACATCCATTCCTACTAAAAACTCTTGAGAGTATAGGAATAAATGGATTATTCCTTAGAATAATCAGGAGTATATATTTAAGACCGTCAGTAAGCATAATATGCAATAGAAATAAACTGCAACCTTTCCCAGTAAGATCAGGAGTGAAACAAGGTTGCCCACTATCACCATTACTATTCAATATAGTACTAGAAACGCTAGCCTCGGCAATAAGAGCCGAGAAAGAGATTCAAGAAATTAGAGTAGGAAATGAGGAAATCAAACTATCACTTTTTGCAGATGACATGATGCTATACTTAGAGAACCCCAAAGACTCTGCTAAAAAGCTACTAGAAATAATTCAAAATTTCAGCAAAGTGGCAGGATACAAAATAAATCCACATAAATCCTCGGCATTTTCATATATCACTAACAAAATGCAACAGCAAGAGATACAAAGAGAAATTCCATTCCAAACAAATGTTGAGAGTATAAAATATTTGGGAATCCATCTACCAAAGAAAAGTCAGGAATTATATGAGAAAAATTACAAAACACTTGCCACAAAAATAAAATCAGATTTAAATAATTGGAAAGACATTCAGTGCTCTTGGATAGGCCGAGCGAATATAATAAAGATGACAATACTCCCCAAACTAATCTATTTATTTAGTGCTATACCAATCAGACTCCCAAGAAACTATTTTAATGACCTAGAAAAAATAACAACAAAATTCATATGGAAGAATAAAAGGTCAAGAATTGCAAGGGAACTAATGAAAAAAAACTCAGAGGAAGGTGGTCTAAGTGTACCTGATCTAAAGCTATATTATATAGCAGCAGTCACCAAAACCATTTGGTATTGGCTAAGAAATAGACCAGTAGATCAGTGGAACAGATTAGATACAAAGGACAAAAAAGGGTACATCTATAGCAATCTAATCTTTGACAAACCCAAAGATTCCAACATTAGGTATAAAAATTCATTATTCGGAAAAAACTGTTGGGAAAACTGGAAATTAGTATGGCAGAAATTAGATATGGATCCACACTTAACACCATATACCAAGATAAGATCAAAATGGGTCCATGATTTAGGCATAAAGAGGGAGATAATAAATAGATTAGAGGAACAGAGGATAATCTACCTCTCAGACTTGTGGAGGAGGAAGGAATTTATGACCAGAGGAGAACTAGAGATCATTATTGATCACAAAATAGAAGATTTTGATTACATCAAACTAAAAAGTTTCTGTACAAATAATAATAATACAAACAAGATTAGAAGGGAAGTAACAAATTGGGAAAATATTTTTAAAAACAAAGGTTCTGACAAAGGTCTCATTTCCAAAATATATAGAGAACTGACCATAATTTATAAGAAACCGAACCATTCTCCAATTGATAAATGGTCAAAGGATATGAACAGACAATTCTCAGAGGAAGAAATTGAAACTATATCCACTCACATGAAAGAGTGTTCCAAATCACTACTGATCAGAGAAATGCAAATTAAGACCACTCTGAGATACCACTACACACCTGTCAGATTGGCTAAGATGACAGGAACAAATAATGACAAATGTTGGAGGGGATGTGGGGAAATTGGGACACTAATACATTGCTGGTGGAGTTGCGAAAGAATCCAGCCATTCTGGAGAGCAATCTGGAATTATTCCCAAAAAGTTATCAAACTGTGCATACCCTTTGACCCAGCAGCGCTACTACTGGGATTATATCCCAAAGAAATACTAAAGAGCGGAAAGAAACATATATGTGCCAAAATGTTTGTGGCAGCTCTATTTGTTGTAGCTAGAAACTGGAAGATGAATGCATGTCCATCAGTTGGAGAATGGTTGGGTAAATTGTGGTATATGAAGGTTATGGAATATTATTGCTCGGTAAGAAATGACCAGCAGGAGGAATATAGAGAGGCCTGGAGAGACTTAAATCAACTGATGCTGAGTGAAATGAGCAGAACCAGAAGATCACTGTACACTTCAACAACAATACTGTATGAGGATGTATTCTGATGGAAGTGGAAATCTTCAACATAAAGAAGATCCAACTCACTTCCAGTTGATCAATGATGGACAGAGGTAGCTACACCCAGAGAAGAAACACTGGGAGGGGAATGTAAATTGTTAGCACTAATATCTGTCTGCCCAGGTTGCATGTACCTTCGGATTCTAATGTTTATTGTGCAACAAGAAAATGATATTCACACACATGTATTGTACCTAGACTATATTGTAACACATGTAAAATGTATGGTATTGCCTGTCGTCGGGGGGAGGGAATAGAGGGAGGGGGGGTAATTTGGAAAAATGAATACAAGGGATAATATTATAAAAAAAAAAATATATATATATATAATAAAAAAATACTTTGATTGACAAGTAGATAAATAGAAATATTTTCAAAATATGTATATTGTATACATATTGTATATGTATATGGTACAGTCCTCATTAAATAATATATATCTATAAAAAAAAAAAAGAATTTGCTTTTTCTCTTTCCTTTTTTTAAATCAGATTTACTAAGGGTTTGCCTATTTTATTGTTTTTTTTCATAGAACATACTCTTAATTTTAACTAATAGTTTGTTTTTGTTTTTTTACTTTCAATTTTATTAATCTCACCTCAAGTTTCGTGTTTGTCTCGGGGTTTTTAATTTGTTCCTTTTCTAGCAATTTTAGTTGTAAGCCCAATTCATTGACCCTCTCTTTCTCTATTTTATGCAAGTAGGCCTCTAGAGATATAAAACTTCCCCTTATTACTGCTTTGGCTGTATCCCACACATTTTGGTATGATGTCTCATGATTGTCATTTTCTTGGTTGAAGTTATTAATTATGTCTTTGATTTGCTGTTTTACCTAGGCATTCTTTAGTATAAGATTATTTAGTTTCCAATTATTTTTTGGTCTATTTTCTCCTGGCTTTTTATTAAATGTAATTTTCTTTGCATTGTGTTCTGAAAAGGATGACTTTACTATTTCTGTCTTAATGCATTTGATTTTGAGGTTTTTCTGTCCTAGGATGTGATCAATATTTGTATAAGTTCCATGAACTGCTGAGAAGAAAATGTACTCCTTTCTGTCTCCATTTAGCTTTCGGCAAAGATCTATCATATCAAACTTTTCTAGTATTCTATTTGCCTCTTTGACTTCTTATTTATTTTGTGGCTTGATTTATTTAATTCTGAGAGTGCAAGGTTGAGATCTCCAGCTATTATAGTTTTGCTGTCTATTTCTTTTTGCAATTCTCTTAATTTCTCTTTTAAGAATTTAGATGCTGTCTCACTTGGTATGTGTATAGGTTTAATATTGATACTGCTTCATTATCTATGCTACCCTTTAGCAGGATATAATGCCCTTTCTTATCTCTGTTAATTAGGTCAATTTTTGTTTTTGCTCTATCTGAGATGAGCATATCTACCCCTGCTTTTTTGACTTCACCTGAAGCATAGTAGATTCTGCTCCACCCTTTTACTTTTATTTTGAATGTATCACGTGTTTTTACGTGTGTTTTCTGCAAATAATATATAGTAGGATTCTGGCATTTAATCCAGTCTGCTAATTGCTTCCTCATTATGTGGAAATTTCCACCATTCACATTTATGGTTAGAATGACTAATTCTAGATTGCTTGCCATCTTGTTGACCTCTGCTTATGCTTTTCTCCTTTCCTTCCCTCTTTCCTCCTTTCATGGGAGGTTGGGAACATCATCAGTCACCTGTCTTCCCACTAATCAGACCCTTTACAGAAAAGATTATAGAGAACAAAAAGGAAAAGAAAAAGAGGGGGAAAAGGGAGAAAAGAGAAAGTCATATCTTTATCAGTCAACAGCAGATTTTCATCAACAATTTCCTTGGGTACAATTCCAGGACACCAGGCCATCAGTTTCCTTGAGAGTAGTGGGATGGAGTCCCTATGCCTATGATGAGAGAAAGCCTGCAGGTCAATTTAATGAAAAGACTATTGCACTGAGAGGTCCATGACCTGAATCTAAGTCATCATTTCATTTCTTCTATTTTCCTTATTTAGAAAATGTAGTTGGATAAGGAGGAAGAAAGGGCTGCTTCTCTGTAGAGAAGTGAGAAAGGGGGGAATTCTCAGCCTCACGGGGAACAGACCCCAGCCCATCTTGGCTTGGACTGCCGAAAGAGCCTCTTGCATTGTGTCCTATGTAACAGAAGGTCTCAATTCCATGGAATGGGAAGGTTTCAAGAGTTAGAATTACTTAACCCCAATCATACTGCTCCTAAACAACATGGTGCTCATAAAGCTTCCATTAAATTTCAATCTCCCTTTCCCTTCCCAATAAGATACCTTCATATATACTTTAGGGCCAGCATTTTCAAAGCCTAAAGCTGATGTGTTTTGACTATTTGGGTGAATTATTTGGCCATTGTGGATGAATATTGTGTGTGTGTGTGTCTGTGTGTGTGTGTGTGTGTGTGTGTGTGTGTGTGTAATCATGTGTGAGTACATATCTGTATATTCCATATAGAAACTCATACTATATCATAGTCTCTGAGGGCCTTGTTGATAGTGAGATTATGTAAACTACAAATGGAGAAGTGTTTTCCTTGAGTTCGAACTTTATATTATTCATAGAAGGATTTGTCCTTCTTTTGTTGTATTTAAGATTTTTTTTTCTGCCTCAAAAAGAGCAAGGATGACACCATATTGATTTTAAAAAGGCATTTTCTCTTTGGAAAGGAAGATAACCTACTATTGTAGAGACCATGCTTTCCTCTGGAATCTATCTTACATAAAACCCAAGGTTTATGGCCTAAATAATCAAAGTTACTTTCATAATATATTTTTACTTTGAAAGACCAATTTTTTTAAGGGTAAGGCCTATATTTAAACCAGAATGAGTAGATGTTGCCAAGTATGCTTAGATTGCACTTCTAGTTAGATTTTTTCTTCTCTGACCCAAATTAGAATTCTTCTACTTTTTTTTATAAGTTTTATTGTCATTTATATTTTTATATCACAGCTTCTAATAATAATAATAATAATAAAGTAATGAAATTACATTTATTTAATGTTTGAAAGTTTGCAGAAATAGTTCATCTGATGCAGTAATACAAGGTGGGAACTTTTCTCTCCATTTTATAGATGAGGAAACTAAGGACGGCAGCTTTGTTCACTGTCAGTTGTGGTTCACCCTTTATTTCTAAAGAGGACTAACAACATTCAGCCTCAAGGTCACAATAATTGACATTTATAGGGCACTTTTGTTGTTTAGTTGTGACGACATTTGGGGTTTTCTTGACAAAGACACTGGCTACCACTGCCCTCTGACCCTAGCTTTAGACCTGTCCAACTCCATTTTACACAGCCAATGCAGAAGGTCTGGTATTTGAATCCACAGCCCCCAGCTCCAAAGCCAGACCTTCCCAGTGTACCAGACTTCCTCCATTCTACATAGACAAGCCTAAAGCAAAGATCATCTTTCACCCAATGCTTGCTTGGTTCTGGAAGGCCCCTTGTACCAGGAATGGAGACCCAAATCAGAGGAAGATTTGAGTTAGGAGGTGGAGCAGCCAGAACCTCAGGACCCCACGCTTGAAATTGAAGCAGCTATTCGTCTTTGGAGCGAGAGAGTGGTATTAGAAGGAGGGAGCAATTCTAACTGAAAGCAAAATAACTTTCTGTCCAAATTCTCCGCAGTAGAGTTGCTGTCCACAGTAGTAGAGAACAAAAACCAAGTGTACAGGTTCTGAGGGAGGATGAAGAGTGATGAGCACAGATTCTGAGGGTCCAAGTTGGGAAGGATGATAAGCAGTGATGAGCACAGATTCTGAGGATCCAAGTTCAGAGTGATGATGAGGAGTGATGAGCACAGATTGAGGGTCCAAGTTCAGAGTGATGATGAGGAGTGATGAGCACAGATTCTGAGGGTCCAAGTTCAGAGTGATGATGAGGAGTGATGAGCACAGATTCTGAGGTCCAAGTTCAGAGTGATGATGAGGAGTGATGAGCACAGATTCTGAGATGGAGCATAAGGTAGCCACCATCTTGCTGCCCCAAGCCATGAACCTCAGAAAATCTTAAATTAGATTGCATTCCGTTCTTGAAACTTGGAAAATGGGGTCTGTCTGCCCCGAAACCTGAGTCAATTAAAAGGAAATAACCCATGCCCTTTGTGTTTCTTTCACGATGGCTGAGGCAGGACTTTCCCTCCCTAATTATATGTGGTGTTTCCCCACCCCCTCCTCTTCTTAGGTATTGTGCTGTCCAGGGGACTCCTGAGCCCACTTAACATTACAGAGCTGTTATTTGCAATGGATCTACTTCATCCTGACATTGGCAACTGAGCCAGATCCATCTGCTAAGAAGATAAGACTTAGCCATCTCCAAAGACCCTCTCAATTGACACCAGTAGAGATATGTTTCCTAAACTCTACCCTGTTACTAATTGTGGGAATAATTGAATCCTGCCTTAAGGCCTTGGATAATGGGGAGAGGGGTGGGGGAGAAGAGAGAGATTGCTGTTGTGGAGTTTTGATCTATACTCTGGAGTTTATTGTACTGGTGGTGGGAAGGGGAGAGATGTTGTTGCTGAGTTTGATGTGGTTTAAAAAAAAAAAAAGTTTTTTTCTGTTTCCAAAAGTGTCAAGTTGTCATTTTTCAGCTCCCACATGATTAGTGATGTTTCCCAATTTCGTCTGTGCTATCTGGTGATTAGATTTGCCAGCTTGTTAATCCTAAAGAAATACTTGTTGGCAAACTTATTGGGTAAATTACATTTTTCCCTTATTTGCAGCTAGCCCATACTGCTGATGGGTAAAGCTGGCTATCTTATCTGGGTTTGGGAATAAGAGAGGGAGGCAGATTTCTTCTTCGAGATTGTGAAACAACTGTAACCAGGACCTTTGCCATCAGAGGCTGGGAACCGTCTGAAAGTCTGGGAGCAAAGAGCAGGGCTGTTGTGTTCTAGCCAGAGAAGTCCCAGAGAAACTAGGAACTGGCCCTGCTCAAGTCTTTTGGATCTTCCAGGAGGAGCAGAGCAGCCATTCCACACCTGGAGGGCAATTCAGAATGACAAGGGACTGGCTTTGAGATTTGCATCCAGGTGCTTCCCCTCAGCTCCAGGCGAAGGCTGAGCCAGAAAATAATTGGTGTCCCCACAGGCTTGTGCTAGATCCCCCCATTCCCCCTTTGAAGTTTCTTCTGCCTGACTTGTGCTCATTATAATCTATATGACTGAAATGTAAAACTTCTGTTTCTGAAAATCTAACCTTTCTTCAGAAGCTGGGAACCTAAATCCCCTGGATGAAGAAGGGGGATAGTAAGAGTGCTAGAAAAGCAAATGGGTGCTCTGGAGCCAGCAAGATTGGAGATGGGAAAACCCCTTCTGATTTGATTCCATAGATAGTGGCAAACCTCAGGTTAGCCACAAAAGATGTTTACACTGAATGATAAAGCTGGAACAATACCTCTTGTGAATTAATGTATAGGCCCTGGCAAAGAAATGAAACCAAACTAACTCCCAAGCAGGATGCAGCCTTAATTGGATGAAGGGCCCCAGAAGGCCCTGAACAAGCCAGTCAAGCCAGCTTCCAGAACTAGTCCTTAGCTTGGGCTTGGGAATCTTCCCAGGGTGTGGAAGAGAAGGAGGTCTGGATTGCTCTCTGACAGCACCTTCTCATCCTCCATCTTGGGCTTTCCACTTCTGGGCTTGGGTTTGGACAGTCTCATCTACAGAAAACAACCTTCTTGAGGGCAAGAACTGTTGGAGCTTTTCCGTGGCAGCTCTGCCATTTTTCCACTTTGAATCACTTCCAATTTACCAATATTTCTTAAGGAAACAAGCATTTATTAAACTCCTATGTACCAAGCACTCTGGTAAGCACTTTACACATATTCTCGCCTTAACAACACTGAGAGGTAGGTGCTATTATCCACACACTCAGTTAAAGAAACTGAGGCAACAGGTCAGCAAAATAGAGGCTAGATAGAAACAGATCTTGTCTTGTACAGACAACCCTGGCCTAATTTACAAGGGGATTCTAGATCTGCAGCATTCAATGGGGTGGTTTCCAAATTCTACATGATGAAAGGTACCTGATGAAGCTGTCTGGGTTGTTAACCATGGCCCTAGCTCCTTCTGCTTTTCAGCAAAACCCTAGGCTCCATCCGAAGAGCAATATGTGGGCTTAGCTCCCTTTCCCGCTGGCTGCTTCTACTCATGTCCCTAGTTTCTGGTCTCTATGTCTTTTGTGACCGTATCATTCATTTGGTAGCCTACCTCATCCATCAGCCTTAGACTACTCAATCAGCAAAGCACAAATAAACAAGGAGCAAACATATATTACAGACTTGCTATGTGTCATATGTTACACTAGACCCTGGAGACATAAAGATAAAAACAAAATGGTCTTGCCCTCAAAGTTTATATATTATTGCGGAAAATGATGTCAACAAAAAAAAGTAGGAAGAAAATCTCTGCATAAGCAAGATAATTGCATAAATATTTTTATATACATTGGATTTATCATATATTTTCACATATTTAACATGTAATTACCAGTCATCTAGGGAAGGAGGTGGAAGGAAGGAGGGGGAATGTTGGAACAGGAGGTTTCACAAGGCTCAGTGTTGAAAACTTGCCCCTTCATATGTTTTCTAAATAAAAAGGTTCCCTAAAAAATATTTTTTAAAAGAAAACCTCCGCATAAAGCCTGAGCACAGTCCTCATCTGATGAGCAGTTTCCTTGCTTACCTTGGCCATGGAGACCTCATTGTGTGATGCTCATTGTGACACGCCAGAGAACACCCAAGCTTTTCTGACTTAAAGGTGATGATCTCGCCACAACAACCCAGTTGGATCCTGACAGCAAAGGGAGAAGTATGTGAATATGAGAATGGATGAGTGGAAAAATAGACTAATAGACTAGATACATAGATAACTGGTGATGGATGGATGGGATAGATAGGATACACAAATAGATTGAATAGATACACTTGATGCATAGTTAAAAAGATAATGATGGATAGATAAGTGAAAAGATAGATTTGTAGTAGAAATGTTTATAGGTAGAAAGTGATTTATAGCAAGAAAAGTGATATATAGGTAGCAAAGACCTCTATAGAAAGAAAAGTGATTTATAGGTAGAAAAGAGATTTATAGGAAGAAAAGCAATTTATAGGTAGAAAAGAGATTTATAATAATTAATGTGATTTATAACAGAAAGAGATTTTTAGATAAAAAAGGGATTTATAAGTAGAAAAGAGATTTATAGGTAGAAAAGAGATTGATAGGCAGAAGAGAATGAATAGATGCATTAAAATATACATACCCCCCCCCAAAATATTGCAGTTTGTGGATGGTTTTTCCAGTATATCAAATGGACACATATCTTTCACTTATGCTGTAACATTTTACCTTTTCAGGCAACCTATAAGCCAATACTGATGCAAAGGAGATACTGAACCCAAAGTGACCAGATTCTGGCGATATTGAACACATGTTTTTGGGCCTCGGTGATCTACTGCAAACCGGATTTAGATTGTTGTTGGGGAGTTTTGATCTATACTTTGGTGTTTATTGTACTGGTGGGGGGAAGGGGAGAGATGATGTTGCTGAGTTTGATGGGGTTTTAAAAAAAAAAAAAAAGTTTTTTTCTGTTTCCAAAAGTGTCAAGTTGTCATTCTTTCAGCTCCCACATGATTAGTGATATTTCCCCGTTTCTTCTGTGCTATCTGGTGATTAGATTTGCCAGCTCGTTAATCTAAAGAAATACTTGTTGGCAAACTTATTGGGTAAATTACATTTTTCCCTTATTTGCAGCTAGCCCATACTGCTGATGGGTAAAGCTGGCTATATCCTATCTGGGTTTGGAAATAGGAGAGGGAGGCAGATTTGTTCTTCTTTGAGATTTTGAAACAACTGTAACCAGGTCGATCGAAAACTGAGAAAGAAAATTATAGACCAAATTCCTTAATGAATATTGATGCTAAAATCTTAAATAAGATATTAGCAAAAAGACTTCAGAAAATCATCTCCAGGATAATACACTATGATCAAGTAGGATTTATTCCAGGAATGCAGGGCTGGTTTAATATTAGGAAAACTATTAATATAATTGACCATATTAATAATCAAATTAATAAGAACCATATGATCATCTCAATAGATGCAGAAAAAGCATTTGACAAAATCCAACATCCATTCCTACTAAAAACTCTTGAGTAGCATAGGAATAAATGGACTATTTCTTAGAATAATCAGGAGCATATATTTAAGACCTTCAGTAAGCATAACATGCAATAGAAATAAACTGCAACCTTTCCCAGTAAGATCAGGAGTGAAACAATGTTGCCCACTATCACCATTACTATTCAATTGTACTAGAAACGCTAGCCTTGGCAATAAGAGCCGAGAAAGAAATTCAAGGAGTTAGAGTAGGAAATGAGGAAATCAAACTATCACTCTTTGCAGATGACATGATGGTATACTTAGAGAACCCCAAAGACTCTGCTAAAAAGCTATTAGAAATAATTCAGAATTTCAGCAAAGTGGCAGGATACAAAATAAATCCACATAAAGCCTCAGCATTCTTATATATCACCAACAAAATGCAACAGCAAGAGATACAAAGAGAAATTCCATTCCAAATGTTGAGAGTATAAAGTATTTGGGAATCCATCTACCAAAGAAAAGTCAGGAATTATATGAGAAAAATTACAAAACACTTGCCACAAAAATAGTCAGATTTAAATAATTGGAAAGACATTCAGTACTCTTGGATAGGCTGAGCGAATATAATAAAGATGACAATACTCCCCAAACTAATCTATTTAGTCCTATACCAATCAGACTCCCAAGAAACTATTTTAATGACCTAGAAAAAATAACAAAATTCATATGGAAGAATAAAAGGTCGAGAATTGCAAGGGAACTAATGAAAAAAAATCAGAGGAAGGTGGTCTAAGTGTACCTGATCTAAAGCTATATTATATAGCAGCAGTCACCAAAACCATTTGGTAGTGGCTAAGAAATAGACCGGTAGATCAGTGGAACAGATCAGATACAAAGGACAAAAAAGGGTACATCTATAACAACCTAATCTTTGACAAACCCAAAGATACCAACATTAGGGATAAATATTCATTATTTGGAAAAAAAACTGTTGGGAAAACTGGAAATTAATATGCCAGAAATTAGATATGTGTCCACACTTAACACCATATTCCAAGATAAGATCAAAATGGGTCCATGATTTAGGCATAAAGAGTGAGATAATAGATTAGAGGAACAGAGGATAGTCTACCTCTCAGACCTGTGGAGGAGGAAGGAATTTATGACCAGAGGAGAACTAGAGATCATTATTGATCACAAAATAGAAGATTTTGATTACATCAAACTAAAAAGTTTCTCTACAAACAATACTAATGCAAACAAGATTAGAAGGGAAGTAACAAATTGGGAAAATATTTTTAAAAGTAAAGGTTCTGATAAAGGTCTCATTTCCAAAATATATAGAGAACTGATGCTAATTTATAAGAAACCAAACCATTCTCCAATTGATAAATGGTCAAAGGATATGAACAGACAATTCTCAGATGATGAAATTGAAACTATGTCCACTCATATGAAAGAGTGTTCCAAATCACTACTGACCAGAGAAATGCAAATTAAGACAACTCTGAGATACCACTACACACTTGTCAGATTGGCTAAGATGACAGGAACAAATAATGATGAATGTTGGAGGGGATGTGGGAAAACTGGGACACTGATATATTGTTGGGGGAGTTGTGAAAGAATCCAGCCATTCTGGAGAGCAATTTGGAACTATGCCCAAAAAGTTATCAAACTGTGCATACCCTTTGACCCAGCATTGCTGTTATTGGGATTATATCCCAAAGAAATACTAAAGAGCAGAAAGGGACATGCATGTGCCAAAATGTTTGTGGCAGCTCTTTTTGTTGTAGCTAGAAACTGGAAGTTGAATGGATGTCCATCAATTGGAGAATGGTTGGGTAAATTGTGGTATATGAAGGTTATGGAATATTATTGCTCTGTAAGAAATGACCAGCAGGAGGAATACAGAGAGGCCTGGAGAGATTTACATCAACTGATGCTGAGTGAAATGAGCAGAACCAGAAGATCACTGTACACTTCAACAACAATACTGTATGAGGATGTATTCTGATGGAAGTGGAAATGTTCAACATAAAGAAGATCCAAATCACTTCCAGTTGATCAATGATGGACAGAAATAACTATACCCAGAGAAGGAACACTGGGAAGTGAATGTAAATTGTTAGCACTAATGTCTGTCTGCCCAGGTTACATGTACCTTAGGAATCTAATGCTTATCGTGCAACAACAAAATGATATTTACACACATGTATTGTATCTAGATTATATTGTAACACATGTAAAATGTATGGGATTGCCTGTCATCGGGGGGCGGGAGTGGAGGGAGGGGGGATAATCTGGAAAAATGAATACAAGAGATAATATTATAAAATATATATATATATATATATATATATATATATATATATATATATATATATATATATATATATATATATATATCATAAAAATTTTTTTAAAAAGGGACTTCCCTGAAGCTAAAGTCACCCCTGGAACAACATCTTCCTTGGAAAGTAAATTGTTGCCTTATCTGTCTGTGTGACTGCTTGGTGATTTCTTCTTGAAGGGAACTACAGACTACTATGTACTATGGGTTTGCATATGTATCTTCAGTGCCCACATGAATGTGTGGAAAAGAGCAGGTGCTATAATGTTTTCTTTGATAAAATGCTTTCTAACCAATTATGTCATGCCCCAATCCTCTCCATCCTCCAGTACCCTAAAACACACACAGCATCACCACCAATTAAAAAAACAACACAATCCTCTAGTCATTTCTTAAGTCAGCAGAATGTCTTTCCCTGAGCAGGAGCAGGAGGACAAACTAAAACCACAACCACCAAGGACCACTGGGGTGGGGGGAGGGGTAAAGCACAATCTCTATACTTAGTCCTATCTCATTATCTATCCTATGAATCCTCCTCCTTTCAAGATTTCTCTCTTTTCAAAATAGTCCCATCACCTTTCGGTCCTTTCCCACTTAAGGACTAGGCCAGCAGCTAGTAGCTAGCACCTAGAGGCTAACAAGTAGCACCGAATTAGAGAGCTACTCAGACGGAGAACCCCATCTCCCAGGAACAGCTCCACACACGGTTACTTCTTTTACACTCATTGCCGGCTTAGCCCAGATACTGAAGCAAGCCCCGGAACAAGGTTGGATACATTGTTACTCCAGCAGCTGCCTCCAACCATTTTGTGAACCGAACCCAAGGAAAAGGTTGGATACACTATGCACCCTCTACAAACAGAAGGGGAGAGATTCGGGAGGGGCGGAGGGAGCAGGGAGGGAAGGAGGATGCAGTTTGGTGAGCAAAATTTAGCAGGGGAATAGTTAAATGCTGAGTAATTTTCCCTGCAGTGTAAACACGGAGCTCCGTGGATTCTGCCAACTGAACAGTATTTTTATCCTATTTAATAAACAACGATGACTAGCTGCGGGTGTTACGGGGTTCCGTAACAACTCTCTCTAGACTACGACAAAGAATTTGACCTTTTATCCGGAGAGATTCCCAAAGGGCATCAACCCAGCACTTGCAGAGCCACTGAGCTTTGCCAGCCTCTTCGGCTCGACTTCCACTCAACACAAACAATTAGGATTCACACACACACACACACACACACACACACACACACACACACACACACACACACACACTTTCCTTAAGGGGCGATGAGGGTCGGGAGGAGATGCTGAGGAGGAAAAAGAAGAACGTGAGGCCACAGTGGGAGTCCTCTGTGGCCACCAGATTCGCTAAAAAAAGAGGGCTTCCAGGTAATATAAGAAAAGCTTCCATCTAATCCCTTCCGGCCCTCAATGATCCCCATTTCGCGTCTCTCTCTCCTAGCTACAATTTGCTCCCAGCTCCACCACCCTCAGAATGCAGACGCGCCTCCCATCTCCTCCCCCCCCCCCCCCCCCCCCCCGCTTCATGTCTCAAGTTCACGGTTAACGCCACACAGGTTGCATTCTTCCCCACAGGGACTAAAACGGTCTCGGACGGTTTCGGCTGAAATTTGCTCGCAGATTACTTCCAAAGAGAGCAAAAACCGCCGAGCCTCCAGGAAAGCCGGGAGGGAGGAGAAAAGGGGTTTGGAGAGGGAAGGGGAAGAAGAGCAGGTAGCGCCAGGTGTGTAAAGGAAGGTTTAGAAAACTGGAAAAGCACCCTCCCGGCTAAAAGCGTCTGCACCCAAGAAACGTGCACCCGAGACACACACACACACACACACACACACACACACACACACACACACACACACACACACACTCACACACACACAGAATGCAGTGTGTAGGCAACCACAGCTCCACCACCGCCTGCATCAGCACTGCCACTCACTTCCCCCATTCCTCCCTCCCTCCCTCCCTGTTCCCCGCCCAGAAGGACTCCCTACACCGGAGCGGAAACAAGAACCTCGTCCACCGCTCTCCCCCACCTCCCCCCCCCACCAGTGCCCAGCAATGAATGAATGGGGGCTCTCCATCCATCCCCGCCAGCACACACTTACAGGCTACGTATGCGACAAAGGCGATGGCCACTAGCAGCTTCATCCTCCTCGGGTTGACCGCAGTCAGCAGACGTAACAGCGGCGCCTTGCTCACCATCCCTGGGAGCAGCGCGAGCCCAGGACCCTGCCGCGCGCGCGGGGACCCGCCTGCTGCCCAATACGCGAAAAACCTGGGAAGGCTCATGTGAACTGATGCAAAGTAAAGAGAGCAGAATCAGATCATTGTACACAGTAATAGCAATGGTATATGGTGATCAGCTGTGAATGACAGCTCTTCTCACCAGTACGATGATCCAAGATAGCATTTTCATTATGGGTCCTTTGGAACTCTCTGCCTCCAGAGACAGAACTGATGAGCTCTGAATGAGAATTGAAGCAGATTTTTTTTCCTGCCGGCCCCCTTTCCCCCACTCAGAAAAGGCTTATTAGGGTAGGAAACTACACTCTAAGTCAGCCTGCACCATGCTCGCTGCAGGGCGGCAGCGGCCCGAGTAAACTCCTCCCTCTGCCTCCCAGCCTCGGAAGCTCCGCCCCTCGGCCCCAGAGGCTTCCTGCCCATAGACACCAATACACAGGCGCAATGTTAGCTCCTCCCTCTCCTTTACTTCCCTCTCTCGCCATTGCTAGCAGGCGCAGGAACTATCTCTTCCCCCCGCCCCTCCGGTCCTCAAAGAATGTTGGGGGCGGGTTGGGTCCAACTTCAACTGGTGCACGCATGCGTAGAATAGCGTTTCTAGACCACGCCTTCTCATCTGTCTGGCTTTTATCTTTTTCACCATCCTGAGGGCTCTCTCTGGCAAGCTTAACTTTTGATTTATTTCGGGAAAAATGGTCCTCGATGAAACGAGGGAACTCCGTGCTTTTGAGCACTCATGCTTGCTTTTCTTATCTTTGCCTAGCCCCTTCTCTCTGCAATTAATTTATTTTTATCCCTAAAGCGCATTGAGAACGTCTCAGGGAAGTTTTTATTTTTCTATTTCATTTTCCTCTTGCTTTCTAGCATCAAAGCATCAAAATGATAAACCCGAGCCTGGCACTAAGGAATCTAATCCCCCCTTCAATAAAGGAAACCTTTGTCAGGGACCCAGAACGTGATTTATATTTGTGGTGTTGTTGCATCTTCCGAACCGCCAAAATAAGAACTGATGCTCTGGCAAAAGAGGCAGTGGGTGCACAATCACAGCAGGAATTTCTCCAAGTTCTTTTGTGGAGTCTCGAGCCTTCTTGAGTAGTGACCCCCCTGTTGCTGGAAAATGTTCAAGAAAAGTTGCTGGAATCATTCAAACCTGTGTATATGAGTTCCCTTAACCCTTTATCGATAGTATAAATACTGAAGATTTCAAGTCCACAGATAGGGGCTATGCCAAGGGACCTTTGAGAATGTCAGACTGTTCCTGAATAATGTCAATCCACCTTCTGCTAATTCATGTTTGCAACTCAAGCAATTCAACTTCTGTTCACTCCCAGTTAGAACTCAGACACTTATAATCACTCACTTACGGTAGTTGGAACGGGCAGAAATAAGCCCAGGGTTCTCATACTATGGCACGAGGGCCAGATGCAGCTGTTGAGGACGTTTATGCGGTGCGCGGGCTATGGCAAATGGGCTGAGGGCGGAGACAGAGTGGGAGCTTTTGTTTTTATAGTCTGGTCCTCCCAACAGTCTGAGGGACAGTGAATTGGCCCCTATTCAAAAAGTTTGAGGACCACAGTACATTCACTTCTGCTTCCCCTTGGCTTCTAGACTTGTGAAAGCTATTTCCTCCATTCTCCAGGATATCTCTTCCTGGAAGTTCTGTTGCTCCAAACATTCACATAGAGGAGGGAGAGAAGGAGCATAACTAAGAGAAAGAGAAAGATAAAAGAAGGAAGTGATATGGAAGGTAAGAAAATAAATTACTGACTTTCTTTTGTGCTTGGTAAACTACCTGAAGAAACTTCAAACATATTATCTGTAACATGACTTTTGAAGGACAACACTCAATGGCATAGGTTAGTAGAGAGAGAAAAGAATAAGCATTTATTAAAAGTTTATCATATGAATATTTTTGTTTTGTAATAACCAACAGGTTGATTTCAGAAAGGCCTGGAGAGACTTACATGAAGTGATGCTGAGTGAAATGAGCAGAACCAAGAGATCGTTATACACTTCAACAATGACACTGTATGATGATCAATTCTGATGGGCGTGACTCTCTTCAACAATGAGATGAACCAAATCAGTTCCAATAGAGCAGTAATGAACTGAACCAGCTACACCCAGTAAAAGAACTCTGGGAGATGACTATGAACCACTCACTACATAGAATTCCCAATCCCTCTATTTTTGTCTGCCTGCATTTTTTATTTCATTCACAGGCTAATTGTACACTATTTCAAAGTCTGATTCTTTTTGTACAGAAAAACAACTGTTTAGACATGTATACATATATTGTATTTAATTTATACTTTAACATATTGAACATGTATTAGTCAACCTGCCATCTGGGGGGGAAGGGAAGGAGGGAAAAATTGGAACAAAAGGTTTGGCAATTGTCAATGCTGTAAAATTACCCATACATATTTCTGATAAATAAAAACTATTTTAAAAAAAAGTTTATCATATGTCAAGCATTGTGCTAATAGCTTTGCAAGCATACATTTTATTTGATTTTTACAAGAACCTTTGGAAGTAGTTACTATTATCCCCATTTTATAGTTGAGTTAACTGAGGCAGAGGTTAAGGGACTTATCCAAGGTCACAGCAATGTGTAAGGTGGGATTTGAACTCTGGTTTTCTACATGTCTCCTTGTGTTTTTACTTTTTAATTTTTTTTTATTTGTGGTGAGAGAGATGAAAATGTATTAGTTATTGCAAAAACATTTTTCCTACGGGCAGCTAGGTGGCGCAGTGGATAGAGCACCAGCCTTGAATTCAGGAAGACCCTGAGTTCAGATTTGGTCTCAGACACTTAATACTTCCTAGCTGTGTGACCCTGGGCGAGTCACTTAACCCCAGCCTAAAAAAACAAACAAACGTTTTTCCTTAAAACATTAAAAATATCTGATTAAAAAAAGACAAATATTGAATGCTTACAATCCTTTGTTATGAGAACAGAATTTGTTGTTGAGATAGATTTTTTAATTTGTGAATCTGGAATAAAGGTAAAATAAAAAATTAAAACAGATTTTGAGATTTTTCAGCACTGATTATAGGATGGAAAATGCTGTACAAAATTAGTGAATGTATTTTGAAGGCAATCATGCCTTGCATAAAATCAAGGGTGTAGTGTAGCTTGTTTCATTGTTAAGGTAATAACTCAATAAATCAGGAAGATTTTCTGCTTTGAAACATGAAAAGATCATCAGTTTGATCTTTGGCATCTGTTCTTCCTACAGAAAAATTTACAATGAGGGGAAAAACAAATGTCCTTGGAACCATTACTCAAGAAGCTATCAAATAGCCTGAAGATCTAAAATCATAGAATTTCAGATCTAGGAGAGACCGTGGAAACATTTAGTTTAACTTCCTTAGTAAGTTTCCTCAGAACTAACACAACTTCCTCCAAAAAAAACCCTTTAAATTCTATAACCTTGAAGAAATTCTTCAAATATCTTTAAATTTTTTTTTTTTTTTTTTTAGTATAAGTGTCTGGAATTAAAATAATGTCATATGACATTATTTCATATTAAATATAGTTGTATGGGATTGGAGATTATGTTTGCCTATTTGATTTTTGGACACTTTAGACAGCTTTATACTGTGTAGCATACAGGCACATAATTTTAAGCCATCAATTAGCAAAAATATATCAAGCTCCTATTATATGCCAGGCACTAAGCGAGACAACTCTGACCTTAAGGAGTTTACATACATAGCTTCTATTTAAGAAGGTTAAGATTTCCAAAATGCACAATAGTGGATGTCTGAGGGAAATTTGAGAGTCTGTGTGTATGTAGGATTGGGAATGATTGATGGAGAATTGTTTTAAGAAGAGGAAAGTGGTATGGTGTTCAAAAGAAGCAGATGAACAATATATCTTGAGAGATAGAGACATGTGGAATGCAGTTGGTATCCCTGCTTTGGTTTCTCTCCAGCACTAACATCCAGAAAGACTTGGAGAACTGAAGATTCAATTGCAGGAGATGTAACCCCTGTGGTGCAGGTTCAATATAGTGTGAGATAGTCTCCTATCCTCTTATTTCCAGGGACATCTAAAGGGAAGACTGCTCATCTCTTCTGCAGCTAAGCAGGAAGTCTACTTCTTGCCATCAGAAAATCACTGATTGCCCTAAATACAAGAGCCTAGGTGCATTATCACTCTAGTGAAATAGAATTTCTTTTCTTCACTGTTCTTTGAGTTCTGGTCCTAATTTTATTTTTTTTCACCATGGATCTAAAAATTTAAAGATATTTGAAGAATTTCTTCAAGGTTATAGAATTTAAAGGGTTTTTTTTTGAGGAAGTTGTGTTAGTTCTGAGGAAACTTACTAAGGAAGTTAAACTAAATGTTTCCACGGTCTCTCCTAGATCTGAAATTCTATGATTTTAGTGGTGGTGCAGTGCAGACAGTGAAGAAATTGGAATCAGTAAGATCTCTCTTTAATATCTCTCCCAGCCTCGATTTCCTCATCTGTAAAATAAAGACAATATCATCTACCTCAATATTGTTGTGAAAATCAAATGCATTAACACACGTAAAGTGCTTTTTTTTATCTGAACTGATCACTTCTTTTTTTGAATTTTTAAATCACATCTTTTTTATTTTTCTGAGAAGATCAGGTTATTTGGTAGTACAATAGTAATTGTTTTCTCAGCAGAACAGTTGAGAACCCTGATGGCATAATCTTTTTCTTCTTAGCCTGATATATGTTGTTTTGGATATTTTGCTTGAGAAGGGACTTGTACATTTTAATTCTAAATTTTGAATTTTTTAAAATGTGTTTTCCCTATAATGAGTATAGTTGTTAGTTTTTTTAATTGATAATTTTATTTCATTTTCTAGTTATATACTGGAATTATAATTGCTGGAAACACTCAGAAACTAGGCATAGACCAACATCTCACATGCTATGTCAAGGTAAGGTCAAAATGGGTTTATGATTTATATATAAGAGTGATATTATAAACAAATTAGGAAAACAATGAATAGTTTATCTGTCAGATCTTTGGAGAAGGGAGAAATTTATGACCAAACAAGAATTAGGGAACATTGTGAAATACAACATAGATAATTTTGATTTCATTAAATTAAACAGGGTTTGCACAAACAAAACCTATGCAGCTAAGGTTAGAAGGGATGCAAAAACTGGGAAACAATTTTTACAGCTAGTGTTTCTGATTAATATCTCATTTCTAAAATATATCGAGAACTGAGTCAAATTTATAAGAATACAAGTCATTCCCCAACTGATAAATGATCAAAGGATATGATCAGACAATTTTAAGATGAAAAAATTAAAGGTATCTATAGCCATAAGAAAAAAATGCTCTAATTCAGTATTGATTAGGGAAATACGAATTAAAACAACTCTGAGGTAGTACCTCATACCTCTCAGATGGACTAAAATGACAAGAAAAGATAATAATAAATGTTGTAGGAGGTATGAGAAAACTGGACTCTCATGCATTGTTGATAGAGTTGTGAACTGATCCAGCTATTCTGGAGAGCAATTTGGTTCTCAAAGGGCTATCAAACTGTGTACATCCTTTCATTCAGTAATGCCACCATTGGATCTATATCTCAAAGAGATCACAAAATAGGAAAAAGGAACCACATGTGCAAAAATGTTTGTTGCAGTTATTTTTTTGTAGTGGCAAAGAATTAGAAAATGAGTGGATGCCCATTATTTAGGGAATAGCTAAATAAGTTATAATATAATATTTTTTGTTCTATAAGAAATAAGAAATGATAAACAGAAAAATCTGTGAAGATTTACATGAACTGATGCTGAGTGAAATGAGCAAAATCAGGAAAACATACACAGCAATAACAAGATTATATGATGATTAACTATCATAGACTTAACTCTTCTTAGCAATTCAGTGTGCCAATGCAATTTCAAAAAACTTTGGATGGAAAATGCCATCTACATGTAGAGAGAACTATGGAGACTGAATGTGGAGACTGAAACATACTGTTTTCACTTTTTTCTTCTTTTTTTTTCTCTCATGCTTTTTTCTCTTTTGTTCTGACCTTTTTCCCCATCATGACTCATATCGAATTATGTTAAAATAATGAATGTACACGTATAGCTTAAAAAATCCAAAATATTGGCAATTTTATTTTATTTTATGGTTGCAATTACATTCCCCACAAATACGCCAGGAAACTTTATTTCCAATTTTATTTTATTTATTTTGTGGAGATGTGAAGTTTTTTTCACAGGCAAATTTGGTATTCCATCTATCTGCTACTGATATGAAACATTATTATATGATATGTCTTGCTGAATTTTCTTAATGTGCTTTGTGTTTATAAACAAGTTCTGAATACTTGTTTTATGCAAGACTTTTGCTATGTCAACACAGAAACTATTAATAATTTTTATAAGTTTGACTTAATGCCTGCTGATTTGATATTGTATGAGTAGTCGTTTGGTATTTATACTTATATATTAATTATATAATCATTGGCTTGCAATATAGCAAGCAATTTTATCTCTCAAGTTAATATTTGAGATATTGATGATGTCACAAGATCAGTCTCAAAATTTGAGAGTTAAAGCAACAGAATTGGAATAGAAATAATTGACAATATAATACAAAAATGCATAGTTAAAACTTTCAATAAGGAGATAAGAGTTTTAAAACTTGAAATTTAAGAGACTTACAAATTAGCTAATCTATTGAAAGTTAACCCATACAAAGCTGTTGAGAGATTAGACAATATTCCATTTATAAAATAACCCTAGAGCATGCAGGAGATCCTAACAAGGCTACTCACTAAAACCCATTCTTAGTTTGTGGGACATTCTAATAATCAAGAAATGACGAAAACTTATTTCAACAGGTAGTGAACAAAACTAACAACACATGAGTAATGTTTTCCATGGAGAATTTGTGTATAACACATTTAATTGTGCTAAACCTAAAACCAACTTCTTGCCTAGAATTGCCCCTGTAGAGATTCCTAATGAAAAGTTGCGATCCATAGAGCACAAGAATACTGATAGCCAACCTGACCCTATCTTAAGTTTAGGTGAAGAGAAGCAAATACATAATGATACTGATCATCAGTCCAAATTATCTACTATCATAAATATAGGAGCAGAGAAGTGAGCAAGTAATTTAGAAAACAGACCCAAAAAATTAGTTACTAGACTAACTAAAGATGAGATTAAAAGGAAAATCATTAACTGGAGAATCTATGCAGCAATTTCTCCGATAAACATCTCATTTGTAAGAAGAAGAGCCATTCCCTAAATAAAATATGGCATAAAGATATGGTCAAATAGTTCTCAAGTGAAGAAACCAATGCAATTTGTAGCCTATGGAAAAAAATGCTCCAAATCACCATTAAATAGAGAAATGAAATTAAAGTCATTCTGAGAGTCTGTCTCATATTCATCAGAGCAACAAAAAAAGGGAGAGAAAAGGAAAATGTTAAATGTTACAAGGGTTATGAAAAAATAGGCACATCTATACAATATTGATAGACCTTTAAATGGATACAACAATTCTAGAAAGCAGTTTGGCTTTATATATAAATACTTACTAAAAAGTGAATGCCATTTGCCCCAGCTATAACACTTGAGATTTAAAAAAAACAGGAAAAGATACTTTTTGTACCAAAAATGCTCATAGGAGCTGTTTTTGTGAGAGTAAAAATTGAAAACAGAAAGATATCTATCAAGTGATGAAAGATTGAGCAAATTTATATATGTGAAAGTGATGGAAAACTATTTTAGTGTAAAGAAATAGGACCTAAGCATCAAAAATATTACTTTTATTTCTAAATATGCAGAACACAAAAAATTATATATGAAACTGTGATCTCCATGTTATACAATATACTTAAAAATTACATGATTAGATTTTACAAATTAGTCTCTTTTTTAAAAAAAAAATTAATAGTATTTCATTTTCTCCCAACTACACATTAAGATAATTTTTAGCATTCATTTTTACAAGAGTTTGAGTTCCCAGTTTCTCTTAATAGAAAAAAAATGGAAAAATATGGTGTATTCCAGAAGTGAAATGTTGCATGAACTTTTAGATGAAGTCACTGTATTCCAATTTTACTTAACTTTTACTTTGATGCAAGAATGAAGAATAATCTGCTAGTATTTGTAACATAAATATGAAATACATCAATGAAATTGAAATTTTTTAGAATAGTTGCATGCTTATCTAGAAGACAATACTAGATATTGCCCAAATGTTTATCTTGTTCTAATTGAATGTTTTTTGCTACACATGATAATTACTGCATGTTTCAGTATCCTTTGTTTTATTATGTTCATTTACTTATGTACCTGTGTTATGTGTATAATAGAATTATAAATATTTTCTAATTGTTTTGTTCTTTTGTATTTGCATATATGCTACAATTAATGTTAGTCAATTTTATAGATCTGTTGATAATATTACTATAGCCAACTAATTTTGCTTTGTCAGTCTTGCTTAGCTTTATTGCTTTGCTGTTTATGATTATTCCCTTTGCCAAGAAATGTTTATTAAAATGCTTACTAAATGCGAGAAACTGTGCTAAGTGTTGAGCTTGGTGAGACATTGAAGACACCAAAGTCATCCACTGCATCTTGAGTTATCACCAGGTATTTTGACTCTGTCCTGCTTCACTACAGTGGTATCTTTAGAAGAAAGAGTGATAATGATGTCTTGGTGCATTTGGTCTGCTTCATTTAAATCCAATTTATGCATAAATCAAAAAAATAAAAAGGCATGTACTTCTAAAATATACATATGCTTTATGTCCTACATGTAACTTAGGCATCTTGTCACTGAACTGTCTGTCTTATTATAGTAATGTTTTTCATGGTGCCATGGCTATGTCAAGTAATAGTAATAAACATGTTTTCTTTATTTTCAAAGGTTTTCTAGGTTGGTCGCCTGGCATGCCAGGAAAATCACCCTTATTAAACCACAAAGTGTTAATGTTATATTTATGCTGTATGGTTATTGTTTCCAATCAAATCATTCCCCACCTTATTTTTTTTTTAAATTTTTTTTATTATATATATATATTTTTTTTATAATATTATCCCTTGTATTCATTTTTCCAAATTACCCCCCCTCCCTTATTCCCTCCCCCCGACGACAGGCAATACCATACATTTTACATGTGTTACAATATAGTCTAAGTACAATACATGTGTGTGAATATCATTTTCTTGTTGCACAATAAACATTAGAATCCGAAGGTACATGCAACCTGGGCAGACAGATATTAGTGCTAACAATTTACATTCCCCTCCCAGTGTTTCTTCTCTGGGTGTATCTACCTCTGTCCATCATTGATCAACTGGAAGTGAGTTGGATCTTCTTTATGTTGAAGATTTCCACTTCCATCAGAATACATCCTCATACAGTATCGTTGTTGAAGTATACAGTGATCTTCTGGTTCTGCTCATCCCCACCTTATTTTTGCAAGAGAATGCAAATTTCTGGCATTGCTGAAGAATGTAGTTCTGTTTAAAGAGACTCAAGAGTCCCCAAATGTACAGCAATGGATATTTGATTTAAAAAACCCAAAGTAAAGTAAAGTAAATTCTAGAAGTTAAGCATTGGTATACGTGACTAGAATTGGTTCATGGAAAATTTGGGGGAAAGGAGAGAAAGAGAAAAAGAATTCAAAGAGTGCCAGAAATGTTTTCCCTCGTGGGAGAAAAATGGGTGGACAGATGTCCTCCCCAGCACCTATATACAATGGGCCCATGTGAACCAATGACTACAGAACCACAGCTTGTAGTAGGGAAGTAGTATCACAGACTATAATCCCTTGGGAGAACCTGTCATAAATGCCATTTTTTTTTCCATCTTTTGTACCCAAACCAAGAGAAAGATACTAATGAACTTTATCTCTTCAGTATCCCAAGTAGGACGTCCTCTCTGTTTCTTATCGTCAAAAGAATCACTGATTTGTTGTGTGTGTGTATATATATATTTGCTGATCAGTTTCTCTCCTCTCCATTATATTTATCCTCCCATTTTTATATTCTAATTCATCTTTCTTGGTATATACAATTATTTTTAGTACAATAGCCTTTCCTCTCCTGTAGGATAAAGCACATTCATAGATAAGTATATACTAGATATCACAACTATATAGAAATTTAGACCTAAATACAATGTCTGTGACCTTTTTTTTACTTTTAAAAATGTGGATGATGTTTAGGCAAGATACGATTAGGCAAGGTACATCAATAAAAAAATACAGAATCAACAAATTTAAAAATAAATGGCTTTAAGGTCTTTAAACAGGCTTATAACCTTTATAATTACTAAGTCTATAGGAAAACTGAATTTGACATATATTTTTTAGAAATATAATTTCAAAAGCAGTTGTAAAGATGTCAGAGCAGGTATGAAAGACAGTTCAAGTTAACTATAATTCTAAATATGTAACCTCAATGCTTTGCAATTACATGCTCAGACTGAATTTTTGGCATCTCAAATGTATTGTTCTAGGAGAAAGCTTTTTAGAGTTGAAACTCTGAAAAGGAAAAAAAAATTGCCTTTATCCCAGTTTTAAAAGAATTATTTAAAGAGATGTCCATGATTCTTGAGAAGTTGGACTAATTTATTAGACCTTTTCCTATGATTGTGATACTTCATTTTCCTTTGTCCTCTTCTTTTTAAAAGCTACTGAAAACTCCTGCATTTATTGTTAAAGACTGACTGTTCTGCTTAATGCCATAACCATCCAGAGTATCCTAGAATTTCTAGGATATAATTTTTAAAATTTTATTTTTGAGAGGCAGAAGTGTATTGTAATGGTTCTGAAAGTATGCTCCAAAAACCCCAAGACCCTTTCGGGGGGGGTCTTTGAATTTTATAATACTATTAAGATGATTTAATTTCAAATATGGTCAATATGAATCACTATAATCCATACCAACAAAAGGTGTTTGGGAGAGGGAGTCTTCAATAATCTTTAAAAGTTTAAAAGGTTCATAAAAGCAAAGAATTGGATACAGAACATCCCTCTGATTCATACAGACTATGTGACCATTAAAATTAATTTAATTTTCCAATGATTTACACAGCTCTCTACATTAATAAAGCATAGATCTATTATCAATCAAGGGCACTTCCCAAGCAGGATAAAATGCTAACAAAAATATAGGTCCGAGTCTGGCTCCCAACATTCAAAAAGCTGATTTTAATAGGATTTTGCAAAAGGAATTCTTCTTTGTCTGTCTTGCTTCTTCATTTATTTTTCTATGATATAGTCACTGAACTCAAGGTCAATTCTGAGTCCATTACTGTAAAATAACTAAAAGGTACTGGGTTATATCACCATTCATTATTTGCTTTTACAACTTAAATTCTTTGCAACAGTGATTCTTCCACGTGGGTGCCTCCATCTTAAGTGGTCAGAATGTTTGCCAAACACTTTTTTCATATTTGTGAAATTTTAGGAGTGTCACAGGATACATGAGAAAATTTTTGTAACCCTAAGGCTTATATAAATCCAAGATTATTATTTCTCCACATCATCTTGCACAGTATCTTGAATGTAATCACTTAAATGTATTTTTTAATAAATTAAGATGGGTCTTAGGTGGGTATCACAGAGAGATCAAAGAAAAAAGAAAAGGACCTACATATACAAAAAAATTATGTGGCAAAGATTATAAATCAGAAGGATGCTCATCAATTAGGGAATGACAACAATTTGTGCCATACAATTGTGATGGCATACTATTGTGCTCCAAAAAATGACAAACAGAATGGTTTCAAAAAACCTAGGAAGACTTACATAAACTGATGTGGAATAAAGTAGCAGAACTAGTAGAATATGATACACAGAAACAACAATGATATGCAATGATCAACTGTAAATGACTTAGTTTTTTCTGAGCAATACAACGATCCAAGACAATTCTGAAAAACTTTTGGTAAAAAAAATGCTATCTACCTCCCATGAAAGAACAGAGGGAGTTTAAAACTGCAAATCAAGGCATATATTTTTCTGGTTTGTGTTTCTTTTTGCAACATGACTAACATGGAAATTGATTTTTCCTGACTTCATAAGGATAACTATATTAAAAGATTTGTTTTCTTAAGAAGTGTGGAGGCAAGGAAAGGAAGGAGAGAATCTGAGACTCAAATTTTTAAAGAAATTAATGTTAATCATATATTGGATTGCTTGCTGTCTAGGGGTGGGGTAGGGAGGAAGGGAGAAAAATTTGGAACACAAGGTTTTGCAAGAATGTTGAAAACTATC
The DNA here is from genome assembly GCF_048593235.1 of Sminthopsis crassicaudata. Lineage (NCBI taxonomy): Eukaryota > Metazoa > Chordata > Mammalia > Dasyuromorphia > Dasyuridae > Sminthopsis > Sminthopsis crassicaudata. Next base: position 178,817,109 of record NC_133619.1, on the reverse strand, counting down.
CTTGCATATATTTTGCTAATAAAAAGCCATTTAAAAATTAATGGTAAATTTTTTTTTTTTTTTTTTATGAAGCAACTAGTTAGCATAGTTAGCACTCTGGAGTCAGGAGGACCTGACAAGCAACAGACTCCATTTTCCTGAATTTTAGAGGCAAATGAGTATAGTTCCATGGAATTTCCTGGAGAAAATATAAACAATGAAAAATCACTTTTCAGTTCTAGTTTCTGATTCGGATTGACATATTATGACGGGACTTGAACTTGAAATTCTTTTGTGTGGCTGGTGAAATGTCAGCCCTACTCATATTCTTCAACATGAAAGAAAGATCAAGCTTGTTTCAGGTCCCGTGAATATATAAAAATGGAGAGGAATGGGGAAATGATCTTTTTTTGGCAGCAAATTTTGAAAGGCTCAGAAATAATATTTTCCCCACTAATTATGACACTTTGACCTAAGTGTTGTCTTTTAGTCAACAAGCATTTATTAAGCACCTACTCTGTGCTAGATACTGCACTAGGTAGTGAGGATAAATGAAACAATTCTTTCCCTCAGAAAGCTTACGGTCTAATGTGAACATCTTTAAGTATATATGAAATATAATAAAATAAGTATTTTAGTTTGGGAGGGATAATTTAAGGGGATTAGGAAAGGACTCATTTAGAAAATGACACAATCTAAATATTGATGGGAATTAAGAATTCTGAGAGGTAGAAGAGAAAAGGGAGTATATTCTAGGTATGAAGGATAGATAATCTATGAAAAGGTATGAAAATGGAGATATAAATATTATGTATGGAAACTGGCAATCTGGCTATCTCTGCATATCAGTAAAAGAAATAATGGGAAGAAAAACTAAATTAAAGTTCAGAATCCTTAAGTTCTTTTCCAAAGATGCTAACACTTGGTTCTAAGATCTGAGCTACATCACTTGGTTTTTTTTTATCTCATTTGCCTCATTTATAAAATAAGAGTTTTGGAGAAAATCACAAAAATTCCTTTCTAATCAAAGATACTAAAATTCTATGGTTTCATCTTTCAGGACACTGGAATAGTATATATTGCAATATATCATTTAATAAGATGAATCCTCTTTTTAAAAAATGTTAATAAGTAGGCAATTTGCCTTTAATTTAAGCAGACCTTCCCCCTCCTTCTTCCCTTCCATTCTCTTATTCTGTATCATCCTAATCCCTTTCCCATTCCTTTCTCATTGTTGGGAAAGCTAGGATTAAGAATTGCCCTAAATTGTGGCTCATTGTTTCAGTGTACAAGTTTATAAATTCCTAGGCTTCCCTGCTTTAAGATGTTGACAGGCCTGGGGTAAGTTAGGACAGTAAAGGGTAGAGGGAATAAAGGCAAGGAAAGGATTGAAGCTGGAAAGTCTGGTTTTCTAAAGGGTAGATCAGCATGCAAACTGGGCAACATCATTATAAAAAAGAGCCCACGTACTTTCTCAAAGGGAAATGAGATTGAAATCAGAACTATGATCAATTCCAAAGGCAATTTTAAAAGTAAAAGTCTAAGGTCCATGTCATGTACAAAGCAGAAAATTCCTTAATTTTGAAAAGCAAATTGCTGGGGAAAGAGCATTGACTTTGGATTCAGAGGACCTAGTTTCGAATTTTTTTGCTATATTGATTATTTTTTGTTGATTGTTTTTCTTTTCTTCATTTTCTTTTTATTTTAAAGATTATTTGTGATTTTATGGAATGTCTCTTTGCAAGGGAGGAAGGTAGGGATACAGGACAAAATTTAGGCCAATGTGAGTGTCAATAAAACTTTTTTTTTTTTTTTAAGTACTATGTAAATTCCAACAACATGTTATTACTTTGTGCTTGGCTCTATTTTTTAGGCTTTGCTAAATTGCTTTGAGCTGAAGAACTTCTACTATTCCTTTGGGCAATCATGGCATAACTAAGCACAATATTGTTTTATCAAGCCTAGAAGGGAAATATACTCTGTCCTGTTCTTTTGGCTACATCTTTGATGTCAGATGTGCTATTCCAAATTCCACTGCTATTCTCTGTCTAGGTGGAAGGAAGAGTTCTCTTGCTCAGATGATAGATAGATGAGCCTGGGGTGTATATATGGTCCTGTGCCTGTTGTCAGACAAATTCAATGGAATCTGGGAAAAGTTGTGTGACTTGGAGAAATTCTCTAACCACAATAAGGTTTGCATGATTGGCTGGTGGTGATGGTAGGGAACTTGGGGAGTGGTATTCTGTTTTCTAAGTCTGCCTAGGAATTTCATTACCTTACCACATATAGTGGAAAAATGGAACTAGTAGATGAATAGCTCCTTCTTTATTAGTCTCTGGCTTAATTTTCTCTTTTATTGGAAACGTTGCAGAATTTTGTATTCTAGCTAGATGCTGGAAGCCCACTAAGTGCCGAATTCAGTCTTAACTGCAAACAGTTCTTTCTTCCAGATTGAATAATACTTTTTAGTTGTTGATATTTGCTATGAAAAATACATAGGGGAGCAATATTAACTTTAAAAATTTTCTTAGGTATTTCTAGACTGAGAGCATTTAGTATCAATTTTTATTCTATGCCTGTATTCAAATGATACTGATTATTAGCTAAAAATATTTAACAGTTGCACAGAAGAATAATAAGTAAGATCATCTGCCAGTAATTTCATTCTCCTTTATTGTTTTCTATAAAAATATGATTTTAGGTTGTTTTATTTATCAAATTGGAGGAGGATTTATATTCACAGCATTTTGCATTGTACAGAAGTCTTGAACCAGTCTCAAATAGTAGCCTTAAAGTTCTGGGCCTGACATTTCCTAGTTTTAGGCAAATCATACCACATCTCTAGGCATAAATTTCCTCTTCAGTAAAATGAATAACTGTATATATATATATATATATATACATATATATATATATATATGTGTGTGTATATATTTATATGTATATATATGTATATATGAAAGACATTATAAAAATGGAAATAACTCGGAAACCATTTGGATATGTGAGGTGAAAGAAAAATCAAATATAATGACAAAGTTTCAAATATGAGAGAATAGAAAAAAGTCATAGGATCCAGAAATATTAGAGTGAAAAAGAAGACCAAGTTTAGGGGAAATATTGTATTATTTTAAATATATAATATAATATATAATAAATATATTAATAATTAATAATATTAAATATATTAATAAATCATTATAATAAATATAATATAATAAAAATAATAATATATTATATAAAATAAATATAATTATAATAAATATAATAATAAATATCAAATATATTGATAAATATATTAATAATTAATAATAAATATGTTAATACATATAATAATATATATAAATATATATCTTAAATATATAATATATAAAGTTAAAGTCCAGATCCTATATTGTGTCCTTCAAAATCCTGAATCTTTTCCTGGGGCCCGGTTAGCTTTAGTAGAGGCCTATCTCTCTTCTTGACTCCTGAGTGCTCTTGTTCGAATGTCTACAAATCTAAAAGTTAGTCCTCCAGCCTCCAGCCTCTCATCTTCTCCAATGTCTCCAGCCAGCATGAAGGTAGATGTGGGAATGTATCAGATTCCGCCTCCGAGAATGGGCTTGTGGGTACTCCCTGGGCTTGTGGGAGGTCCTTGAACATATGCTCTCTTAAAGGTGTGAATCTCATGGAATTCTAGTAAATATATTACTGAACTAGAGAATTGTTAAGTACTATGCTAAATTAGATAATTATATCCATTAGCACCTTGTAAGCATCCTAACAGTAATCAATAATAATGGGTTAATGGCTGTGATGGATCTCAATGTAATAAATGTCATCTCATTTTATAACAGGAAGAATATATCTCATCTCTTTTCCTGACTTTTTGACTTTTCCTTCAAAATATACTCTTTTTTTTTTTCTTAAGTAATTAGGGTAAAATGACTTACCAAATGTCACACACCCTTAAGTAAGTGATTGAAGTCATATTTGAATTTGGGTTCCTCTGACTCCTGGGCTCATGTTCCATCTTCTGTGCCACCTCACTGTGCCTACATATATTTTCTCGAAGAGCCTGTATATCACCATGACTCCAATGTTCATGCTGGATGTGGGTTTAAATCCTAGATCTGCTGTTTACTACCACTGATATTTTGAGCAAGTCACTTAATACTTTCTTGATCTCAGTTTCCTCATTTTTAAAACAAAGAGGTTAGAATCGGAATCTCCTAACTAACAATTTGTAATCTAATGATTTATGATAAGGTCGGTTTTTGAAAATGTCAGACTAGAGGTGGAACAACTAGAGATTTTCTTTGGGTACTTGGAACTAAAGGGCTGGAGATCAGAAAGGATGCAGAGTGAAAGCTAAAGTTTGCATAGTGTTTTAAGGCCTGCAAAGCCTATAAATTCCATTTGATCCTCATAACAATTTTTGAACTAAGGTATTCCAGCTATTAGCTCCCATTTCACAGATGATAAACATGAGGTAAAGGACTTTTCCATGGCTGTAGATTTGGATTCAGGAAGACTTTGGTCATTTGTATCAAAGTAGAGATTGAAAATCATTGAGATTGTCTTAAAATAGAATATTAGAGAGAGCTAGAGATATGTTGGAAGAAGCTCAAAACTGTTTTTGATAGTGGTGAGCATTTATACCTCAGAAACAGCAAGCACTATAAATAAGAACATAATTTGTTGTTTTTCTGATTGTCTAGATTTTAAAAAGTACTGAAGAAAGTATTGTATTATAACAGATTAAATGTTAAAATTTGTCTCTTTTTTTTTCTGATGCAATTGGGGTTAAGTGACGTGCCCAGGGTCACATAGCTAGGATTAAGTTAAGTATAGGAGGCCAAATTGGAACTCAGGTCTTTTTTACTTCTGGGCTGGTACTCTATCCACTGCGCCACCTAACTGTCCCTTTTTCTTTCTTTTTCTTTTTTTTTTTTTCTTTTGTTTTTCAAAGTTGCTAGTTGTTAAACAGTCTGCCTCACTAATCTGCCTTTGGGGAGAACCTATCTTAATGGTTGGCAAAGAAGACAAGAATCAGCAAAGGAAGCTAAAAAAGTCATTAATGGGGAATTAGGGAATATCAATAATTCCAAAGTTAAAGATGGAGATGGAAAACATAATTAGGAATAGTGGTTGTGGAGCTTTGAACTAGTTCAACCCTTCAAAAAAATAATTTGGAATTATGCCCAAGAGCATTATCATATATACTCTTTGACCCAGCAATACTACTATATAGATCTGTATCCCAAAGTGATCAAAGAAAAGGAAAATATTTTTAAAAAATAATAGCATGGTTGTTAAAATTTTTAAATATGAGTTTGGAAGCTTTTAATGAAATAAATAAGATTTAAAAAGAGAAATACTATTCATCTATCAAAAATCTTAGAGGGGTCTAGGAGAATGAGGACTGAAAAAAAATTAGTTACCAGGAAGTTATTAATAACTTTAGAAAGCAGTTGTTAGATAACTTCTGCATGATTTTTTTTCTTTCTTCTTTTTTATTAATTACATTTTATTGAAGTTTTTTTTTTACTTTCAAAACATATGCAAGGATAATTTTTCAACATTGACCCTTGAAAAACCTTATGTTCCAATTCCCCCCCTTCTTCCTCCCACATGTAATCCAAATATACATTAAACATGGTAAAATATATGTTAAATCCCATATAGGCATATATATTTATACAATTATCTTGCTGCACAAGAAAAATCAGATCAAAAAGTTAAAAAAAATTGAGAAAGAAAATAAAACTCAAGCAAACCACAACAAAAAGAGTGAAAATGCTATAGTGTGATCCACCCTCAGTTCCCACAGTTCTCTCTCTGGGTATAGATGGCTTTCATCATCACAAGATCATTGGAACTGGCCTGAATTATCTCATTGTTGGAAAGAGCCACGTCCCAGATGTATTTTTTCAAGCACTTTAGCAGTGAGGGGGAAGAAGGAAGTAGAACAGTTGCTAGGTGGAATAAAAGGACCAAGGGAAGTCTTTTGTGAAATTGGGAGACATGCTTTTAAGCATATGAAAAGGAGCCAGTATAGAGGCGAAGAATGAAAATACATGAGAGAAAATATCAACCAATTATTTGATCAATCCAAAAGCCTTTTATTGAGTGCTTACTATGTGCCAGATGGTGTACTAAACGCTGGGAATGCAAAGGACGGTAAAACAGTCCCTTCCTGCAAGAAATTTATATTCTAATGGGGAGATTGTGTAAATAAATAGGTAAGTACAAAACAAGATACATCCAGAATAAATGGGGAGTTGTCTCAGAGGAGGCAACTAGGTAGCATAATGGATAATCTGGGAAATAAAAAGGCAGAAGTAAAGAAGGATAGAATTCCAGGTAAAGTTACTGAGGTGGAAGATAGAGTTTGGTAAGAAAGGAATAATAAATAGGCCAGCATCAGTGGATTGTGGTAACCGTAGAACAATGACAAACTTAAAAAGACTGGAAAGTAGAAGTCATATTTTAAAAAGCCTTACGTAGCAAAGAAGGACCTTAACAAAATTCTGGAGGCCATAGGGAATCAGTAAAGTTTATTTAGTGTAGGTGGAGAGGAGTAACACTAGGAAAATTACTTAACAGTTGAATGAATGATGGATTGGAGAGGAGAGTTTTGAGGGAGGAAGATCAGTTAAAAGTCTGTTGAAATAGTCTAAGTAATATGTGATGAATGTATGGACCAGAGTGATAGTTATGTGAATGGATTAAGGGGAGATAGGTGATAGATATTGTGAAAATGGAGATAACAAGAATTAACAACAGATGGCATATGTGAATGAGGTATTGAAGAATTGTGTTGCACGTGAAAATACTAGGGAAGTTTGAGAAGGGAAAATAAAGGGGACTTGAAATGAAATGAGCTCCAGGTTAAGAACAAAGAATACAGTAATCAGTACAGTAATCAGTATGATTGGAAGAGGTCACTTAATCCCAAATGTAACACATAATTGGCAATTTTGGAGAGAGTAGTAGTAGAGTGATATCTAAGACTTATGCTGCTTCTCTACATCCACGTATGCATCCCCTCTCAGGTTATGCTCACCACCTCTAATCTTCTCACCACACAGCAAACTCAAACCTTGATTAACACCATCTCCCTCAGCCGCCTCTCTACTCTGACTGAGACCAAATTCTTCCCAATGTCTTGCTTTATAGAAGGCTGAAATGTGATTGCTCAGCTCTCTCCACTCTGCGTCTGCTGCTTTGTCTGGTTTCAACTACACAGATCAAGATGCTCCTCTAGATAGCTCCTGTTTCCCCCCATTCTCACATCCTTTAGGTATGTTGTCTCTCTCTACCCCCAGCCCCCCATCATTAATTGCTTGTGAGCTCCTTGAAGGCTGGGAATATTTTTCTTTTAATTAATTATGGCCCTTTTGTTTAGCTCAGTGCTGGGCCCATAGTAGGCACTTAATATATGTTTATTGCATTGGATTGTATTATCAGAATGATGAGAGGTAATTGAAAGATTTAGTGAAGGTATGTATGTTGACCATTATCGGGATAGTAGAATGAAGTAAGGATTTATTTCATTATGAATCATGGGAAAAATATTACTAGACTGGTGAGTATGTTTCTGGTACTCTGACAGATTGAATGAAGACCAAAGAATCATAATATTTCTTTTGTAAGGTCTCTTATCTGTACTACAGAAGACTATAGGATTACAGATTTAAAGTTAGAAAGAACCTCAGAGATAATCTGCCCAAGCGACCATTTTACAGGTGAGAAAACAAAGGCCCAGAAAGGTGGTGACTTGCCCAAGGTTTCAAAGTAGTAAAATCTGATTTTCCTTATGCACCATGATAATTGTGGAAATATGTATAGAAGAATTGTACATGTTTAACATATTGGATTAGAAGAGGGGGTGGGGAGAAGGGAAAGAAAAAAAATTGGAATACAAGGTTTCATAAAAGTGAATGTTGAAAATTATTATGAAAATAAACAATTTTAATAAAAACAGTTACCAATTGTATATGTGAGTAAAAGGAAAGTTTATAACCAAATATGTGAGTAAAAGGAAAGATTATAACCAAACAAGAAATAGAGTGAATAATGTAAGAAAAATTATTATTACATAAAATTAAGTTTTTTTTATACAATTCCAATAAAGCTAAGATTAAAAAGGGAAACAATAAACAGGAAAAAATTTACACAGAAAGTTTCTTTGCCAAGGTGTATAAGGAATTGACCAAAACTTATAGGAATTAGAGCTACTCCTCAGTTGGCATAATTGGTAAATGGCATAAGAGGATGGTTTCAAGAGAAAACCATACTATCTATAAAAAATTCCAACTTCCCTCCAAAAAAATAAAAATCAACCTTCTCTTCCAAATCACTAATAACAACAGAAATGAACATTTCTGATCAGTTCTGAGGCTTTCATTCGCAAATTGGCAAAGATGACAAAAACAAAGACAATGATATGTGTTGGAGGGGATGTGACATAATAAGAAGATAAAATTACTGCTAATTAGTTCTGGCATGGGTATAACAATTCTGCAAAATAATTTGAAATTATACAAGGTTATGCAACAATTATACAACAACAAGGTCACTAAACTGTGTATGTTCTTTGACCCAGATAGACTACTTATAGGCCAATGCCCAAAGATTTTAAAAAAGACAAAAAGGTCTTATATGTTCAAACATATTTATTGTAGTTCTTTTGCTGATGGCAATTTAACCTGGAAACTAAGGGGATGACCATAAACCATGGAAAACTTGAAGAAACTGAAGCATAAAAATGTGATACAATACTATTATATTGTAAGAAATGAGAAAATAGATTATTTTCAAGAGAAATGAGAAACTTTAGGAACTGATGCAGACTAAAATGAGCACAACCAAGAGAACAATTTATACTACAATATCAATATTTTTTTAAAAGATAATTTAAAGACTTTAGTTAAATGTATGGGCAACTAGGTGGCATTGCGACTGAAGTCAGGAGGATCTAAGTTCAAATCTGGTCTCAAAACTTACTAGCTGGGTCACCCTGGTTAATTCATTTAATCCTGTTTGTTTCAGTTTCCTCATATGTAAAATGAGCTGGAGAAAAAGATGAAAAATTCCTGTATCTTTGCAAAACAAAAAACAAAAAAAAAACCCCAAAAATACTTTAATTCAGATAGGACTGAAATGACTGAACAACATTAACTGTTGAAGAATGAAATGAAAAGCATTGGGGAACAATTAATACAGTAATAACAGTATAAAGACAAATCGCTTTGAAATCAGAAAGAACTATGACCAATGTCATGATCAACAAAAGACGGGTGATAAAACACATTATTTACTTCCTGACAGAGAGGGGATACATTCAGGATATAGATGAAACATACTATTTGGACACAATGAGGGAGTCTGCTTAATTATGCATATTTGTTACATATTTGTTTTTCTATTGGGAGGAAGAGAAAATAGATTTCTGTTAATTTGAAAGAAAATATTATTCATTTATTTGTAATGTTTTTTAAAAAAATTTTTTTGAGTTCTTCTTCCCTCCCCTACTCTCCCCCACAAACACACTGAAAAGGAAAGCAAACTGATGTCAGTTATACATGCAAAACTTTTCCACAGTAGTCTTATCTCAAAAAAGCAATAAGAATGAAGAAAATTATACTTTAATTTGCACACAGAGTTGATCATTGCACTACTGGAGGGAGATAGCAATTTTTTCCCATCATGATTCTTTTGGAATTATCTTGTGACATTGTATTGATCAGAGCAGTGAAGTCTTACATTATTGCTGTTACTGTAATTGATCTGCTCATTTCACTTTGCATCAGTTCCATATAGATATTCCCATGTTTTTTCTGAAACTATTTGCCTTTTCATTTGTGATAGTGCAATGATACTCCATCAAATTATATGACACAAAATGTAGCCATTTTATTTCATCTTTTTAAGCATTTCTCATTTTTGATAGGTGTGAAGTGATAACAGTTATTTTAATTTGAATTTCTCTAATCAATAGTGATTTAGAGCCTTCTTCATATGACTATAAGTAACTTTTTTTTTTCTTCTGAAAACTGCCTTTTTGGATAATAGCTCTGATTTTTATAAACTTGATTCAGTTCTTTCTACGTTTGAGATATGAGGCCTTTTTAAAAGTAACTTGCTGTATTTTTTAAAAAATATGATCTATGGTATCTTTTAACAAAATGTATAATATTCCTGAGAGTTTCCTTTTGGGAATCTCTTTCAGAGGGTGATAAATGGATTTTTTTTCAGTTACCCTTTTGATCTAAAATATCAGAATTTCCTGAAATATTGATGTTTAGATTTTTTTTTTGATCATGGCTTTCAGGTAGTCCAATAATTCTCAAATTATCTTTTCTTAACCTGTTTTTCAGGTTAGTTGTTTTTTTCCAATGACATATTTCACATTATCATCTCTTTTTGGTTCTTTTGATGTTGTTTTGGGGTTTGTCTTTCATATAGTTTTATTTTTTTTCCTGCTTATACATTCACATTAAATTTTTGTTTATATGTCTTAGTGCCAAAAAATTAAGAACAAAAGGGGAAAAACCACAAGGTAAAAATAAAACAGAAGAAAAAGAATTTAAAAAGTGAACATAGTATGTGTTGGTCTCCAGAGTTCTCTCTCTGGATGCATATGGAATTTTTTATTTAAAGTTTATTGGAATTGCCTTGAATCACTGAGTAGCTGAAAAGAACCTTGTTTGTCCTACTTGATAATTGCACAATCTTGCTGCTTGTTTTGCTCAGCATTAGTTCGTGTAAATCTTTCTAGGCCTTTCTAAAATCAGCTTGCTCATCATTTTTTATAAAACAATAATATTCCATTACTTTCATATGCCATATTCAACTATTATTCAACTTTTCCCCAGCTGATGGGCATCCTCTCAGTTTCCAGGTTCTTTCCACTATAAAAAGGCTGCTACAAACATTACCATTTTTCATGACTTTCTTGGGATACAGACCTAGTAGAGACAGTGATGGATCAAAGGATATGAAGATTTTTTTTTCTTGATATGAACAGTTTTAAAGTCCTTTGAATATAGTTCCAAATTGTTCTCCAGAATGGTGGGTTCACAATTCCATGAACCATGCAATAATGTCTCAGTTTTCCCACACCCCTACCAACATTTATCATTATCTCTTCTGTCATTTTAGCCAATCTGTGACTTTCTACCTAAGAGTTCTTTTAATTTGTATTTCTCTAATCAATAGCGAATTAGAGCATTTTTATATGGTTGTAGATAGCTTTAATTTTTTCATCTTAAAACATTTTTGGAGGCTGGCTTGTATCTGTTTTCACATTAATATCTTGGTGCTTTTTACTGTAGAGGGCCAGAACTCTGGAGAAGTATACTTGAAACAAAGTGTTAACTCAGTGGAATTGATGAGATGATTGCTCTCTAGTTCACGTATATACTTAGTACTTAGTATGGTGAGGTAATAGTTTTCTAGTTCAGACATATTCAGTATGCTGTAATGATGTAATTGTACTAAGGTATATAAGGGCTGAGAATGACTGGAAAAGAGACATTCCATCTTTGATCATCCTCCTGGTGTCTCTTCTACTTTCATTACTTCTCCACCTAAAGACAAGGCCTGTCCGGAGGACCTCCAGAAAGCTAGACTGAACTTTACACTTTACCATTATAGTAGCTTTTTATGGCCAAATTGTTTTTTGTTGCTTGTTAATTTGTAGAGTTTATTTATTTACTTTGAACTCTATGTGATAGTTTGACTATGCTCATCTTGGAGTGAGCATATTCCCCAAATTTTTTTTTTTTTTGGTGCTGTTCTTTTCAGAACTGTTTCTGGGCTCTAAACTTGTTGGTGTTTCCAAGATGGTGTTATTGGGGAGAAATATGGTCATTTCTATCCTGATCTAAAGAGCCTTTGATGTCTTGCAAGAACAAGCTGTAATACTCCTTTGTCTTGGAAATGAGATCAGGCTCCAGCTAGTGACCAACCATAAGTGCTTTTTTCCTTCTTGGAACTGGGACTCAAAAGTACTTATGGGCAATTAAGTTTCCAATTGGTACCAATTGTACCCAGTACTAGCAAAGAATCCCTTGTAATCTTTTTCTGACCAGTTTTCTACATTAGCATACCATCACTGAGCTGAGAATTGCTGCTGTCATTGATGTTGGTTGCTATTGCAGCCCCTTCTAAGACCCACCGCTGATGCCTTTGCACTCTGGGCTCATCCCCACTCTGTGACACAGACCTTTTCTGCCACCCTCCTAAGTTGTCTTAGGCTGGAAAAACGTCTCACTCCAAACTTTAGTTGGCTCTGGTAGTCCACAATTTGATTTGAGACATTCATTTAAAGTTGTTTGGGGGTTATATTGGGAGAGTTTGATTTGGTGGCTGTTTCTGCTCTGCCATGTTATCCCTGCTCCTTAAAAAGCCCCCTAAACCCCCCTTTAATAACCAAAATATTTTCAAAGTAATAGAGACAGATATTAAATAGTAGTGGTAGTGCTGATAATTAGAAAAGGACTTCTACTGGAGAGAGACCTGAAGTGTATTGTAGAGTATCTTATAAAGGGAAAGTGAAGAGGAAGAAAGTTCTAAGCTCTGGGGACCATTTGTGCTTTTGTATGGAAGTGAGTGATTGCTGAATGTTTTACAAATTGTTGATTCAACTTGGGATCCTTTGTTTCAGCATAATGCTCAATAGCACAATGCCTATAAATAATTGTGAGATATTCTTTTTCAAGTTAAATTGACTAACTCCTAAAGATATGATATGAAGAGAAAATGACACAAGGCCCATTACAACTGCAAATGTGACATATTTAATATGACCAATTCCTTGGGATTAACTGTAAAAATTATGCAGGACAATGGGATCTGGATACTTGGGGAATAGCTTCTGTCTAGAAATAGATGCTGCTTTAAATGAGCCAACATCAAACGAATGAGATTTCCTTTAAGTCATTCTCAAGAAAGATTTCTCTTGAGATGAAATGTAGCTGCTCCTTGGTGCATATTTAGGTCAGAAACGTTTTTTCCTTACTAAAATGGTCTGGAATCCTAGACTTTCATCAGTGCCCTGTCCTGATTTGTCTAAACAAAGGATGAAACGGTAGTTTGTAAGGCTTATAAATCTCAGTTTTCTTCACTCTGTGGGATTCCTTCATTAGGCACAATCAAATCATGCCTAGATAAGAGTATCAACAATCATTAGGGACCCTCCTGACCTATGCTTTATATGTCTAAACTTTTATCATGGCAATTTTTTTGCTGGGGGAGGTTCTATCTAGACTTTTCACTTCAATAATACAGAAACCTCCTATTGCAGGAATTCCTGTCAGTGCAGAATAGCAAATGCTCTCCTAGTCTTAAGAATGTGAGGGAGACCAGACCAGCCTTGCCTCGAACGAGGCCGCTGCTGCCTGGTGTGGTGGGGTAGGGTGGGGTGGGGTTTTCCAACAGACTACAAGGCATCAACTTGTGAGGAAGGTAGAAGACACTTACCCCAAAGGGCTGCTCAGAGATCACTCAGTAGGGAACACAAAGATTGTTTATTAAAACCTCCAGAGGATGAGCCCTTCTGTCACAACATAAGGGAAAGGAAAGCTTATGGTAGGAGGGCTAAAGAAGCAGTAAAGATACACAGCCACATCAAGGAAGAGAGCATCGAGAAGGGCAGGGGGAGGCATTTAATTAGTTGTTGCTATGGGAGAGATTGTAATGGAAGGTTTCCATTTCCCCAGAATCACCTGAATCCAGAATCACCACAATCATCCAAGAAATCCTAGGAAACAGAAAAGCCGGCCTTCAGGCTTCCCAAGACTAAATATCGCTAAGTGTCCAAAACTGATCAATGTCATCAGCTCAGGTTAAGTAAATGTGGTTATAGCTGCCCAAGGCTCAAGTAAATATGAGCCTATACATATTATACGGGTCATAGGGGAAACACAGAAATAATGAAAATAAAATACAGAAAAATAATTCATACATTCATGTAAGTTCTTCACCCTAGCTCTCTATTCCACAGTTTCCCTCTGTAATATATAAATGATTTCATCTATCATATTTCTATGAACTTACACACTGTTCAAAATCAGTTGACGTATCTATACATCGTTTATCAAGTTCACCATCGAGACCATACTCCTCTAATACATTCCAGCCTTTTCTCTGAAGAATCATCATTTTAATAGCATCTTCTGTGTGCAATATTTTGATAGGGACTGTTGAACTATTCCGGTTACTAATGTAATTATATAGGGTAGACATTTCGCAATCAGCGAGGTTATCCTGTTGCCACAAAGTCCATACCATAAAAATTGCTTCCACTGACTGTCTTGGAAACAGTTATCCCAGAACAGATTGGCATTTGGCAGACATAAAGATACAAAGATGACAATCTAGGGAAACTGAGGCACATTACACACTCTGCTTCTGAATATTTGAATTATTGAATTACCTCCCCCTGGATACCTGGGAGGTCTCAGCACTATCATTTTGACCAACCCGATGTGAAGCAAATAAATCAAAAATAAAACTAGAAAATGTAAGAACTTATGTCAAGGGCAACCCTCTTCCTGACATCCCCAAAGTTATCAGCAGTACAAAGGCCCTCATCTCAGCCAGAGAATCCAGTTTGACACGGACGGTTCACTGTGTTGGGTGGTCTGTAGTCATTTGTGCACTTAACTCAGTTTCTGCTTATATAGGGAGTAGCAGTGCTCAAGACAGCCCATGCTAGGAGAGGCACCCCAAGTCTGTCAGGGATTCCAAAGGAGAGAAAGAGTGGGGGTTGGAGTAGCTCCACCTGTCCCCTCTGATAGAACAAGAACTGCTTCCAGGATCCAGAAAGGATTTCTGAGCAGAATATGCGCAGTTTAGACCGCGAAGGCAGGCAAACCCGAACTTTAGAGGCTTCATCCCAAAACGGCAGGGTCTTCTGAAAATGCTGACATACCAAGTAAGAAACTGAGGTTACAGGGCTGGAGAGTGCCAGTCCCAAGACAGATGTCTATATCTTGGAGATTTCCTAAAAACAGGCAATCAGAGAACAGTCTGCCAGAGCAATTCCAACAGAATAAGGGATTTCGAAGTTAAAGCATCAAATAATCATCCCACATTTAAAGTTCCCATACATCCATAAGGGCAATAATTGCGCAACTTAACAATTTCCATCCCAAATCTTAAACACACACACACACACACAAACACACACACACACACACACACACACACACACACACACACACACACACACACACCTTATCTCTCTATTCCACACAAACTGAAGCAGGGAAGTCTGATAGAAATAAAAAACCTTAACTTTGGGATTCCACGCCAGGAGAAAGAAGGCAGAAGCTCATCCATTAATTCAATCTCCTAACTGGAAGTGAATAATTTCAGAGCTTAACTGAAAAGAAAACCACATGTTTATTTGAAACTATTTTGGGTGTCCCTTACTAAGAAGTGACTTTCTGTTGGAATACATGGGAGCCATCCAACAGTGGCTGTTGAAGATCCAACCCAGAATGGATCGCCTCTCGTGAAGGGATGAAACAAGGAGATTGAGACAGTTGCTGTTCTCTGACTGAGAGGCTGTTGCATTGTCTCACCTCCCTCCTCTTCCCTTTGCCTCCAACTTATCTCCTTCCCAGTCCCCAATACCTGTGTCAGTAAAAGTTGCTCTGCAACTCCTTCAGATGCTATGATCCATAGCTGGGGAGGCTCTCGGGGAATTGACCTGTCCCTTAACAATTTACCAGTTTTTTGGGTTTTTTTGCTGTTATTTCCCTCCCCCCTTCCCTCCCACCCCCAACCGAATGGTCCCCACACTGAGGAACACAAGCGGCACTATCACTTCTGGATGGTTGTAGTAGGTGTTGATCTTGTGAAATGTCATGGAGGTAAACTTTCAAACTGAGAAGAGTACTGCGGTTAGAACAAGCATTTAAGTGTCTCATCAGTCTCCTGGCTTGGCCCTTTGATATGTTGGCCCATTTAATTACCCTGAATAAAAAATTCTTACCGGGGCTCTTCCTTAATTCTGGAAGGATCCTTCTCATGAACAGCTCTGGTTCTTCTTGTAATTCTTGCCCCATCTTCAGTTGCCATGTTGGACTACATGGGAGAGCTTCTGGAATACGAGGGAGTCACTTAATGGTGGCTACTGGAGATCCAACCCAGAATGGTTCTCCTCTTGTGAGGGGATGATACAAGGAGACTGAGAGGCTGTTGCTGTTCTATGACTTTTCTCCTTAGTGGTCGTTGCCTTGTCTGACCTCTCTCCTCCTTCCTCTGCTTCCAATTTATCCCATTCCCAGTCTGCAACACCTGTGTCAGAAAAGGCTGCCCTTGACTCCTTCAGATTTTATGATCCACAGCTGTGGAGGCTCTCAGAGCATTGACCTGTCCCTTAACAATTTTTTTTTTAATTTAGAATTTTTTCTCCACAGTACCTATGCATGAATAATTTTTTATACTATTATCCCTTGTATTCATTTTTCCAAATTGTCCCCCCCTTCCCTCCACTCCCTCCCCCCGATGACAGGCAATCCCATACATTTTACATGTGTTACAATATAACCTAGATACAATATATGTGTGTAAATACCACATTCTTGTTGCACATTAAGTATTAGATTCCGAAGGTATAAGTAACCTGGGTAGATGGACAGTAGTGCTAACAATTTACATTCACTTCCCAGTGTTCCTTCTCTGGGTGTAGTTATTTCTGTCCATCACTGATCAACTGGAAGTGGGGTGGATCTTCTTTATGTTGAAGATATCCACTTCCATCAGAATACATCTTCATACAGCATTGAAGTGTACAGTGATCTTCTGGTTCTGCTAATTTCACTCAGCATCAGTTGATGTAAGTCTCTCCAAGCCTCTCTGTATTCCTCCTGCTGGTCATTTCTTACAGAGCAATACTATTCCATAACCTTCATATACCATAATTTACCCAACCATTTCCAACTGATGAACATCCATTCATCTTCCAGTTTCTAGCTACAACAAAAAGAGCTGCCACAAACATTTTGGCACATAGAGGTCCCATTCCGCTCTTTAGTATTCCTTTGGGATATAAGCCCAATAACAGCGATGCTGGGTCAAAGGATATGCACAGTTTGATAACTTTTTGGGCATAGTTCCAAATTGCTCTCCAGAATGGCTGGATTCTTTCACAACTCCGCCAACAATCCCTTAACAACTTTTCAATCCAAGAATATGTCTTTCTTTAAGTAGAAATTGGGCCCCAATACTCAGCCCTTTCAGAGAAGGATACATAGCCAATGAGCAGTATTACATAAAGATTCTATTCCAATACTAATATCTTTCAAAATAGAGAAAACCAAAGCAGGGGAAAGGTATTAGCCAGACATTTGGTATTCAGAAAGCAAAATAATACCTCCAGGAAATACAATAATCTTTGTTTAAGCAAAGAAAAGGAAAATTGAACATTTAGAAAGTTTTATACTTGTTGCAGGTGCTATCTACTCAAGAACTGCAAAGTAGAAAGGATTTTACATTTCATTTTGCTGAAGTGATGGAGGCCACCTGTTTTGTTTTTCTTTCATCCTCCTGTGGATGACTCCTCAGGTCACTTACAACTCTTATATCTATCAATCAACAAGAATTGCAAATACAAGAAACATTCCTTCTTGACCCTATGGTCTATGAATTTATGAAGCAAAAAGTTTATGATGAAAATGGTGATTGGAATTTGGAAGATGTCTGACAAAAATGCATACAAAGATTATAAGGATGATTTAAATCAAAAAGGTTAAATCTGAGGACACTGCACTAGATCATAGTGCAGCAAAGGGGACTTGGCCTAGTAGCAAATCACAGACGTTACCTAGCTAGGATTCTGATGGAAAACACCAGCCTGCCTTCCCTATTTGCAGCAAAAAGGAGGATTTTGATTTCTCATAAAGAGAAAGACCCTCACCAGTAACAAATCACAGACATTACCTAGCTAGGATTCTGATAGAAAACACCAGCCTGCCTTCCCTATTTGCAGCAAAAAAGTGGATTTTGATTTCTCATAAAGAGAAAGACCCTCACCAGTGTGGACTCTGCTGGTGTGCTGTAAAACTGGGATCTGCTACTCAGAGAATGGGTATGAGAAGAGGAAGACATAAATTAATTATAGATTCAAGATCTCTCTTCCCTTAGAGATGTGATTATCCTTTCAGTAATAAGACAAGTAGTGTTAACTTCATGGGATTTCAAGAGTGTCATCAAAGGCTTGAAATTTGTTCCATGTAGAAAATATCAGCCACTATTTTTATTGATTGGTGATGATACACCTATCAAAATTACTAATTAATAATGATTATGAGTTAAAATAATTTTTTTAATTTTAATTTTATTTTGTAATTATAACATTTTTGACAGTACATATGCATGGGTAATTTTTTACAACATTATCCCTTGCACTTACTTCTATTCAGATTTTTTCCCTTCCTCCACCAACCCCCTCCCCCAGATGGCAAGCAGTCTTATATATGTTAAATATATTACAGTATATTCTAGATACAATATATGTGTGTAGAACCGAATTTTTTGTTGCACAGGAAGAATTGGATTCATAAGGTAAAAATAACAGTTTACATTCATTTCCCAGTGTTCCTTTTCTGGATGTAGCTGGTTCTGTCCATCATTAATCGATTGGAATTGGATTAGCTCTTCTGTATGTTGAAGAAATCCACTTCCATCAGCATACATCCTCGTACAGTATCATTGTTGAAGTGTATAATGATCTTCTGGTTCTGCTCGTTTCACTCAGCATCAGTTGATGTAAGTCTCTCCAAGCCTCTCTGTATTTCTCCTGTTGGTCATTTCTTATAGAACAATAATATTCCATAACATTCATATACCATAGTTTACCCAACCATTCTCCAATTGATGGACATCCATTCATCTTCCAGCTTCTAGCCACTATGAAAAGGGCTGCCACAAACATTTTGGCACATACAGGTCCCTTTCCCCCAGTCATAGTATGGCTGGGTCAAAGGGTATGCACATTTTGATAACTTTTTGGGCATAATTCCAGATTGCTCTCCAGAATGGTTGGATTCTTTCAGAACTCCACCAACAATGCATCAGTGTCCCAGTTTTCCCACAGCCCCTCCAACATTCATCGTTATTTGTTCCTGTCATCTTAGCCAATCTGACAGGTGTGTAATGATACCTCAGAGTTGTCTTAATTTGCATTTCTCTGATCAGTAGTGATTTGGAACACTCTTTCATATGAGTGGAAATAGTTTTAATTTCATCATCTGAAAATTGTCTGTTCATATCCTTTGACCATTTATCAATTGGAGAATGGCTTGATTTCTTATAAATTAAAGTCAGTTCTCTGTATATTTTGGAGATGAGGCCTTTATCAGAACCTTTAACTGTAAAAATTTTTTCCCAATTTGTTACTTCCCTTCTAATCTTGTTTGCATTATTTTTGTTTGTACAGAAACTTTTTCTTTTGGTGTAATCAAAATGTTCTATTTTGTGATCAATAATGGTCTCTAGTTCTCCCTTGGACACAAACTCCTTCCTCCTCCACAAGTCTGAGAGGTAAACCATCCCATGTTCCTCCAATTTATTTATGATTTCGTTCTTTATGCCTAAATCTTGGACCCATTTTGATCTAATCTTAGTATGTGGTGTTAAATGTGGGTCCATGCCTATTTTCTGCCATACTAATTTCCAGTTTTCCCAGCAGTTTTTCTCAAATAATGAATTCTTATCCCAAAATTTGGGATCTTTGGGTTTGTCAAAGATTAGATTGCTATTTTTATTCACTATCTTGCCCTGTGAACCTAACCTATGCCACTGATCAACTAGTCTATTTCTTAGCCAATACCCTATGGTTTTGGTGACTGTTGCTTTATAATATAGCTTTAGATCAGGTACACTTAGACCACCTTCCTCTCACTTTTTTTTCATTAGTTCCCTTGCAATTCTCGACCTTTTATTCTTCCATGTGAATTTTGTTGTTATTTTTTTCTAGGTCATTAAAATAGTTTCTTGGGAGTCTGATTGGTATAGCACTAAATAAATAGATTAGTTTGGGGAGTATTGACATCTTTATTATATTCGCTCGGCCTATCAAAGAACACTGAATGTCTTTCCAATTATTTAAATCTGACTTTATTTTTGTGGCAAGTGTTTTATAATTTTGCTCATATAATAACTGACTGTCCTTTGGTAGATATATTCCCAAATATTTTATACTATCGACTGTTATTTTGAATGGAATTTCTATTTGTATCTCTTGCTGTTGGATTGTGTTGTTAATGTATAAAAATCCTGAGGATTTATGTGGATTTATTTTGTATCCTGCAACTTTGCTAAAATTCTGAATTCTTTCTAATAGCTTTTTAGCAGAGTCTTTGTGGTTCTCTATGTATACCATCATGTCATCTGCAAAAAGTGACAATTTGATTTCTTCATTTCCTACTCTAATTCCTTGAATCTCTTTCTCGGCTCTTATTGCCAAGGCTAGAGTTTCTAGTACTATATTGAATAGTAATGGTGATAGTGGGCAACCTTGTTTCACTCCTGATCTTACAGGGAAAGGTTCTAGTTTATCACCATTACATATGATGTTTACTGAAGGTTTTAAATATATGCTCCTTATTATTTTAAGGAAGAATCCATTTATTCCTATACTCTCAAGCGTTTTTAGTAGGAATGGATGTTGGATTTTATCAAATGCCTTTTATGCATCTATTGAGATGATCATATGGTTTTTATTAATTTGATTATTAATATGGTCAATTATACTAATAGTTTTCCTAATATTAAACCAGCCCTGCATTCCTGGTATAAATCCTATTTCATCATAGTGTATTATCCTGGGGATGATTTTATGAAGTCTATTTGCTAATATCTTATTTAAGATTTTAGCATCAATATTCATTAAGGAAATTGGTCTATAGTTTTCTTTCTCAGTTTTCAATCTACCTGGTTTAGGTATCAGTACCATGTCTGTGTCATAGAAGGAATTTGGTAGGACTCCTTCAATCCCTATTTTTTCAAATAGTTTACATAGCATTGGAGTTAGTTGTTCTTTAAATGTTTGGTAGAATTCGCCTGTAAATCCATCTGGTCCTGGGGACTTTTTCTTAGGAAGTTGGTTAATAGCTTGGTCTATTTTTTTTTTCTGAGATGGGACTATTTAGACTACTTACTTCTTCCTCTGTTAATCTGGGCAAGCTATATTTTTGAAGGTATTCTTCCATTTCATTTAAGTTAACTAATTTATCGGCATAAAGTTGAGCAAAGTAGCTTCTAACTATTGTTCTAATTTCCTCTTCATTAGTGGTGAGTTCACCCTTTTCATTTTCAAGACTATCAATTTGCTTTTTCTCTTTCCTTTTTTTAATCAGGTTTACTAAGGGTTTGTCTATTTTGTTGTTTTTTTCATAAAACCAACCCTTAGTTTTATTAATTAATTCAATAGTTTTTTTACTTTCAATTTTACTAATCTCACCTTTTATTTTTTGAATTTCAAGTTTTGTGTTTGTCTGGGGGTTTTTAATTTGTTCCTTTTCTAGCAATTTTAGTTGTAAGCCCAATTCATTGACCCTCTCTTTCTCTATTTTATGCAAGTAGGCCTCTAGAGATATAAAACTTCCCCTTATTACTGCTTTGGCTGTATCCCACACATTTTGGTATGATGTCTCATGATTGTCATTTTCTTGGGTGAAGTTATTAATTATGTCTATGATTTGCTGTTTTACCCAATCATTCTTTAGTATGAGATTATTTAGTTTCCAATTATTTTTTGGTCTATTTTCCCCTGGCTTTTTATTAAATGTTATTTTGATTGCATTATGGTCTGAAAAGGATGCCTTTACTATTTCTGCCTTACTGCATTTGATTTTGAGGTTTTTATGCCCTAGTATATGATCAGTTTTTGTATAGGTTCCATGAACTGCTTGAGAAGAAAGTATATTCTTTTCTGTCTCCATTTAGCTTTCGCCAAAGATCTATCATATCAATCTTTTCTAGTATTCTATTTACCTCTTTGACTTCTTTCTTATTTATTTTGTGGTTTGATTTATCTAATTCTGATAGTGCAAGGTTGAGATCTCCCGCTATTATAGTTTTGCTATCTATTTCCTCTTGCAGCTCTCTTAATTTCTCTTTAAGAATTTAGATGCTGCACCACTTGGTGCATACATGTTTAATATTGATACTGCTTCACTATTGATGCTGCCCTTTAGCACGATATAATGCCCTTCCTTATCTCTTTTAATTAGATCAATTTTTGTTTTTGCTTGATCTGAGATGAGAATGGCTACTCCTGCTTTTTTGGTTTTGCCTGAAGCATAATACATTCTGCTCCACCCTTTTACTTTTAGTTTGAATGTCTCACCCTGTTTCAAGTGTGTTTCTTGTAAACAACATATAGTAGGATTCTGACTTTTAATCCAGTCTGCTAACTGCTTCCTCTTTATGAGGCAGTTTGCCCCATTCACATTTATGGTTAGAAGGACTAATTCTATATTGCTTGCCATCCTATTAACCCCTGCTTATGCTTTTCCCCTTCCCTTCCCTTTTACCCTCCTATCTAGTATTAAACTGGTGAACACCACTTGCTTTTCACAGCCCTCCCTTTTTAGGATCCCTCCCCTACCTTAAAGATCCTCCCCTTATTTTACCCCTTTTCTTCGAAATTACTGTATTCCCTTCCCCTTAGCTTACTCCTTCCCTTTCACTTTTCAATGAAGTGGAAGAAGTTTCACCATAAATCAAATATGTCTATTGAAACACGCTATGTTCAGGGCGGAGCCAAGATGGCGGAGAAGAAACACACGACTCAGTGAACGTCCTCACTCCCTCACAACCAATTAGATAAATTAAGTCTCAGAATTAGCTCAGGACTGATAGATACCACAAGGACTGGAAGCACGACTTACCAGCTGAAGAGAATCTGGAGTTTCAACAGGAAAGATCAGTTCTCAGGGGAGGAATAAGAGAGACCAGCAGAGACGGTGGGGTAGTGGCACACTGCGCCCATTGCGCTGGGAAGGGCTCTGGGATCAGAGAAGCCACTGAGGTAAAGGAATCTGGCACAGGCTGTTAGCTCTTCTCTGCTAATTATTTAGCAGTTCAGAAGAGAAAGCCAAAATATTTTAAAACTCAAATTAGATTTTCCCCGATCCTGGGGGTGACTCAGCAGAGACCCGGCACCAGGGGGTGTGGCCTTAGCTACCACCTGAGAATAGTTAAGAGATTGACAAGTGGGTGGATACGGCCCAAGGCAACACACACTGCCTAGCTTAGCTGGAGGGAGTGGAACTCAGCTCCAGGAAGTCCAAGAGAAGCGGAACCTTTGAACTAGGGACAGCGGTTTCTGGAAGACACTTCCAGTTTGAGCACAGGGGCTTCTCACGTCACCTGCTGCAGACATCCACTCCCCACCCGGACACATAGGCTGGGCTTCGTGCTGTCTTCACTATTCTACGCCCTCGAAGCACAGTAGTGCTAATCACCTCTGAGGCACTTCCAGGGAGGGGGTGGGGAACTCTCTCCCAGAGCTCTCTCTTAGCTCAGGCGCAGGGGCCGCTGCATCCATCCAGTCTGGGAGGAAGCTGGTAAAGAAGTAAATAATTTCCTACCCCAGGGACAGACCCCAAAACATTTTTTTAAATATGAGCAAAAAAGCTAGAAAAACTATAGATTCCTTCTATACAGAGAAAGAGCGGGTATCCAACCCCGAGGAAGTTGACAGCAGAGAGTCAGCAGATAACAACCCAAAGGGGAATGATCCCTGCCCCCCATCACATAACTCTCTCCTAGAAGAAACTCTTAAAAAATTGAGGGAGATTGAAGAAAAATGGGGAAAGGAAAGGGAAGCTATGATAGAGAATAACGTCCTGAAATTGGAGTTGGAAAAAATAAAGAATTCACAGGAGATGCAGGAAAACAAAATTTATGAATTAGAAAAGGTTAAAAAAACACAGGAAAGTAGGACTTCTGAATTGGAAAAGATAAAAAAGTCTCAAGAAAATAGAATTTCTGAATTGGAAAAAGAAAATAATTCTCAAAAAAAAAATTAGGGAAATGGAAAAAAAAATCAATAGAGCAAAATAATTCATTTAAAAACGAAATTGGGCATTTACAAAAAGAACTAAAAACTGTGAAAGAAGAAAATAACTCCTTAAAAGTCAGGATGGAACAAATAGAAAAGAATGATTCACAGAGAACCCAAGAATCAGTCAAACAAAACAAAAAAAAATGAGAAGCTGGAGAACAACGTCAAATACTTACTGGGAATATCTATAGACCTGGAAAATAGATCTAGGAGAGATAATCTGCGGATTATTGGACTTCCAGAAAACTATGACCAAAAAAAGAGCCTAGATTCTATTTTACAGGAAATTATCAAAGAGAATTGTCCAGAGATGATAGAAACAGAAGGGAAAGTAGATGTGGAAAGAATTCATCGAACTCCTTCTGAAATAGACCCTAAAAAAAGAACACCACGGAATATAGTGGCTAAGCTGCAAAATTACCACACAAAGGAGAAAATCCTGCAAGCAGCTAGAAAAAAACAATTTAAATACCAAGGTGCCACAATAAGGGTCACCCAAGATCTGGCTGCCTCCACATTAAAAGATAGAAGGGCCTGGAACCTGATATTCCGTAAGGCAAAAGATCAAGGACTGCAACCAAGAATGAACTACCCAGCTAAGTTTAGCATCTTTTTCCATGGAAGAAGATGGTCATTCAATGAAACAGAGGAATTCTATATGTTTCTAAGAAAAAAACCAGACTTAAACAAAAAATTTGATCTACATCCACAAGACTGAAGAGAAACAGAAAAAGGTACACAGAACCCTTGAGAACTGTAACTCTGTTGTGGGTATATAGAAAGTACACATGGATAATTTGATTTTACTGATATAAAAGAAAAAAAGGGGGGGTGTAGTAAAGGGAAGGAGGTCGGTTCAGAAAAAGGAGAAGGAGTGATAAAAAGAGGGAAACTACATCCCAGGAAGAGGCATAGAAAATACACCATATCTGAGGGAACTTAGTGAGGGGGAGAATCATTGTGTGAATCTTACTCTCATCAGGAGAGGCTCAACGAGTAAATAATTAACATATTTGTTTTTCAGAGAATTTTCTCTCACCTCATTAAAAGGGGGGAGAGGAAAAGGGAAAAGGAAAAGGAGAATAAGTGAAGGGACTTGGAGGGAGGGGGGAGGGATCCTATAAAAAAAAAAAGAGGGAGGGTTGCGCGTCACAAGGGGGGTCTATAAATTAAATATCGGGGAGGGGGATCAGGGGGGTCAAGGGAAAAAAAGCATAATCTGGGGATAATACGATGGCAGGAAATACAGAATTAGTAATTTTAAGTGTAAATGTAAATGGGATGAACGATCCCATCAAACGGAGACGGATAGCAGATTGGATCAAAAAGCAGAACCCTACAATATGTTGCCTACAGGAAACACACTTAAAGCAGGGAGATACATACAGAATAAAGGTAAAAGGTTGGAACAGAGCCTATTATGCTTCAGGTAAAGCCAAAAAAACAGGGGTAGCTATCCTTAATTCTTTTACAATTAATAGACTCTCATGTACCAAAGAATTATGATGAAAAATAGAATTACATTTTTCACAAATATTAATCATTTCACTCAATCAAAAATATGTGATGGTGCATTATACCAAAAAATAATACATTGGGAAGTGTGGTTAAGGCTCAAAAGTTTGGGATCCTTTGAAAATGCTGTCTATATCCAGATAAAGAATTGATGGTCTCTGAATGCAGATAGAAGCATACTTTTTTCTCTTACATTATTTTTGTGAGTTTTTTGTCCTTTTGACTTATTTCTTCTTCTTTTTTTTTTTAATTTTTTATTTTATTTTATAATTATAACATTTTTTGACAGTACATATGCATGGGTAATTTTGTACAACATTATCCCTTGCACTTACTTCTATTCAGATTTTTTCCCTTCCTCCCCCAACCCCCTCCCCCAGATGGCAAGCAGTCTATATATGTTAAATATATTACAGTATAATTTAGATAAAATATATGTGTGTAGAACTGAATTATTTGTTGCACAGGAAGAATTGGATTCAGAAGGTAAAAATAACAGTTTACATTCATTTCCCAGTGTTCCTTTTCTGGATGTAGCTGGTTCTGTCCATCATTAATCAATTGGAATTGGATTAGTTCTTCTCTATGTTGAAGAAATCCACTTCCATCAGCATACATCCTCGTACAGTATCATTGTTGAAGTGTATAATGATCTTCTGGTTCTGCTCGTTTCACTCAGCATCAGTTGATGTAAGTCTCTCCAAGCCTCTCTGTATTCCTCCTGTTGGTCATTTCTTATAGAACAATAATATTCCATAACATTCATATACCATAGTTTACCCAACCATTCTCCAATTGATGGACATCCATTCATCTTCCAGCTTCTAGCCACTATGAAAAAGGCTGCCACAAACATTTTGGCACATACAAGACCCTTTCCCTTCTTTAGTAGTTCCTTGGGGTATAAGCCCAGTAGTAGTATGGCTGGGTCAAAGGGTATGCACATTTTGATAACTTTTTGGGCATAATTCCAGATTGCTCTCCAGAATGGTTGGATTCTTTCACAACTCCACCAACAATGCATCAGTGTCCCAGTTTTCCCACAGCCCCTCCAACATTCATCGTTATTTGTTCCTGTCATCTTAGCCAATCTGACAGGTGTGTAATGATACCTCAGAGTTGTCTTAATTTGCATTTCTCTGATCAATAGTGATTTGGAACACTCTTTCATATGAGTGGAAATAGTTTTAATTTCATCATCTGAAAATTGTCTGTTCATATCCTTTGACCATTTATCAATTGGAGAATGGCTTGATTTCTTATAAATTAAAGTCAATTCTCTGTATATTTTGGAGATGAGGCCTTTATCAGAACCTTTAACTGTAAAAATTTTTTCCCAATTTGTTACTTCCCTTCT
Organism: Sminthopsis crassicaudata; assembly: GCF_048593235.1. Taxonomy (NCBI): domain Eukaryota; kingdom Metazoa; phylum Chordata; class Mammalia; order Dasyuromorphia; family Dasyuridae; genus Sminthopsis; species Sminthopsis crassicaudata. The sequence goes on along the minus strand of NC_133619.1, from coordinate 178,790,182 downwards.
AATCTTGTTTGCATTAGTTTTGTTTGTGCAGAAACTTTTTAATTTGGTGTAATCAAAATGTTCTATTTTGTGATCAATAATGGTCTCTAGTTCTCCCTTGGACACAAACTCCTTCCTCCTCCACAAGTCTGAGAGGTAAACCATCCCATGTTCCTCCAATTTATTTATGATTTCATTCTTTATGCCTAAATCTTGGACCCATTTTGATCTAATCTTAGTATGTGGTGTTAAATGTGGGTCCATGCCTAGTTTCTGCCATACTAATTTCCAGTTTTCCCAGCAGTTTTTGTCAAATAATGAATTCTTATCCCAAAATTTGGGATCTTTGGGTTTGTCAAAGATTAGATTGCTATTTTTATTCACTATCTTGCCCTGTGAACCTAACCTATGCCACTGATCAACTAGTCTATTTCTTAGCCAATACCATATGGTTTTGGTGACTGTTGCTTTATAATATAGCTTTAAATCAGGTACACTTAGACCACCTTCCTCTGACTTTTTTTTCATTAGTTCCCTTGCAATTCTCAACCTTTTATTCTTCCATATGAATTTTGTTGTTATTTTTTCTAGGTCATTAAAATAGTTTCTTGGGAGTTTGATTGGTATAGCACTAAATAAATAGATTAGTTTGGGGAGTATTGTCATCTTTATTATATTCGCTCGGCCTATCCAAGAACATTGAATGTCTTTCCAATTATTTAAATCTGACTTTATTTTTGTGGAAAGTGTTTTGTAATTTTGCTCATATAATTCCTGACTCTCCTTTGGTAGATATATTCCCAAATATTTGATACTATCGACTGTTATTTTGAATGGAATTTCTCTTTGTATCTCTTGCTTTTGGATTTTGTTGGTAATGTATAAAAATCCTGAGGATTTATGTGGATTTATTTTGTATCCTGCGACTTTGCTAAAATTCTGAATTATTTCTAATAGCTTTTTAGCAGAGTCTTTGGGGTTCTCTAAGTATACCATCATGTCATCTGCGAAAAGTGACAATTTGATTTCTTCATTTCCTACTCTAATTCCTTGGATCTCTTTCTCAGCTCTTATTGCCAAGGCTAGAGTTTCTAGTACTATATTGAATAGTAATGGTGATAGTGGACAACCTTGTTTCACTCCTGATCTTATAGGGAAAGGTTCTAGTTTATCACCATTACATATGATGTTTACTGAAGGTTTTAAATATATGCTCCTTATTATTTTAAGGAATAGTCCATTTATTCCTATACTCTCAAGCGTTTTTAGTAGGAATGGATGTTGGATTTTATCAAATGCCTTTTGTGCATCTATTGAGATGATCATATGGTTTTTATTAATTTGATTATTAATATGGTCAATTATACTAATAGTTTTCCTAATATTAAACCAGCCCTGCATTCCTGGTATAAATCCCACTTGGTCATAGTGTATTATCCTGGGGATGATTTTCTGAAGTCTATTTGCTAATATCTTATTTAAGATTTTAGCATCAATATTCATTAAGGAAATTGGTCTATAGTTTTCTTTCTCAGTTTTCGATCTACCTGGTTTAGGTATCAGTACCATGTCTGTGTCATAGAAGGAATTTGGTAGGACTCCTTCAATCCCTATTTTTTCAAATAGTTTACATAGCATTGGAGTTAGGTGTTCTTTAAATGTTTGGTAGAATTCATCTGTAAATCCATATGGTCCTGGGGACTTTTTCTTAGGAAGTTGGTTAATAGCTTGTTCTATTTCTTTTTCTGAGATGGGACTATTTAGACTACTTGCTTCTTCCTCTGTTAATCTGGGCAAGCTATATTTTTGAAGGTATTCTTCCATTTCATTTATCGAATTTATCGGCATAAAGTTGAGCAAAGTATCTCCTAACTATTGTTCTAATTTCCTCTGCATTAGTGGTGAGTTCACCCTTTTCATTTTCAAGACTAACAATTTGCTTTTTCTCTTTCCTTTTTTAAATCAGGTTTACTAAGGGTTTGTCTATTTTGTTGTTTTTTTCATAGAACTCTTAGTTTTATTAATTAATTCAATAGTTTTTTTTTTTTACTTTCAATTTTATTAATCTCACCTTTTATTTTTTGAATTTCAAGTTTTGTGTTTGTCTGGGGGTTTTTAATTTGTTCCTTTTCTAGCAATTTTAGTTGTAAGCCCAATTCGTTGACCCTCTCTTTCTCTATTTTATGCAAGTAGGCCTGTAGAGATATAAAACTTCCCCTTATTACTGCTTTGGCTGTATCCCACACATTTTGGTATGATGTCTCATCATTGTCATTTTCTTGGGTGAAGTTATTAATTATGTCTATGATTTGCTGTTTTACCCAATCATTCTTTAGTATAAGATTATTTAGTTTCCAATTATTTTTTGGTCTATTTTCCCCTGGCTTTTTATTAAATGTTATTTTGATTGCATTATGGTCTGAAAAGGATGCATTTACTATTTCTGCCTTACTGCATTTGATTTTGAGGTTTTTATGCCCTAGTATATGATCAAATTTTTTATAGGTTCCATGAACCGCTGAGAAGAAAGTATATTCCTTTCTGTCTCCATTTAGCTTTCGCCAAAGATCTATCATATCAATCTTTTCTAGTATTCTATTTACCTCTTTGACTTCTTTCTTATTTATTTTGTGGTTTGATTTATCTAATTCTGATAGTGCAAGGTTGAGATCTCCCGCTATTATAGTTTTGCTATCTATTTCCTCTTGCAGCTCTCTTAATTTCTCTTTTAAGAATTTAGATGTTGCACCACTTGGTGGATACATGTTTAATATTGATACTGCTTCACTATTGATGCTTCCCTTTAGCAGGATATAATGCCCTTCCTTATCTCTTTTAATTAGATCAATTTTTGTTTTTGCTTGATCTGAGATGAGGATGGCTACTCCTGCTTTTTTGGTTTTGCCTGAAGCATAATAGATTCTGCTCCACCCTTTTACTTTTAGTTTGAATTTCTCATCCTGTTTCAGGTGTGTTTCCTGTAAACAACATATAGTAGGATTCTGACTTTTAATCCAGTCTGCTAACTGCTTCCTCTTTATGAGGCAGTTTGCCCCATTCACATTTATGGTTAGAAGGACTAATTCTATATTGCTTGCCATCCTATTAACCCCTGCTTATGCTTTTCCCCTTTCCTTCCCTTTTACCCTCCTATCCAGTATTAAACTGGTAAACACCACTTGCTTTTCACAGCCCTCCCTTTTTAGGATCCCTCCCCCACCTTAAAGATCCTCCCCTTATTTTACCCCTTTTCCTCGAAATTACTGTATTCCCTTCCCCTTAGCTTACTCCTTCCCTTTCACTTTTCAATGAAGTGGAAGAAGTTTCACCATAAATCGAATATGTCTATTGAAACATGCTATGTTCATCTCCCTCCTTTCTTTCTCTCAGATATAATAGGTTACCTTTGCCTCTTCATGAGATGTAGTACCACCACTTTATACTTTTTTATGATATAATCTCCTTTCCACCTCTAGTTTCTAAGACAAATTGTACATATGTTCTTTACATATTTTTTTGGCAGAAGTATAGTTCTCAAGATTTCTTTTTACCTTTTTTAGAAGTCTCTTGAGTTCTGTATTTGAAGATCAAACCTCTTATGTAGGTCTGGTTTTTTCATCAAAAATAGATGGAATTCATTTATTTCGTTAAATGTCCATCTTCTTCCCTGGAAAACGATGCTCATTCTTGCTGGGTAAGTTATTCTTGGCTGCATACCAAGTTCCTTAGCCTTTCGGAATATCATGTTCCAGGCCCTGCGTTCTTTTAATGTGGATGCTGCTAGATCCTGTGTTATCCTTATTGTGGATCCTCCATATCTGAATTGTTTTTTTCTAGCAGCTTCCAATATCTTTTCCTTTGTCTGATGGTTCTTGAACTTGGCCACTATATTTCTTGGCGTTTTGATTTTAGGGTCCCTTTCAGTAGGTGATCGATGAATTTTCTCAATGTCTATTTTACCCTCTGTTTCCAAAACGTCTGGGCAGTTCTCTTTGATAATTTCCTCGAAAATGGTGTCCAAGCTCTTTTTTTCCTCCCATTTTTCAGGGAGTCCGATTATTCTCAAATTGTCTCTCCTGGATCTGTTTTCCAGGTCTGTTGTCTTTCTGGTAAGGTACTTGACAGTCTTTTCAATTGTTTCATTTCTCTGGTTTTGCTTGACTCCCTCTTGGTTTCTCCTTGAGTCATTCATTTCTACTTGTTCCAGTCTAATTTTCAATGATGTATTTTCTTCACTCACTTTTTTATATCTCTTTGTAATTGTCCAATTGAGTTTTTATCTTCTATGGAATTTTTTTCCATTTTATCCATTTCTTCTTATTATTTCTTATTTCTTCTTTTACAACTATGACTAATATGGAAATATGTTTTACATGATAGCACATGCATAATCTATATCAAAGTGCCTACCATTTTAGGAAGAGGGGACCAGAGAAAAGGAAAAAATTTGGAATTTAAAATCTTCTAAAAGGGACATGCTAAAAATTGTCTTGATGTTTAATTGGGAAAAAATACTATTTAAAAGAGAAAAACGTTTGGAGTCCTTTGGCAAGTTTTGGTGTCTGGTAGATATCATTACATGATTATTCCCAATCGCTGCTTAATGGTGCTTTGAGTTGAACAGATATGCCTTCTGCTTTAATACGCTCAATAGAACTCCTTTTTAAAAGGCCCTGTCAAGCCTTGTGCTTTAATTTCACCTGAAAGAAAAAAAAATAAATGTATAATAATTAATAATAAAACAAGGGCAAGAAACTGTATAAACAAAGCACATTTCTACTAAAACTTAAGTTGAACTATTGGATGTCTGATGATTAAAGAAAACTCCACAGTGGCAAATTAAATACTAAGACTTTCAAGCAATAGAAATTTTGGCTGAATCTAATCATATGACTAGGCAGAGCAGTGACAAATTAAAAAGTTAGCAACTGAAAGTATCACAAGTACTCCTTAGGATGATCCATACAGAAAAAAGGGAAAAAAAGAGAAAAGGAAACAAGCATATATTAAGTACCTATGTGTTAGGCACTATGCTAATGATATTATCAGTTTGATTCTTTTGGTCCCTTTCAGAATAATTTTCAATGACTCCATATATCATTAAGTAATTCTCTACTCAGCTTGGAGGAAAAAACAATCATTTTTATTTTATTTTAGCTAAGCTTTATAAATATTTCTTTGGTGACTCTTTTCCTGATTATGTTTTTCCCCAATTCAATTAGCAGTCATCTCTGTGATGTACTTGTTAATGTGTTCCTTTATAATTCTTTCTAGAATCTGACATAAACTGAAGGGGAGATAAAGAATATATACTCAATTTCTTATGTCTCCACCTAGAGAATTTGCATGATGTATGGTATAGTGGGATGAACACAGAACAAAAATCAGAAGCCTGTGCTTGGTTCTGAGAAATGATAAGACTGTTGCAGTACTTCAAAATCTGCAGGAATCATTGGATTCCCTGCCATGTGAAGCAATGGACAACAGATTGCATTTGGACTAGCTCTTGGCTGCTGAAGAAGGTGTATGTGTGACTGTTGTTTACATACCCTCCTTCTAGGATTTCTGGAATCTTTTACAACACCATGTTGATTTATAATGTTTGTTATATCACTACTTGCATGTACAATTCATGTTTGTTACACCACATTGAACCGGCACCGGCTGTGGGGAGAGTCATCACTAATAGCCTGTGCGTTATTGCCATGTGCTTGGGTAATATGATGGGTTTGTGCATACCTGTTTCTAGCAAGACCATTCAGCCCAGAAACCTGCTAGCAATATCTGGTTTGATTTCCCACTTCCCTTTGGTGCTTTTCATCTCCCTTCTTGAGAAGTCGGGCGGGGTGATCACCTCCTTTTTGGGGTTCTCACCTCCCTGAAAAACCAGGGATGGTATAACCACTTGTGTTCTAAAACAAAATAAAGAGGGACATATAAAGGGCTGAAACTCTGAGTTGATGCACTGGGGTCAGACAACTGAGCACTTAAGGCTACTTACCCATTGGACAATACTCTATTAATTTATGCTTGGAAAATGGTCCTTCCCACTATTCTGTGCTGGCTTGATCTTTTGATCATTATAGATGATTATAGGAGGATTAAGGGGTGGAGTAAGACAAACCAGAGTCACTTTGATGGTAGAGGAAGAGAAGGAAGGCCGGGGAAATCCTGTGTCCCTTCCCTTCACTTTTACCCCTAAAGACCAAGAATAAAGACCAAGGACTTTTGCTTATCCTGACTCTGGCTGATTCTAAGGTATCCAGGGAGCTAACTCGGTGTTCATAAGCCAGTATTTATCATAAAAGTATTTGAAGCACACAGAAGAAAGGTCTACTAAGTTATAACTTTCCTCTCAAATTTCATACACTGTATAAAACTCATTAAATCATAAAATTATTGATCTTAGAATATAAGGGATCTCAGATGTTACCTCATATAGCACTATCATTTTATAGATGGAACACTGAGCCCCATAGATGTTAAATAAATTGGTTGAGGTCACATAATGCAGGGTGATGTCAGAGAGGCCTGGAGAGATTTACATGAACTGATGCTGAGTGAAGTGAACAGAACTAAGAAATCATTGTACACGGCAACAACAAGTTTATATGAAGATCAACTCTGATGGACATGGCTCTTCTCAACAAGGAGATGATTCAGGCCAGTTCCAATGATCTTATGATGAAGAAAGCCATCTGCACCCAGAAAGAGGACTGTGGCAACTGAGTGTGGACCACTATATAGTATTTTCACTTTTTTGTTGCTGTTTGCTTACATTTTTTTTTCTCATTTTTTTCCTTTTTTGAGATGATAATTTTTGTGCAACACGATAATAGTGGAAATATGTATAGAAAAAACTGAGAGAGACTATCCCTTATTCTCCTAATTTGCTTATAGTGTCACCCTTTATGTCTATTTTGACCTTATCTTGATGGAGGGTATTAGGTATTGGTCAATGCCTCGTTTCTGCCAAACTATTTTCCAATTTTCCCTGAACTTTTGTCAAATAGTGAGTTCTTATCCCAGAAGCTGGAGTCTTTGAGTTTATCAAACACTAAAATACTTGTTTAACATATAGTGGATTATTTGCCATCTAGGGGGTGGGGAGAGAGGGAGTGAAAAAATTTGCAACACAAGGTTTTTCAAGAGTGAATGTTGAAAATTATCCATGCATATGTTTTGAAAATCAAAAGCTTTAATAAAAAAGTATACCTTGAACTTGTTGCAACTTTGTTGAGGGTTGGGGATCCTTTATATCAGCTGAGGTAATACTTCTCATTCTCCAGCCAATAGGAAATTAGAAACAGCAAATTGAAGTTTAGTGATGAGGAGACACAAAATCCCTAAAAATCAGGAATAAAATTATAACAGTTTTGGCCTATAACCCTTAAGAGTGCTGCTAAAGAATAATTGATTTCCTTGTTGAATCATTCAGCATTTGTCTTGTGTTGTTTAAGAAGACAGAACAGTATAAAACACATTTTAGAAAGAGAAATGAAAATATTTGAAACAAGGAAAACAATACTTGGAAGGCTAAGTTTGAGTTCTAGACAATTCACTGAAGTTGAATAACTCATTTCTCTGTGATACTGGATGTATGAGTCATAAGTTAGGAGCTCTTTAAAGTTTCTTCCACTTTTAGTCTTTGAACCTGCAAACTCTTGTATGATAAAATTAAACAAAATTACACTTAAACATACAGTGGCTCATTTCTTCCTCTGGATCTAAGATCTTCACCTTCTTTTTCTGTTTATCTGCTACCTATGCATTCATAATAATGACTCAATACCTCGGTTTATTTTCATACTCTACTTTATAAAGAAAGATTCTTGGGTTTGCAAAAGTATCTCCCATGGAAATCCTTTAACAAGTGAGCTCTTGCATTTTTTGAAATAGCTTTTTATTCTTCAAAATACATGTGAAGGTAGTTTTCAACATTTATTTTTGCAAAACTTTGTTCTAAAATTTTCTCCCTTCTTCCTTACCTTCCCCCTCCCCTAGATAGTAAGTAATCTAATATTGGTTAAACATGTGCAATTCTTCTAAACACATTTCCACTTTTATCATGCTGCACAAGAAAAATCAGACCAAGACTTCCTGCCAAGATGGCGGCGTGGAGGCAGACAGCTGCTTGAGCTCCTCGTTTTCTCTCAGAACTTACTTCATGATAAGCCTCAGACTTAATGCTTGACCCAGAAAGAAATCCACAGATAATCACCAAGAGAAGACATCCTTGAAAGTTGCCAGAAAAGGTCTGTGTTTGCTCGGGGGAGGGTCAATCAGACTGGGCACAGATTGAGGGCAGGCAAGCCAGAGCGAGACAGGCAGCTCACACAGCTCAGACCAGAGGGGGAGGGGTACGATCTCTGCCATTTCTGTGAAAAGACTTTTTCCCCAGTGTGGATACTCCATCTTGGCAGCAAGCCAGGAGCAGCAGAGAGGGTGTAAACACCACAGGTGAAGATTAAAACCCCAGAAAGCCAGCAGCTCTCAGAACCCGGCCACCTCCAACCCCCACCTAGACTGACTCAGCGAGTTCTCAGAGCCTCAGAGCGCAGACTCAGTACAGTCATTGCTGTACTGTTAGTGCCTCTCTGCTGCCCTCCCCTCCAGTCTGTAGAGGAAGCCCATTAATACCATCCAGCCCCATCCTCTGCAAAACAGACCAATTGTTTCTCTTGTCAGTTTGTTTTCTTCGATTCCTGCTCTGACAAAATGAACAAAAAATTCAAAAGGGCTCTAACCATTTGGACAGCTTTTGTATGGAGAGAGAGCAGACTTCAAACACTGAGGAGACTAAAACACTGTCCCCAGAGGATTCCCCTAAGGGGGATATGAGCTGCTCCTCAATACAAAAGAATCTCATAGAGGAAATCAAAAAGGCTCTCACAAGAGAGCTGGAAGAGAAATGGGAATAGGAAAGGGAAGCTTGGCAAGAGAGCCTGGAGAAGTCATCCCATGCATTCAAAGACAGAGTGGATAAAGAAATCAAATCATTGAGAAACAAGATTAGTGAGCTGGAAAAGGTAAACAACTCCAAGGAAAACAGGATTAGTGAGCTGGAAAAAGAAAACAGCTCTCTAAAAAATAAAATGGATAAAATGGAAAAAAAATTCCATAGAAGATAAAAACTCAATTGGACAATTACAAAGAGATATAAAGAAAGTGAGTGAAGAAAATACATCATTGAAAATTAGACTGGAACAAGTAGAAATGAATGACTCAAGGAGAAACCAAGAGGTAGTCGAGCAAATCCAGAGAAATGAAACAATTGAAAAGAAGGTCAAGTACCTTACTAGAAAGACAACAGACCTGGAAAACAGATCCAGGAGAGACAATTTGAGAATAATCAGACTCCCTGAAAAATGTGAGGAAAAAAAGAGCTTGGACACCATTTTCGAGGAAATTATCAAAGAGAACTGCCCAGACGTTCTGGAAACAGAGGGTAAAATAGACATTGAAAAAATTCATCGATCACCTACTGAAAGGGATCTTAAAATCAAAACGCCAAGAAATATAGTGGCCAAGTTCAAGAACCATCAGACAAAGGAAAATATAGTGGAAGCTGCTAGAACAAAGAAATTCAGATATGGAGGATCCACAATAAGGATAACCCAGGATCTTGCAGCGTCCACATTAAAAGAATGCAGGGCCTGGAACATGATATTCCAAAAGGCTAAGGAACTTGGTATGCAGCCAAGAATAACTTACCCAGCAAGAATGAGCATCATTTCCAGGGAAGAAGATGGACATTTAACGAAATAAATGAATTCCATCTATTTTTAATGAAAAAACCAGACCTACATAAAAGGTTTGATCTTCAAATACAGAACTCAAGAGATTTCTAAAAAGGTAAAAAAGAAATCTTGAGAACTATACTTCTGCCAAAAAAATATGTAAAGAACATATGTACAATTTGTCTTAGAAACTAGAGGTGGAAAGGAAATTATATCATAAAAAAGTGTAAAGTGGTGGTACTATATCTCATGAAGAGGCAAAGGTAACCTATTATATCTGAGAGAAAGAAAGGAGGGAGATGAACATAGTGTGTATCAATAGACATATTTGATTTATGGTGAAACTTCTTCTACTTCATTGAAAAGTGAAAGGGAAGGAGTAAGCTAAGGGGAAGGGAATACAGAAATTTTGAGGAAAAGGGGTAAAATAAGGGGAGGATGTTTAAGGTGGGGGAGGGATCCTAAAAAAGGAGGGCTGTGAAAAGCAAGTGGTGTTCACAAGCTTAATACTGGGTAGGGGGGTAAGAGGGAAGGGAAAGGGAAAAGCATAAGCATAAGCAGGGGTTAATAGGATATCAAGCAATATAGAATTATTTCTTCTAACTATAAATGTGAATGGGGCAAACTGCCTCATAAAGAGGAAGCAGTTAGCAGACTGGATTAAAAGTCAGAATCCTACTATATATTGTTTACAGGAAACACACCTGAAACAGGGTGAGACATTCAAACTAAAAGTAAAAGGGTGGAACAGAATCTATTATGCTTCAGGCAAAACCAAAAAAGCAGGAATAGCCATCCTCATCTCAGATCAAGCAAAAACAAAAATTGATCTAATTAAAAGAGATAAGGAAGGGCATTATATCCTGCTAAAGGGCAGCATCAATAATGAAGCAGTATCAATATTAAACATGTATGCACCAAGTGGTGCAGCATCTAAATTCTTAAAAGAGAAATTAAGAGAGCTACAAGAGGAAATAGATAGCAAAACTATAATAGCGGGAGATCTCAATCTTGCACTCTCAGAATTGGATACATCAAACCACAAAATAAATAAGAAAGAAGTCAAAGAGGTAAATAGAATACTAGAAAAAATTGATATGATAGATCTTTGGCGAAAGCTAAATGGAGACAGAAAAGAATATACTTTCTTCTCAAGCAGTTCATGGAACCTATACAAAAACTGATCATATACTAGGGCATAAAAACCTCAAAATCAAATGCAGTAAGGCAGAAATAGTAAAGGCATCCTTTTCAGACCATAATGCAATCAAAATAACATATAATAAAAAGCCAGGGGAAAATAGACCAAAAAATAATTGGAAACTAAATAATCTTATACTAAAGAATGATTGGGTAAAACAGCAAATCATAGACATAATTAATAACTTCACCCAAGAAAATGACAATGATGAGACATCATACCAAAATGTGTGGGATACAGCCAAAGCAGTAATAAGGGGAAGTTTTATATCTCTACAGGCCTACTTGCATAAAATAGAGAAAGAGAGGGTCAACGAATTGGGCTTACAACTAAAATTGCTAGAAAAGGAACAAATTAAAAACCCCCAGACAAACACAAAACTTGAAATTCAAAAAATAAAAGGTGAGATTAATAAAATTGAAAGTAAAAAAAAAACAACTATTGAATTAGTTAATAAAACTAAGAGTTCTATGAAAAAAACAACAAAATAGACAAAACCTTAGTAAACCTGATTTTAAAAAGGAAAGAGAAAAAGCAAATTGTTAGTCTTGAAAATGAAAAGGGTGACCTCACCACTAATGCAGAGGAAATTAGAACAATAGTTAGGAGATACTTTGCTCAACTTTATGCCGATAAATTCGATAAATGAAATGGAAGAATACCTTCAAAAATATAGCTTGCCCAGATTAACAGAGGAAGAAGCAAGTAGTCTAAATAGTCCCATCTCAGAAAAAGAAATAGAACAAGCTATTAACCAACTCCCTAAGGAAAAATCCCCAGGACCAGATGGATTCACATGTAAATTCTACCAAACATTTAAAGAACAACTAACTCTAATGATATATAAACTATTTGAAAAAATAGGGATTGAAGGAGTCCTACCAAATTCCTTTTATGACACAGACATGGTACTGATACCTAAACCAGGTCAGATCGAAAACTGAGAAAGAAAACTATACACCAATTTCCTTAATGAATATTGATGCTAAAATCTTAAATAAGATATTAGCAAAAAGACTTCAGAAAATCATCCCCAGGATAATACACTATGATGAAATAGGATTTATACCAGGAATGCAGGGCTGGTTTAATATTAGGAAAACTATTAGTATAATTGACCATATTAATAATCAAATTAATAAGAAACATATGATCATCTCAATAGATGCAGAAAAAGCAACATCCATTCCTACTAAAAACGGTTGAGAGTATAGGAATAAATGGACTATTCCTTAAAATAATAATGAACATATATTTAAAACCTTCAGTAAACATTATATGTAATGGTGACAAACTGGAACTTATCCCTGTAAGTGTAAACTCCTTTTCAGAACTCCTTTTAAAGGTATAAATGCCTTTAAATATGTAAACTCCTTCTCAGACGTTCAAAGGTATAAACTCCTTTTAAAGGCCAGAACTAAAGGTGTGAATTCTGAGCTAGAGAATTGTTTAGACAACCTGAGTTATTACAAGGTGATAACTAAAATCTCCCCCTTTCTTTTGATTTAGAACATAGGGTGATCATAGCCTTGAAACATAAATCCATCAATATAGGAGGTATTATACATAATTACATAAACATATATTAACATAACACATGCTAGAAGTGATGTAACAAATAACATGATCAAATAATCATAAATTGAGAATTTATTCATGTCCATAAGTCCATTGTTCATTAGTTCATGTGCCAAAAATCCAATAATTCCTGCAAGTTTTGAAGTCCTCCAATAGTCTCATCTTGTGTTAGGAAATCCAATGATTCCTGCTGGTTTTTAAAGTTCTTTAACAGTCTTATTAGCCATGCTCTTTCAGTGTCAGATGCTTCTTAGATCTTCTTCTTTGTTTTGAGGTTTTTCTCTTTTTCTGTCTCTCTCCAGGTGCTTGTTGCCACTCATCTGTTTCCTTCTTCATCTGAAGAAATACAAGCAAACCCTCTCTCCCAGGCAGTTAACCTATCTAATTTCCTCCTATTTACTACTTTGTAAATCTCTTCTCATCATCTGGCAATTACATTGGAGCTGTTTGCATTGGACACAGCCCTGTTGGTTTAAAAGGCCTGTATTCTTTCCAAATGTAATCCATTTCTGCTATCTGATTGCTTTTTGGCTGACTTATTGGGTAATCACTTTCTGCCATATGATTGCTTTTCTGCTGGTTGATCAAATCAGAGTCCTGACCTTCTAAAGGCTCTTTGGGTGTAATCCTAGCTGCCATCATGCCCCACCTATTTTTTGATTGATACCTTGGAGCTGGGCTTTGCCTCTCATTTCCCTGGAACAGTCTACATTTGGAGGCCCAGTGGAAGCCCTTGTGACATTTTGGACATGGGGTTTTAAGTCTTCTCTCATCCTGTCTTCTCACTCTATCTCCATATCTACACTGAGCTCTTAGATGTCCAATTTTTCTACATTGAAAACACTGCCGAGTTTCTCTAGAAGTCCCTTGCCAGGAGGGACCCTGTCTTTCCATGTTCATCATATTCTAGGTATAAAAAGCATTTGTTCCTACTGTAGCACAGTGTCTTATGATCTCCTCTAAAGAAGCATCTTTGTCTAGTCCCCATATAATTCTCTTGCAAATCTCATTGGCATTTTCCTTACCCAGATGTCTGGTCATTATTTCTGTAGCTGCATTTTCTCCAGTAGTTCTTTTGACAGCAGTTTGCAGACGTACCACAAAATCTGCAAAAGGTTCATTGGGACCTTGCTCTATTTTAGTGAAAGCCTCTCCCCGATCTTTCTGCCCAGGGAGGAAACCCCAAGCTTTTATTGCAGCCTTAGCAATTGCTCATACACTGCTATGGGATAATTAATCTGTTCTGAATTCTCTCCATACTGATCTTCACCAGCTAATTGCTCAAAAGTGAATTGTGTGTTAACTCCTGTTTCCAAATTGCATCTGACTTGGATCTCACATAATTCATGAAACTCCTCAAGTCACAATAAGTTTTGTCTAGGATCTAGACATGTCCTTGCTATGGATTTCCAATCATTCAGGGTTAGGACTTCATAAGACAAACTATCTAGTAACATTTTAACATAAGTTGATGTAGCCCCATAAAGGGTACAACCTTTTTTCAAATCTTTAATTTTATTCAAATTTAAAGGTGTATATCTTCTCCTTTTTTGATCTACAGAGTCAATCCCTTCAATCACAGGATATGCATGTATAAAATCACTTATATCTTGTCCTTCTCTCTTAGTGCTTTTTCTAATCTTGTCATAGGCTGCTTCACAGGTGATTCTGTTTGTGTTTCTGCCTCTTCCCCTCCTCCTTCTTCCTCCATCCCTGAAGGTGGAGTTCATGTGGGCCTGTCAATAATCTGCTCTCTAGGTGGGGCTGAAGCTTCTTCAAGAGAATCAGAGTCATCACACTCTAATTCCTCATTTAAATCCCCTTGCCCTTGGGCAAGATCTTGATTTTTCCATTTTTATAACTTCTCTTTCTCCTACAACTTGCTTGATAGTTTAAGGCTAATTGAACTACGTTGTATATATAAAATACCTCTTCGGAAATTGAATGAGACCCATTTTTTTTGTGTGAAATTCTTTCAATTGAAGTCCCACTAGCTTCCAGTTATCTACATTTAGTTTTTCTTTCTCTAAGAACCAAGGAGACACGTGTTTTAATGTGCTCAAGAGTTTAGCAATCTGTACTCAGGTTACAAGTAGACTGTGCTCCTCAATTATCTTAATTAAACTCTCTATAGCACCACTCCTGGTTGGGGTGGGGCTGAGTTGGCTGAGGTCGAGGGAATGCCTTTAGCTAACATCTGCCCCATTTCAGCTATAAGAGATTGCTGGTTTAGCCCTTAACAAGGTATGTTCCTTATTTGTTTATTAGAATACTCACCTAATCTCTTGGTCACCAGAGGACTTCAATGGAGGTAGGGTGTCTGTCCCTGTTTGGGCACCGAATTGTGAAGGTCCGGTCGTCTCTAAGTTATTCTTCCAGTCTGCCATCTCAACTCTGTCCCAGACTAGACTAACTCCTTGCCCTCCTGCCCTCCTCTTTTATCCTAGCAGAAATTGTAGTAAGAACTCAACAGAGCTTGTGAGAAAATTCTTCAACCAATGAACTTGCTCCTTTTAAAGGTTGTGTAAACTTTTCAGAATTCCTTTTAAAGGTGTAAACTCCTTTAAATATGTAAACTCCTTCTCAAAAGTTCAAAGGTGTAAACTCCCCCTAAAGGCCAGAACTAAAGGTGTGAATTCTGAGCTAGAGAATTGTTTAGACAACCTGAGTTATCACCTTGTAATCCTAACACTCCTTAGCTAGCTTGTAATTTTCTTTTTACATATTTATTCTGTTCAAATGACTGAACAACAATAACAATAACAACACATAATTCTCTCTGAGTATAAAGTCTTTTCTGGTTAGGTTCTCAGAGGCTGCTTCTTTCTTAGCAGTCCTGCCATTCTACCTCAAGGGGCTATTCTGTTTAACCTGTCTCCTCCCTCAGATAATTGAGTTTCTGCATCTATATCTGTCTCTGTTCCTGGATGCATTCTTTCTGATGACCTGGCTGATGGAGGGGGGGGGAACAGAAGGAAATTAATTTCTTCTTCTTGCTGGTGTGAAGATTCAGCAGGTCTCTTAAGTCTTAAATCCTCAACTACTGCAGTGGAACTCTCATCAATCTGTTTAAAACTCTCAGAGACTTGGATGACTTGTTTGCTTTGGTCCTAATCTAAGAGGTTCACTTTATAACTGTTATAACTTCGTAACAACTTTATAAAAATTGTTGTTGTCTGCCCTTTATGTTTAAGAGGACCAGAGACATCATAAGGTGATTATTTTGACTCATGGGTGAATTAAATTTAAGGAAGCCAGAGTTGTGCAAAGTTGTTCATCTCTCCCTTCCAGAGTCATAATGTTCAGTGGCAGGTCAAAAGTCAAGATGATTGGCAATATCCTGAGATGGAGTAAATAAATTGTTGTTATTGATGTCTGACCAAACTCTTAGAGTCTCATAGAGCCTGCTTCAGCAGACTTCATGACTGTTGGAGAATAATTAGAAGTGCCCAAAAGTTGGATGGGCTTCATTCAAGAGCTAACAGGAACCCTCTAACTAGAAATGTGTGAGCAAAGAACACTTGTGCACATGGTGGGATGATTTTTCAATTCACAGTGGTAGAAGGAATTGAAAAACATATCTTTGCTAAGAAAATCCCAAATGGAGTCACAAAGAGTTAAATGTGATTGAAATGACTGAACAACAGCAATATAACTCCCCTTGAGTGCAAATTTTTCACAAAGCCTTGCATTGCTTGGCACTAAACTTCACTTACAGTATAACTGTGCTGTTCAAAGTTTTTTAAGGGCATCTTCAAAGCTGATTTTTCACTAATGAAATTTCAGTTGGGGATGAAACAGGAAACAGAAAAGTGACTAGAAAATGAAAAATGGGAAAATTAACAAGTTCTCTGAGTCAACCTCAAAGTCTTCTTCGTCTTACTCTGATCTGTTACATTGCCATAGATACTGACAAGCTATTAGTTTTGACTAACAGACTGAGGCAGGATTCTTGGTCTTGTGATACCAGAGGAGACAATATCACTTGAAAATGAAATTGTGGATGGAAGGAATACCCACCATTTTTCCCATCCTCTTTATTCTGGTTACTTTGCCACTGCACTAGGATGGTTTTTCTAAAGTCTAAGCCTGACCATGTCTCGTTTGTGTTCAAAGAATTCTGGTGGCTTCCTATTACTTTCAAGATCAAATATAAATTCCTCTGGCTCCTTCTAGTTTTTCTAAGCTAACAGTTTATTCCTCTTCTTAAAATCTCTAAATACATTAGCTTATTGGCTATTTCTTGTAGGATTCTCCATTCTCCCAACTTCATGCTTTTTCATTTGCAGTTCTTCATACCCAAAGTGCTCTTCTTCACCTCTTCCACTTCTTGGTTGTCCTGGCTTCCTTTAATATTTAATCTACATACTATGAAGACATTTCCCTCTTCCAACCCTTGCTAATGTTTTTTTTTTTTTTAATGTAGTCATCTTCATTGACCCCCGTTGGGGTTTTCTTGCTAAAGATACTGGAATGGTTTCCCTTTTCTTCTCCAACTCATTTTATAGATGATGTAACAGGCAAACAAAATTGTCACTTTTGCAGGGTCATGGAGGTGTCTGTGTCTGGATTTGAACTCAGGTGTTCCTGACTCTAGGGTCTATACTCTATCCACTGCACCATCCAGCTGCTGCTTCCCTATAGACTGTCTTTCTTTTTTTTTTTTTTATTTTTGTATTCATTTTTCCAAATTACCCCCCCTCCCTCCCCCCGATGACAGGCAATCCCATACATTTTACATGTGTTACAATATAGTCTAGGTACAATACATGTGTGTGAATATCATTTTCTTGTTGCACAACAAACATTAGAATCCGAAGGTACATGCAACCTGGGCAGACAGATATCAGTGCTAACAATTTACATTCACTTCCCAGTGTTTCTTCTCTGGGTGTAGCTACCTCTGTCCATCATTGATCAACTGGAAGTGAGTTGGATCTTCTTTATGTTGAAGATTTCCACTTCCATCAGAATACATCCTCATACAGTATTGTTGTTGAAGTGTACAGTGATCTTCTGGTTCTGCTCATTTCATTCAGCATCAGTTGATTTAAGTCTCTCCAGGCCTCTCTGTATTCCTCCTGCTGGTCATTTCTTACAGAGCAATAATATTCCATAACCTTCATATACCACAATTTACCCAACCATTCTCCAACTGATGGACATCCATTCATCTTCCAGTTTCTAGCTACAACAAAAAGAGCTGCCACAAACATTTTGGCACATATATGACTCTTTCCGCTCTTTAGTATTTCTTTGGGATATAAGCCCAGTAATAGCGCTGCTGGGTCAAAGGGAATGCACAGTTTGATAACTTTTTGGGCATAATTCCAGATTGCTCTCCAGAATGGCTGGATTCTTTCGCAACTCCACCAGCAATGTATTAGTGTCCCAATTTCCCCACATCCCCTCCAACATTTATCATTATTTGTTCCTGTCATCTTAGCCAATCTGACAGGTGTGTAGTGGTATCTCAGAGTGGTCTTAATTTGCATTTCTCTGATCAGTAGTGATTTGGAACACTCTTTCATGTGAGTGGATATAGTTTCAATTTCTCCCTCTGAGAATTGTCTGTTCATATCCTTTGACCATTTATCAATTGGAGAATGGTTCGGTTTCTTATAAATTATGGTCAGTTCTCTATATATTTTGGAAATGAGACCTTTGTCAGAACCTTTGTTTTTAAAAATATTTTCCCAATTTGTTACTTCCCTTCTAATCTTGTTTGCATTAGTATTATTTGTACAGAAACTTTTTAGTTTGATGTAATCAAAATCTTCTATTTTGTGATCAATAATGATCTCTAGTTCTCCTCTGGTCATAAATTCCTTCCTCCTCCACAAGTCTGAGAGGTAGATTATCCTCTGTTCCTCTAATCTATTTATTATCTCCCTCTTTATGCCTAAATCATGGATCCATTTTGATCTTATCTTAGTATATGGTGTTAAGTGTGGATCCATATCTAATTTCTGCCATACTAATTTCCAGTTTTCCCAACAGTTTTTTCCGAATAATGAATTTTTATCCCTAATGTTGGAATCTTTGGGTTTGTCAAAGATTAGATTGCTATAGATGTACCCTTTTTTGTCCTTTGTATCTAATCTGTTCCACTGATCTACCGGTCTATTTCTTAGCCAATACCAAATGGTTTTGGTGACTGCTGCTATATAATAGAGCTTTAGATCAGGTACACTTAGATCACCTTCCTCTGAGTTGTTTTTTTTTCATTAGTTCCCTTGCAATTCTCGACCTTTTATTCTTCCATATGAATTTTGTTGTTATTTTTTCTAGGTCATTGAAATAGTTTCTTGGGAGTCTGATTGGTATAGCACTAAATAAATAGATTAGTTTGGGGAGTATTGTCATCTTTATTATATTCGCTCGGCCTATCCAAGAGCACTGAATGTCTTTCCAATTATTTAAATCTGATTTTATTTTTGTGGCAAGTGTTTTGTAATTTTTCTCATATAATTCCTGACTTTTCTTTGGTAGATGGATTCCCAAATATTTTATACTCTCAACATTTGTTTGGAATGGAATTTCTCTTTGTATCTCTTGCTGTTGCATTTTGTTAGTGATATATAAAAATGCCGACGATTTATGTGGATTTATTTTGTATCCTGCCACTTTGCTGAATTTTTGAATTATTTCTAGTAGCTTTTTAGCAGAGTCTTTGGGGTTCTCTAAGTATACCATCATGTCATCTGCAAAAAGTGATAGTTTAATTTCCTCATTTCCTACTCTAATTCCTTGAATCTCTTTCTCGGCTCTTATTGCCGAGGCTAGCGTTTCTAGTACTATATTGAATAGTAATGGTGATAGTGGGCAACCTTGTTTCACTCCTGATCTTACTGGGAAAGGTTGCAGTTTATTTCTATTGCATATTATGCTTACTGAAGGTCTTAAATATATGCTCCTAATTATTCTAAGGAATAGTCCATTTATTCCTATACTCTCAAGAGTTTTTAGTAGGAATGGATGTTGGATTTTGTCAAATGCTTTTTCTGCATCTATTGAGATGATCATATGGTTCTTATTAATTTGATTATTAATATGGTCAATTATATTAATAGTTTTCCTAATATTAAACCAGCCCTGCATTCCTGGAATAAATCCTACTTGATCATAGTGTATTATCTTGGAGATGATTTTCTGAAGTCTTTTTGCTAATATCTTATTTAAGATTTTAGCATCAATATTCATTAAGGAGATTGGTCTATAATTTTCTTTCTCAGTTTTCGATCTACCTGGTTTAGGTATCAGTACCATGTCTGTGTCATAAAAGGAGTTTGGTACGACTCCTTCATCCCCTATTTTTTCAAATAATTTATATAACATTGGGGCTAATTGTTCTTTAAATGTTTGGTAGAATTCACATGTGAATCCATCTGGCCCTGGGGATTTTTTCCTGGGGAGTTGATTAATAGCTTGTTCTATTTCTTTTTCTGAAATGGGACTATTTAAGCAATTTATCTCCTCCTCTGTTAATCTAGGGAGCCTATATTTTTGGAGGAAGTCATCCATTTCACTTCAGTTATCAAATTTATTGGCATAAAGTTGGGCAAATAACTCCTTATTATTTCTCTAATTTCCTCTTCATTGGTGGAAAGATCCCCCTTTTCATTTGTAAGACTATCAATTTGATTTTCCTCTTTCTTTTTTTTCATCAAATTTACCAAAGGTTTATCTATTTTATTGGCTTTTTCATAAAACCAACTCTTGGTTTTATTTATTAATTCAATAGTTTTTTTACTTTCAATTTTATTGATTTCTCCTTTTAATTTTTGTATTTCAAGCTTAATTTTTGGTTGGGGGTTTATAATTTGGTCTTTTTCTAGCCTTTTAAGTTGTAAGCCCAATTCGTTAATCTTCTCTTTCTCAATTTTCTTCAAATAAGCCTCTAAAGATATAAAATTTCCCCTTATTACTGCTTTAGCTGCATCCCAAAGATTTTGATATGATGTCTCATCATTGTCATTATCTTGGGTGAAATTGTTAATTGTTTCTATAATTTGCTCTTTCACCCAGTCATTCTTTAAGATGAGATTATTCAGTTTCTAATTACTTTTTGGTCTATTTACCTCTAACTTTTTACTGAATGTAGCTTTTATTGCATTGTGATCTGAGAAGAAGGCATTTATTATTTCTGCCTTCCTACATTTAATTTTGAGATCTTTATGTCCTAATATATGGTCAATTTTTGTATAGGATCCATGAACTGCTGAGAAGAAAGTATATTCCTTTCTATTGCCATTCAGTTTTCTCCAAAGGTCTGTCATACCTAGTTTTTCTAATATTCTATTTACTTTTTTAATTTCTTTCTTGTTTGTTTTGTGGTTTGATTTGTCTAAATCTGAGAGTGCAAGGTTGAGATCTCCCACTATTATAGTTTTACTGTCTATTTCTTCTTGCAGTTCTCTTAACTTTTCCTTTAGAAAGTTAGATGCTATACCACTTGGTGCATATATGTTTAGTATCGATATGGCTTCATTATTTATGCTACCTTTCAGCAGGATATAGTTTCCTTCCTTATAACTTTTAATTAGATCATCTTCGGCTTTTGCTTGATCTGAGATAAGGATATCTACCCCTGCTTTTTTGGCTTTACCTGAAGCGTAATAGATTCTGCTCCAACCTTTTACCTTTACTCTCTCTATATATATATCTCCCTGCTTTAAGTGTGTTTCCTGTAGGCAACATATTGTAGGGTTCTGCTTTTTGATCCAATCTGGTATCCGTCTCCGTTTGATGGGATCGTTCATCCCATTTATATTTACAGTTAAAATTACTAATTCTGTATTTCCTGCCATCGTATTATCCCCAGATTATGCTTTTTTCCCTTGACCCCCCTGATCCCCCTCCCCGATATTTAATTTACAGACCCCCCTTGTGACGCGCAACCCTCCCTCTTTTTTTTTTTTTTAGGATCCCTCCCCCCTCCCTCCAAGTCCCTTCTCTTATTCTCCTTTTCCTTTTCCCTTTTCCTCTCCCTCCTTTTAATGAGGTGAGAGAAAATTCTCTGAAAAACAAATATGTTAATTATTTACTCTTTGAGCCTCTCCTGATGAGAGTAAGATTCACACAATGATTCTCCCCCTCACTAAGTTCCCTCAGATATTGTGTATTTTCTATGCCTCTTCCCTGGATGAAGTTTCCCTCTTTTTATCACTCCTTCCCCCTTTTCTGAACCGACCTCCTTCCCTTTACTACACCCCCCTTTTTTTCTTTTATATCAGTAAAATCAAATTATCCATGTGTACTTTCTATATACCCACAACAGAGTTACAGTTCTCAAGGGTTCTGTGTACCTTTTTCTGTTTCTCTTCAGTCTTGTGGATGTAGATCAAATTTTTTGTTTAAGTCTGGTTTTTTTCTTAGAAACATATAGAATTCCTCTGTTTCATTGAATGACCATCTTCTTCCATGGAAAAAGATGCTAAACTTAGCTGGGTAGTTCATTCTTGGTTGCAGTCCTTGATCTTTTGCCTTACGGAATATCAGGTTCCAGGCCCTTCTGTCTTTTAATGTGGAGGCAGCCAGATCTTGTGTGATCCTTATTGTGGCACCTTGGTATTTAAATTGTTTTTTTCTAGCTGCTTGCAGGATTTTCTCCTTTGTGTGGTAATTCTGCAGCTTAGCCACTATATTCCGTGGTGTTCTTTTTTTAGGGTCTATTTCAGAAGGAGTTCGATGAATTCTTTCCACATCTACTTTCCCTTCTGTTTCTATTATCTCTGGACAGTTCTCTTTGATAATTTCCTGTAAAATAGAATCTAGGCTCTTTTTTTGGTCATAGTTTTCTGGAAGTCCAATAATCCGCAGATTATCTCTCCTAGATCTATTTTCCAGGTCTATAGATTTTCCCAGTAAGTATTTGACGTTGTTCTCCAGCTTCTCATTTTTTTTTTGTTTTGTTTGACTGATTCTTAGGTTCTCTGTGAATCATTCATTTCTATTTGTTCCATCCTGACTTTTAAGGAGTTATTTTCTTCTTTCACAGTTTTTAGTTCTTTTTTTAAATGCCCAATTTCGTTTTTAAAGGAATTATTTTGCTCTCTTGAATTTTTTTCCATTTCCCTAATTTTTTTTTTTTTGAGAATTATTTTCTTTTTCCAATTCAGAAATTCTATTTTCTTGAGACTTTTTTATCTTTTCCAATTCAGAAATCCTACTTTCCTGTGTTTTTTTAACCTTTTCTAATTCATAAATTTTGTTTCCCTGCATCTCCTGTGAATTCTTTATTTTTTCCAACTCCAATTTCAGGACGTTCTTATTCTCTATCATCGCTTCCCTTTCCTTTCCCCATTTTTCTTCGATCTCCCTCAATTTTTTAAGAGATTCTTCTAGGAGAGAGTTATGTGATGGGGGGCAGGGATCGTTCCCCTTTAGGTTGTTATCTGCTGACTCTCTGCTGTTAACTTCCTCGGGGTTGGATACCCGCTCTTTCTCTGTATAGAAGGAATCTATGGTTTTTCTAGCTTTTTTGCTCATACTTAAAAAATCTTTTGGGGTCTGTCCCTGGGGTAGGAAATTATTTATTTATTTCTTTACCAGCTTCCTCCCAGACAGGATGGATGCAGCGGCTCCTGTGCCTGAGCTAAGAGAGAGCTCTGGGAGAGAGTTCCCCACCCCCTCCCTGGAAGTGCCTCAGAGGTGATTAGCACTACTGTGCTTAGAGGGCGTAGAATAGTGAAGACAGCAAGAAGCCCAGCCTATGTGTCCGGGTGGGGAGTGGATGTTTGCAGCAGGTGACTTGAAAAGCCCCTGTGCTCAAACTGGAAGTGTCTGCCAGAAACCGTGGTCCCTAGTTCAAAGGTTCCGCTTCTCTGGGACTTCCTGGAGCTGAGTTCCACTCCCTCCAGCTAAACTAGGCAGCGTGTGTTGCCTTGGGCCGTATCCACCCACTTGTCAATCTCTTAACTATTCTCAGGTGGTAGCTGAGGCCACACCCCCTGGTGCCGAGTCTCTGCTGAGTCACCCCCAGGATCGGGGAAAATCTAATCTGAGTTTTAAAATATTTTGGCTTTCTCTTCTGAACTGCTAAATAATTCGCAGAGAAGAGCTAACAGCCTGTGCCAGATTCCTTTACCTCAGTGGCTTCTCTGATCCCAGAGCCCTTCCCAGCGCAATGGGCGCAGTGTGCCCCTACCCCACCGTCTCTGCTGGTCTCTCTTATTCCTCCCCTGAGAACTGACCTTTCCTGTTGAAACTCCAGATTCTCTTCAGCTGGTAAGTCGTGCTTCCAGTCCTTGTGGTATCTATCAGTCCTGAGCTAATTCTGAGACTTAATTTATCTAATTGGTTGTGAGGGAGTGAGGACGTTCACTGAGTCGTGTGTTTCTTCTCCACCATCTTGGCTCCGCCCCCTAGACTGTCTTTCATTAAAATTTATGTGACCATGGACAAGTTTGCCTCTGTTTTCTTATCTTTAAAATGAGCTGGAGAAGAAAGTGACGAAACATTTCAATATCTCTGCTGAAAAAACCCCAGATGGGGTTACAAAGAGTAGGACATGACTAAAATGACTGAAAAATAAGTTGTGTTCTTTCCTCAGTGACATTTAGCACAGTGACTATCACAGTTTGTGTTTAGTTATTTCAATAGTGTTCTTGGCAAAAATGCTGGAGCAGTTTGCTATTTCCTTCTCCAACTCATTTTACAGATGACCAACTGAGGCAAACAGCATCAAGCGACTTGTAAAAAGTGCTTTGTTGAATAACTGATTGGTCTGCCTCATACATGAGCTTTGGGAAAGAGCTATAATGAATGATTGAAATTAGGTACCAAATTGTACCCCCAGGTTGCAATATAGCAACAGAAACTGGACATTTACCTGGGTTAAGAAATCAAACTAGTATGGATCACAAGCTTGCTGTAATGTAGGGACCTCAAGACCATCTAGTTTAATTTGACTAATTTGAACAACTTTTGAACTGATTTGAACAAGATCATATCACTACATGCACAAATAATCTTTGCTTGCAAAATTCTAGTAAGGGAGTGCTCATTGCCTCTTGAATGAAACCCATTTATCTTTTGGACAGCTCTAATATCAAGCTCAAATCTGCTTCTCAACAATTTATACCCATTGCTTCTTCTTTTGCCTTATTGTCTAAACAAAGTAAATACAATCCCTCTTGCAAATGATAGTTCTTCAAATATTGGAAGAGATATCATATAATGATAATTTCCTCTTCTCTTCACCAAGTTAAACATACCCAATTCTTTCAATGGATTTTGTCTTTTTATTAAAAATATACTGGGTATTGTCCTAAATAATTTTTTATTTGGTCTTCCAATAATAGACTCTAACTTTAATCTGAAAGGTTATCAGTCCAAATAGAAGGAGGATTTAATTACTGATCAATTGGAGAATTGGTTGTGTGAATTATGGTATATGAAGGTTATGGAATATTATTGCTCTGTAAGAAATGACCAGCAGGAGGAATACAGAGAGCCTTGGAGAGACTTACATCAACTGATGCTGAGTGAAATTAACAGAACCAGAAGATCGCTGTACACTTCAATGCTGTATGAAGAGGTATTCTGATGGAAGTGGATATCTTCAACATAAAGAAGATCCAACTCACTTCCAGTTGATCAATGATGGACAGAAATAACTACACCCAGAGAAGGAACACTGGGAAGTGAATGTAAATTGTTAGCACTACTGTCTATCTACCCAGGTTACTTATATCTTCGGAATCTAATACTTAATGTGCAACAAGAAAATGGTATTTACACACATATATTGTATCTAGGTTATATTGTAACACATATAAAATGTATGGGATTGCCTGTCATCGGGGGGAGGGAGTGGAGGGAGGGGGGATAATTTGGAAAAATGAATACAAGGGATAATATTATAAAAAAAATCAAAAAATGTCTGAGGTAAATATCCAAAATTATATATATGGCAATTCCTCCAAAACATCTGAGTTGGGACCATGCAGGTCACACTAGGGAAAGATCCTTGGTCCATGAAAAACATCATGAAAAGCAGATCAGAATTGAAATGCTTTGGTGTTTTCCAGTTAAATTAAATTGTTTACTACTCAGGAAATCACACTTCAAGTTTTTTTTGTTTCTCATTAATGCTCAAAGTTCATAATGTAGTTTTTAATGCTCCATTTCAGCATTTCCTTTTAGGATTTTGTCATTTCTCCTTTTTTCTTCTTCTCCTTATAGACTTATATTCACTATCTTTCCATTGACTTGTGGAGGTAATACAAATAACAAGATCAAATGTAGTGACCAAAAAAAACAAAACAAAACAAAAAAAACATATAAACCAAAGATCATCTGATAAGTGAAAAAAATTTTTTTTTAATTTGACTGCATGCTTAAAGTCATTCTTATATTAAGATCGTCAACTTTCATGGTATTGTCCAATCTTTTTAGACCTGAAAAATAAAATCATTACTTAACTGCACTACCAAGTTATGAACACTTGGGATATTTCTGTTAAAACCACAGAAAAACTCTCACCATTATTATTACTACTACTGATGATGATGATGATTTTTTTATTTTATATTCTGAAGAATTATCTAAAAGAGAGAGACTGAGATAGCATAGTTTAGGTTTTCAGTCAATATTTAGCAATCCACCAAACTTTTTGTTTGGTGATTTCACCAATTTGTGAGTTTTGTTTTATTGGTGTGGTTTTAAAGCATGGCTAGAATGCAAATATGACGGGAGAGGATGAATTGTCAAAATGAATATGAATTTAACATAGCATTAATTTTCTGAATTCTGGTCTTTTGGTCATCTTTCTTTTGTAGTATATTAATTATCATAAAATATTCATTAGGTACCTTCCTCCATATGTCAAAGTTAGGCACAAATAACATATAAACTATACCCGATACATAACAGAGATAAAAATGAAAGCCCATATATCAGAAATAATAGGAAACTATAAAGTATTTACCGTATAGAGCTGTTAAATTGCCTACGATGTGTTAGTCTATATTGTTCACATAATTCTTCCTGTAACTGGGCTAGTGAAATTTTTCTTTGAAGGAAAAAGTTCCAGATTTCAACATGAAAGAAAAATGAAGATAAGGCCTTTGCCCAGAGGCATGTTGGCAATAAGCAATAAGCAATATGTGGTGGGTCTATTACCTGTCTAGAATTCTTTGGAGGGAATGGGATCATAGATATGGAGATGGAAAGAACCATAGAGGCTCCCTCATCTAGAACAACTGTAAGATGAAGATAATGAACTCTACAGAGCTTGTGACATGCTGAGAATCAAGTATTGCAAAAAAGGTAATAGAGTAAATAATAACACTAGACACAAATCTGGCCCTCTGATTCTAAATCCAATCTTCTTTCCATTGTACCATGATCTTCTGAAGGAAAGTTCAATTAAATATGGGTCAACTGTTATAAGCTCCATAGACTGTGGAATCAGAAGCAGAGAGGTAAACCAGAGGGCAGATTGTAGGATCATAGATTTAGAGCTGGAAGATGCTTTAGGGTTCATCTGGTTCAACTGTTCCCCAGCTTTTCTCCCTACTTTTCGGTTATAGAAACTGACTCAAATTCTTAAAAAGTGAACTTTTAAAAAGCTCAAGAAAAATGAAATGACATCTATCTCAGTTGAAGAAGGGATCTGAATTTCTTCCAATTCAAGAAATGAAGGAAATTACTAGGAACAGGAATGATGTGATGTTATATGATTTTTTTAAGTAATTAAAATGTTTAAAAAAACAATGTAATTTGAAAAAAAAATTAAAATGACATATTGGTAAGGATATTTAAGGAAAATATTTTTATTTGAAGTTTTTATTTCTAAATTCTATCCTTTCCTCATTTCTTCCTTGCGTATTCTCTCTGCTAGAATTTTATTTAATTTTCTTTGTATCACTATTCATTAGGGAAATTGGTCTATAATTTTTTCCTCTGTGTTGGTTCTTTCTGTTTTGGTCATGTATAAGCACCAAACTTATAATAAAAGGAGTTTGGTTGGGACTCCTTTTTGTCTATTTTTAAAAATAGTTTGTATAGTATTGGGATAAGTTATTCTTTAAATGTTTGGTAGGAGCCACTTGTGAACTATCAGATTCAGGAGATTGTTTCTTAGAAAGTTCATTGATGGTTTATTCAATTTCTTTTTCTAAGATTGGTTTTTAAAATATTTTATTTCTTTTTTTAAAATCTGGGTAATTTAAATCTTTGTAGATATTAATCCATTTCATTTAGATTGTCAAATTTGTTGGCATATAATTGGGCAAAATAACTCCTAACAATTGTCTTAATTTCCTTTTCATTAGTTATGGATTCACCCATTTCATTCTTGTTACTTGTAATTTTGGTTTTCATCTTTATTTTTTTAATCAAATTAAGCAATGGGCCTATATATTTTATTTTATTTTTTCAAAAACTGGATTCTAGTTTTATTTATTAGTTTAATAGTTTTTTTACTTACAATTTTATTAATTTCTCCTTTGATTTTTAAGATTTCCAATTTGGTGTTTAACCGGAAAGTTTTAATTTTGTTTTCCAGTTTTTGTTTTATTTGTATGTCCAATTTATTGACCTACTTTTCCTTTATTTTATTGATGTAAGCAATTAGAGATATGAAATTTCTCCCAAGTACTTCTTTGGCTGCATTCCATATATTTTTGATATATTGCTTCATTATTGTCATTTTCTTTAGTGAAATTATTTATTGTAGGATTAGATTATTTAATTTTCCATTAATTTTATTTTTTCCAATGTCCATTATTGAATGTGATTATTGCATATTGTGATCTGAGAAAGATGTATTTATTGTTTCTGTTTTATTGCATTTGCTTGTGAGGTTTTTATGTTTTGTGTAGATGCCACACATTGCTTAGAAAAAGATATATTCCTTTCTATTCCCATTTAGTTTTCTCTAAAGAGCTATCATACCTAATTTTTCCTGAATTTTATTCACCTCCTTAACTTCTTTCTTGTTTATTTATTTATTTTTGTTAGGTTTATCTAATTTTGAGAGGAGAAAGTTGAGGTCACCTCCTAGTACAGTTTTATTATCTATTTTCTCCTGTGACTCATTCAACTTCTTCAAATATTTACTATTCTTCTTCAAAAATACTAAAAGATTTGTACATATATGCTTACTATTGATATGACTTCTTTGTCTATGATGCCTTTCAGCAAGATATTATTTCCTTCTCTTTTTATTAGATCTATTTTTAGGAAAAGTTAAAAATAGTATTATGTTATATGAATAAGGTATCAGGGCAAGAACTGACAGAGGAATTACCTGGGTTAGATAGACTGGTAGTTCTGAAAACCTACTCATATCAGGAATGGGTTAAACAGGGAACAATACATACATACATATATGTGTGCAGGTATATATGTGTGGTATATTTATACCACAAAGGGTATAGCACCCTCCAAAATTTAGAAAGAAACAAGGGGGAGAGAATAGGACAAAATGCAATATAAATGGGTGTGAAGATTAACCAGAGTACAATAGGGTGTATAGATTAATGAGAAACAGGTAAAGAACAGGGAAAAGGTGACATAAGATAAACTAGGGTACAGTAGGGTGTTTAGATAAATGGATAATATATAGAGAGTATTGGGAATAGGACAAAAAGGGAGGGTAGGGATGGGAGGAGGAGAAAAGAGAAGAATTTGTGGCACGAGTGATGAGGAGGTTAAGTAATACCAAGGGCAAGTAAATGTAAGTAGAAGAGTTAGCAGGGATAGGAAATAATACAATAATAATCATCAGGAGTAGAATTTATTAAAAAGTAGGAATAGTAATAATTTATCTCAGGCAAAATCAAACTTTAAAAAATTCAATCATGAGAGAAATCTAAATTAAATGTCAGCCATATTAATATTGTTTTAGATGTATATATATATGTATGTGTATATATGTTTGTGTATATGTGTATATGTGTCCATGCTTAATTGTAGCCTGCTTGGGGGAGGTGGAAAGGAGAAAAGGGGGGAAAATAAAGTAAACAAATTAAATAAATAAACAAAGCCAGTTTCTAGGAGGGGATCCTGTACTATTGGTTACAGAGTTGGAACAGAATTTGTCTTTAAAACTACCAGATTGAGAGAGTGTCTTTACATTTGAATCTAGAAAAAGATGAAGTTGGCATCCATAGTTGGGATGCCATAAATTGAGCAGAGTGAGAAAAGGGACTATTTCTTACCCCTTTTGGGTCCTATGGCACCTAGAAACTGGCTTTGGGATATTTATCCTTTTCAATTCTAGGATAATTTCAGGATAGTAGTTACTGATAGCCCAATAGGGAAATCAAGAATCTGAGTGTCCAGGATTCAAGTACCTGAAAATAGTAGGAGTAAATCAATACTTTTCTCACTTAAGTCAGATACACTTTAGAGTCTACCAGTGCCAAATTATTATTATTATTATTATTATTATTATTATTTACC
Organism: Sminthopsis crassicaudata; assembly: GCF_048593235.1. NCBI lineage: Eukaryota > Metazoa > Chordata > Mammalia > Dasyuromorphia > Dasyuridae > Sminthopsis > Sminthopsis crassicaudata. Next base: position 178,760,269 of record NC_133619.1, on the reverse strand, counting down.
AGTGCCAAATAGAGAATGGTATTGTAGATTCAACATTCAGTGGCTCCTCCATGGCCTGCTGGAAAAAATTCAAACTCTTTAAATTTGTACTATTGACCCCAATTTACCTTTCTACTCTTATCCTACATTAACACTTTGCTCTAGCCAAACTAATATATTTTTTTATCCGCAAAATATTTTTTGTGCTTTCCTGCCTCCATCCCTTTACTTATATTATTCTTCCCACTTAAAATGCAATGACCAAAGCACCTTTCTATTGCAATTCTTTACAACTTTCAGGACCAAATTGAAGTCACTTTCTCTCTGAAGTCATCCTAGACTCCTCCTTCCCAAAGTGACCTCCTCCCTTTTCTGAACTCATAGCACTTTCCATCTTTATTACTCATTGAATTATATCCTTTCATGTTGCTGTCATGTATTAAAATTAATTAGTTAATTTTTAACTCTTCAGACACAGTAGACTTAGGAAATACAAACCAGAAATGATGTTTCTTGAAAATATGGACTCTGTCTTTTTGTTTTTGTTTTTGTTTCTCAGAGCCTAGAATGAAACAATGCCTTCAACACTGATGTGAACTGCCCAATCCTGCTCATATAAAATAATGTGAAGTCCAGGTTATTGTTAATTCGTCCTGTCTCCAATCTAGTCAGCATCTTTCAAAATATTCACAACAATCTAAGTTGTGAGACAATTTTGATGGAACTTAACTTTCCCAGATTATCTTATTTCCATAAGTTAAGACAATCATAATGTAAACTCTTCACCATAATGGCAAACAAAAAGGAAGTTAGTTTTCCCAGGCTATTTTGATTGGCATTTCTTTAGGCAGGATTTAGACCTAGTCTGCCAGGTCTGGCTCCTGACCCCTCTTCAGTTCCCACCTTTTTCTCTGATCTCCCTGCAAAGCCCCCCAAGGTTAAATTTCCCCTATAAAAGATTTGCTTATGAGGAAGATCTTTGCTAAATTCTCCTCAGGACTAAGCACCCTCTGAAGTACTCTCTTCCTCTCACTCATAGTACTTTCCCTTTAATGGTGCTTCTTTCCTTACTCTAGCTAACTCTGGTTAATCTAACCTTCCAGGCAATGGCTTTCTCCCATCCCATGAAGTACTTCTTTTCTCCTAGTTAGTTGTGAGTTCCACAGAAGAATTTGCCTTTTTCTTTGCTAACTATAAGCTCTCCCAACTCTATTTCATATTTGCCACCTCTGGTACCTATTTTATCTCTCTGTCTCAGTCTCTGTCTCTGTCTCTGTCTCTCTCTTTGTAACTTCTAAATAAACCTTCCTTTTGGCCATTGTGAACTTGTCACATGTTTTATTTTGAACTGGGTATTGTTATCTCGACCTCATCAAACATGGTGAGTGTGTGATTAATATTGATTGGTTGTCTCACATTTTTCCACTGGATAATTAATTTTTTTTCTATTGTTGCAGTGACAGCTCTCATTGGTATAAATGATTCCCTGAGGGTTCTGCAATGTATTTCTAAGATGCTTCTTTAACCTAGAAACTTGTAAACCTTAAGTATACTCTCTTGGGGTAAGTTGTACATTTTTTTGGGGGGGAAGAGGTTGATAGAGCATATTTCGATACAAATTTCATCTGTAAATAGTCTCTTAATATTGTTCCTCCTCCTGTCTTTTCTTTGACTGGATCTATTTTTGAGAATAGAAAACAATAATATCTCAGCTCATTTAGAATGAGTTCATTTAGAAAAGTGTTTATGGTTTTCTGAGATAGCTTTATGACCTCTAAGTCTGTGATCAGAGACGCCAGCTCACCTGACCTTCTATGCTTTTGTGGATCTTATCCCTTTGAGACTTTAATATTGGATGCTCAGGCTACTTTGCCTCATCTAATAAAAGGAGCATTTCAAAAGGCCAATTACTACTTCATTTACCAGTGACCCTTGAGCTTTCTACCTCTTCCTCATTTCCTGGATTACATTAGGAAACAGGTACAATTATATCCTCTTGCCTTCTAAAACTGACTGCTTGGTTTATTTCTTGTGTGAGGACGGTAAAATTATACTATTGAGTCATAAGATTACAATGTTAGGGTCCCCAGGTCAGTCAATGTTTCAGGTATGATGGAAGAATGTGCAAACTCAGCTTGTCTCTAAGTTAAGGGGCAAAGATTTATTAAGGTTCTTATAGCAGTCTAAATTCTGAAAGAAATTTGGAAGTTGCGGGGGTTCTTAAAGGTGGAAAAAGTGGTCTGCTATGTACTTCATTATTATCTCAAAAACTTTATCACTGACCAACATATTATTATCTGACAGCTTCATTATCTGTGTAACTATACTACCAAGCTAGAATATTTGATAGGAAATGTGACGTGCATATTGATAGAAAGGGTAATTCCTTCTCTTCTTTAGCCATTCCAGAACATGATATCCTGTTACTTCTCTCCATATATTATCTGTATAATCTACTTAGTACTTATGCATTGCTTATTGTCTGATCTATCTCATTCTGCTAGTCTGTGATTGTTGATTCTTAGAGTGTACATAATCAATTGATAAACATTTATTAAGCACCTACTATTGGCCAGACATTTTTGTGCTAAGTTTTAGAGATGCAAAAAGAGACAAAAGATACCTTACCCTCAGGGATATTATGATCTAATGGAGAGTGTACATGTAAACAAATATATACAATGCCAACTATATAAGGATAACTAGGAAATAATTAAAAGAAAGAAAACATTGGCATAGTTTTCTGAAGAAGGTAAGATTTTTAGTAGGAAATTAAAGGAAGCCATGGAGGAGTATAAGGTTTTAGATTGTAGAACCTTGCCTATTTTACCTGCTTTGTGTAGAGACTCTCTTGACTTCTTTCTTTACTATTCCATAGCAGGAATCTCATCCAGAAAGTTTGCTATGTAACCCCTTACTTTGACTGTTCAGTTCCTCCCAGAATCTCTATTTTAAGGAAGGTTCCAAGACAAGTCATGTTTCCTCTGTTGTTCCTCTCATGCTCCATGCCTAATTCTTTGGGCTTTTTTTCTCCACTATGCCCCTAGTCTTTCTCCTGACTCCTAGCTTTTTAGTTTCTTCCCTCATTCTTACTTTATTAGAATATAGGGCAAGAACTGTCTTTCTTTTATCTTTCTGTTTCTAGTTCCAGGGTTTAGCATAGTGTCTGCCAACAATAAGCATTTAATAAATACTGGTTAACTTGAATTGTTGACTACTGCACAAAGTACTATCTAGGATGATATGATGATAAGCATAATGACATCAAAATCTATTTACTGGTATTAATGTAAATTGTGTCCCCTTTGATTTTGGGGGGCCCTGAGGCTTTGTAGGAAGTTCCTGAGTCTCAAACTCTTCTCTGAAAGAGACCCACCCTCAGGGAGCCAGATGGGTGGTCTCATTCGTTTGGAGATCTTGGCCAAGGACTCGGAGTGGCACCCTCTATTGAGTTGAAGATTAGTCCGGAACCACTCCCAGTAGCTAAAACTCCCAAGACAAGGAATTTCTTTTCAATTTGAGATCTAGGCCTGGGACATTGACAACATTGAGTGAATATCATTCAATTTTGAATTGAAGCCTAAGCCTCAGATGGCTAATAAAAGAGAACTCTGAACCCTGAATCTTTGGAGAAATCCTAAACAGAATTATGCTCGCCAAGGAAGCTGTTTCCTTGGCAAGCTGCCCTGCCAGGACTTTTGCCCACTGGTGAAGATATTTTCTTCTCAATGCCAATGAATCCCTTTTTGCCACACAAATTTCAGCTTTGCCAATTCTTTTACATAGAACCTGCATCGACAAGAGGGGATTTCCCACCCTAGTTCTCACACCTCATCGCAACTACCATTAACCCCATAATTTGCATCTCATCAGTATAAGAGTGATTGATTGTTGCCTAACTTAATTAAGTACTTAATAAATGCTGATTGAGGGGGGGCAACTAGATGGCACAATTAAGAGAGCACCATTTCTGGAAGACCTAAATTCAAATCCAGGCTCAGCTTTTACCAGTTGTGTGAGCCTGGGCAATTCACTTGGCCTCAATTACTTTTCTCCCCAAATGCTAATTGATTGATATTCCTTCTGATGAATTTGAGCATATTTCTCTCCCTAAAGAACATGGTATCCTTTTAGTACAAATGACAACTTTTGATTGATTTCCCATAAATAGGGCTGCTCTCAAGAATATTGGCTGGCTAAAACTCATAAGGACAACTTTTTATTTTAAAAACATATGCATAGTTTTCAACATTAACCCTTGCAAAGCGTTGTGTTCTAAATTTTTCCCCCTCTTTCCCCCACCCCTTCCCTAGATGGAAAGTAATCCAATATGTGTTATCGAGAATGGTTCTAGTTTGTCCCCATTACTTGTGATGCTTCCTGATGATTTTAAATAGATGCTCCTGATCATTTTAAGGAAAACTCCATTTATTCCTATATTCTTTAATGTTTTCACTAGGAATGGGTATTGGATTTTGTCAAATGCCTTTTTCTGCAGCTATTGAGATAAGCATATGATTTTTGTTAGTTGGTGTGCTAATAGTTTTCCTAGTATTGAACCAGCTCTGCATTCCTTATATAAATCCTATTTGGTCGTGTTGTATTATCTTTGGAATGATTTGTTGCAATCTCTTTGCTAATATTTTATTTAACATTTTTGCATCATTTCCACTCTTTCTGTTATTGTTTGCTTGCATTTTTGTTTTCCTTCTCAGGTTTTTTTACCTTCTTTCTAGATCTGATCTTTCTTGAGCAGCAAGATAATTGTATAAATATGTATACATATAATGTATTTAATATATGCTTTAACATATTTAACAGGTATTGGAGTACCTGCCATCTAGGGGAGGGGTGAGGGAAAGGAGGGGAAAAGTTGGAACAGAAAGTTTTGCAAGGATCAATGTTGAAAAACTATCCATGCATATGTTTTATAAATAAAAAGCTACAATAAAACAAAACAAAACAAAGCCCTACAAAAACAGAAGGAAACAAAATTTTTGCATCAATACTCATTAGAGAAATTGGTCTATACTTTTCTTTCTCTGTTTTGGCCCTACCTAATTTCAGAATCAGCACCATATGTGTCTCCTAAAAGGAATTTGGTAGGGCTCCTTCTTTCTCTATCTTTTTTTCAAATAGTTTGCATAGCATTGGAATTAATCATTCTTTAAATATTTGATAGAGAATATATGTTAAACATGTGCAATTCTTCTTTACATATTTTCACAGTTATCATACTGTACAAGAAAAATCAGATCAAAAAGGAAAAAAATGAGAAAGAATAGATAGAGTAGATAATCACAGACTCTATGATAATACATCTGATTCCAGCTCACCTGTTTATCTGCCCTTAGGTCTTCTTTTTAAAGTCATTGATTCATATCATTGAAGAAAGAAAGAAAAACAACTGATACACTGAAAACAAATAAATCTCTTAAAAGTCCAACATGTACATGTAGAATCCAGGAATATTTTTTTTTTCCTTCCTTTGGTGCATAATTGTTAGAGTACAAATGGAAAAATTACAGAAAATACCAAAGTTCAGATAGCCAAGGAAGTGGAAAAGCAAATCAGAAGAAGGAAAATGTAAGCATACTTTAAGGTGGAAAACTCATAGCAAAAGATACAAAATAGACAAAGTAGTAATACTTTCTTGGAATCTTGGTCTTTACTGGAAATAGGAAACTAATCCAAAGTTGGAAGTTGAAAGAATGATGAGTTTCAAAAATAAGTTCAAACTGCAGATCCTAATGAGATAAATCTTAGCATACTTAAAGGCTTGGGGTGGATTATGAAAGGTTACTCACCAGCTATCACTTGAAGAATTTATTGTTATTTGATAAGAAATTTAGAAGACAGTACTGTTCAAACCGGTTCACAAAACACTTACTAAGCATTTACTATGTTCTAGGTGCTGGAAATGCAAAAACAAAAACAGACCTTTTCTTTCAGGAGCCTGCATTCTGTATGGATATTATAACTAACCATCAAATTTTACTATTTCTACCTCCACAACACCTCTTACAATAGTTTCCTTTTCTCCACTTATATGACCACCTTATTAGGCTCTCACTGGTACTTATTCGACTATTGCAAAAGACTCCTAATAGGTTAAGTCTCTTCACCCTTCAATATATTCTCCACACAGCTGCTAAAGTGATTTTCCTAAAATAAGATATGATACCACTCTTTTCCTATTCAATGAACTCAAATGGCTCCCCTATTACTTCTAAGATCAAATACAAATTCCAGCACTTAACATTCAGAGTCCCCACCCCATCCCCCCCTCAATTTGGCTTTAGCTTACTTTTCTAGACTTATTACACAATTCCAATTTGTGTAGACGTTAAAATGCTTTATGGATTCTATAGTACATCTACACTGGCATCCTTGTTATACATCAAAGATGGCACTCCTCCTATGGACTCATGTTCAGAATCCTTTCTCTCTTCCTTTCTCTCTTAGATCCCTTACTTTGCTTCAGTACTCAGCTCAAACTCTACCTCCTACATGAAACCTTGTTTGATTTCTGAGTGATGACCTGTATATTTATCTACATTTATAATCTACAATTATAATTCTATAGGTATTTCTATCTCTATCTTTATCTACATTTCCCTTCCTCCCTTCCCCCCCCTCTCTCTATCTCCTCTCTCTCTCTCTCTCTCTCTCTCTCTCTCTCTCTCTCTCTCTCTCTCTCTCTGTCTCTCTGTCTCTCTGTCTCTCTCTCTCTCTCTCTGTCTCTCTCTCTCTCTCTCTCTCTCTCTCTCTCTCTCTCTCTCTCTTTCTCTCTCCCCTTGTTTCCTTCCTTTCTTCTTTCCTTCCTCCATTCCTCTTTCCTTTCTTTCATTCTTGATTGGCTGTGGAAGCATTCAAAATATTCAGTAGATTTACGCCATTTCTCATTGACATTAGTTCTCTTGGTTTCTAGTGCTGTAAAATTAGAGGTCTTTAGTGCCTTAGTGCAGTCTTCCTTCTATTGCACCTGAGAAAAGAGCCTCTTTGGTCTTTGGCCTCTGAATTTGTTCTTTGCTATTTTAGGGAGTGAAGATTATAACCTTGTGAGTTTGAAAAAGTTTGGAGGGAGTTTCAGCCCACCTTAACATCTACAAGTCTGGAGGACTCTTAAGTGCTGTGGAATTGCAGACTGTATTTTACAACTGGCCCTGAGGAGTAAGGAGTGATCTTCTGGATCGAAGCTAATGGAAGCTGAGACTGTTACCTGGTATTTATGCTGCAGGAATTTGGTAGGATAGAGCTATGTCGAAAATGAAGCCTACTTCTTCTAGAGATTGGTGTGATGGAGGAGAGAATAGCCTTCTGAGTATTGAAAAAAATATGTTGTGATGTTTTTTATCATTGTTTTTCTTCTACCTTTGAAATAAATATGACTTTATAAAATTATATATAATATATACATAATATAAAAATTAGTGTTAAGTTGCTAAATGAAATGGGGATATTATTTATTGTCCTCTAATAACAAGGAACAGAGTTCATAGGGGCTTGAACCAATAGCATTATAGAAAGTATATCTCAAAAATCAAAAACCTCATAGGGTACTTTGGAACCCTGAGAGGGCAGACCTCATGACTGAGAAAAACAAGAAGGAACAAGGAATATAACTTCCATAGCTGTTTATACACTACTGTGATTTTGCTCTATAAAAATAGCATCCTTCCAGCAAGTAAACGAATTGCTCTCTTGTATCCTGCCCGATCCATTGTCTTTCTTATCAGCATGTCACCTAAACTGGAACCAGGTTGGATCTGCTGGATGGACCAGGAAAAAACAATACTTACTGATTGATGAAGACAAGAGAATACAAGATAACTAGGGAAATGGAGAGAACTAGCAAAGGTAATAACATACCAGTTAGTTGTAGGATGCTAGGATCATAGATTTGTAGACTGAAATGGCTTCTACAGGTATGTTTTATATCCTGTGTTGTGAAAAGACTTTTCTGGACCCTCTCCCTCCCATTAAAGTATACTTGCTTGCATTCTGTTCCTTTAGAAACTGAAGACCAGAAACAACTAGATTTCAGAGAGTTGGCAAACTTGCATAGAAAAAAAAAAAGGCCTTTATTTTCACTAATGTTTGACTGAAATCCATAATTTCCTTCAATAATTTAAAAGAAAACACATTATTATTAGAATGGATCCATATGTTTCACACTCAAAGGGATCCATGACACAAGAAAAAAAGTTATTAAGAACTTCTGCCTTAGGGACTGAATGAATTCAAATCCCTTTCCTACCACTTTTACTTCTAGTTGAAAATAATCCAGCCAATTAGTTTAGACTGAAGTGGGAATAACAGATAATAGTTTTCTGGTTTACCTTCTCCTTTCAGAGATTCCTAGAAAAATAGTGGCTTAACCCAAAGGGATGAACCTTTAAAGATGAAATTTTAGACATGGTGATAGGCCAGTGGGGAAGATAAATTTAAGGGGGTAGTATAAAGTTAGGATGAGGTATTCTATAGAATTTTTCAGGTCATTGTATAGGTAGATCTGCCTTTGAATAATCTAAGGCCCAGGAATACTTGATATATTTATGACATCTTGGTTTAATAAAGAGAGATTGATTCAAATATAAAATAATAAAGAGAATATTTGGGGACCAATGAAATGAATTTATTGTCTCCTATATACCAAACATTGCACTAAGGCTCAAGGGAAGAGAAATGAAGGGAAGGGAAGGGAGACAAAAATGACATAGCCCCTTTTTTCATAGGGAATCTTATATTCTACAAGAGAAGAAAACATGAATACACGTAAATATATAGAAAAAAGCATATGAAAATATGTATTAAATCCATAAAAAGGTAATTTGGCTGCATTAATAGTTAAAGTTAGACTTTATATAAGAAGAAGCATTTGATATGAGCTATGAAAGAGACCTGGAATCCTAGGAGGTAGAGGTGAGGGCATGCTTTTCAGGTATGGTGATCAGCCTGGGTGAAAAAGCACAGAGTTTAGAAATTCTGATGACAGTACTAACACAAGCAATGTTTTTGTTTTGTTTTGTTTTGTTTTTATAGGAAGCATGAAAAAACTATTAAAGAACTGGTGGGGAAAAAAAAAAAAAAAACTGTAGTTCGTGCTGTATTAACTGGAACCAGGGAAGGGAAAGGATTTCATTGTAGGCATAGTCAGATGAGGTTTGATTTCCTTTCCATCCCTGACAGCTGTTTGTAACTGCTTGCCCTGGCTTGATTTTCTGAGGGGCACTAGAGTCCCTTATTTTCTTCTATCTGTTAAAGTGTCCAGAACCAGCTGTAAAAGGCAGAGAGAATGCTATTTTTCCAAAACTTGAGTTTTAGTTAAGTGTGAATAGTTGTCACACAAATAACAAATACTTAGGGGAAAGTCTGAATTGCCAACTTCTTGGACAAAGAACTGCATTAATTTCTGGCTTCAGATTCCCTTTGCTAAGCTTATTTTGATTGAGGTTAGGGTAGGAGGTCTCTTCAAACACTTGCTTATTTGTTTATTCTCTTGAGTGACTTTTTGGATCTAAAACAACTAATCCTTGTCTCTATAAAGTATCTTTCTTCTGCTCAACTCAGAGGCCATCCCTTTTTAATCCTTACACCGTCTCTGTAAGGCAGGTAGATAACAGGACTGTCCTCATTTCTCCTCAGAATTGTGATTTCTCTTTCCTTGAGGCTACCCAGAGCACTGGCAAAAAACTGACATAACTTTCTCTGAGTACCTTCCAGCTTCTCTCTCCACCCCCATTCCTTCCCTGTGGTGCTCTTATGTCCAGGAGAGGACACTCTTGAGCATAAGAGCACTATTGAGATTAATTTTTCTGTAGTTTTCAGGGTTACAGAATTCTAGAGCTAGAGGAGATTTTAGCTATCATTCAGTCTACTTCATCCTCATTTGATAAGGGAATTTTTGATGTTGTTAAGAAAGAAATCTAGTCTGTGAATTCCAAGATATCGAGGGAGGAAGATAAAAAAGGAAGGAAGGAAGGAAGGAAGGAAGGAAGGAAGGAAGGAAGGAAGGAAGGAAGGAAGGAAGGAAGGAAGGAAGGAAGGAAGGAAGGAAGGAAGGAAGGAAGGAAGGAAGGAAGGAAGGAAGGAAGAAGAAGGAAGGAAGGAAGGAAGAAGAAGGAAGGAAGGAAGGAAAGTAGCTGCATTGCTTGTTCCTCACAGGGCAGCTCCTTCTCACAGAGATAGTTGTTTCTGCTTCATTATCTTTGAGTGAAGATGGGCTATGCAGGGTCACCAGCCTCACTTTCTCCTTCAGAAGCATCTCGGTCCAGTGGCCAGATATAGATCAGGATGACTGGAGAGGACCCTCAGTGTAGTGATGATATGATTTTAGTTCTAGTTTCAAATGATGTTTGGGGTTCAATACCAAATGCTGGGGTTTAGTCATGTGAAGAATTCACATTGGTCATTCTCTTTGGCAAAAGATAGGTTTATTTAGAAGAAGAGATAAGAGCCAAAATGAAGAGATACAATAGAACCAAGAGTGGTAAATATGAAATAGAGTTGGGAGAGCATATAGCAGCAAGGAGAGAGATTTTAACAATGATGGAAAACTCATATTTCCTAATGGAACTCACAATTAACCAGGAGAAAGGAAATACCTCATGAGGCAGGAGCATGTCCTTCACTGATGCAAAATCTATAGAGGAATTTAGCAGCCTAAAAGAGTTAGCTAAAAGGAGAAAGAATAGATAGGAGAGATACATGTTACATGGGGGAGAGAGGAGAGGAAAGACACCATGAAGTAGAGTCTATGATGGGCTGTAATTTCAAGAGCAAAGATGGTGTGAGCCATGGACAGGTTTATAGGGGAAATTTAACCTTAAGGATTTAACCTAGCTCTGATTTCTGACTGGACACAGCAAAGGAAGGCTGCCCATGACCTCCACAAAGGTAAATTTGATCACCGTTAGTGCTGTTCCCTGCTTAGAGGAGGGAACAATTCCATCAATACTCAGGACTTCATCAGTGGGAAAGCTTGGTCCCTTAAACTTATTTAAAAGGTTTCAGTTTGATGGAGGCCACCCAGCTGTGATTAAGGCTAAGTAACAAAGATGTAAGTGTAAAGGAGTAAACTGATTTGCCCCAAAGCAACCAGCATTCACTTGACTAGATTACAAACTACATTCAAAACATTATCTTATTTCGGTATTTCTCTTTTCTGAGAAGATTTGTTTAGCAGAGCTAATTATTCTTTTGAATTGGCCTTCTGGATTCCAGTCCCCCTTATCTGGCTTACCCTTCACATAAGCATCCAAGTAATTTTCTTAATGCATGGTACTCTCCTAATTATTTCTGACCCTGGTGGGGGCACCCAGACCTTGTGCCAAACACTGCCTTTCCTTTTGCCCACTCCAGGTTGACCCAGACTCTACTGCAACCTTCCTGTAAATGCCTTTAATAATTTCTCTGTCACACTATTCCTCCCTGAACATTCTATATTCCTGCCACATTCTCATCTAGAAATATTCCCTCTTTATCCAAACCATTTGAAATGCTGTTGTCATTGTTATTGTTGATTTGTCATTTCATGGCCTAGTTTAAATGTTGTTTCCTCCATGAAACTTTTCTCTTTCTTATTTTTCTAATTGATGAAAGTGATTTTTTTCTTTCTATTTTCATAGCATTATATGAAGATCAAGGATTCTTAACCTTCAATCCATAGATTCATGGATAGATTACAGTAAATTGATCTTGGATTTGGAAAAAAAAAATTGCATCTTTACTTTCATTAACTCTAACTGAAATTTAGCATTTCTATCAATTTTTTTTTTAGTTTATTTTGAGAAGTCTGTAATCTTCAGTAGATTGACAAAGAGGTCAAGGTTAAGAAACTCTGATTTTAACATTTCCTTTGTCCTCATCAAATTCTGTCTTTTATCATATCCTAGGAAAACACTGTACCTGAATTTCAGGCTATTGATAGGTGAAGAAGAGAAAAAGGGTGAAAGTTGCTCTTCTGCACCCATTTGAAATGTAAATATCCTTGGTAGAATCTATTCCTTGAGACATGAACAGCTATAATTTTATTTAGCAAGTAATACTCCCCTCCCCCCATTAACTGATGGCTTATCAATTTTTACCAGTGACTGGTCAATCCATGATCATTTAAGCTGTTTGTTCTAAATTATCCACAACAAAGTTTGTCTCTTCTCTTCTTGAAGTTCTCTAGGACTGATTTCTTTTAGTTATCTTGATGTTTCATAGACATCAATATTTTTGATGTAATATAGCAATGATGTTGATTTTAGATTTTAGAGGGGGCTTCTGTTCTAACAGTAAGTCAGTAATCTTCTGGACTTTCCACACTCCCAGTCTAAGAACATCAATCTGTCTGAATAGACCACTCCTGGATTCATTGCTGACTGATAATCTGTTCTGTGAGAACCAAATTCCTGAGACCATTCCTCTCCTACCTCTGGGCCACAGAATTAGCATGTCAATGATGCTGGATAAAGGGGTCTTCTCTCTCTTAGCACTTTGCTAATTTCTTTTGGAACTTAGCCAGCTTGTAATGGCATTACAACTACAATAAAACTTTTCCTCTTAACTAGGAAATGGGTTCAAGCTTACAAATTCTTTTGAGATACCTTGCAACACTGGTTAGTTAACTTAAACTTTTGGGATCCCCTTCCCAATCTCAACATTTTGATGTTCATAAATCAGGTATGGGATGTCATTAAGAGCATTTATTATTCCCATATTTTTTAATATAAAAAATTTCCAGCAAATTTTTGATGCAATGAGAGCTATTCAGTCATGTTGAATTTCTCATCAGTAAAAGTCCATGTCCATGACTTGAACTGATTTTGATATTTAGTTTATTGATGTAACAGATAATTGTGGTAATTGGCCATTCTTCAGAAAATTTTTGTAGTTTCATGTATCTTACTATTGAATTTTGTATTCATATCCCAATGCAATTACTGTAAAGGCACTAGTGAATAATTCAAAGGATAAAGTGAAAATAAATATTTATTTCTGAAAGAGATCTAGTTAGTGATGTTATTGCTTCAACCCCATTATTTTCTTGTCCCATGACACTTCAAAATGAAACTTAGAGATTAGTCTTTAAAAGAATCTATTATGTTCTGGAAATCTTATACCCTATGGTTTCACAAATACATTAAAAATATTTAAAATAATGCTTAGTACTTGATTTCTTTGTCTGAATTTTCTATGGGAGAAACTAATTATCATCCCCTCTCATTCAGCAGAAACAAAAGACAATTTATTACTGCAGTCTAGATATGAAGAAGAGTATCTAGGAGTTATAATCAGTTATTGCCTCCAACCTTGAAGTTTAAAAATCAACATTGAGTAAATAGTTAAGAAAGAAATGAGGTCTTAGAGAAAAAATAATAGCTACTTATGATAGTTATAGGAGTAAAGTTTCTTATTAAATGAAGTTGTAGGATTATAGCTTTAGAGACCAAAGACATCTTAAAGGTCGTTAAGTCCAACTCTCTCATTTTCATTATGTATTGTGTCTCTATCAATATGCCTGCTCTTTCTACTTTGAAGGAAAAAAGTGGGACTTTACAATAGACTGAGATTTAAATGAAGTGGCCAGTAGGACTGCAAAGGAGAAGCATTATGTGTAAACTGAGAGACCTAGAGATTCCCCCATAGCACTCTGCCATAATAGCTTAAATTGAAGGAATTAAGGTCAAAGACAGGAAGGAAATAAAGCAATTAAAATGGTGAATTGAGTGGAGAAAAGTTTTTAATTTTCCCACTTTTGACTACACTCCTGTTCCATGAAGATGAGTTATTCTATCAAGATGTAATGTAACATATAAATATATAATATTATAAAATAGATATAATAAAGATTATATGACCAAGGTTTAGTGAAACATATCAGTTCAATTTTTGTTAATGCTGGTTTTTATCAATAGGATGAGGGCTTGAAGCTGATTCTGATTAGATAAATGCTCAGACCTATAATCCTTAGCCTAACAAGGCAATATGATATAGAGAGAGGTGGAACCAGAAGTGAGAACATTACTCATTCTGTGAAAATTTTGGGCAACTTGACACTTCTCTAGCACCTTTCCTCATATAGATGAAAGAACTCAAGGTTCACTGAGCATTTGAGCCTTCCTATTGAATAGGATCAGCATCATGGATAGTAATCTTACTGTTAAATAAATAAAAAGTAAAAATACTGTTAAAGAAATAAGGAAATTGATGTTCAGAAAAATTAAGTAATTGTCTAAGGTCAGACTAGTTCTTATACAATCCTCTTTTCCCCCTTAAATCAGGTGATATTATCACGTACATATTGCAGATGAAAAGTTGATTTTCTTTAAGAAATCAATTATTGAGCTAATTTATTGAGTAAAACTTTTCTGTAAGACATTGAGTTATATGCTGAGTAAATATTTCTTTGGGATCTGAAAGTTTATAGTCTGCTAGTAAAGAATAAACTAGAAAAGACAATATAAGTTAAAAGCTAGTTAAGTAGTAGACCTAATAAATGCCAGAAGAATCCCATACCTTATACCCAGTAGGTGCTTAATAAATGACATTAAATGAATTTGTAATACTGCCCTCTGACCAACTCCCCCAACTTGCACTGGCACTTGAAGTGCTACTACATGAATCCCCAACTTTGTACTTTCCATTTACAGTTAGTAGAAACAGTTAGCTGTTAGTAAAAACATTTACAAATATGACCCAATAAAAGAATATCTATAAGGCATTACATGTATAGATCTATGACATGTTCCCACAGATAACCATAGCATTCTTAAGAATGGGCTCAAACTTATAGCACAATGGTAGTGAGGCACATTTGTAAGAAATATATTGATAAAGGCAACTCACAACTCCTGGTATCATAGGTCCTAAGAGCCCTTTCTGTTTTTATAGAGTCCAATTCCAGCTCCCATTGGGTACAGTATTTTTATTGGATTTTTTTTTTAATGGAGTTCCAAAGATTTGCTTCTCTCCATGTCTCTCTTCTTTGCTTCCAGGGGTTTCTTCCTTGAAGTTGCAATCTCTGACAAGTATCCTTCTAAATCTGAATCTGTCTGCTGTATTATACCTGAAGATCTCTTTAACAAATCAACCAACTATTTCATGAGATGTCCTGCAAAACACTCCTGAGCCCACACAAATTTGAATTGAATTACTATAGATTTTGAAAGCCTTGTAGAAGTATGCCAAATTCCTGCTTATCCAATGAGATTATGCCTTTTTGTTTTATTAGAGGAAAATATTTCACATGTAATAAAGAGTTCAGATCATAGATTTATTTCTACAGGTAGTTTAATACTTAGGTATTTTTTGGGCTATTGGGACTAGTGGTTTTGTTTCCTATAAATTAAAGAAATATCATTGTAAGCTTAAGTGATCAGGAAAAAGAGATGAAATTTCTTGTTGGTCTTGTAGGATAAGAAGTGTTTGTGGAGATTAGAAATGCCCACAGCAGAGATGATGTGGATTCACAAGGTATAGTCTGGGAAACTAAGTATATACAGAGAATTTAGAGAGATTGCAGAAAGGAAGGTTGAAAAGGCTAGTAAGAGACATTCATTAGAGGCTAAGGAATTTGGATTTATTAAAGTCTACTTTACTCTCTTCTCAAACTAATTAAAGACTTGCTCAGAACTAGCTTATGTCTTTGATTGATTGATTGATTCAATGAGAAGTCTGGGCCTCCTGTATTTAAATGTCAATGTTGCATGGAAACTGTTATTCTATACTTCTAGATATATTTCACATTATTCTCCTTTATTCACTGTTTTCCAGTTAAAATGGCTCACTTGCTTTTCCCCCAACTTGGCATCATATCACCCATTGATTGGTTAGAATTGAGACAAAACCAATTTTTAGATTTTCCCAAATAACAATGAGCTAGCAAGCAAGGGAATCTGATTAGTTCAGCCTTTTACTCAAAATAAAATTTTCAGCAACCTGTGGGGTCAATTATCACATTAATTATAAGTTAAACATGAACAGCTTTCTTTATAATTAATACAGTATAATAGCCCCCAATGACCATTCGTTCACTTTCTATGCTCATGTTTGCAGGCTTCTGTGTATCACTAGAGAAAGTTCTAACATCAAACTGACTTCTTCCCTAGAAATTTGTGGTGCTGGACCTCAGTTCAATGCTTCCAGTAGGTTTTATGACTTCTTATCTCATTGATAGCCAATTTTGCAAATCTTTTCATCTTATCTCAAGCCTCTAAGTTCTCTTGTTTCCAATTTCTCCTCCCACACATCTATAAATGAGTGAGCTTTCATGGAAGAAACTGTGGCCATCCACAGGAGACTCCTTCAGCTCCCTTTCCACACTCCTCAAAACTTTTCAGCTTCACCACATTTCTGTCTTCTTTTCTGTCTCTAAGGAAGAATTAATTTTACAATATGCAGAAACTAATCTTTCCATCTAATCTCTTCAGCCTATCCCTTCCCACCAAATCTCTCAATTCTCTCCCTGTTCCAACCCATTCTTCAAATTTCCACTTCGTAGAATTGGATAATTATTCTAGATCCCTTAATTTTGCAAATGAGGAAATGGAGTCCCATAGAGGTTATCAAGGGTCATAAAGATAGGATTTGAACTCTGAGATAGGATTTGAACTACTATTTTCCTAACTTCAAGTCTGGTAGCTAATATATTGCCATCCTGCCTCATTTCTGCAATCTAGTGCTGCTTTTAAAATAAAGGGGGAAAAAAGACCACTTTATGGGGCTAGTTTTTTTCCTACCTCAAATTCATTTTTTGCTAGTTTTTTTCTTTGCTAGTTACACTTATACTTTTAGATATACCAGTCCAAGAAGAAGAGTTAGCATCCTCTTTGTTCCCATTGCCATTTGTCACCATTGCTCAATAATATTCTCATCTCCTTTGGGGTGGCTCCATTTCTTCATATTATCTCATTTAAATCCTTGTTTCTCTCAACAACCAGCTTCTAAGTAATTCTTTCTCTTTTTAAAAAAAAATCTCAGTATTTGACTCATAGTCTTTAATTCCCCTCCTCATAATTAGGGGCTTCATTATCCACCTTGATGCTCCCTCAAACACCCTAGCCTTCCAGGTTATCAATATAACCAACTTTGATGACTGGCATCTTTATTCCAATTTGTCCACCCACAAGTAGTCATTCTTCGGAACTCATTATCACCCATAACTATACCATTTCTATAATTTTGAACTCTAGAATTCACCTGTTTTTAATAATAATCTCCTTTCTATCTCTCTCATTCTAAATCTATAATTCATCATCTCCATGATTTCATGACCTTTGTCATTTAATGTTTTTCCTTCTAGTTCAATACCTTAACTCCAATCTTATTTCAACTTCTTCCTCATCAAAGTCTTGACCTTATGGCTAAATACTTTAGTTAAATGTATTCCACACTTGAGTTTCTTATTTGTTGCTGTTGACACTTTCCCAATTCTTATCCTGGAACGACTCACTTTTAGCATCTACTTTCTATGTTTCTACTCTTAGACTACTAAATTTTGCTGTGGAAAGTTACACAACTGACAGGGATTGCTACAAATTCTCATTATCCAATCTCATTTGCTACATGACATTCTTTTTCTTCTCTTCTATTTGATTTTTCTTACTACTCTCTTCTATTCCAATCCTTCCATTTCCTCCTAGATTCTTTCTCAGAAGATGATTTTATATCTTGTTTTACCAGGAAAAAAGTAAAGTTTTTCATTTCTCCCAAATTTCTCTAGATGTTCTTTCACTCTGTCTTATTTTGCTCTAGTCTCTGAGGAAGAGGTGACTTTTCTCTAGAGTCTACAGAGCTCCCAGGACAAGCTTTCTAAGGCAAGGGTCTGATCATGTCATTATCTTGCTCATAGAACTTCAATGGCTCTCTTGCCTCCTGGAGAAGATGAATATCATCAAAGATAGCATATGTAGGTTGTTTCCAACCTACCTTTCTAATCTTATTTTATATTCACCTTCATGTACTCTTTATTCCAGTAAACTGGATTACTTGCTATTCTCCAAACCCCACATTATCTTTTCTTACTTCAGGCATTCTTATGAACCATCCCACGTGCCTGCAATATGCTTCTTTCTCATTTATACATTTTAGAAGATTAGTGTTCTTTCAATTCTCAGAATTCTCTTAAAAGGATCATTTTCTAGGATGAGCTTTCCTTATGTATTCTCAGCTCTTCTATTCCTCAAGTATTTGTTTGTGTGTGTGTGTGTGTGTGTGTGTGTGTGTGTGTGTGTGTGTGTATGTACATAACTTAGCCTCTTCCTCCCAGTAGAATGTAAGTATTTTGAAAGCATGGCTCTTTTATTTGTGTCTTTATACTCCTCTGCACTTAACATAATATTCTGCACACAGTGTGTTCTTAATGATAATTTCTTGAATTGAATTCATACCAAACCAAATTTATCTTATGTCACTCTTTTAATCAAATTTTTTCTGTCTTCCTTTCACTTACTGTATAATATTCAAATCCCTTAACCCAACATTAGAGGCCTTTTGTAGTTTTTATTTTTTGTTTTAAATAAATTTTAATTGCTTCCTTTTCTATAGAAAGCCAAACATTTCTTGATTCACTTTGTCATTCTTTCACCTTCCCTTCCCAGAGAATCATCCCATAAAACAAATAACTTTTTAAAAACAAAAAAGAAAAAAGAAAATATTCAGCAACACTGATTAATACAGTATGATAACTGAATATATATATATATATATATATATATATATATATATATGTGTGTGTGTGTGTGTGTGTGTGTGTGTGTGTATATGTGTGTGTGTGTGTGTGTATATATATATAAAATGTACTATAGTCATTGCCCTCTAACTACAAAGGGCTGGAAATGTCTTCTCATTTCTCTTCTTTGGAGCTATGTTTTTTTTTTTTTTTTTTTTTTTTTTTTTTTGTAATTTACTTTTCAATATTTTCGTAGTTATTCATTCCACTTAAATTATTTTAGTCATATGTTATTTTCTTGTTGGTTGTTTAATTCTTCATCAGTTTATGTAGATCTTCCTAAGATTCTCTGTATTTTCTGCAATATTTGTTATTTCTAATAATAGCACACTGATGTTTAACAATTTGTTTAGTTTTTCTCTAATTAATATGTATCTACTAATTCTTTGCTTTTACAAAAAAGTGCTGCTTTAACTATTTTAACATTTATGAGGATTTTCATTTTATCAATAGCTTTTTTGGGTTATAAGGCCTAGTAGTAAAACCTCAAGGTCACTTTATTTGCAAAAATTCAAATTATTTCCCCAAGTGTCCAACCAATCTTTCTAGTATTTGATTTGCCCTATTTGTAAATCAAGTTGAACAATTCTAAATCTTTTATTCATTTCTTTTCTTCTGTATATTTTTTCATGTGATTCCTTTATCTATTAAAATAATTCTAGTTCTTTAAATATAAACTGAAAATATTATCTTTTCCATGAATCATTTCCTGATTCTCTTGCATGGTAATGACTTTTATTCTTTTACACCTTCCATAACATTTTCTTGGTGGCTTTTTTATTCACCTGTATATCATGTTTGCAAGTTCTTGATTTGCAAATGATTCCTAGATGTATATATCCAGACCTACTTTCACTTTTAAGCTGTGGTCCTACATCTATTGCTTATTGAACACCTCAAAGTGGATATTCTATAAGTATCTTAAATTCAACGTGTTCAAAATAAAACTCATTATAATTCTCTCTTCCCATCCAATCTTTTTCCTCTCCCTCACTTTTTTTTTTTTTTTTTTTTTTTTTTTGTTACTATGGAGGATACCACTGTCTTCCTATTCTCCTACACTTTTAATTTCATTTTGTTTTTGACTTCACTCTCCCTCCATATATCTAAACTGTGATCAAAATTTGATCATTTTGGTCATTTTTACCTTCACAGAATCTTTCTTTTATAAGTCTGCTTCTCTCTATTCACCTAGTCACCACTTTAGTTCAGATCCTCATCGTTTTTATATTGGTCTCTTATAGTAGATGTTTGACTTGTTTCAAGTCTCTCCTTATTCCAAGCTATCCTTTGCTAAGGATAAATCTTATGCTGAACTGCATTGTAAAAAGTGAACCCTTATGACTTTTTGTTGGTTTTACTCCTCAAAATTTAGTTTTACATTCTTTTTTAAAAAATTGTAACTTTTTATTGAAAGAAAAAAGAAAAAGAGGAGGAAAAGACCAAAGAAAGAACAAGAAGAAGACAAAGGAGTAGAAGAAGAAAAAAGAAGTTGGAAAAAAAAATTAGCAGCTATTTTCT
Organism: Sminthopsis crassicaudata; assembly: GCF_048593235.1. NCBI lineage: Eukaryota > Metazoa > Chordata > Mammalia > Dasyuromorphia > Dasyuridae > Sminthopsis > Sminthopsis crassicaudata. Next base: position 178,740,048 of record NC_133619.1, on the reverse strand, counting down.
CATAAGCCTACTTTCTGTCTTCACTTCAGAGTCCACAGTTACTATGAGAGACAATAGGTTATGGTAGGTTCAAGGATAGGTGTCCTGCTGGAAGGAATTTAGGGGATTTTGTTAGTGGGCAGAGCTAGAGAACATGGCTAATCTTAAAAACATATATAAGTCTATAGAAATGAATGCCTGGATAATTTTTTACAACATTATTGCTTGCACTCACTTTTGTTCTGACTTTTCCCTTCCCTCTCTCCACCCCTTCCCCTAGATGGCAAGCAGTATTATACATTACATGCTTTTTAAAGTTGTTTAGAGATGTTTTCTGGGAAAATTTGGCAGAAAAGATCACTTTATCACCTTGGCTCTTCCCTCATCCTCAAATTCCTCAATTATTTTGCTTTAGCCCCTGAAATTCTTGGCATTGTTGATAATTAATTTCTTTGGTATACACTTTTGTATCCCATGAATCACATCTTGAAAATATTTCTGCTGGAGTAACAAAATAAAGTGAAATCACTCATTAATATGCTAGCAATAATTAGTTTATTAGCCAATGAAATTCATATGAAAGCTAAACAGAGAATTAAGAGATGATTGTTAGTTGAAATATTCCTGTGTTAAAACTAGATTGGGAATAAGGTAGAGTTATAGCATAAACAAGCTGAAAATAATAACCTACAGTATAGTTCTTGGAATTGATTGAAACTGCTACAATGGTAGTAGCTGAACTAAAAGCCATTACTAGTATATCACAGGTTGAAATGATCAGATTTAGCATTGATATCTGATGAAACTCAAGCCAAGTTAAAACTAGGATCATAATAAAATTCAAGGGATAAAGCAGAAGGTTTTAGGGATCAAGTGTTTGCTACTAGTTACAGGGCATGGATCTAAAGTGCAATAATTTATTGAAGATTCATTTCTATAGACTTATATATGTTTTTAAGATTAGCCATGTTCCCTGGCTCTGCCCTCTAACAAAATCCCCTAAATTCCTTCCAGCAGGACACCTATCCTTGATCCTATCATAACCTATTATCTCCCATAGTAATTGTGGACTCTGAAGTGAAGACAGAAAGTAGGCTTATGAGAAAATAGCTGCTAATTTTTTTCCAACTTCTTTTTTCTTCTTCTACTCCTTTGTCTTCTTTTTTCTTGTTTTGGTCTCTTCCTCCTCTTTCTCTTTTTTCCTTTCAAAAATAATTAAATGAAGGCTTTCCTCTTTCCACAATTTTTTTTTTAGCTCACTATCACTAGACAACTTTTTTTCAAACTTTCTTAGTGTTTTTTTTTTTTTTTTTTCCTTCCATGAACTTGTTTTTCCTGGCATTTGCTCCTTTTGAGTGAGAAGCTAGATTCCTCAAACAATGCTTGCTCAGGATTAATACATCCTTTCCTTTAATGAGTCTCTTGATGTCAATGCATCTCTGTCACTGTAGGAACAGTGAGACAAATGCACCATTTATTACTTTTCTAAAAGAGACCATTTTAGTTACTTGCAATGAAGATACTGAGTTCCTCCATGTATGTTTTCAAATGATCGTAGTTTATCACCATGGATTTAGCTTTATGGCCTCAGTGGTGATTCCAGTACTTTTATTTTTCCTGGCAGTAGGAGTGCTTATTTGAAGTACATGAGAGGAAGATTTGACCAGATCTTTTTTAATGCTTAACTGAAAAAATATTTGCTGACTCATAAATGGAGTGAGTTTGAGCAAGAAGACTCAAGAAGAAAACAAAAAAAATTCAACAAGTTGAGTACCTACAGTAATAAGTATGGCACTGGTTTGGTGTCACAGCTGAGACAGTTGGAGATCATGAGAACAGCTCAAGCTCCTTTTCTCGGGAATGGATTGATGGGATGGAAGCCAGTGATGGTAAGAAAAATACTTCACTTTATTGAGCAGTACAGCCTTTGTTTTATATGATTCAGCAGGCATGATCAGTGAGCACTCTTCAATCATTATGCAGAGACCTGCATGAGCACCTCGTGGACAGTAAAGGAACACCAGTTGGAGGAGAGCCTACCCAGCACATCAGCTGCTGATTGCCAAGTGAGCTGTTCTGTGGGAACATCCTTGCACAGTCAGCATCTAGCTGTGACCCTCAGCTATTTCCCTGTTCACATGTAGACGTGGCAACTTCTTGTCACATCCTGAGAACAAGGAATGCCTTTCATTCCCATGGATTTGCCTCACAATCCCCCCCCCTTTTTTTTAAAGTGCATTAGTTTTATTTCAGTAGAGATCTCCTACACATTGTTGAACAATGCGCTAAAGAAGCATCCAAAACATATGGATCCACACAATAAAATGAGTAAAATAACTGATTATGACAATCCATTGTTCAATACTCCACCATTAATTGGAGGAGTTATCAAACCAGTGTATAATTTTTTCTGCTGTCTTATTCAGGTTCAAATATGCATAAGAAGTCTTTTCGATGTCTAAAGTCAATTTGTACAGACTTTCTATATCATCTGCTATGGTATTATTGAAGAACAGATCATTTAAATGTTTTCTGATCTCATCCCCAAAGTAATCTGACCCAGATTATTTATATTGGAGATTCGTTACACATAGATTTATATATTTGTAATAGCATTTCAAGGTCCTCTGTAATTTAAGCAATTCAACTTCCATTCTTATTTCTAAAGTAGCTTCTTTTAGGTTCTTTATTATCAGATAAAACTGACTGTCAATTCTGGCTTTTTTGGTAAATCCTGCTGACACATTTCTAGCTAGTTCCTCCACGATAGTGTGCCTGCTCTATACTATTCTGTAACTCAGAAATAGATATTGCTAATGAACTAGATAATGCAATCAGGGCCACCAACAGTGTGATACCTAAAATGACACAACAGATACACAGTTTAGTCTATGAGCTACTGAGTACTCTTTTTTTCTTATAATGGTGGCAAATATGTGATCTATTTTGCTATGATACCTGAATATGCTATGAATATGAATATGAATATGAATTTTGCTATGATTTACCTGAATCTTAATAATAACGAGCTCAGTCTGATTGCCCACTTCTGGGCCTAAATAACTATTCACTAACAGTATAATTTTTATAGGTAACATTAAAATAGTCACCCTGATCAGTAACATGAACATCATTTCCCCACATAAATGCATATTTCCCCCTAAGCATGCCCTAGCTCCCATCATGTATCCTATCTTTGTTCCCGTTATCCATGAGTGAGTTCCAAAGATTTTCTATGCCCATATTGAGTTCCTAAATCTTGTATAATCCATGACAAGGAGTACCTTCCACTTATCTTTCCAAGGATTCCCTACTGCTGATATCCATGCGAGCACAGGCATTTCCTCTTAAGAATGTCCCTCAGTCACATCTCAAGATTGAACAATATTCCCAGTCAAGCTCATACAAATATGAAAGTGTTCAACACATGGTTCCAGAAGAGGCCACATGGAGTCATTAGTCAGTTTGCACCTGTCCAAGCCTCCTGGATGCAAGAGGGTGGTATTTGGGCAAGGCATCCCTTGCCCTCCTTGCAAGTGGAGCCTCATTCCTGGAACAATTATATTGAGTGTGAGGTTTTGCACTTGTCCATAATAGGGAAGCATTTTTCTTTGCCAACATAATGGTGGATGCAAGATGAGGCCTGTAAAGTTATATTTTACTGAGAGTGCCATTTTGTTCCTTATTTCTTGAAACATGAATTCTCCACGTATCAAATGAAATCTATTTCCTGAGAGTACCACATTAGGGAATTTATCATCCTATGTAGTTATTCTCAGCCACGGAGGGCTCATCAGTGAGTCTCTCCTTTGGCTGCCAATGGCACCATTGTTAGCATTGCAAGAGTGATCACTATCTGTTGAATGGGTCTGTTCATCTTTTTCCACCTCTTCTGTCTCTTCAATGGGCATCTATATCCCCTTGTGTCACTCGGGGCATCTAGACTCCCCCCTTTTGTTTTGGAAGGAATGTTTTTATAGTCTGATATGTACATTCCACAATGGCTTGACCTGTGAGGTTATATGGTATTCCAAATATATGACATATGCCATGATTGAGAAGAAACTGCTGAACAATCTTGAACATGTAGGACAGCCTGTTGTCAGTTTTATGTTTCTTGGCAACCCCGCTATTGAAAAACTATGATACAGATGATGGATAACATGAGGGGCAGCCTCTCCTCTCTGTAAAGTGGCCATAGTAAATCCTGAATAAGTCTCCACTGTAACAAGTATTTTGGACTTTTTGTAATGTGAAATGTCCATTTGCCAAATACTATTAGGTTTATCCCCTCATGGGTTAACATCTTTCTGAAGGGGTGAGGATTGATAAGGGACATAAACAGTGCATCTTTCCACTATCCTTCTTTATATAACTTTTTAAGAGATTTCAGAGAAATATAATCAGCATGGGCCTTTTTTGCTTTTTCTAATGGGATAATGACTGTATATGTTTCTAGGGATGCATCAACTCCCTTGTTACCCTCAAATATGGGTCCTTGTTCATCAGTATGAGATCTCACATGTGTAATAAAAAAGGGATTAACACATTGTTGGATTGTGTTTTGAGCCAGTTTAAAAAGTCTAGTGATTTCTGACAGACTTTCTTTTATGCTTGCTGTTTCCTATTCTTCGTATAACCCTCACAGCTATCAGATATAATATTTATAGGGAGTTCAAACATAAGAGCCTGCATAATAGCATACAGCTCATTCTTTTGAGTGGAAGCATAAGGAGTAGAATATACATTCTTAATATGCATGGCAGAGAATAAAATAGCTGCCTTATGAACCCTTGTAGTATCTGTGAAAATACTGGGGCCAGCTACAGGGGTAAATTTGGTAAATTTGGGAATAATCCAGAGCCAGCTTTCACAGAACTTCACTTAGGTGAGGACTCTCCCTGCTTTAATCTCACCTACTTTCAGCTGTTTGGTCCATAACTCATTCTGAGCCAATGAGAACTCCAGTCAGCTCTTATCTAGGTTGGTCCAGATTCCCCCCTTTCTGCCACTTATTTATAAGATGTAGTCTAGCACTTTCCTAATAATCTCATTTAAGTTCAAGTAAGGTTCTATCATCTTCTTAATTTTTGACATATATATTCACTCAATAATATTATCTCCTTGATGTATTACTCCTAACGGTTGTTCTAGAGTAAGAAACACAGAAGCTTCAATGGGTTTATGAATATTTCACCTTCCAGCTTATATAACCTTATGATCCCCTGAATGCTAGTTATGGCCTCTCAGGACCATTGCCTAAATGAGGACAAGCAAGGGTCAGCTTTCACTATTTCATATAAGGGCTGCATGAGTATTAGGAATAATGATTCATGGGCCTCAACCATTGTATATCCCCTATCATCTTCTAAAAGGCATTTAATGTATTTATGTGATTTAGTCTTATCTCTGATAATGTCTTGCATGATAGTGTCTTGACTCACTTCAAATCCTGAATATTGATTTTTGAATCTTATCTGGGGCTACTCTAAGCCCCAAGGCATGTAATGCCTTTGTCATAACCTTCAATATTTGTTCTAATAATTTGGAGATAGGATAGCTGCAAAGAATTTCATCCATATAATGCAGCACATAAGCATCAGGGTATCATCTCAGTTCCTTTAAGGCCACTTATAAAATTCTTCATTCTTTGGGACAGTACCTTCCACTGATATCTATGCATTGGTCCTTAAAAGTTCACAGTAGGAACTGAAAAAGCAAAATATTTCCGATCCTCAGGGTGCAAAGGTATGGAGTAAAACAGTCTTTGATATCTATGATTCATAAAGGATACTGTCTGGGAATCATTTTAGAGGAAGGTAAGCCCAATTGTAAAGGGCCCATTTCTTTCAACATATTGTTAACTTGCCATAGATCAGTTAACATTCTCCGCTTTCCTGATTTTTTTTTCATAACAAAGACTAGATCCTTCCATGGGCACTGGGTCTCTTCTATATGACCCAATTTTGATTGTTCTTCTACTGTTTCTTTTAAGGCAGCTAGCTTTTCAATAGAGAGGGGCCATTGTTCCACTCATACAGGACTGTTGGATTTCCATGACATTTTTGGGGTTGGTGATAGCCATGACTTGTGCAATGGCGCCTTTTAAAAAATTATTGTGAGAACAATACCCAAATCCTGATTAAATTCAAATGTAGCCCTTAAAGAATAAATGGCCTAATATGTCCTGTCTTCCCTCTTTTTTTCCATTTTAGGGAGGGCAACGATACCTTGGTATCCTGTTATCTTGACTTCTGCATCTGTGATAGGCCACCATTGATCAGCAGATATAACAGTCTGGTCAGCTTTCATATCTATAAGTCCCTACAAGACATTTCCTATTTATATTGTAGTAATGGGTCTATTTACTTGTATGGCTTGTGTAAAGTAGGTGCCAACAATGGCCTCCGTGTTAGAGGAAGTCAATGGGGGTTGTTGTATGCCTTTATCCTTCATTTTAACTTGTTGCTCATTGGGAAGGATTATACCCTAAGCAATGCGTTGTCCTTGTTCTATATATGTATCATCATTGTCAGTATTATACAAAGTGAGGATAGGTGGGATATGGGTGTAAAGCCAGATTGCCAGGATGGCCAGGGAATAAGGTTGGGTAGGGGGGCAAGATAGTAAAAATTCTTAGGTTATCTCCATTTGGATATCTTTGGATCAGGACTTCCCATACTCCATGGGGAGGTAGTCTACAGAATCCATTACCACAAAGGAGAATTACAGTGAAGGTTGAGTGTGATTCAACAAACAAAGAAACAGTGGTTTCTTGAATAATTTATTGAAATAAGCAATAATGCTGATTTCATTACTGCTTCTGAGGTGAACCTCAGGATGATGCATTTTTCAATCGCAGAAACTCTTAATTCTTAGATGTCTTAGATTAAGACATCTAAGAATTGTGACATCTACATGTGTTAGAATTATGCATGCCAATAAAATCATGAGCCCTTAAAGAATAGGAGTTGATTAAAAAAAAGAAGAGAGAGAAAAAGATTGAGAAAGAAAGAGATTAAAAGAGAGGCAGAGGAGGGGGGAGACAGTGAGAAAAGGTGCTTATTTATGTTGAGTTCTGAATTTTCAGTTTTTCTTTCTTTTTTCCCCTGTAGTACTATCATTTTGAACTACAAGAAAACAGCCCAAGAGCAGCTGATTTAAGGATGATGCTATCCATCACAGCTCATAAACAGCTCTTTTCCAAATAAGAAACAGAGGCAGAAAAAGCTTATTTGGAGGAACAAGGAAGAAAGGGTTTGAAGGTGTTCAAATCTACTCACTTCTCAGTTTAGTGAATTGTGTATGATCTCTCTTTGCTAATGCACAGACCTTAGTAGATCCCTGTTTTCTTTGAATTGTCTTTTGAAGTTGAAGTGTGGTTCTATTCTCCCTCTGACTTTCTCAACATCTCACTAAATAGTTCTTTTACTTGAGCTTTTGTTTTAGTTTTTTAATTTTTTAAATTTATTTTTCCAACAACTAATTCTTTTGTTCTTGTTTCTGGTTTTTTACAAACTGAGACTTTACTTGGATCCACTGGGTACTACACTCCTAAAACTTTGGTAGGGGCTACGGAGAACATTTGATTCTTGTCCTCAGAGAGGGCCAGGTAAAACTGCAGAAGTAAAGAGTCCTGTATTTTAAAATATTGGAAAAACAATTAGTATCCTGCTTCCCTTGGTTCTGTCTTCAAGCAATAATTTCTCACGATTTGTCATAGTAACTGAATTTAATTTCCCTGTGGAGTTTTAATCTACTTGTGTAGAAGTGTTTTTGTCCCTCCCTCATCCTCAGCCTTGTTTTTCTTGATGGCCCCATTTGTGGAGCACACCCATTTTTTTCTTTTCTTTCTTATTTGTTTTATTGTTTAAGTTTATTTTTATACAATCTGTTTTACTTTCATTTTTAAAATTAAAAAAAACTTTTTTATTTATACCATTTTCATTTCCAAATAGATCTCACTCCTCTCTTCCCTATCAAGCAAACTGTCTTTACATCAAAGATTTAAAAAGAATGAAAAAAACCAGAATTCACTTTAATTGAAGAAAAAGAATTACTGCTATTCTCTTCCTCATTTTTTCCTGTTGACTAAATGGGAAATAGCTGTGTTAGATTCTTGATGATTATCTAGCAACACTAGAAACTGGAATAAACATATATTGATCAGGTTTTTTTGTCTGTATACGTTTTTCAGTTGCAAAATCATCTTTTAAACAGCATTTCAACATCATTTTGTTATGACATTCATTGTGTCTGTGTAATTTCTCTTTTTATCACTGGTAGTCACACTGCCACATTTCTTTGGAGAGGTGTATTTCAGGTCCATTTTAGTCCCACTAAATAAGCCAGCTTCTAATTTAAAGTGGGAGAATGCTCAGGGAGTCTTAAATCCAAACACCAACAAGGGTGTCTGGAACAAACGGACTGGAAGAGAGATTAAATATAGTTCAAGTCTACTTCTTACTATTATCTTTTGGTCATAAATTGGTGTAGTCTTACTTTTAATTGGGTTAATAACATAACTTAAAAGGTTAAGGAAGGGGTGCGTAATTTTTTTAAAGGAAGGGTTATTTAACCTTTCTTCATTTCTTACTAAAGCCAAAGTATTTTCTAATTTCAATGATTTGTACACAGTTAATTGTCCTTGATAAAACAAAAGCAGACTTTTCCTTGCATAAAAGTCATTTGATTTTCAGTGGTAGAGGATTGTTCAGAACTATAAATATATCAACCTGAAGATTTTTTTCTAATATACTGGAAGGCTTTCCGCCTCCCCCCCTTTAATAAAATATACAAGTTGGACTTTTTTCTTCAATCAGACTAAAAATCTGCACCCTCCCCAAGAGATTGAACATAAAGAAATGCTGGTGCATTATATACACCCTCTTTCACTTCAGTTTCTCAGTCTGCCTGCTTAAAAGATTGTTTTTAAATTTAGCAGCTGATGATTCTGGAGGTGCTCCATTTGCTCTAAAAATACCTGTTATCTTTCAATCTTTACAGAATGCCTGAGGTAATGATAAGAAAAGGTTGTTGTCCATGTTGAAGGGAGAGCAGACTAGAGAAGATTTCCAATTTGTCTTGGTAGAGAATTTGCATTTTACATGGAGCACTGGAAATTTATACTATGTTTAATTAATACTGCTGGGATTAGAGTTAACAGACTTAAAAACTAGTAACTGCTGTGTAAAGTCTGCACAAGGGAAAAACAAAGCACATTGACAAAGTAGCATTCACAGAGTCAGCTATAGTGTATTGCCTCAGTTTCCCTGAATTATTATGCCCTGAATAAAATTATTTTAGCCCCACTCCTTTGTTTCTTGCCATTAGAACTGGAGGCCCTGAAATACCATTGAGTCATAAAACTCCAGGTGCCTTATCTCAAATGCTTGCTGAGATTATTTCCCCTCTGTTTGAGTTTTTCCCCTTACCTCAGTGTCTCTTGCCCTCAACCTTTTTATATTGACTTCTGAAACTATGGCTTGTCTACTAATCTAGTATCCTCATCCCCTTGCCTTTATTTCCCCTATATCTGGAGCCCTATAAAAGTCTCCTGCTGAATGCTTTGAGACAAGAGTCCCATGTAGCCAGCTGGCCTTGGATAGTCTAAATTGTCCACAATTAAAATATTAAAAATCAATCTCCATCTTACCTCAGTTTCTCTGGCATTACAATAGGGCTCTCATTATTTCTGGGAGTTACTCATCCAGCTTCTAATACTTTGATTTTGAAAGCACCCAGATAAAGTGATGGAAAAATAACTTAGAAATTTCCATTCTGTGCTTTATAAGATTCCTCTTGATTTCTTCACTGAATACCTGATATGGGTGATGATAGCCACAGTGAAGAGGGTTAGATTTTTAGTAACTGCAGAAATTAAGAAACCTGAAGTGAAACATTCAATTAAAAAAAACAACATAAAAGTTTCTGGCTGCCCTAATCAACATCTCCTGACCTAGTCATGTTCATAGAAAATAGAGAATGTCTCAGTAGATGTTCTTAAACACTTAGCTACAGCTGACCCGACAGTGTCATATTTCCAAACCCTCTAACATCTCAGCCACTTCACTGCATGACCCAGTACATAAACTTTTCCTAGGGTCACATACAACAGAGGATAATTATAAAAAATTGTTAAAATCACTTCTATAAACAGCACTCACCTACAAAGAAGCATTATCTGGACTATTCTCTCGTGATTCTTGGTAGATTGGACAGGTCTCATGAACACCAATGTGAGCAATCGATTTCAGCTTGCTTTTTTTTCCTATTGCCCATGGGCAATTGTAGAGTAGAAGAAGTATGGATATGGACCTCAGGGCTACTTTCTGAAGCTACTGGTTTCTGTTACTGTCACTCAGCTGTCTTAGCTTTCCTAATGTGGCCACCACATTGTTTTTTCTTTTTAAATGTCTTAGATTTCAGGTTCTAACTATGGGGCTCAAAACTGTGAGAGAAATATATAGCAGAATATAATGAAAGACAAATATGGCATTGCAGACAATGAGTTCTGTGGTTAGTAAAGAAATATGAAGATCAATTTGAGTTAGAATTATGTGGAAAGTGTTCATAGAAGATCTGAGACTAACTTGGTCTTGAAGGATACAACTGCTTATTTTCTTTAATTGCATTTATCATTTTTAAAATTGCTTTCCCATTTCCTTGATATTACTTATTGAGTGAGAGATTGTATTTTTGTAAGCAACTGAAGCTTCAGATCTAGTTACTTCTTTTTTCACTTATTACTCATAAATGCCAGATCTGATGTCAAAACTCTTTATGGTTTCTTTTTGCTTGTCTAATAAAGAACGGGATTCAAGAAACTCCTCAATTTGACACCAACCTAACCCTTCTCCCCTCTTCTCTCTGTCCGTACTTTACTCCACTTTACTACCAATCATGAACATAATGCTCTCCCCCTCCAGCACCAAACTCATGTTTTCCTATTATCACATCTTTATTCTTGCTGTGCCTTACAATTGGAAAGCCTCAGCCAGATAAGCCAATAACAATGAGAAATGTTAGAGGAGCAGGAATTCCTTAGAGGTTCTTCCTCCTCCTCATTTTTCTGATAGCATACTTAAAACAAAATCAATGACCACAACCTTGGGGACACTGCCTATCACTGTTTCTTGTTGGAAATGAAAAGCTTGTCCTTGACTGACATAGAGAGATATGAGCCTTCTTGAAAATGTTCCCCTCTCCACCCCATCAATAAATTTTTGTCTGGAGCTCTAGGAAACACTTTTGGAATCACCAAGGATATTTCAAAGAAACTATGAGATTTTAAAAAACCTAACTACTCCCGATAATTCACCATTTCTTCCCTTTTATATCTTCTACATCATTTTGTTATTCCTGATCAGTAATTTACCTAAAGAGAATTTAGTTCTATTTTGTTTTCTATAATGCAAAAGCATTATAGAAAACATTCTATAGGATCAGTAAAAAGGAAGCAAATTTTGTTTTATTTCATTGTTTATCATGAAAACCCATTTAGTGTAAAGTCATATGCTTAGTGAAATGTAAATAAATTTAAGCTGAAAGTTATAATCAAGAATTTTTTATTCCAATATCTTATTAATGAATTAAGAAATAAATTATTTTTAATTGTCTAAAAGACTTAAAAGCAGTCTTTACAATACTGTCAGTATGAATATCCAAGAATTAGAATTGCTTAGCTATCTGCATAGGCAGATAATTAATAATTGATCTCAAGCTTCTGCATTCACTAAGTATGCTGGTTTTTTCTTGTCCAGGACAGTATCTCTGCAGCACAGCTGGGTCAGGAGTTTCTAATCACCATAGATTCTCTCAGTCTTTCTAGACTCTCATTCTTCAAGCTGTCCAGGAGGTGAAAGCTTCTCTGATTTCCAACCTGGCTCCAGACAAGCCCATCTAGCCCTGGGGTTCTCCAGTTCTTTGGTGCTAGCCTAGAAGTGTTTGCATTGATTCACACTGGTTAATCCCTGGCCTGGGGTTTTTCTTCTGGTCTTTTTGGGTTCCCAGGAGGACCCCTATTTTGACCATTTTTGTTTTTCACCAATCTATGTTCACCCTGAGGAGCAAATTTGTTCTGTTTGTGGGGGAAATCTGGAGAGCTTGAAATTTACTGATCTACTCCACCATTTTCCCCAAATCCTCCCCTTTTTCTTTGTTTCTTATAAACATTCTAGAATGTGTCATTAGAGAGATAATTAGTGAACAGTTAGAAAAGGAAGCAATGTCTGCAAAGAGACAGGGTGTCTTCATAAAAACAGGGTAAACCAAACTAATTTTATTTAAAAATTTTTTGGACAAGCTTACTAAACTTTGTAGAATAGAGAATTCTATATTTCTGAAAGCATAACATATGTCTCATCAATCCAAAAGTTTCACTAAATGTGTATTTCATGTTATGTTATTACCAATAAATGAACATGTATAGATAAATAATTTTAATATAAATTTTATTTGGCCAGAATATATAAATGTATATAAATATATAAAACTAAAATATTTTCAAGATGAATAAATTTGTTCCATTACATACATATATTAATATATTATGTACTAAATTCACAACATGTCAAACATACAAAGAATTCAACAGAAATAGCTATTCTTATTAAAAGGAAATTATATATTCATAGGTCAGCTGACCCTACTGTAATGTTGTCAATTGTGGCATGAGCAAAGAAAACCTAAGAACCACTGCCGTAGATAACATGTATTTTGATTTTAGCAGAATATTTAATAAAACATTTTTAACAAAGCAATATTATAATTAAATGGACTTGAAATTGACCAGTTCCAAAGAGAAATTATAAAAAGTTTATGTGATATTGGAAGGAAGTCTGAGATGTTGTATCCTTAGGGATTCATTCTTGGCCCTCTGTTGTTTAAAATCTTTATTAATGACTTCAATGAAGGCATAGATATTCTTATCAATGTTGTAGATAGCACACTGTTGATTAAGATAGTTAATATGTTAGATGATATATTACAATCCAAATTTACCTAGATCACTGCCTAGATTATTGGATCATCTAAGTTTAAATGCAATAGGACAAAAGTAAAATCTTAGACTAAATTTAAATCATTTAAAGTAATTTAAAATCATTAAAGATTTTAAAAGTCTTGTGAAAAATCAATTGCACAAGATGGAACTGACATGATTAGAGTATAGTTTCTTTGAAAAATATAAGAGAGATGAAGGCTCCAAATGATATCCAAAAAAGATGAGATCTAAATCTGCCTTACTTTGCCCTGATCAGATCACATATAGCATATTGTGTTCAGTTCTGTGTATGTTGTGATACACGAGCCACCTGCCAGTGGCTGCTGGAGGTCTAATTCAGACCTGTAGAATGGATCTCTTCATGTGAGAGGATGATGGTGATACAAGGAGACTGAGAGGCAGTTGCTATTCTCTGACCTTTCCACTGAGAGGCAATTGTGTTGTCTGACCTCTCTCCTCTTCCCTCTTGCCTCCAATTTATTTTTTTTCCCAGTCCATAAGCAACATCTGTGGCAGCAAAGGCTGCCTGCAGCTCCCTCAAGCGTCAATCCACAGCTTCGGAGGCTCTCAGAGAATTGACCTCCCTTTCACCCAGGAATGATCCTTAAACAGTGTACTACATTTTAGGAAGAATACTGCTAACTTGTCAAAAGACATAGCCAGGCTTGTTAAGATCCTTGAGTTCATTATACATAAGGATCAGTTGAAGAAATTGAGAATTTTTAGACTAGAGGAGAAAAGACTTAGAGAAAGAGTTAGGGGGTACATTTAGCTGTCTTCAGTTTTCTTGAAGAGCTTTCCTGGGAAGGAAGGATTATATTTGTTCTGTTTGATCTTTAAAAAAAAAACATTAAAGGTTGATTTAAGGAAAAATCTTCCTAATAGTTAAAACTATTCAAAAGTGGAATGATCTATTCTTGAAAGATGCAGATTCACCAGAAATTTTAAAATAAAATCTGAAAGATTACTTGTTAGGTATGTTATGTGGGGGATTATTTGTGAGTTATGTATTGGACTAATTAGCCACTGTTCCTTCCAAGCCCCCCTTCCAAGCCCCAAAAAGTAATTTTGCTATTACTATTTTGGAATGCATCATTGACATTTTTCTCTAGGTATACTAAGAGTGATGACAAGCTTTCTTGAACATCATTACTGAAATTATACTCTTCTGTTGTGGTTTGAAAGAAGAATGCTCTTTGATTCCACTGCCACTGTGTGTCAAAGTAGAAAACTGCAGATAAGGCATGAAGCAGAGCATTAAACATATAAAGCCTAAGAGATACAAAATAGTGTTTCTCATTAAGTTCCCAATGGACCAGTAGCAAGTCATAATTGGAACCCTTCTCAGTAAACTCAGCTGAGGTTTTGACTCTTAAGTTAGTAGAAGGAGCTATTTCCTATCAAGGTTGAAGAAACATAGTGAGGAGAAACATGAGGTAATGGAAAAAGACTGGATTAAGAACCACACAAATTTAATTTAAACTTCAGGGCTTTGACTTCCTAATTCTGTATCTTTGAGTACATCACTTTTCCTTTACAGAAATCAGTTTCCTCTTCTGACAAATGAGAGGAGCGATGTTTATAGTCCCTGCAACTCTAAAATGCTATAATCAGGAAAAGAAATATAAAAAACTGCTGCTGAAAATACTTCTCCACTAACTGTATTAGTTCCTTGGATTAACAGAAAGTTCATTACCAGGATTAATTCAGCATCCTGAATACCACATTTAAATTTTGAAACAAAAAATTCTAACCACTTTAATGATACATTTAAACTCTGAATTAGAGGTTATTGTTAGTTTTTGTATGTCATAGGTAAAAGTTCTCAATCTTATCAAGGGGAAAAGTTTCTCAGAAAAATTAAATCCAACGTTATTTAGCATCACACCTTCTGTATCTTTCCTGAGTTGTATTTGAATCCCAAAGTCAACATAATAGCTAACCAGTTCACAGAAACCAAATAGTAACCCAACAAGGAATGCACAGATGAACGTATTGTACACAACATACACACACATGCATAAGGAATTCATACCTACATTAGAAATCTAATTGGAGTGTATTCATGCAAAGACTCCTTGACTTTATAGAGATCCTAGAAGGGCCTCTATTAATCTGATCGGCAGAAATCTTTGATTTTTCATATTTTTAATAGACCTTGGAGATTCCATGATGATTTACACTGGATTTTTGACAGACAGTTACTCCTTTAATATCACCATCTTTTTCTTCACAGTGTTTGATTTCAGCAATTGGACAGCACCCAAATACAAAGAATAACAGTGAAAAGGGAACACTGCAATTCACAAGATAAAAACCTACAGAAGAGAGAGGACATCTGTGATAAAAAAGAAATCATATTTATAACTTTAAATATCTATATTATCATGTCCATAACATGTGTGATCTTTTTAAAAAGCTAAAATGAGGGGCATCTAGTTGGTGCAGTGAATAGAGCACCAGCCCTAAAGTCAGGAGGACCTGTGTTCAAATGTGACCTCAGAAACTTAGCATTCTTAGCTATGTGATTCTGGGCAAGTCACTTAACTCCAATTGCATCAAGAAAAAAAAGCTAAGTTAAAAATCTTAGCATAAGGATGCAAAAAAAGGATGAAATTGACAACTGAAATATAATGTTTAAAGGATAAATTTTTAAAAACCCGATTAAAGAGAAAATTAGAACTGTATGCTAAGAAGATATGTTGTTGTGTTTAGTTATTCAGCAGTATCATATTCTTTGTGACTCTGTAGACAAACTGTCCAAGAGATTTTCTTTCCAACAGTTTAATGCTAAGTGACTTGGACAGGGTCACATAGCTAATAAATTTCTTAGGTCTTATTTGAACTTTAATCTTTCTGACTTTTTATTGACTGCCACCTTACTGTCTCAGAAGATATACTTATGTGTAAATCCATGAACTCAAAGAAAATTAAAGGGCATTTGGATTAGGACAAAATGAGAAAGAAGCAAGAATTATGTTATTTTGGGAGTACACTGATGAATGATTGATTAAATGAAAGAAATAGGTAATGACTTCAAGAGTAATAACAAAAATGTTGTTACTTTTATGTAGCATTTTAAAGTTTCCAAAGTATTTTACTCGTAATATTCCTGTAAGCTAAGTAATACAATTATTTTAGTCCCATTTTGCTGAATCAGCTAAATAACTTGTTCAATTTTACAAAATAGTAACTTAAGAAAATGGGATTGACTCCAGGTCTTCTGATTATAAATCTGGCATTCTTTGCATCATATCACACTTCCCCTCAAAAAACTCCCCACAAAATACACGTATACTACTTTCTATAAGCACAAAATAAGGAAGGAAGACTTCCTTTTAGTAGGAAACTCCAATCAACTGTATATCAACTGAAAGTCTCATTTCAATAAAGGACATCTAGCAAATTGTTGACTTGTTTTTTACTGATAACTCAATCTCTCAAAAGGTAGACATGCTGAGTAAAACTGTGATTATACTTAATTCCTATCAACTATAGGGAGTATATGGAAATAGAAGTGAAAAGTAGAAAAGGGGAGGGGAAGAAAAAGATGATGCCATTTTAGAGTTTGTGACAGACAAAAAGGAAATGATAGCTGTAGACTTAGTGATGAAGGACTTCAATATAGTTGCCAAAAGGGTGTGAGTCAGGGTTCAGATAAGTCATGGATCAACATATATATAATCAAGAAGCATATATAATATACATATGCAATTGCACATTTGTTTAAAAGATGGGTGGGACTGGTTATCAAACAAAATTTTGCAGGAGTTTGCTTGAATTATATGCATTCAAAGTCTTCTATAAGACAATATTTCAAAACGAGTTTTAATGATTTTTTTCCATTCTATTCATTCATAGACAAACCTTTCTACCACCATCCTCATATTTCTTGGCAAAAATTTGTTAGTTGTAAAACAATAAAATCAGTTGAGCAAAAAAGAGTAAACTTAGTGACCACAACTAACATAATATAAAAATAATAGTATATATAGTCCACCCAGGAATACCATATTAAAAAAGGGAAGTACATTTCATTATATTTTCTTTATAATACATTCTAGCCATTACACTTACTCAGAGTTTGGTGCTTTTTAAAATTTTAATTTACATTGTATCATGAAAGCTATTACCTTTATATTATGGTTTTTATGAGAAAACATTGTAGCCAACTAAGAAGAAGTCTAGTATCAGAGACAAGTATCTCAGACTGATGTGGCTTCACATGGAGCTCTCTGATGAATTCAGATTTTAAAAAAGTTGCTTAAAGAGTATGGGCCCAAGGATAAATCCAAAAAATGACACAGATCTCTAAGAATAATTTATATATCCTAGCTCAGGTGGATTATATGCCATTATTCTAAGAAAACTTGCAAATATAGTGACTGATTCATTTTTAGTGATTTTTAAGGAATCTTGGAGAATAGTTCTAGAATATTGGTTTAGAAGTAAACATCACTATTTTTAAATAAAGGGGAGTGAGGTGAGTCCTACAAACTATTGACTCATGAGCTGAATTTATTTTCAACAAAAGTCTAAAACTGATTATTAGGGAGTTTGAGAATGACAAAGAAATTGTGAGAAATAGGAACCAGTATTTATTTACTAATAAAAAAAATCATACCAAACTAACACCTTTAACACTTTTCAAAGAATAACTATGCTGTTAGATCAAAGGAATGAACTTATCATGGATTTAAATAATTTATCTGTATTTTCCAGTTTTGCAGCTAAAATGCAATATCAGAATAGCTTTATTTTATAAGTGAGCTATAGATCAAAGTTTTATCATCATCTATTTCCTTGGCATATTGTTTCCATTAATGAGATAATAAAATAGGATGAACATATACCCATAATAATCATATAAAGATAAGTGATATCTACCCTTCTGACCTTCTTGATTTTTGTATCACAAATTGTTAAGCAGACATTTTGGAATGGACCTCTCATAGATCTAGGTAGAATATAGCAGGATTTCAAAATCTTATGATATTCTTCTTATTCTATATTCTTATATATGAGATACTTATCTAATATGATAGTGCAGTTAAATGGAATCAAAATCAGCTGAATGACCATAATTCAAAATATATTAATGATTAAATAATTATTAATATGAAGAGAGAGTTCTGCCTTTGGCCTTGCTCAGAACTCAATTTTTAATTATACATTTAACAAATGTTAATTAAGTGCCTACCATATTTGAGGCACTGGGACATTTTTGTTAGTCATATCAATGAAGATATTCAAAGTTTGATAAATATATGAATAGCATGAAACTGGATTGGCTTGATAATATATTATGTTATTAAATCTTTTAGGTCATCTTTTTCAATAAGTCCTAGGGTTTTAGTTGACCTCAAACTTAATGAGAGTCATCTCTATGATAGGGAAATTGAAAAATGAATATAATTCCAAAAAAGGGAAACAATCATCCTTAGGAACTTGTGTTGCTTCACTAATAAAACACAGGTATAATATCTAATAATACAAATAATAATATTTAGAATAACAATAAAAGTTGCAATATTCTCTGTATTGGTCAGATCACATCAAAAATATTATGTATGATCTTGGACACTGAGTAATTTTGATTAACTAGAGGGTATTTGAAGGAAGATGGCCAGGAGATTGAGTCTCTAAATCATGATTGATTAAAAGAAGTAGGAATACTTGGCTTAAAGAAGAGTAGACATAGAGAGGCTATGATAACTGTTTTCAGATATCTGAAGAGTGATCACCTACAGGAAATTTATATTTATTTTGAATGGCTTCACTGTAGGAGTTGTCATCTTGGGGTCTGTGAACTTGTATTAAATTTTAATAACTGTATTTCAATATCATTGGATTTTTTTGTTCATCATATGTATTTCATTTTATACATTTACTCTGAGAAGGGGTCCATAGACTTCTAAAAGGGTATACAACACAAAAAAGACGAAGGATTTTTGCTCTGGAAGGCAAAATGAGGTCAAATATGTAGTAGTTTCAATGAAGTGAGTTCCAATATTAGGAAGAAGCTGTCTTAGAATGTAAAAGGCTGCCGTATAAGGTCATGAATTTTTGTCCCTGTAGGTATTCAAACTGAGGGTGGATGTCTACTTGGCAGAAATATTAAAGAGGGAATTCATGCACAGGGTACTGAGCTTAGATTTAACAATATTTAAAATTCCAAAGCATCATGAACTATAGACATATAAAGGGGGAGATAATTAACTGGCAAAATGAATTGATACTTCTATTTCAACTAGAATTTTATCTGCCTGCCTGTCTATTCTATTGTAGACAAAATTCTATGATCTTGATTAGATTTGGAATTCTCCAGTAGTAAATATATAAAGTTATACTTTGAATTGTGATTCATAGTAGTGATACATAAGTAGTAACCAATAAAAGTTTTCAAACAGACATAAATTGTAAAAAAAAAAAATAGAATTCAGTAAAATTATTCTGAGGCAGAGGTTACAGAAATAAATGTCTGACAAGAAAAAATAGTACAGGATTTTTATCTATTTTTTAAAGTTGAGTTTATAATTTTCATATGCATGCCTTTTCACTGGCTGGAACTTATTTTCTCTTAAGTATATCAACTCTTAAATCACGTCACCCAAGGAAGCAGCTGTGCTTCATTAATTTGGATGCTATAAATATAGAAGAAGCTATCTAGGAATAGAATGTTGTTAGCAAGAAAGAGAAAACTCTTCACAAGGTAAGGATAGAAGAACCAAATGAACTTTGGAAATAATTCCAGCTTGAAGGAACCCCAATAGGAAACCTTCACTGATTAATTATTTAGAGTATCTGACATTAGAGTAGGAGAAAAGCTTCAAGAAAAAGAATTTAAACATTCCTGTAAGTTCCATTCCATACACTTGTTACTATAACAATTTTCTATGTTTAAATTATTTTTCTTTTTCTGTATTTTTTTATTATTTCTATGTCTCTGTGACCTACATAAGTAGGGTGTGTGCTAGCCACCATTTACTTAAACTTTAGATACATTTACTCAACCAAAAATGATGATGTTTATCCTTGTTCAATGTTATCAATATTTAGATTATTAAATGCCTTCAGCTCAGTAATCTGAAGTTTGATTTGAGAAATCAAGAAATAATAAAACAAAACCAAACAATGTGAAATATCTCATTGGAAAAACAACTGATCTGGACAAAAAATCCAGGAGAGATCATTAAAAGTTTTCAGACTTCTTGAAAACCATGATCAAGAAAAGAGTCTACACAGCATATTTCAAGAAATTATCAAGGAAAATTATCCTGATATTCTAGAACCAGAGGGCAAAATAGAAATGAAAAGAATCCATTGATCACCTCCTGAAAGAGATCCCAAGATGAAAACTCCAGGGATATTATAGCCAAATTCATGAACAAGGAAAACATTTCAAGAATCCAAAAAGAAATAATTCATCTATGGTGGAGCCATAGTCTGGGTAACAAAAAAATTGACAGCTTTTACATTGAAGGATTGGAGGGCTTAGAATATGATATTCCAGAGACTAAAGGAGCTCTAATTATAACTAAGAGTCACCTACCAGCAAAGCTTAATATAATCCTTCAGGGGGAAAATGGACATTCAATGAAATAGAGGACTTTCAGGCATTCTTGATGAAAAGAGCAGAGCTGAATAGAAATTTTGATTTTCAAATACAAGATTCAAGAGAATCATAAAAACAAAAAAAACTAATTAGGAAAGGGAAATCATAAAGTACTTGATAAGGTTAATTTATTTATGTTTCTACACTTGAGTATGATGTTTGTAGCACATAGGAACTTTCTCATTATTATGTCAGCTAGTACAGTTAGAGGAGTATATAAAGACAGAGAGCACAAATGTGAAGTGAATATAAAGGGATATCTAAAAAAATAAATTTAAAATAGAAATATACTGGGAGAAAGGGAAAGGAAAAGATGGAATGGTGTAAATTATCTGCCATAAAAGAGGTAAGATAAAGCTTTTGCAATGGAAAAGAAGAAGGAGAGAGGAGGGAGGGAGAGTAAGTGAAGCTCACTTTCACTAAAATTGGCTCAAAGAGAGAACAGTAAACACACTCAATTGGATATATTAATCTATCTTGTTCTGTAGGAAAGTAAGAGAGGAAAGAGATATGAAAAATAAGTGGTGATGGTGATAGAAGAGAGGGAAGATTGGAGGAGAGGTTAGTCAGAAGCAAATACATTTCAGGAGGAACAACAGGGTAAAAGGAATGAGAGAATAGAATAAATGTTGTGAAATACAATTAGCAATTATTGTAAAAAATAATTTTGAAGCAACTTTCTTAGATAAAGGTCTCCTTTCTCAAACATAAAGATAACCAAGTTAAATTTATTTAAAAAAAATTGAGTCATTCCCCAATTGATAAATGATGAAAAGATAGGAACAGTTTTAAGACAAAATAATCAAGCTATTTATAGTGACAAGAAAAACATACTCTCACAATTTATTGGAAATTAAAACAATTAAAACAATTCTGAGGTATTAGCTCATACCCTATTAGATTGACCAACAAGACAGAAAAGAAAAATGACAAATGTTGGAAGGAATGTAGGAAAGGTGATTTGGTGCATGCTGGTGGAGTTGTAAACTGATTTAACTACTCAGTGGAGCAATTTGGAACTGTGCCCAAAGGACTATAGAGCCATGATTGTCTTTTGGCCTAACAATACTACTGCTAGGCATGGATTCCCAAAGAGATTTTTAAAAAGAAGAGGAGGGGGACTATGTATATTTATTTATAGCAGATCTTTTCTCAGATCTTTTGCAATTTTCTCAATGATAATATGGAATGATAAGTTGTTAATGACTTTGATTTTCTCAGCAATATAGTGACCCAGGTCAGCTCTGAGGGACTTAATGCTTTCCATACTTAGAAATGGAACTGATTGTATCTAAATATAAATTAAAGCATACTTTAAAACAAATAACAAACCTTACTGTCATAAATATATGGTGTAATCTCCTACCAATACAGATTTGTATTGACTAAGCAACTCACTTGGCATATCATTTTGCAGGCCAATGCTCTGGCATGAGTTTTCTTAGCTCTTTCATCTATAAAATATTTTTGATAGAGACTGTTGTGGAGATCACTGCCTTTTGGGCAAACAACATCTAGATTTAGGAGCTTGTGAATCACTTTAACTTATAAAGTTGCTGCTAAGATTAGAAGTATCAACCTCAAATATCTGCATAAAAATGCAATCTCTGGTGTCAGACAAACAAATACCCAAATTTCCATTTGTGAGCAACCATTGTAACTATGCATGGAGGTTTTTGAAGAAGAGATTCTCCTCCTTCTTTTAATGGAAGTCCAAAGGAAAGGCTAGCACTAAAGAGAGTTGAAAAAATTAAATAAGCAGAAGTCTATTTTTTCTTCTTCACCGATCTAGCACCATGCCAGCTTGCCTCTTTCTTTTTCTTTTTTTTTTATTAATTTTATAATTATGTATTTTTGACAGTTTTTAGTTATAATTTTTTTTGACAGTGGCTTGCCACTTTCTTAAAGTGAAGGAGAGGACAAGGACGATCTAGGGTTTGCTGCCTCATGCCATAGTGACAATTCCTTCAGAGGTGGCTTAGGGTAAGCCAGCAAAGTAGTCATGTGAATTCCCCATAATGTCCATTTAATAAAAATTTAGAAGTCAAGTCATTGGCAGGGAAAATGAACAAGTCACAGAAAAAAAATTCCAACACATGTTCCCTGGATTTGTATTCCAATTCAACCAAAAAATAAAAGCAGCCCCTGTCCTTAAAAAGTTTACTTTATAATGGAGAAAAACAAACACAAAAGATACATAGAGAGTGATGGAAGAGAACTTTAGAGGGGAAGTCTGTAGAAGCTAATAGGAGTAGAAAAATACCTCCCTCAAAAAGTGCCATTTGAGGTCAGTATTAAAGGAAGCCAGAGATTTTAAGAGGCAGATGTGACACAAGATTTGATTACAAGCATCAGGGAGAGCCTGTGCAGTCAATCAGCTAGCAGCAATTAATCAATTACTATGTGCTATGTGACAAACACTGAGAATATATTTTAAAAGATCAGTATTTGTCCTCAAGGAGTTTATAGTCCAGCAAGAAAAAAATAAATATACAAACAAGAACATACAAGAGAAGTACAGAGTAGATGGAAAATAATCTTAGAGAGCATAACTCCTAACCACAGGAGGTCCTGGAGAAGATGATACTTGAATGGAATCTTAAAGAACGAGTAGATGAGAATGATTTGTTCCAGTAGTCATGAAGGTGGCTGAAGCAGGTGCTTTGGAGAGCTTAGAGCTTGATCAGACATCAAGGATGCTTTGTTATCCATTGAATCCCTGGCTATTGCCAGTCATCATGACTTTTTTCTTGCAGGGGAATTTGATGCCTGGAAAGAGAGGGAGACTGATTACTTTGCTTAGTTCTGCCTCACTTAAAATGAATTCAGGTACAAGTTAAGGCATTACCTTGTTTTAGGTAACTTAAAGTACTAAGAATGACACCAAAGTAAGAAGTTACAAAATTTAGAAATTTGGAGGAAGAACATTCCAGACATGAAGAAAAGAAAATGTAAAGGTGCAGAAATAGAAGAAGAAAGTTGTATGTGAGGAACAGCAAGGATGACAAAGTGCCTAGAATATAGAGTTTGTGAAGGCAATTAATGTGTTTATTATATGTATGGAAAGGTGGGCTGTAGGAAAGTTTTGGAGCCTTTTCAAGTTCAAATAGAGAAGGTTTATATTTTATCCTAAGGACAATTGGAAACCACTGCAATTTATGGAGTTGGGGAGTAACATAGTTAAAACTGTGCTTTATGAATATTACTATGGCAACTATGTAGAGGCTGAAATGCAAAAGGAAGAGACTTGGGGCAAGGAGATTTAATTAGGCTATTTTAATAGTGCAGATGAAAGGTGATAAGACAATGAACTTGGGTGGTAGTTATGGCACTATATGGAGGCTGAAATAAAAAAAAAGCAGAACTTGGGGCAAGAAGATCTAATTACATTATTTTAATAGTGCAAATGAAACGTGCTTGATAAGGTAATGAACTTGGTGTGTGTTATGTGAATAGAAAGAAAAGATGCAAAAATATTACTAAGATATAACTGACAAGATTTGGCAACTTAATGAATATAGTGGAATGAGGAAGAGTGAAGAATTTAAGACATTTGAGAATCTGAGTGTTAGAAATATACTCTTGACACTGAAAATCAGATATGGAAGGAAAAATTTTAAAGAAGAATTTTAAGGAATTATCTTAAAGTTTTTGGTCAGCAGTGGGCTTTGCTTTTCTTTGGGAAAAGGGACCCCTGAGCACAGAAGCAGAAGAAGCTTTATACTTGTTAGTTTGTTACAATCCCTCCCTTCAGAGACCAAGATTGGTACATTCCCTTTCGGGTTGCAATCTTTCTGATAAACCCACTACATATTCCCTGCATGTTCTCACTCCCTTGCCATATATTCCATGTTCAACATTGGAGGAAAACTTGTTTAATATTCAATTAGCCTATTAAGTAGGTGCAATAGTGACTTGGTCAAGTCAGATCATTGACCCCAACTAGTTTGGGTTGGATCAGCTATTATTTTAAATTTGTGGTTTTCTTGAAACCACCAGACTCCTTCTGATTGATTGAATCTACCTGTGTCTTCCTACCTCTCCAATTCCTTGTTTGCTCAAGTCTATTGATCACTTAATTGTTCTGTGGAATCTCAACCTTCATTAACCTCTCACATTCTGAAAACCTCTTGATTAGTAGTATCCACTGTCCTATACTACCTCTAAGCTTATAACACTCTCTGGAAACCCAGATTTTCAGTATTTCTCACAATAGGAATAAGGAAGTTATGTGGGATTTGTGGGGACACATATTGTATTTGTTCTGGATATGTTGAAAATACATTCCTAAAGTTCAAATTTAAAACTCAAAATCAAGTATATTGGAGATTTTATTAATTCCAATGATTCAGATCACAATGCTTCTATGCATGCCCCTCTTGTGAGATTGTTGTCCATGCCCTTCCATAAGTTCATTACAGAAAGTACACCTAACATTCTGAATTTTTTTAACTTTCTTCTATTATTAGAAAGATATCAGTAAAGGACCCATTTTGTTTTTATGTGATTCCTTGGCTTGGCCATAGGTCCAACTCAGCTTCATTTTCTCTCATACATTTCCTTGACAGCAACTTTTTCTGACCCTTTTTTGAAGTTTCTTAATTTCTGTATGTTTAAATCTCCCATATGCTTCTTAACAACTCTGACATTTATGATTCTATATGTCAAGGGTCTAATTGTCCAATGCAGTCATTTGCAATGCTTTGGCAAGAAAGAAAAAACAAGATAGAGTAAAAATTGTTATCTGTTACCTGAGGCTACAGTGGGTGTGGTAGTTGAGTTGTGCCATCAGAAAATTTAAAAAACAATTCTCAGGTCATCTTTCTAAGAAGAAGTCAGAGTTGAGAGAGAGAGAGAGAGAGAGAGAGAGAGAGAGAGAGAGAGAGAGAGAGAGAGAGAGAGAGAGAGAGAGCTCTTCATATAAGTAGATTAAGTAGAACTGGGGGCTTGAGATTGATTACCTTAGAAACATTCACTAGGCAGTGATAGAAGTGAGGTGAGAAGCAAGTGATAGACAAACCAAAGGTCATATAAAGAAGAAAAAGTCAAAATCAAATCAGAATCAGATTTATGATTGACAGAGATACTAACTGGCAATAAGCCTATACATCCTTAAGTAGAACATCCTTTTATTGGAAAAATTGAATCTGTCAACCATAGTCACTTAATACATATTTGACTTTTTACTTTTTGAGATAAGCCTTTTTTTTTTTTTTTTCATGTTTCTCCATTTCACTTTTTAAAAAAATTCCTCAATATATAACAGAGAGTTGTGAGAGGTAGGTACTGGAGAAATGTCGCACAATAGGCAAGGCTGAACACAATTGGCCCACCTCCCAAAAGGAAGTAATGGATTCATAACTCCCACCAATGGAAGGGGATCACTTGTATGTGTCATCTGGGCAATTGCTAATGGCTTTGTCTCTCTCTCTTTCCTGTCCCAACCCAGTCCCCTAGTGGAATAGAATCTGTGCTGGGTCTTGGCTTGGGACCAGGAATTAGGTGCTATCAGATGACAGAATTTGCATTGTAAGATTGCTGTTAGTAAGTCAAGGTCACGATTTGTTTAGAAATTGAATTTTTTGTTTTTTACTAGTATTGCTTTTTATATTTTGGCATAATAGTCACTACTTCCACTAAAGATATTTTTAAAAAACTGAATTGCTGAAGATAAGGAGAGAGCAACTATGGCAGCGTTTAAGAATTCAGGAAATCTAAAGGAATATATCACTTTCCCACTAAGAGTGGTACTTGCTAAGTGACCTTGGGCAGGTCAGTGGAATTCATGAGACAATGGTTATCTAGTTTAGCATGGTGATTAATAGTTCTCCAGTTCAGTACATGTACTTAGTACTTAATATAGTTCTACAAGATTCACACCTATGATAATGTAATAAGAGAGCATATAAACTGGGACAAACTCAGCCAGACAGATTCATTTCATGGTCCACCTTTGTAGTGGCTGGAGGCTGGAGCACAAGTCCTCAGAGATTCATTCCATCTCACACCACAGTGGTGGCTGGCTGTCCTCCTGCTCCCCCCACTGAGACCAAGGCACATTTGAAGGGCCTCAAGAAAGCTAGCCAAGCCCCAGGCAAGGAGACAATAAAGAATTTGGATTTTATCCCTGGCTTTTCTCGTGGTGATATTAATCTACTGAAGGGAAGGCTGGTCCAGAGACCTCCAGAAAGCTATCAAAGAACACTACACAATAAAACATGGATAATACTGCATTTTAAAATTATATTGAAATACAGCACCAAGGATCCTTATGTATGGTTTAATAGCCTCTTAAGATTACAAATTGTATAGCAACTACTAATCTGCTATAGTGAGGGAGTTTCCTTGACTGGGAGCTAGCTCCTTATACCAATGAAAATCAAAAGTGAAAATCAATAGCTCCTCCACTAGTATAGCCCTTCCAACTTTTCAAAGGACTTTTACCTACATTTTACATGCATACTATAGTTATTAGAGGGGTAGAAATCAGAATGACAAATGAAAAAGAATTTTAAGGCAAATGATATATTTTTTATCTTTTTTTTTTTTAAGCTTTTTATTTTCAAAACACATGCATGGATAATTTTTCAACATTAATCCTTGCAAAACCTTGTATTCCAATTTTCCCTTTGCTTATCCACTCCCTGCCCTAGATGGTAAGTACTCCAATATGGTGGAAATAAATGCTAAATTTAATATATGCATACATATTTATACGATAGCTGCACAAGAAAAATCAAATCAAACAGGAAACAAAAGAAAAAAAGTAAAATGCAAGCAAACCACAACAAAAAGTAAAAATGCGATGTTGTGAACCATACTCAGTTCCTATATTCCTCTCTCTGGGTGTAGATGATTTTCTTCATTTTAAGATCATTGGAACTGGTCTGAATCCTCTCATTGTTGAACAGAGCAAATGACGTATTCTTATAAGGACTGTTGAGAGCCTTTGTTTTTAAATTATTTAAATTATTAAATTATTAGTCAATAAAAACCACAGTACTCTTGAGAATTTAGTGGTGTTTCAGAAAAATGGAGGGGAAAAACCCGTGAGCCTGGTTGTACATTAAATTTCAGGCCTTTAGCAAGCGCCACAAAAAGAGTTTATTCTCTGTACAGACTGTGAGTCATAGATTTACAGATGGGAGACTTCTTAGAGAACATCTAATCCAAGATTCTTGGACTCAGGCTTGGAGAGATTAAATACCTTATCCAAGGTTACATACATAATTGTCAGAATTGGATGTGAACCCAGGTTTCCTAGTTTCCAGTTCAGTGTTCTTTCCATTGCACCACACTGGTATTAGATGAAGGCTGTCCTTTCACTTCAGAACTGTATTCCTACAAGACCTAGAATCTCCTTTACAAAGAGGAAAACAATAAAAAGCACATCAACTTCCCCTCCTCTCCACAAAGATATACAGGAAACTAAGAAAGTCATGTAAAGCTAAAAAGCCAAAATATTAATAATAATATAAGTAATTTACATTTATATCATGCTTAAAGGCTTCTAAAAGACTTTCCTGAGAAATTGTGGGAATTTATTTCATTAAATAATATAAAACCTTCTGTTTTTCTTGTGCTTCTATCCATGTCAATAAGGATGACATGGGTATCCATGACTTTGGCAATATGTCCTAAAAATGCCTTCCCTATTGCAAATTTCTCTGACTACAAATTACTTATTTCATTTCCAGTGGTGAATATATCCCTCTAAAGGCCTTGCCATATTCCCATATCAGTAATAGTTTTTGTTCATATCCTCATAAATAATGCCCACAAATTGGATTGAATTGACAATTAGTTTGCCATTTAGGCAAGACTCTTTGTATTTCCTTTATTTTTATTTCGTACAAGAGAAGATCAATTACATTAAATAAATTCCCTCTGAAGACACAAACCCAGGCATTTTTTGTTGATTTTAGTGACTCTTTCATCTAGTTTCATATCTATTTTAGATTCTGAGAGTTTAGGAGGATGCTTGGGATAGATTCTGATCAGGTGCCAGCTCCCTGTAATTTGCCACAGGGACTGTTCAGTTGGAAAGCAGAACTGGAAGAATTCATGTACAATGATAGAACTCTGCTAATATTGGACTTTTGCCAAAGAAGATTTCCAAGACCTCATGTGAACTTCCCAAAGCTCTCAAGAGAAGTCAGAAGTATTGGAGCCCCAAGTCTAAGTCTACGTCTAAGAGAGCAGCCAGGTGTAGGAGAGTACAAGTTCAATAGTTGAAAGATTTCAGTTCTGGTTATGGCTCATGCCCCTCTAGTAATATTACTAAATCATACTGCTACTACTATATGATTTATGTATAACTTGCTTCTGTGTTTCAGTCACTTTATCTGTGAAATGGGTATAGTAATACCTCACATCACAGGTTTATTAGATAACTGCTATTCTCTTTTCATACCCTTATATTCTATAATTGATAATTATTTCTATTGTCACTTAGAATGATTGGTCTGCGATGTGATATCTATTTTTCTGCCTTACTTTAAAGAATAACTCTTGAAGGACAGACTGCTCAATCGAAATCCTTTCTATTCTCTCAGGATTTGGTATAATATATCTTAAATATCCTTCAATGGCAAATGAGCTCTGAAATAAATATATGTTGTCCTTGCTTTATTATCATTTTGGCCACTTGCTCTTCAAATACTTGTAGTTAAAAATGAAAAGTTAAATCTACATTTGATTTATTCCCTTTCTAAAATCATTCCTTTATCTCTTTTCAATTCTTAATTCCTGATCAGAAGGCATATTCCAAACACCCCCATGTGCATTAGACAGCTGTTGCCATGAGTAATTTGATGGGTGTTATAAAGTCCTGCACTGTTACAAAACAACTCTCTTTCTGACCTACTGTGACACCTGAAATTCTCCTTATTAGAATTATCCACTGAGGTTAACTAAGATACCAGGAGAAGTGGAAGGGAGCAAGGTGCCTATTGATGTCTCATTAAGACATAAGCTTTGAGATTTTGGGCAAGTCTTTTTTAGGGACTCAGGGGCCATACTTGTCCTAAGAGGTTTGATCCAGATGATCTCTAAGATTCTTTTTTCAAATTTCTGACTTTACATCAAGTGGTCTGTTATTTTGTCTCACTGAAAAACAATGAGACCTACTACCAGATAAATACAGTATCTTTCTTTCAAAATGGTGAATTATATCTTTTTATCAACAGGTGGATTTGAGAATGGACCTGTTGATTATCTGTCATCTTGATGTTTTGTCGTAATTTGTTGTTTCTATTTTGCTGTGTGCTTTTAAAAGCAACAAAAGTCTTTAATTTAATTTAATTTATTATACTTTCCTCCAGTTATTTAGTCAGAATACTATGGAACTCTCTCATCTGGTCAACAGTCAGTATAGCTGTCTAAGAAACCATCTGTCATTACACCTTAAAGCAGGCAGTCTCAATCCTCCTTAAGATGATTTTAGATTTGTTGAAATCCTCTTGGGATCCTATTGACCTCTTTTTAGGTCTTTATTTGGAAAAAAGA
This sequence comes from Sminthopsis crassicaudata, assembly GCF_048593235.1. NCBI lineage: Eukaryota > Metazoa > Chordata > Mammalia > Dasyuromorphia > Dasyuridae > Sminthopsis > Sminthopsis crassicaudata. Next base: position 178,709,944 of record NC_133619.1, on the reverse strand, counting down.
AGAATTATTTCTGATATATTCTTATCTTGCTATATGTGGCTCCAATTTCATTCGAGTATTATCTTTTATTTGTTTTCCAAAACTTAGAATGGGGATGATGAAAGGAAGGAATAAGCAAAACAGAATTAACAATTTAGGTTAATTTTGACTGTGGCTTAAAGTTCTACGTGATGGTATAAACAGTTGAATTTCAATGTTAGTTCCCAGACAAAGGCTATGAATCTGTACTAAGTTTATTAGCAAAATCTCTGGACCTATTTTCTTGATGCTTTGGGATCTTTTAGGAGGTGAATTAAGCTAGAACCTACATAAAGAACATGAATTTGTATCTGAGTCAAAACAGAGAGAGAATAATTCTTTCTAGGATGGTCTGATTTCATGCCAATCTCCTCCACCCCAAGCTTCCAGGTAAAACTTGTCTACTTATTGTTTCCCATGCTCTATATTATATCTCCTAAATCTAAGCTTTTGAGTTCTGAAAATATACCATTAAAGATATGGATTAGAATTCTCTCTTTTATTAACTATATGACCTTGTTTAAGCCACTTAGTTTTATTGTTGTTTCATCTGTAAATTTAGATCCTTTTTTAAAAATGTGACTGATCCCTAAGAGTAAGTTTTGATAAAGGGAGAAAGGAGTGAGAGCAAAGGAAAGCTCTAATTCAAACTATATTATTTTAGTCAATGTTCTGAATTTGGAATTAAATCAAGGTGGTGTCATTAGAATCATAATTTTATCTTCTCTTCCTGTTAAAACTTTTTTTTTGAGAATAAACAAACCAAAGGAAACAAAGCTAGTAGTCTAAAAGTGTTATTTTCCCCAAACCAAAGAAACTAAAAGTATGAAATGTCAGAGGTACAGGAAAAGGAGGAGAGATTCGCATGGTTACATAAAATCTTCATTTCTCTTTTTTTTTTAATCGCTGCTAATATTAAAAAAAAACTCAGTGAAGGTTTGTGAAGAAGACTTCACTATAAAACATAAACTAATGGTATAATGTAAGGGAAACAGTTCATGGAAAAAAGAGAAATCTCAAGACACAGCAAAGTAGCCAAAGTTGTACTATCTCACTAAATATTGGATAACTTAGTTGTCCAAAAAAAAATCTTCACAAAAGATCAATCTTTCTTAAGGTTAGAAGAAGAAATAATTGCAAAAATAATAGGTTGGTATGAAAAAACAAAATACACTACCAGTTCTCATTTCTGGGCATAAGGAATACAATAAAATTCCATTTTTATGGAATGGGTTGGTACCAAGGTCATTCCATTAAATTAGTTTTCTGGAAAGAACAAGAAACTGAGAATTTACTCTTCAGAATTACATAGAAAAAAAGATTGTTATGCTAAAATAATGATTAGAGATAAACCATGCCAGTCTTTTACTTTCTTTACTTTAATAATGAATTAGGATACACCAAGTTAATTTAAAAATACATAAAAGACTCACCAGCCATATTCAAACTTTTATGAGGTAGCTACTTGAATCTTGTAAAAATGAAATTGCCACTTAAATGGCATGTTATAAAAATGGAACCTTTATTGTATTTCAACTTTTTTGAGTTAACTGCTCCTCATCCCAAATCCTTTTAGCCACTAGTAGCAGGTAGGGAACACTAGCTTACAGTTACCAAGTTTGTTGCTTATTTAAATAAAAGACTCACAAGGTCATTGTCAAATAGTTCCCAACTTGATGTTCTGCAGCATTGCTCAGATAAGCAGTCAAGCATCCCAAAGAGATTGAAAGAATAGATCATATTTGTGAATGAATGTCTGAACAAATATTGAAAGTTACTGTTGCCTGTTTATTAACATGAAAATTTCTTGGAACATGATTTAAGGTCTTGAGTAAAACTAGATATGGTCCAACCAACCAATCAATAGATTAATAAACAAACATTCATTAAGCAACTACTATATACACTATGCTAAGCACATTGGGATATAATGAAAGATAAAAATAGTTCCTGTTCTTAAGGATGTCATTGTATAGATATAATGAATATAAATGCAGAGTAGTTGGAAGTTATTTCAAAGGGGAAGACACTACCATTTGGAGGACCTAGAAAGTCATTCTGCTAAAAGTTAGATTTCAGCTAAGAGGGGAGAGATTAAGATATTGATGAAGATGGGAGAGCAGTCTAGGAAGGAGGGAAATGCAATTCAAAGATGAGGAAATTTAATGTTGGATTCAAGGAATAGCAAATACACTGGGTAACAGATTGTACAGTATGTGAAGGGCAGTAGAACACAAAAGGCCTAGCAGGAGGAGTCTAAGTTGTAAAGACCTTTAAATGCTTAACAAAATTTCTTATTTTTTCAAGGAGGCCATAGGGAATAATTGGAATTTGTTAGATAGAAGATAACATAAGTAGACCTACAGACTAGAAAAATCATGTTAGCAGTTGAAAAATAAATGGATTAGAATGAGAAGAGACTTTGGAGCTTTGGTTTGAAGGTTTGAAGCTCAACCAGAAGACTGCTGCATTAGTCCAGAAGACAGGAGATGAGGGCCTGAACGACAATGAATGATAGCTATAAAAGTGGAGAGGAATATATACGTATAAGTTCTTTGTTTTCAAAGAGAAACAAAATGACATCATTATATTAAAGTCAAGTCACATTATGTCCTAGTGCTGATCATAATAATATAAGCTTGGAATCTCTGCCACAGGTTGGGCACAAATAGTCCATGTGAACATTTGGGGTGGACTCTCTAAATGTATGCATTATGTGGTTTTTTTATTTTGTTTTGTTTTGTTTTTGAGATACTTCAATTCTGCTTTGCTGATGAGGGCATGCCATGCTGGGTGGTCCTATACTAGTGTCTCCTATGTCACACAATCAATTCCAAAGTTCTTAAAGGAAATTTTGAGCGTCCTTGTAGTACTTTTTCTGACTAGCATGTAAGCACTTGTCCTGTGTGAATTCTTTATAAAATAGTCTTTTTGGCAAGCATACATTTGACATTGGAACATGACCAGTCCCATCGGGGTTGTGCTCTCTGCAGTCGTTTGAATTCCTGAGAAAGGATTTGAGTTTGAGAAAGGATCTTGGTACCTAGTATCTCATCCTGTCAAGTGATCCTCAGAATATTTCTGAGGCAATTCAAGTGTAAGCGATTCAGTTTCCTGATATGGTGCTGGTATACTTTTCAGGTTTTACAAGCATACAGCAATGAAGTCAGCACAACAACCTTATAGATTTTCAGTTTGGTAGTGAATCTAATACTTCTTCTCTCGCACATTTTCATTCAGAACCTCCCAAATACTGAACTAGTTCTGCAATGCATGTGTCAACCTCATTATCAATGTGGACATCCCTGGAAAGCATGCTGCCAAGATATGGGAATCTGTCCACAGTATTCAAAATTTCTCCATTTGCTAGAACCAGTGGTTCTGCATATGGATGGTGTGGTGCTGGCTGATGGAATATCTGAATTTTCTTGATGTCAATTGTTAAGCCAAAAGGAGCACAAGCAGTGGAGAATCAATCTATGCCTTGATGTATTTAAGTTTCAGCGGCTAATTGAGCACACAATCATCTGCAAACAAAAAAATCATGCACCAACACTTTCTCCACTTTAGTCTTTGCCTGTAGCCTTTTTAAGTTGAAGAATTTACTATTGGTGCAGCAGTTGAACTTGTTGCCATGAAATTTGTCCTCATGGAAGGCATTTGACAGCATGCCTGAAAGCATCATGTTAAAAAGCATAGGAGCAAGTACACAGCCTTGTTTCATTCCATTAATGACTGGGAAAGCACAAGGACATTATTATTCAGAACATGAGCAAGCATGTCATTGTGAAATTGGCATATAATCTTTTTGAAATTTTCTGGGCAACCAAATTTTGGCATAATTTTCCGTAAGCTCTTGTGACTGACAGTATCAAAAGTCTTGGTCAGATCTGTTCTACTCCTGACATTTCTCCTGGACTTGTCAGACAGCAAACATAATATCAGCTATTCCTCTGGTCTTTCTGAAGCCACACTGACTCTCAGGCAGATGACCATCTTCCAGGTGAAGAATTAATCTATTAAGGAGGACTCTGGCAAGAAATTCATCATCAATGACTAAGAAAGAGACCCTCTGTGATTGTCACAAGACAATCAATTCTCTTTACCTTTATAGAGTTGGACAATGGAAGCATCCTTGAACCCCATCTTGCTATAGAACCCAATAAATATCAGTCACCTTTTTGTATGAACAATGGATCCCTTACCTTGTAAATCTCATCTGGAATAGAATCAAAATCAGGTGCTTCACTACATCAAAGTAGTCTAATGTCATTCAAAACCTCTTCTTCAGTTGAAAGGAGGGATTGACTTCAACTTGAAGTAAATGGTCAGTGATTTCAGCATTGATTAATGATGTTTGTTGATAATGTCCTTATCACTAATCAATGTGGCTCCATTAGCACTGAATAGTTGAGATGCTCCATGGGCCTTTGGCAGTTAGGACCGTGGTCCTCATTGAACTGAAGCACCAGAATTAGTGAACAAGGCAGGGACTCGGAGTTAGAAAGGGAGGGCTTGAACACAATGAAGCCAGAAAAAAGAGTCCAATGAGTAGAAGCTGGACCACAAGGTCTGAGTGTGACAGCTAGCAAGGTTGACTTAAGCTCTTGTACTGAAATACTCCATTTCATAATGCCACAGTTTATCTCTGAGTTTGAGAAAGAATGAACCTAGAGACTAAGTGTTTTTGATTATAAAGGTTAGAAGGATACAGAGACAGGGAACCAAGTAGGTCATTATACTGAGGAATACAAAAAAAAAAAAAGTATAATTTCCCATCTACAACCTCAAGGGTTTTCTCATGGTGAATCATTCATTGAGTGGCTGATTGGAATGCTTTAAAATGCTGAGGCACATGACTGACATTCTGCCCCTTCTGCTGATAAGAGGGAATGGCAATAACAATAACAATCTGAACTGCTTATGAAGTTAAAGTCAACTTAGATTAAATAGTATTTTTCCCACCCAATATAACATATAGAGCTGTGATTAGATTATTAAAGAACTTCAGGTTTCAAGATTGCTAATTCTGAAGTTTATTATCAAATGGGGGATGGCAAATTTCCCCTCTTAATGAATAATGTTGATTTCCCTCCAAACTTAGGGAAGTAGGAATTTCTTCTACTCTGTTTTCACTTACAGGGAAGCTAGGTGACACAGTGGATGGAGTGCCAGGTCTAAATCAGGAATATTCATCTTCCTGAGTTGAAATCTGGACTAGCTGTGTGACCCTGAAAAAGTCACTTAATCCTATTTGCCTCAGTTTCCTCATCTGCAATATGAACAAGAGGAGGAAATACATTATCTTTGCTATGAAAACCCCAAATGGGATCATGAAAAGTCAGACACAACTGAAAAACAAACCCCAAGTGAAATAATGAAGAGCAGACACAACTGAAAAACAACAATGAAAAATTTCATCTAGGCTAATAAGTTTCTTTCTCTCCTTTCTTCTCTTTTCCTTTCCTTCCTCCATCTTTCCCTTTCCCCTTCCCTTTCCCCTTCCCTTCCCTTCCCTTTCCTTTTGAATGAGATGAGGTGAGATCTTTCAAGACAGTTGTGAAAACGAGTAAGGCTTCATCTACTTCAGAATTCGAGTAGGCCTGAAGGACTCTGAAGTTGGAGCAAAGGGCATTGCCTTCCCCTCCTATGATATCATCTCCCTATTTCATCCAAATATGGGCAACTATGTACTTATTGGTCAAGTTCAATTCCATGGATAGATCTCTCATTTAGAATGTAAGACTCTCAGCCAATGAGGATGAGGGTCAGTGGTGGGAGGGGGTGTTTTGCCTTAGGGATTAAAGGCTCTGTCCTGCCCACAGGAGGCGCCTCCTCTCTTCCATAGTCTGCTGGAAGGGTGGGATGCCCTTCTGGCCAGAATGTACAATAAACTTTGCTTTTCTCTAGAGCTCTCTCCAGCTTTTTTTATTAAATGGTGTTCCCTCACCATTTCCGTACCACACACTTTCCTTTCCTTTCCTTTCCTTTCCTTTCCTTTCCTTTCCTTTCCTTTCCTTTCCTTTCCTTTCCTTTCCTTTCCTTTCCTTTCCTTTCCTTTCCTTTTTCCTTTCCTTTCCTTTCCTTTCCTTTCCTTTCCTTTCCTTTCCTTTCCTTTCCTTTCCTTTCCTTTCCTTTCCTTTCCTTTCCTTTCCTTTCCTTTCCTTTCCTTTCCTTTCCTTTCCTTTTCCTTTCCTTTCCTTTCCTTTCCTTTCCTCTTTCCTCTTTCCTCTTTCCTCTTTCCTCTTTCCTCTTTCCTCTTTCCTCTTTCCTCTTTCCTCTTTCCTCTTTCCTCTTTCCTCTTTCCCTTTTCCTTTTCCTTTCCTTTCCTTTCCTTATAGAACCTATGCTCTGCAAGTATAGTCTTTTGAAACCAAAGCACTATTTCCAGATTGTGCTTATACACAAAACTAGTACAGTAGCTCCAGAAAAAGTCCTACTTTGATGCTGTTCCATGTTATAAAGATGACTCTGAATTTTCAAGGGTTATGCCAGCAGACCATAGATTCTTACAAGTTCTACCAAGCTGATATAACAGTGGGGAGGTTTGGTTTAGTAAGAAGTCTCTTAGATAGTCCCTTTCTTCAGTAGGCAGAATCACTTTCCCCAAATTACTTTCTTTCATTAAAAAACATGAACATGACTCTTCTCTATTCAATTTTATCTATAGGAAAAGAAGGTCCTTGGATCAATGAGAAGCGAAATAGTTATTTGTATTCAGTTTGAAGTGTTGAAGTATATGTATATATAAAAGTATACATCTATAATATATCAGATTGCCTCCCATCTTCAAGAGGATGAAGAGTAAGGAGGAAGGGAAATCAAAATCTTATGAAAGTGAATATTGAAAACTATTTTTACATTAATTAGAAAAATTTAAATACTATTAAGTGGGGAAAAAGACAAATATATACTCATAGTACAGAAATATAACACAAATAGCCTTTTCTTGTGTTCCTCTGATTTGGGCTTCACTGCTGCCATCAGGTGGCTTAACACTTCAATTGCATCTACATCTGATCAACAAAAATCTACTAGATATCCATTGCATAAAGCATACACTATTTCCACCATACTGTGTAACTGAGGTTGTCTAATTTGCTAAATTCTTTAAGGCGGCTTTGAAGTAGTGTGACCTAAAATACGTGATTGAATAAATGATGGATTTTGAGGGTTACCAGTAAGTTATACTATATGCAAATATCTTTCCCTACTTGGTCAGATTGTCTAAGATTTCACCATTAGAGAGTCATTCCTTTAGAAATTAATACTTTTCAATTGTCAAGAATCTTCTTTAAAAATTTAAATGTTTGGGGCAGTTAGATGGCACAGAGGATAGAGTGCTGACACTGAAGTCAGGAGGACCTGAGTTCAAATGTGACCCCAGACATTTAATACTTTCTAGCTGTATGACCCTGGACAAGTCATTTAACCCCAATTGCCTCAGGGGGGGGAAATGATTTTGAAGACTTGAAGCAGAGCAGAGAACACGCTGAGTTGTCATTAATTTACAACTTCATTGCACAGGGTTTCAGACAAAGCTATGAATTAGTTGCCCCCAAACTTCCCTGATATTCACTTCTTCTTTTAATTTAGAGACCTAATGACTTGTGATTTCACCACCCTTAAAAACATGATAACCGTTTTTTGTAAATAGCTATTTTGAGTGAAATTTGGAGTGTTCAAAAGAGTATCAAAAGAGGCTCTGTAATTAGAGAGCAATAATTGATGGACAACTCACAGAATTCATTGGTATCGATCTATAAACGCCAAGAAATGTAGAAGTAGGAGCCTACCACGTCAGAGAGACTTCTGTAGTAGATTTGTTGGAGTCACATAGAATAGGTAGGTATGGATGAGTTGTAATATTTATCATTGAAAAAAATACCTATATTAGATTTCACGTGCATTAGAATGATGGTGTCAAATTCAGAAATAGGGATCATTACTCAGTATATAAGATCCTTGCAGTCTACATATTGATTTAGTTTCATCATTTAATATTACCTATGTTTTATTATATTTTATTTATTTTGTTAAACATTTTCCAATTAGATTTTAATCTGCTTGAGTGTACTTGCAAATGTTGTGGACTTTGTGTAGTTGGAACCTGTTTATTTGACACCTCTTCCTTAGGGTAAGGGGAGTTCAATATTTAGAAGAATTGCTTAGTTTACTTATGTGCCAAATGTTTTAACTTATCTTGTGAAAAACCATTTTTAAATATAAAATTTTCTAAGAGTAAAGTTCATATCTCCAGGTAATACATCTGAGAGCATACTGGCAGTATTAAGATTAGTTTGGTTTTTATGCTTTCGTAAGGGAAGTTATCTTGAAACATCTTCCTTACTTGAAGATGTGGTCCTTGAAGATCTGAAGTTTAAAAAGTTTGGGAGAGATAATTTCTGGATAATTAATAAATGTATTTTATTAGTTGTAATACACTATAATATCATATTAATAATAGTAATCAATAATTATTCTTATTTTATTAATAATTCTAACTTTTAAAATAAATTATAAAGTTCAGGAATATATACAAACTAAAATGTCACCATGTGTTTTACTTTAAAATGTTCAGACATTCCCTTTTTGACTTGAGGTCTGCTCTACAAGGCTTTGCTTATGATCAAAACTCATTTCTGATTTCTTAGTTACTAATCCTGCTATTGTTTTACCCTCCAGTATAGTAGATTTGTGACAAACTGCTTTTGTTCTGTTTGACCACTGGCATGGTTGGTTTCTTTCCCTATCCCTCCCTTTAAAAAACCATTTTTCTTCTAGCTTTCAATTAAAAAAACACATCAAAACTATGGAAACGCTATCCCTTTGGCAAATGGTGGTTTAGATATAATGGAAAAGAAAAAAGTTTGATATTAAAAGAAATTTCCACTCTTTAGTAGATTGTTATCGATATCTTTTACTTTTTTATTATCTAAATATTAAACCTTGTTTTTCTGCCTCCCTATCCTAGGAAATTGCTCAGATAACAAATAGTTTTTTTTAAACTACTTTTGAATTTACTTTATTTCTAATTTTTTTTGCAACCACAAGTAATTGTTATGGAGAATTAATTTTATTTGGAATCTTTCTGTAGATCTTAGACACACAACTGGCATTTCCTTAGCTAGAGTGCCAATTGAATGTAGGGAGTTCAGAAAAGTGAGGTGGAGTAAACAGTTATATGAAAAGGTAATATCTAAGAGTAGGTTAAATTTATGGACCAGAACACATAAGATAGAAGAACAATGAGCTATTGGTTAGAGTTATATATTACCTAAGAAGGGTCTATAAAATACATATTTGCTGGAAATCTTGTGAACCAATTCAAATTGACTTAAAAATGGAAAGGGAGCAGTAGAGTTAAAACTGGCCAAGCTAGATATGATAGAATAGGAAATAAAATTTAAAAGAAAGAATAACGGGACAGAGGATTAGTAATTGAGGGGGTGGAATATCCAAAAAACAAAGAGTCAAACTTTTTTTCGGGGTATGGGAGTTTTTAAGTATTTTAAGTATTATTTTTAAGTATCTATAGGTCAGTCAAGAAGAAAAAAGGAAAATAAAAACCCAAACATTTATTTAGTGCCTATTATGTATCAAGCTTTACTAATGTTATTTCAGTTGATTATCACAACAGCTCTATAAAACAGCCTCAGTTTATAATATGTCATATTATATAACTTTTCCAGGGTCACAGAATCAATGTTTGAAGCCAGATTTGAACTTGTCTTCCTGTGTTTTATCTATTGAACCACTTAGTTGACTCTATGACATGAAAGAAAGATTAATATTATTCCATTTGGGGCCAGAGACTGAATTTGGGGTAAAAGGATGGAAATTTCAGAGAAGCAGAATAAGATTTTATATAAAGAAAAGTTTACTATCAATTGTACAAAAATGGATTAACACTTATTGGCAATGTTGTAGAAAGGAATATGGATTGAATTGGTGATTTTCTGAAATTCCTTACAACTTTGAGACTCACAGACAAGAATTGCATGGAATGAAAGGAGGGGGATAGGTTGCAATCCGCACCAATGGAGGGAATAGACATATTGTCAAGATCAACACTTTGAAGCTCTGAAGCTTTTAGTGAGGATAAACATGCATTATTACATCTAAAACTTTATTTCTAATTGTGTAATAAGAAACTTTTTACATGATAAAATAATTTCACACTTCAATGAAGTTGGGGATGTGTGAAAATATTGGGGGGATTTGTTTCTTAGCTTCTCTAAAATCATAGTCCTCTATGTCAACTGTGAACAAATTTAGATGTGGTAAAAGATGTCGAAATCTGCTCAGACAGCTGGGAGAAGAAGGCCGTGGTGGAGCATGAAAGAAACTTTCTTATTGGAGTATAAATCCCAGTTCTGCCATTTGTGACCTTGATGAAAGAAGTCACTTAGGAAATATGGGCCTCTGCTTTCTCATCTGTAAAATGAAGGTCTTAAACTAGATAACCTTTGGGTCCCTTACAGCTCTAAATCTAAGATTCTCTGAATAGGCCCAAGAATAATTGTTATAAGCATATATAAAACCCAGTATTGTAACAGAGAGGCTGAAGGACAATGAATATAAACTTCTTTGCCTTCATAATCTCTTCCAACAATTCTTCCTTTTTTTCATTTCGTATTGATGAACTAGGGCAAGCTTGAACAGTTCGAGATCTAATTTGATTGGTGTCCAATTTCACTGGATACTCTAATGGATACTTCTGAGACTGCATGCCATATTTCCTTAAGAACTATTTCCTTTGACACAAAACAGGCATTAGGAGTTTTTAATGTGTGATTTTCTTCAGTTATCTTTTGTATCTCTTTTCCCCATTTGGTTTATTCTACTTTTTAAGGAGTTAGATTATTTTTTCCTTCCTTTTCCAAATTGTTGACTGTCTTGTGCATACCTCTCATTTTTTTTTTCTCATTTTTCTTTTACCTCGCTCATTTGCCTTTTGAAGTATTTTATGAGCATGGCTTGGGCTTGAGACCAACTTATCTCACTCTTTGAGATTTCTTCTGTGAATATTCTGTCATTGCCTGAGTTTGTGTTTTGATCTGGCTGTCACCAGAGTAACTTTCTATGGTCAAGGTTATTTTTTGTTTCTTGCTATTTTATTTCCTTTTGGTATTTCCTTTTTTTTCCTTTAAACTTTTAATAGCACCCATTCCTATTAAAGACACTAGAGAGCATAGGGATAAATAGAGCTTTCCTTAAAATAATAAGCAGTATCTGTCAAAAACCTGCAGCAAACATTATTTGTAATGGAGAGAAGCTGAAGGTATTACATTAAGATCAGGGGTGAAACAAGGATGTCTATTGTCACCACTATTTTTCAATATAGTTCTAGAAATGTTGGCTTTAGCAAAAAGAAAAGGAAAAGGTATTAAAGGAATTAGAATAGGCAATGAGGAATTAAAGCTATCATTGTTTGCAGATGATATGATGATATATTTAGAGAATCCTAGAAAATCATCCAAACAACTACTGGAAACAATTCACAATTTTAGCAAAGTAACAGTATATAAAAAAATTCACATAAAACATCAGCATTTCTATATATTACTGACAAAGCCCATTAGCAAAAGATAGAGAAATTCCATTTAAAATTGAAGTATCTGGACTAGATTTCTGGAGGACCGCAGGATTAACCCAAGTCCTTGGTTTTAGTGGAGAAGAGAAGGACACAGGAGAGCTACCACATAGCTGAGCTGGTCAAAGATGGAGTCTGGAATCTGGAGCCTGAAGTCTTCTCTATGTCTATGGCTGAAAACTGTGGCTGAGAGAGAGCTTTCTGTGTCTGAGGCTCCCTAAAATACCTCAGTATGATTACATCACTACAACACACTGAGGGTGTGCAACCATTACATCACCATACTAAGCACTAAGTATATAACCCTAACCCTAACCCCAACCCCCAAACCCTAAACCCTAAACCTAACCCTGACCCTAACACTATAAGTACCTTGCTGAACTGGATTTAAGTACACCTTTTAAGAGTTCAGGCCCCCTAGGTAAAATTACTGTATATGAAATAAAATATTTGGGGTCTACCTGCTAAGACAAATCCAAGAACTATATGAACACAATTACAAAATTATTCTCACACAAATAAAATTAGATCTAAACAATTGGAAAAATATACATTATTCATGGCTAGGCCAAACTATTTTATTAGCTTTATTATTATTTTTATAATTAAAGCTTTTATAATATAAAGCTATAAGTATAATTTTATTAGCTAATGTTATTATTATAATAAATAATATTTATTATATTAAATAATTAATATTTATTATTAGGACAATTCTATCTAAATTAGTCTAAATTAGTTCAGGGCCATACCCATCAAACTGCCATAACATCATTTTATAGAACTAGAAAAAAACAATAACAAAATTCATCTGGAAGAACAAAAGACCAAGAATATCAAGGAAATTAATGCAAAAGAAAAACAAAGGATATGCCAAAAACTCATTTTACACCCCATATCAAAATAAGGTCAAGATGGATTCATGATTTGGGCATAAAGGATGATACCATAAACAAGGATAATTTACCTATAATATCTTTGGAGAAGGGAGGAATTTATGATCAAAGAATAACTAGAGAACATTGCTATTATTATTATTTTTTGCTGAGGCAATTGGAGTTAAGTGACTTGCCCAGGGTCACATTAAGTATTTGAGGCTGGATTTGAATTCAGGTCCTCCTGACTTCAGGACTGGCCACTGTACCACCTAACTGCCCTTAGTAAACATTAGTAAAGGTAAATTGGAAAATTTTGATTACATCAAATTAAAAAGTTTTGGCACAAACAAAACCAACAGAAATAAGATTAAAAGGGAGATACAAAGCTGGGGAAAAAATCTTTTCAGCTACTATTTCTGATAAAAATCTCATTTTTAAAAAATATATAAAGAACTGTGTCAAATTTATAAGAATACATGTCATTCCCCAACTGATAGTCAAAGGATATGAACAGACAATTTTCAGATGATGAAATTAAAGCCATTTATAATTATATGAAAATTATATGCTTGAAATCATTACTGATTAGAGAAATGCAAATTAAAACAACTCAGAGGTACTACCTCATATCTTTCAGATTGGCTAAGATGATAGGAAAGAATAATGATAACTGTTGGAGGGGATGTGGGAAAACTGGGACACTAATGTATTAGGGGTGGAGTTGTGAAATGTTCCGACCATTCTGGAGAGCAATCTGGAAGTATGCCCACAGGGCTATAAAACTGTGCATACCCTTTGACCCAGCAGTGCCATTACTGGGTCTGTATCCCAGGAAATCATAATGGAGGGAAAATGACTCATAGCAACCCTTTTTGTAGTAGAAAGGAACTGGAAACTGAATGGATACCCATCAGTTGGGGAATGGCTGAAGAAGTTGTGGTACATGAAAGTAATCGAATATTATTGTTCTGAAAAAAAATGATGAACAAGCTAGAGAAAGAAGAAAGACTTGGAAAGATTTACATGAACTGATGCTGAGCAAAACAAGTAGAATTAGGAATTTATTGTACCCAATAACAGCAAAAATGTGTGATGATCAACAAGAAAAGCTTGGTTCTTCTAAGTAGTTCCATGATCCAAAGCAATCCCAAAAGACTTTGAACAGAAAATGCCATCTGCAACCAGAAAAAGAATTAAAGAGACTGAATATAAATCAACACATGCTTTGTTCACTTCTTTTAAAAACTTTTTCTTTTTTTATCTCTCCCATGGTTTTTCCCTTTTGCTATGATTTTTCTCTCCCAACATAATTCATAAAATAATGTGTATTAAAAATAAATAAACTAAAAAAATAATTTCTTTCCTTTGCAGGTTTCCTTTTTCAAAATATTAAAGAAAAGAAAATAAGAAATATTTTCTCTACAAAATTCTATTTCTCCCCACTTCTCCCCCACTTTGAAGCTATAATTATTATTGCTTTATAATTACAGATTTAGAATTGAAAGGTGCTTTTGAAGCTCTTTTGCCCTTATTCTATACATGCAAAAAACTAAGTCCAAGAAAGTAAAATAAATTGTGTGTAGTCTCATGGAGAATATGCATTGAGTTCAGATTGGAATCAATGTTCTCTGATTCCAAATCTATTGTTTTTTCAAATTTTTGGAATTTATTTTTGGCTAAATTAGACAAGTAGTAGATGAACAGAAAGTGTCAAGCAGAAGAAGGAAAAGCCAGTTACACTCCTTTTTTTTTGTTCTATTTTATTTCTTTAATATTTTTCAGTTACATTCAAAACAAAAAAAATTACATTTGTTTTAAATTTTTTGAGTTCTAGGTTCTCTTCCCTTATCCCCACCCACAATTAAAAAATCAGTTGTGAAATTATGCACAACATTTCTATAAAAATTAAATTGTGAAAACAAACAAACAAAAAAAAAACTATGGATCTCTCACCCTAATGAAAACAAAAACCCTCAAGAAAATTAAATTAAAAGAGAGAGCTAGAAAAAGAGAGAATGCTATAATCTGTATTCAAATATAATTAGTTTTTTTTTTTTCTGGGTATGGATAGGATTTTTCATCATAAGTCCTTCAGAGTAGTCATGGATAATTATACTATGCTGAGAATAGCAAAGTCATTCACAGATAGTCATCTTAGAACATTGTTATTACTTTGTATACAGTACATTTCATTTTGCTTGAGTTCATAGAGGACTTTCTAGATTTTTTATTTTCATGAGAGGTTTCTGCTCATCATTTCTCATATAGCAATAATATTTCATCATAAACATACACCACAATTTATTTGAGCTATTTCCCAATTGATGGGCAGCACCTCAATTTCCATTTTTTTTCTTAGAAGAGAGTTATGAATATTTTCTTGTACATATAGGTCATTTTCCATTTTTAAAAAAAATCTCTTTTGCTATTTATGCCAAGGGGTAGTGTTGTTAGGGTAAAACTATATGCATGAATTTATATCCCTTTGGGAATAGATCATATCTTTTGATCATTTATCAATTGGGGAATAGCTTTTATTTTTTATATATTTGACACTTTTTTCTATGTTTGAGAAATGAGGGCTTATTAGAGAAACTTGCTCTGAAATTCCTTTTATAATTACTATTGCTAACTGTATTTCGCCCCCATTTATTCTCTTTGCTTTAACCCTATTCCTTCTCAAAAATATTTTGGTACTGATTACTCCCTCTCCCAGTATATTCTCTCTCTTTTTATTACCCTGCCCCCTTCCCATATCCCATTTCCCACCTATTTTCTTGCAGGTTAAGATAGATTTCTATATTCCTATTGAGTATGTATGTTATTTCTTCTTTGAGCCAATTCTGATAAGATTCACTATTTTTCCTTCTTGCCCCTCTTTCTCCTCCACTGTAAAACCTTTATTCTTGCCTTTTTTATGGCAGATAATTTGCACCATTCCACTTCTTCCTTTCCCAATCTCCCAGTACATTTCTCTCACCCCTTTATTTAATAATTAAAAAATATTATCCCTTCATATTCAATTCATACCCGTGCCTCTGTTGATACATACTCCTTACTGCCATAATAATCAGAAAGTTCTAATGAATTACCAATATTATCTTCCCATGTAGGAATGTAAACAGATAAATCTTATTAAGACTTTTATGATACCATTTTCCTGATTAACTCCTATGCTTCTCCAGAGTTCTGTATTTGAAATTTTTTTCCACTCAGCTCTGGTCCTTTTGTCACAAATGTTTGAAAATCTTCTATTTTAGTGAATGGCTACCTTTTCCTCTGAAGGATGATACTCAGTTTTTCTGGGTAAGCGATTTTTAATCGCAATTCTAGCTCCATTGCTGTTTGGAAGATCATATCCCAAGTCTTCCAGTCTTTTAATATAGAAGCTGCTGAATCTTGTGTTATCCTGACTGTGACTCTACTATACTTGAATTGTTTCTTTCTTCTCTTCATTAGCTTTTTGTATTTCCTTTTGCACTCAACTTTTTTTTCCCTCATTTTTTCCACTATTTCTCTTACTTGATTTTCAAAATTCTTTTTGAGCTCTTCTAGGTCTGAGCTCAATTCTTATTTTTCTTGGAAGCTTTGGATATAGGAGCTTTGACTTTGTTATCAACTTTTGAATATGTGCTTTGATCTTCCTTGTCACCATAATAACTTTCAGTAGCAAGAAGGTTTTTTTTTTTGTTGTTGTTGTCTGCTCATTTTCCTAACCTAATACTTGGTTTTAATTCTTTGTTAAAGTGGGGCTCTGTTTCTAGGGTGGAGGATGCATTGTCCCAGGCTTCAAAGCAATAGAGTTCTGCTTTGCTGATAATAAGGCCCCAGATCTGGGCCTGCACTGGGACAGCATACCAGACTCCCATCCTGTTGCCACAGGCCCTCTCCACTGACCATCTGAATCCTCCCTGGTGTTCCCAGCTGAGAAGTCCAGAAACTTCTAATACTATTGCGGATTCAGAGGTCCCATCTCACTGATGCTGGAGCCCAGACGCTGACACAGGCTGCACTGGGATTGTGCTGGGCTTCCACTCAGATTACACAGACTTCTGCTGACTTCTAAGTTGTCTTCATCTGGAAAACGTTCTACTCCATCTTTTTGGGTGTTCCGCTATTCTAAAATTTGTTTAGAGTCATCACTTAAAGAAATGTGGAACAGTTTGGGGGAGAGGTTGAGGAAGTTCCTGCTTTTACTCCACCATCTTGGCTCTGCCTCTCCACATCATTTTTTTTTTTATAATATTATCCCTTGCATTCATTTTTCCAAATTATCCCCCCCTCCCTCTATTCCCTCCCCCCGATGACAGGCAATCCCATACATTTTACATGTGTTACAATATAGTCTAGATACAATACATGCGTGTGAATATCATTTTCTTGTTGCACAATAAACATTAGATTCCGAAGGTACATGCAACCTGGGCAGACAGATATTAGTGCTAACAATTTACATTCACTTCCCAGTGTTTCTTCTCTGGGTGTAGCTACCTCTGTCCATCATTGATCAACTGGAAGTGAGTTGGCTTTTCTTTATGTTGAAAGTTTCCACTTCCATCAGAATACATCCTCATACAGTATTGTTGTTGAAGTGTACAATGATCTTCTGGTTCTGCTCATTTCACTCAGCATCAGTTGATTTAAGTCTCTCCAGGCCTCTCTGTATTCCTCCTGCTGGTCATTTCTTACAGAGCAATAATATTCCATAACCTTCATATACCACAATTTACCCAACCATTCTCCAACTGATGGACATCCATTCATCTTCCAGTTTCTAGCTACAACAAAAAGAGCTGCCACAAACATTTTGGCACATATATGTCTCTTTCCGCTCTTTAGTATTTCTTTGGGATATAAGCCCAGTAGTAGCACTGCTGGGTCAAAGGGTATGCACAGTTTGATAACTTTTTGGGCATCATTCCAGATTGCTCTCCAGAATGGCTGGATTCTTTCGCAACTCCACCAGCAATGTATCAGTGTCCCAGTTTCCCCACATCCCCTCCAACATTCATCATTATTTGTTCCTGTCATCTTAGCCAATCTGACAGGTGTGTAGTGGTATCTCAGAGTTGTCTTAATTTGCATTTCTCTGATCAGTAGTGATTTGGAACACTCTTTCATGTGAGTGGATATAGTTTCAATTTCTTCATCTGAGAATTGTCTGTTCATATCCTTTGACCATTTATCAATTGGAGAATGGTTCGGTTTCTTATAAATTAGGGTCAGTTCTCTATATATTTTGGAAATGAGACCTTTCTCAGAACCTTTGTTTTTAAAAATATTTTCCCAATTTGTTACTTCCCTTCTAATCTTGTTTACATTAGTATTATTTGTACAGAAACTTTTTAGTTTTATGTAATCAAAATCTTCTATTTTGTGATCAATAATGATCTCTAGTTCTCCTCTGGTCATAAATTCCTTCCTCCTCCAAAGGTCTGAGAGGTAGACTATCCTCTTTTCCTCTAATCTATTTATTATCTCCCTCTTTATGCCTAAATCATGGACCCATTTTGATCTTATCTTGGTATATGGTGTTAAGTGTGGATCCATATCTAATTTCTGCCATACTAATTTCCAGTTTTCCCAACAGTTTTTTCCGAATAATGAATTTTTATCCCTAATGTTGGTATCTTTGGGTTTGTCAAAGATTAGATTGCTATAGATGTACCCTTTTTTGTCCTTTGTATCTAATCTGTTCCACTGATCTACCAGTCTATTTCTTAGCCAATACCAAATGGTTTTGGTGACTGCTGCTATATAATATAGCTTTAGATCAGGTACACTTAGACCATCTTCCTCTGAGTTTTTTTTCATTAGTTCCCTTGCAATTCTCGACCTTTTATTCTTCCATATGAATTTTGTTGTTATTTTTTCTAGGTCATTGAAATAGTTTCTTGGGAGTCTGATTGGTATAGCACTAAATAAATAGATTAGTTTGGGGAGTATTGTCATCTTTATTATATTCGCTCGGCCTATCCAAGATCATTGAATGTCTTTCCAATTATTTAAATCTGATTTTATTTTTGTGGCAAGTGTTTTGTAATTTTTCTCATATAATTCCTGAATTTTCTTTGGTAGATGGATTCCCAAATACTTTATACTCTCAACATTTGTTTGGAATGGAATTTCTCTTTGTATCTCTTGCTGTAGCATTTTGTTAATGATATATAAAAATACCGAGGATTTATGTGGATTTATTTTGTATCCTGCCACTTTGCTGAAATTTTGAATTATTTCTAGTAGCTTTTTAGCAGAGTCTTTGGGGTTCTCTAAGTATACCATCATGTCATCTGCAAAAAGTGATAGTTTGATTTCCTCATTTCCTACTCTAATTCCTTGAATCTCTTTCTCGGCTCTTATTGCCGAGGCTAGCGTTTCTAGTACTATATTGAATAGTAATGGTGATATTGGGCAACCTTGTTTCACTCCTGATCTTACTGGGAAAGGTTGCAGTTTATTTCTATTGCATATTATGCTTACTGAAGGTCTTAAATATATGCTCCTGATTATTCTAAGGAATAGTCCATTTATTCCTATACTCTCAAGAGTTTTTAGTAGGAATGGATGTTGGATTTTGTCAAATGTTTTTTCTGCATCTATTGAGATGATAATATGGTTCTTATTAATTTGATTATTAATATGGTCAATTATATTAATAGTTTTCCTAATATTAAACCAGCCCTGCATTCCTGGAATAAATCCTACTTGATCATAGTGTATTATCCTGGAGATGATTTTCTGAAGTCTTTTTGCTAATATCTTATTTAAGATTTTAGCATCCATATTCATTAAGGAGATTGGTCTATAATTTTCTTTCTCAGTTTTCGCTGTACCTGGGTTAGGTATCAGTACCATGTTTGTGTCATAAAAGGAGTTTGGTAGGACTCCTTCATCCCCTATTTTTTCAAATAATTTATATAACATTGGGGCTAATTGTTCTTTAAATGTTTGGTAGAATTCACATGTGAATCCATCTGGTCCTGGGGATTTTTTCCTGGGGATCCACATCATTTTTTAAGTCCCTAAGCTATAACTTTATTGCTGATCATTGTTAAGGACTGATGGACATCAGAATCACCTGTTCCCCTGCTAATCCAGCTCCAAATTGATGATCTGCTTCCTTGTGTATTTGGGAGATAGGTGCAATTCTGTCTGGGATACTATAAAAGTAGCAGCAAAACACTTGGCAATACCTGTAGTTGCAAATTAAACAAATTAAATAAGAAATGTGAATATAAATATTTAAATGTATGAATATAAAATATAACATATAAAATATATTGCTTTAATTTGTACATTACTTTATAAACATGCATCAAAGTTAAACAATATTCTTAGGAAACAGGGATTTATGCCAACAGACAGTAGGTAATGTTTTTTAGTTGACTAAAGTACAAGGTTACAGTCATTAAAAGAAACATTTGCTGACTATGATCAGAGAGCACGAGTTATGGAGTCCAGAAACCACTGGGAAGATGCTTTCCTCTGCTAGAGTGGCTCTGGTTACCCTCCCTACATTCTCCCACCTTACTACTTTCATTCTCAGTTTGATGGGTGGCTGTTGCTAATGCCAGCAGCAGCAGGCCTAGATAGGATTGACTGAATGAGATGAGACCGACCAGTGAAGACTTGGCTGACATTTGTAGAAATTCCCCAGGAGTACACTAGGAAGAATCATGGAGAAAAGTTTGGATTGTCAAAACTGAGTCGAAAGAGAATTCTGAATTCATCTAGTCTAGTCTGTATGTATACAGAAAATCCTTCTAAACATATTCAAATAGCAAGCTTCAATTTGAACTTGTTCCAGTGATGGGGAACTTTTTTAGGAAAGTATGATATGGATAATATGTAGAAATGTGATATGGATAACATATAGACTATATAAACATAATGGTTAGCATGAGTGTGGGGCCCCAGGTAGGTGGATTGTAGCTTAGGGGCAATATGATAGAAGGCAATAGGAAGGAATAGGCAATAGTAGGAAAGTGGCTAATGCCATGGAAGTCTGGCATTAGATAATAAAATCTTAGCAACATGTTCTGGAAGGACTGGGACAGAATACCAGGGGAAGACTCATAGACAAGGGAAGGTGAGATAGAAACCTAGTGTCGGAACTTGGGACAGGGTTAAAATTCAACTGCTAAAACCATGTTACAAGTTAAAAGAAGACCAGTAAAAATCTATCTTGCTTCCTTGTTTAGGAATCAGATTGGTCCCTGATCCCTGCACCTGCAGGTGGAGGTTGTGTCCTAAACTGGAGGGATTTGGGGACAGAGAGCTAGCTGAGTTATTAATTGCATCACTACTCATTCACACTCCCTATTTATCTTGGTTATGTTCCAACCATCTCTGGACAGGCAATCCAGTACTGTTTGTTCCCTGATGCACCTGTTAGGAGCTAAACTACAGCTGCAACTGTAGCTTAGTTCTATTGAGAAAAAAAATGAGACAAGAAATTACAAGTGGAAAAAATATCATGCATATACAATATCCATTTCTTGGTTTTTGTTTTCCTTTTTAAAAGTTCGTTTTTTACCTTCCATGCTTTTTAAGCAGTTATTTCTATATCAGGTTTAAAACTCCAACTAAAGAACAACTATTAATAAATCCATTTCTTAAGACTATATTTATGCTTTTATTATCAATTGAAATGTAATGCTAGAATCAGAGTTTCTCTCCTGACACATAGAGCTGAGAACGTTTTGGTGACTTTTTTTTTCCTCTCTGCGTCATTTTCCCTGACTCAGACAAATTCTGGTAACTTCATTTTCAGTATATATTTTTAATTGTTATTGTTATTCAAGACATTTCAGTTGTGTCCAACTTTTGATGATTCCATTTGAGGTTTTTTTTGCAGAGATACTGGAGCAGTTTGCTATTCCCATCTCCAATTCATTTTACAGATAAAGAAATAGAAGCAGTTAAGTGACTTGCCTACAGTCATATAGCTATTAAATATCTGAGGCCAGATTTTTTTTTTGCATTTTTAACTTTTTCTTATTTTTAAAAATAGTTTTTATTTGCCAGATATATGCATGGGTAATTTTACAACATTAACCATTGCCAAATCTTTTGTTCTAATTTTTCCCCTCCTCCCCCCCATGGCAGGTTGACCAATACATGTTAAATATTTTAGAGTATAAATTAAATACAATATATGTATACATGCCCTAACAGTTGTTTTGCTGTACAAAAAGAATCAGACTTTGAAAGAGTGAACAATTAGCCTGTGAAGGAAATCAAAAATGCAGGTGGACAAAATTAGTGGGATTGGGAATTCTATGTAGTGGTTCATAGTCATCTGCTAGAGTTCTTTTGCTGGGTGTAACTGGTTCAGTTCATTACTGCTCTATTGGAACTGATTTGGTTCATCTCATTGTTGAATCTCATTGTTGCCTTGTTCATCAGAATTGATCATCATATAGTACTGTTGTTGAAGTATACTTAATGATCTCCTGGTCCTGCTCATTTCACTCAGCATCAGTTCATGTAAGCCTCTCCAGGTGAGGCCAGATTAGAATTTTGATCTCCCTGACCTGAGACTTAAAGCTCTCTCCACTGTAGCTCCTAGCTTGAGAATATTTATTTAGTGCCATTCTTCAAATGGTAACTTTCAAAGCTGTTTACTAATATTTATTTAGTTGATGAATCTAACAAAAATTCATGAAATTCAACTTAATTTTTTTGGTGAGCTATATTTAGCTACTTATGTTGTTAAAACTTTTGTCATTATTTTGCAATCATTTCTGAAACAAACTCTGTCTACCCTTTGAACTATTGGAACTAACAAGTGTAGTGGTTAGAGCCCTGGCTCAGGAATCAGAAAGGAGTTCAAATGAAATATGAATCTTTGCTTCATTTTCTGTAAAATCGGGATAAAAGAACTTACCTCACAGGACTATTGTGAGGATCAACTTGGGACATAGTAGGTGCTTAAAAAATGCTTATTCATTTTGTCCTCCCCACTAGATTAAATCCTATCTTGAAATTAAAAAAAAAGAAAAAGAGCAAAACATCCATTAAAATAACTGAATTTTATAATAATCATATGCTAAACTCTGTCCCAGAAGTTTCCCATCTTTCTTCCATGTGGAATGATGCATACTTGGCTGTCTGTTTTTTCTAGACAATCACTAGATTTATTTTTATTTATTTAGTTAGTTTTTGGTTTGGGATTTGGCTTCCTTTTAATTATCTTTTCTTTTACATTGGTATTCATGTGCTTACACACTCAATAATCTTGTGACTTGCTTGTTTGTAGCCAAGGCCCTTCTTGATCAGCTGGTTATTTTTCTTCCCTTTGATGTCTTCTGTTGTCTTCTGGGGGAAGAGTTGGAAGAGCATTTTTTTAAAAAACTTAAATTTTTAAAAATGTGTATTAAATTTTCTTTAAAATGTTGCATTCATGGTATAAAGTTATCTGTTGGTTCTGTTCACTTCACTGTGTATCTGTTCATATTAGTTTTCCCAGATAACCCATATCACACTTTTCAGCAAGTGCCTTACTTAATATATAGTTAATATCTGAATTAAATAAATAAATAACAAATAAATTTGCTGATCTGAATAAAAAATTTGCTAATAGTGATTACCAATTTATCAAATTCTGTTTCTGTATGCTTATGAATGTCAGTTGTTTTTACATCTGTGTATATTCCTCTCACTAGCCTATTTATTAATTAAAGTGTGAAATTAAAAAAAAATGGTAGAGAGACAATTTCTGGGTAATTTAATCATTTTTTAACAAGCTTAGTATATTAGTAAAAGGATGGTCACCTGGCTATTTCATGCTTAAACCCAAGGCCTTAAAGGGAGGAGCTTACAGTTTATAAGCCTTTCAAAGAGTAGGTGTTGCTGAGGATGGCAATTAACTCTGAGTGGTTAATTACATTGAGAAGGTGGTCTATATTACAGTGATCATCCAAGTCTTTCAAAGAGACTTATCATTTTCCATATCTCTCTGACCAAAAAGTAGGACCCATGTTTTCCCAGACCTGTCTGAACAAAGGTAATGAGCAAGAATTTATCCATTAACCCAAACTTAGAATTTTTTTTTACAGTCTTTGATTAGATCTTGGCCTGGGTAAATCTTTAAGAGAGATTTCCCTTACTGCCTGGTTTCTGGATGAGTAAGTAGAAAAAGGGAAAAACCTTCATCCTAATATAATAATTAGTAATTAATATCATTGTCCCATATTACACTGAACATAGAAAAAAAAGCATCTTTTGGTGCACTGTGAGAGGCTTCAACCAGATAGTTTTTTGGAAGCAGGAAAGGTACAAAATAATACTTTGAATAAATTGTTGGAAATTTTGTTTTCTATTTCAAAAACAAAACAAAAAAAATGAGAGGTCGTTAGAAACATGGAGAGATATTATGTCATAAAAAGGCCCATAATTGCTTTACTTTTTTTTGAATTACATTTTATGAACAACTGGTATAATTGGCTCTAGACTCATAGAATAGATATCACAATATTGCTATAAAGTAGACAGGTTTTTAAAGGCAGCAGATATTGTACAAGGACAAATAAGAATTGATATGTTTAATCTTGTACTGATTATGTTGTAAAAGCTGTTAAGATATCATCTATTTTTTGGCTTTAGAAATCATACAAGTTTTCAAAATGTATTTGTTAGACAGTCAAGAGACATAATTGGTTCAATTGAGACCAAGAAATGAGTATTCACAGAATTATAAAATGTGGTATGTATATATAAGTATTAGAAATATTATTATATTCAAGATCAATAAAAGAGTGTGAAGAAATAAAAATCCAGATTATAAAGCAAATGAGGAAGGATTTGTGTTAATTTTCCATACCTTACAGCTTTTTTTAAGTTAAAAAAAGTAAATGGAATTTTAATCTAATTAGTGCTCATTATGCATTTACAGACAGCAGCAAAAAGACACATTCAGAGAACAATTCTCATGCTGTATTCTTGAGCCATCAGCTGGAGTGTCTACTGAAAGGTCAAAGCATTCCAGTTGGCAGGACAAATTCTTGTTGTCAATACCAGGAACTGTTGAATGAGGAAAATCTGTCTGTCTATCTATCTATCCTATCTGCCTTTCTGTGTGTATGTTTGTCTGTTGTATGTTCATCTGTCTGTATTTGTCATTTGTTGTTTATTTATTTCTTCTATATACTTATCTATTTATCTGTCTGCTGGATATTGTCTGTAATGTCCAATTAAATTCCATCTAAAGACTACCTACTTAGGCTATAACTGGAGTACTAACAGGTGTTATGGTTAAAGACATCCGGAGATTGAGGAGCACAATCCTAGTTTTATTGATAAATCAAACTGGGAGAAGTGTTCTATTTGTCTACAAAAGGGGCTGACTAATCATGTGAGTTTAGACAAATTTTTAGCCATTTGGGAGACCAGGGCTATCTCCAGAACCCACCAAACCAATGGGTAATAAAGAGACCAAACTGATCAGTATAACTAGTCACTGGCAGATCACTAAGATATAGCTATCAATAGTGCTAATGACAATCTTCATTAATTCTAAAATCAAAGATTTAGAATTGGAAGGGAAATCAGGAGCCAATCCACCCCATTTTACAGATGAGGAAACAAACTCAGAGAGGTTGAAGATTTGTCCAAGTTCGTATCTGCTGCTCTATCTGGTTACAACTCCAAGGAAGGAGATGCCCCTTCTTAATCTGGATTAAACTCATCACTTCTAATCTCATTATCATGCTACTAACTCAAATCTTCAATGGCATCTCCTCCATCAGCCTCCTCCCCCTTAGACTGGAAGACTAGAGAGTCAGTACCAAATTCTTCTCAATGCCTTCCTTTATAAAAGTGGACTTGGGCTCACTTCACTCTGTATCTTCTGTTCTGTCTGATATTAACTCCATAGTACAAGATGTACTTTCTGGTATCTCTCCCTTGTAACACTCCACCTCTGCTACTTTCTTTTCTTTTTTAGTGTGCTTTCTCCACTCCTTCCCCTTCTCCCTCATTAGGTTGTAAGCTTCCTGAAGTACGGCATTATTTTTCTTTTTTTTAAATTTTTATCAATTATGTCCCAGCACTTAGAACACTACACACCTTAACAAATATTTTTTGGATTGGAAACATCAGAGCTAATATTTATCTTTCGGTCCTCTGATTTCAAACTCAATTCCATTTCCACTATACTACATTGCTTTGAAGCCTGAATTATTTTTTTAATATGAAATTAATACCACTCTAGAGGAGTTATAAAGATACATGAGAAAACAAATATATTATAAATCCATTCTTTCCTTAGCAGTTTTACTGCTGCTAAACAAAACTTTCCACCAAAAAACTTAAGGTACTTATGAGACTTTTATTTTATTTTGTATTTTTTAAAATAAAATTTCATTTTATTTTAAAGCTTTTTATTTTCAAAACATAAACATAGTTTTCAACATTCCTCCTTGCAAAACCTTGTAATCCAATTTTTTCTCCTTCCCTTCCCCCCATCACTACCCTCAGATGACAAGTAATTCAATATATATTTAAACATGTGCAATTCTTCTATACATATTTCCATAATTATCATGATGCACAAGAAAAATCAAGTCAAAAAAGAAAAAAAAATGAGAAAAAAACCAAAATGCGAGCAAATAACAAAAAAAAGTGAAAATACTATGTTGTGATCTACACTCAATCCCCAGTCTTCTGTCTGGGTGTAGATGCCCCTCCATCATAAGACCATTGAAACTAGCCTGAATCACCTCGCTGTTGAAAAGAGACAGGTCTCTTTTCAACAATGACATGATAATAAAACAATAATATTCTATAACATTCATACACCATAGCTTATTCAGCCATTCTCCAACTGATGGGCATGTACTCAGTTTCCAGTTCCTTGCTGCTACAAAAAGGGTTGCTACAAACATTTTTGCACATATAGATCCTTTCCTTATTTTAATTTCTTTGGGATACAGGCCCAGTAGAGACACTGCTGGACTAAAGGGTCTATAATTTGATACCCCTTTGGATATAGTTCTATATTGCTCTTCAGAATAGTTGGATCAGTTTCCCAATGTCATTAACAATGTATTAGTAACCCAGTTTCCCCATATTCCCTCCAAAATTCATCATCTTTTCCTACTATGTTAGATAATCTGAGAGCCCTTCTGAAATCATCCTGCTGGTTGTTTCTTATAGAACAATAATATTCTATAACATTCATATAACATAACTTATTCAATCATTCTCCAACTGATGGCATCTTTGTAAATTGTAAAACCATTTAATTTCTTCATCTGAAAGCTGTTTCTTCATATCCTTTCACCATTTATAAACTGGAGAATGGCTTATATTCTCATGAATTTGAGTAAATTCTCTCTATGTTTTTAAAATGTGGCCTTTATCATAGTCTTCAATGTAAAATTTTTTCCAAGTTTATTGCTTCCCTTCTAATTTTGTCTGCATTGGTTTTGCTTGTACAAAAACCTTTTAACTTAATATGATCAAAATTATCCATTTTACATTTCAAAACGTACTCTAGTTCTTCTTTGGACACAAATTCCTTCCTTCTCCACAGATCTGAGAGGTAGACTACCCTTTATTCTTCTAACTTGCACTTTTTATGTCTAAATCATGAATCCATTTTGATCTTATTTTGGTATCTAGATAAAAAACTAATCTATTCCACTGATTGACAACTCTATTTCTTAGCTAGTATCATATGGTTTTGATGATTCTAGCTTTATAATATAGTTTTTGATCTGATATAGCTAGGACACCTTCATTTGCATTTTTATCATTAATTCCCTTAAAATTCTTGATGCTTTGTTTTTCCAGATGAACTTTGTTATTATTTTTTCTAGCTTTGTAAAATAATTTCTTGGGAGTTTGATGAGTATGGCACTGAATAAAATAGATTAATTTAGGTAGAATTGCCATTTTTATCATATTAGCTTGGCCTACTCATGAGCACTTGATATTCTTCCAGTTGATTAGATTTGACTTTATTTGTGTGGAAAATGTTTTGTAATTGTGTTCTTTGACTTTTTTGTAATTTTGTTCTTGACTTTGCAGGTAGATTTTCAAATATCTTATATTATCTACAGTAATTTTAAATGGAATTTATCTTTGTATCTCTTACTGCTAGACTTTGTTAGTAACATATACAAATGCTAATGATTTATGTAGATTTATTTTGTATCCTGCAACTTTACTAAAACTGTGAATTGTTTCTAAAAGTTTTCTAGTTGATTCACTAGGATTCTTTCAGTATACCATCATATCTGCAAAGAGTGATAATTTCGTTTCCTCATTATCTACTCTAATTTCTTTTTTTCTCTTATTGCTAAAGTTAATATTTCTAATACAATATTGAATAGTAATGATGATAGCAGGCAACTTTGTTTCACCCCTGACTTTATTGGGAATGATTTTAGTTTATTCCCATTGTATATGATGCTTGCTGATAGTTTTAAATAGATGCTACTGAATATTTTTAAGGAAAAGTCCATTTATTTTGGTGTTCTCTAGTGTTTTTTTTATTTTTAATAGGAATAAGTGTTGGATTTTGTCAAATATTTTTTCTGGAACTATTGAGATAATCATATGATTTCTGTTAGTTTGGTTACTGATATAGTCAATTATGTTAATAGTTTT
This sequence comes from Sminthopsis crassicaudata, assembly GCF_048593235.1. Lineage (NCBI taxonomy): Eukaryota > Metazoa > Chordata > Mammalia > Dasyuromorphia > Dasyuridae > Sminthopsis > Sminthopsis crassicaudata. Next base: position 178,681,837 of record NC_133619.1, on the reverse strand, counting down.
TCCTAATATTGAACTAGCCTTGCATTCCTGATATAAATCCTGCTTGGTCATGGTGGTTTTATCCTTGTGATAACTTGCTGTAATCTGATAATAATTTATTTAAGATTTTTTGGTCAATATTCCTTAGATCAATTGGTCTATAATTTTCTTTTTCTTTTTAAGTTTTACCCCTACCTCTTTTCAGAATCAGCACCATATCTGTCTCATAAAAAGCATTTGTTAAGATTCTTTATTTATTTTGCCAAATAGTTTGCATAGTACTGAAATTAATTGTTCTTTAAATGTTTGGATTTGTAGGTAAATATAACTCCTCCCTGTATTTTTTCCCTAGCACTTTAGAAATATGTACATTGGATATCCTGATTTCTGTTGACCCTTGAATTGTCATGTGTGGGGTGCTGGCACTGTACTTTTTTAATTATCCATACTTTTCTCTCAGAGGTGGAAACAGGTTGAGATTTTACATTCAACATTATATTCATATCAAGCCATTCTCCAATTGATAAATGGTCAAAGGATATGAACAGACAATTTTCAGATGACGAAATTAAAACTATTTCCACTCATATGAAAGAGTGTTCCAAATCACTATTGATCAGAGAAATGCAAATTAAGACAACTCTGAGGTATCATTACACACCTGTCAGATTGGCTAAGATGACAGGAACAAATAACGATGAATGTTGGAGGGGCTGTGGGAAAACTGGGACACTGATGCATTGTTGGTGGAGTTGTGAAAGAATCCAGCCATTTTGGAGAGCAATCTGGAATTATGCCCAAAAAGTTATCAAAATGTGCATACCCTTTGACCCAGCCATACTACTACTGGGCTTATACCCCAAGGAACTACTAAAGAAGGGAAAGGGTCCTGTATGTGCCAAAATGTTTGTGGCAGCCCTTTTCATAGTGGCTAGAAGCTGGAAGATGAATGGATGTCCATCAATTGGAGAATGGTTGGGTAAAGTATGGTATATGAATGTTATGGAATATTATTGTTCTATAAGAAATGACCAACAGGAGAAATACAGAGAGGCTTGGAGAGACTTACATCAACTGATGCTGAGTGAAACGAGCAGAACCAGAAGATCATTATACACTTCAACAATGATACTGTACGAGAATGTATGCTGATGGAAGTGGATTTCTTCAACATAGAGAAGAGCTAATCCAATTCCAATTGATTAATGATGGACAGAACCAGCTACATCCAGAAAAGGAACACTGGGAAATGAATGTAAACTGTTATTTTTACCTTCTGAATCCAATTCTTCCTGTGCAACAAAAAAATTCGGTTCTACACACATATATTGTATCTAAATTATACTGTAATATATTTAACATATATAAGACTGCTTGCCATCTGGGGGAGGGGGTTGGGGGAGGAAGGGAAAAAATCTGAATAGAAGTAAGTGCAAGGGATAATGTGGTAAAAAATTACCCATGCATATGTACTGTTAAAAAATGTTATAATTATAAAATAAAATAAAAAATTAAAAAAAAAACATTATATTCATGTACATATTTCAGAATCACAGGGAAAGGAAGAAATATACATTCAAGGAAGAAGCCCTGATGATGGGGTACAAGCTTTGTTATTTCTTATTTTTAAGTTCTAGTTTCTTATATTTCCTCAGATTCTTGGAAGAGGTAGCCAAGCCTTGGCTAGGATCCAGTTTTCAATGATGAGGAGCTTAAGAGCTCCTGTCATACTGGGAGGTCTTCTTATATTTTTAAAGAAATGAGCACAAAGCACCCTGGGGATAGCTTTTGATCTGGTTCTACATCTTCTGCCTGTGCTGCCCAATTTGCAGCAGCTAAAAACAAAATCCAGAATCATGTTAAATGTGTCCTGCTCATTTGTAGTTGCTTAGCTTTCACTATCCTCAATAAAAACTGCTTAAAAATAATCTCTTTCCATCTGCTCCATCTTGTCAGTTGTCTGGTATCTCATTTCCTAGTAGTTTTTCTTCTACCTTAGGCAAAGCAATCCCATGAGTCTAGAGCCAGCTATGTCTGTGATTTTCCACTACAGTCAACACAGAAGCCCAACCTTCTGTTCTTTCCGATTCCCTAATGAGAAAACAAACTATAGCGACATATTTGTAGGCAAAAATCGGACTACTGTTTTTCTTTTTAGATCATTTTAATCTATCAGTCTGGTCTGTGTTTTGGCATACAGACTATATTTTTTCCTCTTTCAGAGATTAGAGTGTGGTGTATGTTTTCTGATTCATGTTAGCATCTTGTTGCTTAGAGTTTTTAGGGTTATTATATTTCTAATGATCCATTCAAGATTTTTTTTTCACTTTCACAAATTGTACCAATGATGGTAACTAAACACATAAGTGTCATTCTTTATTCTTATTATTTTAGGAAGAAATCCCTTCTCTACACCATTATGTGCAGGTTATGATGGTCAAAAGAGCTTTGAACCTGAGTTCAAATCCTGATTCTGTCAACCATGTACTATGTAGCTTTATGCATATCATTTAACCTTTCTGGACCTTAGTTTCCTCACCTGAAAAATGAGGAGGTTGGACTATATGGCATCTAATGTAGGTTATTACTGAGATCTATGATTTTTAAAATTCTTTAAGGCTTAGAAAAATATCAGTCATTTTTTTCCTTCCTCTTCTAGACTCCTTCCCTCTCCACCCACCCTCCTACACACACACACACACACACACACACACACACACACACACACGTAAGATTTCTGTAACAAATAAGTATAATCAAAAGAAATTTCCATATTGATCACATGTAAAAATGTGTGTTTCACTTTTACATTAATCTATCATATCTTTTTTAGACATGGGTAACATTTTTTTATCATTTATCTTCTAAATCATGACTAATCACTGTGGTGAGCAGAATTCTTACTTAAATCCCTTCGGTTTTTTGGTGCACTTTTCTAATGTGTAAAGGCACTGACAGAGTCTATTGCCTTAGAGACGAATACTTGTTTTGGTATTGCTATTTCCCCATACCAAGGAGTACATGAATTCTCATTGGCCTTTCCTGTGTAGTATCACATATTTTCTTTCTTTTTTTAATAATAGCTTTTTTATTTTCAAAATACATGTAAAGATAGTTTTCAACATTCACCCTTGCAAAACCTTGTGTTGCAAACTTTTCTCTCTCCCTTCCTCTACCCCTTCCCCTAGACAGCAAGCAGTCTGCTGGAATTGATTGTTAAATTTTCCTTGTGAGTGTTTACACCCCCCAAATTAGCAAATACTACAAATTAGGGCTTAATTTATTGTTTTGTTCACTGTCTAGACCTAACAAATGGATTAAGAAAATGTTAATAATGCAAATTAAATGTAAAATTGGTGTGGCAGTTGGCTGGTACAGTGAATAGAGCTCTGGGCCTGGAATAAGGAAGATCTTATTTCAAATATGGCTCAGACACTTACTAGCTATATGATCTTGGGCAAGTCACTTACCTCCCATTGCTTCATCAAAAAACCTCAAATCCCCCCCAAAAAATAATGTAAATATAAAAATGTATATACTTCTCCTCACCCCCAGAGCCTGATGTTAAGTATTGACCAGCATACCTCTAGGCATAGACTTTGTAAGTGGTAAAACTTTACCTTGAACCCAAGTTCTCTTTTCACCATAGCCCACTGCATCCCATTAGGCTATGTAAGTTTGCATTATGTCTTTATATCTGTAAAGGAAGTATCGATTTGACATTTTATTCTTTAAAAAAGATATATTATGGTATTTACACACATATATTGTATCTAGGTTATATTGTAACACATGTAAAATATATGGGATTGCCTGTCATCGGGGGGGGAGGGAGTGGAGGGAAGGAGGGGATAATTTGGAAAAATGAATAAAAAAAAATAAAAAAGATATATTGATTGCTAAACTATTCAATTATGGCTTTTATTGATAATTGTATTGTGAAGGACAACCATTTAGCTTACATAACACTATTGCTTTTAATGGGAACTGATTAATTAATTAATATTGTTGAAATGAGTCCTGCTGGGGAGTTAGGCACATTTCACTCTAATGTGAAAATCAAATATCTATTCCTGAGGCTAGTAATAAGCTTAAGAGATTTTGATTCAAGGAAAAGGATAATTATAGTTGACATGAGGAGAGAAACCACAACCCTGACACATAGAAGGGATTCTTCTTCAGGAAGTCTTGAATTAGATGATCTCTGACAACTCTTCCAACTCTCTGATTCTGTGCTTCTGTTGATCTAATGAATATAGACAGGCTAAACAGATAATCCAGGGCACATACATGCACAATGTGTTTTTTGACCTTTATTCAACTTGGCAATTTTTATTGATTGAATTAACAGGGTGATCATCAAAACTCTTCTTCGCATCATGCTGGCAGGTGCCCACCAAATTCTAGTCTATGCCATCGTCTAGTCATGGTATTTGCTGTAATGATGTTGCTTCTTCCATACACAGGATGTGCTATTAGAATTATTCCATGTTTATCAGGTGGAAGAAATCCATGTCATGCACAAGGACTTTGACAAATGTCTGCTCAGGCACATTGATTTTATGTTTCACAGCAAAATGACAAATGCAGACAGGACTTTTGATAAAACTTGAATCATTAATAGCTTGGGTTCTTGTGTTTCTTAGCTAGAAGAATCCAGGTGGATGCTGCCATCTAGAGTAAAGGAACATGATGTGTTTATTCCTTTCAGTCAGAAGATATTTTTTAGTTTAAGTTAAAACAAACAAATAAACCCTTATAATCACCTTGCTATTGGTGTGACCTGTAGCAATCTTGTACTTTCTCTCTCAAATAACATATCTTTTCTTTCATTATTTTTCCTTGAATAGGTTTTACCACTTAATATTGAGTTCTAATAAAGAAGAAAATCATAGAGAAAGGAGAATCACTGAACCCAGTTTGGTCATGTGAAAATTTAGTCATATGGGCATTTAAAGTATGATTGGTCCAGTTTGATAAATTGGAAAATAAAGTCTACTCAATTAATATAAATAAAAATGAGACTTAAATATTAATGGAAATCAATGCACCTATGACCTACCTTAATTATTCTTGTCAATTATTATCATAATTAAATGCCATATATTTTTTTCAGAATGTTTTATTTCAGAAAATGGTTAATATATTAGAACTGGAACTTCAATGAAAAATGTTTACATGGAGGAAAACAAGTGTGATTAGATTTGGTAGATCCTAATTCACATTTACATAGCATTTTAAAACAAAATAAGATTTATGAAAAATTTTTATAACAATCTTGAAAAGTCCTGAGTATTATGAGTATTACTTATATGAGTATTACTATTCCCATATTAGATGAGAAAACAGAAGCTCTGAGAAATTAAGTGATATATTTATAATCACATAGGTAACTTATTATGGTTTATTCATTTTTTTTTTTTTTGGTTGAGGCAATTGGAGTTAAGTGACTTGCCCAGGGTCACACAGCTAGGAAGTGTTAAGTGTCTGAAACCATATTTGAACTCAGGTCCTCCTGACTTCAGGACTGGTTGCCCCAGTTCATTTAATTTCAAAGCCACAACTCCTTCTATTCTGCTTTTCTTCCTTTCTTTCTCTTTTGACCTTTCTCTTTTCCCCTCTCTCTATTTTTCTTTCTCTGAGTACCTTTTTTTTTCTCTCTCTCTTTTCCCTTTTCCTTTTTTCTTTCTGTGTTTTTCTCTCTCTCTCTTTCTTTCTAAATATGTATACACACAACATATTTGAATACACACATGTGTGTATGTATTTTGTTGTTATTTAGTTATTTTACTCATGTCTGAATCTTTGTTACCCCATTTGAATTTTTTTTGGCAAAGATACTGGATTTGTTTTCCATTTCCTTCTCCAGCTCATTTTACAAATGAGGAAACTGAGGTAAATAGGATTAAGTGATTTGTCCAGGTTCACACAGCTAGTAAGTGTCTGAATCCAAATGTGAACTCCTGAAGATGAATCTTCCTAATTTAAGTTCTGGCATTCTATGCACTAATCACCTAGCTCCGTCTATGAAAACAAACTGTCTGTCTGTTGGTGTCTCTTTTGAGACTTTAGTGAAGAGTGTATGGAAGATCTTGATTTAAAATTCATTGGTGTGGAGAGTTTTCATAAAGGAAATTCTCTACAGTAGTACAGATTGATAAATTATTGGTAATAAATTTATCCCATGGAAAAAATGAGTTACCATACATAAAATTTTTTTGAAAAGCTTACATCACTATATAAATGCTATCTTTCTTTATTAGCTATTACATGGACACATTGATACACAGCTAAGTGAGATGCACCAAGATAGCCTTGGAGAATTGCCTGGGGCAGAGTTATCAAACACACAGGGTGATACTCCTGAAATGAAATATTCATCAAAATACATAAAAAACCACAGTAAAACATAGCTATTTTAAGTATGTGATTTTTCTAAGTCAATATGAAGCCCATAGAGATTCTTAAACAAAATTCTATTTGAGTTCAACACTACTGACCTAGGATATTGAGTTCCCCATAGTAACACAGTTAGTTTATGCTAAAGTCAGGAAATTAACATAGGTCTTTCTGACTATAAAGGCAATCTTTTACCTCACTTTTCCCATCCTTCTTTTCTAACTTAATGTTATAAATTGTAAAAAGAAAGGTTGGTAGCATTACATTGATAAATGTGAACAATGAATAATTTTGATTACTGGAAAGTGTTGTAAAATTATTTTTATTCTAATCTTAAATGTTTGCTTTTGGGATACACACATATTTATTATAGATGCAATAAGTTTGTTGGCTAAGTAGTATAGATAAAGGAAAAGATATGCAGAGTCATTTGATAGTAGCAATCAATCAATAAAAGTTCATTAAACATGTATTTACTTTCTACTCATTAGGATTAGATATCTTTAAATGTCCATAGTACTATATAGTTCCCCTTTACCACTTATATTTGATTTAGAAATTTAATAATATAATTATCTTGTTCAATTTTACTTAATTTCTAAAGATTTCATTAATTTAATTGTTTGTTTGCTCATTTTATTGTTTCTATTTAATTGGAAAAAGATCAAAACACAGTCAAACAGGATAAGGCCTGAGCAAGAGGAAGCTGCAGAGGATAGGATCATTACTACTGACTTGCAACAAAGGAAAAAATGCAGAACGGTAGAGAACAGTTGTTGGGAACAAATATAAAGAACAATCGTTGATCCTTGCTGAGAGTGGCAGAAGGAAAACATTATTGAAGATAAGCAGAGAGGAAAGCCATGTAGAACCATATTCTAGGTAGGAAAACAATCTCTGACCATCTTCATTGGAATCTTATTGAGGGCAGAAAGAATATTGTAGATTTCTGGAGGACACCTTTATTATTATGGATTCAAATGTGTCTTGCCTATTTCCATTAACTCATTAAATTTTTAAAAATTTATTTATTTATTTTCCTGAGGTTGGGGTTAAGTGACTTGCCCAGGGTCACACAGCTAGGAAGTGTTAAGTGTCTGAGACCATTTTAATTTAAAATTTTATATCGCAATTTTTTTCTCTTTGTTTTTTCCTCCCTTCTCTATTCCTCCAACCCCAGAAAAAATAAAAAAAGACATATAAAATTCTTATAACAAAAACATAGTGAGATAAAACAAATCATCTCATTCTGCATATTAGTCCGTGAACTATTTGTTATCAAATGGGAAACACTCTTAACCATTGGTCTTCTGGAATTATAGTAGATCATCAAATTGTGAGCCAAGGTAGATTTTGTGTGTAGGTTCCTCTCCTGGGCACAGTGAAGGTATTGAGTAAAATTTGGGATTGAATAGTGAAGATCTTAGCACTTGAGACATAGAGCTTGAACTCCTGGAGTATGGGGAAGATAGATGTCAAAACTATTGTAGCTGAGATGGCAGAGAAACTGCTAGGAGAATTATAGCAATGACAATTGTTGTGATAGCAGCATTCATATAGCTTCCCTTCCCATAGCTGGAAGAAGAGAAGACATTTGTGAGTTGTTAGAAAGGGACTTCTCAATTGGGGTAGTTTACCTACATGACTGAAGTTCCACTTGGTTATCAGATGCATTGTTGTGAGGAATGTGGAGGAACTGATGTCTCCAAAAGGCTCCATTCCCTCTTCCATTTCCTTTTTTATCACTAAATACATTGTACCAAGCTATTTTTCTTTACAGTGACTTCTGCATTTTTTCTTAAAAGTTGCTTGGCCAAAATGCATATTTACATGTAAACCTTTTTTTTCCAGAAGAAAGCAGAATTAAGCAGTGTAACTTTCAAGCTACCATATATACTTAATAACCCAAGCAAATTTTACATAAGAGACTCAAAAGAGGTACTAGCTAAATGTTTCCATTTCTAGTGGGAGAGAGCTGTTATATATTCTATTGGGAGTTTATTAGACTATAAATAAGCTTAAAATAATTGACTAACCAATTTAAAGAATGTTTTAAAAATGACTTTGACTGAATAAGTTATTTTGTCTCTTAAAAATACAAATGTGGATAGCATCCAGAGAAAGAACAGATAACTAGAAGTATGAATATAATACATTTATATATATATATATATATATATATATATATATATATATATATATATATATACATACAGACACACACACATATATATAATATATATGTTATATATATTATATATATACATATATATATATATATATATATTTGAATTTAATGATAGCCATCTCTAAAGTACAGGGGATGGGAAAGAAAAAAAAAAGAAATTTACATGAAAATTTTGTTGTATATTTGAAAAAAATAAAGTTGTGCAGAGTAGATTTACAGTTTTATGTACAATCATCTTTTTTATTTCAACATTATGGAAATGTTGGTTTTAGTCCATAAATTTAAAATAAAATTATAAAGAACTTGAAAAAATAATTAATTCAACTACTCTAAACAATAGAGCCTTAAAAAAGCATTCATTTTGATTTTTCCTAAGGAAAAAAAATGGTCATGATCTATGTGTGGCTCACTAGGAGAGTCCCATTTGAAGACATGGTGTTACCTCTCCTGTCTTTACCCAAGCAAAAGAAGAGAGAGAAAGTGGGAGGAACTAGAAGGCTCTGCCTTAGTAGGAGTGATCAGTGAGGAGTTGGACCTTTTCTGAGAAGTAGAAGGGAATGAGGAATAAGTTATCAGCTAATCATATATATACTGACACTTGTAGATTATATTTGTAAGGGAATGCATTCACTATCATGGAGAGTGTCAGATACTTGATAATTTGGATTGGATCAATAACTGTAGGAATAAGAGGTCTCCATACTCACCTTGGAACTTTCTTTCAGGAGAGAAAACCTGGGAAAAGTATTGCATATGGAAAAAAATCCTAATCATTAGATCTTTCCAAAAAAGTTACCTTAAAAGCTAATGACTTCCCTGTGACTTGAAGTAATGAAAGAGAAAATGAATGGATGACCACTTGGAAACGTTGTAGTTGGACTCTCTATTTCAGGTATGAATTTTATTAGATGGCCTCCGAGATTTCTTCTAATACTGACATCTGATTCTATGAATATTCTCTACATAAAAGTAAGTTACTAATTTCTGAAAACCAATGTTTAGCAATGTTTTTATTCAACTCAGACCGGGTTGTGAGAATTGATTATTAAAATTTCAATGTGAGCATTTAATGAATCTTAGAAATCAGCAAACTATAAATGAGGCTCGATTATTGAGATTATTGATTGTTGATTGTTGTCAGCTAACTACAGCCCAGGACCAAATCTAGTCTTGTTTCCATATAGATAAATACTTTAAAATGTTTTTGTTTTTATATTTTAAAATATTTTATTTTTTCATTAATAGTATTTTGCTTTTCTTAATGCATGTAAAGATAATTTTCAACATTCATTTTTGTAAAACTTTGTATTTCAAATTTTTCTTCTTTCCTTTCTTCCTCCCTTTCTCCTCAAAACAGTAAGCAATCTGATATAGGTTAAATATGTGCTATCCTTTTAAACATTTTTCCATATTTGTCATGTTATTCAAGAAAAATCAGACCAAATCAGATCAGAAAAAAACCCCAATAAACAAAAAGGCGAAAATACTGTGCTTCAAGCCACATTCAGTCTCCATATTTCTCTCTCTAGATGTGATTGGTATTTTCCATTCCCGTCTATTGGAATTGCCTTAAATCACTATATTGTTGAGAAAAGCCAAGTCTATCACAACTGATCACTATATAATCTTGTTGTTTCTATGTATAATGCTCTCTTAGTTCTGCTCACTTCATTCAGTATCAGTTCATGTAGGTCTTTTTAGGCTTTTCTGAAATTATTCTGCTTACCATAAAATACTGTATTTTAAAACATGACAACCATCCTTAACTCCTGGATGATACAAAAACAGTGCAAGGGGGGGGAAGGGTATCCAATGGAGAGAAGAAAGGTCTCCAAAAACAAACTTTGTCTATTTCAAAATTTTGCCTAGATTGAGTCCCCTTGATCATCAAACAAGACAATTAACAATATTCCTTCCCGGATGTCTGTGATACAGCTGGATTATAGCTTTAAAAGTCTTGTAAACTTCTCATTTAAATGATATGTTCTGAGAGAAAGAAGCAAATAGGTTTGTTTGTTTTTTTTTAGCACAAATGAAGATTTTATACTTGCAATCAGGAGGGCACTGAAAATGGCTGCTTGCTAAGGTGGCAATTGCACTGAAATTTCAGTTTATGCTAGACCCAGAAAAAGTATTATTCTGGATAGAAGTAAGTTTGGAGATGAGAAGCTTTACGAATGAGGAAAGAAATAGATTAAATAGATATAAGTGGTTTCAATGGTTTTATCATTATTTAGGAGAAAATATTTTCTCTCCAATATAGAGTTTTCTATGACTCCCTTCAGGACAAAAAAAAAAAAAAGAAAGTGGGAATGCTGATATACACACACACACACACACACACACACACACACACACACACACACATATATATATATATATATATATATATATATATATATATACGTATATATACACACACATATAAATAAATAAATAAATAAGTATATATATATATATATATATATATATATATATATATATATATATATATATATATATATACAGAGAGAGAGAGAGAGAGAGAGAGAGAGAGAGAGAGAGAGAGAGAGAGAGAGAGAGAGCGCTGCAGCAGCCTTGGGTTCAAACAGATGCTTTTAGACTTCTAAGTTAAGAGAATGAGAGACAAGAGGGATAGGAATGATTGTAATCAGGATCTGTGAATATTATTAGAAATTGAATTCAATTGATAATAGTAAGCTATTTAGAAATGTCACAAATTATTCCTAATTATTTGTAACTTTAGATTTTTCCCCATGTGTGGTTGTGTGATATAGTAAAAAGATTATTTTGCTTAGATTTAGAAGAATTTAAGGTCACCCCATGTGATTGGCATTTAGTGGACAAGTCACTTAACTTCTTTGTGACTCCATTTTCATATCACTAAAAACCAAAGCAAAAAACCCCTGCCCTCTCCATGTACAGTTTTATTGGAGAAGATATTCTTTCTATCAATGCAGACTGTGATACTGTCATATAGTATCTTCCTGTATAATATTTGTTTATGGGTTTTTTTCTGAAGCAATTGGGGTTAAGTGACTTGCCCAGGGTCATACAGCTAGGAAATTATGTTTTTATATACTTTTTCCATGGCAAATCCACTCCATTCTTTGAGTCCTACTTCTTTTAATATCTGTGTTGATATCAAAATTAATATTGCATTATTTCTTTATTATATCCTCAGATCCCAGTACAGTGCCTGGCATACTACGGTGCCTACTAAATGCAACTTGAATTGATAAAGCATAATTATAAGCAAGAAAGAAATATGCTGAGATAGGCATAGCTTAGAGAAATAATTTTGAAATCTTTTGTTTATGAAAATTAATATTTGCTTATGAAAAGCCAACTTTTAATAAATATATTTGCCATCCTTCACCTTTACCCCCTTCCCACAATGTATCAAAGAGTAATGCAAACCAAGCAATATATTTTGTAATCTTTTCAGTTGTTTTAGTCATTTCTGACTATGATCCTATTTGGGGTTTTCTTGGTAAAAATACTAACATGGTTTTCTATTTCCTTTTTCAGCTCATTATATAGAAGAGGAAACTGAGGCAAATTAGATCAAGTGACTTGCCTGGATTCACACAGCTAGTAAGGGTATGAAGTTTAATGAATCTTCTTGATTCCTAGCCCATGACTCAGTGCCACCTAGCTGCCTTAAGCAAAGTTATAGAGATTATTACTTTAGGCTCACTAGGTCTACCTGACAACAAGGATAATCTGAATTTTCAAAATTAATTCAGGGCTTTGCATGGCCCAGCCCTTATTTTGATGAACTCCAGAATAGTTTTGTGTAATTTTACTATGCAGAACACCAAAGTTGCTCAATAAATATTTTTTTGAAATGAATAGAATTTCAAGGAAATAGAAACATCTGATTGAACAAGAAACCTCTTTACCTACAAATTTGTTTCTGGCTTTGTTTTTCCAGGATCCTCTCCAGCATACTAGAAGGAAAATTTTCCCATCCTTTCACAAAACCATGATATAACATATTTTTCATATCAAGTTTTTTTATACAGTTGTGATATGGAGATTTAATCATAAACTTCTATAATAAATTTATCACTACTTTACTATCCTAATCTTCTCATAAATTTAACTTCCTTCTATTCTAATATATTAATCTCCTCCATAAATTTCCAGGTAACTTTGGCAGAAGATGCTATTAGTGAAAACCCTGAAATAGCTTCTGTAAAATAAACTTGAACTTTCCTACAATCAGAAAAAATATCAGAGGCAATTTTGTAGTCTATGATGGAACACTCCCAGGGAAATCTAATTTAATTAACTACAAGATGAGGCTGTTACTTTTGGCAGTTACTTATACATTTTTAATACTTAAAGAAATCTGTGATTTGGTTAGGGTGGATATTCTGTAATGTGATATAGAATATACCTATGCCAGAATAGATGGAAAAATAACCATCTTTTGGTATCAGTGTTGTGGTGATGTGAACTATATTAGGCTGGTCCATTATCAACTAGGTTGACAACCAACAAACACTTGTTACTAAGTAAAACAAGCAGAAAAAAAGCAAACTCTACCAGCCTAATTTAGAATTTTGGGTAACCTATGACAATTCATATTAATCAGCATTACAATTTTACCTGTCTTACAAATTAGCTTTAGAATATGTAGTCTAAATATTTGTGACAAAAATCTCATTTTAAATCATTATTTTTGTATCTCAAGATTTTTCTCACTCCAATTCCTCTTTACCCCTTCCCTTCTAAAGTCTTGTTTAAATTATATGACATAATTTCTACAGACACTCCTGATTTCTAATCTAGTGATCTTTCTACTGTACCATACTTGTTTCCTAAAATATGTGTGTTTGCTTGGGGCTGGGATTGCTAATCATCACAATTTTCCTTTCTAGAGCTATAGAGAAAACACTATAGACACTATAGTTGCACAAATTATTGTTCAGTTCTTTTTTTGGTATGAGGTTGCTATAACAAGTAAAAACGATTGTCAACAAGGAGCAGAAAGTCACTATAGTCATTATAATTCTCATAATTAATTAATTTTTTTTCACAGTAATTCTCATATTTAGAGTTTGGATTTTTGCATATCATATGGAAATGAATGCAAATTGTATGTAAATTAGCAAGCAAGCTCCAAATTCAATCCTTTAAAACATGCACACAGATATGCATCCCTCTAGGACTATGACACAGACTGTTTCCTATTTCATGTTCCATTGCTCACACCGTAAAATAGCTTTCAATCTTCTGAGACCAATTTTTATGGGAATTCAAATAAAAATACCTTGATTTTTCCATTACACTTGAGGACTTAGACCCAAATAAATGTTTACATCTATCCTGGTATAGCTTGAGATTCTATTTAAGAAAACAAGGGAAAAGTTTCTTGTAGAAACATATCCTTTTTTGAGATGAAAAGAGGTCCACAGACAAGAACATATAACTAATTATTACTCCTCAATGAAGACAATCTCCTCATGTAAGCCATACTCCTTCAGTGAGATGACATATTCTTCAGGATTTAAATAGAGAGGACATGACTTAGAATGCCAGTGTTGCCAACTATATCTTCATGACACTTTGGTAAATCACTTAATCTCTACTTTATACACTGTAGGTACTTGCTAAATGCTTGTGGAACTGGGTTCCAGTTTCTTTTTCTGTGAAATAGCTGGACTGAATGAGCTTTAAGGTCCTTTCCAGCTCTTAGTTCTGTAAATTAATTACACTCAGAGTGACCTCCTCTTTTCAGAGCAGGCAATTTCTCTGTACACTTCTCAGGCTTTAGAAACTGCAAGGGTTCTGTACCTGGGGTTGGTGAACTAGATTTAAAAAAAATAATGTTTTCATAGCTCATTCAATATAATTGATTTTAGTAATAATTTTATAGGTTTTATTTTTTCACTTAAAAACATTATTATCAGAAGGGATCAAAGAGGTCCTCCACACACACCCCCACACACACTCACACATCCCACAGTCCCGCCTCCCTCCCTTCCCCACGAATCACAGGAAAGAAGAAAGCCAATGCTTTTACACTTTTTTGTACTTTGGAGGGCCCTAAGAGGGAAGCTGCTGGATAGCTCTCCAGAGACAAGTAGGGAGAACTGTAGTAGTACTGATAGGGGAGGATTTGGAGATACTGGTGGGAGAGCAGCCAATTCCACTGGGGGAGTGGGTGTGGGTGGGGTGGAGTCCAGGATTCCTAACACTAGTAAAGGTAAAAAGGAAGTACGCTGGAGCTCATGTTTATTAGAGTTGGAAAGGCAGTGGAGAGGAAGCCTCATAAAGCCGATGCTGGGGAAATATAGACAAAGTGCAGCAGGTCAAGCTGCCTTCAACCCTCAAAGCTTGGAGCAGGCTGCAGAGAAGCTCCTGCAGAACAAGGACCAAGGCAGGAGGGGACAGAACACTACGTTATTTGGTCACAGGCCTCTTGTCGGACTTTTATTTCCTAATTTCCACTTTGCTTCTTTTTCGTTACCACCTGATTTCAGAAAGGGGAAATAGGGGATAGAATAAAACAGTGAAGTCTGCCTTTAAAAAAAAAAAAAGTGATGCTGAACCTCAACACATTGGGCATAGGAGGACAGTGCAATGAACAATTTGAAGTGAAGAGCATGAAAAAGACACTCATATCGGTCTGAAAAGTGGCCTGGGATCAGAGGGGAAAAAGGTTTGCAAACATTTGGAAAGTAAGTATCTTTGATTAAATGAAGAAAAGATAAAATTCTTTAGTGTGTGTGTGTGTGGGTGGGTGTGTGTGTGTGGGGGTGTGTGGGTGTGTGTGTGTGTGTGTGAGAGAGAGAGAGAGAGAGAGAGAGAGAGAGAGAGAGAGAGAGAGAGAGAGAGAGAGAGAGATATCTAGAGAAAGTCAGAAATAGAAAAAGGAGAGAAAGAGAAGAGAGAAAGAGGAAAGACAGAAGAAGAGTGCACTTATGAGAGAGGGGGACATAAAGAGACAGAGAAACAGAAATACAGAAATAATGTGTGTGAAAGACCAAGAGACAGACTGATAGAAAGACAGAGATAGAAAGGGAGGGAGGGAGGGAGGGAGGGAGAGAGAGAGAGAGAGAGAGAGAGAGAGAGAGAGAGAGAGAGAGAGAGAGAGAGAGAGAGAGAGAGAGAGAGAGAAGGAAATAGAGAGGAAAAGAGATTGCCAGAGGAGAGACACAAAGAAAAAAGTATAAAGGGAGAGAGAAAGAAAGATGGGGAGACAGAGACAGACAGGTTATATGTATTGTCTCACACGGGGGGGGGTTGATCCCATGAAATGTTTTGAGTAAACCTAGGTTAATATAGATAAATAAAATTCTAGTAGATTGGTAGCAAGACCTTCAATAAATACAAGCTTTGTGCTATAAGTACACCAGATTACTCTCTAAAAATGAGCATTTGGACCTCTGAAAAACATTTCAAGATGATTCTGGTTTTACTTCTGAGTGAATCATTCTGTGTCTCATAAATTTCCAGTTCATTAGAAAATACTGAATAGTAGCAATTATGAAGGAAAAGAAAGAGAAGGTATCAATTAAAAATACTATATTATTATGTTAATTTTATAGTACAGGTAAATATAATGATGTAAAGTCTATCATACTGGCCTTTCATTGCCAGATCAAGGACCAGTTTTAATTTGTGAATATGTTCAACTAGCAAAACTGGGACGCAATACATATTGTATTGGTATACATTGTAGAGAGATTAAAAGAACACCAGCTAAGGCCCAGATATATACTCAGAAGCAGGAGTAGTGCCACTTATTTTTCAAAATACATAGGATTCCTATATTTATTAAATAAAGTTTGAAATAGTGTTACTAATTTTCTTAATAGTAAAATAATTTAGACTTAAGAAATAAAATTTTAATTGAAATAACTAGACCATGCAAAATATCTATCTTTCAAACATTTTCATACTTTTTATGTAACTTGTCTTGGGTAAGGTTGCTGTTATTCAATCATTTCAGTTGAGTCTGACTCTTTGTAACTTCATTTGGGATTTTTTTGGGGCAAAGATACTGGATTGGTTCGTCATTTCTTTCTCCAGTTCATTTTTATTGATAAGGAAATTGAGGCAAACAGGGTGGAGTGACTTGTTCAAAGTCACATTGTGAGTGTCTGAGGCCAAATTTGAACTCAGTAAAATGAATCTATCAGGCTTGGTACTCTATCTACTGTACCATCTAACCCAGGTATGGTGCATATCAGCATTTTAGCTATAATAATCTATTTCCCAAGAGTATGATATTTTAGAAAATAAACATGTACATATAGAAATTTATATATATATATATACATATATGTGCATATATGTATATATATGCATATATATATATATATATATATAAATTCAGACTATAAACTCATATAATTTACATTGACAGGAGACTCAAGATATCAGTTGTTAGAAAGGAAAAAAAAATTAGTCAATAGATTCAATTTGCTAGAGAAAACTTTCTTTATTAGACAATAGAATAGAAGACCAACAAGCCTTCTATTTTTCGAAGGCAGAAAGAATATAATAGAAAACTTGAAAAGTCATCTTTTTTTCTTTTCATTTCTATAAAATTAAAAAAAAATGTATGGCATTCATGTGAGTTTGGATTTGAGAGTCAGGTACAAGTAGGTGCTAATTTAAAACAAAGAATGACCAAGATCCCCAAGCACATAGAAGGAGGAAAAAACACCTGTCAAAACACTGAAACTCTCAGTGAATAGGAAGAAAGCCAAGGTCCTTGAACATAGGCATAATAATATTGTCCTTTATTCAATATTTTATGGATTCATAAAAGTGCTTTCTTCATAGTAAGCCTCTAAGTAGTTAGTACAAGTATTTCCCTATTTTACAAACAAGAGAATTAATGCTTAAGAGTGATAAAGTGCTTTGTTCAAAGTTTAACAAATAGGCAGTAATACCTCATTGATATAGGGCATGAATATGGATCTTGTGACTAATAGATTTGAATCAAAGAAAATGGTTTTAAATCCTGGCCTTGTAACTTGCTCTCTGTCTGACTTTAGTAAAGTTAGATTTTCTGGAACTAATATTTTTTTTTAATCTGAAAAAGGGGATTGTATTAGAGGATCTCTAAAATCCTTTCCAAGTCTAATAATTTATAATCTTAAGACACCAAGTTTATTGCAGTGATGAGCTCTGTAGACATTTGTTGAACAAAGTAGAAGGAACAAAGGGCCAAAAGAACTAATTAGAAACCAAAGTAAAAAAAATAATCTAGTAAGTAATGTCTGTGAAACTGACGCTAAAAGAAAGAAGAATCCTTAACCACACTTAGAACAGCATGGCATTATATTGGAAGTTACTAATATGCTACATGTTTTCTTATCTATAAATGACACGGAGGAAACGATCTATCTCTGTAGTGGTTCAGTGCTCTTTACCTGCTTCATGTAGCTCCTATTTCTCTGCATGATTATGATTAACTATAGGAATATCAAGTTAATTGAATACTGTTATTGTTCACCCACCCTTTTCAGTCATGTTTGACTCTTCATGACCGTATTTGAGATTTTCTTGGCACATTTAC
Organism: Sminthopsis crassicaudata; assembly: GCF_048593235.1. Classification (NCBI taxonomy): domain Eukaryota; kingdom Metazoa; phylum Chordata; class Mammalia; order Dasyuromorphia; family Dasyuridae; genus Sminthopsis; species Sminthopsis crassicaudata. The sequence continues at coordinate 178,663,727 of NC_133619.1, read as the reverse complement.
TAGAATGACTTGCCATTTTCTTTTCCAACTCATTTTCTAGTCGAGGCAGAGTTATGTGATTTGTCCAGGTGCCACAGCTAATAAGTGTATGATACCATATTTGAACTCAGTAGAATGATGAGACTTCCTAACTCTAGAACCAGTACTCTATACACTATGCCATCTACCTAGATTATTGAATAGTAACAATCAAATTTATATAGTGTCATTTAAGGTTTGGTTTTTAACCTTGACAAAAATCTTCCTCAAAACAATCCTGTAAGAAAGAATAAATATTATTATTCTCATCTGACACATAATAGGAACATGGAGCACATTTGAAGCTCTGGTTACATTCAACTGAGGAAACTGAGACTTTAAGAATTTAAATAACTTCTATAGAATTACATAAGTGTCAAAAGCAAGATTTAAATCAAAAGCTGCTGTCTTCATGTACAATACTCTTTCTATTGCATCATATGGCTTCCCAATGTTTGTATTCGTTTCTAGTATGCGTGTATATCTGTACTGGCATGTTGTTAAATTCAAGAATCCATAAATCTGTCATATTTTCAGATTGTACAAGACTATGATTGAGATGCCTGGTCATGGCGTGAGAATGAACATCTTAACTTTCATCTTCTCTTCCCTTCTTCTTTCATCTCCATAGGATACTTTGTCATTGGATGTTACCATTTGTAATAGTGCTCCCCTGAGGAACTTGCTTCAACATGAGGAAAGAAACCTTACAAGAAAGCATTTGAACATTGAACCTTCTCCAGATTATGGTTTCTAACAAGTCAAGATAAAAAGCAGGCCTTTTTCAGACTACTCTTGAAACCAGGTACTTCTGGTAAAGATTAAAAAAAAAAAAAAAAACTTTGATCCTATTCACAGAACTATTTCTGAACCTATTGCTCTCAGACGACTTATTGACTACTTCCTAGAGTAAAAAAGTGAAAGAATTAAAAAAATTTTTTTTGTGACACCTGAAATATTTGGAAAGCATTTTTCTTTTCTGAATTTCTCTTCATCTGGTATCCAGAATGAGTATCAATCTGACTACAAACCTGAGCTTTGGAACTCTGCTGACTGACTCTGAGGAGAAGCAAAGAAGTGGGCTATCTAGGACAGGCCATACAGTTGTGGCAGTATTCCTTGGTATAATTCTTATATTGGGTTTCATCAATAACTTCATTGTACTCATCCTCTTTTGCAAGTTTAAAGTCCTTCGAAATCCTGTGAACATGCTTCTGCTGAACATCAGTATCAGTGACATGCTAGTTTGCCTTTCAGGCACTACACTAAGTTTTGCATCGAGTGTCCGAGGCAGGTGGATTGGAGGGTACCATGGATGCAGGTGGTATGGTTTTGCCAACTCTTGCTTTGGTAAGGAGATCAGATGTCTAAAATGTCTTAGCAGTCATAAGCTGGGTCATAAACCTTTTTTCTTGAATGTGGTTATAAATTGAGATTTTAAATTCCTGAGAATTCAAAAATATGGTAAATCAAAAAGATTATTTTGGTGTATTTTTCAGATTCATGATTAAGACTAAATAATACTGTATTTTCCCTTTATTTGAACCACAGAAGCAAAGGAGGAATTGTAAAAATCACATTTTTCACAGATGACATTATGTCTCATTATGTTTGCTGTCTTTAGTTATTCATTTGAAAAAGCATGTGTTGACACAGAATGGTTGAATAATGAAATGGTGGAGAGAGTGATTGATTATCAGTGACATCCCTTGGGAACAAGACTTCTTTAATTAGATTACTTGGTTAGTTATAGGCTTTCTCTGAGTATGTAAAAAGTGACCTGACACCTCTGATAGGATTTAATTTCTAAAAATTTATATGCCTAACAGTTTAGTTTACTTGGTTGCAATACTAATTTATACTTAGAAACAGAATTTATGGGCAGCTAGGGAGCAATGTAGAGACTAGAAAATCTGAATTCAGACCTAGCCTCAGACACTGAGGAGCTGAGTGACACTTGGCAAATTACAGAACCTTATTTTCCTCAGTTTCCTCATCTGTAAAATGACCTGGAGAAAGAAATGGCAAACCACTCCAGTATTTTTTCCGAGATAATCCCAAAAAGGGGTCAGAAAGAATCGGACAAGACTAAAAACAACTAAAGAACAGAAATAGAATTTATGAAACTGATTCAAAACTGTGACAGAGTACATAGAAACCATGTCTTGAGTTCGGAAGTCCAGAGTTTAAAAGTCCTACCTCTGACATGAAGTGCCTATGAGACATCGGGCAAATCCCAGAAAAAGCCCTAAGACTGGGAGGTATAGAGCAGGTGCCCATTTACTCCTGTAGAGAGAATTTCTTTGCCAAGATTTCTCTATTCCAGTAATATTACAGATTTTTGTATAACAATGATGATGATGATAATGATGATGAAGATGATGATAAATAGTATCCCAGTTCTCTGAAGAAATTTTAGATGTTATTTATTCCAAACCTCTTATTTTAAAGAGACGAAAGCTAAAGGAAAAGAGGTCATTTTCTCATGATCAGACAGATAGATGTGTTAAAGTAGTCTCTTTTGGTAACAAACCTATAATGGTGTTTCTGTTGTGAGATACCAAAATGCAAATCAGGTTACCAAAATTGTTCTTAATAAGTAAACTGAAGAGGCTTTGGTATGTTGATTTAGCCTACTGCACAAGCCTTTGCTATTAGTTCTTTAAAAATAATTTTTTTTTCAACGTCCAAAAGGTTTGGATAAAGGCTCTTGCTTTGGGGAAAAAAAAGTTGAAGATTTGGCTGGAACAGCTTTTAACAGGACAAAATATCCTACTTTAATTCTGCTTTGAACATTTATCTAAAAATATAATTAATACATCCATTCTTGAAAAACAAAAGTTTTTAATTAAATAATTAAGTCCACTGTATTATTATGCATAAATAATTGAAATATGCAAGTTTGAAAGTTATTTTCCATTACAATATTCTTGTGAATTCTTTCCTCAGTAATTGGAGAAGGGGTAAAAGGAAGGAGACTGGGATCACATGAGCAGGAATTGTCCCATAATCCTGTTCTGTCCTTTTTCAGATGTGACTTCCAGCTCTTTAGATTACAAACCTATACAGGAGAGTAAAAGGAAAAAGGAACAGGATGACAGATGAAATACTTCTATTGGGATACCATTAAGTAACTAACAAGTAATGAAATTGATTTAGATCTCAAAAGTTCTGGCCACAGGGATTTTTAACCCTTTATATCCCTGATTTTCGGTGAACACTAAGAACCCCTTGTCAGAACAAGTTTTTTAAATGCATAAAATACGGTACAAAAAATTATAAAGAAAAATCACAATTAGTGACAATAAAGGTGTAATTTTCACTTCCAAGTTTAAAGTTTCTCTGAAATTTATGAATAGAATCCTTGAGGATCCATATTTAAGAGCTTTTGTTCTAGGTTGATGCATTGCTTATAGTGGACTTGCATTGAATATTTGGCTTTTAGCAATGGAAAGGCACCCTGGCATGCCCCATCTTTAATGTAAACATTTGAACTTCAAGATAGAAACATTATAATATGGAAGCTTTTCATAGCTTATCATCTGGAGCAGCTGAGTTTTCTTCAAGTCCCTTTTCTTAGACCTAAGACTTGAATAGGTAAATCTTAGAGACAGAGATTAAGTGACTTGCCCCAGATTAAACCTCTAGTATCAATGTTGAGACTTTAACCTAGTTTTCCTGATTCTAAACTCAGTACTCTATTTACTGCTTCATGGTATCTCTAGATTTATCATTTTGTCTAAATTTATTTTTTTAAAGAAATGAGGGAAGTTGTATATAATAGGTTTACAATTTCAGGTGCAATTATCTTTTTATTATACGATGCTATGGAAATGCATAAATTAAAAGTAAATTAATGTAAAATGTTATTGTATTTTGTCATGAATCTACAAAAAAATGGAGGCTGACTGACTATTGTGATTGAGGTATTTATTCCTTTGACAGTAATATCTCTAGTCAAAGTTTATTTTGTTGCTTTGTATATTTAAAATAGATTTCATCCATTAAGACCAGTTTGATGATCAAAGGAGATATAATGTAGCTTAATTAAAAACAAGAAATTGGCTCATAAACTCAAAGTTTCACTAAGAAGTACTTGTCACTACCAATAAAATATACCTGCATGTCTGCAAGTTCTTTGATCAGTAGAAATATTCATTTGTAAAAACAAAGTCAAGACAGAATTTTTTCGATAATAGAGTCAGAGTACAGGTAATTGGATTTTTGCTTGGAAGACCCAAATTCAAATTTAGCCTCAAACATTAAATAACTATGTAACCCAGGATAAATCACTTAATCACTGTTGCTTCAGTTTTCTCATCTGTAAAATGGGAATAATAATAGTACATACCTCTCAGGATTGTTGTGAAAAAATATTTGTGAAATATCTAGCATAGTGTCTGTTACATAGTATGCATTATATATAAAGATAAGTTACTATCATTACTTGTATCATATGTTATTGTTGATGTTATTATGATTATTATTAGTTTAGCAATCTAATTTGATATTTCCCATTTTAGGGCTTTCAGTCTATAAAGAATATTGGGATATTGTGTTGCCCGGTCAGGGTACCTTCTTCTCTTCATACTATTGGAGATAATCTTTACAATAGCTCTACGTTACTGCAGTTCTATTTTCCCAATGTTTCTCATCAATCACCAAAAACTTTCATTATCACAACACAACTTGTGATGGACATAATATGATTTGTCTGGTAACAATCTCCTTACATTTTAGGTGGGAGTCAGAAGATGCTCAATGATCTTATGATCATTTACAAATTATCTCTTTTTAGAGCTATTTTAGGTATATTATTTTCTGGGAATTTTTTGTGCTGCTTCTTGCTAGTTTCAATTTTAGAGAGTAACATTGTTTGACATTTCCCAAAATTTTGGATAATATATTTTCTTAATTCTTTCTCCATTTTTTCCTATGGGTTTTTGAGTCGTAGATTTTTAAGCTGATTGTTACTTTAAAAAGATGGTAGTCTAGAGTAATAGTTTCTCCACCTGAATTTCATCTCTTTTCCTCACCAGCTTTTCTGCTTCTTTAATTGTTGCCTACCCTTATCTTCTATATTTTTCCTTATATTACAAATTTATTTTATGTTTAATGTAGCTAAACAAGTATTTCCATAACATAGTTCAATAAAAAAACAATTGCGCATGAAATTATAAGTCTATCTGATACAATTTGCTCTTTCCTTCAAATATACAGTAAAGTTATCATAAATTTCTTTTTTCCTTTTTTTCTCCCTTCCAGCCTAAAGGTGACTACATTAGACACAAATTGAAATATATATATTCTACATATTTATTCATCAATTCTTTCCCTGGATGGAGATAGCATTTTTATTTGTTCTTTGTTTTTAATGTATATATTTATAATTGTCACAATTAATTCCTCATTTGAAGTAATTTTTAACACAATATTGCTTTTACTGTATATGTTTTCATTGTCTTGCTCACTTCACTACATCATTTTGTATATATTTTTCATGCCTTCTAAAGTCACTGAACTTCTCATTTCTCATGATGCAGTAGTATTCCATCACAACCATGCTCCACAAAAAAATGTTCAGCCAGCCATTCCCCAGTTGATAGTCTTGTAATTCCCAGTTCTTTGCCACCATGAAGACAAGTGCCATAACTATCCAATTCACATTCAAAGTTATAATTACTATTTGTGAGTTTCCCTTCATTTTATTTTTAATCATTATTTTCTTTCTCAGCCTCTCTTTTTACCCTATCCCTTTAATCTTCTCTTCCCACTAGAAGAGAATGACAAAGGATTTAATTGTTCCATTTCTCATAAGGCTGAGTTTGCTCTGCCCAGATGAAGGTTTAGAAGATACTTCCCCCCCCCCATAATCCATGTCTAAAACTTTTAAATTTCAGTGGGGAAACGATAAGTAGTAGGGTATCATCAAAAATAGATATTCGAGACCATATTGTCCATATTGTCCAGCCCTTTTGTTTTTATAGAAGAAGAAACTGCGTCACAGAGAAGTAATTTGCTCAAGTCAAATAGCTAGTAAGTGTCCAAAGTGAAATTTACCCTATTACAATCAAATAAGAGATTTGGGTCTTTTTTTGACTTTAGGCCCAGTGCTCTATCCATTATGCCATGTTAGAGATAACTAGGTGGCACAAGAGATGGAATGCTCAGATCAGGAAAACCTGAGTACTAATCTGGCCTCTGGCACTTGCTACCTGTGTAGGCCTAGGCAAGTCACTTAACACTTGTCTGCCTCAGTTTGTTCAACTGTAAAATAGGGATAATAGTATCTATTTCACAGAGTTGTGAATATCAAAAGAATTAATTCTTGTAAAGTGCTTAGTATTGTATCTGGCACATAGTATGCTTTTTATAAATGCTTCTTTGCTTAATTGTCCGAGGCAGAATTTGAATCTTGGTCTTTTTTTTCACAGCTAAAAAGCAAAATCATTTATTTTTATTTAAATGTAAATAATCTGTTTCAGGTTGTAATATGGATGTTATTTTTCTGTTCTTTTTTTTTTTTAATAGTTTTTATTTACCAGATATATGCATGGGTAATTTTACAACATTGACAATTGCCAAACCTTTTGTTCTAATTTTTCCCCTCCTTCCCCCACCCCCAAGATGGCAGGTTGACCAATACATGTTAAATAGGTTAAAGTATAAATTAAATACAATATATGTGTATATGTCCAAATAGTTGTTTTGCTGTACAAAAAGAATCGACTTTGAAATAGTGTACAATTAGCCTGTGAAGTAAATCAAAAATGTAAATGGACAAAAATAGAGGGACTGGGAATGTAGTGGTTCATCATCATCTCCCAGAGTTCCTTCACTGGGTGTTGCTGGTTCAGTTCATTACTGCTCTATTGGAACTGATTTGGTTCGAATCTTGGTCTTTTTGACCCCAGGCCTAGTATATTTATCCACTGTATTTCCTAGCTCATCTAGGATACCCTAAAACAGAATGCAAAATAAATAGCAGGTAGATAAATGAAATAATAAATGCTTACACTACCCATTTCTAGTCACCAAATTGTAGTATAGAAGATTATGAACATGATTATATATAATTATAATTATAATTATGATTATTATGTTCATTGATTTCTGCCCTTGTTGCTGCATGGTCTTGTTGGATGTTTGGGGGGGGGGGAGGTAGAGGATATAGTGGTGGTGATGATTATAAATTTGTTCAATAAAACCAATGATGAAGCACAGTTGCTGTGTTTCACCATAAGAGTGCTGATGCACTACAAAGTAAGCTTCCTCTCAGAAAGTAGGAGAGGCAAATGCTTCCTACTATCTACCAGGGATAATCGAACTATCCTAAGTCTGACACAACTGTGGGGAAATGCCTCCTACTGCTAGCACCAGCATGGCCTATATGGAGTTAAGGAGAATGATTTATATCACTGTCCCTGACAGGAGTGACAATAATCTTCCTTTTTCTCTCCTCTTTTTGGGGCTTTGTTGTCTAGACTCCTCTGCTCACTGAAGCTAGACTAATATACTGATTTTAGTTTTTCTGTTCCAGCAGCTTTCAATTGTATCCTCAGAAGTTATGATGCAAAGGTGGTTATGATTCATTTTCTTTTAAAAGTGTTTATTTTAATCTTATACAATGTATTGTAGATGCTTGTGTATCTTAGGATCCATTCTCTATCTCCATACAGTGTATACTATGGATCATAACTTGAATGTTGCTTCCCCCTGCTGCCCACTCAGTGTGTGTGCAAGCAATGCAAATTATTTTTTGCTGGACTATTGGCTCCTTAATTATATTATACTTAAATTGATATTAAAACTAATCATCCTTCCCCAAGAAAATTAGGAATTATTTTTATTATGTATGCTATCACTCTATTAGTATGGCAAAAGAAAATGAACTACAGGTAAATTAAAGGCCCTTAGCTCATCCAAGATGTTTCACTGTTCTGAGGTTTCCCCCTCATTTGTAAAGGGCCCTGAGGCCCCTTAAAGCTCACAATTTTTCCCCCTGAGGCAATTGGGGTTAAGTGACCTGCCCAGGGTCACACAGCTAGGAAGTATTAAGTGTCTGAATTCGATCCTCCTGACTTCAGGGCTGGTTTTCTATCCACTGCACCATGTAGCTGTAAAGAAAGAACCTTTCTTTACAATATTATGCATTTTATTTTATTCACTTAAAATATTATTCTGACAAGGCCACAAAAAGTTAATGTAGATCTTCTCTACAATATTGGTGATTTATTTTTTTCTTTATTTTGTTATATTTTTTTTACATTTTCTTTTTTAAAGTTTTCATATTTTCAAAATATATGCGTAGTTTTCAACATTCACTTTGCAAAACCTTGTATTTCAAATTTTTTCTCCATCCCTCCCTTCCCCATCCCCCTCCTTTAGGCAGCAAGTAATCCAATATATGTTAAACATGTGCAATTCTTTTATACATATATCAACAATTATTATGCTGCACAAGAAAAATTAGATTAAAAGGGAAAAATGAGAAAGAAAATAAAAAGAGAGCAAACAACAACAAAAAAGTGAAAATATTATATTGGGATTCATACTCAGGCTGCACAGTCTCTGAGTGCAAATGACTTTCTATATCACAAGACCATTGGAACTGGCCTGAATCACCTGGTTGTTGAAAAGAGCCACATCCTTCACAATTGATCATCATATAATCTTGTTCCTTTGTATAATGTTCTCTTGGTTATATTCACTTCACTCAGCATAAGTTCATGCAAGTTTCTCCAGGCTTCTCTGAAATCATCCTGCTGATTGTTTCTTGTAGAACAATAATATTCCATAACATTCATGTGCCATAACTTATTTAGCTATTCTCCAGCTGATGGGCATCCACTCAGTTTCCAGTTCCCTGCCACTACAAGATGGACTGCTACAAACTTTTTGCACATATGGGTCCTTTTATTTTTGTGTGACCTCTTTGGGATACAGCCCAATAGAGACACTGTTAAATCAAAGGCTATGCACAGTTCCTTTGCTCTTTGAGCACAGTTCCACATTGCTCTCCAGAATGGCTGGATCAGTTCACAACTCAACCAACAATGTATTAGTGTCCAAGTTTTCCCACATCCCTTCAACATTCATCATTTTCTTTTCCTTCATATTAGCCAATCTGAGAGCTGTATAGTGGTATCTAAGAGCTGTCTTAACCTGCATTTCTCTTATCAATAGTGATTTAGAACATTAAAAATAACAATTAGAAATGGTTTTAATTTCTTCATTTGAAATTATTCATATCCTTTTACCATTTTTCGATTGGAGAATAATGCCATTGATTTTTAACTCATCTAGCCAATATAATTCTGTACAACTCTTATTTACGGACTCTCATAGTTCTTTCACAGAAGATAAACTCGATGGATGGGAGCTTCCTCCTTAGAATTCTTGAGGCTGCCTAAGTGTTACTGGAATGCATAGGCAGTTAGTGAAATACATCTACTTCACATTTAGTCTCTCTTTCTATTCCTCTTTTTGATGATATTATATGTCATAGTTTGTACTAAATTCTTTTTTTTTTCATTTAAAAATTTTTAAAAGAAGAAATAGAATAAGAAAAACAGAAAAAGAAAAAGGAATACAAAACAAAATAAAACAAAACAAAAGAGAACATTGTCATGTGCCCAGCAGAACATTAGGGAGGATTCAAAATAAGTAATAACAAATTACCAGATCAAGGATATTATATATATATATATACATATATATATATATATATATACATACATATGTATATTAGTAGAAGAAATTATATTAATGATTATCCATTTCTTATTTCTTCATAAATTGTTCTTTTGTTCTCTGCTGTATACCTTATTTACTTAATTTTCCCTTTGTTATTCTGCCCAACCCCAAACAAGCTATAGTTACGAAAAATATATTTATGTATACATATGTATATGTATATAGTACACACACACACACACACACACACACACACACACCACATACACACATATCTTTCCTAAACCTGCTGACTTTGCTTTAATTCTGCTCCTTAACTTGCCTTGCTATTATTTAACCTTCCCCATTCATGGATCCCTTTATTATCTTCTTCCCATACTCCTTACATCCCCATCTACCCATTCCTTCCCCCTTATTTCTTTACAGATTTTGGAGGGTGATATACCCTTCTTCATATATATGTAGTATTGCCTATTAAACCCATTCCTGATGTGAAGAGGTTTTCAGAACTACGAGTCCTCTTTCTCCCCTTTAATACCTCTGTGTCTATTCTTCCTCTGTACTTCATTTGTACAATATCATTACTATTTTTACCTTAACTTTGTCTATCTTTGTTTTGAGCTACACTATTGTTGATATGAATTTTAAATACATAGTGTATAAAACAACAAACCATTTGTCCATATTGAGTTCCTTGAAACTGATCTTTGATATTGGCTCTTATATGTTTACTTTTCTATTAAGTTTATGTTTGATTGAAAGAAAGTCCTGAAAAACTGTAAGTTTGTTGAATGTTCATTTTTTTTCTCATTCAATATTATGGATAATTTTGTTGTATAGGATTTTTTGGCCACAAGTCTCATTCTTTTGATTGTTGGTAGATATGATTTCAGGACCTGCCATCTTTTATTGTAGCACTTGGTGTTTCTGCAGAGCTAGCCCTGAGGTGTTTGCACTTCACATGGATTAATCCTGGACTGGGGTCTTTCTTTAGATCTGGTTGGATTATACTAGGAGGACCCCTCTTCTGTTCCAAATCTTCTTGATTTTTCACTACTCTATATTCACCCTGAAGTGTTAATTTGTTCTATTTGTGGGGGAAATCTGGAGAGCTTGAAATTTACCAACCTACTCTGCCATCTTCTCAGAATCCTCCCTTTGTACTAAATTCTTCATTGACAATATTGTACAGCCTACTCATGCTCACCAAATATCTCTCTATTTTCCTATGGGTGACAATTTTGATTCTTTGGGAATTGTGAAATTATAGAATTTGAAACCATGCAGTATGGTTGAAGGACATTTAATTGTTGGAGTTTTAGGTTAAGAAGCTGCTGTAGATAGCTGAAAGTGCTGTACAGTTTCCCAAACACAATCGACAATATTTGTATAAGAGATATGTATGGATTAATCAACTATTCATCTAGCTGCATATCCCTGTCTAGACAGTAGACATGAAACATGTGCTCTGGAGCCTACATTTTGGCTTGAAACTCAAGAATATGACATGAACTATATTAAAATGCAATTGGGAAATATTTAACAAATAAAAAATACAATAGAATATAGATGATATTTTCTAAATCAATATATGATCTACAGGGATCCTTATGTATTACCTTAAAGGAAAGACATTTACTAAGATAAACCAAGGGCTTACTCTACCAAAAATAGTAGAGTCAATGCATACTTAAGGCACACCAATAATAAGACACTAATGTAGCAAGTACAACTGGCAAACAAAACTCATGTTTTGCTATTGAAGAAAAGAAATTTGTTTTCTATTTTTTTATTCTCCACGGCACTTAGCATACTACTTGGTACTTGAAAAAATGACTGTCTGACTGGGTAACATTGGATAATGGACTGCCTCTGAGAAAGTTATTACTAGTGAATCTTGCATAGTGAATCATGGACAGTGGCAGTGGTAAGATGTCATTACTTGTGACCTATTTAGCAACAAGCATCAAAGCATTAGGGTTTTTTCCTTGCTGCCTTGTAACGATGATATCTCTTCACTGGTAATTGTGATAGTTCCTTTCAGTCACAATGGTTTTGACTTTGAGAAGTTCCACTGACCTCTGTCTCAAGTCTGAGAGTACAGTTAGCAGTTCAAAACTGGAAGCAGCTGGGGATGAAGCCAATCGCATTCCACCCACTTCAGATCATGGCTTTAAATCACCAGTCTGCACCTGGTGCTGCTGCATGTCTTATACAGGACTACGTCATGGAATCAAAGAGTGGGAAGTCATGTAGACTAATTCAATTCCTTCTAAAGCATCCCTGACAGATGGCTAACAAGTTTGAACAACATACTATCTCAGAAGTATTTTTTTAAAAATAGCTATAATTATCAAAAAGTACTTTTTTATAAGTAAGCCTGTAACTTTTTGCCCACTTCTTCTAGTTCTGCTTTCTGGGGCTACAGAGAATGCTTATCCCCTTTCCACATGAAATAATGTTATAGATTTTGAGACAGGAATTAATTTTCCCTTTACCCAGTTCTTTATATATATATATATATATATATATATATATATATATATATATATATATATATATATATATATATATATATATATATATGTATATGTGTCTTCAAATTGTTTTATTTCTCTGGAAATATTTTAGCTTGTCAATTACCTTTTCAAAATGCAATGTTCCAAACTGAATGCAATTCCTAATATAAAGGCAGCTAGGTGCAGCTGTTTGGACTCAAAGTTAGGAATAGCTGAGTTCAAATCCTGCTTCAAACACTACATGATACCTGGGTAAGACACAAGTTCTATCTACCTGTTTCCTTACCTACAAAATAGGAAAAAGAGAACATACTTTCTTCAGTAATTGTAAGGATTAATTGTGATAATATTTGCAAAGTACTTTGCAAATCTTAAACTGCTATACAAATATTAGCCAATAATACTAACAACAAATAAAATGATAACAATATAATAATAATAACAATAATAGAGTCTGATGGGTATAGAAATCATGGAACCTAACTTTGGATGTTATTTTTTCTATAAATTGTTTTCCATAAGCATAGGCCAAGATTGCATGATTTTGTTTTTGTTTTTCTATCTTTTAGTAAAAATCAAATCATACTAATGACTCATGAGCAATTAAAATCACCAAATCCTTTTTATGTAAACTTTTGCTAATACTGTGTATTTGTAATTTAAAAATATAAATCCAGAAATTTACATTTTTGTTAAATGTTAGTTTATAAGACTTGGACAATTGCTATAATTTTTATTTTATTTTATAATTATAATTTTGACAGTATATATGCATGAGTAATTTTTAAAATAATAGCATCCCTTGTAATTTTTCCAAATTATCCCCTCCCTCCCTCCACTCCCTCCCCTAGATGACAGGCAATCCCATACATTTTACATGTGTTACAGTATAACCAACCTAGATACAATATATGTGTGTAAATCCAATTTTCTTGTTGCACGTTAAGTATTAGATTCCGAAGGTATAAGTAACCTAGATAGATAGACAGTAGTGCTAACAGTTTACATTCACTTCCCAGTGTTCCTTCTCTGGGTGTAGTTGTTTCTGTCCATCATTGATCAACTGGAAGTGAGTTGGATCTTCTTTATGTTGAAGATATCCACTTCCATCAGAATACATCTTCATAAAACATTGAAGTGTACAGCGATCTTCTGGTTCTATTCATTTCACTCAGCATCAGTTGATGTAAGTCTCTCCAAGCCTCTCTGTATTCCTCCCACTGGTTATTTCTTACAGAGCAATAATATTCCATAACCTTCATATACCATAATTTACCCAACCATTTTCCAATTGATGGACATCCATTCATCTTCCAGTTTCTAGCCACTATGAAAAGAGCTGCCACAAACATTTGACCACTGCTATAATTAAAATATCACAAACATGATTTTTTTGGGGGGAGGGGTGATGTGGAGTTGGGATTAAATGACCTAGCCAGGAAGTATTAAGTATTTGAGGTCAGATTTGAACTCAGGTCCTCTTGACTTCAGAGCTGGTGCTCTATCCACTGTACTATCTGTTCCTATAGACATGAAATAACATGGAATTTAATGGTAATAATTTAAAAAGGGCAATGAGCCATTGTTCAGTGAATAAAATACCAGCTCTGAAGTCAGGAGGATTGAGTTCAAATCTGCCCTCAGACACTTAACACTTCCTAGCTATGTGACCCTAGACAAGTCATTTAACTCCAATTGTCTCTAAAAAATAAAAGGTAGAGATCATCTTAGTTCAGTGAAAGCATTGGATTGATATTTAGAAGATGTATGTTATTGTCCTGGTTTATCATTAATTCTCTAGATAAGTCATTCCACATATTTGTACATCAGTATTCTGTTCTTTAAAATAAGTGGATTGAAGTAGACGATTTCTCAAATTTATTTAAGATTTAATATTCTATGATTCTTGGTTTATGATTTTGAATGAACTTTAATCAAACTATAAAGTTACTATTGGCCACCAGAGGGCTTCCATGTTATTATGTGAAGTTGAATAGACTAAAAATAGGAAAAGGAAAAAAAAACAAAAAAAAAATCCTTTTCCCCCAAATACATATACATAATAATGCATAACTTTTGAATTCCTAAATCTTATTTACTTCAGAGAATGTGAAATAAGATATGATTAAGAACCATCTAGTAATTTAATCTATAGATATAGAAACCCAATGAAAATTAATTTGGGGGGTGGTTATCTTTTTTACAGACACATTTGTCATATTTCTATATCATATGGTACTATAGTTTGTGAATGAGAAAGTTGAAGTGCTTGATGAAATAAAAGTCCCTACCTATATATTTCTGTTATTTTTTCAGTAAAACATGAGGTAGTTTTTTTTTTTCTTTTTTTGATTTGGAAGTTTTAAAAGCATAGTAGTCCAACAACTTTCTTTAAATTTATTCTTAAAAACATGCCTATCAAGGAAATTTCAATAATCACTCCCTATATGTTCAATAAGCTACCTGAGTGAATTAGAAAAGTGCATAGTGCCAAAATGTTTGTGGCAGCCCTTTTCATAGTGGCTAGAAGCTGGAAGATGAATGGATGTCCATCAATTGGAGAACGGTTAGGTAAATTATGGTATATGAATGTTATGGAATATTATTGTTCTGTAAGAAATGACCAACAGGAGAAATACAAAGAGGCCAAATCACTAACTCTCTCTTAGCCTCAGTTTCCTCAACTGTAAAATAAGAATCATAATAGTAATTATCTCCCAGTAATGTTGAGAGGATTGAATAAAGTAATGTTTGTGTAAACACATTGCATGGAACTTGTGTAAGCACTATATTAATGTTAGCTACTATTGCAAGCTTCTGGAGGGCAGGCGTTGTTTGTTTAATATCCCAGAGATAAATATTGTGCCTGGCACTTAATACAAGCTTTCAGAGAGGAAATAGTATACCTAAGCAGAGTTAATAAACCCTATCCTCTATTCTGTAAGGACTGAAGTTGGGGGTTAGTAACATGGTGTGAAACAAATACACAAATAGTAGAAGGAAGCTTTTCTATCTTCTTAACCTAGGAGTGCCTCTGGGAGATAATGAAGAGAAACAGTGTAATGTAATGAAGAGAGCAGGAAGCTAAGTAGCCAAAATGCGCTAAATGTGCATGCCATAGTTCACAGAGTTCCAGGCCTAGAGGCAGAAAGGCTCATTTTCCTGAATTCAAATCTGGCCTCAGACATTTACTAGATATATAACCCTGGGCATGTCACTTAACCCTTTTTGCCTTACTTTCCTCATCTTTAAAATGAGCTGAAGAAAGAAATAGCTAACCACTCTAATATATTTGCCAAGAAAATCCCAAATGGGGTCATGAAGAGTCAAATACAAAGGAATAAAAAAACCTATTCAATAAGTGAAGAGAATACTGGACTAGGAATAAATAAACTGGGGTCTTAATTGTGCCTAGATTGTAAAATTAGAGACTTCACTTTAACCATTCTGGATCTTAGCTGTCTCATTTAGGAGGGAATTGGTTTAGAAGTTTGCTATGGGTCCTTCTAGTTTTGAAATAATTTGATTCAATTCAATCTCAATCCAGTAACTATTTTTGATTATTTTTGTAAAATAACCAAATCCTTGAAAGTACATTTACATAACACATAACATAAACATTTTCAGAATCTACAAATTAGCTTTGCATAGTAAATTATACAAGGCTGTGTGTTCATTTCTTTGTCACATAAATGAAAATGATAAAATCTTAATTTTACTTAGAATTTGTTGTTCATCCTTTGTTCTTAACACAGACTAATGACATCAAAAAAGCATTATTAGGTGCTTACTATGTGATATGCACTATATTAAGCACTGTGGATATAAAGGGGGGAAAAGATTCTGCCTTCAAAAGGCTTTTATGATGGAAATGATGGAAATCAAATACATAAAGATCATACATTCAAGATAAATACAGAATAGATGGAAGGCAGTTTAAGAGCAAAGCACTCTATGTGTGTGTGTGTGTGTGTGTGTGTGTGTGTGTGTGTGTGTGTGTGTGTGTGTGTGTTGGGAGTTGGGAGTTGGGAGGAACCACAAAAGACAATCTGAAGAAAGTGTGCTTAATTCTTAAAGGAAGGCAAAGAAACTAAAAGTTGAAAGTTAGGAAATGTAATGTTCCAGGTATAGTTTCTCCTGTTTCTCCTTCAGGAGAGTCAGAGATTAGGCAAGAGAACATTCCACTTGGCACAAACTGTTTCCTGTCTCTCTCTTGGTGAACTTTGCAGCTTCAACTAGATTGACTTGCCAGCTGAGCTCTTGCCTCTTACCTTGGAAGAAAACTAATGTTTTCATTGAAAGTATTCCTTACTAGTTTTCTGGATTAAAAAAAAATCCTTAAAATTTTGGAGGGAGGGAGTTCTTCCTCACTGGAGGCCTTCAAACAAAGACATTACCTTTTATCATTTGTGTTGTAGTGAGATTTCTTATTTTTATTTACAACCAACAAACTGGTTATCCTCTAAGATCCTTCCAAATCTGAAAATCTATGATTCTGAGATCTGAATCTGAATTTTTCCTCCTTTGAGCTATGTGACCATGGAGAGAGGAGCAAGTCAATTCATTTCTCTGAAACTCAGTTTTTTCCTCTTTGAAATGGGGATAATAGTTCCTGTAACAGTTATTTCATATATTTATTGTGAGGGGGACTTCCAGCCAAGATGGTGGTGTAGAGGCCGACAGCTGCTTGAACTCCACATTTTCGTTTTCTCTCAGAATTTACTTCATGACAAGCCTCGGAATTAATGCTTTAACGGAAAAGAAACCCACAAATAATCACCAACAGAAGACATCCTTGAAATTCGCCAGAAAAGGTCTGTGTTTGCTCAGGGGAGGGGACGAACAGACTGGGCGCAGACTGAGGGCAAGCAGCCAGAAAAAGGCAGGCAGCTCATACTGCTCAGACTGGAGAGGGGAGGGGTGTGATCTCTTCCATTTCTACAAAAAGAATTTTACCCCAGTGTGGATATTCCATCTTGGTAGCAAGCCAGAAGCAGGAGAGTGTGTAAACACCAGAGGTGAAGAATAAAACCCCTAAAAGCTAGCATTTCTCAGCACAGGCCACCCCCACCCCCACACGGAGTGAGTCAGCATGTTCTTAGAACCACAGAGCGCAGAAGCAGCATAGCCATCGCTGTCCTGTTAGTACCTCTCTGCTGTCTCCCGCAGTCTGTAGAGGAAGCTCCCCCTCCCCCCAGAAACAGACCAGTTGTTTCTCTTGTCAATTTGTTTTCTTTGATTCCCACTCTGACAAAATGAACAAAAAATTTAAAAGGGCTCTAACCATTGACAGCTTTTGTATGTAGAGAAAGCAGACTTCAAACACTGAGAAGACTAAAAGCAGATTTGTCTCCAGAGGAATCCTCTAAGGGGGATATGATCTGCTCCTCAATACACAAAACCACAAAACTCTCATAGAGGAAATCAAAAAGGCTCTCACAAGAGAGCTAGAAGAGAAATGGGAAAAGGAAAGGGAAGCTTGGCAAGAGAGTCTGGAGAAGTCATCCCATGCATTTAAAAACAGAGTGGTTAAAGAAATCAAATCATTGAAAAACAAAATTAGTGAATTAGAAAAGGTAAACAACTATAAGGAAAACAGGATTAGTGAGCTGGAAAAAGAAAACAGCTCTCTAAAAAATAAAATTGATGAAATGGAAAAAAAAATTCCATAGAAGATAAAAACTCAATTAGACAATTACAAAAAGATATAAAAAAAGTGAGTGAAGAAAATACATCAGTGAAAATTAGAATGGAACAAATAGAGATGAATGACTCAAGGAGAAACTAAGAAGGAGTCAAGCAAAACCAGAAAAATGAAACAATTGAAAAGAATGTAAAGTACCTCATTAGAAAGACAACAGACCTGGAAAACAGATCCAGGAGAGACAATTTGAGAATAATCAGACTCCCTGAAAAATGCGAGGGAAAAAAAAGAGCCTGGACACTATTTTCCAGGAAATTATCAAAGAGAACTGCCCAGACGTTTTGAAAAAAGAGGGTAAAATAGACATTGAAAAAATTCATCGATCACCTACTGAACGGGACCCTAAAATCAAAATGCCAAGAAATATAGTGGCCAAGTTCAAGAACCATCAGATAAAGGAAAAAAATATTGGAGGCTGCTAGAAAAAAGCAATTCAGATATGGAGGAGTCACAATAAGGATAACCCAGGATCTAGCAGCATCCACATTAAAAGAACAAAGGGCCTGGAATATGATATTCTGAAAGGCTAAGGAACTTGGTATGCAGCCAAGAATAACTTACCCAGCAAAAATGAGCATCTTTTTAAAGGGAAGAAGATGGACATTTAATGAAATAAATGAATTCCATCTATTCTTGATGAAAAAACCAAAATGTTTGATCTTCAAATACAGAATTCAAGAGATTTCTAAAAAGGTAAAAAGAAATCTTGAGAACTATATTTATTCCATAAAGATATATAAATATCACATGTAAAATTTGTTCTAGGAACTAGAGGTGGAAAGGAAATTAGATCATAAAAAGGGTAAAGTGGTGGTACTAGATCTCATGAAGAGGCAAAGTTAACCTATTATATCTGAGAGAAAGAAAGGAGGGTATGAACATAGTGTGTATCAATAGACATATTTAATTTATGGTGAAACTTCTTCCACTTCATTGAAAAGTAAGAGGGAAGGAGTAAACTAAGGGGAAGGGAATACAGAAATTTTGAGAAACAGGAGTAAAATAGAGAGAGGAACTTTAAGGTAGGGGAAGGATACTAAAAAGGGAGGGCTGTGAAAAGCAAGTGGTGTTCACAAGTTTAATACTGGGTAGGGGGGTAAGAAGGAAGGAAAGGAAAAAAGCATAAGCAGGGGTTAACAGGATGGCAAGCAATATAGAATTAGTCATTCTAACCATAAATGTGAATGGGGTAAACTCCCCCATAAAGAGGAAGCAGTTAGCAGACTGGATTCAAAGCCAGAATCCTACTATATGTTGTTTACAGGAAACATACCTGAAACAGGTGATAAATTCAGAATAAAAGTAAAAGGCTGGAGCAGAATCTACAGTGCTTTAAGTGAAGCCAAAAAAGCAGGGGTAACCATCCTCACCTCAGATCAAGCAAAAACAAAAATTGATTTAATTAAAAGTGATAAGGAAGGGCATTATATCCTGCTAAAGGGTAGCATAGATAATGAAGCCGTATTAATATTAAACATATACGCACCAAGTGGTGCAGCATCTAAATTCTTAAAAGAGAAATTAAGAGAGCTGCAAAAAGAAATAGACAGCAAAACAATAATAGTGGGAGATCTCCACCTTGCACTCTCAGAATTAGATAAATCAAACCACAAAATAAATAAGAAAGAAGTCAAAGAGGTAAAAATAGAATGCTAGAAAAGTTTGATATGATAGATCTTTGGTGAAAGCTAAATGGAGACAGAAAGGAGTACACTTTCTTCTCAGCACTTCATGGAACCTATACAAAAATTGATCATATACTAGGACACAAAAACCACAAAATCAAATGCAGTAAGGCAGAAATAGTAAATGCATCCTTTTCAGACCACAATGCAATGAAAATTACATTCAATAAAAAGCCAGGGGAAAATAGACCAAAAAATAATTGGAAACTAAATAATCTTATACTAAAGAATAATTGGGTAAAACAGCAAATCATAGACATAATTAATAACTTCACCCAAGAAAATGACAATAAGGATACATCATACCAAAATGTGTGGGATACAGCCAAAGAAGTAATAAGGGGAAGTTTTATATCTCTAGAGGCCTACTTGCATAAAATAGAGAAAGAGAAGGTCAACGAAATGGGCTTACAACTAAAAATGCTAGAAAAGGAACAAATTAAAACCCCCAGACAAATGTGAAACTTGAAATTCAAAAAATAAAAGGTGAGATTAATAAAATTGAAAGTATAAAAACTATTGAATTAATTAATAAAAGTAAGAGTTGGTTCCATGAAAAAACCAACAAAATAGACAAACCCTTAGTAAATCTGATTAAAAAAAGGAAAGAGGAAAAGCAAATTGTTAGTCTTAAAAATGAATAGGGAGAATTCACCATTAATGAAGAGGAAATTAGAACAATAGTTAGGAGGTATTTTGCTCAACTTTATGCCAATAAATTTGATAACTTAAATGAAATGAAAGAATAGCTTCAAAAATATAGCTTGCCCAGATTAACAGAGGAAGAAGTAAATAGTCTAAATAGTCCCATCTCAGAAAAAGAAATAGATCAAGCTATTAACCAACTCCCTAAGAAAGAATCCCCAGGCCCAGATAGATTTACATGTAAATTCTACCAAACATTTAAAGAACAACTAACTCCAATGCTATATAAACTATTTGAAAAAATAGGGATTGAAGGAATCCTACCAAATTCCTTCTATGACACAGACATGGTACTGATACCTAAACCAGGTAGATCGAAAACTGAGAAAGAAAACTATAGACCAATTTCCTTAATGAATATTGATGCTAAAATCTTAAATAAGATATTAGCAAATAGACTTCAGAAAATCATCCCCAGGATAATACACTATGACCAAATGGGATTTATCCCAGGAATGCAGGGTGGTTCAATATTAGGAAAACTATTAGCATAATCGACTGTATCAATAACCAAATTAACAAAAAACATATGATCATCTCAATAAATGCAGAAAAAGCATTTGATAAAATCCAACATCCATTCCTACTAAAAACACTTGAGAGTATAGGGATAAATGGACTACTCCTTAAAATAATAAGGAGCATATATTTAAAACTGTCAGTAAACATCATATGTAATGGTGATAAACTGGAACCTTTCCCAGTAAGATCAGGAGTGAAACAAGGTTGCCCACTATCACCATTACTATTAAATATTGTACTAGAAACCCTAGCACTGGCAATAAGAGCTGAGAAAGAGATTCAAAGAATTAGAGTAGGTAATGAGGAAATCAATATATCATTCGTTGCAGCTGACATGATGGTATACTTAGAGAACCCCAAAGATTCTGCTAAAAAGCTATTAGAAATAATTCAGAACTTTAGCAAAGTTGCCGGAAACAAAATAAATCCACATAAATCCTCAGCATTTTTATATATTACCAAGACAATCCAACAGCAAGTGGTACAAAGAGAAATTCCATTCAAAATAACAGTCGATAGTATCAAATATTTGGGAATATATCTACCAAAGGAGAGTCAGGAATTATATGAGCAAAATTACAAAACACTTGCCACAAAAATAAAGTCAGATTTAAATAATTGGAAAGACATTCAATGTTCTTGGATAGGCCGAGCGAATATAATAAAGATGACAATACTCCCCAAACTAATCTATTTATTTAGTGCTATACCAATCAGACTCCCAAGAAACTATTTTAATGACCTAGAAAAAATAACAACAGAATTCATATGGAAGAACAAAAGTTCGAGAATTTCAAGGGAAGTAATGAAAAATAAATTAAATGAAGGTGGCCTGATCTAGAACTTTATTATAAAGCAGTAGTCACCAAAACTATTTGGTATTGGCTAAGAAATAGACTAGTTGATCAGTGGAATAGGTTAGGTTCACAGGGCAAGATAGTGAATAAAAATAGCAATCTAGTGTTTGACAAACCCAAAGATCCCAACTTTTGGGATAAGAATTCATTATTTGACAAAAACTGCTGGTAAAACTGGAAATTAATATGGCAGAAACTAGGCATGGACCCACATTTAACACCACATACTATGGCAAGATCAAAATGGGTCCATAAAGAACAAGATCATAAATAAATTAGAGGAACATAGGATAATTTACCTCTCAGACTTGTGGAGGAGGAATTTGTGACCAAAGGAGAACTGGAGATCATTATTGATCACAAAATAGAAAATTTTGATTACATCAAATTAAAAAGCTTTTGTACAAACAAAACTAATGCAAACAAGATTAGAAGGGAAGTAACAAATTGGGAAAACATTTTTACAGTTAAAGGTTCTGATAAAGGCCTCATCTCCAAAATATACAGAGAATTGACTCTAATTTACAAGAAATTAAGCCATTCTCCAATTGATAAATAGTCAAAGAAATGAACAGACAATTTTCAGATGATGAAATTGAAACTATTTCCACTCATATGAAAGAGTGTTCCAAATCACTATTGATCAGAGAAATGCAAATTAAGACAAATCTGAGATACCACTACACACCTGTCAGATTAGCTAAGATAACAGGAAAAAATAATCATGAATGTTGGAGGGGCTGTGGGAAAACTGGGACACTGATGCATTGTTGGTGGAGTTGTGAAAGAATCTAACCATTCTGGAGAGCAATCTGGAATTATGCCAAAAAGTTATCAAACTGTGCATACCCTTTGATCCAGCAGTGCTACTACTGGGCTTATATCCCAAGGAAATACTAAAGAAGGGAAAGGGACCTGTATGTGCCAAAATGTTTGTGGCAGCCCTTTTTGTTGTGGATAGAAACTGGAAAATGAATGGATGTCCATGAATTGGAGAATGGTTCGGTAAATTATGGTATATGAATGTTATGGAATATTATTGTTCTGTAACAAATGACCAACAGGATGAATACAGAGAGGCTTGGAGAGACTTACATCAACTGATGCTGAGTGAAAGGAGCAGAACTAGGAGATTATACACTTCAACAATGATAATGTATGAGGATGTGTCTGATGGAAGTGGATATATTCAACATAGAGAAGAGCTAATCCAATTCCAACTGATCAATGATGGACAGAATCAGCTACACCCAGAGAAGGAACACTGGGAAAGGAGTGTAAACTGTGAGCATTTTTTATTTTTCTCTCCAGATTATTTTTACCTTTCAAATCCAATTCTTCCTTTGCAACAACAACAACAAAATTCGGTTCTGTGTATATATATATATACTATACTTAGGATATATTATAAGATATTTAATATGTATGGGAATGCTTGCCATCTAGGGGAGGGAGTGGAGGGAAGGAGGGGAAAAATTCTGAACAGTAGCTGTTTCCCTCCAAAGTTTCCCTCAGTATAGCTGGTGCTCTTGCAGCGGTCGGGCAGGGCTGTTTTCCCCCTCCTCTCGCCCGTGCCCTTCCTTTGGGGAGGGTGGAGTTTGGGGAGGTGGTGGCGGGGTGCCCCTGGCACCCGCCGGCAGGCAGTTTTATCCGGTCAAGCGCATGATTAGAGGTCTTGGTGCCAAATGATCTCAACCTATTCACAAACTTTCAATGGGTAAGAAGCCCAGCTGGCTTGGAGCTGGGCATGGAATGCGAGTGCCTCGTGAGCCACTTTTGGTAAGCAGAACTGGTGCTGTGGGATGAACCGAACAAGGGATAATGTTGTAAAAAATTACCTATGCATATGTACTGTCAAAAATGTTATAATTATAAAATTAATAAAAAAAAGAAAGAAAAAAAAATTTATAAGCTCATGGATATAGAGCTAAAAGAGACTTCAAAGGTCAACATCCTCATTTTATAGAACAGGAAATTGGAGTCCCAAGAAATTAGGGGACTTATATCAAGTCACAAAACTCAGAGATAGGATTTAATCTGAATTCTTTATTTCTATTACAGTATGCTTCTCCTTTCATTTTTCCTTCATCTTTATCACTTTGCTGAGTGTGAGCTAAAATCTTAGTGTCATTTTAGTTTGCATTGTCATATTACAAATCACGTATATGGAGCAATTATTCATGGTATCATTAATGGTTCAAAAATTTTGTTCTTGAAAACTATTTGTTCATATCCATTGATCACATTCATTGGGGGGGGTGGCGGATTCTTGACTTTATGGAATAGTGTTAATTCTCCATAAATAGACTAGAAGATACTTGACATAGATATTAGTCACAAAGGCTTTTCCAATGAACAATTTTTCTTTTTATGTTATTTGCATTGATTTTGTACAAGCAGATTTTCAACATTATGTAATTAAAAGTATATATTTCATCTTTTGTTATCCATAGCTCTTGTTTAAAAATTCTTCCTCAAGCCAAAGTTTCAAAAGAAAACTATTCTTCTTCCTCCTATTTTTAAAAGATGTGACATTTTATATTTAAGTCAAATATCTATTTGGAACATGTTGTCTTATGTGGTCTAAGATATAGTTATTAATATTAAGGAAACACATATGTGCACCCTTCTGTCGGCAGCTAGAATTCTATTCCTCAAATGTCTGGAGATAGAATGTTTGGCAGAAGATTATGTAATATATTTGAGCACATTCTATCCAACTGACTTGAATGTCTCCCTATCCCTACCTGGGTTCTCCCTACCTTCCCAAAGATTTGTGCTGGTACTTAATAAATATATGCTCTTAAACTGGAGTCTCTGGAAGATTCATTCAATATAATCAGATTTTAACTTTTATTTTTTGATCTTTATCTAATAGTAGTTTTTAGGGTCTTATCCTTCCTTAAGCTTTTCCCCTCAGGTGGTCTCCAGCATGCATGAGTTTTTAGATCTCTTTCTCTCTTAAGTTTGTGTGCTTTGTGCATGGTATCTTGTCATTTTTCCCCCCACATGGATGCTCCAATCTGCTCATATTTGATTACCTGCCATCAAACAAGCAAGAAGCCTTTCTTTTCACATTGACAAATACTGAACAAATATCTGCCTTCTGGCTGCAGTTGAGTCAAGATAGCTTTCTTTCATGCTGTCTTTCTTCCTAATTCATTGCTTTAGTCTGGTCTCTGCAGTTCCTGAAGCCTAGTTGCTATCCCCCTGGAGTGGGCAAATCTTTCTGCTCTGCTTTGTTCTTCTCTCTGCCAAAAAAAAATGAATGTATAAAATCTACTTCTCAAAACCCAAAGTTTAGATTGGTATGGAAGAATTTTCTGTATTTATCAGAATAGTGTTTTGACATGTATATTGTGGAATACATGATGATTCAGGATTCATAATCACTTCAGTTTTTCTGTGTAAAAATTCTGCTTTTCATCTGTACATTCATCAGAGTCCCCTCTTTTGTTCTTAGCAATCACTAATGGGAGGAGGACTTGGATTCTTGACAGTACTGTCATTAATCCCCTCTTAAAGGTTATATATGTAGGACTCAGTTGCAGTACAAGTTATATTAATTTAAGGGATGATCATTTTTAATGAGTCTTTATAAAATTGAAAAATATTATTATGAAGAAATAGCAGCATAAGGAAAGAATAGCAGATAACAAATTACATATGTGGATTTTATTCCTGCCACTAACTGTGGCTTTGATAAGTCATTTCTAGTCCCTGGGCATATTTTTTTTTACATCTATAAAATGAGGTGATTGGACGAGAACACTTCTGAGATCTACATGGACATAGTATAGCAAAAAAGTTTGAAGAGTCAGGGATGGAGCTGGCCTGATCACTTCCTTAAAATGAAAGTCCTATAAAGAACTGATCAATTACTAAAAGAGACTAATAGGGACAGAATGATTTTCCAGAGTTAGAAGGTTACTAAAACATGACAGAAAAAGAAACCCAGGGAACTAAAAGTGGATCCTAGATAGGAAGAAAAAGATGATGTATTATTAAAATTAAATTATAATGTACTTTGGGTATGATAAAAATAATCTAAAGAAGGTAAAGGGTATCATATCAAATGTTTTGTGACTATACTGCCCTATGAATGGGTATCAATCATCATCATCAATATTCCAGAGGAGGTTTTATATGTCTCCTAATTGTTTGTGTGCTGTAACAGTGAAGATATCACCCATCACTAATGTCCTTCATTTCTATCAGGAATGGAGGGAAAAGCTAGGAATTAGTATATTAGGTAAAATGATCCTATAGTGCTATTTCATTTAAGATAAGATCTGTAAGAAATTGGGGAACCAAAGCTCCTTGATGCAATCCTGCATCATGAGAAAAGGGGGTTTGATTTTGTAACTGACCTTTCTATAGAGGTCTATTCTAGGAAAAAAAAAAAAAAAAAAAAAAAAAAAAAAAAGCTATTTTGCTCTTTGCTTAGAGGATTAATCTTCTATCTCCCAGTAACAAAAGAATAAGAAGTACTTCCTTTTTGTATTCCTTAGTGGGTGGCACTAGGGGGTGGTTTTCAACTGTGTGGATTAGTCATCTGTTGTACTTTATATTCTGGACCCATTAGTGCTTAAGGAAGTCTGGATTTTGGGCAAAACAGAAACATTATGTGACTGTTATTTTCAAAACATAATAAAGATTCAAAAAACTTGGCCTCTAAATGCAAACCTAGTCTCACCTCTTATCTAATTTTCCCATCTAAGGAAAGCCCATTAAGGCTATATGGACAGATCTTGATCAATAGCAAATAGAGATTCAGCTGCTGTCACTGGCACTTTGTTAATTTCACAAAGTGTCCAAAAGTGTTCATACTAATCAACAATAATATATTTTTCATTTTCTTTGCAACAGTCTTGTGAGGTAGGTAATACTTCTGTTGGTATTATGCCAGCATTGCTGGAATATTGATATTTGTATCAGGAAATTCAAGTTTAAGTCTTGAGGTTAATGTTTTCCATCTGTATAATTTGGGTTGGCAAAACTTCAGCCTCAGTTTCCTCATTTGTAAAATTGAAAATCAATAATTGCTTTGAGGAAAATGATATATAAACTTTAAAACATTATTCAATTATCAAGCTTTGGTTGGGGCGTCTACCTACTAGTTACCAGGAATAGTGCTACAAACTGGGGATACACAGATAAAAATTAAATAGCTCCTGTCCTCAAAGTGCTTACATTCTTTGAGTAAGAATGCACTATGTACAAAAATAAGTAAATACAGAATATGAGAAAAGATAAAAACAAAGTAATTTGGGAGATAGCATTCAAGGGAAGCTAGAGATTCCACCAGGTAGAGGATGGAGCACCGAAGTAGAAGATGGGATGTCATGCATAGGGAAGAATAAGTAAGCAAATTTGGTGGGAATGTAGAATATGTGAAGTACATTAAATGTACAATTAAATTACAGAGGCAGGCTGGAACTAGATGCAAGGTTTTTAAATGCCAAAGAGAAGAGACTGCATTTTTTTCCCCTAAAGGGAAGAGGGAAGAGGGTGAAATAATCTCTGTGCTTTAGGACTATCAATTTGGCAGCTATATATGGAAGATAGGTTGGAGAGCCAAAGAAGGAGGCTATTGTGATGTTTGTTGTCTTTTTTTTTCAGTTTTATCTATCTCTTCATGACCCCATTTAGGGTTTTCTTGACACAGATACTAGAGTGATGTCCCATTTCCTTCTCCAGTTCATTTTACAGATGAAGAAATTGAGGTAAACAGGGTTAAGTGACTTTTCCAAGATCATATAGCTAGTATCTGATGCCAGATTTAAACCAGGATTGGTAATAGTCTGGGTGACATAGTCTGGGTGAAAGAATGATATAGAACTAGAATATTAGTCACATGAGTAGAGAGGAGAGGACATATGAGAGAGATATCAGAGTGATATGAAACTATGGTTTCAAACCTGGTTGACTGAAGGGATGATGGTATCCTTAAAAGAAAAAGGGAAATTAAGAAGAAAGAATATTTTTCAAGGAAAAATTGTATTTTCTATTTTGAATATATTAAGATATCTATGGTTCATTTTGTTGTAAATGTATGCTAGTAGAGCTGTTATATTAATTAAACAGATGAGGAAATTAAGGCTCAGTGAGTATTAAATGACTTACCCAATATCACACAGCTAGAAAGAGATAAATCTGGGATTTTGAATTTATACCATAAATTAAAAACAGATTTAGTTGCTGTGGTGATAATTTGCCCACTGAAACTATTTAACTTTTTAAGTCAATATAACAGACATCATCTGTATAATAGTATATATGTCATTTAGACCTTCTAGGGCTTCAGTTTCTTCTTCTAAAAAATAAAAGAGTTGGGCTAGGTGGTTTCTGAGAGCTTTTCTAGGACTAGAGCTACTTCATGGTCTTACAATTTTTTTCTTATTAGTTTTTATATCTTACTTTATAGCAATAGGAAACCAAGACACAATATAATATTGAACTATGTTATTATAATTATGTATAATATGACTTATATATGTACATACATGTATGTATGTATATGTATATGATGTAGCTAATTTGTTGTCACATAGGATACATGCCCCTAGGTATACTAAGTGACGCAAGAGGATCAGATATCTAGTAGTCAGAACAAATATGAAATAACATCATGGCTTAAAACCTCTTTGGTGCACTTTGTGTCCTGGCATCAGATACAACAATGGATTCCCAGAAGGACACAATCAGTTTCTTCTCTTGGTATGGATAGGATTTTTCATCTTAAGTCCTTCAGAGTAGTGATGATAGATCATTGCATTACTGACTATAGCAAAGTCATATACAGTTGGTCATTCCAGAGCATTGCTATTACTTTGTATATAGTACTTTTCCCTTTAGTTGAGTTCATGAATGACTTTCCAAATTTTTTTCCCCAAGAGCTTTCTGCTCATCACTTCCCATAGAACAACAATATTCTATTACAATCATATACCACAATTTATGTAGCCATTCCCCAGTTGATGGGAATCCCCTCAATTTCTAATTTTTTGCCCTGAGAAGATTGCTGCTACAAATATTTTTGTAATATAGGTCCTTTTCCTTTTCTCCCCCTTTTAAAAATCTCTTTTTGGTATTCATGCCTAATAGTGGCACTCTTGGATCAAATTTATAGCTCTTTGGGCAAACATCATATTTTTTTATCATTTATCAATTTGGGCATAGCTTTTATTTTTTATAAATTTGACTCAATTCCTTCTATGTATGTTCTCATACATAGAGTCTTATTAGAGAAACTTGCTTCAAAATTCTTTTTTACAATTTTTTTCCTTTTAATAATATATCTTTATTTACATATCACTTGAATCTTTTTTATTAAAGTTTTTTTTTTAATTTTCAAAAGATATACATGGATAATTTTCAATATTCACCCTTGCAAAACCTTGTGATCCAAATTATTCCCTCCCTTCCCCCCACCTTCTCCCCTAGATGGCAAGTAATTCAATACATGTTAAATTTGTGCAATTCTTCTATACATATTTGTACAATTATGTTGCAGAATAAAAATCAGATCAAAAAGGAAAAAAAGGAGAAAGAAAATAAAATGCAAGTAAACAACAAAAAAAAAAAGTGAAAATACTATGTTGTGAGAAATAGTTCCAACAGTCCTCTCTCTGGTTACAAATGGCTCTCTTCATCATAAGATCACTGGGACTGGCCTAAATCATCTCATTGTTGAGAGGATACATATTTATCAGAACTGATCATTGTATAATCTTATTGTTATCGTGTATCTCCTGGGTCTTCTTACTTACCATAGCATCAGTTCATGCAACTCTCTACAGACCTCTCTGAAATCATTCTGCTGGTTGTTTCTTACAGATGAATAGTATTCTATAGAATTCATATATCATAATTTATTCAGCCATTCTCCAATTGATGGGAATCCACTCAGTTTCCAGTTTCTTGCCCCTATAAAAAGGGCTGCCACAAACATTTTTGCACATGTGGGTCCCTTTCCCTTCTTAGTTATCTCTTTAGGATACAAGCCCAGTAAAACACTGCTGGATCAGAGTATAAACAGTTTGATAGCTTGTTGGGAATAGTTCTAAATTGCTCTCCAGAATGGTTGAATCAGTTCACAGCACCACCAACAATGTATTAGTGCCCCACATTTCCCATAACTCCTCCAACACTCATCATTATCTTTTTTCTGGAATCTTAGCCAATCTGAGATATGGGTAGTTGCACCTAAGGGTTGTCTTAATTTGCATTTCTCTGATGAATAGTGATTTAGAATAGTGATTATTTTTTTCATGCATGTGAAGATTGTCATAATTTGAATTTCTCTGATCAATAGTTATTTAGATCATCTTTTCATATAACTAGAAATACTTTCAATTTCTATGCTATCTGTTCAGATCCATTGACCAGTTGGCAACTGGAAAATGGCTTGGATTCTTATAAATTTGAGTCAGTTCTCTCTATATATTTTAGAAATGAAGCCTTTAGCAGAATCCTTGAATGTAAAAATTTCCCCCATTTTATTGCTTCCCTTCTAATCTTGTCTGCATTGGTTTTGTTTGTACAAAAACTTTTTAACTTTAAGGTAATCAAAATTATCTACTTTGTCTTCAATAACCTACTCTAGTTCTTCTTTGGCTACAAATTCCTCCCTTCTCCATAAATATTAGAGGTAATCTAGCCTCTATTCTTCTAATTTGCTTATAATATCACTCCTTATGTCTAAATTATGAACCCATTTCAACCTTATTTTGGTATATGGTGTTAAATATGGGTTAATACCTAGCTTATGCCATACTGATTTTAATTTTCCCAGGTCAAATAGTGAATTCTTATCCCAAAAGCTGGGGTCTTTGGGTTTGTCAGCACTAGATTACTATAGTCATTAACTAAGTTGTCCTATAAACTTAACCTATTCCACTGAATGACTATTCTCTTTCTTAGCCAATAACAAATGGTTTTGATGACCCTACTTTATAATAAAACTTTAGGTCTGGTATAACTAGGCCACCTTCATTTGCATTTCTTTCATTAATTCCTTTGAAATTCTTGACATTTTGCTCTTTCAGATGAACTTTGTCATTAATTTTTCTAGCATTGTAAAATAATTTCTTGGGAATTTGATTGGTATTGCATTGAATAAGTAGATTAATTTAAGTAGTGTTGTTATTTTTATTATATTAGCTTGGCCTATCCATATGCACTTGATATCGTTCCTAGAAATTAGATCTGACTTTATTTGTGTGGAATTTAACTTTGTTCATATAGTTTCTGATTTTGTCTTGGGTGGTAGACTCCGACTCCCAAATATTTTATATTATCAACAGTTATCTTAAGTGGAATTTCTCTTTGTATCTCTTGCTGCTGGATTTTGATAGTAATATATAAAAATGCTGATGATTTATAGAGATTTATTTTATATGATGCAATTTTGCTAAAGTTGTGAAATGTTTCTATTAGTTTTTAATTGATTCTCTAGGACATTCTAAGTATACCATCATATCCTTTTTACAATTACTATTGCTAAATAAATGTACTTCCCCCATTTATACTATTCTTTCTCTCCTTTTATCCTGCCCGTTCTCAAAAGTGTTTTGCTATTGACCATCACTCCCCCAATATGCCCTCTCTTTTAATCCCCTTCCCCCTCTTCCATCCCATTCCCTTCCTATTTTCTGCAAAGCAAGATAAAATTTTATATTTATATAGAGTATGTATGTTATTTCTACTTTGAGCCAATTCTGATGAGAGTAAAATTCATTCATTCTTCTCTCCTCTTCCTGTTCCTCACCACTGTAAAAGCTTTTTCTTTCCTTTTTTTTTTATGGCAGATAATTAAAACTATTCCACTTCTCCCTTTTCCTTTCTCTTAGTACATTCCTCTTTCACCCCTTCATTTCATCATTTTTAAAAATATTTTCTCTTCATATTCAATTATACTGCCATAATAATGAGAAAGTTCTAAAAAGTTACAAATACCATCCTCCCATGTAGGAATGTAAACAGATAAACCTAATGAAGTCACTTATGATATCACTTTCTTAATTACCTCCTTATGCTTTTCTTGTGTACTGTATTTGAAAATCAAATTTTCTATTTAGCTCTGTTTTTTTCAAAGTGAATGTCTGTAAGTCCACTATTTCATTGCGTGTCTGCTTTTTCTTCTGAATGTTTATACTCAGTTTTGCTGGGGAGGTGATTTTTGGTTGCAATTCTAGCTCTATTGCTCTCTATAATATCATATTCCAAGCCCTCTGGTTCTTTAATATAGAAGCTGCTAAATCTTGTGTTATCCTGACGTGACTCCACTCTACTTGAATTATTTTTTTTCTGGATGCTTGCAATATTTTCTCTTTGATCTGGGAGTTCTGGAATATTGACCAATTATTCCTCAAAGAAGCTAGTGTGAATCAGTGATTAAGTTACTGAACTTAGAAAGGACTGAGCTCAAATCCTATTTGAGATGTTTATTAGCTATGTGACTCTAGTCACATTGCATCTTCTCTCAGTCTCAGTTAATGTATAATAACAATAGGACCTTCCTTTACTTGTTTTTTTTATGAAGATTAAATAAAATAACACATTTATAATGCATTTAAGTGCAAACCTTAAAGTATTATATACTTATTATTATTATTATTATTACCCTCTCATAAACTGCAACATGAAATTTATGAATGATGGGCCAGTTTGCCAATTACAGACTGCCACTGAAAACAGGGTGAACTTGGTTTAAATGCCTCCTATTCTTCAGCTTAAGTATAGGTGGATTCTCCTGGTGTATGTCCCTAGATGTGTTCTTCTACTACTGATTCATTGGTTGCTAATGTCAATGAAAAAGGTAATATTAGAATAGATACTTCTTGAGCAGAAGTAAAATAAGTTACTCTTATCCAATTCCCTGATTCCTTTCTTTCTTACTGTTGCTATAACAGAAAGAATAGGGAGAAAGATTTGAGGCACTAGCATCTTCCTCTTACTCCTAGTGACCAAGGATGCAGAGCAAAGCTCCCAGGATTCTGCAAGATAGTATGTATGGTTACTTTCAAGGGATGTAATAGAGAGGAATTATTTCTTACTGAAGTAGACTATCACTGTTTTGATCCTCTTCTTTGATATTCATCATACCTGATCATTTCAGGTATGAAATGGCTTCTTTCTTCTCTATTTGTCTAAATCCATCCTGCCTTCAAGTCCCAAATGAGTAAATTGTGGGTCAGGGAAGACTGATTGTTGAGGTTCTGGAAGCTTTCAATAGAAACATTCTTGAACATAATGTGAATGACTGAAGGAAGGCTCAGCTTATATACTGACTTCCTTAATGTGTTACCATAGCAGTGTTTATTTTCCTCTTTGGAAAGTTACATTTCCTGAGCCTGTACTAAAATGTAAGATTTACCCAGTAGCATTATCTTTTAAATCAATATAGTTCAGCAATGAAAGAATGTCCCAGAGCACTTGGGAATCATAAAATCCTACCATTTTTAATAAAAGATTTTCTTGTCTTCTTCCTTCTTTTTTTATAGGCTATCCTGTCATTTTATCCTATAACCTTACAGATGATATACTAGAGATACTTCTGAGATGAACATAGTATCTAATTTCTTCTCCTGGGGATGGAATACAATACTTTAACCATTTTACTTCAGACTTATTAGAGAGAGGGAGATGTAGCATCTCAAATCAATTCCTACACAAGTGAGAGGAAGAGAGAGAGAAAAAGAAGAAAATCTGAGGCCATTTTCCAAGAGCTTTCTCTTTTCTCTTCCTTTTCATCTTGCTTCTCTTAAATTTCTCTTCTCTTCTATTTCTTTTTCCCCTCTAACCCCCCATGAAGAGGTGGTCCTTTTTCTTCTGAAGAAAGTCCTTTACATGAACTCTTGATTCCATTTCATCTATTCTTTTCTAATAGATTGTTTTTAGTATCATTCTCACTTTCATTAATCTTCAATCAATCCCTATCTTCTGGTTGCTTCTTTGATGTGTATAAATTCTCCTTTATCTTCCTCTTCCTTATCCTTAAAACCAAAACAGAATAAAATCTCACTTAATCCAATCATCTCCTCTTAATATTATCCTATATTTTCATTTTTATGACAAAGCTCCTTGAGAAAGCTATTTACAATCATTCTTCAACTAAAACTGTTCTTTCCAAATTATCAATAATATTTTAAATTGCCAAATCAAAAGTTCTTTTTTAGTCCTCATCATCATACATAACTTTTGATACTGTTGATCACTGTTTTATGGGTATTCTTTCCTTTCTAAGTTTTTTTTTTTTTTTTTTTTTTTTTTTTTTTTTTTTTTTTTTTGATGCTGATCCCTCCTGGATCTTTTTCTATCTGTCACACTTTTTTCTTTTCAGTTCCTTTGCTATCAATTAGCTTATTACCATTAACTATAGGTTCTTCATGGTCTGTTCTCCCTTTACACTCTTTCTCTTTTATTTATCATCGCTATGCAAATGATTCCCTTATCTAACCTCTCTCTTCAGATTTGGTTATACTTCTTTGAACAAGAGGAGAAAAATCAAGGCAATGAAATGTTTTTTCTCAGGTTTCAGAGGCAGCATAGTGTAGTGGACAGACCTTGGTTTTAGAGCCAGGAACACTTGGATTTGAAGCCTGCCTTTGGCATTTTTAGCTGTGAGAACAAATTGCATAACCATGCTAAGCCTTAGTTTCACATCCTAAAAGATAGGGATGATAATACCAACTACACAGAGTTGTTCTGGGAATCAAATGAGAAAATGTATTGCAAACCTTAAAGCATTATATAGAGGTGAATTACTATATTTAAGCCTGCAAGAATGCTACATATCAGCTAGGTAATATTAAAATGTTTTGACTCTGTATACATCTTAAAAATTAAAAGCCTGTGCCTTGTAAGGAGAAAATGAAAGCTAAGGGAGATTACAACAGATAGATCTGTGTCTAGTATTCTTGAACCTTTATTCCAAGCCACATCAGCTTTTTTATTCTCCCTTTTTCTTTGTCCCTTTAGCCTTAGCCATAGTTCAATTACCCTAATCAAGCAATAAAATGATTTCTTTTTCATAAATATCAACTTTGGCTAAGGCTGGAGGAATTTAATATAATAGATATATAATACAACTCATATATATATTTGCATATATGTTCTCATATACACATACATACAAATCACATTGTTGTCATATTGCTACAAATATTGTTTGAGTAGGAGACATGTTTTTGAACTTGCAAATCAAAGGATTTGAGTTGAAGTCTTATTTTTCTCATTTATTAGCTAGATAATTGTGGTCAACTTCAATTTCCTAAGTGCATTTCTCCTTTTAAAAAAGGGATTTAATAATATTTACTTGACCTATCTCAAAAATGTTATCGTAAGGAAAGTGGTTTATTGACTTAGAAGTGATATTTAAATGTAATCTATGATTCTTATTATAATCTAATTTTTTTATTTAAAAAATCTCCTTTCCACCAAAACTTCTGCAGTTTTACAAGAAAGAGTCAGGAGATACTATAATCCAATACCTTCATTTTATAGAGAAAGATATTGTTGTTCAGTAGGATCTAACACTTTATGACCCCATCCGGAGGTTTCTAGGCAAAGATAACTGGAATAACCATTATTTCTTTCTCTAGCTCATTTTACAAATGAGAAAACTGAGACAAATGGAATTAAGTGACTTGCTATTAAGTTTTTGAGAAAATATTTGAATTTAGGTCTTTTTAACGCTAGGCCCAGAACTATATATTTTCTCTGTGCCATCTAGTTGGGCCAAAGAAGCTTCTAAGCTTTAGAGAAGTGAAATGACATAATAAGGAATTCTAAGTTAAATATTATCAGTGTCCCTGGCTACCAACCCAACTTCTATCTATTTCCTCTGCCTCGCCCCAATTACAACATAAATGAGAGCATATCATTTATATTTATTAAGCAAGTCACTTATCTTCTCTGAGTTTTTTTTTTCCTCATTTGTAAAATCAGGAGTTGGATTAAATAACGTCTCAGGTCTTTTCTTGCTTTAAATCAACAATCCTATATTAACAACATTAGAGATGATTCTTTCGTTGAAATAAAATGATTGCTGATATTTCAATAAACATTTACTAAAAATCTCCTATGTTCAAGGTAGTTTAGTATAGTGTCTGGCACATAGTAGATAATTAAGAAATTTTTACTCCCTTCCAAGAACAAGCAACTTCATTGCTGTAATATAATATTTCATCAGAGGATGCATTGATTAAAGTTTTATTTCAGAAATCTATGGAAAATAATATAACATTCTTTTTTTTTCCCAACATTGGCCCTTGCATAACATTTTGTTGCAAATTTTCTCCTTCTTCTCCTCAGCCCTTCTCCCATCTGACACCTAGTCCAATACATGTTAAATATGTTGAAATACATGTTAGATCCAATATGTATATTTATAGTTATCTGGTTGCACAAGAAAAAATCAGATCAAGAAGGAAGAAAAAGAGAAACTGAAAAAAAGAAGCCAAAATGCAAGCAAATAAAAACAAAGAGAGTGAGAATGCTATGAACAATATAAAATTCTAAAGAAGGACCTTTGGGGGTATTATGTGGGAAATGAAAGCATTCAGGAGCATAATGCTCTTCTTGGACTAGCATGGCGAAGTTCATGAGCTCAGAAAAGAAACTTGGAAATAAATTCCTTTATTCCAATGGAATATTTTCTTCCCTCAAAGACTATGTCCCTAGTGACATAAGCAGAGGTCAAGATTTGAGAACAATTTTGCATAATTGAAAAATGTGAGCAGGAAAAACTGAGCAATGTAGGCACTTAACCAGTTAACATAAATATTTGCCTTTGGATGTGAGCAAATGAGTGATGATTAATTAACTCACAAAACACAACAACTTGATGAAGATAGTTGCAACCAAAGTCAAGTAGGTCTGAATTCATATCTAACTTCAAACACTTACTAGCTGTGTTATCCTGGGCAAGTCACTTAACCTCTGTCTCAAGTTTCCTCATCTGTAAATTGTGGACAAAAATTACTCCCACTTCTCAGCATTTGGATTTAAATCTTCCTGACTCAAAATTCATCAGTCTATCTACCTTGACGTCTAATTGCTAATTATCAAAAAGTTATTGCCATTATCCAGTTAAAGACTTTTTAAAAACTGAATGGAATCAGTGGCTGTTCATAAGGATCATATCTAAAGAATGTTACCTCCTTCATTTGACCATTCTTTTTTTTTTCTCTGTCTCCCTGTATTAGTTTCTCTTCCTCTCCCTTTTCCTCTTTCCTCCTACTTTCTCCCTCTCTCACTCTTCCTCTCAGCCTCCTTTCCTTCCTTCCTTTTTTTTTTTCTCTCTCTCTCTCTCCTTCTTTACCTCCTCTATGTCTCTGTCTACCTATCACTTCCTTTCCTTCCCCCTCTCTTTCCTTTTCTTCTCCCCCACCTTTAATAGGAGTAGACATTGCTATTATGACCATGACATCCTTTTTCTATTTCCCAGAAGAATGCTAGTCAGTATTTTACTGAAGTAGAAAATAATGAATTTCCAATTTGGTATGAAAAAGTATTTTCAGGGGGGATTTCCCTGCTGTCTGTCCTTAAAATATTTTTTTAAGTATTTGAGGATTGGCAGATAAAGTTTTAAGAGGCTTAAACAAAATTTCAATAGCAATAATTCTTGCTTTGTGTATATCTACATATGTATTTTGTTTCCCATTACACACACACACACACACACACACACACACACACACACATACATGTATGTACATCTTGTCTCTTCTAAGGAAAATAATCTCTTTAAAAACAGAGACTGTTTTCTTTCATCATTGCATTTCTGGATTGAAGTATATTGCCTGGCACATAGTAGTAGTTACATCTTCTCAAGTTCCTTTGTTGCACTTGAATCCTTTAGGGATTTGTATACACTGGTGTAATACTCATTGGGGCTATAATTTTGTTTTGATCCTCTGATGTATAAAGACAAAGGCAAGGGGGGAAATACTCCAAAATCTCATTGTGGCATCTGATGTATAAAGACAAAGGCAAGGGGGGAAATACTCCAAAATCTCATTGTGGCATAACAAAAATTGTGAAAGCACAAGTCCTTGAAGTACTGAACAGGGAGGACCATGTTGGAAATTGTTGAGAAAGTAGTAAACTACACACACTCACACACACAAACACACACACATCTATCTATATCTATATCTATATCTATATCTATATCTATATCTATATCTATCTCTATCTCTATCTCTATCTCTATCTCTATCTCTATCTCTAGGTCTATCTCTATCTCTATCTCTATCTCTATCTATATTGCAGTCAATGGTGACAAGTTCTGGCCAATTTAAGATAGCAAATTTGTCATGTTTCTGAATCTACCCAGAGTTTCATGGGCTCTACCTGGGAAAATAAAGAGCAAGGGAAAGGGTGGAAAGTGCAAGTGCACCCAAATCTAAATTATTTGTCTGTGTGTATGTGCGTGTGTGTGTGTGTGTGTGTGTGTGTGTGTGTGTGTGTGTGTGTGTGTGTGTAGGTCATGACAAACAACTATATGCATAGAATTATGGAGCACAAATGCTAAAAATAATTAAGACATAGATATTGTCTAGTATAAGAGATGCCATATACTCTATTTGGTGGATAAAATAATGAACTAGGATTCAGAAAGACACAAGAAAGTACAAAATGCTAGGTAAGGTCTGTTTAAGAGATTCTGCCTTGAAAATTCCCAAATCTGTACTATAAGTAATGCGTGAAATTTAGCAGAAACAAATGGGAACATTATTCCTTATTTGCAATCGTACTAAGTAGAAAGTTGAGCAACTAAGGTACTAAGGTAGGGAGTGGATCTGGCTATATCAATATTTTATGTGTGCTTTTGTGTTTTTTCTCTGGGTTCCCTGAGGCAATCCAATCAATAAGTACATATCAAACATCTATTATGTACATGGCCCTATATGGGATGTAATAAAAATGTGAAAAGTTTTAAGAAAAGAGCAGGCAAGTATGTTCCAGTTTATTGGAAAATGCTCAGTTTTAAGAGAAAAGATGGAAGATGCCCATCCCACTTCAGGTTGCTGAAAGAAAAAGCATCTAGGAAAAAGCTGACATGAAAGGAGAAGGGAGTCTTCATTGTGTCCCTTTCTCCAGCTTTTTATTTCAGAGACTTTGGGGAACTTCTCCTTAGATGAAATCTAGGATTCTATCTCTTGGTCAGCTGAGATATCTTGTCCTCAATGGGAGAGTTCCTTCACTGGGTACCTGTGGTATTATTCTCCTATGTATACTTTTTTCTGTTTCTGTTTTGCTATAATTCAGATAAATGTGTTTATTAGTTTAAAAAAAAAGGAAAAGAAAAAAAAAAAAGAAAGTGCATGAGATCAGCAGATCTGAGTTCCAATCCCATTTCTTCTACTTAATTGTTGTAGAGCTTTTAACAAGTCACTTGTCAGTTTCCTCATCTATAAAATGGGAATAATAATACAAACTCCTTCCTTGAAAGTTTGTGATGATGATCAAAGATAAATATAAGCTTTTAAAAAGTGACTATTTTGGCTTTTGCACGTGTTTTCTTGATGATGGTGTATATCAGCTCTTTAACTCTCTTTGGAGGCAGCATTTGAATTGACTTCATGAATTAATTTCTGTTTTATGTATATCTATATCTAGATATATCGATATCGATATCTATATCTATATCTATATCTATATCTATATCTATATCTTGCCTTTCATTATACTTGGAGAAATTCATTTGGGAAAAATATCTTTAAAATCTCTTTGAAAGAGAAATATTGAGATATATTGAGTATGACATTGAGAATCACCTCCCTGCCTGACACATAATAGATAGTTAATGAATGATTTGATTGGTATATTTGATTGTTCTCGATATAGAGGTATTTTTCTGTAGTCACACACATCTGTGCTCTACAATTCAATGAAATACAGCTCTACAATGAATGAATGAATGTATCTGCTTAGCTTCCCTTTTCCAGCAATATTTTATTCGTCATTTGTCTGGAGCAACCAAATATCAGTTGTTATATATGGCGCCTTGCTAGCATGCTGTTTCTAGTTTAACTTAGTAAAATCTCAGTTAAGCAATGGAATGAGACTAAAACAGGTGGGGAAGAGGAATAGAGAATTTGGCTCATTATAGTTGAATGTGTAATAAGTCATTTGTTGGGGAAAATCTATATAATGAAAGAGACCA
The DNA here is from genome assembly GCF_048593235.1 of Sminthopsis crassicaudata. Lineage (NCBI taxonomy): Eukaryota > Metazoa > Chordata > Mammalia > Dasyuromorphia > Dasyuridae > Sminthopsis > Sminthopsis crassicaudata. Next base: position 178,623,843 of record NC_133619.1, on the reverse strand, counting down.
ATTATTTAAGGTTATTGTGGTGGTGGCTTAGTCATTCTGTAATATTGAACTTTTCATGAGTCTAAGGACCATATCTTGCTTGGCCATTCTATATTTCACTATTTCTTGATACCTGTCCAAGTTAATATTCATTGTTTCCATGATGTTATCTATCCATTTCATCCTCTACCATTCCTTTTTCCTTTTGCCTTCAATCTTTCCTAACAGCAGGGTCTTTTCTAATGAGTTTCATTTTCTCATTATGTGGCTGAAGTATTTAAGCTTCACTTTCAGTATTTGACCATTCAGTGAAAAGCCTGAATTAATTTCTTTAAATATTGACTGATCTTTTTGTTGTCCAAGAGATTCTCAAAAGTTTTCTCTAGCACTACAGTTTGAAAGTGTTGATTCTGCGGTGCTCAGCTTGCTTTACAATCCAACTCTGACAGCCATGTATTGCTTCTCAAAAAGGTGCTAACCATCTGATTTGAATTTGATATGATCTCATAGCTATCAAAGAATTAGTCTGTGCTTAAATGCCTGCTAATTCAAGTCATTTTATGACAGTAAAAGGATTTGGATTTTTTTTTAGCATCTGTAGTTGAAAACTTATATATTAAAGGCTGCATCCCATAGAGAGGACCAAACTATGTATTATATTTTGGCAACTCAGTCATAAAAAGTAAAACTGAAATGGCTCTTTACATAATATATAATCATGCTTCTTTAACACAATTTTCTAGCTACAGAAAAGAAAAAAAAATGATTTCCTTTAAGCAAAATAGGATTTATATCTTATGAGAAATAGCTAATGCTATTAATGATTGTCAATAACATTCCCATCTGATAATTAACTTTCAGCTCTGCCGAATTTATTGTTTTAAAATCCACTCAGGGAAAATATCTTTAAAATATCCTTGAAGGAGCAAGGTTGAAATATACTGATTATAAAATTGTAATAAAAGTAAGCCCAAGAAATTTCTGTCAGAAAAACAATAAAATGGCTAGGAATGAATAGAAGACAAAACAAAGCCTAACCGATTGACTTAATTATATTTATTAAAATTGATTTTTCCAGAGTTTCAATGTTAATAATATCTCAGAATGACATAATTATTCTTTCATACTTCTGGGTCTTCACTCATGTTGTTTCTCTGCCATCTTGGGTCTACTTCTTCATTTCAAATCCTATATTTGCCTTACTCAACAACAGAAGCATTCTAATAACTCATTAATTGGTTCCTTTAAGGTTTACCAAGTGCTTACCCCATAACAGCCTTGTGTGGTTGGTTGGAGTTAGGGAGATCTGAATATAAATCTGACACATACTGTCTAGCCTTGGGCAAGGAAGCCAAGCTAGAACTAACTTTCTAAAATGCTAAATTGCAAGCATATTGCTGCACTGCAGGATGGATGGAATGAATTTCTTCATTATGATTTCCCTTAATAAATGAATGGCCAAGATTGAGGAAGACTCCTCTTCTTGAGTTTAAATCTGGCCCCAGATACCTACTAGTTGTGCGACCCTGGGCAAGTCCCTTAAACCCTATTTGATCCAGTTTCTCATCTATAAAATGGGTTTGAGAAGAAAATCACAAACTTGTTAGTATCTTTGCCAAGAAAACCCCAAATGGGATCATGAAGAGTTGAACATGGCTGAATGAATGAACAAAAACAAAAAGGCATGGATGAAGAGTTGAATGGGGAAGGCCAGAAAGGTCTCATTTTTAGCATCTAGAATACAGCTTAACACAGAGTAGAAAATTATTGAATGCTTGTTTGATTGAAAAGTTCAATTAGGATTTAGAAAATGTAGAGTTAATAAGAATTTATTGGTGTGTTACTAATGCTATCCAAAGAACAATATGGTTTGACTAGTAGATATGAATATTATTCTCTTCTTGACTAGTTGGGTCTCCCATGGCAAATTCTGAATTTATTACAGATGGAGGTGTCAAATATGCTGCCCTTGAGCCAAATGCAGCCCACAACATTCTTATGTAGTTAGAAGCAAATTAAAATGTAATTGGGAAATATTTAACAATATATATAAAAATATAATAAAACATACATGATCTTAATATGTGGTTTTGCAAGTTGATATGTGGTCTCCAGGGATTCTTATGTGTGGCTTACTGGCTCTCAAATTTCTGTTTGAGTTTATTACCACTGATATCTACCATATAGAAAATAGGATCAGGGTCTTTCCATAAGAAATTTTGGATTTTATGTATACTATGAGATCACAAAAGAAAAAAAAAAAATCTGGCATATAGGAGTAAAAGCTGATTTGCAATTCCTTCAGTGTGTTATGATTCACAGCTGTAGGGGCTTTCAGAGAACCATCCAGACTCTTAATGGTACAGTCCCCTTTAGCCCTTTACAGGCTTTCTGGGTATCACACTTAGGCAGTGGTCCTCAACACCTAAGTTATTGCATATTGTGTTACGTAGTGTGCTTTCTAGAGCCCCACATTGGGGTACCAAAATGTAATTTCTGGACTAGGTCTCTAGAGAATCTCACGACCAGCCTGAGACCTTGGTCTTAGAGGAGGTATGATGAGGGAGAGACTCACATGGATGGTCAAATATGGAGTCCATTTATTTCAAGTTCTCTCAGCCTTAAATACCTTGTATTTAATTACATCACGGTAAGGGTCCTTTAAATGGGCAGCACCACAGTGCAACAGGAGATTGATGGCCCAGAAGTAATCTCTGTGGATATAGGACTCCCCTGTGGGTGGGATCCTGGCCATATTGATATAGTTTTGTAATGGGTGATGGCTCTCTCGCTGGTTGGCTGTGTGTGTGACCTCACAGGCCCTTTATAAGCCCACTGCAGACAGCAGTCGCTCTCTTTAACTTGGCTCCCTAGCCTGTGGTAGCTGAGCCAAGCTGATGGAGCCATGAGAGGTAAGGATTTTGGTAGTGAATATGTGGGTCTTCAGACCAGGTGTTCACTAGGGTACTGACAAGTCAGGGCAGTAAGTCAGGGCATTATGTGAGTAGGTATAATAAAGGCTTTTAAAATTACACATGGCTGTTCTTGAGTGTGCTACCGGTTATTAAACTATAGATTCAAGAGATCGTGGCCAGAGACCTTTGAAGGCCTCAGAGGAGGAGAGCCGGGTAGAGTTGATACTGCAAAGGTCAGTGGTCAAAGGTACTCTGTTGGGCCTAGGACAGACTGGTAATTGTTACTACCAGGAGGGCATGTTACACATCACCACAGCACACTGAGCATGTGCTAACTATAAGCATCTTACTATTAATATGTAAATGCATCTTTTACTGCAAGTATCTCTGCTTTAAGTAGAACACAAGTTGTCACATCCTCCTCCCCCACTTCTCAGGAAAGCTGAGATGCCCCCAAGGGGAGATGAGAGCCAAACCAAACGTTGATAGCAGATTCCCTCTCTTAACTCTCTCTCACCGAGAGTTCCCCTGATGTCTGTGGCCCTTTACAGTGTTACTTTGGGAGGAATTTCATATTGATTTTTCTCTAATTTTTCCTTCTCATCTACTCATTACTTTTGCTCTTGGGGAAAATGCAGAGGAGAGCAAAGATAATGCATATAAAGGTTGTGTGTATGTATGCATGCGTGTTTGTATGTTCCATCATATTGTATTTAACTAACTCTTGAATGATTGGTTGCAGGTATTGTGTCTCTGATTTCCTTGGCCATCCTATCTTATGAGCGCTACAGGACCCTCACCCTATGTCCCAGACGAGGGGCAGACTACCAGAAGGCTCTATTGGCTGTTGCTGGCTCATGGCTATATTCTTTGATCTGGACTGTACCACCTCTGATTGGCTGGAGCAGTTATGGAACTGAGGGAGCAGGAACAAGCTGTTCTGTGCACTGGACCTCGAAATCAGTCCAATCTGTATCCTACATCATGTGTCTCTTCATTTTCTGCCTAGTCATCCCCATCCTGATTATGATCTATTTCTATGGACGACTTCTGTATACAGTCAAGCAGGTAAGTCATCCTCCATTTCAATCTATTTGAGATGAAGGAAATGCTTTCATTCTTGTTTTTGATAAAGTTATCATTATAGCACAATATTTTTATTATATGCAATCTTAAATACCAATAAAGTTACTTAACCATACGGCTATTTATGTTTTAAAATTAATTTCTATTTATAGTTTAACCATAAGAACATGTTTGTTATTCTGTCTTTATCTCTTCTGTTCTCTTTCTATCCATTTATCTATTCTCCTTTTTAATAATTTTTTAATATAGAGACTCCTCTAGTTCTATTTTCTTTGTTTCACAATAATTCATCTGTCTAACTAAATTCCTTCATATTCCTCATGCTTGGAATTAATGACTTAGATATAATTCATAACTTTGATATTAAATAATTTAATTAGTGATTGCCCATTTAGTTTATTTAAGGTTTTTTGAGTTCTTTTCAATTACAGATAATGTTACCATGTGCATTCTTTTGAAGAACTGTCAATTTTTTTCCTGAATATTGAGGGCATATTCTTAATAATAGGATTAAAGAAATAAAAATAAAATGATTTTGTGGCTCCTTATATGACAATTTGCCCTTTAAAAAGTGCCTATTTGTGGTGGATGAATGTATTTATTTCTCTACAAACAGTTCAGCTTTGCATTTTGTCATTTTTGTTAATTTTTAGTTAGTTTACCAAACACACACACACACACACACACACACACACACACACACACACACTGCCCATGATCAGACTTTTTGAAGAGTGACATGCTATTTATTAATTTCTTGATCCTGTATAAATGAGGTTGGTGCAATTTCAGGTTTGGCCTTTGTCATCCAGTGACTCTTAAAAGTTGAATAACTCTTTTATATTTCTACTTGGGTAGACAAATAGATAGGAAGATAGGTAGGGAATGAAGGAGGAACACAGAGTCATTCTGAATAATATGAACATAACAAGAGTTGATCGTTCACTAGAACCAGGAATCTTCAATTTCTTTCATACCATATAGCCTCAAATTTTACATGAGGCCAATGAGATTGACTGATCTAGAAGTGATGTTCTGAACTTGTAATATATTTGGTATAAAAAACTTCCAGTATGAAAACTCCTTCCATTGAGGTAGATTATTATCTCTTTTGTCAAAGGAACTTTCCTATGATTATGTAGCTAGCAGATATCAGATATGCAACTTAAATCAAGGTCTGACTGGCTTTGAGCACTACAAAAGTTTTGGTATCTTATTCTAATATATTATAAAGCTATTGGGAAAGATAGTAATGAAAAAATATTGTATGTAACTGAAAACGTTAATTGCTAATTTTTTTTTGAAGTTTCAACAGCATTTTTATTTGGGTTTATAAAAGTTGTAATAATTTTAACATTGTATATAATGACAATAGATATTCTCGAACTGGAAGTTGGAATATTAGTTGGAATAAAATCAGTTAAATCACAGTGAGTTCTTGAGGTTAGAGAATAAATAAGTTCTTGGAAAAAACAAGGGTATCAAAGCATTTAAAAATAATTTTATATGAACTTAATAAAAAGTACGAATTCATAAACAGAACTATTTATAATATTTAGAAATTATAACCTACATTTTAGTTTCTTTGCAAGACTTTCTAATATTTATTTATTTATTTTTATTATTATATATTTTTTATAATATTATCCCTTGTATTCATTTTTCCAAATTATCCCCCCCTCCCTCTACTCCCTCCCCCCGATGACAGGCAATCCCATACATTTTACATGTGTTACAATATAACCTAGATACAATACATGTGTGTAAATACCATTTTCTTGTTGCACACTAAGCATTAGATTCCGAAGGTACATGTAACCTGGGCAGACAGATATTAGTGCTAACAATTTACATTCACTTCCCATTGTTTCTTCTCTGGGTGTAGCTACCTCTGTCCATCATTGATCAACTGGAAGTGAGTTGGCTCTTCTTTATGTTGAAGATTTCCACTTCCATCAGAATATATCCTCATACAGTATTGTTGTTGAAGTGTACAGTGATCTTCTGGTTCTGCTCATTTCACTCAGCATCAGTTGATCCAAGCCTCTCTGTATTCCTCCTGCTGGTCATTTCTTACAGAGCAATAATATTCCATAACATTCATATACCATAATTTACCCAACCATTTTCCAACTGATGGACATCCATTCATCTTCCAGTTTCTAGCTACAACAAAAAGAGCTGCCACAAACATTTTGGCACATACAGGTCCCTTTCCCCTCTTTAGTATTTCTTTGGGATATAAGCCCAATAACAGCAATGCTGGGTCAAAGGGTATGCACAGCTTGATAACTTTTTGGACATAGTTCCAAATTGCTCTCCAGAATGGCTGGATTCTTCCACAACTCCACCAGCAATGTATTAGTGTCCCAGTTTTCCCACATCCCCTCCAACATTCATCATTATTTGTTCCTGTCATCTTAGCCAATCTGACAGGTGTGTGGTGGTATCTCAGAGTTGTCTTAATTTGCATTTCTCTGATCAGTAGTGATTTGGAACACTCTTTCATATGAGTGGATATAGTTTCAATTTCTTCATCTGAGAATTGTCTGTTCATATCCTTTGACCATTTATCAATTGGAGAATGGTTCGGTTTCTTATAAATTAGGGTCAGTTCTCAATATATTTTGGAAATGAGACCTTTGTCAGAACCTTTGCTTTTAAAAATATTTTCCCAATTTGTTACTTCCCTTCTAATCTTGTTTGCATTAGTATTGTTTGTACAGAAACTTTTCAGTTTGATGTAATCCAAATCTTCTATTTTGTGATCAATAATGATCTCTAGTTCTTCTCTGGTCATAAATTCCTTCCTCCTCCACAAGTCTGAGAGGTAGTAATGGTGATAGTGGGCAACCTTGTTTTACTCCTGATCTTACTGGGAAAGGTTGCAGTTTATTTCTATTGCATATTATGCTTACTGACGGTCTTAAATATATGCTCCTGATTATTCTAAGGAATAGTCCATTTATTCCTATACTCTCAAGAGTTTTAGTAGGAATGGATGTTGGATTTTGTCAAATGCTTTTTCTGTATCTATTGAGATGATCATATGGAACTTATTAATTTGATTATTAATATGGTCAATTATATTAATAGTTTTCCTAATATTAAACCAGCCCTACATTACTGGAATAAATCCTACTTGATCATAGTGTATTATCCTGGAGATGATTTTCTGAAGTCTTTTTGCTAATATCTTATTTAAGATTTTAGCATCAACATTCATTAAGGAAATTGGTCTATAATTTTCTTTCTCAGTTTTCGATCAACCTGGTTTAGGTATCAGTACCATGTCTGTGTCATAAAAGGAGTTTGGTAGGACTCCTTCATCCCCTATTTTTTCAAATAATTTATATAACATTGGGGCTAATTGTTCTTTAAATGTTTGGTAGAATTCACATGTGAATCCATCTGGTCCTGGGGATTTTTTCCTGGGGAGTTGATTAATAGCTTGTTCTATTTCTTTTTCTGAAATGGGACTATTTAAGCAATTTATCTCCTCCTCTGTTAATCTAGGGAGCCTATATTTTTGGAGGAAGTCATCAATTTCACTTAAGTTATCAAATTTATTGGCATAAAGTTGGGCAAAGTAACTCCTTATTATTTCTCTAATTTCCTCTTCATTGGTGGAAAGATCCCCCTTTTCATTTGTAAGACTAACAATTTGATTTTCCCATGTATACCAAATTTTCATTAGAATTGCCTATACACATATCAAGAATACACCAATCTTAATGGTAGTATTACTCAGACTTTTACAAGTAATATTCCTCAATCTAATTCAGTTCCAATTTATCAATAATGGACAGAATCAGCTACACCCAGAGAAGGAACACTGGGACTTGAGTGTAAACTGTTTTTACTATTGTCTTTCTACCCAGGTTACTTATACCTTCTGAATCCAATTCTTACCGTGCAACAAGAAATCGGTTTTACACACATATATTATATCTAGAATATACTGTAACACATTTAACATGTATGGGATTGCCTGTCATCTAGGGGAGGGGGTAGAGGAAGGGAGGGGAAAATTCGGAAAAGAAGTGAGTACAAGAGATAATGCTGTAAAAAAAATTACCCATTCATATATACTGTCAAAAATTATAATTAAAAATTAATTTAAAAAACCAAGTAATATTCTTCAATAGAACATATCTTTATCATTAGCAGAGAGAGATAAAAAATGTAGATAAAATAAGATCCTATTTTGCTTGTTGTTGATTATGAAAAAATTGATTCACTAGAGTAAAATACATTCAGCTAAATCAACATGCATTTATTAAAATTCTACTATGTGCTAAGTAGTGTGGTAAGTGTTCTCTTTTCCAACAAGGTACCTCACTTACATACATTAAGCTCATTCAAGATATATCGATGGCTCTCTGGTTATAAACATCAGATGATTCATGTAAGAGCAAGATGAACACTTAATAAAGATGCTTCCCACTGGGATTGAGGAGATCTAGCACATGGTTCAAGTTGATGGAGGATTCGCTTTGGATGATCAAATATTGTTCTATTTGAGGATTGTCTTGGTTAAATGTACCAACATCTGAAAAATTTCAGAACTTTCTGAAAGAAATATGAAATCTCCTATGAGTTTGAGCTGAACATTCACATCTTTTGATAAATTAGAGGAAACTATTTCCTAGATTATGATATTCAGTTGGACAGACCACATAGAGAGATTATTCATCACTATTGTACTGTTTTATCAGGAGTTAATCAGATGAGAGGTCTACTTAATCATTCTTTTAAAATGTGTAATGGCTGCTTCTTCCTAATTATCCATTATAAATTAAAGTCACCAGAAATTACTTATTTCTACAAAAGTCCATTTCATAAAGCTTCTATATTATTTTTCAGATGCTTAATGACCTCTCAAGGGAATAGAACTTTATAGTAATGGAACTTCATCAGTAGATTGCTCCATTGCTCCTTCCAGATGCAAAACTTCCCTGAAATAGAAATGTGGTTGAAACAATTATGGATTATCCATTCATTACTTAGTTGAGAATTAAGTCTTCCTGTGCTTCTTACAACAATAATCTCAATAAAAATTAGTCTCATGTGCCACTGTTAGAGACTATTGTTTCAAAAGTAGTCATGGTGACAACCTGAGAAATGGTTATTATATAGTATTCTTTTTGTTGCCTTCTGGGAAACCATGGAGAGTTCAGCTTATTTAATATTTTCCGGCTTACTAGATTTTAATTAGAGAATAACCAATGCATTTCAGCTCTGCACTAGGATATGCCAAATGGGTGATAAATATAGGCTGTGAAAAGTTAAATAATTTTAAACGTTTTCTAATAATGCCAAGTTAAAGTAGGGATTCATTTTTCACTATTCTTCTCTTTGGATCATCCAGTTGATTATAAATATTACTTCAATTATTTTTTGTTAGTTTTTTTTAACTCAAGCTTTGTCACAATCTTATCAAATAAAAAATTTCAACTTTGGCAAAGGAAATGAGCACTTTGTTAGTGTTGATGGTGATTTTCCTCTTGACTTTGAGATAAAACTCCTTGTTACTAGTTTTCCATAAGTTGCTTTTCTTCATAAATTTGTCAGCAGACGTCTCTTGGTTCATATCATTTCTATATTATTTGATTTCTTAGCATTCTGAATCTGTTTGTGATACATGACCCAGATGGTTTAGAATATATTTTAGGTTTTCCTCCAATGCCCCTGCAAATAGGTGGGCAGCTTTAAGTATGGCCTTCAAGAGGAGGGGATTTCTTCCATCATTGTTGTTTCTTTAGTCTATATTAAAAGACCAAGTTTTCAACAAATAGCATGTGCTCTTATATCAGCAATGATAGATATATATAATTATGTGTATGTGTGTTTTCAAATTGAACTCCCATTAACTGATCATTTCAAGAACAAACAAAACATTCTGTCAGCTATTTTTAGAATCCAGACATCTAATGACTGGTGTTTCATCATAATTGCCTTACCTAATGGAAAAAGATAAAACACAGAGGTGGATTGCTACAGGGGGAACAGAAAGTAAGGAGCCTGAATTTCCACTTAATGTACACCTGCCCTTTTATTTTAGCTTTCTGATTGAGGGTGGTTTACAGCAAACATTAAAAGAAATTTTGAGGAAAGTGGAACCAAGATGGCAAAGAAAAAGCAAAAATTTATTGGAGTTCTCTCCCAAACTTCTTCAAATACCTTTAAATCATGCTAAAAAACAATCCCTGGAAAAGTAGAATCCACAAAAGAACAGGGTGAAATAACTTTCCAGCCACAGACAACTTAGAAGATTGGCAGGAAAAATGGAGCAAGGTCTCTTGTCACAGTTCGAAGAAAGAGTACTTGGGTTCACTCATAGGCCAGGAGAGTAGTAAACAGCTTTTCTTAGATTATACTTCTTTGGAAGAACTGAAAACTTATAGTTCTCTAAAAGTACCTCTGAAAACAGTTGCACAAAACCCCTAAAGCTTGGGATTATGTACCCTTCACTCTGGAAGCAGAGCCCCACATTAGAAAAGAGTCAAGAAATAATGTGAGAAAATGATCAAACAACAGAAAAAAATTCTGATCATAGAAGGTTTCTTTGGTAACAAGGAAGATCAAAAAACACAGAAAATAACAAAATCGAAGCTCTTCTATGCAAAGTCTCCAAGAAAACAAGAATTGTGGACATGGAAGAGCTCAAAACAGATATTGAAAATTAAGAGACATAAAGGAAAAAATGGGAAGAGAAATGAGAGTGATTCAAGAAAATTATGAGAAAGTCAATAGCTTAGTAAAGAAGACAAAAATATAGAAGAAAATAACACCTTAAAAACAGGTCAAATGGTAAAGGATGTACAAAAAAGTTAGAGGGGAAGAATGACTTGAAAAGCAGAATTGGTCAAATGGAAAAGGTGGTACAAAATTCTCAGTGAAGAAAAAAATTCCTTTAAAATTAAAATGAGCAAATGGAAGATAATGATGTAATGAAAAATCAAGAAACAATAAAATAAAACCAAGAGAATGAAAAATAAAAGAAAATGTGAACTATCTCATTGGAAAAAAACAACTGACCTAGAAAATAAATCCAGGAGAGATGATTTTAAAGTTATTGGATTACCTGAAAGTTATGGTAAGGGGAAAAAAAAGAGTCTCTAGACACCATCTTTTAAGAAATGATCAAGGAAAATTGCCCTGGATATTTTAGAAAATATAATAAAAATTGAAAGATTCCACCTCCTGAAAGAGATTCCCAGTTGAAAACTCTTAGGAGTATTATAGCCAAATTTCAGATCGGTCAGGTTAAAGACAAAGCATCCAGAAAGAAACGATTCAAGTATAGTGAAATTACAGTCAGGAAAACACAAGATTTAGAGCTTCTACATTAAAAGATCCAGGGACTTAGAATAAGATATTTAGGAGTATAAAGGAGTTAGGATTACAACCAAGAATCACTTATCCAGCAAAACTATGTTTAATTCTTCAGGGGGAAAAAATAAACATTCAGTTAAATGGAGGACTTTCAAGCATTCTTGATGAAAAGACCAGAACTGAATAGAAAATTTGAATTTCAAATACAAGACCGAAGAGAAACATTAAAAGGTAAACAGAAAAGGGAAATAATAAGAAATTTAATAAGATTAAACTGTTTATATTCCTATATGGGAAGGTGATACTTGTAACTCAAAAGAACTTTCTCATTATTAGAAAGAGTATATATAGACAGAGGGCACAGTTGTGAGTTGATGAAAAGATGATATCTAAAAAAATATAAAATTAAGAGCTGAGAAAAGAATACACTGGGAGAAAGAGAGAGAGGTAGAATAGGATAAATTCTCTGAACATAAAAGAGGCAAATAAAAGTTTTTAAAGTGGAAAAGAAGAGTGGAGAGCTGGAGGAAAGTGAGTAAACTTTACTGTCTTCAGAATTGGTTCAGAGGGAATAACTTAACATACTTCTTTGGGTGTAGAATCTGTCTTATCCTACAAGAAAGTAGGAGGAAAAAGGGATAAGAGAATGGGGGATTGATAGAAGGGAAGGAAGTGTGATCCTCACAAGCCACTTAACCTTGGACTATCTCAGTTTCCTTGATTGTAAAATGGAAATAATGATAGCCCCTACCTTGAAGGATTGTTGTGAGAATAAAATGAGAATTTACACATCTTAAAGTGCTATGTAAATGCTATTATTACGGTTTTCATTATTATTATTCACAGATTAGCATTTCTAAATACATATTTATTTAGAGAAATACATTTAAAGTTAAATAATTTAATATATTTATATTAATTTTATAAATTTATATATGGACATATGTGTAAAATAAAATTATCAGAGGAGTACCAAAACTACTATGTTTATCTTTACCTAATTATGAACTTTCTTCTCTTTTTTTTTGCATTAAAAAAAAGTTTGATTCCTATTTTGACCTGTTTTTTTTTTTTTTGGATATTTTTATCTCTGCTTTCTACTCTTTCTCCCACAACTCCTTCTACCACCCCAAATAAAAACTCTCCCACATAATGCTATATATGTAAAACAAAAGAAACCCACACAGTAGCTATATCTGAAAACATATATCTCATTGTGTATCTATACTTAGTCATAAATCAGCTTCCTGGTTTTTACTAAAAAAAATTTTTTATCCATCCTAATTCTTTTTTTTTTTTTTTTTGCCAGAATTACTAATACTAATGACTTTAGGGGGAAATGTTGCTGTCCCATATATGTGGTATGTTGAGAAATCAGCTCCTTTCAGTGACACCTGAATGATATGTGGACAGTCCTACAGAGTATGCATCTGCTTTATGAATGCTCATGTTCCTTAATTATTCCTATCTACTACATTTTAGGGTGCTAGGCAAATATCCATTATGAACTCTTTTCAGTTGATGGAAAGGAAATTGCTCTGTAGTGTTTATTTGTCTCAAATTTGTCAATGGAAAAGAAAATAAATGCTCTGTTAGACAAGTTATAAAATGACATTCTACACTTTAAATCTCTTAAAAAAGTAAAAAAATAACCCAAAATTAATTTTATAGGCAAAAAAGATAACTGGATATATAAGAAACTGAATCATAGGTCAGGTTTTTAAAAGACCAAAAAATGGAAATAATCCTGTTCAACAACTTCTGATCATAAACAAAACTTTTCACCATTATGATGAAGGAATTCTAGTATAGAGTGTAAATTGAACAGAGATGGGAATGATGAGGTTCTTCAAATACTCCTTTGTAGGTGACATTTTGCTGATTATATTAAATATATCAAATATATAATAGAGCTTCCTAGAAAATGTCTATAGTATAATTTACTCAGGAAGAATAAAAGGAAATGAAGCATATCTATGTACTAGAATACAATATGCATTTTAATTGGCAAACACTAGAATTTGTCCATCAGACAACACAGACAGATGATGAGTTTGATTTACAGTTGAATGAAAAGGGTGAAATGGCTAGATTGTCTTCAGGAAAATGAAAATTTCCCAGATTTCTTACAAAAGCAAAGTCTCACTTTTCATTAAAACCAGCATTCTACTTTATGTCATAGAGACAAAGAAATACAATAGTATCCAAGGAACTAAAAATCAGTGTAACATAGAAATGCATAATGGACTTTGGGAGGTTATGGGGCGTGTATATATATATATATATATATATATATATATATATATATATATATATATATATATATATATATATAGTAATCAATGGATAACTCTTAGAAGAATAGGAGAAAAAGATGTCAGGAATTGTATCATAGCATATATATGCATATACACATTAGTATACAATATAGACATATGTACATGTATATGCATATAGTCTATATGTATATACATATGTATATACAGAGAAAGAGGAAGAGGAGGAGAAGAAGGAGGAGGAGAAAGAGAAGAAAGAGGAGAAGAAGAAAAAGGAAAACAAAAAGGAAAAGGAGGAGGAAGAAGAAGAGGAGGAGAAGAGAAGAAGGAGGTGGAGGAGGATGAAGAGAAGGAGGAGGAGAAGGAAGAGGGGAGATGAGAATCTAAAAACATGATCTTTGAATTATTTCAAGGAATACTGAAGGAGTTCAAGGTAGACTTTTGAGTTCTGGTCTTAATGACTCTCTCAATTGCTATTGAATCTATATAATATGTTCTGAAAAACATTTTGATTTAGCCCTAGAAATCTGGAACAATCTTATACTTCCTGAGTGACAATTTAGATCTCTAATTCTCTACAGACTTCAAAAGGCAAATCATAGCTCCTTTAAATTGATTAGTTTATTTTATTCCTTTAATGACTATTATTCCATGTTTTTAACTGGCAGGCATCAAAGACAAACCACACAATGATTTTGCATATGGAGGTAAGTCTGTATTGGATTACCTGCTATGATCTTTGCAAAGCTTCTAGTCTTACCTCCATATGCAAAATCATTTTCACCAATGAATATTTAATTGCTTAGGTGTGGGGGGGATTTGGAGAGAGTGGGCATGGGGATTGCAAAGAGGAGCAATAAATTCTGCCTGCAAAGAAGTTTTAATCAACTAATATCTAACTAACCAATAGGTTCAGATAGATTACAGTTATCCCTTCTACATTGAGGGGAATAAGGGAAATTGGAAAATTTGCTTAAATTTTTTGGTTCTCCCTTTGTACTTTTTCTTTTATGGAAATTTATAGAACCTTATTGTAAAATTTGGATTAAGTTGGGCTCAGTATCATCTGCAGTTTCCACAAAATTTCCTGCAAATTCCAATTTAATTTTTTTTTCCTGAAGCAAGTGGGGTTAAGTGACTTGCCTAGGGTCACACAGCTAGGAAGTATTAAGTGTCTAGGTCAGATTTAAACTCAGGTCCTCCTGATTTCATGGCTGGTGCTTTATCCACTGCACCACCTAACTGCCCCCAAATTTAATTTCCTATGTATTGAAACAATGATAGGGGAAAAGTCTGGAGTGGAAGGGATAACTGTACAAAGAAAAATATAGTAGGAGTAGAGGAAATCCAAAGTGCTTTAGCAGAGGAAAAGAACACTTTCACCTGGGATGGGAACTATCAGCAAAGTCTATATATATATGGAGGAGGAAGAGTTGAATCTTTAAGGTAGAGAAACGTTTCAGTAGGTAATGAGGAAGGAGGGCATTAAATACATGGAGATGTGTGTAAACGTATGAAGGCTAAAAAGGGAAAATTGACATCTTAGAAAGTCTAGTTGTCCAGTTTGACTGGAATGTGGAGTGTAAAAAAGATATGGATTTAAATCTTGATAAGCTACTTAAAAACTCATAGTTTTGAGTTTATTAATTATTAAGGTGTGTCAACACGAGTCTACATAGTGCTAGTTTGTATGTAGTAGCTTTTCTATCTTGCATGAGTATTAGCCAGTGTCATACAAAATGGATTTCAGAAACTCTGCAGAATAGATTTAGCATTTGTGAGACTCTCTCTGTCCCTAATAGTTTCTGAAATCCATTTTGTATGACACTGGCTAAAACTCATCAAATTAAAGTGAAGCTTCAGCTTTGACAGTTTTACTTGTTGCCTTGAAAATATTGAACATATTTTGCAGTAATATTTTATCATGTTAAAATCATATTGATGTCCATTTAACATGTTTGCTTCTGGCTATTTTCTTGTCATAAAACTATTAATCAGCCACAGAGCCTTCTGCCATGCTATATAAATGTTTCCCCCCAAACTCCTTGCTTATATAATAGAGTACTAAAGGCAACTGTAGGGGGGAAAAACTCTTCATATGTACCTCATGTTCCCAAAATGTTGGCATTTTTTTTGTGTGGATTACAAGCAGTCTTACATGAATTTTGTGAAGATAATTAAAGAAGTCAATGAACACAATTGTCTAGAGCTTTATAAACACAGATATCCTAACTAGTGCATTAAGGATTTAACATTTGACAAAAACTGTTGGGAAAACTGAAAAGAAATATGATTGAAGATAAGTAAATAACAATACCTTACAATGTGCTATATTACTAGCTATGCGATTTTGGGCAAATCATTTAATCTCTGTTTGTTTGGAAGGCAGCTAGGAGGCTCAGTAAATAAGGCTCTGGGTCTAGTCTCAACCTGACATCAAATTTGGACTCAGATAATGATTAGCTTTGTAACTCTGAGCAAGTCACTTAACCTCTATTTATCTGTCTTAATTTGTTGAAGAAGGAAATGTCAAAATACTCCAGCATCTTTCCCAAGAAAATCCCACGGACATGATGGTCTGTGGGGTCTTGAAGTATTGGATACTACTGAGCAACAGGCTCCAAATGAATACATGGCAGACTTAAAGGATGACTTAATTAGCAAATTAAAGGAGCAAGGAAGAAATTACCCAGCTCATAATTTTAGCCTTCTGTTAAACTTTTCACTCTTTCACCCCACCATTTATTCCATCAGTTGCCCAGTATTGCTGTTTCTACCTCTACAACATCTCTCTCTCTCTACTCATACATACTCATACTCATACTCAACCTTATTAATTCAGTCCTTTATCACTTCTTACCTAGATTACTGCCAGCGTCTCTCAGCCTCATGTCTTTTCCTACTCTGGCTATTTCTCCACATGACTGCTGAAGTGATTTTCTTTAAGCATAGATATATTCCCTTCACTTCTCTGCTTGATAAACTCCAGGGATTTCCTATTGCTACTAGAATAAATTATAAACTCCTTTGCTTAGCTTTTAGATCCCTTTATTACCTGCCCCAACCTATCTTTCTAGCTTCATTGTATGTTACATTGAATCTCATACTTTTAAAAATATATTTTGGTTGCACATAATTTTTTGGACAAACAAAAACAAATACAGATAAAATGAGAAAAATAATTCACAATGTAATTAAGAAACTTCCTCTTGCAGAAAAAGGATTTCCTCTGGAAAAAAAAAAAGTCTTATTTCTAAAAAATCAATAAGGAATTAATTCAAATTTATAAAAATTAGTGCCATTTCCCAATTGTTAAGTAATCAAAAATTATAGTAAATTTTCTTTTTTTTATTGAAGTTTTTTATTTTCAAAACATATGCAAGGATAATTTTTCAACATTGACCCTTGAAAACCTTTGTATACCAATTCCCCTATCTCTACCTTAGATGGCAAGTAATCCAATGTATGTTAAACATGGCAATATATATATATATGTATATATATATATACATATATATATGTATATATATATATATAATCCAATATATTCATACATATTTATACAGTTATCTTGCTGCACAAGAAAAATCAGATCAAAAAAGGAAATAAAAATGAGAAAAAATAAAATGCTAGCAAACAACAACAAAAACACTAACCAACAAAAAGAGTGAAAATGCTGTGTTGTGATCCATCCTCAGTTGCTCTCTCTGGGTATAGATGGCTGTCTTTATTATAAGATCATTGGAATTGAAGAGAGTCAAGTCCATCAGAATTGATCATCATATAATTTTGTTGTTGCTGTGTACAGTGATCTGGTTCTGCTCATTTCACTTAGCATCAATTCATATAAGTCTCTCCAGGCCTCTCTGAAATCATCCTGCTGATCATTTCTTATAAAATAGTAATATTACATAATATTTATGTACCATAACTTATTCAACCATTCTCTAACTGATGGACATCCATAGAGTCAATTTTCAAATTAAAAAAAAAATCCAACAGCCATGAAAAATGCTTCAAATCAGGAATAATTAAAGAAATGCAAAGTAAAATAACTCTGAGGTACTCACATATATTGTATTGTCAAAAATGAAAATGATAAATATTAGAGGGGCTATGGGAAAATAGGCACATTAATGCATTGCTGGTGGAGTTGTGAATTGGTAAGTGGTGATGAAATAAAATCAAAGGGCTTCATATTTTAATGGGGGGCAATACAAAAGGGAAGCTGAAAAGTAGAAGGGGATATGTAAATGAGAAAGATGGCATGAAGGCTCAGTTCTGGATGAGGTTAAGACTAAAACTCAACTATAAATGTCTGGCATCCCAGTGTCACAATTCAAATTTACTCTCAGCAAAAAACAGTAACAACAAAATTAGATTAATCTGGTATGTTTCTTTTAAAGAAACCTCATACCATTACTTTTATTTCTAGCTATTAAGTTCCCATGTAATGCTTAGCACAGAACTTGACACGTAGTAGGTTCTTAATAAATATTCATTTCATAGGGTCTTTAATCTTTGTCTTTGCATTCTCAGCAGTTAGTGTAGTGCCTGGCACATACTAGGCACTCAATGTTGCTTTTTGATTAAAATGTAACAGTGTAATACTTCATCCATCCTCTATTGCTTCTATAAGCTGTATATTTCATTTAAAAAATCTATGTTTCTGGATGAGTTATCTGCATATTCACACTAGACTATAATAAATATTTCCTTGGATGTTGAATGCTAGCCAAATTCCTATTTTGCCTGCTTCAGATTCTTACTTGATTTCTCAGATTATGGAAGTTCAGAATCACATACAAACATACCTGCATACAGACATTATTTCTCATTCCTATTTCTTCATTACTCCATTCCTATTTCTCAAGGCTGGTCATTGCAGCAAGAAAAGCTGAAAGTAGGAGAGGAGAGGGAAAAATCCATTTAAAAAAATGACCAAATTCAAATAGCAGAGCAGAATGAACCTATCTTAGTGGGAAACAACCTGCTAACATCTGAAGATCCCCATCACATAAAAATGCAACACAACAATCAATTTTCATAATAATTGCCCTATGCCTAAAGAAAAAAATTAAATATGTTCAATGCAGAAAGCAGGAAAACATATAGCAAAAAGTACTTCACAAATCACTCCATCCACAGTCTTTAAATTTTCTAAGTTTGGGGTCTTAAACTTCAATAACAAAAGCCATTTAGAACATTTCCCTCCTTGAACAATTACATATAAATGTAGCATTATAATAATACCTTACTTTCATTTGAATAGCACTTGTCAAGTTATCAGCCTACCTGGTGGGGTAATGGTCTTTCTGATTAAAATCCAATGAGACATATACATTTGAAAAGACAACTCACAAATTTTCTTTTTTAAGATTGGATCTATGATTTAATTGCTATATAAAGTTCCCAAAGAAGAAATCCTTTCTCCCACTGCAGATTTGACAATACTTTGCAACATCATTGTTGTTTTTCATCCTTCTTTTTCAAAGAGGACCAATGACATCAAGAGGTGATGTCTTGACTCATGAATTTAAATTTAAATGAGACTGGGTTGTACAAAGTCACCAGCTTTACTCTCTCTTCCAAGTCATCAAAGTCCAATAGCAAATCAAAAGTCAAGGTGACAGGCTTGGGATATAATGGATGGTCATGGTATCTTCAATTGACCAAGGTCTAGGCACTCCACAGCACCTGCCTCCATTGCCTTTATGGCCACTGAAACAAATTGTTCTCATCTATGCATTACACAGTATCCTTCCAGAAACTGTGAGGTTGGTCAGAGAATAATGTTTCCCAAAAGAGGCTGATTTATGGATGTGTTGGAACCACGGCTGTCCAGAGTTGGAGTCTAGCTATATGGAGAGCCAATTGTTAAATTTCGAGTGTGAATTGCAACTTACTTGTGGGATATATATTAGGGCAACTGATTGTTTCATTGATTGCCAAAATGTAAGAAAATAATGGAGAAAATATTAATAATGCAATTTAAAGTTAAAAGTGTGTTTGTTCATTTTCAGAGACATTTGTTAAATATTTACCAGCATCTTTCCTGTTGTTGTTTTTGTTTGTCCTTTTTCCTTGAAGAGGACCATGACATCAGGGAGGTGATAATTCCATGATATACAACAAGTGAGGGAACAGCATATATGAGGAAGTCAAGGAATTGGGAGTAGCTCTGTTCCTATCCTAAAATTCATATTGTAAGTCCAGGAATCCAGGTTGGGTATTAAGGTCAACCTAAAAGGAATAGAGCTTTTTAAAAAGCCCTAAAGAACAAGGTTTTAGGAGACTAGCCTAGTGGGAATTTGAACTTAAACTTGGTGGGACCAATATTATGTAGGAAAAGGTTAGGCTCTGAATCTAATCCTCCTTCCATCTCCAGAGACCAAGATCATGCAGGGGAGTATTATGCTACTAAAATATTGGAAAAAAGTTTGGTTTTTTTGTGTCTATGAAGCAAATATACTTTTGTAAAAACAACTTGATGATAAGTGGCTAAATGTAACAGAGATGTTAATCAGTGGACTCATAAAGTAAAGGAAACTCAATCACTATGTTTCCAGATGATGAAAGAGTCCAGAAATAATTTCTAATCCCCTCAGGGTACCAGAGAATTTTGAAGAGAGGGATAAAATGTAACAGGTCTGGACCTCAGAGAACAAGACCAACATAAACCATATTACACAAGATAAGAATCAACAAATGCCAAATGAATGGAAAGAACAAGAAGTTTTAGGACTTTGAGGTTTTGACAAGAATTTAATTTTGATCCGACTCTCTGTGGCCAAGACCTATTCTCCTCTGGTGTTTAATCAGGGGCAAATGCTCAAGAAAGGTTTCATGAAAGATGTGGGATTTAGGAGTGATTGAAATTCTACTTCCATCTGTGTTTTCAGATGAGAGGGCAGTAGCATAAACAATTTAAGTTATAGAAAAATAATGAGGGCAATGATAACCAAGAACATGTTAACTCTAAAATGAAGGCAACCAGGTGATAGAATTTGGGATCTTAAGTCAGGAAAACACAAGTTCAAATTCTAATTCAGATATTTATTAGCTGTATTACTCTGTTTTGAGGATGAAATGAGATATTTTAAAATTGCATAAGAAATATTTATTATTATTTTTACATGCCAAGACTGAAAATAAATAAGTAAGGTTTGTAATGAGAAATAACTCAAAAGATTATATCATCATCTTTAAAAAGCTTTTAAAAAGTCAATATACCACCTATAAAATAATTTATACCTTTTATACTATTAATATTCCAGGGGTTGAAAATATTACCATCTCTACTATTTTTTTAACATCATGCTAAATGAAATCACTCATTTTTATACTGCTGGAAATGTGGTTTTTAGAAAAGTCTCTTTGATAAGTGAAATTTAAGGATTTTGCTCTGATTTCAACATTGAAGCAGGGCAGGAATTTCAGATCCTTAGAAACAAAATAAAACAAAACAAAAACTGTATTATGTAAAGAGGCCAGCAAGATAGAATAGCAAGTGAACCTTGTCTGCTTCCTCCATCTTCATTTGCAAACTAATTGAGAATGAACTTAAGATCCACATTGATTTCATTATCCCTAGCCACCACAAAGCTCCTATAAGCTTTTTGGGGGATCAAAGTTCTCAAGATAGATTTTGAGAATGCAAGATTACAAACAAGCATGTAACAAGAATTTTTTAAAAAAGTATTTCCTACCTCTAAGTATGATAATTCCTTGGCATAATGAATTTTAAGTTAGTGTTAGCCAAATTCAGCTAAAATAAAAGATTTAACCTTAGCCTAGGGCATTATGTTAGTTTTTATTTGGTTGTTAGATAGATTGATAGGACAGCTAAGGTGACATCGTGGATAGAGAGCCGGGCCTAGAGTCAGGAAGACCTGAATTCAAATATGATCCCAGACACTTATCAGCTCTCTGACTTTAGGTAAAACTTCTAACCCTGTTTGCCTTGATTTCCTCATTTGTAAAATGAGCTGGAAAAGGAAATGGCAAAACCACTTTGCCATGACCCCAATATAAATGACTAAATAACAGAAAAAGATGGGTTTGGTATCATGCTCTAGGTTATATATTTAAAGAGTTAGAGCATGTAATCTTTTCTGCTACAAATGGAGATTAACTAGTACTTCAGTAGCATCAGTGGGAATAAAGAATAGCATTTGTACCTGAAAAGTTTAGATCACTAAAACCTAAGGGATAGTACTAGAGAGCATCTTTGTGATCATGTGCTTTATAGAGATTCCCAGTGGACAGATTTTATACTCACAGACTATCAATGTATCTCTAGTTTTAGACATGTGAATTATTCTAGATAAATGTATACCCTTTGTCAAGTATCTGTCTGATTCCCTATGTGTGACATCTCTTGTTTGTCCCCTGACCACATATTCCTTATATGGGGGCCTTCTTTATACATTTTCCTGGTCATATGTATGTTCCTCCTGTCTTTCCTCAATATTTGTGTGGTAACCCACAGAAATATTTATCCCATATAGTTGGGGGAAGGAAGCAAGGATCTTTTCTTGTCACTTTATTTGCTATACTATGTAATTAAATACCTTTTATTTTGAGCTAATGTGTCCTTTGGCTGGCTGGTAAAAGTAAACACATTAGTGCAGTCTCATGAACTTGGATTTTGAGTGGGCAGTAATTCATAGAGTGCTTCAACCCTGAGACAGCTTTTCTAGGGGCCCCTATTGGAGAGATGGCTCCAGGGACAGAACTAGAAACAGGGGCCAGGCTAGAAATACGACATTAGCTAAATGCCTGAAAAGAATTCTCCATTTTGTAGTAGTGAAGCATTTTCAATAAACACCTAAATGTTTGTCTTTCACTTCAATGGCCTAGAAATTTGCCTAGAAAGACAGCATACAGAAAACATAGGCAATCTTAACTATATTTATTAAAATATATGCTCCTTACTGTGCAAAATTGAGGAGAAAATATGCAACTGCCCATCTCTCTATGATTTGTCTTCCCAGAGGTCTATTTAACTTAGCAGTAGGATACCTGAAAGATTCGTTTAAAAGTAGCTAAGAGGAGTGAATGACCATGTATGCTAAAAATAATTAGAAGAATGGACTATTCTCACTAAGACTTATCAGAGACTCATTCCACGAGAAATGATACTCTTGTACTAGTAATCCTTATTTATCTCTGTGGGCAGTGGTAAATATCTGCCCAAACATGAGCAGGAGATTTTCTCAGCAAATGTAGTGTAAATGGAATTCTAAAATTCATGGGGATTGGAAACCTCATATCTATTCATTGTCCAGACAAAGCGCTTTATGGTCCCAGTCTTTTTCGACATGAAGAAAATTTGAAATTAAACATGATGATGAGAGGGAAAAAAAGAACCAAATTTGAAGATAAGAAAATAAACCAGTTTGAGTATGTACAATGAGTATGTATAAACTTTCTGAAATAACCTTTTTTCCATTGTCATTAATTAGAATCCATGCTAAAGGTACTTCCTTCAGAAGCTGTGTTAGGAAAGAGGGAACAATTTGGATACTTAAGCAAACAGTCCTTGTTATCTATGATTAGTTTGATGAGTTAGTCTCATCTCCCTCAAGAGTGGTGAGATAAAATGAGCCCTTTCTTTGGAAGCAGAGAAATCTGGATTCAAGCCTACCTCTTATAATTGTTAGCTATGCAGCCATGCCATAAATCACATCACTTCTCTGTGCCTCAGCTTTCTCAACCATCAAAAGTAGGGACAATTATACCTTTTCTACCTATCTCCCAGAATTTGTCTAAAGATCAAATGCGATAATCTGCATAGAGTACTTTGCAGAATCTAAAGCAATACAGAAATATTAGAGGTTAGCAGGAAAAGGCTTTTTAAAATGGTTCCTTTGTTTCCTTTTCCACATACCTAGCAGAGTGTTCAGTATTTTGTAATTGTTCAATAAATACTTGCTGCTTTTAAATTGAATAGGAGGGAAATTGTGGGTGTGGAACACTGCATTATGTAAGACCATTTGATATTTTTAGGTCTTTGTTTTTTTTTTTTAATTTTTTAAGGGGTAGCTCTTGAGTAGGGGAAAAAGGAGAAATATATTAGTAAATTGATTTAATTGGTATAGAGGACTCTTAGATGAGGGGGACTTGAACACAAATTATATGGTGATTAAAAAAAGGTCAATTTATAATTTTAAAAAATACATTCAACTCAAAGAAGATTGGATACAAAGGCAGCATGGCAAAATGAGTGAAGCCTGCTACAAAATTTGAGTTTAAATACTAACGAATATCAGTTACGTGACCTTGAGCCAGTCTCTGACTGTTCTCTGTCTAAATTATTCTCTGTGAATCTAAATTGTACAGCAAATATCTATCTGAATGAGTAGAAGTATTCACACGGAAAGCTCCTTCTACGGATGAAATCACTGATCAAGAGCTTATAGAAACAAACAACAAATAAAAGCCTGACTGATGAAGTCAACTTAGAAAGATAGATGATTCCAAAAAGTTAATTTGTTATTCTTCAATAAGGCCACTAGGTGGTAATATTGCATTTAGGGAAAAAAGCCTATAGTTTTATTTGGTAAATTCAGACATCTAGAACTAGAGACCTTAGAGATAATCTAGAATTTCTCTTTTTACATCTGAGGAAACCAAGGCCCAGTAGTGTCATGAAAACTTTATGATAAGCAACAAAGTTGGGATTTGAACTGAGGATTTCTGAATGCATTATTTTTTTAAACCAGTTAAATTTAGTTACTGGGATATAATTTTAAAAGTTTCTCAGTTTAACCAGTTTTATATTCTAGGACTGCTTTTTCTGGGATTTGTTATGGTTGAATTGACAAAGGTTCTCTTAAATTTTGGCAGTTTGTTTTTCTTTTTTAAAAAAAAGTTTCACCATTACCAAAAATATTCTTCCCTAAAAGAAAACATGAATATAAGTTTAACTCTGAAATAGAATGATTTAGCAGTATTTTTGTCACAATCTCTGAAATAAAAACCCAAGTATCTATAAATATATGTTAATCTATTAGTTATCTGTGTTGGGAAAATATGCCAAAAGTTCATTGTAAACACCTATAATATAACAGGGCTGTTATGAATGTACTTTGGAATAGAGAATCATTCACTTATTTGAGAAAGAATTCTTAAAATTAAGGAATAATCAGTCAAAATGAATTAAATGAATATGGGTATTTGAAAATAAGGAGAAATAGGACAAGCTGTGTGTTTTGGATTATGAAATGGCTATCCCACTCTACTTCAGAGCCACTAAGTCTGAGAATACTTGAACAATTCACAGTTATCAGGTCTAGTGGAAAATAGTTATCAGGTCTAGTGTATTTATGTTGGTTTTCATCATATGTAGTTTGATTTTGAATTCCAGCTCTGCCATTTATAACTTATATGGGCTTGGGAAAATTATTCTCTTGGACTCAGTTCCCTCATCTGCAAAATAAAGGTATTGGATTAGATACTTTCTTATTCCATATTCTGATTTAGGAATCTTGTGGTAATCTTACTGGAATCTGGATGAGAAATAAACTCAATAAATGTCCAATAAAATCAACTTGTTAATGCCATGACTATCTTAAGTAGTGTTAGTCCATATCATCAGAAATGTGCATTGTTAAGTAGAAATCCTGGGAAATCTGCAAGATTTCTATTTGTCTTGTAGCCAGCATAGTTGTTAACCCATGATAAATTTAAGACTACTAAATCAATGCTGCTGAATAAGCTAATTAAGTGTCTAGGAAATAAGTCTACTTAGGCCTTTTTGATGGTTGTTAAGAACTTATTTTTCGAAATCTAGTAAATTTAAATGTTATCTTTGAAAATAATTATATCTATTTCTGGTTGGCAAGAGCACTTTCATGAGCCTTTAAAATAATAATTAGAAAAATAAAATCCAAACTGGATTAAGATCATTACCCTTCAAATATCCTCATCCTCTGATAAGCATTTAAAAAATTCCTTTGACAGTTGATTGACAGTAAATCTCAAGAAGCCTGGCCATGAGGGTAGAAATTTGGTTTTAATTTGATTTAAGATGTATTTGGTTTTTAACCTGAACTCCAGACAAACATAAATACTATTCTTTTTCTTATTTTAATGGAGTAAATGGCCTGAGGTTGGCATGAGACTCAAATCTACTATACTACATTTTATTTTTAATACTGTCCTGAATAGTTAAACTTTATTCACTCTAGAACTTTAGATTCAAAGAGATCCATTTTAGAAAAGTTTTAGAAACAATGCAAAACAAAACTCATCTTCATTTAAATCATATTAACCTTCTTCACTTTCTTGTTACTTTGGTAAGCAGGAACCATTAAAATTTTAATAGCATACACTATGACAGCTGTAGTACACAGAGTTCTGATTTTAGAGTAATTTTATTGCCAGTGAGATATTGAAAGAATGACCCATTTCTCTTAGAAAGAAGGATCAAACAGACTCAGATTTTTAGATTCTTGTGAGAATTGGCCAGTGTGGTTTGACAAAGAAAAACTAAAAGGGGAAGCTAAAAAATAGCATAGTTTTGTTACTGATATACCCAAATATTTGAAAAATAAAATGAATTCGACTGAGCAGGAGTTTATAGCTTCATATGCAATTCGTTTTTTCTTATTTTCTACATTAAAAGTTCATGTGTTTGATTTTTATTAGGTTCATAATCATAAAGATAATTTTTTTAAAGGGAAAGAATTGGATTCAGAATCAGAAGACCAGTATCAACTCTGTTATTACCTGCGAGTTTTGACAAGTTATTTTACTTATTGGTCCTCAAAAATCTTATACTCCTAAGATTAAGTGGTGTTAAGAATAAGCCTACTGGCTTGACCTACCTAT
Source organism: Sminthopsis crassicaudata (assembly GCF_048593235.1). Taxonomy (NCBI): domain Eukaryota; kingdom Metazoa; phylum Chordata; class Mammalia; order Dasyuromorphia; family Dasyuridae; genus Sminthopsis; species Sminthopsis crassicaudata. The sequence goes on along the minus strand of NC_133619.1, from coordinate 178,597,412 downwards.
TTCAATGAAGTTTGCTGTCTCTTACTCCTTTTCTTTAGATGCTTTTGGGGTACTCATTCATTGAGAGATGAAATGATTAGGTGGTCCATTAGCATAATACTTGATATATTTCTCTGGGAATGGTATCCCTCACTAAGCATGCTAATTCAGTCTAAATGTCAGAGTCAGAATGTATTTATAATCATTATTGTTATTTATTCAGCAATCATATTTGGTGTTTTGATTGACCCTGACCTTGATTTGGAAAACAGCACAAAATGCTTGGTTAATATTTTCATCTTCATTACTGAATTCTGTAAAGTGAGGAGTATGCTCTCATTTCTTTTCAAGAAAAAACATTCCTTATTGTTTGATGGTGAAACTTACTTCTAAAGGCATTTTTGCTTCCTTTTCACTTAGAACTCTTAGAGGAAAGGAAGACCAAGGTTTTAATTTCACTTTATGTGTGATTCTAAGCAAATAATTTAATCTTCCAATAATCTGTAAAAAAAAAAAAAAAAAGAATTGGAATCACTGAGTACTAATGTTTCTTCATACTCTATAATCTTATAATTTCATGGGGAGATTCTATCCTGCAGTGGGTAGAATGCTAGGCTTTGAGTTAGGAAGACATATTCTGGAGTTCAACTCTAGCTTTACTTACTAGCCGTGTGGCTCTGGACAGTTTCCTCATCTGCAAAATGAGCTGGAGAAGGAAAAGGCAAAGCATTCTAGCTAATAATCTTTGCCAAGAAAATCTCCAATGAGGTCACAAAGAGTTGGTAATGACTGAAATGACCAAACAACAACATGATTCCTTACATCTAACCATCTCATTCTAACTACTGATATAAATGCACATTCTCAGAATTATACCTTTCTGATATGGAAGTTGTTTTCAGAGTTATTACACTGAATATAAAGATGAAGATAGAAATAGGCAATGAATCAATGGTTTCCTTGGTATTGGGTATTATCAAAAAAGAGAACTTCTCAGCCAATGTAATTTGGTACCTTGCTCTTCTTGATCCTTGAGGGAAAATGAAAAAGAAAGTTGGGGGGAAGTGGGACTAATTTCTCCTGCTGTGCATATTTGAATTCCAGATCCTGATATGCAGTTTTCTGGTTCATCTTCAGCCCAGAAGGGGAAGAGGAATAGTAAAATAGGGCTTTCCATTTTTTAATTTATCTTTCATATCATGAGTACTTGTCTCTATCCTAAATTCTAGCCTCATCTGAGAAGTGGAACCTTCCACTCAGTGATGAATATTTTCATGCCTTATGCCTTATGCATCCCAGTCATTATGAAAATCCACAGGTCATTATCCAAACCCCATTCCCTACCCCTAACACCTGATTCTTTATTCCCATCCCCTTTAATTCTCCTGCTTCAAAGTTTCAAACCAAATCCTACTGAGCCTTTCAACTGTGTCCTCTGGAGTGCCTATTCCATAGGTAATAAATTTCCATTCATCTTAAATCTTTTCTTATTCCATTTCTTCAGTGTTCCAGCTATTCCTGAAACTTTTGGTAACACAGTGTCCATAGGCACTTATTCCAGTACTGGATATACTTTCATTCATTTTCTTTCGCTCAGTAGTTGAGGCAGAGAACTTATTTCTTATTGCCACTTATTGAAGGGTTATTGGATCAAATGAAATTATATTTGTTAAGCTCTTTGGAAACTTTGAAGTGTTATACAAATGCTAAATGTTATTTTTTATAAGAATTAGTAAGATAAATACAGTACTCTTCTTCTAGTTTCTCAGGTATAACATTAATATTATCCCCAACTAAAAATAGGGGTGGAGAAAGGGAAGGAGAGGGAAAAATCATGTGTAATTTTGTGACATTAACCTTTTTATAGAATAATAGGATACTATCATTTCAGTAATTCAATTGAACAAACATTTAAACATGCTGAAATGGAAAAACATAAATAAAATCTTTCTACTTTAAAGAACCTACAATGTACTGTTGGAAAATTAGGAGCACAATTTTGTACTTGTTATTTTCAAGTGTGGGCAGAATATCCAAATGGAAGTATCCAGCAGGCAGTTTATGAGATTCAAGAGAAAAGATAGGAATTGAAGATACAAATCTGTCAGTTATCCACAGAGAAGTGAAAATTAAGTGAGAGGACATTGATGGGAGGGAGTAGAGAATCAAGAATAGAGCCTAAAGGGAAGCTCAATCTTGAGAGGCAGCAAGAAATAGAGAAATGAAGAAAAAAAGGCATTAAACTTATTGTTACAAAGGACTTTTCCACACAGAGATTTTTTTTAATAATTATTCATCTTCATAGAACGTAAGCTTCCTGAGGGCAGTGATGACTTTTTCTTTTGTCTTAATATGTCCAGTACTTAGTAGCATAGTGTGTTTTATATATAACAAATATTTAAAAAAATGTTTGCTGGATTTTATTGTATTAAAATTCACAATAATCTTATGAGTTGTAACATGTTTTTAGTCTATTTTACAAGTAAGTAAAATGAGGCATAAAAGAATAGGTCATCTACCCAATATCACAAAGACAGCAAGTGTTAGAACCAGAATATTCAAATCCACTTCTAACTTTAAGTCTAGAAATGGCATTTTCAAGTTGGTAAAACTTAGATATATTTTTAAAAATTCATAACTCATTAGAAGCTTAAAGTATGGTTTAAAAACAGAATCTGAATATCAAAATCATACTGAAGTTGTTTAGAAGGAAAGATCAAGAAGTAAATTGCCTCTTAATGTATTTTAGCACAATATTTTCTGTATTTTTGTATTACTTGACTTCTTCATAGAATCTATTCATTGAATAGCATCTAAATGAAGATATATTCATCAATTAAATAGAGTATAAGACAGTCAAACCAACTGAAAGAAAGGCTTTTCTCAGTTGGGTTTTTTCAATTTGTTTTTTGGGGCTCCTTTTGTGGTTTACATGGAAGCAGGAAAGGGTGGTAGGAGCCTGGATAATGAAATTATGGTATTTACTTAGCTTCCAAATATCCAACTAAGGTATTAAATAGGTCAAGTTTTAAGATGGCATTTAAGACAAAAATGGCGAAATAGAAAGCCCTTTGGATTTAGGACTTGAACTCAAATCTTAGTTTTACCACTATCTATGTTACATTAGGCAAGTCACTTACCCAACTTGAGGTTCAGTTTCCTCATTTATAAAGTGACAGAATTGGGATAGATTGCTTTTGAGGACCCTTTAAACTATAAATCCATGCTCCTAAATAATTCAGAGAATGCTGTTTACCCAATTCAGAATTTTATAGAGACTTATCAGAAAGACTAACAGTCCTCTTTATGGCTTTGAATCTAGGGAAGTACAAATGATGAAAAAGTAGTTAGTTGTTCAATTCTTCAAATTCAAGTCTTTTAAGAGAAGAATGTTTCTATATTTGCAAAGCCTTATCTGTTAAATATTGACCTAATGTTCTGGCAAATAGTTCAGAACTCATTTCCAGAAATTTAAACATAGGCAAAACCTGAAAGAAAATTGTTCTTTTTTACAGTGCAGATTATCTGCATGTTATGACAGAGGAACAAGGTGGCATAGTGGGCAGAGTACTGTATCTGAAGTCAGGATGAAATAAGGTTGAAGAATCCTCTCTCAAGTAGCTATTAGCTCTGACTGGGCAATGTATTTATTCTCTTTGAGTTTCAGTTTCCTTGTTTGTCATATAAGGGAATTGGACTCAATAGTGTCTAAAATCCTTTCTAATTCTCAAACTAGGAGTTTATGATCTTATGACAGATTGTCTTCCATAATAAAGGGAGAAGGCAGAATAATTTCAGATTGAGTCTGGTGGTATCTTTTGAAAGAAGGATGGTAGCCAACATGTACTGTAAGCAAGAACCATCTGCCCTATCTCATAGATTCAACTACCCTAGAAACTGATGGAAAAAATTTAGGACTCTAGGGGGAAAAAAGAAAGAAGGTTAGTGGAAATAAAAAGAACAATGGACTGGAATATAGGAGACTTGGGTTCTACTCTTGACTTTGATTCATTTATTTTATCTTCGTCAAATCATATCACTTCTCTGGAACTCGGTTTCCATATCTGTAAAATAATACAGTTACATTAGAAGTTCTCTAGGAAAATTTCTCTCTCTAAAGCAATTTGATTCTAAGGAAAAGTGGAAGAAATTATTATTACCATTAAAATTAGATTTTCACAAAATGGATTAAATGGAAACGTGAAAAAATGAAAACATTAAAGCTTTAAATGAATAAATCCAGTCATCTTTGGGAATCTACTCTTATTCATGTATTGGTCAGCTCTTTTTTGCCAATGTTATATAGTTCCTGCTGCATTATACTAAATTTTGTGAAAATTCATTTTATTCCCTGAACAATCTCATTTATTTCTAGGGATAATTTCTATTTTGAGAAATATGGCTATTCAATTCAGTTCAACAAATTTATATTAAATACTTATTGTGTCTTACAGCACTGGGAATACAAAGTGGAAGTCTCTGCCCTCAATAAGCTTGTGCTATACTGGCAGGACACATGTAAATGAATATAAATAAACACATATAATAAATAAATAAATGAAAGAATGAATGAATGAATGAATGAATACAAAACATATATGAAGTAATACAAAGTAAATTCAAGAGAAAGAGAACCATAACTCAGAGAGATCTAGAAAGATGAGCTTTTCCTTGAAGAAAACTGAAATCCTACATGGAGAAATTAAGGAGGAACACATTCCAACAATAAAGGTGAGAGATGAAATGTTCTTTATGAAGCCTAGCTAGAAGACCAAGTTGTCTGCAACATAGAGTTTACAAAAGGAAATAATATGGAGGCAGGAGAAAGGCTAGACAGATGGGTGGGAGTCATATTGTTGAGGCCTTTAATTGAAGACTGAGAATGTTGTATTTTATTCTAGATGCTTAGGAATCATAAGACATTTTTGAGTGAGGTGATATCATCAGCTCTGTATTTTTAGAATATCAATTTGACAGCCATGTAGAGGATTCCTATTCACTCCATAACAATGTAGGACTTGCTGTAACCTCCAGGTCATTTAATCCAAGTTTCTATCTTCAGGCAATTCAGAACCTAAATTAATCTCAATAAATGAGAATTTCTATTGTATATAGATAGCAAAGAGATTTTGCCATTTCCCTCCATAATCCACATCAGTATTTAACAACTCTGTCTGAAAAATTTAACCTCTATCTCCAAATGAACAATCCTCTACACACTTAAAAGCATTATTCCTAGAAACAGAGATTGGCAATTTCAGGAGGTTGATTCTTCATTATTTCTCCAATAATATTCTTCTTTAAGGGCAAGAATAATTAAAACCATAAGAACATTTCATATCACACAGTATAAGAAGATGAGATTAATTATGTGCCTTAGTATGATTGCCTTTTTGTGAGTATCTCAAATTATACTGTGGAGATTATTTAACCCTAGAAGTATTTCTCAGGCATTATTACAAGATTTTGTAAATGCAATTCCCATTCTACAAATAAGAAAAATTGGACATATTTCCTTGTTTTGTAGTTAATTATCATCTAAAATCTGTAGTTAATATGATCTCTGTGTGAATTCTATATCGTCACTGGATTTTAAACCCCACAAAGTAAGTTCTTTATATTTACTAAACTTTTTATGTTATATATATTATATATATATATATATATATATATATATATATATATATATATATATACATATATATATATAAAATATGTTATATATTATGTTATATTAACTAAACTCCAGAGCCTAGCACAGGACCATATATATATTGTAGATGTGTAATAAATATTTGGTTGTTTTTTTATAGAGGGAAATAAAATGAATGTCAAAATAAATCATGACAACCAAAATAAAACTCAGAGCTCCTTATTATAAATGTAAACCTTCTTATTCAAGAGTCTATAAGTCATTAATCATTGACATATCATACATTCTTACAGAGTTTTTTCCTATGTGTTGCTATAGTTGTCTTTATCTCATTTACAGTAGAAAACATATTCGGAGCTCACAATGGAAACATGAATCAATAAACACACACTATTCTCCCAAATGGTCTATTGATATTGTGCAGTAATTAATATTAACATTTTGGCAAATCTTACTTTAATGATTAAGTTACATAATTCTAAAATAGCTGTCTGAAGTGCTATCACTGGTATTGCCAAATTATTTGATCTGAAATGATCCTCTGGGCCATGAAATCTTCCATTTTATATCCCATTAAATCTCAGGAGAATCTGAGAGAACAGAAGTAAACGGAATATTTTAATTCTTTAGTCTGGAGTTATTATGCAAATATAGTGAAATCTCAATTAAACAAAAACTTCAAGGAAGACATGATTCAAACCTAGCCTTAGATATTTATGGGCTGTGTAACTCAGGGCAAGTCACTTAACTTCAGTTTCTTCACCTGTAAAATGGCACCCATATTCCAGGATTGTCATGAGGGTAAAATGAGGTAATATTTGGAAAGAGTTTTACAAATTGTAAGTTATTATGTAAATGCTGCCTATTATTATTATTATTTTGCCTTTCCAAACATTTTGTGGAATTTTTATGGTTGAACTTGAAAAGGAATCTTTCTTTTGATGCTCTTGAGCCTCTTAACAGGTCATATAATGTCAAAAGTCTTCTTTGATTGTGTATGATTCATTTCAATTTTTAAAGAAATCAATAATTTAAAAGATATGATGGTTACTTGAAGGAGACATTCCCTTAATTTTGTTTTTAGAGCAACCAAATTAGCAAGTTCCATTATTTTACTATTATAGGGAGTTCCCAAGTGAGGAAACTACATCTACTCCTTATGATTTATACTTTTGCTGCAATTTATTTTATGAAGAGTTTCCCAGAGCCCTGAAAAATTAAGCAACATATTAACTATGTGTCAAAAGTGGGATTTGAAGCCAGGTCTCTTTTGAGATTGGCACAGAATCCACCATTACAATCCTTCAAAAGAGTTAAATTAGTCATATTTGAGGGATCTATAAATTTGTTTGTTTTTTTTTTAAATCTCACTTAAATATAGTTTTAAAATGTTTTTAAAATACTATTTTTGACATTCTCTTTAAAAAAATAAGTTCTGGACCTGTATGTGCCAAAATGTTTGTGGCAGCTCTTTTTGTTGTAGCTAGAAACTGGAAGTTGAATGGATGTCCATCAATTGGAGAATGGTTGGGTAAATTGTGGTATATGAAGGTTATGGAATATTATTGCTCTGTAAGAAATGACCAGCAGGAGAAATACAGAGAGGCTTGGAGAGACTTGAATCAACTGTTGCTGAGTGAAATGAGCAGAACCAGAAGATCACTATACACTTCAACAACAATACTGTATGAGGATGTATTCTGATGGAAGTGGAAATCTTCAACATAAAGAAGATCCAACTCACTTCCAGTTGATCAATGATGGACAGAAATAACTACACCCAGAGAAGGAACACTGGGAAGTGAATGTAAATTGTTAGCACTACTGTCTATATACCCAGGTTACTTATACCTTCAGAAGCTAATACTTAATGTGCAACAAGAAAATGGTATTTACACACATATATTGTATCTAGGTTATATTGTAACACATGTAAAATGTATGGGATTACCTGTCACGGGGGGGAGGGAGTGGAGGGAGGGAGGGGATAATTTGGAAAAATGAATAAAAAAAATAAAAATAAATAAAAAAAAAATAAGTTCTGAAATATCTCCTACCCTCCAGCTTCTTCTTCCCCATTCATTGAGAATACAAGTAAGAATAATTCATGTGAAATCATACAAAACATATTTTCATATTAGCCATATTATAAAAACAAAAACATGAGCAAACAAGAAAAATAAAGGGAAATAATTATATTTGATTTTGTACTCAAAATTAATTGGTTCTTTCTCTGGAGGTAAACAGCATTTTTAAAAATAAATCATAAAGTGCTTAATTGTCATAGATCATTGTATTGATCAAAATGGCTAAGTCTTTTGCAGTTGATTGTTGTTACAATATCGCTTTTAATGTTTACAAGGTGGTTCTACTTATTTTACTTTGCATCAATTCATATAGGTCTTACCAGGTTTTTCTAAAACCATTCGCAAGAGGGGAATGTTTTGAAAGGACTTTGCACTCTTCAAAGTAACTGTTGAATATTTAATACTTATAAAATAGAGCCTCAAATAGCTTCTTCTCTCTTGTAGAGCATAGGATTGCCCAGGGTTGGAAGGTATAAAAGCTGGGATTTTGTGGGCCTGTATTTAAGGCTTTTAGACAGTCAGACATAGGTAGTAAGCATTAAGTGAAGTTACTGGGTCTGAAGTACATGGAAAGTTGTTTACTGTATGGATTGATAATAGGAGAGCTAGTCCCAGAATACTGTTAAGAGAATCAGAGAAGCAATGTGTGTTCATAAAAACTGGCATTTTTGTGATAAAATCATAACAAGTACAAGAAAAGCTGAGTATATTGGTGAGAATTGGGAGTTGGTGTGCTTGAGGGAATGGTGTGAATGTGGTTTCTCTGTGGTTCTTGCCAGAGAATCAGGCTGTGATTCATTCAGGCTGGAGTTGATAGCCCAGAAGGTATTTTGAGACTTGATGAAAGAGTATGAGTATGTATGATGAGAAAAATGGAGGTATGAGTTGGAGAGAAGAGGGAGGTAAGGCAAAAGAAAAGCTAGACTATGATTTTGGCCTAATACTAGAGAGCTGTAATGAAGACCTTGATGTTAAGTTTCTGATTCACCATAGTCTCTATGGGCTAGTCTCAGTAAGGGGAAAGTGAGTTTCCAGAGAAGAACAAGGATTCCCAGACATGGGATTTGTGTGTAATTCAAGCTCCAGTCAGGCCAGTCTACTTGCTAATATTTTAATATTAGCCTACAATCCACTTCACTTGCAAATTATATCATCTTCCTAATGTTATGGTCCTCTTTGATAATAAAGGACAAACAATAACAACATCATACATAATTCTATGCTTTGGCTATTTCTCTTCTTCCCTTCATGAATACCCTTCCTGATCCCTGCTCTTATGTCTATCATTTCTTTTAGCAATTGTCCTCTGATTAAGTACATTCAACTCTGTCTGCTAATTTTATTTTAGGAACTTAAAATATTTCACAATTTCTAATCATATTGTCTAACACTTTATCAGCTGTTGCTTAGCATTCCCTATCTAATATTTTTCTTGGAGTGTTTTATTTTCTTAGCTTAGTTATAGCCCCCTTGCTTGAATAAAGCAGCAAGATTATTTTGATTAGATTATTTATATTATTCTGATTAGGGAGGTTTTAATATACTGGATCAATGTTTGTTTAAATTGTAGTGTTTTATTACAGTTTTATACTCCTTTTTAAGTTACAAAATATTTTTGAGTCTCTTGTTATGCTCATTAGTACAAAATTAACTTTATGTACTCTCAATAATCTCAAGAATATTATGAAAGTAAGATAGCAGTGCTGCATACTGAAAGACCATTTGGTCTAGGGACATAATTAATCAATCAAAAAGCATTTATTAATCACCTACAATGTGCTGTTTCTGTGCTAAGTTCCAGGAAAAAAAGAAAGTCTCCTCCCTCCCTCCTTTCTCCCCTCCTATGAGCTCTATGGGAGAGATCATATATAAATATATAGGCATATACAAACCAAATACAAGATGAACACAATTTTTTTAGGAGAAAGACATTAATTATTAGATGCATTAGAAATGATCTTATGTAGGATATAATCTTTTTAAAAATTTTCAACAGTATTTTGTTTTTCTAGCTACATGTAAAGATAGTTTTCAACATTTGTTTTTGTAAGATTTTGAGTTCCAATTTTTTTCTTTTTCTTCCCTTCCCTTTTCCCCAAGAAAGCAAGCAAAAAGATGTAATTATTGAACCAAGTCTTGAAGATAAATAGGGATTTCAAGAAGTGAAGGTAAGGAGAGTACTTTGCAGGTGTGGAAAGGTGCAGGTTTCACCAGCTACTTTCATCATATAACTTTTGGTGGTATAATGGATAGTGGCAGGTTTTGGAGTCAGGAAGTCTTGAATTCAAATCCATCTCAGGCTAGCTGTTTGATTCTGTTTATCTCAGTTTCCTTATCTGTAAAATGAGCCAGAGAAGGAAATGGGAGACCACTCCATTATTTTTGTCAAAAAAATTCTATATGGAATCACAGTCATACATGACTGAAATAACTGAACAACAACATAATTTTAGGCTGTAGACTTGTTGTTGTTTTTTTTTTTCATGTCTGTAAAATGTGTGTAATAATACTTTCTTTTCCTAAGCTTAGTGTTGTTAGGATAATATATGTGAAAGTACTTTGAGTAACTGAAGTATTATGTAGGGCACTGAGTTATTGAAAGTACCAATAGGAAAAGCTTTGTCCTATAACAAAATCACAGTTTCAGCCCCAAATTATATGCAATATTGCGGTTTCTATGAGATAGCATTATATAGAGGGCTGGAACTCTGGAGATGTATACTTGAAACAAGGATACTTACAACAAGATGTTAACTCAGTAGAATTGATGATGGTTCTCTAGTATACATCTACTTAGTACTTAGTATGGTGATGTAATGGTTCTCTAGTTCACACATATTCAGTGTGCTGTAGTGATGTAATTGTACTAATGTATTTAAGGGCTGAGAAGGACTGGGAATGGTACATTCCATTTTGGACCCTCCTGCTGGTGACTCTCCTGCCTCCTATACTTCTCCACTAAAATCAAGACTGGGCCAGAATAAAAGACTTTAGACTCTTATTTCTGACCATTCTGACCAGGATAGACCAGGATAGACCTGGTGTCTATCCTGCTGAGACCAAGGCCCATCTGAAGAACCTCCAGCAAGCTAGCCCGAACATTACAGCATTAGAACCCAAAACTGGTATAGAAATTTAATTATATCAGTCAACCAAGCACCACATATATATAAATATATATGAAAATTTACATATATGTAAATACAGTTTTATCACATCCCATTTTTAAATGTCAGATACTTCTTTGTTCCACTTGGTTACCAGTACTGAAGCACAATGGGATCTTCACTATTTTTACACTTCATCTTTTAGATCCAGAACTAAACTTGGCAACAAATTAGGAAAGAGCTATGCATTTGAATTTAGAAGACTGCCAGTAGACTGAGAGCTGAAGGGAAACTTGAGACATCATTCCCCCCACTCCATGATTAGAGATACTACAACACATCTTATTAAAAAACAAAACAAAACAAAACTGAATTGGCAAAGAAGAAAGAACCCCACCACTGAAATATATGGGATCAGGGAAGATTGGAATTCATCTTCAAAGAAGGATACTTTAGTTAAAGAAAAAAAAAAAAAAAAGCTTCTACCGAAAGAATAATGTGAAATGACTCCCTATCCAGAGAGAATTTATAGAAGAACTCAAAAAAGAATTCAAAATCAAATGAGAGACATTGAGGAAAAGCTAAAACCATCCAAGAAAAACAAAATTATGAAAAAAAAAAAGTTAACCAATTAAAAAGAAGACTCAAAGATGAAAATAACTCTTTGAAAATTAGAATTGGGCAAGGGGAAGCTAGTAAAGCTCTGAGAGACCAAGAAATAACAAAACAGATTATAAAAATGAAAAAATAGAACAGAATGTAAAACATCTCATAAGAAAAATAACAGATCTAGAGAAGAGAAAAAAGAAGAGAAAATAGTCTGCCAGAAAGTTGTGACCATAAAGAGGACCTTGACACAATAATGCAGTAAATAATCCTAGAAAATTGTCCTGGAGTGATAGAACATGAGGGAATAGTAGACATTTTAAAAATCTACCAATCACCACCTCAAATAGATCCTTTGTGGAAAACACATAGAAATATTTTTGCCAGATTTCAAAACCCCCAGATCAAAGAGAAAATTTTACAAGAAACAAGAAAAAAAAAATTCAATTATGCTAGAGCTAATTAGAATTGTACAAGACTTATTAGCAGCTACAATAAAAAAACCATAAGTATTGGAATCATATCTACAGACAAGCAAAAGAACTAGGCCTGAAGCCAAAATGATCATATCCAGCAAAATTATATATAATTTTAAATGAGAAAAAATGGACATTAAATGAACTTGCAGATTTACAGGACTTTCTATCAACCAAATCTGAACTTAACAGAAAATGTAATTTGTAAGACCTAATATCAAAAAGCAATCTTAAAGAACTCAACATGAACACATGGACAAATTGTTTATGCTTTTTTAACATGGGAAATGTAAAGATTTACATCAACAATAGGGTAAGCTCAAAAGAAAGATTGGCAGAATAAAGGTAAAAATAGTAATCATGTTATACAAATGAGGTGCAGAGGAAGAATAGACAGAGGCATCAGAGGGAGGAGGAGGGCTTGTAATTCTAAAAACCTACTCATATCAGGAAGGGGTTCAGTAAGCAACACACCATATATGCCATGAAAGGTATAATGCCCTCCAAAATCTATAAGAAATAAGGGGGATGGATAGGTGAATGGGGAAACAAAGGATGAAGGAAGAAGACAAAGGTGGGATCTCTGGGGTGGAGGTTAAGTAATAGTAAGTTAAGTTATGGAGCAGAATTTAATGAGTCAGCAGGGATAGGAAAGGTGTGTATGGGGAGTATGTGTGTCTGTGTATGTATGTATATATCTACATATATATATATATATAGATAGATAGATAGATACATAAATATATCTTTTATTAATTGTAGTTTGCTTGAGTGTTGTGGAGGGGGATAAAAGGGAGTATGTGTTGTCTGTGTGTCTGTATGCAAGTATAGTATATATTTACATATGTATATATAAATATATCCTTTCTTAACTATAACCTGCTTGGAGTGTGAGGGGGAAATGAAAGAGAGGGAAAAGAATAAAATAAAAAATGTATACAGCACAGAACAAAAGAACAATTTACCAGGAAGTAAAGAAAAGACAGATACTCATGAATATAATTTCTTCTACTAATACACACACACACACACATTATATATATATATATATATATATATATATATATATATATATATATATATATATATATGTATATACTTTCTTAAATTGGTATTTATTGTTATTGTTAAATTGGTATTATTGGTATATTTTGAATCCTCCCTGATGTTCTGCTGGGCACATGATAATGTTCTCTTTTCTTTTGTTTAATTTTGTTTTGTATTGCTTTTCTGTTTTTCTTTTTTCTTATTTTGTTATTCAAATAAAATAAATTTTGGGAAAAAAGTAAAGAATTTAACCCTGTTTATCTCAGTTTATTTATCTGTAAAATGAGCTGGAAAAGGAAATAAAACCCTAAATGGAGTCATGAAGGGTTGGACATGACTGAAAATAAACAACAACAAAATGTGTAAGGGAAAGAAAGCATAGGCACTTAGGATGCTAAGACAAAAGAATAACAACAGGTCTTTTCCTCAGGAAGCTTTTAATCCACTTAATCTCTCTGGGTTTTCAGTTTCATCATCTGTAAAATCAAGAAAGTGACCAATGATCTCTAAGATCTCTTTCAGTCCTACATCAATATTCCCAACATCATACAATGAGTTATTAGCATCCTTGTTTTCTTAAGACTTTTAGCTTCATAGGAGAAAAGGAAATGTTATAAGCATAGATTTTAGAGATAAGATTTAGTGTTCAATTGATGTTATCTTCTTTCCTGTTCTAAATAAGATTCTGTCATTTAAATAGCAGTATTAATCAGCCAAGGTAATGAGTGTTGTGACTGCTTATCTCACATCTGATTCTTCCCAAACCCTGAGGGAAACAACAATGATGATAATGTATAGTATTGTTATTACTCAGAATAGGGCAAGAATCTTATTTAAGAGGAAAACAATTGTACATAGCAACATCAAATGGTAACATCATTTCCTATTTTCAGTGGGCAATAAGGGATGAGGATAGTGTGTACTTTCTCTAAATTTAGTCAGAATTGTGAGGAAATCTTTATTGATCCTCCATGAACTCCATTCTTCTGCATTTTATTGTACTTACTCCAGCCCAGATTGTTCATTCTTCTAGTTGGGAATGCAAGAGAGATTTCAAAGTAGGCCAGTTTACTATTGTATTTTGGTTCAATTTAAGTTAAGCTGCTTTTGAATTATGGATGTCAGACCAATCCTATTGGGGAAAGATCTGCTCTTTCCTGAATTTCTATTGGGCGACTCTGCAACTTATTAAAGATTGAAAACTGATCTGAATTAAAATTGTATTATTCTATGTTTGGAGTTTAAAACTTTGAGCTCTACATTCCCTATTTCAGTAAGAATCTAAATTATCTTTTGATTTTTTCAGCAAATGGCAAATAGAAGTCAACCTATGATCAGCAAACATATATAGAATATCTAGTGCTGAGTATTTCTATCCCTTATAAATTAGATTGATTACATATAGATGCTGGGCAGGGATAGAGTTCCACGCTAGTTATCCAGAAGACTCATTTTCCTGAATATAAATCTGGCTTACTAGCCATGTGACTCTGAACAAGTCCTTAAAACTGTGTATCTGTTTCCTCATCTGTTAAATAAGCTAGGAAAAGAAATGACAAACTAATATCTTTTCCAAAAAAGATTACAAAGACTCAGACATGATTGAAAATGACAGAATAACAACAATAATATAGGTGTACGGCACATGTGCACACACACACACACACACACACACACACACACACACACACACACACATACACACTACTCAAGACAAGTTTCAGAGCCCCAAGTTAGTACTTGCTTTAGAAATTAAATTACAAACTAAAATTTCTACTTGGCAAAGCATAGAAATAATATTCTCATTTCTGTTGCTCTTGAGTTAACATTGCTATCTCAACTATTTTTTAATCTTAGATCTAAATCTCAATGTAGTTTTATCTGGATTTGAACAATGCTATAGCACCCCTAGGTATATATTATACCATGCAGAAAATATTTCTCTATTCCTAAAAAGTTTAATGAATGCAATAAAAATAATTGAGGTGGGAGAAAGAAGAACATTTCTTGTTTTATTTTTTTTACTTTTTTTTTTTTTTTTTTTAATGTATTCGATATATTCTACCAGAACCTGAAAAGAAGAGATTTGTCTTTCTTGAGTCACATTCTTTTCATGACATCAGCAAATCGGTTTTGACTTGATGGTCAGTAGCAACAGCAAGATCCTCTATGAAATGGACATTCAAACCAATGTGCATTGTCAAGGGCTAATGGGGCCTGACACTGTACCTGGAGCATCAATTAGGGCTTTGTCTGGCTTTAGATTCCCTCCAGGGAATTGACCGGAGACAGTTGCTCAGGAACTTTGGAGTAGAGATTTTATTACAAAGTTGGATCCCCAAGTTTCACTGAAGTTCAGTTTAATAACTCTTTATTTGTTTTTGTTGAATTGTTTCAGTTTTATCTGACTGCTCATGAATGATCCCATTTGGGGAGTGGTTTGCCATTTCCTTTTCCAGTTCATTTTACAGATGAGAAAACTGAGGCAAACAGGGTAAAGTCCTTGGCCCAGGGCTACATAGCTAATAAGTGTCTGAACTCAGATTTGAACTCCGGAAAATGAATCTTCCTGACTCTAAAGCTGGGTACTCTATAGGCACTATGGTGCCATCTTGCTGCCTCAATTAAGCACTTATTCTATGCCAGGAACTTTGCTAAACATAAAGCTTATTCTCAATAATATGCACACCAAAGGATAAGATTTATGGTTTTTTTGGGGCCTCCCAACTTTTTCTGGTTAGTTTTTCTTTGAATTTGGGTGGTGATAGCAGAATAATAATAATTATGATGATAGCTCTATAAGTATACTAAAGAAAGTATACACTGTATACTTACAAGTATATATTTCATAAATATATATGTATGCATATATATATATGTATATATATATATATATATATATATATATATATATATATATATATATATATATATATATATATATATATATACTGCATAAAAATTTATTAAGCAGATAAGTAATCCCCAAATTGGGATTTTGAAGAGTGACTAAAAATGACTAAAAATCTATAAAACAACAATATTGTATGGAACTCTGTGTCAGAAAAACCAAAAGCTTATATAATGTCCTCCTTTTCCTCATGGAATTTATAGTCTAGAAGAGGTAAGTATTAAATTATAGCAGGGTATCAGAGACATTGTAGGTACTCAATAAATGCTTGCTGGATTGAAATGAATTATAGTTAATCTGAATATGTTTCACATCCCTCTTCTAGACTATAAATTCCATGAGGAAAATGAGGACATTATATAAGCTTTGGGTCTTTTCTGGCACAGAGTTCCATACAATATTGTTAGGAAACCTTAAGTGGTCAGTTCGAGGTAGTCAGAGAAGTCTTTATCACGGAGATAGAATTTGAATTGGTCTTTAAAATATGCTTAGCAATTGGGAAAGAGAGGACCTGTAAGCATGAGAAACATTAAGGATCAAAGGCATGGAGATGCAAAATAAATAAGCTTGTGGTAGAATGTAGTAGTATATAATATGGGCTGTGGATGGAATGGTATGATCATGGTATTTATAAAGAACATTGAATGCCAGGCAAAGAATTAAAATAAAAAAAATATTCTATAGGGAATAGGAATCTACTGATTTTATTTTGAGGGGGAAGGGTAGAGGGGGAAAAAAGCAATAATATGATCATATTTATACATAAAAGAATTTAATTAGTCTACAGGATGGTTTGAAAGGGGAGCAAGTGGAGACAGGGAAAGTTGTTAGAAGAATATTGTAATAATCTAAGGACATTGTTGATTCCCTTACTTGTGAGTGCTCTGCCCAAAAGAATGCATTAATTTTTTTTAATCACTGAAACCTCCTAAGAAATCTTGGGGTTTATGGTTATATTTCTTTCTTAAGGACCATACCTTAAATCTAAATCATTCTGGTTGTTATTGATTGGCCAGCAATAGGTCCTAGGCCAACCTAGTTGGTCATTATTTGGGCCCTGATTGAGTCAGAGTTATATAAATAGCAATTATTTTTGTTTTGTTTAGAAACACTGAAGTTCTTCCTTTTATAGAATGGATTTTTTTTGACTAGGTAGAGGGGGTCATTCTTTGCTTCACTCCTTACCTATCTTAATCACTAAATGGGCTTTGCCTCAGCCAAACTGAATCTAAGAAGGTGAATACACAGGAGTATGTGATGCTTTGAAGACTTGTCCATAGTTCTGGTTAGGCGGTTGTTTTTTGTTCTTGAAGATCAAAATGACATCATTATGTTACATTTGAGATATAACTTATTGTATCTGATAAGACCAATGCAAGCTCACAATGTCCTGCCACAGGTCAGACACAAATAGTCCCTGTGAATATTTGGGGTGGCTCCTCCAATTTTGCCTTTTTTTTCTGAGCTAATTCAATTCTTCTTTGCGCATAGAACACAGCATCTTTTTTGAGGAGTCCATGTTATCCTGGGTGGTCCTATGCCATACAATCAATTCTACAGTACTCTACAGAGAGAACTTTGGCTTTTTTTTGACCACCATGTGAATACTTGCCTTGTGTGGGTTCTCCATAAAATAGACTTTTTGGCCAATATATATATGTCCTGTCAGGTAATCTTCAGAATTCCTCTAAGACAATTCAAATGGAAGTGAATCAGTTTCCTGATATGGCACTAGTATACTATTCATGTTTCACAGGCATACCATCAGAGTGGTAGATGAGTTTGATGGTTGTCCTTATTGTTATAATTTTCTACAAGCCATCACAATTGACAGCATCAAGGGCCTTGGTCAAAGCTACAGAGGTTGTATATAGACCTCTGTTTTGCTCCTGGAATTGTCGGACAGTAACATTATGTAGAACATTCCTCTGCCCCTTCTGAAGCAGCACTGGTTCTCAGGTACATATCCTTCTTCCAGGTATAGGATCAGCCCATTAAGGAGAACTTTGGCAGCAATCTTGCCAGCCCTAAGAAAGAGACCCTTCTGTGATTATCACAGGACAATCTTTTCACTTTCCATTTATAAAGATGGACAGTGGAGACATAAACTCTTCTTGCTATATAATCTGGAAAAATTCAGTCAGCTTTTGTTTGAACAATGGATCCTCACCTTATAAATCTCAGCTGGAATATAATTATCACCAAGTGTTTTGACATACCAAAATAGCCTAATGACATTCAAACTTCTTCTAAGACATTGTATGGATACCCAATGAAGATTGTAGGCTCTTTATCAGCTGTCTTTCACTCACAATATATGACTGAAGCATGTGCTTTTTTCCCTTTTTCTGGTCATCCATTTCTCTGATGATATTATTTATACTATTTTCCCTGCAAAACTCTCCATTTGTGCACACAATTCTTCATATAGCTTGTTCATACTCACTATGTGTTTCTACATTACCCTGTAAGACATCTTCTATTTCTTTTCTTCAAAGACTGGTTTTCCACCAGCCACACAACCTTCCTGAAAGAATATGGCTTTAAAAATATGATCTTTGTTTTTGGGAGACTTTTGAGGGTCATGAAAAGTACTGTATACAACCCAGCATGGCTTTTTTTTTCCTGTTTAGTTTTTGGCTTTAGACATTGTTCATAGTTATATTTTTAAGTGTTTTTAAAGGCCTGCTTTTCCAACTGTATATGAAATTGCAGACTACAGGCATTCTTCATCTACTCCACTTTTCCATTTTTTGGCTAATTAGATCAAATAATTTGAAATAAAAAATAAATAATTTGAAATGAATAACAGCTAATGTTTATATATAATTTCAAGGTTTGCAAGATGCTTTAGATGTATTATCTTATTTAGGGTTCACAATTCTCTGACTTGGTTATTATTATCACTATTTTCCATATGAGGAAACTATAGTTGAAATAAGGTAAACCAACTTCTCAGGGACATAGATACCAAGTGTTTCGGCAGAAATTGAACTCATTTCTTCCTTGACACCAAATCAACAACTAATCACTATAACATCAAAGTGAGCATGGTTCTCTATTTCTTTTAAGAAAATTTGAAATGTATGGGGGCTTGGTGCCATCAGTACAATCTATTGATAAACAATAGCATTTTGTATATCTCTCTTCCCCATGTATATAATATGTATAGAATATCCTTCTTCCTTTCATACCTTCTCTTTGAGACTGGCAATATCCTTTGGCAAACAATATGTAGCTTTTTATATGTCACAAAAATCAGTGGGTCATAGAAAAATGTTATCAGTGTTAAAATACATTTTAAAGCACTGTGATGTGATCATGTTTTTGGTATTAGAGAATACCAAATACTATTTTTTAATCAAACATGAGATTCAATCATAGAAGTCCTATTTCTCTGAAAATTTATCCAGCTGCTTTCTCCATTAAAGAAGTATATATATATATGCTTTCTATACTTTCTACTTCCCTGTATAACACATTAGGGATTATAATGTTGGAACCCAAATCTGATAGCTTTGCATTTCTTGATGATAAAATGTATTTAGCTTCTTAAATAAAAATCTCCACAAATATTTTCCAAGTTTTATCTATCATCCATCTTCCACTTTTTGTCCTTAAATGCCCTTGGAATAATTTTGCTTAGTTATGTCTCTTGCCAGGCTTTTCTAAAATTTGTTTTTTCCCTTAAGTTCCTCTCACTTTTATAAAGTGATACTGCTGACCATCTGCTTCTGTAAAAATTTACAGACAAGTTTATATTTTAAAATAGTATTGCCCTTGGCTGCCATGTTTTTTTGCTTGGCATTGAAATCTAATTTTATTGGCTGAGATCATTTCTTAAGCTTTTTTAATGTCATTGTGGGCATTGATTTATATCAGTCTGTATCAATGTCTTTTCCTTTATGATTTTCCCATTTTTGATGCCAGTAGCTGATTTGTTTGATATACCTTTGTCATTTTTATTCTTTCTTCTAGTTTTGTATTAATTTTGATCTTTTTTTTAACAAGTCAGTTCTGAACAGTTAATTCAGAACTGACTTCCACATCCATAATAAGCCAGTTCCTATTTGTTACAGCATAATTTCATTTTAAATTATGCTATTTGGTCCTTGCTTTGTCCTGTTCTCCTAATCTTTTCTCAAAGAAAGTAGTCACTGTGAAACTTCTGTGTAATATCTAAGCTTCTGGCTTGTCTTATTTATTTTTTTACTTCTGAACCATAATTTCCAATGGCTTTTTTGGAAACCTCCCCTTTGCCTTTTATACAATGGCATCATTGCATATATATGTTTATTTAGTTTGGAGGACTTTACTAAGATCTTCATAGAATTTTACTCCTCATTTTCAGCCAAATTTTGGCTTGTAAACTACAATTTTTTCATGGTGTTATTTTTGCAAATATTTAATCATGATTACTATAACATTTCATGGGACTTGTCATCATCTCATATAATATTGAGAAAAGTGTCTGTGAGACAGTACTAATAACTATAGATACCTAGAAAGACATTCTGTAGATGTGGCTTATAAATTTAACTTTCAAGGAAGTGAGGAATTCTAAGAGCTAAAGGTGAAGAAGAATGACATTCCAGGTATGTGGGAAATCTGTGCAAAGCACATACATAGAATATCAAATATGTTGAAAGGGGAGTGGCAAGGTGCTCAATAAATACTTGTTGAATGAATGGATGATTACTAGATAATGATCGCACATTTTTAATACTTATAATTGTGGCATTTTAAAAAGTTTTGAGAGACAATTTCTGGGTAATTTAATCATTTTATTAATAATGCAATATTATAGTAAAAGATGGTCATTTGACCATCTCTCTCCTAGAGCAAAGACAATCATGGTGGTGGGGTCACAGTTTATGCCTCTTACAGAGTAGGTTTTACACAGGGTGGCAATCAATTCTGATTGGTTAACAATCAATGAAAGAATAAGTACTAGAATGGGGGGATCGACCTGAACTTTGATTATGCCATTTACTTTTTAAGTTAACCCTAGCCTTGGGCAATCTATTCAAAAAAATTTTCCTGTTCAAAGCAGAGTGGAACACAATGGCTGGGTGGAGTCTGCATAAAAGAGGTTAATTCAACCTTCAAAGATTGAGGTCTTGAAATAAAGGTAAAAGAAAAAAGGAGAAATCTGAATCTCCCTAAATCATTGATTATTAGTAGTCATTTCTACCATATCTAAGTTTAATGTTTATAGATGGTCTAAATTCTATAAGTCTAAGCATTCTCGGCCTCTTTCCCCATTATTCTCAATAAACCTCATTGATTAATTATGATCTCTGGAATAAAATACAAACTATTCAATTTAGCATTTAAAGTACTTTAAAATTGGTTTCTAGCCTACCTTTCTTGGATTATTGAGTTCTAGCTCAACTATTCATTGTCACTCTCCCTACATAATATTTCATATTTCATTTTTGTGCTTTTGCATAGACTTTCTGTATACATGTAATTTAGTACTTTCTCACTTCTACCTCTTAGAATTTCTCGATTTCTTGCAGTGGTCCTCAAACTTTTTAAATAGGGGGCCAGTTCACTGTCCCTTAGGCTCATACTCTGTCTCCGCCCCTCAGCCCATTTGCCATAACCTGGCTGGCCTCATGAACATCCTCAGTGGGCGGCATCCGGCCTGCGGGCCATAGTTTGAGAAGCCCTGCTTTAGAGTTTCTTTACAAGATATATCTAAAGGATGCATTTCTGGATCCCTGAAATTGCAATACTCTCTCACTCATCAAATTATCATGTTGTATTCCTATAGTAGAACATAAATTTGATGACGGAAAAGTTAGTTTTTCTTTTCTTTGTGTCTTAAAAGCCTAATACAGTCCTTTCATTGCTTAGTAAATGCTTTTTGTTACCAGAGAGTAGTATGTCAACAGAAGTGATATTGATAGATGTGGGGAATCAAACTAAAAGAAGGTGAGGATATTAGATGGTGAGGAAATTTTACAGCTAAATATTAAAGAAGCTTAGTAGTTAAATTATTCCTGGAATAAACTTCTCATTTCTACCTTTCTACCTTTAGGCTCAGATTAGGTATATATTCTTTCATGAATATTTCCTGTTGTTTCCAGGTGTTAATATTCTCTCCTCAAATTGTCTGGCAACAATTTATTTCTTAAATGTTTTCAAGAATAGGGACTTGTTTTTTTTTTTTTTTTTTTTTTTTTTTGGCATTTTTATTATGGCCTTGGCAATTGACTATGTGTTGGTTTTTGTTTGTTTATTTGTTTTAATAGCCAGTCTAATTAAGTACAGAAAACTTACTGGCAGGCTTGTCACTGGGTAAAAATTTGTTAGCCATAGCAACCTATGAAGCAAAGAAAAACTAAAAAATAGACATTGGCCTTGTACAACACCCTTTCTTTCTGTGTTAATGCTTAGAGAATAGTAGAAAATGATGCATCCATTTTTAGACTATCAATATGAAGTAAATAAGTTGGTGCTCTAAATATGAAATGCTAGAGAAATACTAGTGATCTATATTCACTGATTAATGAATGGAGATACTACTAGAGGAATTAAATCATAGCAATTTCAGTATAATTTAAACTAGAGGATGAAAATGGAAATAAAGGAAAATGAAATAATTTCACATAAGTTGATCTTAAAAAAGCAAAAATTTAGAAAAAAATTGATGCAGTTTTTAAGCATTTAAGAAATGTTTTGGTAGGTCAGGAGAAAAACTGACTTGTCATATCATTGGCATAGGGAACTCCAGGAAAGAAATTGCCTGTACCAGTATATATTGACAACTTTGTCTTAGAGAATTATATTGGACTCTGTCTCACAATCAGTATCTGTTTCAGAGTCAGAAGTTATACCAATGTCTCCCTGATTCAGAGACCACTTATTTTCACCATGTCATATTCATTTTGTTCTTCAAAGATAAAAAGATTTTCTCCTGGGCTAATTTTGATTATTTGAGTATTCTATTTCTTCTTTTGTTAATCTGAGTAATTATATTTTTGTAAATATTCATCTGATTGTTTTAATTTTATCTTCATTGTGGTGCTTTCATTGACCCTTTTCATTTTGCATACTAGTAATTTGGCTATCTTCTTTCTTTTTAAAATCAAATTAACCTATACTTTACCTATTTTATTTTATTTTTCATAAAACCAGTTACTAGTTTAATTAATTTGTTCAATGTTTTTTACTTTCAATTTTATTAATCTTTTTTTTTAATTTTTTTAGAATTTCCAGTGCAAAACTGATGAATTCTTTGGTCTTCTCTTTCTCTCTTTTATTGATGTATGTATTTAGAGGTATACATTTTTCCCTAAGTACTGCTTAGACTGAATTTATACATTTTAGAATGTGAGATCATGATTGTTACTCTTTCTTTTTTTACTTCATCTGAAACACAATACATTCTGCTTTCCTGTCCTCTATTTTTAATTCTTTGTCTGTCTAGCTATTTCAAGTATGTCTTATAAACAACATATTGTTGGATCTTAATTTCTAATTCATTCTGTTTTTTGCTTTCATTTTATGGGTAACGTTATCCCAGTCACATTCATTGGTATGATCACTAACTATGCATTTCTATCTAATTTTTGTCAGATTATCTTTCTCTTTCTCTCTTTTTATTAATCTATTTTTGCTTTTGATTATTGCCTTATTTTATCTGTCCTTTTTTTAAAATCACCCCCTCATTCATTTCTCTTATCTTTTTTCCTCCTACTTTTCTGTGGGGTAAGATAAATTTATATTACCAATTAATGTGTTTTTTCATGTGTGTGTGTGTGTATGTGTGTGTATGTGTGTGTGTGTGTGTGTGTGTGTGTGAGAGAGACAGAGAGAGAGAGAGACAGAGAGAGAGAGAGAGACAGAGACAGAGACAGAGAGAGACAGAGACAGAGACAAAGACAGAGAGACAGAGAGGGAGAGAGGAAGTGAGGGAGAGAGGTGAGTGTGTTCTTTCAAATGAAATGTGAGATTCAAATGCTGCCCCTATCCCCCAAAGATTTTTCCCTCCATTGCAAATGTTCTTTCCTATGTGCCTCTTTTATGTCAGATAATTTCTCCTATACTTCCTCTCCCTTCTCCTTTCTCCCAGAGAATCCCTCTTTTGCACCTCTCCATATTTTTTTGTTTTTGTTTTTTACATCAAGCTAATATAATTGATGTACTCCCATGCTCTCTTTTAAGATAGAATCCTTCTAACTATTTTAATATTGATAAAGTTCTTTAAAAGTTACATTTATCTTTTTCCATATAAAAAAGATTAACAATTTTACCATATTATATTCTTTATGATTTCTCTTTTCATGTTTACCTTTCTATGCTTCTTTTGAAAATCAAATTTTCTATTTATCTCGGATTCTTTTCATTATCAATGCTTTCATGTCCTCTAGTTCATCAAATATCCATTTTTCCCTTGAAGAATTATGCTCAGTTTTGCTGTAAAGGTTATTCTTGGTTTAAATTATAGCTCTTTTGCCTCCTGGAATATAACTTTCCAAGGCCTTTTCTCCTTTAATGTGGCAGCTATCACATCTTGTGTGATCCTGACTATGACTTGATGATATTTGAATGATTTCTTTCTGCCTGCTTGAAATTTTTTTCTTCAACCTGGGGACTTTGGAATTTATTTATAATATTCTTGGGAATTTTCATTTTGTAATTTTTTTTTCAGGTGGTGATTGGTGAATTCATTCAATTTCTATTTTATTCTATGAATCTAGGATATCAGGGCAATTTTCCTTTATAAGTTCTTGAAATATGGTGTCTAGACTTTCATCATAACTTCAGGCATTTTAATAACTCTTGAAGTTCCTCTCCTTGATATATTTTCTAAGTCAGTTATATTTCTGGTGATATTTTTCACATCTTTTTTCTTCTTTTGACTTTTTGTATGTTTCTTTTATTATTATTATACATTTTTTAATTTTAAAAACATATGCACGGATAATTTTTAACATTGACCCTTGCAAAACCTTGTGTTCCAACTTTTCCCCTCCTTCCCCCCAACAAGTCAGGGCATTATGTGAGTAGGTATAATAAAGGCTTTTAAGATTACACGTGGCTGTTCTTGAGTGCGCTACCGGGTATTAAACTATAGATTCAAGAGATTGTGGCCAGAGACTTTTGAAGGCCTCAGAGGAGGCGAGCTGGGTAGAGTTCACACTGCAAAGGTCAGTGTATTCTGTTGGGTCTAGGACAGACTAGTAATTGTAACTGCCAGGAGAGCATATTACAAATGGCCTTACTTTATTCTTCTTCTTAAGGAATTATTTTCTTCAAAGTACTTTTTCCCTTTTAGCCTATTTTTTAAAAAAATAGTTCTTTTTAATCAGTGAATTTTTGTGCTGCTTTTTCCATTTTACCAATTTTTTTAAGATGTCATTTTCTGCAGTATTTTTTATGCATCTTTTTCCTTTTCTTTCTTAACAAGCTGTTAATTTTGTTTTTTATGATTTTCTTCCTTTGTTTTCCTTTTTTAAAGTTTTCCTTTACCATTCTAATTTTATTTTGAAAATAATTTTTTAGCTCTTCCCAGGATTGTTTGCTGGTCTTTAGTCCAAATCACAATTTTCCTTTGTGACTTTGCTTGTTGCTGTTTTGGTTTCATTATCTTCTTCTGAGTGTGTATCTTGGTCTTCCTGTCACCAAAGAAGTTTTTTATAATCATGCTTTGGAGAGGTTTTATTTTGTTTTATTTTCTTATCCTAATTCTAAATTTTTAAACTTTACCTTAAAGTCAGGTTCTGTACCTACTGCTGGGGGAGAGACTCTTTCATTTTTATATTGCTGTTTTCAGAGCTAGTTCTTGGGATTTTGTTGGTACCTTTAAAGAGGTGTGTCTAGGGAGAGGTTTGTTCCCCGCTCTTCTGATCTACACTGTGTTTTGTTTTGTTTTGTTATGGTTTACCCAGGAAAGGCCCCTTGCTTCTTTGACATTGTAAGTGATACTATTCCTTAGCATCCCTAATCCTTTGTTACTAAAGAAATTCTACTTCTTAGAGCTTCCACTCTTTCTGGACTGAAAATGCTCCTCTTCTCCCTTGAACTATGATCTCAAAGTGGGTGTATGTAATGAAGTTGTCAAACTGTTACTCTTCAAGGTTCCCATTCTCTTTTAACTGAAAGGGTTTCTCTTTGTTCTTGAACTATGATCCAGAATTCTATACAAGCAATGGAGTTAGTAAACCCTGTCTGGTTTGGCTCTCAGTGCTAGCACAGGGATCCCCTATAATTTTTTTTTAAAAACAAGTTTCTAAGTCTTCTTAGTATTTCTGATTGAAGCATTTCCAAAGCTGCTTCTGCTTCTGTCTTCAACACCTCGTCTTACCTGTGGTGTTTTATCCATGTAGGATGTCAGTCAGTTTTCATGCCCTCCACTCTGTGTCACAGATCTCTCTGACAAGTTATGTTGTCTTTGGCTGGAAGATTGTCTTTCTCTAACCTTTTGTGGCTCTGCCATTCCAGAATTCAATTTGAGGCATTATTTTAAAGTTGTTTGGAGGGTTATGTTAAGAGGGCTCAGCTAAGTGCTTTTACCACTCTGTCATCTTGGCTCTATTCCCAGAAGTTCAATCTTACTCTGCAAATGAAGAAACCGAATGCAAATTAATTAATTTGCTTACAATCACAAAAGTAAAAAGTAGTAGATTGTCATTCTAGCCTTCTAAACTCAAGTCCAATGCTACCATATGACATGGCTCTCAAAGACCCTTCAGAAAATCAGACAATACAGCTGTTTATTTCCTTGGGAAGCTTCTAAAAAGGTATAATAGTATCATTGAAAGAGTAGTGGTCTGGAACTCGGCAGACTTTGATTTTTATCCTAACCTGGCTATTAGCTATCTGTGTGACCTTGAGATCAATCACTTAACCTTTCAGATCATCAGTCTCTTCTTCTGTATAATGAACAGACTATTTGATTTCTATATAGTCCTGCCTTAAATGTATAATAACTCTACCCACTTTTATTTGACCATAGCAATATACTATTATTATTATTATGCATGAACATAGAAATATATTATTGCTAGTGATGGGGCTCTAAAAAGAACCCTAAATGCATTTTACTTATGAATGTGATACTGCTGTGTACCGCATGGCAATTTGAGCTGCCAGTGATCTATAAATGGCTGTTTGTTGAATTGAGGCTAAGTGGTAAACCAAGGTCCCTTGTGGGACTGAATCCATTTGTTGTTTATGACATGCTGAAACTGCCAGTATAATTTTCATTATAGGAAATTCTTCTCCTAA
Organism: Sminthopsis crassicaudata; assembly: GCF_048593235.1. Classification (NCBI taxonomy): domain Eukaryota; kingdom Metazoa; phylum Chordata; class Mammalia; order Dasyuromorphia; family Dasyuridae; genus Sminthopsis; species Sminthopsis crassicaudata. The sequence continues at coordinate 178,570,305 of NC_133619.1, read as the reverse complement.
GAAAGGACACATTTATGATATATTGTAATTGATGTTTTGAAAGGAGCCTCAAATATTTTTATAAGATTGAAGTGTATGATGGAACATGATTTCTTACATATGTCTTGTAGGTAGTCCTTAGTCTTTAGTCACTAACAAACTTTTAACTTGAATGTTGTTCATATACTATCAACTTAGAAAAAAATTTCCCCAAAGACTGCATGTATTTGTTCAACACTATCTTCCTGCTTCTTGATGCCCTTGAACAGGGCTACATAATGTAGATTGAGTGAGGCTGGATCCATCACTCAGTCTCGGTTCACTTGGTGGTCATGGGGAATGTTGCTTTAGTAGTCAGGATATTTTTTAACTCCCTTAGGCAAGCAGAGATATAATCAATAAGTTTCTCCTTTTTAGACCTTGCTTTCATTTCTAACTATTCAACAGGAGACATTTTTAGGTGATTTCATTATTTAAAAAGGTTGAAGTATAAAATTAAATTGTCATACAAACAGTGATGGCTTGCTTTGCAAGCCAACAGTGCTGTAAACACATAAATTTTAAGCCAGTTAATTACTCAGAACACTTAATAGAGCCATTAATGGGAATAAATTCAGTTCATTAATTATTTTACCAGCAGCTATTAATGCGACAGTGCAGAAATGGGAATTAAAATTCTGACATATATAACAGTTGACCAGACAATTTAAACTGCTATCAGCAGACAAATAATCACAGATACTCCTTTTTGCATTTTAGACCTTCTTATCCACCTCCCGAAGTTCATTTGAAATGTTTTTATGATGTATGTTTAATCTTTGGAAATGACAATTTATTATGTTTTGCCAGATCATTCTCTCTCTTTGGAAACTGTTTTAAATATAGAAGATAAATTTTAGTAAAATAGGAAATGAATTGGTTCCATGATTTCATTTGTATAGGAAACTGTTGGATGAAGAAATTATTTTTTACAAATACAGTCTAGTATATTATCTGTAACATATTCTTATAGTTTCTTTGAACATAAAGAAATGAAATGATTTGGTAAAGAACATTTAGCCAGTATATAACAGAAGTAGTACTTGAATTTTGTATTGCCTGGTTATGGAGCTGACTCTCTAGTCACTTTATCATGTTGGTTTTAACTCTTGGAATCCTACCATTTTTAGGATAACAAATTCATAGTTTTATAGGGGTTTTTGGGGGGATGGGGATTGGAGTAGGCAATCAGGGTCATCCAATAGTAGTGTCTGAGGCTGGATTTGAATTCAGTCCTTCTGAGTCTAACTCTGGTAGTCTATATACTGGGCCAACTAGCTGTTCCCCCACTCCATAGATTTGGGATTTGAGAAGTTCTGCAAGATGACCTAACTCAACTTTCTAATTCTATAGATCTATACATCAGGTTGTGCTATCCAATATCATATAGGTAGTAAGAGAATTGGGAGTGACACAGCCTCTCTCTGACTCCAAATCTAATGCATCTTCTACTATATGATGAAGCAATTAATATGACTAATGTTTATTTAATTTACATAAGAATTTTTCTAAGAAATGTAGGAGGAGTTATGGCACTCAAATGTACTATTGCTGATGTTGTGAATTGATCCAGCCATTCCAAAAGACAATTGGTAACTATATAATCCCTAAATCTCTAAACTGTGCATATCTTTTGATACAGCAATCCCTAGGTATATATCCCAAAAACAGCAACAAAAGAAGAAAAGGGGCTATGTTTTATTGGAGAGGTTTTTAGTAGCAAACCCCCCAGAAACTAAGTACCCAGTTATTGGATGATAATTAAGCAAAATATGGTATATGAATATAATGCAATTTAATTTTGTGATAAGAAATGATGAAATGGACAGTTTCAGAGGAAATTGAGAAAGCCTCCATTAAATGATAAACAGCAATATGAACAGAAGTAGAACAATGCATTTAAAAACCATATTTTATTGACAAAAAACTAAAATTTTAGGACACTGACTTATTCCTGACAAATCCTTATTCTGAAGGAATCCAGAAGAATCCAGATGAAATACATTGTCTACTTTTTGCCAGAGGGTGGTAGTATTAAAATATGGAAAATGACATACATTTTTGGACTTGACCTATATGGGTATTTGTTTGGTCAATTATGCTTATTTGTTATGGTATTCTTTTTTAAAAATTGCTTTTAAAATATTGTGGGGAAGTGGAAAGGGAAAATTTATGTATATCAATCAGTAACAAACAGTTAAATTAAATTAAAGAAGAAGAATGCCAAATTTTAAAAGCACTATCCACTTTGGTCCCACAACCCTAATTGGGCATTAGCACTGTTGGAGGTCTTTAAAGGGCAGCACATAAATTTAGGTGACATTAAAGTGGTAGTTATTGCTTATAGATTTAACTCAAGTGGGTAGCCAAGTCCAGAATGTATCCACTTATCTATTTTTGCTTGGTCCTAAGGAAGAAAGGGCCCTGACTTTAGAGTATTGTCATTTTTACTGAGACCCACATCTGTAACAAAATCAGCTAGATGCAGTATGAGATAGTTGTCTTTCAGATCAAACAGCTTCTTTGCTATTTTATTTGCCAGATCTGGCTTCTCTCCTTGGAGGGAAATCACTATCTTCATTGACACAGAGGGGGAATATGGAGAAGAATTAATTCTGCAAATTTACAAAAAAACCATCACCCCCATGTCTCCTTTAGTTGGAGTGCTCTAGTGTTCTCAACTAGTCTGAGCCCTATAATTAATCCCTGTTTTGTTGCATAGCAGTCAGCTCTGTACACAGGGCAACCAGAGGGAGCTTTTGATGCAACTAATACAATTTGGCAGATCTCTATTTGATTGTCCTTTTCCAATAGCGGTATATTACAGTGACACACTAGAGCGGGATGAAAAATAGAAGAAAAGGAATGAGAATTGACAGTGTTGGGGGTGGGATAGGAAGGAGCAAAATAGGAGAAAAATTTTCAATATTTCTATTATATACAAAAAAAATGACCAGATTAGCATCTATTGTTTTTGAATCAATAATTTAGACACTTTTATGATAGTAATGAATTTAAAATGGGTTTGATTTTGGGACTAGAAAAAACCACACATGCCAAGAATGCATTAAGAATGATGTGGATATAATGATTTCAAAGTTGGCTATTATATTCCAATGGTCTTTTATTTTCTGAAGCTTCTTTTCTGTTAGGTTGCTTTTTTGGTCTTGGGTTTTAAAATATTTAGGCTGCTTTCCTTGCACATTTTCTTCATACATACATGTTTTTTATCCCAAGATCAAAATATTTTTGTTCAATGCCTCATTCTTTTGTTATTATGTGGTTGCTTGGCAGGGATGTGTCCTGGGAACAAAACCGAGCATCTTTCTATCTATCTCAAGGCCTGGTAACTGTTATTTTGGAGTCATGCATCAAATTAAGGCTTGGAAGGCATGTGGATGTTCTGTGAAGCTACAAGTCGAACCTAATGAAATTGCATGGTTGCCATTTTATTTTTAAATTGGCATAGGCAAGTACTACATTTAACAATGTCTTTTAGGACAGATTAATGCAACTATTTATTCCAATTAAACATAAGTTTGAACAGTTTGCAACTCCTAGGTCGTAATTCTTTTTAATTTTTTATTGGGTTATTAGGATTCTTTTCCATCTTTCTAGCTTGTTTAGTAAGTAATAATTTGGGGTGAATTATAGTAGAAAGAGCACTAAAGTGTGAGTTAGCTGACATGAAGTTTGAATTCCATCTCCATCCCTTGTAATCTGTGTCACCTTGTTTTTTAATAGCTCCAGGAAGACTTTGGAACAAGAATGTTCAATTGCACTCCACCCATTGGAATCTGTAGGCAGATGATACTGTCATCAAAATCCAAATCTGGAATACAACTATTAATCCTTAACTATACCTACCTTATCTTTTCAAACAAAGGCTCACACCAAAAACTGCAGAGATGTCCAGCAGGTTTATTGCCACAGCTACCAAAGCTCTTCTGTCAGTAGCTGATGGTATTTCTAAGTTTCATCAAGAATCTATTGTTTTCCCAGGACTTTGACACCATCTTGGTGGGGATGATAGATATCCTGATTAATACATCTCATTTCCTTCTCAGTTTTAGGCTTCCTGTGGCAATGAAGTCACCTGTGTATTCCTATAGGAAAATTTTAACTGCATAGTTTTTCCTTCTATATCTTTTCTAATCATGGTCCCAGGCATATTTAACATTTCTAGATTGACCTGTTCCCATTTATTTTTTCACTGAAATATTGCCCTCGGTTCTTTTACTCAATTGATCAACAACAAGCCTTTTTAAAGTGGTTTCTGTATACGAGGCAGCTAGATAGATAAAGTCACCCTTCCTGTATTCAGGAAGACCTCAGTTCACATTTTGGTCTAAGTTATTTATACTATATAAGCTTGGATAACTCATTTAACTCTACTTGCCTCATTTTCTTAATTTATAAAATGATTTGGAAAAGTAAATGGCAAACTGTTCCAGTGTAAATTGCAAACAAAACAAAACAAAAACCTCCAAAAAGGGGTCATGAAAAGTCAGACAAAATTGAAAAACAACTAAACAACATCAGCAATTTACCAAGCAACTTTGCTAGGAATAAAAATACAAATAATGAAACGATTATTATTCTCCAGGAACTTATTATATTCCTTAGAAATATGATGTAATAGTCCAAAGCTAGCAATATCTTTTATGGCTATAATTAATCCATTCATTCCCTACATTATTTCTGAATCTTATTGCAAATGTTAAGTTTTTTTCCCCCAAGAAAACAGAGACTTTGGATTCTGAATGACTAATCAAGTTGGGAAGATTTCCTTTGACTAAGTGAGAATTAAATTGAATGAAGGCTTTAAGTTCAGGACCAAAATTCAGCTTCATTGTGAGGTGTGAAGTAGATTAATACTTTTGCCACTCTTTTCATCCATTCATTAAAATTAGAATCAAATTGTGATTTCATTATTACAGGGAATTTCCATTGTGGGAACTCCCTTTGCTAATGCTGATTATTAGTACACACACACACACACACACAGACATACACACACACACACACACACACACACACACACACACACACACACACATATTGTCAGATATCTCTTGTCCAGTCTCACACTGCCATTCTTTGTCAGAGGCCAAAGTTGTAGGCTAATTTTCTGGCTTTGATGATGGCACTCTATCCACTATACCACCAAATCATACTCCTTTCTAAAATCAGCTTAAATGTTCAATTGCACTCCACCCATTGGAATCTGTAGGCAGATGATACTGTTGTGCAGACCACATGGCATATTTATTTCTACTTGTCATCATGAATATAAGGTGAGGTGCTGTTGGTAGTCAAAAAAGCATAAAATCAGAATGACCTTGTACTGGAACAGAATCTCATATTTGTAGTGATGGTGTGAATTGGTCAAATCATTTTACTCCCTGGCTCAATTTGCTCCTTTGTGAAATAATAGGATTGGTCTAGATAAGGTCTCTCTTAGTATTTCATTTATCATCATCATCATCTTTCACTAGTAGAATGCGAACAAATGGAAATACATTTTACTCATTACAGAAGTGAGAGTGTATGGAGTCAGGGTCTTGCATATACTGTCAGTTTTCCTGAATTGCTTTTAAAATTCTTTTTTTTTTTTTTTAAGGCCTGGCATATAGCAGGTGCCTAATACATGCTTGTTATTTGATTTTTAATTCTTTATCATAATGAATCATTCTTGTGGAGGGTGAAGAGAGAGTAGGAAAGACATTTTGAAAGAAAAATAAAATCTTTCTCTTTCTCTTTACTTTAAAAAATGAAAGCTCTTTGAGGGCCATGGTTACATTTCATTTTGTCAACACCTAGCACCATGCTTCTTACATGGAAGATTCTGACCAAATACCAGTGGGTTTCAATTTTCGCCAACATAAGCATGCGGGATAATACTTCCATTTTATTTCATTTGAAAAAGTATAAATTAGTTTTCTGCATCATTTATGATATTGCTGGTATAAATGATGCCATGCTATTGATGCAGACCTGAGAAGAATGTCAGTAGTTGTTAACTTCATTTTGTTTCAGAGAGGGCACATTTAGCCTGAGACTGCTGAAAAAAATGACAGATTGAAAATGGTTGATGAGGAAAATCTCAGCAATCGAAGACAGTTACCACACAACCTAAGGGTAAAGCAGAGAGTTGGAAAGGGCAATTCTAGGATATATTTATTTATTACTTTCTGTCCATGAGGCAGCTGGGTAGATAGAGCCACCCTTTCTGAGTCAGGAAGACCTGAGTTCACATTTGGTCTCCGATATTTATGCTGTATAAGCTGGGGTAAATCATTTAACTTTGTTTATGATAGTTTTCATATCCATATTTTATATTTTTCTTTTTCAGGTACAGATAATCTCTGGTTCACAATAGGTACTTAATTAATGCTTGTTGATTGATTGAACTAATAGTCATATATGACCTAACTTTTTTAAATTGAACTTAAATTTCATTGAGCAGCCAACTCACTTTGGGCCATTGCCCAGTTGTCTTGATCTTTGTCTTGCCACTGGACTTTGATGGCTCTGGAGGAGGAGGCTAAAGACTTTGTGAAGCTCAGCCTCACTTAAATCAACTCAAGACATCATCCTGGTGATGTCATTGCTCCTTGAAGGACAAGCAACAACAACAACAACAAAGAACTTAAAGAACCCTAAAAAAAGTTCTCAGTCAAGGTATAGTTGGGGTTAATTCTAAGCAATTTTAGACTGTTTTAATATAAGAATTTGTATGAATATATAAATGAAAAAGTTATTAAAGACTTATGATGTGCTTATGGTGCTAAAGGGCTGGGTGTGCAATACAAAAATAAAAACAATCCTCATTCTCAAAATGTTTACATTCTAATAGGAGGAAACATATGCAAGGATATTTTGGAATATTTTAATAAGTTACTTTCCATGCTCCAAAATCCCACATAACACACTTAAATTTAATCTGCATTATTAGCATTTTGACCATCATTTTCTTAAGCTTAGACAACTAAAATACCTAATCAATCAAGATCTGATTTGTAGGATTTGTTTATTTCTAAGGTACAAATGCTCACACCAAAATCGGTTTTCATGAATTTGTATCAGCTGACTCTAGCATCTTACAGGATCAAACCATAGGCAGCACATTTGAATCCAGGTTTTCTAATGTTGACTTCTTATTTGATGTAGCATCTTTGTCAGTGCATAGGTACAGAGCTTCATAAAAATTTTATTGAGCACATTTGAGGGGGAAAGGTTGTGCAGACCACATGGCATATTTATTTCTACTTGTCATCATGAATATAAAACAAATTAACCACAAGGAATGGAAAGAGTGCCTTTCCTTCAATGAGAAGCTTATGGTATTTATTTTTCATTAAATAAATGAATTATTAATTTATGCCAGTAAAAAAAAAGGGTAGTTTAAAGTAGCTCTATTTCTAATCACACTTTACAAGCTTGCAGTGGGGAAAGGGATCTGGGAGCAGAAAAAATGCTATCTGTTTGTTTTATCTTTATCACAGACTATATAGCCCAATATATATTGTTGTCCTACAGATCCAAGCTTTTAGGATATCTCTAGTTCAGTGCTAGGGCTTTGAAACTAACCTGACTATCCTATGGTACCATAATTCTGGAGATAGAAAACATCTTTAAATCAGCTTCTGTCTTAGCTATGCTGTCCAAGAGAAATCCTTCAAATCATTTGGTTAATCTGGAGACAAATTGTGATGTACTTCAAATAGATTTATGAAGTTTTATCATCAGTTCTTGAAAATCTTTGCTTTGATAATCTCTGCAATAGAAAAATAGCATTGTTCAGTTGTGTCCAATTCTCCCTGATTCCATTTGGAGTTTTCTTGGCAAATGTACAGGAGTGATTACCTATTTCCTTTTCTGGCTCATTTTTATAGATGAGGAAACTGAGGCAAACAGAATTAAGTGACTTGCCCAGGGCCATAGAGCTAGTGAGTATCTGAAGTCAAATTACAACTCAGGAAGATGAGTCTTCTTTACTTCAGGTCTGGCACTCTAGCCACTGTAGTACCTAATTTCAATAGAATCAGGCACATAATAAAAATAGCTAGCATTTATGTAGCATCTACCATGTGCCTGGCATTATGCTAAACATTTTACATATGACATTAGATCCTCATGACAATTTTGAGAGGTAGGTGCCATTCTGATCCCCATTGTATAGAAGATGGAACAGACAAACAAGCTAAGTGACTTGCCCAAGGTTACATAGCTAATCAGTTCTGAGGGCAGGTTTAAGTTCTGGTCTTTCTGACTCAGTTCACCAGCCAATTGTCTAACACAGATATTAGACCTGAGTTAGCATTACTAATCATTTGATGACTTGTTACCTGCTTAAGGTCCCAGTCCATAGTAAAACAAACACAAAATATCCCAGTAGTAGTCCCAGCACAGTCAATATCTATCCAGGTTCAGTCTGGGCATTTTAGTCATTTTGCAAACATAAGTGTTCCCTGAAAGACCTCAGTGACCCCGGACCAATCTTTGAGAAATGTTGTCACAAATGACAACAAAATTAAATTCTTTTTAAAAGATTGCGTCTCCCCATCATGTCCAGGCTGACAGTGCATTCTCTCTGCATTGATCCTACTATTGATCATCAGGGGAACTTTAACTTGCTCAGTTTCTAACCTGGGCCAGTTTGCCCCACCTTAGACAAAAGGAAAGGAGGATAAAAGGAAGAGTAAAGGGGAAAGAAGAGAGGAAGGAAGGTGAGGGACATGAAGAGAATCAAAAATCATGGATTTTCTTTCAAAGCTAGAAGCAAGAAGACCAGTATCTCTTTTCTCCCTCAAGCTCTCATCAAATTTGATCCTCAAACAGGCAAAGAACATTGACTAATCGATCTCTACCAGTGAGAAGAGTCCTATGCAAAGAGATTTTCAGATACATGTTGCATAAGTCCACTTCTCCTTTCCCACTATTCACTTCCCCTTCTCCCACTATTAATGCCAAACACCTTATCAATATGGTTTAATGGAGCTAAGAACTCCTTAGTTCAAAAGCCCCAGCAGCTTTAGCCTTCCCTTGTCTGGGGAATTAATAGCTTGGCCACTTAACATTTTTGAGTTTACAAGTGACTTTCTTACAATAGCCCAGTCAAGTCACAACTTTTATTATTTCTATTAATAGAGGGAGGAAACTGATAAGTCAAGTCACTTATTTAGGGCTATAATTCTGATAAACATTAAAACCAAGATTCAAATTCAGGTCTGCTGTCTTAGCAAAAGGCAATATGCTGTAATAGAACAAACACTGGCTTTGACCGTGGAGAGCCCAAGTTCTATTTTTGCTTCTGAAAGGTACTACTTGTGTCACTATGGGTAAGTTATCTAATCTACCTGGAGTTCAGTTTTCCCATATTTAAAATAGGGAGGATTGAATCAAATGCCTGTTAAGGTTCCTTTGAGTTCTAAATCTGTGAGTTTATAATACTAGGTCCAGGGTCTTTTTTCAATATATTATACTGCTCCCCAGCTGCCAAATAACTAGTTATTCACTAAATTATTTAGTTTGGGTTTTGTACCGTTTGTGTGCAAATGACAAAACATCCATAAAAAAACAATTTTAAGGTAAAATTTGGGCATTTGACAGTGGGATTTCTTATACAACATGCATCTGAAAGCCTATTTGCATAGGAATCTCTTCATTTCTTATGTAACCTACACCCCAAATCCTGTTTTCATGAGACTTCCTTCATTGGCAGAGTCAATGTTCTTTGCCTGTTTAAAGGGTAGACTTGATAAGAACTTGAGGGAGAAAAGGGAAGCTGTTCTTTTGACTTCTAGCTTTGAAAGAAAATCCATGATTTTTATTCTATTCAGGTTCCTCATGCTCCCTTTCTTTTCCCTCCCCTTCTCTTCCTTCCTTCCTCCCTTCCTCCTATTTCTATCTCCCTTTCTTCCTCCCTCCTGTCTTTTCTTTCTCTTTTCCCCCATCTCTTCTCTACTGATCTGAGATAACTTACTCCCAATAGGGAATTTACATTGTCTAGCATATGTTTTGATTTCTTTTTTTCTAATTTGTTTCCTATAGACTTGGATAAATGGCTTTATTAACTATGTCACAGTGTGATTATTCTGGAAGTTGGCACTTAATGGGGAAGGAAAAGACATCTTGACATTTCCAGTTAAGGAACTGCTACCACAATTTCAACCTTAACCTAAAAATTATTTCCTGAGACTATATATTTAAGGGAACAGATAGATCTAATTCTAGCTGGAGAAGAGCAGTATGGCCAGTCCTGGAACAAACTTTTAGCTCCTCTTTTGGAGAAGGATAGGTAGAGAAAAGTCTAGGAATATTTATTTATTTCTTCTTGTGAATCATATAATAGACAAATTCATGTGGATATATACAATCCACATGGTCAAAATAAAACAACTCCATTTATACTCATAAAAAATATCTTTATGTATTCATTTATTTTTATGACTTCAATTACCCCTTTTTATTGAAATTGGAAATATCAACAAACATGAGCATTTCCATCTAATTAGAAGTATAAAAAAATAATTATAAATGAAATCATGAATATGTTATATATAGGTCTCAATTTTTCAAAGAATATAACAAGTTTAATACATTAGCTTTAAAGTTATCTTCTACCTGCTTATTTGTGTCTTCTGAAACTATGTTCTTTTCTCTTATGCATCAGATTTATAACAAGTGAAAATATGACTTTAATTAGTTAATTAATATTTAATATTTAATTAATATTGCACAGAGTGAATAAGAGTAAATAGTGTGGTGGGCTCAGAACTAGAATGATCTGGATTCTAATTCTGACACATATGTCCTATCTGTTTAATCTTGGGCAAATTACACAAACTCTTTAAGTCTTAAAATGTTCATCTGCAAAAATGGGATTGCCTCAGAGTCAAGAGAAGCTGAAATAAATTTCTGAAACACTCTGGTTGTGTGATCCTGGGCAAATTGCTTAATCTCTTATTGCCCCTGACAACAGTCTAGTTTTTAGAAAATTATTTTTCAGAAAAGTTAATTGCCGATTTTCATTGATAGTAGGAGTCCCTCTTTACAAATTAATGGTATTGATGAAACCACTGATCTGTTCATTTGACTTCCCAAATTATAAATATAATAAGAGCAATAGCATTTACCCTGTACAGTTGCTTTAAAGCTCAAAAATCAAACAAAAAACCCTCAGACTTTGCAAACTTTAAAATGCTCTGTGTTAGATATTTTGTCATATTTGCCTTATTTTCAAAGCATTATTATGCTTCATTCCTTCATTTTACATCCATCACTAACCACTCAATTGTCCTTATGCCCTAGCTTTTCCTCTTTATAGTTACCTAAAAGTTAATGATACTTTCTGATGGGATGGTAGGAATTCCCCACTTCTTATTTAGTTATTCTAGAAAAAGTCTTTACAGCAAATAGAATAATTATCAAAAAATCTGATGCCAATGGAAATGGCTTCTTCCATCCTAGAATTGCACATGAGATAAACAAAAAACCTAAGGGTAAAAGGAAATAAGGCCCTGAACAACAAAGCTAGCATCAGCTCTATATAACCTCCAAATGTGACAAGAGATGGTCAAAGAGATGTACTCTTATAAAACTCTGTCTACAAACAGCGTGGATAGTTGGATCTCCTAAAAGAATGTCTAAGTGGGAACCTTGGAAGTACTAAAGAACCAGGACACTCTAAGTCTATGAGGTTCCTAATTTTAAGTCCTGAGATACCAGGAAAAAACCCTATGGATTTAGCACTCTGTCCTGCAAAGATCTAAGAGAATGCCAACTTGGGGTGAGAACTTAAAAAAAAACCCAAAAGGATCTAGGGAAAACTCAAACAGGGATAATCAGCCTACCCCCAAATCACAACAAATTCTGGGAAGAACTCAGGATTGGCAGAAATCTCCAATTCAGGAATGAAACTTGAGAGATGAATAAATGGTCATTAATAAAGATGACAAAAAAAATGAAGGTTACTGAAAACTTTTTTAAAGTATATAAAAAAAGAAAGATGTTTGGAAGGAAGAAAAGACAAGCAGGACAGTTTTGAAAGTAATATGTGGAATTTATCATAAATATATTTTTAAAAGTAAGCATTCTGAAATAGAGATTCACAGTTTCATAAAGAATGATCTTTGTGCCTTCTGTTGTCTATAAAGAGGTGTTCCTTTTTGGTGTTTAAATTCAACATTTAAAAAAGACTAAAAAATATCTAATGAGTCCATCTCAGTATAATCTGGCTATAATGAAAAGACTTCTTCTTGTCTAATGGGTTTGATATACAGGATATAAAGAGTTTGGTAGCTCACACAAGGTAAGAAAGAGTAATTCACATAGGCCTCTTGATTAGCTTTAATTTATCTTTGGTTTTACTTATTTCATTAAAATTTATTTTTTCAGTCCTAAGAAAAACTTATTACTGATATACTAAATAGGACATAACTTTTGAGTTGGAAATGCTTTTAGAGAGCATTTAGTCCAATCTTTCATTTTATAGATAAGGAAATTGGGACCCAGAGAGAGTAGAGTTTTGAGGATATAATGAATCTATTACTTCACCCAAAGTTACATAGTAAATGGCAAAGCTGGGATTCAAACATAGATTTTTTTTTCTTTTTCAAAATCCAGCTCTTTTCACGATAGAATACTGCTTTTAATTATAAGAAAGAAATAATTTTCTATTCTCAATATATCACTACTATCTTATTCTGTCTCATTCTTTAATTTTCTCCCCTCAATTCTCTCCATTCAAAGTCTCATTTATTCCAGAGTACTACTCCTTTTCCCAAGAATATAGTATCAGCTATCATGGGTAATAATAATAGCTAACATTTATATAGTATTTACTTTGTGCCAGGCACTGTGCTAAGTACTTTATAATGATTATCTTTGATCCTCACAATTCTGGGGAAAAAAAAAATTACCAAAGTTGTGGTTTGCCCAGGGTCATACAGCTACTAATTGTCTGAGGCTGGATTTGAATTCATCTTCATCTTTCCAGATCTGTTGCTGTGTCCCCTAATTGTTAGAAACATATTAGTTTTTTTTCTGCTCTTCTGAACCTTGGGATTTGTATTCTGTTCACTTTACTTATACTTTATTGTATGAGAGATTTGGTCACTCTTTTGAAATATATTAGATTTTCATTGTTGAATGAAGAAAAGGAATTGCTTTCTTTGCATATAGGCACTAGGAATGGAATCAGTAATGAACATTTTCTCTCTTTACCATGGTAAATTGATGCAAATAGGTTAAGTTCCACCTCAAAACTTTAGTTTTATGGCTATTGTTGTTGATATTGATGTAGTGGGAAGTATATTAAAAAAGTAAATAAAAACAAAATATAAATGCAAAAACAAAAAAATTAAAAACTTAAAATATAAATGTAAAAATTATCCCTAAGTAAAACATGTAGAAAACTCCTGCAAACAATCAGGAAAAGTGTAATATTGACTGGAGTTTCTCTGATAGCTTGACAGTTAGACTCAAAGACTTAATATGCTTTGTAAATGTATAGTACTGTTCATGAGGAGTCCTACAAGCTTTTTTTTTTTTTTAAATAAGAATGATAGTGGCTTATATTTATGCAGTAAGTTGTTGTTTAAAAAGTGCCTTTTTCACAGCAATCTGACAGAGCAGTGAAGAAACATATTCAGAAGAATGATTTTTCTAAAGGTTTCACATATAGTAAAGAGCAGACAGAGCTTGGATCATAAGATCAAAGACTCAAAGATGAAAGGAGACTCCATTTAATTCCCTCATTTTTAGGTGAAGAAATTGAGCCTCGGGAAGACTAACTAACCTAAGGTCACACAGGTAAGTAAGCATTCAAAATAGGATTTGAAGCCCAATTCTCTAAATCTGAAGCTAGAGTGTTTTCCAATGTATTCAGCAGAGGGTGGATGGTGAGAGATGGGAACAAATATTTAAGTGCTTACTTTGTGTTAGGCACTGTTAGGAATTATGAATTAAAATCTTATTTTATACTCCTCAAAACCCTGTGAGATAGATGATATTATTTTATCCATTTTATAGATAAAGAAACTGAGGAAGACAGTTTTCTCATGGTTACACAAATATTTCGGGTTGGATTTGAACTTACATCTTCATGACTTCAAGCCAAACTTTGTTTGCTCCTCCACCTAGTTATTTCTGTTGGAATTATTCTAAACCACATCACCTTATTATAATTAAACTAGATTTTGCCAAGGGACCTGTGTATGATCTGATGAGAAGTAAGATAAGTCTTTCAGGGCTTAAGAATTTGTGCTAGGGGGCGGAGCCAAGATGGTGGAGAAGGTAGACGTGACTGTGTAAGCTCCTTTCTTCCCTTACAACCAACTAGATATAATCAGCCTCAGAAATAGCGCTGGACCGATAGAATCCACAAGGACTGGAAGCATGACTTACCAGCTGAAGAGAATCTGGAGTTTCAACACGAAAGGTCAGTTCCCAGGGGAGGAAGAAGAGAGGTCAGTACAGACGGTTGGGTGCTGGCACACTGCGTAGATCATGCTGGGGAGGGCTCTGGGATCAGAGAAGCCACTGAGATAGAGAAATCTGGCACAGGCCGTTAGCTCTTCTCTGCTTATAAAACAGCAGTTCAGAGGAGAAATCAAGCCACTTTAAAAATTTAAAGCCAGAGACTGGACCTTCCTCTACCCTGGGGGTGACTCAGCAGATCTCGGCACTGGGGGTGTAGCTGACTTATGCTGTCCTAGCTTTCACCTGTGAGTAGTTAAGAGATTGAAAAGTGGGCGGGGCCTTAACTCATAGTGCCTGGCTCAGCTGGAGGTTGTGGAACTGAGCCCCGGGAAGTCCCAGAGAAGCGGAACCTTTGAACTAGGGATCGCAGTTTCTGGCAGACACTTCCAGTTTGAGCTCAGGGGCTTTTCACTTCACCTGCTGCTGACATCCACGCCCCACCGGGACACACAGGCTGGGCTTTGTGTCGCCTTTACTGTTCAGTCTCAAACCTCAGGGAAGCCGCTAGAACACAGCGCCCTCAAAGCACAGCAGTGCTGATCACCTGTGAGGCACTTCCAGGGAGGGGGTGGGGAACTCTCTCCCAGAGCTCTCTCTTAGCTCAGGCACAGGAGCCGCTGCATCCATCCAGTCTGAGAAGAAGCTGGTAAAGAAATAAATAAATAATGTCCTACCCCAGGGACAGACCCCAAAAGATTTTTTAAGTATGAGTAAAAATCCAAAAAAAACTATAGATTCTTTCCACACAGAGAAAGAGCAGATATCCAATCCCAAGGAAATTAACAGGAGAGAGCAGCAGATAACAACCTAAAGGGGAACGATTCATGCCCCCCATCACATAACTCTCTCCTCAAAGAGACTATTAAAAAGTTAAGAGAGTTTGAAGAAAAATGGGGAAAGGAAAGAGAAGCTATGATAGAGAATAACAGCATTCTGAAATTGGAGTTGGAAAAAATAAAGAATTCACAGGAGATGCAGGGAAACAAAATTAGTGAATTAGAAAAGGTAAAAAAATCACAGGAAAGTAAGATTTCTGAATTGGAGAAGATAAAAAAGTCTCAAGAAAATAGGATTTCTGAATTGGAAAAAGAAAATAATTCTCAAAAAAAATTAGGGAAATGGAAAAAAATTCAATAGAGCAAAAATAACTCATTTAAAAATGAAATTGGGCATTTACAAAAAGAACTAAAAACTGTGAATGAAGAAAATAACTCCTTAAAATTCAGGATGGAAAAAATAGAAATGAATGATTCACAGAGAACCCAAGAATTAGTCAAACAAAACAAAACAAACAAAAAAAAAAAAAAAAAAAAATGAAAAGCTGGAGAATAATGTCAAATACTTACTGGGAAAATCTATAGACCTGGAAAATAGATCTAGGAGAGATAATCTGCAGATCATTGGACTTCCCGAAAACTATGACCAAAAAAAGAGCCTAGATTCTATTTTACAGGAAATTATCAAAGAGAACTGTCCAGAGATAATAGAAACAGAAGGGAAAGTAGATGTTGAAAGAATTCATCGAACTCCTTCTGAAATAGACGCTAAAAAAAGAACACCACGGAATATTGTGGCTAAGCTACAGAATTACCACACAAAGGAGAAAATCCAGCAAGAAGCTAGAAAAAAACAATTTAAATACCAAGGTGCCACAATAAGGGTCACACAAGATCTGGCTGCCTCCACAATAAAAGATAGAAGGGCCTGGAACCTGATATTCCGAAAGGCAAAAGATCAAGGATTGCAACCAAGAATAAACTACCCAGCTAAGTTTAGCATCTTTTTCCATGGAAGGAGATGGTTATTCAATGAAATAGAGGAATTCCATATGTTTCTAAGAAAAAAACCAGACTTTAACAAAAAATTTGATCTACATCCACAAGACTGAAGAGAAACAGAAAAAGGTACACAGAATCCTTGATAACTGTATCTCTGTTGTGGGTATATAGAAAGTACGCATGGATAATTTGATTTTACTGTTATAAAAGAAAAAAAAAGGAGGGGGTGTAGTAAAGGGAAGGAGGTCGTTTCAGAAAAAGGGGAAGGAATGATAAAAAGAGGGAAACTACATCCCAGGAAGAGGCATAGAAAATACACCATATCTGAGGGAATTTAGAGAGGGGAGAATCATTGTGTAAATCTTACTCTCATCAGAAGAGGCTCAATGAGTAAATAATGGACATATTTGTTTTTCAGAGAATTCTCTCTCACCTCATTAAAAGGGGGAGAGGAAAAGAGAAAAAGAAAAGGAGAATAAGGGAAGGGATGTGGAGGGAGGGGGGAGGGATACTAAAAAAAAAAAGGGAGGGCTGTGCGTCACAAGGGGGGTCTGTAAATTAAATATCAGTGAGGGGGATCAGGGGGGTCAAGGGAAAAAGCATAATCTGGGGATAATATGATGGCAGGAAATACAGAATTAGTAATTTTAACTGTAAATGTGAATGGGATGAATGCTCCCATCAAACAGAGATGGATAGAAGACTGGATCAAAAATCAGAACCCTACAGTATGTTGTTTACAGGAAACACACTTAAAGCAGGGAGATACATAAAGAGTAAAGGTAAAAGGTTGGAGCAGAATCTATTATGCTTCAGGTAAAGCCAAAAAAGCAGGGGTAGCTATCCTTATCTCAGATCAAGCAAAAGCAGAAGTTGATCTAATTAAAAGAGATAAGGAAGGAAACTATATCCTGCTGAAAGGTAGCATAAATAATGAAGCCATATCAATACTAAACATATATGCACCAAGTGGTATAGCATCTAACTTTCTAAAGGAAAAGTTAAGAGAACTGCAAGAAGAAATAGACAGTAAAACTATAACAACAGTGGGAGATCTCAACCTTGCACTCTCAGATTTAGACATATCAAACCACAAAACAAATAAGAAAGAAATTAAAAAAGTAAATAGAACATTAGAAAAACTAGGTATGATAGACCTTTGGAGAAAACTGAATGGCAATAGAAAGGAATATACTTTCTTCTCAGCAGTTCATGGATCCTATACAAAAATTGACCATATATTAGGACATAAAGATCTCAAAATTAAATGTAGGAAGGCAGAAATAATAAATGCCTTCTTCTCAGACCAGAATGCGATAAAAGCTACATTCAGTAAAAAATTAGGGATAAATAGACCAAAAAGTAATTGGAAACTGAATAATCTCATCTTAAAGAATGACTGGGTAAAAGAGCAAATTATAGAAACAATCAATAATTTCACCCAAGATAATGACAATGATGAGACATCATACCAAAATCTGTGGGATGCAGCTAAAGCAGTAATAAGGGGAAATTTTATATCTTTAGAGGCTTATTTGAAGAAAATAGAGAAAGAGAAGATTAATGAATTGGGCTTGCAACTTAAAAGGCTAGAAAAAGACCAAATTAAAACCCCCCAACCAAAAATTAAACTTGAAATACAAAAATTAAAAAGAGAAATCAATAATATTGAAAGTAAAAAAACTATTGAATTAATAAATAAAACCAAGAGTTGGTTTTATGAAAAAGCCAATAAAATAGATAAAGCTTTGGTAAATCTGATCAGAAAAAAGAAAGAGGAAAATCAAATTGTTAGTATTACAAATGAAAAGGGGGATCTTTCCACCAACGAAGAGGAAATTAGAGAAATAATAAGGAGTTACTTTGCCCAACTTTATGCCAATAAATTTGATAACTTAAGTGAAATGGATGACTTCCTCCAAAAATATAGGCTTCCTAGATTAACAGAGGAGGAAATAAATTGCTTAAATAGTCCCATTTCAGAAAAAGAAATAGAACAAGCTATTAATCAACTCCCCAGGAAAAAATCCCCTGGACCAGATGGATTTACATGTGAATTCTACCAAACATTTAAAGAACAATTAGCCCCAATGCTATATAAACTATTTGAAAAAATAGGGAATGAAGGAGTCCTACCAAACTCCTTTTATATCACAGACATGGTACTGATACCTAAACCAGGTCGATCAAAAACTGAGAAAGAAAATTATAGACCAATTTCCTTAATGAATATTGATGCTAAAATCTTAAATAAGATATCAGCAAAAAGACTTCAGAAAATCATCCCCAGGATAATACACTATGATCAAGTAGGATTTATACCAGGAATGCAGGGCTGGTTTAATATTAGGAAAACTATTAGTATAATTGACCATATTAATAATCAAATTAACAAAAACCATATGATCATCTCAATAGATGCAGAAAAAGCATTTGACAAAATCCAACATCCATTCCTACTAAAAACTCTTGAGAGTATAGGAATAACTGGATTATTCCTTAGAATAATCAGGAGCATATATTTAAGACCTTCAGTAAGCATAATATGCAATAGAAATAAACTGCAACCTTTCCCAGTAAGATCATGAGTGAAATAAGTTTGCCCACTATCACTATTACTATTCCATATAGTACTAGAAACACTAGCCTCGGCAATAAGAGCCGAGAAAGAGATTCAAGGAATTAGAGTAGGAAATGAGGAAATCAAACTATCACTCTTTGCAGATGACATGATGGTATACTTAGAGAACCCCAAAGACTCTGCTAAAAAGCTATTAGAAAGAATTCAGAATTTCAGCAAAGTGGCAGGATACAAAATAAATCCACATAAATCCTCAGCATTCTTATATATCACCAACAAAACGCAACAGCAAGAGATACAAAGAGAAATTCCATTCCAAACAAATGTTGAGAGTAGAAAGTATTTGGGAATCCATCTACCAAAGAAAAGTCAGGAATTATATGAGAAAAATTACAAAACACTAGCCACACAAATAAAGTCAGATTTAAATAGTTGGAAAGACATTCAGTGCTCTTGGATAGGCCGAGCGAATATAATAAAGATGACAATACTCCCCAAACTAATCTATTTATTTAGTACTATACCAATCAGACTCCCAAGAAACTATTTTAATGACCTAGAAAAAATAACAACAAAATTCATATGGAAGAATAAAAGGTCGAGAATTGCAAGGGAACTAATGAAAAAAAAGTCAGAGGAAGGTGGTCTAAGTGTACCTGATCTAAAGCTATATTATATAGCAGCAGTCACCAAAACCATTTGGTACTGGCTAAGAAATAGAAAGGTAGATCAGTGGAACAGATTAGATACAAAGGACAAAAAAGGGTACATCTATAGCAATCTAATCTTTGACAAACCCAAAGATACCAACATTAGGGACAAAAATCCATTATTTGGAAGAAACTGTTGGGAAAACTGGAAATTAGTATGGCAGAAATTAGATATGGATCCACACTTAACAACCATATACCAAGATAAGATCAAAATGGGTCCATGATTTAGGCATAAAGAATGAGATCATAAATAGATTAGAGGAACAGAGAATAGTCTACCTCTCAGACCTGTGGAGGAGGAAGGAATTTATGACCAGAGGAGAACTAGAGATCATTATTGATCACAAAATAGAAGATTTTGATTACATCAAACTAAAAAGTTTCTCTACAAACAAAACTAATGCAAACAAGATTAGAAGGGAAGTAACAAATTGGGAAAATATTTTTAAAATTAAAGGTTCTGACAAAGGTCTCATTTCCAAAATATATAGAGAACTGACCCTAATTTATAGGAAACCAAACCATTCTCCAATTGATAAATGGTCAAGAGATATGAACAGACAATTCTCAGATGATGAAATTGAAACTATTTCCACTCATATGAAAGAGTGTTCCAAATCACTACTGATCAGAGAAATGCAAATTAAGACAACTCTGAGATACCACTACACACCTGTCAGATTGGCTAAGATGACAGGAAAAAATAATGATGAATGTTGGAGGAGATGTGGGAAAACTGGGACATTGATACATTGTTGGTGGAGTTGTGAAAGAATCCAGCCATTCGAGCTGGAGAGCAATTTGGAGCTATGCCCAAAAAGTTATCAAACTGTGCATACCCTTTGACCCAGCATTGCTGTTATTGCGATTATATCCCAAAGAAATACTAAAGAGGGGAAAGGAACCTGTATGTGCCAAAATGTTTGTGGCAGCTCTTTTTGTTGTAGCTAGAAACTGGAAGTTGAATGGATGTCTATCAATTGGAGAATGGTTGGCTAAATTATGGTTTATGAAGGTTATGGAATATTATTGCTCTATAAGAAATGACCAGACAGGAGGAATACAGAGAGTCTTGGAGAGACTTACATCAACTGATGCTGAATGAAAAGAACAGAACCAGAAGATCGCTGTACACTTCAGTGCTGTTATGAAGAGGTATTCTGATGGAAGTGGATATCTTCAACATAGAGAAGATCCAACTCACTTCCAGTTGATCAATGATGGACAGAAATAACTACACCCAGAGAAGGAACACTGGGAAGCGAATGTAAATTGTTAGCACTACTGTCTATCTACCCAGGTTACTTATACCTTTGGAAGCTAATACTTAATGTGCAACAAGAAAATGGTATTTACACACATATATTGTATCTAGGGTATATTGTAACACATGTAAAATGTATGGGATTGCCTGTCATCGGGGGGAGGGAGTGAAGGAAGGGGGGAGATAATTTGGAAAAATGAATAAAAAATAAAAATGAAAAAAAAAATTTGTGCTATACATTTATGGCATTTCAGTCAGATCCTTGAGAGAATGATCTCTTAGAACATGGCTCTGGTTACAGTAATATATGAAAAATTTCCCCAGATTCTATATTTGATATTCTTCTTTCTTAGCTGGTGACATTGCTTTCAAAGTGGGGTCTTTCTAGAAGTAAGTTTATAAGGTAGGTGTCAGGGCTTTAATATCCCTAGGAATTTTAGAAGCTGAAAGAAAGGAATTTGTAGTGACAGATTATGTTTATTTATGACTCTTCAGTGTATTATTTCAAGTTTTAGACAAAGAAGGAATCCACACTCATTACTATCAGTTGTGTCTGAGATCTAGAACTCTGAGACTCTGAGGCTACAACATGGAATGGCGTCTCTGAAAATGGTGACATATTCAGTCAGATGAGTGTAGGATGCAGTATTCTTGGAAATGTTACTATTCTCATTGAATCAAGTGATGAAAAAGAGAGGAAGAGATCCCATTGTTGGGCCTGGGCATCTGACCAATGTGGCCAATGTGGGCAATAATAGAATAATTTTTGTTTCGTTATTTTGTTCTTAAGTTGTTTCAATCATGTTCAATTCTTTGTGATCCCATTTGGGGTTTTCTTGGCAATGATACTTGAGTGACTTGCCATTTCCTTTTCTAATTCATTTTACAGAGGAGGAAACTGAGAGGCAAACATGGTTAAGCCACTTGTCCAGAGTAACACAGATAGTCTTTCTGTCAGCCTAGAGGAGTCTGCCTAGTTCCTGTGCTACCTAGCTGCCTGGACAAAACTTTACTTATTAGTAGAATTCAGTATTCCAGACCTATAATTTTAGTTCAATCTGTGTTTTACATGGCAAGTCCTGGAAGAGTGACATTCATAGCAATCTCTCTCAAACTTTCATGAAATTCTTGATCCATGAATTAATACATTGTCACTCATTTTCACACACATTGCAAGGATTCTTAACCCTTTTAAAATCTTTGGACCTGAATAATGTTTTCAAATGTATTTGAAATACAATAATATTGTATACAATAAAATGCATAGTATTACAAAAGAAACCAATTATATTGAAATACAATTATAAAAATATTTTTAAAAATTGATAGACTCAAGTTAAGAATCCTGTTCTGCTTTATCCACAGTTTTTCCTTCATTTTGAAGAGAATCAGTGATACCTTGACTTTAAAGTAAATTGGATTTAAGTGAGGCAGAATTGCACAAAGTTGTCAGTCTCATTCTCTCCTCCACAGACATTGAAATTCAGTGTCAGGACTAAATTCTAGACAATTGGTGATAAGTCCAATTTTTGGTGGATATCTTGGGTGTCTTTTATGTCTGATCAAGTTCTAAGCACCTTCTTTAGCTGCCTTTATGATTGTTGGAATGAATTATTCTTATCTACCCATTCTGCTGGGGGGGAATTCTTCACAGGCATGGTGTAGATATCCTCCTAATTTTTGAGCTTATCAGTTACCCTCAACTTGGTTTAGCATATCTGCTGAGATAGGTTTATCAGGGTGTGGCTACTGATATTTTTATAGTTAAACTAATGACTGAAAAATTAGTATAGATATATAGACTGTATAAATGAAGTAATAAATAACAACTGCTCTGTTTAAGTAATGACATGGTTTTCACAGTATTTCTTCATTACCTCAAAATTCTTTGAGGGAAGTAATATCTATATATCTAGATCCAGATATAGATATAGATATAGATGTAAATCTATATCTATATCTATATCTAGACCTAGACCTAGATATAGATATAGATATAGATATAGATATAGATATAGATATAGATATAGATATAGATATAGATATATACCCATTTTGCAGACTGGGAAGTTTTAGAGAGATTAATTCACTTGTCACTAGTATACAAGTCAGTAGCAAAGTTGAGACTTGAATTTAGGACTTCTGACCCTAAGACTAATACTCTTTCCATGACATAGCACTGCTTCCAAAGAATCTGTATTGTGACAATACTATAGGTAACTTGTATAACTGTTAAAAAGAAGAAATAGACTTTTAAACCTTTGGTACATGTTTCTATGACTAAGAGACATCTTTTTAGGTTTATTCTAAGGAGAGGTAATAACAATAGAATGTCCATAAACATTTTATGTAAGAGATATTGAGGAAGTCATAGTAAGGGGCTGTGCAATTGAAAGAGGTATTGGGAATACTTGTAAGATCAAGGGAAGGCAAAGATAGGGAAATATCTAACAAATAATGATACCATATTCCTGTAATAAGACACCAAGTATTCCAATTTCCTTGTAATGTCTGCATATGTTGCAATTTAAAATGGCAGTCTTTTCATCTCTGTTTATCTATAGATTCATTCCTTTTTCATGAGTGGGGGAAGCACCTGACTCTATAAGGAATAAAGATGCCATGTGACACTGAGGGGATAAATGAACTCTAGCAAAAGTGATCATATTCCTGGTAGCAATCCAATATCTAAAGAGGAGCCCACTGAGGAAAATGACCCTATAGAATTATCTTTTACTGATCTTGTTTTGTACAGAGAGCTATCCTATATTGATGACCATTACTGTCTCATATAATCTGGAGGTTAAGTTATAGATGTCAACTCTCAAAGCTATCTTGTATAAACAGGATGACCATGACCACCAGCTGAATTACTGACACTCTCAATTAGCATAGTTAGCTTATCTTGTTTAGAGTCCTTTCTCATAAATGATTTCACCTTTTCCTTTGTTAATTGTGAGTTTGCCTGCTTTCTAAGCGTTACAATAAAGCTTGGACCCTTGAGCTGAAGATTGTTTGAGTCTGAATTCATTGAGGATGATTCCCCATCTTCATGACTTATAAACCATCATGACTTTTTGTCATGTACTCATCAAAACCAAATGTCAGACCATGGCATACTCCCTATGGGAAAACCTGATAGAAGTATAATACTATACCAGGAAGACAGGGATGTTGTTAATTAGCCTGGTTTATGAAGATAAAATATGAGAGTTTGATGTTTTTCATCTTAAAGTTTATTCAATTAGAATATTTTTCTTTTTTAATTTTGTAATCAGAATTATGTTTTAAAACTAGAGATGTTCATGGGGTTGGAAACAAGAATGACTTTTCTACAACTCTGGCAGTATTGGAAAATACCAAGAAATTTCTAATAAGTTTTTGCAGATGTGTGTTAGCCCTACATAATACAAGTATCAAAGAAATCCAAAAGAAATGAAGAAAAATAAAATATGGTAAGTGGAGAGAAAATGAATACAACAAGAAAATGATTTATCAATTGGGAAAAGATCCCCAGAGGCATTCTAATTCTCAAACAAAGCATATTATCAAATTCGTGGTATTTTCTTATATGTGGAAAGAATAGAAGTGGTTTGCCACAAAACAATGCAAACAGGCCAAATACCCTGCAACCAATATGTGTTTTTAAAATTTTTCACCTCAATTCCATGACTTACATTTAAATATGAAGCCTTTGCTTTTTCAGCTCAGTTGTTCCAATGTAGTTTGGATAGACACTAATCAACTATATATTCTATGTCGTGTTTGTCATCTCATTCTGATTGTTAAAAGCCTGGTGTCTGTATGATGAATCGTATTAATTCTTAGCAAGCCTAGCAGAGTATCCTATATCTTAATTGTATTGATTATGCATTAGAAAACCTCTTTTTGCTTTCCACTTAGGAATGGAATTTTTCGATGTCAGAGTCATAACTTTCACAGATATTTATCATTTGTATCTGATGTAACTCCAAGAATGTAGTTTCCTGGTTCATAATGATTAAAGAGGTACAGAATTGGAAGAATGTCAGAGATCTAACTCTTACACAAAGCCTGAATTTTCCCTTTAAAATTCCTGGCAAATAATAATTTTCTCTGAGGTTGAACACTCCAGTGTTAAAGAATTCAATATTTTCTGAGAGAACTCAGTAATCTTTTAAAAATATTTTTCTTTATATGAAATTAAATTTTACCTCTCTTTAAAGGATTTAAAAGATGCCCCACTAGAATAATTTTGCTATTTCTTATTGCACCCCTCTTAACTTCTGCTTTAGGAATTTGGATGGTATATACTTGGTGCATATATGTTTGGTATTGATATTATTTCATTATCTATGGAACCCTGTAGCAAAATGGAGTTTCTTTTCTTATATCTTTTAATTAGATCTATTTTTGCTTTTCCTTGGACAGAGATCAGGATCATTTATACCCCTTTTTTGTTTTGTTTTTTGTTTTTTTTTACTTCAGCTGGAGCATAATAGATTCTGCTCCAGCCTTTTAACTTTATATGTATCATTCTGCTTTACATGTGTTTCTTGCAAACAATATCATAGGATTCTGCTTTTTAATCCAGTCTGCTATCCGTTTCTGTTTTGGGAAGAATTCATTCCATTTACATTCACAGTTAAAATTACTCTGTATTTCCCACCATCTTATTTTCCCCAAGTTATACTTTTCTCTTTCCTTTTCCTCTTTTCCTTCTCTCCAGTGTTTTGCTTCTGACCACCACCTCTCTCAAACAGCCCTCCCCTTTAAAACTCCTTCCCCCTTTTTTATTTCTTTCCCCTTCTACTTCTGTTCTCCCTTCTATTAGCCTTCCCCTTTCCTTTTTCCTTTCCTCTCCTATTTCCCTATAGAATGAGACAGGTTTCTCTATCAAACTAGATATATCTAATATTCTCTCTTTGAGCCAAATCTAATGAGATTAAGGTTTACACAATGCTCATCCCCCTCCCTTCTTTCCCTCAATTGTAATAGGTCTTTTTTGCCTCTTCAGGTGATATGATTTACCCCATTTTACCTCTCCTTTCCTTTTCTTCCAGTTCAGTTACTTTTATACCCCTAGTTTCATTTTTATGTCATCACATTAAAGGCCAGTTATACCTATACTCTCTAAGTATACTCCTACTAAGGATACAGTTCTCAAGATATCATCTTCTCATATAGAGATGTAAAATTTTAATTTAATTTTATTTTTTTGCCAAGGCAATTGAGGTTAAGAGAATTTCCCAGGGTCACACAGCTAGGAAATATTAAATTCTCAGTCGCAGATTTGAACTCAGGTCCTCTTGACTTCAGGGCCGGTGCTCGTATCCTCTTTGCCATCTAATTGCCTCAAGATATAAAATTTTAAACTTTTAATAAAAATTTTTTTTTTATTTCCTTTTTATTTTTTATGCTTCTTTAGAGTTTTGCATTTGGAGATCAAATTTTCTGTTCACTTCTGGTCTTTTTATTAAAAAAAAATGAAATTCACCTATTTCATTGAATATCCATCTTTTCCTTTAAAAATTAATGCTTAATTTTACTAGATAATTGACTCTTGGTTGCATTCCAAGCTTCTTTGCCCTTTAGAATATTATATTGCAGTTCTTTGAACCTTTAAAGTAGAAGATGTTAGGTGGTGGGAAATCCTGATTGTGGCTAAATGAGTTGTTTTATTCATTGAATTTTTTTCGTTTCACAAATTCTGTTTTTCAAGAAGTTGTTTCCTTTTTCCATTTCACCAAATATATTTTAAGGAGTTTTCTTCAGAAAATTTCTGTTTCCTTTTCCAAACTCTCCTGCAAAGCTCTAATTTTTTTTAACCCATTTTTCTTCTAACTCTTTTAAAATCCATTTTGAATTCTTCTAAGAGAGCCTTGTGAGATGGAGACCAACTCATATCACCCTTTGAGGCTTCATTTGGAGATGTTTTGCCTTTAGTATCCTCAAGATTTGAGGACTGTTCTTCTCTGTCTTCATAAAAACTATCTATGGTTAGAGGTTTTTTTTTTTTTTTTTTTTTTGTTGTTGTTGTTGTTGTTGTTGTTGTTATTCATTTCTAAAGATTGAGGTGTGCTCTCAGGACAAAAGGTTGATTGCCTCAACCTTCTTCTATGGGCAATAATGGCTTCATGCTGCTCTGGGTTTGGTATATTGTGTGAGCATGGCCAAGCCCTGTTTTATGTTGGGATCCAAGGGCTCACTGCTTGCCTTTTGTAGTAGCTATTCTGCTGATCCACTGGCTTCTGAATCAGGATATAATAGGAAAGGCTGCTATATTTTGGCTAAGAACTTCCCAGTAGATTCCCCTGGTATGTGGAGACCATTCTACTCTGGGTCCCTGCACTGTGCTTATACTGTGCCATCTACTCCCTTCTACCCTCCTATTGAGAAAGACCTTTCCTGAAGTTCTTCTAAAATATTTTTGGATGGAAATTTGTTGCACTCCAAATATTTGTGGGTTCTATCACCCCAAAATCAGTCCAGAGGCTTCATCTAGTGCTGATCTGAGGGAAGCCAGGAAAATATCAAAGACCTCTGCTATCTTAGCTCTGTCCCCTTTGAAAGAAATGATTATTGAATAACTAATTTTTTGAGAGACTCTGGGCTTTCTTTCTTCTATTTCCTCATTCTATACTAGGTCGAATCAGGATCTCAGGGACAGGGCTGAAAATGAGATTAGGTCGATTTTTTTCCTTAATCCTTAAGTCTAGTTTGCCTGAGCCTGGAGGTGGTCTGGAGGTAAAAGTGACACAATTAAAGTCACATCCCCATTCCCTAATTAGAATAGTTCCACTTCTTGTTATGATATTTATTTTCTCATTTATTTACTTTCTCAGAGTGGATTGTTGCCTACTAGCACCATCCATTCTTCCAAGAATATAGAAGCTGCCATGATCTGTCTTTGGTTCATGAGAGACAGACAAATGATTAGTCATTGTATTAATTATACACTAGCTATGATTAGTGAAATGATTAATTACCTAGAAATTATGTCCCTCAAAATTTTTATACATCACACTATGAATTCCATATATGGATCCTATTGTTTTCTCTTCTCTATGACAGTTCTTCAAATATCATAACATGTATCCCACTCCTGATAAATCTTGTTCCAAGCTAAAAAATCCCATTTTGTTTGCTGATATATATATATATATATACATATATATATATATATATATATATATATGTGTGTGTGTGTGTGTGTGTGTGTGTGTGTGTGTGTGTGTGTGTGTGTGTATAGCAAGATTTCTGGACAATCAATAAGCTATTATTAAACCTCTAATGTATGTCACAAATTGGTCTAGGTACCTCCAGGTACAAAGACAAAAATGAAACGGTTTCTCCCTTCAAGGAGTTTGTATTCTCTTCATAGTGATTTTACTGTCTGCTTGCTTTCCTTTTGATGTTTTCCTGCTTGCCCACATCCCTCCAAAAGTGTGGTATCCATAAAAAAACAAAATATTTCAGATGTAGTCCAATCAGGGTAGAGTATATTAGACTTATTGTCCACTTCATTCTTTTAATGTAGCCTACCAAGTAATAGGGACTTACCAGATCTTTGCTGCCATATCATACAACTAATGATATTAACTTTGCATTCTCCTAAAACTCCCAGGGCTTCTTCACATTAATTGCCTTCTCTCCATGTCTTACATATTGTTCTTCTACGAATAAATTTTAATATAAATACAAAACTTAATATTTATGACCATTGCATTTAGCTCCAGCAGATCATTCATTTTTCTTCACCCTTTACATGCAATTAGTCAAGTCCGTTCTTGCAAAAAAGGGCCATTTCCAGTCTATTGGACCCAGATAGCTCTAAAAGGGAAAGTAAGGCAAGTGACTTTGCACAGCCCTCCATCCCTTAAACCCAACTCCCTTGCATGTCATTTTCCTGATGTCTTTGAGGACAAACAATAAGTCCTTTCCTAGAAAAACTCTTGCATCTGTTTAGTTCTCTCTACAGGTCCTTGTCACCAGCTTATTTAGCTTATAGCAATTCTTAACCAGTCATTTTAAGTTCTTCTTCTTCCACTTATATACTATACTGCTTTCAGATTAAACTTCTTACACACAAATCTGAACAGATTTGATAATTGTGAAGCAAGATTTGGGCTCAAATCATACCTAAGATGTTTTTGAGCTTTGTAATCTTAGGAAAGTCACTTAACAATTGACAGTTTTAGTGGTATTCATCTCCTAGTTAAAGTTCAACTGTAATAATGTATATAAATTTCTTTACAACTTTAAAAGATTATATAAATATCAGGCTATTATTATGTCTGCTATTTTCTTTTTTTTTTTTTTATTATATATATATATATATATTTTATAATATTATCCCTTGTATTCATTTTTCCAATTTACCCCCCCTCCCTCTATTCCCTCCCCCCGACGACAGGCAATACCATACATTTTACATGTGTTACAATATAGTCTAGGTACAATACATGTGTGCGAATATCACTTTCTTGTTGCACAATAAACATTAGAATCCGAAGGTACATGCAACCTGGGCAGACAGATATTAGTGCTAACAATTTTCATTCCCCTCCCAGTGTTTCTTCTCTGGGTGCAGCTACCTCTGTCCATCATTGATCAACTGGAAGTGAGTTGGATCTTCTTTATGTTGAAGATTTCCACCTCCATCAGAATACATCCTCATACAGCATTGTTGTTGAAGTGTACAGTGATCTTCTGGTTCTGCTCATTTCACTCAGCATCAGTTGATTTAAGTCTCTCCAGGCCTCTCTATATTCCTCCTGCTGGTCATTTCTTACCGAGCAATAATATTCCATAACCTTCATATACCACAATTTACCCAACCATTCTCCAACCGATGGACATCCATTCATCCTCCAGTTTCTAGCTACAACAAAAAGAGCTGCCACAAACATTTTGGCACATATATGTCTCTTTCCGCTCTTTAGTATTTCTTTGGGATATAATCCCAGTAGTAGCGCTGCTGGGTCAAAGGGTATGCACAGTTTGATAACTTTTTGGGCATAATTCCAGATTGCTCTCCAGAATGGCTGGATTCTTTCACAACTCCACCAGCAATGTATTAGTGTCCCAGTTTCCCCACATCCCCTCCAACATTTGTCATTATTTGTTCCTGTCATCTTAGCCAATCTGACAGGTGTGTAGTGGTATCTCAGAGTGGTCTTAATTTGCATTTCTCTGATCAGTAGTGATTTGGAACACTCTTTCATGTGAGTGGATATAGTTTCAATTTCTTCCTCTGAGAATTGTCTGTTCATATCCTTTGACCATTTATCAATTGGAGAATGGTTCGGTTTCTTATAAATTTGGGTCAGTTCTCTATATATTTTGGAAATGAGACCTTTGTCAGAACCTTTGTTTTTAAAAATATTTTCCCAATTTGTTACTTCCCTTCTAATCTTGTTTGCATTAGTATTATTTGTACAGAAACTTTTTAGTTTGATGTAATCAAAATCTTCTATTTTGTGATCAATAATGATCTCTAGTTCTCCTCTGGTCATAAATTCCTTCCTCCTCCACAAGTCTGAGAGGTAGATTATCCTCTGTTCCTCCAATCTATTTATTATCTCCCTCTTTATGCCTAAATCATGGACCCATTTTGATCTTATCTTGGTATATGGTGTTAAGTGTGGATCCATATCTAATTTCTGCCATACTAATTTCCAGTTTTCCCAACAGTTTTTTCCGAATAATGAATTTTTATCCCTAATGTTGGAATCTTTGGGTTTGTCAAAGATTAGATTGCTATAGATGTACCCTTTCTTGTCCTTTGTATCTAATCTGTTCCACTGATCTACCGGTCTATTTCGTAGCCAATACCAAATGGTTTTGGTGACTGCTGCTATATAATATAGCTTTAGATCAGGTACACTTAGACCACCTTCCTCTGAGTTTTTTTTCATTAGTTCCCTTGCAATTCTTGACCTTTTATTCTTCCATATGAATTTTGTTGTTATTTTTTCTAGGTCATTAAAATAGTTTCTTGGGAGTCTGATTGGTATAGCACTAAATAAATAGATTAGTTTGGGGAGTATTGTCATCTTTATTATATTCGCTCGGCCTATCCAAGAGCACTGAATGTCTTTCCAATTATTTAAATCTGATTTTATTTTTGTGGCAAGTGTTTTGTAATTTTTCTCATATAATTCCTGACTTTTCTTTGGTAGATGGATTCCCAAATATTTTATACTCTCAACATTTGTTTGGAATGGAATTTCTCTTTGTATCTCTTGCTGTTGCATTTTGTTAGTGATATATAAAAATGCCGAGGATTTATGTGGATTTATTTTGTATCCTGCCACTTTGCTGAAATTTTGAATTATTTCTAGTAGTTTTTTAGCAGAGTCTTTGGGGTTCTCTAAGTATACCATCATGTCATCTGCAAAAAGTGATAGTTTGATTTCCTCATTTCCTACTCTAATTCCTTGAATCTCTTTCTCGGCTCTTATTGCCGAGGCTAGCGTTTCTAGTACTATATTGAATAGTAATGGTGATAGTGGGCAACCTTGTTTCACTCCTGATCTTACTGGGAAAGGTTGCAGTTTATTTCTATTGCATATTATGCTTACTGACGGTCTTAAATATATACTCCTGATTATTCTAAGGAATAATCCATTTATTCCTATACTCTCAAGAGTTTTTAGTAGGAATGGATGTTGGATTTTGTCAAATGCTTTTTCTGCATCTATTGAGATGATCATATGGTTCTTATTAATTTGATTATTAATATGGTCAATTATATTAATAGTTTTCCTAATATTAAACCAGCCCTGCATTCCTGGAATAAATCCTACTTGATCATAGTGTATTATCTTGGAGATGATTTTCTGAAGTCTTTTTGCTAATATCTTATTTAAGATTTTAGCATCAATATTCATTAAGGAGATTGGTCTATAATTTTCTTTCTCAGTTTTCGATCTACCAGGTTTAGGTATCAGTACCATGTCTGTGTCATAAAAGGAGTTTGGTAGGACTCCTTCATCCCCTATTTTTTCAAATAATTTATATAACATTGGGGCTAATTGTTCTTTAAATGTTTGGTAGAATTCACATGTGAATCCATCTGGCCCTGGGGATTTTTTCCTGGGGAGTTGATTAATAGCTTGTTCTATTTCTTTTTCTGAAATGGGACTATTTAAGCAATTTATCTCCTCCTCTGTTAATCTAGGGAGCCTATATTTTTGGAGAAAGTCATCCATTTCACTTAAGTTATCAAATTTATTGGCATAAAGTTGGGCAAAGTAACTCCTTATTATTTCTCTAATTTCCTCTTCATTGGTGGAAAGATCCCCCTTTTCATTTGTAAGACTATCAATTTGATTTTCCTCTTTCTTTTTTTTGATCAAATTTACCAAAGGTTTATCTATTTTATTGGCTTTTTCATAAAACCAACTCTTGGTTTTATTTATTAATTCAATAGTTTTTTTACTTTCAATTTTATTGATTTCTCCTTTTAATTTTTGTATTTCGAGTTTAATTTTTGGTTGGGGGTTTATAATTTGGTCTTTTTCTAGACTTTTAAGTTGTAAGCCCAATTCATTAATCTTCTCTTTCTCAATTTTCTTCAAATAAGCCTCTAAAGATATAAAATTTCCCCTTATTACTGCTTTAGCTGCATCCCAAAGATTTTGATATGATGTCTCATCATTATCATTATCTTGGGTGAAATTGTTAATTGTTTCTATAATTTGCTCTTTCACCCAGTCATTCTTTAAGATGAGATTATTCAGTTTCCAATTACTTTTTGGTCTATTTACCCCTAACTTTTTACTGAATGTAGCTTTTATTGCATTGTGATCTGAGAAGAAGGCATTTATTATTTCTGCCTTCCTACATTTAATTTTGAGATCTTTATGTCCTAATATATGGTCAATTTTTGTATAGGATCCATGAACTGCTGAGAAGAAAGTATATTCCTTCCTATTGCCATTCAGTTTTCTCCAAAGGTCTATCATACCTAGTTTTTCTAATGTTCTATTTACTTTTTTAATTTCTTTCTTGTTTGTTTTGTGGTTTGATTTGTCTAAATCTGAGAGTGCTAGGTTGAGATCTCCCACTATTATAGTTTTACTGTCTATTTCTTCTTGCAGTTCTCTTAACTTTTCCTTTAGAAAGTTAGATGCTATACCACTTGGTGCATATATGTTTAGTATTGATATGGCTTCATTATTTATGCTACCTTTCAGCAGGATATAGTTTCCTTCCTTATCTTTTTTAACGAGATCTACTTCTGCTTTTGCTTGATCTGAGATAAGGATAGCTACCCCTGCTTTTTTGGCTTTACCTGAAGCATAATAAGCTCTGTTCCAACCTTTTACCTTTACTCTGTATGTATCTCCCTGCTTTAAGTGTGTTTCCTGTAGACAACATATTGTAGGGTTCTGCTTTTTGATCCAATCTGCTATCCGTCTCCGTTTGATGGGATCGTTCATCCCATTTACATTTACAGTTAAAATTACTAATTCTGTATTTCCTGCCATCATATTATCCCCAGATTATACTTTTTTCCCTTGACCCCCCTGATCCCCCTCCCCGATATTTAATTTACAAACCCCCCTTGTGACGCGCAACCCTCCCTCTTTTTTTTTTTTTTTTTTTTTTTAGGATCCCTCCCCCCTCCCTCCAAGTCCCTTCACTTATTCTCCTTTTCCTTTCCCCTTTTCCTCTCCCCCCTTTTAATGAGGTGAGAGAAAATTCTCTGAAAAACAAATATGTTAATTATTTACTCTTTGAGCCTCTTCTGATGAGAGTAAGATTCACACAATGATTCTCCCCCCTCACTAAGTTCCCTCAGATATGGTGTATTTTCTATGTCTCTTCCTGGGATGTAGTTTCCCTCTTTTTATCACTCCTTCCCCTTTTTCTAAACCGACCTCCTTCCCTTTACCACACCCCCCTTTTTTTCTTTTATATCAGTAAAATCAAATTATCCTTGAGTATTTTTTATATACCCACAACAAAGTTACAGTTCTCAAGGGTTCTGTGTACCTTTTTCTGTTTCTCTTCAGTCTTGTGGATGTAGATCAATTTTTTTGTTTAAGTCTGGTTTTTTTCTTAGAAACATATAGAATTCCTCTGTTTCATTGAATGACCATCTTCTTCCATGGAAAAAGATGCTAAACTTAGCTGGGTAGTTCATTCTTGGTTGCAGGCCTTGATCTTTTGCCTTTCGGAATATCAGGTTCCAGGCCCTTCTATCTTTTAATGTGGAGGCAGCCAGATCTTGGGTGACCCTTATTGTGGCACCTTGGTATTTAAATTGTTTTTTTCTAGCTGCTTGCAGGATTTTCTCCTTTGTGTGGTAATTCTGCAGCTTAGCCACAATATTCCGTGGTGTTCTTTTTTTAGGGTCTATTTCAGAAGGAGTTCGATGAATTCTTTCCACATCTACTTTCCCTTCTGTTTCTATTATCTCTGGACAGTTCTCTTTGATAATTTCCTGTAAAATAGAATCTAGGCTCTTTTTTTGGTCATAGTTTTCTGGAAGTCCAATAATCCGCAGATTATCTCTCCTAGATCTATTTTCCAGGTCTATAGATTTTCCCAGTAAGTATTTGACGTTGTTCTCCAGCTTCTCATTTTTTTTGTTTTGTTTGACTGATTCTTGGGTTCTCTGTGAATCATTCATTTCTATTTGTTCCATCCTGACTTTTAAGGAGTTATTTTCTTCTTTCACAGTTTTTAGTTCTTTTTGTAAATGCCCAATTTCATTTTTAAATGAATTATTTTGCTCTATTGAATTTTTTTCCATTTCCCTAATTTTTTTTTTTTGAGAATTATTTTCTTTTTCCAATTCAGAAATTCTATTTTCTTGAGACTTTTTTATCTTTTCCAATTCAGAAATCCTACTTTCCTGTGTTTTTTTAACCTTTTCTAATTCACTAATTTTGTTTCCCTGCATCTCCTGTGAATTCTTTATTTTTTCCAACTCCAATTTCAGGACGTTGTTATTCTCTATCATAACTTCCCTTTCCTTGCCCCATTTTTCTTCAATCTCCCTCCATTTCTTAAGAGCTTCTTCTAGGAGAGAGTTATGTGATGGGGGGCAGGAATCGTTCCCCTTTAGGTTGTTATCTTCTGAATCTTTGCTGTTAACTTCCTCGGGGTTGGATACCCGCTCTTTCTCTGTATAGAAGGAATCTATAGTTTTTCTAGCTTTTTTGCTCATACTTAAAAAATGTTTTGGGGTCTGTCCCTGGGGTAGGAAATTATTTACTTCTTTACCAGCTTCCTCCCAGACCGGATGGATGCAGCGGCCCCTGCGCCCGAGCTAAGATAGAGCTCTGGGAGAGAGTTCCCCACCCCCTCCCTGGAAGTGCCCCAGAGGTGATTAGCACTGCTGTGCTTCGAGGGCGTAGAATAGTGAAGACAGCAAGAAGCTCAGCCTATGTGTCCGGGTGGGGAGTGGACGTCTGCAGCAGGTGACGTGAGAAGCCCCTGCGCTCAAACTGGAAGTGTCTGCCAGAAACCGCGGTCCCTAGTTCAAAGGTTCCGCTTCTCTGGGACTTCCTGGAGCTGAGTTCCACTCCCTCCAGCTAAGCTAGGCAGTGTGTGTTGCCTTGGGCCGTATCCACCCACTTGTCAGTCTCTTAACTATTCTCAGGCGGTAGCTGAGGCCACACCCCCTGGTGCCTGAGTCACCCCCAGGGTCCGGGGAAAATCTAATCTGAGTTTTAAAATATTTTGGCTTTCTCTTCTGAACTGCTAAATAATTAGCAGAGAAGAGCTAACAGCCTGTGCCAGATTCCTTTACCTCAGTGGCTTCTCTGATCCCAGAGCCCTTCCCAGCGCAATGGGCGCAGTGTGCCCCTACCCCACCGTCTGTGCTGGTCTTTCTTATTCCTCCCCTGAGAACTGACCTTTCCTGTTGAAACTCCAAATTCTCTTCAGCTGGTAAGTCGTGCTTCCAGTCCTTGTGGTATCTATCAGTCCTGAGCTAATTTTGAGACTTAATTTATCTAATTGGTTGTGAGGGAGTGAGGACGTTCACTGAGTCGTGTGTTTCCTCTCCGCCATCTTGGCTCCGCCCCCTATGTCTGCTATTTTCTACCCCAAAGTGTTAAGTCTAAGCTAGCTCCCTGGAGGCCTCAGGATCAGTCAGAGTCAGGAGAAGTAAAAGTCCTTGGTCTTTAGAGGGAGAAGTTAAATAAGCAGGCAAACTGCCAGGAGTTTTGCCAAAGATCTCTTCTCCATTCTGGAGTCCAGAATCTCCACCTTTCTTCTCCTCCTCCAGCGACCAAGTGAAGTCTCACCTTTCTCACACCACCCTCAAATCCTTGCCTACTATTATCTTAACCCCAAACATTGAGCCAGAACCAATGATGAGAAGGGCCATTTTTCCAAACATATGCTAACAGAGTCATTGTATTATAGTGAATAGGTAATTAGCCTTAAGTGTTAAGAGTTTCAGCCCTTTACACCAAAGGTGTTCAGACTCCTTAACCTGACATAAAAGACCCCTGTAATCTGGAATTGTATGAAATAATGCTAGATAAAATAATCTCTGTAATCTAGCATTATTTTACCCAACATTATTTAATTGAATTCCCCTTTGCCTTTGTTTCATTCTAGCCAAGTTGGATTATACAGTTTCTTCATGTCCAATGGGGACTATGTCTTTATTCACACCATTACCCTGGAATATCCTCCTCTTCCATCTCTGCTGGTTGAACTCCTTTATACTTGGCAGAAATGAGTGGTAGGCTAGCAATAGTAAATTATAGAAGAAGGACGGGAATTGCTGGGTAGAATCACAAACTTAGTACAAAGAAATTGCAATCCAAAGGACAATGAATGAATCAGATTATTAAACCTAGCAGATATTGTTTAAAATAATATTTTCTTTTCCCCCAATTCCTCTTCCAAATTCTATGCTTCCCTTCCTTCCCTATTTCATTCCAGACTTAGCAGGTATTTCCCATCTATCTGCCTCTCAACCTGTTAACCTTCATTATGAATTCCTTTGCCATACTGACTTTTTTTCTCCTCCAAGAGTCACCCTGAATAACAATCTATGTTTACCTTATTTAGAACATGGATAACAAATTGTGTTTTGAACATGAACTGCCTAAAACACAGAGCTTGTTCCTACTTTCAGATTCTGATTTAACTGCAATTAACAACTGAGGTAGGCACAGGTCCTTTCTCTTTCCAATAAAGTTAAAATGGGGCAAATGAACAACTCTCTATGAGAAAACCCCCCAAAAACTTTCTTAGTTTTCTTCTCCATAGGAGTATATCAATGCTCAGAGCATTAATAGATCTTCACTCTAAAAAGGATTTTTTTTATCTTCAGTTCAGAGGCCAAGGTCTTTGAATGCAAAGAAGTCAGATAAATGTCATCCATGAGCTTTAATTCTTTTTTTAGAACCTCTGCTTCCTGCTCATCAAGGGCCATCTCCTTTCTAAGTATCTGACTTTGGTTTAGAAAGTCTTTAAAAACTTATATTTAAGGTCTGAATGCCAAAATGTCTCCCTTCATAATTTTTTAGGTGTTTTCCTTACAGTAAAGTGAGAGTTAGTTGAATCAGAAATTTCCTTGTTTTTTTATTTTTTAATTTTAATTTTCATATTTATTTAATTTTTTTAAAAAGCCTGAAATTCTTTTTGGTTTTCCTATATAAAAGAATATAAATATACTAAGTAGAAGTATTCCAAGGGAATCCATCATAGTCATTTATTGTTTTTAATCTATATCCTATTTTTGACTAGGTTTATTTGATTGGCAAGGATACACACACACTCACACTTCCCCATGCCCCCCTCAAACTAAATATATTCCAAATGCTGAATCCAAGTGTAAAGTATAGGTCTTTTCATTTGTATATCAGTTAATTTACATATGACTTTTCAGGATTTGGAAGAGTATAACAGAAATCATGTGAAAGAATTGTTTTTATACATTACAGGGAAAAAAAAAAAAACATATCTTGTTTTTGTCATACATGATAGAACTGAGGGACTGTTTTTTTTTTTTTTTTTTTTTTAATCTAAGTTAGAGATGTTTCACTACTCATGAGAAGGCCTCCTGATTTGAGGCATTAGAAGAGGAGTTCTAAAGAAGAGAAATTGTAGGAGAACTAATTTTAAAAAATCAAAAGAATGAGAAGACACAATAGATGCCTGACTAAAGAAGTTGAATGGAGACAAAAACAATGGAGTCTATCACGGGCTATTTCAAAGAAGCAAAGTAAGTAAAAATTTAGAGAGAAATACAGCACTTCACTTAACCCTCTCAGTTGACTTAGCTTAACATGGTTGTTCTAAGGCCTCAAATTATTTTCTTCTAAAACTTATTTTGCAGAGGAGGAAACCGAGTCAAATAGAGTTAAGTAACTTACCCAGTTAGTTAAATTAAGTTACTTAACTTAAGTAACTCACATAGCTAGTAAGTGTCTAAGGGTGCTTTTGAATTCAGGTCTTCCTGACTTTAGACTCAGGGAGTCACTTAATTGCCCTTATTCCCCATCTATAATGAGTAGCTGACTGAAGACAGCCCTGCAGCTGATTTGGGAGCTGTTTTGATTAGTGAATTTCTGCTGCTTCTGGGAGCTCATTAGAGAAGGTGGAATCCTTCTATAAGAAATGATTTTGATTAATCCATAACATAAATGCCAATGGAAATTACTAGTGATTATGTGAGATGGTGAAAGATTAGAAACAAATAATTTTTCTTAAGTGGAAATTTGATTTTGGAGCTGCATGTTTATTACTGCAGAATATCAATTTTGTAAGTTTTAAACTTTAGTTAATCCATTAGTTAAAACAAATATTTTTTTTTTCTGAACAGTTGGTTAGTTTTCTGCTAATATGCCTATAAATCAATCAATAAGCATTTATTATATTCAAAACTGGTACCAGGTACATTAGAGAGGAAGTCTACTACTAGGTAGAGGGACCAGGGACCAAATCCAATAATATATGTAGAATGCTTTGCAATAATATATTGCATAAATGTTAGTTATCCTTGCCAACCACTGCCATACTATTTTCTTCATTATGCCAGGATACTTATAGGTATTAGATGGCACTTGAACTTTATCTTGAAGAAAACTAGGGCTTCTAATAGAAAGAGGGAAGAGAGTGTACTTCAAACGAGTGGAAATGGAGCACTTTGGGGCTGGAACTGCAAAGAAACCAACATGGTAGATCAAGGGTCTAAGTTAGGGATACAGAATGAGTGAAAATAAGAAGTTGAGGATAGAGTAATGAACCTAGATGATAAAAACAATAATGATTGTGCCTTCTATACATGAGAAAATATATGAGTTATATTTTAGATATGTTGATTTTGAGCTTCCAAGAATTGAGCATAGTTCTTGGAACTTAATAGGTGATTAATCAATGCTTATTGACAAACTAAGGGGCATCCAGTTGAAAATATCTGATCAGTGATATAGGTATGAAGCTCAAGAGAAAGATTAGGGATGGATACACAATTACTGTAATAGAGATTGTAGTTAACTCATTGAAGCTTGTGAAGTCACGAAATGAGATAAAGTAGAAGGATGAAGATAGAATCTTGCAGAAAATCCAGATATTGGATGTGATATGGATGATGAATAAGTTAAATAGACTGAAAAGGAGCCATCAGACAAGTAAGAGGAAAGCCAGGAGATAATAGTCATGAAAATCCAAGAAAGAAAGTTTTTAGGGAGAGAAAATGGTCAAGTGTGGTGACTGTTTCAGAGTTCAAATAAAAGGAGTGTTGAGAAAATGCCATTAGATGATCTATAGCTGCCCATCTCATAGTTCTTTCTAAACAGAAAATTAACAAAACTTTTTAGTTAGATTTTTTTCATTCCTACATAGGTTTTAACTAAAGCGTGGGATTAATCTGTCAATAATTCATTGCATGTTTTCATTAAATTGCTTTTAGATTATAGTAATTGGTATACATATAATAATAGATTTTAAGGCAGAGCTGTACTTAGTAAACATTCTCATTTGATCTTAGGAGTTTGGAGGTCTGCATGGGTGAAAAAAATTATTCTATTCTTTCAAGTTCTTCACCCTGCTGCAATCATTATTATACATTGTCTCTGCAACTCACTTCCTTGAGACAGTGATCCTATTGGTTCAGAGGTTTTAACCTTTGCATCATTCAGTAAAATGAATTTAATCTTAAGGTATCAATTTGCTTAAAACTCTTAATCTAATTGATATTCTTCTTTATGATGTCTGTCTATTGGTTTTCAATATTTTTTCCATTGGCTATTTAATAGATCATTTACCAATCTCTCAGTTTTCTCCTAATGTCTCCATCTCCTAAATTTTTCAGTAATTGTGGTTACCTGGGTTACTGTCTTCTACACATTTTATATATTTTTTCAACTAATTCAAATTAAAATTTGAATTCCCAAATTAATTGCTATTAAACTTCTCTTTAAGTCCAAACTTACATCTTTATAATTTTTAGATAAAATTAAATGTCTTTCCTGTATTATTTCAATAATCTCCTAAATTCTCTCTCTTGCTTCAGATTCTCCCTTCTCCATACTACCCTCCAATGACATAAGTGCTACTCCTAAAGCATTGGTCTGACCATGTGATTCCAGAAAACCCTGTTATATCGAGGATGTTATATCTATATCAATAACCCTGTTATATCTAGGATAAAATACACACTTTTTATTGTGCATTTTAAGTTTTTAATAATTTGGGCCTAATATTTTTCTAAACTGATTTTGCATTACTCCCTCAGTTACATTTAATTTTCCTACCAAATTGAAGGGACTGGTGATTCTTCTCCTTTTCATTGGCAGTCTTTCATGCCTAAAATCTCTTCTTTTTCATCTGTGTCTCTTGTACTCCTAGCACCAAAATTAACATCTTAATTAAGGCCCTTTCTGATATCTCAGTTATTATATTATCCTCCTGCTCCTTGAAAGTACTTCTCTATCTGTGTATACACTAATTTTCCAAGTAGAATGCAACCTTGTTAACAGTGGGAAACTATTTTGTTCCAGCACCTAGGATAGAGGACACACATTAAGTACTCCATGAATGCTTGTTGAATTGAAATTAATTGGTCAACTGAAAACATAAACTTTTCAAAATAATCCTATGCTGATACAATTTCAGTTTAATTTTTTCTATTGCTAAACTCGATTTTGCTTTAAAATATTATTCTGGCTATTCAAGACAGGATGATGTAGCAGAAAATGTTAGTAATATCTTCATTCCTTATAAAAGCTCTGAGTTCATAAAGAAAAAAAAATGTGTAGCCATATAAGTTGATTCAGCTTATTTTGCATCCTTTATTTAGTTGTTCTTTAATTTTTTAATTAAAATTTTATTTTTGAATACATTACCAGAATTTAATTTTTTAAACTTCTATTCCCTTTGAATTTTCTCCCTTTTTTAGAATGGTTTGAAATTCTTCTCTTTGTTTTGGTTTAGTCCAATATGTAAAATTAAATTGTACTGCTTTGTCCTTTTGTTCTCCTTATTCTAACTCCCATTCCCCCTTCTCATTTTTCACAATCTACTGCCAACTATATTATAGAAAACTTATATCCAACTTCAATACTCCCTAGCCATGAGAAAATCACTTAATCTTTTTAAGAATCAGATTCCTTTTCTGTAACATGAAAATAATGTACTACCAGCTAGCTCATAGAGCTATTATGAGGAAAATAAACTTTAAGGTGGGCAGCTAAGTGACATGGTGGATAGAGTACCAGACTTGTCATCATATCTTTGTGACTTCTAATCTGGCCTCAGATGCTTACTAGCCCTATGATCCTGGACAATTCACTTAACATTATTTGCTTCAGTTCTTCAGCTATAAAATTATCTGGAATAGGAAATAGCAAATTACTCCAGTATTTTTAATAAGAAAATCCTAAATGAAGTCAAAATAGTTGGACATAAATGAAATGACTGAACAACAACAATAAATCTTTATATTATTATATTATTTATAACCTAGATTGTGTAACTCAAAACATTAGTTCTTCCTTAGCAGGAGTGGGGATTAGGACTTAATTTCTGACTTGGGTTTGTGTCTTCATTTGAAACATATCTTCTAAACTTACC
This sequence comes from Sminthopsis crassicaudata, assembly GCF_048593235.1. NCBI lineage: Eukaryota > Metazoa > Chordata > Mammalia > Dasyuromorphia > Dasyuridae > Sminthopsis > Sminthopsis crassicaudata. The sequence goes on along the minus strand of NC_133619.1, from coordinate 178,528,428 downwards.
TGTTTTCTCTCATTGCCTTTTTCCCTGTAAAAACAAAACAAAACTTACTGATACATTTGGCACTCTGTAAATTAATGATTGTATTTTTTATTAGTTTTTCAATCAACTAACTAGCATTTATTAGGTACTTATGATATCCCAGGCAGTTAACTAAATATTAGTAATATAAAGACAACACAATTCTTGTTCTTAATGTGCTTGAATTCTAATGGTGATGATAACATACACATATATAGGCATATACAAGTCATATGCATACAAAGGAGATATAAAGTAATAATGAAGGGAAAGGAACTGGATGTGATGAAGATTAGAATTAGGGATGGCTTCTGAAGGAAATTGACACTTGACCTGAGATTTGAAGAAAATCAGAGAATCAAAGACCAGTGAAAAGGTAGGGGAAAAGAAGGTGAAATTTTATGTATGAGAAATAGTGAATATGCCAATCAATTTTGTTGTTCCATAAAATATGTGGACAGGACCAGTAGTTTTTATTTGATACTACAGGTAATTGGGAACTACTGGAGGATCTTTCTTTTCTTTCTTTTCTTTCTTTCTTTCTTTCTTTCTTTCCTTTTCTTTCTTTTCTTTTCTTTCTTTCTTTCTTTTTCTTTCTTTCTTTTTCTTTCTTTCCTTTCCTTTTCTTTCTTTTCTTTCTTTTCATTTCTTTCTTTCTTTTTCTTTCTTTCTTTCT